>NC_143034.1:37218346-38439808 GCF_057628025.1 Oncorhynchus mykiss | reverse complement strand
TACATACAAAAATACTTACATATAAAAATACATACATATAAAAATACATACATACAAAAATACATACATATACACATATATAAATGTGTTATATGTATGTATTTTTGTATGTATGTATTTTTACATGTATGTATGTATACACTGCTCAAAAAAATAAAGGGAACACTAAAATAACACATCCTAGATCTAAATGAAATAAATATTCTTATTAAATACTTTTTTCTTTACATAGTTGAATGTGCTGACAACAAAATCACGCAAAAACTATCAATGGAAATCAAATTTATCAACCCATGGAGGTCTGGATTTGGAGTCACACTCAAAATTAAAAGTGGAAAACCACACTACAGGCTGATCCAACTTTGATGAAATTTCCTTAAAACAAGTCGAAATGAGGCTCAGTAGTGTGTGTGGCCTCCACGTGCCTGTATGACCTCCCTACAACGCCTGGGCATGCTCCTGATGAGGTGGCGCATGGTCTCCTGAGGGATCTCCTCCCAGACCTGGACTAAAGCATCCGCCAACTCCTGGACAGCCTGTGGTGCAACGTGGCGTTGGTGGATGGAGCGAGACATGATGTCCCAGATGTGCTCAATTGGATTCAGGTCTGGGGAACGGGCGGGCCAGTCCATAGCACCAATGCCTTCCTCTTGCAGGAACTGCTGACACACTCCAGCCACATGAGGTCTAGCATCGTCTTGCATTAGGAGGAACCCAGGGCCAACCGCACCAGCATATGGTCTCACAAGGGGTCTGAGGATCTCATCTCGGTACCTAATGGCAGTCAGGCTACCTCTGACGAGCACATGGAGGCCCCCCAAAGAAATGCCATCCCACACCTTGACTGACCCACCGCCAAACCGGTCATGCTGGAGGATGTTGCAGGCAGCAGAACATTCTCCATGGCGTCTCCAGACTCTGTCACGTCTGTCACATGTGCTCAGTGTGAACCTGCTTTCATCTGTGAAAAGCACAGGGCGCCAGTGGCGAATTTGCCAATCTTGGTGTTCTCTGGCAAATGCCAAACATCCTGCACGGTGTTGGTCTGTAAAGCACAACCCCCAACTGTGGACGTCAGGCCCTCATACCACCATCATGGAGTCTGTTTCTGACCGTTTGAGCAGACACATGCACATTTGTGGCCTGCTGGAGGTCATTGCAGGGCTCTGGCAGTGCTCCTCCATGCACAAAGGCGGAGTTTGCGGTCCTGCTGCTGGGTTGTTGCCCTCCTACGGCCTCCTCCACGTCTCCTGATGTACTGGCCTGTCTCCTGGTAGCGCCTCCATGCTCTGGACACTACGCTGACAGACACAGCAAACCTTCTTGCCACAGCTCGCATTGATGTGCCATCCTGGATGCACTACCTGAGCCACTTGTGTGGGTTGTAGACTCCGTCTCATGCTACCACTAGAGTGAAACCACCGCCAGCATTCAAAAGTGACCAAAACATCAGCCAGGAAGCATAGGAACTGAGAAGTGGTCTGTGGTCAACACCTGCGGAACCACTCCTTTATTGGGGGTGTCTTGCTAATTGCCAATAATTTCCACCTGTTGTCTATTCCATTTGCACAACAGCATGTGACATTTATTGTCAATCAGTGTTGCTTCCTAAGTGGACAGTTTGATTTCACAGAAGCGTGATTGACTTGGAGTTATTGTGTTGTGTAAGTGTTCACTTTATTTTTTTGAGCAGTGTATATATGTATTATAATGATAGCCACCCACTTAAAAAAATACCAAAACAATGTCCTAACAGCTAGCTAATCCAAAATATCTGCTGCCGCTTTACAATGTGTGACTCTAGTGTATGAGTGTTTACTTACTATATGTGTGTATGCTGTTCCTGTACCGTCCTACAGGGGAGCTTCATGGACCCATGTCTGTGGGTTGTGTGGCTGGTGACGGCCAGTCGTACATCCTCTTCTGTGACTTCTTTGATCGGGTCATTGAGGCCTACCAAAACCACAAGATCAGCAAGTTACAGGAGAGTGACTTTAATCATGACAACTTAAAGGTACTGTTGCGCGGACACAGAGTCTGGTCTTATAAGTGTATCTCCATTTCACATAACAAAACGTCAAATATTGTTAAAAAAAAGTTGCATTTGAAGGTTTCATCCTAATCCCAACTACAACGTTTCATGCTTTTATGAAAAAGTTTAACATTTTCCACATATCGCTTGGACTATTCACACTGATTTCAGTGTGCCACACTTCATAACAGACCTCTACCAAAGATGTGTGATTGTCATAAAAACTGTCGATAGATGTTATGTCAAGATCTCAGTAATGTTTATGACAACTACAGGGGCTTGCGAAAGTATTCACCCCCTTGGCATTTTTCCTATTCTGTTCCCCTACGGGGGGGGGGGGGGTTTGCATAATTTTATTTTACACAAAATGCCTACCACTTTGAAGATAAAAAATATTTTGTCATTGTAATTGTGAAACATACATGAAATTCAACCATTTTTAAAAAACTTGAGCGTGCCTAACTATTCACCCGCCAAAGTCAATACTTTGCAGAGCCACCTTCTGCAGCAGTTACAGCTGTAAGTCTCTTGGGGGTATGTCTCTATAAGCTTGGTGCATCTTGCTACTGGGATTTTTGCAGATTCATGGCAAAACTGCTCCAGCTTCTTCAAGTTGGATGGGTTCCTCTGGTGTACGTTAAGTAATATCACAGATTCTAAATTGGATTTAGGTCTAGGCTTTGACCATTCCAATACATTTAAATGTTTCCCCTTAAAACACTTGTGTTGCTTTAGCAGTATGCTTATGGTCATTGTCCTGCTGGAAGGTGAACCGCCGTCCCAGTCTCAAATCACTGGAAGATTGGTCAGAATTGAAGGAATGATGGATGGCGCTAAATACAGGGAAATTCTTGAGGGAAACCTGTTTCCCAGTCCCTGCCGATGGAAAAACCTGGTGTTCTTGGGGAAATGAGAGGTGTTGGGTTTGCGTCAGACATTGCGTTTTCTTGATGGCCAAAAAGCTCAATTTTAGTCTCATCTAACATGAGTACCTTCTTCCATATGTTTGGGGAGTCTCCCACATGCCTTTTGGCAACCACCAAACAAACGGGTTTGCCTAATTTTTTCTTTAAGCAATGACTTTATTCTGTCCACTCTTCCGTAAAGCCCAGGTCTGTGGAGTGTGCGGCTTAAAGTGGTCCTATGGACAGATACTCCGATCTCCGCTGTGGAGCTTTGCAGCCCCTTCAGGTTTATCTTTAGTCTCTTTGTTGCCTCTCTGATTAATGCCCTCCTTGTCTGGTCAAACCTGCTCTCTTGGCAGGTTTGTTGTGGTACCATATTCTTTCCATTTTTTAAAAATGGATTGAAATGGTGCTCCGTGGGATGTTCAAAATTTCAGATATGTTTTTTATAACCCAACCCTGATCTGTACTTCTCCACAACTTTGTACCTGACCCGTTTGGAGAACTCATTGGTCTTTATGGTGCCGCTTGCTTAGTGATGTTGCAGACTCCGGGGCCTTTCTGAACAGGTGTATTTGTACTGAGATCATGTGACAGATCATGTGACACTCAGATTGCAGACAGGTGGACTTTATTTAACTAATTGTGACTTCTGAAGGTAAGGAACTGAGAAGTGGTCTGTGGTCACCACCTGCAGAACCACTCCTTTATTGGGGGTGTCTTGCTAATTGCCAATAATTGGTTGCACCAGATCTTATTTAGGGGCTTCATAGCAAAGGAGGTGAATACATATGCACGCACCACTTTTCAGTTTTTTATTTTGTAGAATTTGAATCATGTTATTTTTTCCATTTCATTTCACCAATTTGGACTATTTTGTGTAAATCCATTACAGGAAATCCAAATAAAAATCTATTTAAATTACAGTTTGTAATGCTACAAAATCGGAAAAATGCCAAGGGGGATGAATACTTGCAAGGCACTGTATGTAGGGCATTGTGGCATAACATTCCAATAGTGTTATCCAGTACATCCGTATCAGATGTGTAAATACTTAAATGTGTTTAAATGCATTTATGGCTCGTTCGCTCTCTCTCTGTGTGTGTGTGTGTGTGTATGGCTGGCTGATTAATGTATACTCTGTGTGTGTGCGTAGGGAGGTGATGATTTTGACCGTGATTACGCCTTGAGCTGCGAGGTGAGTGTGGTGCGCGGTGTGGATGACTTCGGCTTTCCGACACACTGCAGCCGGGGAGAGCGTAGACAGCTCTTCATGCTGGCCAAGAAAGGTACTGCGTGCTCTGATCTACAGTAACAACATAGCACAAATATTACATACAGTGCAGGTTTGATGTCAATTTTAATTTAATTCCATTTAAATTATTGAATTCAGTCAGGGAGTGGATAATTTACTGTTAATTAAATTCACATTTTTAAATCTTCAAGTTATGGAATTGAAATATATACAGTGCCTTGCGAAAGTATTCGGCCCCCTTGAACTTTGCGACCTTTTGCCACATTTCAGGCTTCAAACATAAAGATATAAAACTGTATTTTTTTGTGAAGAATCAACAACAAGTGGGACACAATCATGAAGTGGAAGGACATTTATTGGATATTTCAAACTTTTTTAACAAATCAAAAACTGAAAAATTGGGCGTGCAAAATTATTCAGCCCCTTTACTTTCAGTGCAGCAAACTCTCTCCAGAAGTTCAGTGAGGATTTCTGAATGATCCAATGTTGACCTAAATGACTAATGATTATAAATACAATCCACCTGTGTGTAATCAAGTCTCCATATAAATGCACCTGCACTGTGATAGTCTCAGAGGTCCGTCAAAAGCGCAGAGAGCATCATGAAGAACAAGGAACACACCAGGCAGGTCCGAGATACTGTTGTGAAGAAGTTTAAAGCCGGATTTGGATACAAAAAGATTTCCCAAGCTTTAAACATCCCAAGGAGCACTGTGCAAGCGATAATATTGAAATGGAAGGAGTATCAGACCACTGCAAATCTACCAAGACCTGGCCGTCCCTCTAAACTTTCAGCTCATACAAGGAGAAGACTGATCAGAGATGCAGCCAAGAGGCCCATGATCACTCTGGATGAACTGCAGAGATCTACAGCTGAGGTGGGAGACTCTGTCCATAGGACAACAATCAGTCGTATATTGCACAAATCTGGCCTTTATGGAAGAGTGGCAAGAAGAAAGCCATTTCTTAAAGATATCCATAAAAAGTGTTGTTTAAAGTTTGCCACAAGCCACCTGGGAGACACACCAAACATGTGGAAGAAGGTGCTCAGGTCAGATGAAACCAAAATGGAACTTTTTGGCAACAATGCAAAACGTTATGTTTGGCGTAAAAGCAACACAGCTCATCACCCTGAACACACCATCCCCACTGTCAAACATGGTGGTGGCAGCATCATGGTTTGGGCCTGCTTTTCTTCAGCAGGGACAGGGAAGATGGTTAAAATTGATGGGAAGATGGATGGAGCCAAATACAGGACCATTCTGGAAGAAAACCTGATGGAGTCTGCAAAAGACCTGAGACTGGGACGGAGATTTGTCTTCCAACAAGACAATGATCCAAAACATAAAGCAAAATCTACAATGGAACGGTTCAGAAATAAACATATCCAGGTGTTAGAATGGCCAAGTCAAAGTCCAGACCTGAATCCAATCGAGAATCTGTGGAAAGAACTGAAAACTGCTGATCACAAATGCTCTCCATCCAACCTCACTGAGCTCGAGCTGTTTTGCAAGGAGGAATGGGAAAAAATTTCCGTCTCTCGATGTGCAAAACTGATAGAGACATACCCCAAGCGACTTACAGCTGTAATCGCAGCAAAAGGTGGCGCTACAAAGTATTAACTTAAGGGGGCTGAATAATTTTGCACGCCCAATTTTTCAGTTTTTGATTTGTTAAAAACTTTTGAAATATCCAATAAATGTCGTTCCACTTCATGATTGTGTCCCACTTGTTGTTGATTCTTCACAAAAAAATACAGTTTTATATCTTTATGTTTGAAGCCTGAAATGTGGCAAAAGGTTGCAAAGTTCAAGGGGGCCGAATACTTTCACAAGGCACTGTATATTTTTTAATTGGAATTGTAAAAACATCTTTTAGATTGAAATTCAATATTCCTACATTTCCCAGTTAATGGAATTAATGCACAGAGAATCAAACATGTACTGTAGGATTTGTTTTTAGTAATTTCAACATCTATTCCTATATTTATAGTATAGCTAGGCTGTCTGAACAGTGACATAAATTAGAATTAGAATTGTTGGGGATAATATTGAATTGGGAATTCAATTACTGGAATTGACCGAACATTGGAATTGAGGAATGTAATTTTCTCTGAATTCAAAGACTGACCTGGAATTTGAATTTAATTCAATTGAGTTTACAGGGAGCGAGAACAGAATTAAAATGTAATTTGTGGAATTGACCCAAACTCTGATACAGTGTGATACTTTATCCTCAACGGCAATTAAAACCAAATGTAATTGAGCTCATTAACTTCAGCAGTTTAAGTTGATATGTTTTAGGCTATTCATTTACATTTAAAGAATAACAATGAATATGAGGGCTGCTATCAATTTTAATCATCTTGAGGACACCAAGCAAAAGCAATCAATGCTCCTTCTCACACAGTAGTTTCAAGTAACATTGTAATGGTACATGGAGTCAGAAGGAGGATACACTATTTCAGGGGTGCACAGCTCAAGGCCGAGTTCCACAGCTCAAGGCCGAGTTCCACAGCACAAGGCCGAGTTCCACAGCTCGGCTGGTTTTCGCTTCACCAAATTGATGTTACCGAATGGCCCAAATAGAAATCAGTCACTAGCTAAAAGGCAAGGACAAAAATCTGCAGAACTGCTGTCATCGAAGAATGGAGCAGAGCATCCCTGCACTAACCAATCAGACCTATAGCAAACATGATTGATTGACACTTCTTCCAGCTCTGGACCAATTGGCAGAGGAGTTGCCAGGGAAGCTGTACTCAAGGGCAGAACTGTCACAAGACAAAGAAGACAAGGGAGTGACCGTGGGAGCCCCTTCCCTTTCCCAGTTGAGGAATGGGGTGGCCCGTGACTGGCCTGACTCCAGAGCTGTATGGTCAGTGCTGCTCTTTAAGTGCCACTGGCATGTTCCCTTCTTTACAACCTAAATAATTTATTGTGTGTGTTGTTTACCTTTTTTATGCACTAATATTCTTTGTTGCAATGAAAAATACGTAAATATAATGTAATGTTCACACGTTAATGTTGCAATAACTGCTCTAGGGTCTGTTTTGCCTTTTAGTCCACAGTAGTTGTAAACTGGATGGAGAAGTAAAACAACTGCTCTACGGCCTGTTTTGCCTTTAACAGTTCGTTACTAATCTAGTGGAGAAGTGAGACAGTGCACTCTTCTTGTAAGTATAGGAGTAAATCATCATGAATATCTGTTTAAATAAACCCCATATTATTCAAACCATTTTAAAGAAGCAACAAAAAATATCATGGTGTCACAAACCCAGCTGATTCTGTTGCTCGACCCAGGTCCTGTGATTAATCAATATTACTCAAAATGTACAAACAGTACAACCCAGTTAGATGGTGCCTTTACACGATGGGCCTTTAACAGATTAAAGCTATGTTTCCAGCAAAACAGCAGCACACCACTTGTTTTAGTATATGGCTGAGGGACGAGGCTATATCGAACTACTCTCACATTCATAACAGCACTCTAGATGCAAGGACTGACCCTGTAAGTCCATTGCACACTGATACTGTTGTGATGACCATTACCACTCTGCAGGATCAGTAAAGACGGGACCCTGGTGGTATGGGTCAACATTGACGACCACCTCAGATTGGTGACCACGCGAGATGACGCCAACATCGCAGAGGCCTTCCAATGTATCTGTGTCAACATCCTTAAGGTTGGTACCCTCGGAAGACACAGATCCTGATTGCATGATTACCTTAAAGTGGAACTGACAGCATTTTAGCAACAAGAAATCGTATTAAAATCAGTTCATAAACACCGAGGACGAATATGAGTTTTTTTTAAGCGAGCACTTTTTTATTCTTATTGTTTTAATTTAGTTTATATTGCAACAATAATAACATTATTACACATCAATACAGGGACATTCCGGCGAATACAATGACATTTTTTAAATAATAGAACACCAGGCGAACCCGACCCCAAAAATTAAGAGACATTACTTCTAATAATTTTTCCAACTTAAGTTTCAGGGATTTATACAATTGTAACAGTTCAATGAAAAAAAACTACAAAATTAGGAGTTTTTCCCACCCCATTTACATTTGTGAATATAATATTTGGCCAAGAGAATTATAATGTTAATTAAATAGTTATAATCGGAATTACAAGGATATGTATAATGCCATTTAACATCAAAGGTAAACATAGGTAATTCTAGAGATTTTACACGCAACAATTCATGAAACCACTTAGACAAAGTAATTTACAAGTTTTCATAAATTATTTAAAAGTTTGGGAATTACGTATACTAAGGCATTTGTGAAAATGCTACAGCACCATTGATTGGGAACGCGGCCGTGCGCTTGGACTATGAAGAGACACTGCAGAAAATACAACCTAATAAAAACATCTGTCTCGTCCAGGACCAGTCTACGCAAATACAACCTAATAAAAACATCTGTCTCATCCAGGACCAGAGTCTACGCAAATACAACCTAATAAAAACATCTGTCTCGTCCAGGACCAGTCTACGCAAATACAACCTAATAAAAACATTGTCTCGTCCAGGACCAGTGTCTACGCAGACCGATGCGCCAAAGCCAATCAGATCTAGTCTGACCATTTTACTCGCCCTAGCAGAGCTGGTTATGCGCTTTACATGTTATCCAGAGCGTTCGTGACTAACTATTACCAACGACTGTTATAACTAAATCAATATAAACCACAGTTTTGTCGCTAATGGAAACAAATGAGTCAAGCACAGGCTAGCGAGATCATATTCATGCACGGATATTGCGCATTCGTAAATTCATCAGCCATTCTGCGCTCTGGGACATAGACGAGTGCTCTGAAATTGGAGTAGATAAAATAGCCAGAGTGAATTTGAGAACGCAAGAGATATGTTAACGAATAACAGTCGTTTAAGTTCTTGCTAGCTAACCAAATGATACCTGCACAAATGCCTTTACATCCCTGTTAGTGAGCATTTCTCCTTTGCCAAGATAATACATCCACCTGACAGGTGTGGCATATTAAGAAGCTGATTAAACAGCACGATCATTACACAGGTGTACCTTGTGCGGGGGACAATAAAAGGCCACTAAAACGTGCAGTTTGTCACACAATGCCACAGATGTCTCAAGTTGCTGACTGCAGGAATGTCCACCAGAGCAGTTGCTAGAGAATTTAATTGGCAGTTTTATAAAATTTGGCAGTACGTCCAACCGGCCTCACAACCGCAGACCACGTGTAACCATGCCAGCCCAGGACCTCCACATCTGTCTGTAATAAATCCCTTGTGTGGGGAAAAACTCATTCTGATTGGCTGAGCCTGGCCCCCCAGTGGGTGGGCCTATTCCCTCCGAGGCTCACCCATCGCTGCGCCCCTGTCCAGTCATGTGAAATCAAGATTAGGGCCTACTTAATTAATTTAAATTGACAAATTTCCTTATATGAACTGTAACTCAGTAAAATAGTTGAAATTGTAGCATGTAGCGTTAATATCTTTGTTCAGTATAGACACGCTAGCCTATTAGCCACGTTATGACTGATGTGATCCTTGCCCTTGCTAGTTTGATTGTATGGTCATTCCCAGCCTTAGTTACATTCGCCCATTTTTGTAAAAATAAATAAATGAGCCATTGAAACTGAAACAGTGCATCCCGAATGGAGGCAGCAAACATTGTACCAGGCCAGCTCTGATTTACAACCTGATAGCAATATTTTTGGCACGACCAAGAAAAGTATTGGTCAATTATATTAACCTTGCACAGTGGTGTAATACTTTAAAGTACTACTTTTGTCATTAAAAAAAAAAAATTGTACTTTAAGTAAAGGTTGTCTAAAAAGTAACTACATTCCTAAAGAAAATAATGTACTTTTTACTCCATACATTTTCCCTGGCACCCAAAAGTACTCGTTACATTTTGAATGCTTAGCAGGACTGGAAAATGGTCCAATTCATGCACTTGTCAAGATAACATGTGGACATCCCTACTGCTTCTTATCTGGAGAACTCAGTAAATACAAATGCATAATTTGTAAATGAGTGTTGATTCTAGCCCTGGCTATCCGTTAATGTTTTAAACAAGAAAATGGTGCCATCTGCTTTGCTTGATATAAGGAATTTATTTCCTTTTTTTTCCCTATTAAGTATTTGTTTACTTTTAAGTATATTTCAGCAATTACATTTCATTTGTATATTTAAGTATATTTAGAACCCAACCTCTTATAAAGTTGCTTTTGTGGCATAAACTGGGAATTTGATATTTTTGACTGATATTAGGATTGTCTGATTCTGGATCTAAAGAAGCACAGGTTGTACACGAGTGTACAGGCTTTTGTTCCAGCATAGCAACCATGTTTCTGACCGCTGTACTGGTTAGCGATATTGCACATTCAGTAAGACTACGGTTAACAGTTCGCTTAGCCATAGGCCATTTGAATTTCTGATTCCTACCACCAAACTTTTACCCTTTTCACACTTCTGAGCCACGTCCGAACTAAGCTCTAATGCGCTAGCGTATAGTTTGGGTCAGCATGATAGTATGAAAGTGGTATGGATTAGAGGTCGACCGATTAAGATTTTCAACGCCGATAACGATTATTGGAGGACCAAATAAAGCCGATACCGATTAATCTGCCGATTTAAAAAAATTGTATTTATTTATTTATTTGTAATAATGACAATTACAACAATACTGAATGAACACTTTTTAAAACTGAATATAATACATCAATCAAATCAATTTAGCCTCAAATAAATAATGAAACATGTTCAATTTGGTTTAAATAATGCAAAAACAAATTGTTGGAGAAGAAAGTAAAAGTGCAATATGTGCCATGTAAAAAAGCTAACGTTTAAGTTCTTTGCTCAGAACATGAGAACATATGAAAGCTGGTGGTTCCTTTAACATGAGTCTTCAATATTCCCAGGTAAGAAGTTTTAGGTTGTAGTTATTATAGGAATTATAGGACTATTTCTCTCTATACCATTTGTATTTCATATACCTTTGACTATTGGATGTTCTTATAGGCACTTTAGTATTGCCAGTGTAACAGTATAGCTTCCGTCTCTCTCCTCGCCCCTACCTGGGCTTGAACCAAGGACACAGACAACAGCCACCCTCGAAGCATCATTACCCATCGCTCCACAAAAGCCGAGCAAGGGGCACAACTACTTCAAAGTCTCAGAGCGTGTGATTTCACCGATTGAAATGCTATTAGCGCACACCCCGCTAACTAGCTAGCCATTTCACATCGGTTACACCAGCCTAATCTCGGGAATTGATAGGCTTGAAGCCATAAACAACGCAATGCTTGAAGCACAGTGAAGAGCTGCTGGCAAATGTACGAAAGTGCTGTTTGAATGAATGCTTACAAGCCTGTTGCTGCCTACCACCACTCAGTCGGACTGCTCTATCAAATATCAAATCATAGACTTAATTATAACATAATAACACACAGAAATACGAACCATAGGTCATTAATATGGTCAAATCCAGAAACGATCATTTTGAAAATAAAACGTTTATTCTTTCAGTGAAATACGGAACCGTTCCGTATTTAATCGAACGGTTGGCATCCCTAAGTCTAAATATTGCTGTTACATTGCACAACCTTCAATGTTACATCATAATTACGTAAAATTAAGGCAAATTAGTTCGCAACGAGCCAGGAGGCCCAAACTGTTGCATATACCCTGACTCTGCTGGCAATGAACGCAAGAGAAGTGACACAATTTCCCTAGTTTGATATTGCCTGCTGACATGAATTTCTTTCAACTAAATATGCAGGTTTAAAAATATATACTTCTGTGTCTTGAATTTAAGAAAGGCATTGATGTTTATGGTTAGGTACATTCGTGCAACGATTATGATATTTTCGCAAATGCGCTTTTGTTAAATCATCCCCCGTTTAGCGAAGTTGGCTGTCTTTGTTAGGAAGAAATAGTCTTCACAGTTCGCAACGAGCCAGGCGGCCCAAACTGCTGCATATACCATGACTCTGTTGCACAGAACGCAAGGGAAGTGACACAATTTCCCTAGTTAAAATAAATTCACGTTAGCAGGCAATATTAACTAAATATGCAGGTTTAAAAATATATACTTGTGTATTGATTTTAAGAAAGGCGTTGATGTTTAGGTACACATTGGTGCAACGACAGTGCTTTTTTTCGCGAATGCGCTTGTTAAATCACCACCCGTTTGGTGAAGTAGGCTGATTCAATGATAAATTAACAGGCACCGCATCGATTATATGCAACGCAGGACAAGCTAGATAAACTAGTAATATCATCAGCAATGTGTAGTTAAACTAGGGATTATGTTAAGAGTGATTGTTTTTTTTATAACATACGTTTAATGCTAGCTAGCACCTTACCTTGGCTCCTTGCTGCACTCGCATAACAGGTAGTCAGCCTGCCACGCAGTCTCCTCGTGGAGTGCAATGTAATCGGCCATGATTGTCCAAAAATGCAGATTACTTGAAAATCGGCCCTAATTAAAATCATCCATTCCGATTAAAATCGGTCGTACTCTAGTATGGATGTCCAATCCAAACTTCTGTGGTGGTGAAAAAAAACAAGTCTATTAATAGAAATTTAATGGGGCAAAACTAATGAGCTATGACCGTCTCTTGTTGTCCAGTTGGAGGCACTGTACAAAAAGCTGAGGCACCCATTCATCTGGAAGCAGCAGCTTGGATGGGTAGTGAGCTCTCCGGCAGATGTGGGGACCGGCCTGAGGGCTAGCGTTCGTGTCAAGCTGCAACACCTGCCCAGACACAAACGTCTGGAAGACGTCCTCAGGAGACTACGCCTCCGCATGGACAACACCGGTAATGCACATGGACGGGCTGAAATTGTTTTAGTGAAAACTAATTTGAGTAAAAAATAAATCTATTCTGAATTTCAGCGCTTCCTTGGCACATTTGACATTTGACATTTTTTGTACAATTGGCAAAACATATATAGGTCATGAATCATTCTTCTAGATATTCTGAGTATAACTCTAGGTGTAATATACACTACATATACACAAAAGTATGTGGACGTCCCTTCAAATTAGTGGATGCGGCTTTTTCAGCTTCACCCGTTGCTGACAGGTGTATAAAATTAAGCACATAACCATGCAATCTCCATAGACAAACAGGAGAATGGGCTTACTGAAGAGCTCAGTGACTTTCAACGTGGCACCCTCATAGAATGGCACCTGTCCAACATGTCAGTTCGTCAAATTTCAGCCCTGCTAGAGATGCCCCAGTCAACCAAGTGCTGTTATTGTGAAGTGGAAACATCTTGGAGCAACATCAGCAAAACCACGAAGTGGTAGGCCACACAAGCTCACAGAATGGGACCGCCGAGTGCTGAAGCGCATAAAAATCATCTGTCCTCAGTTGCAACACTCACTACCGAGTTCCAAACTGCCTATGGAAGCAACGTCAGCACAAGAACTGTTCGTTGGGAGCTTCATGAAATGGGTTTCCATTGCTGAGCAGCCGCTCACAAGCCTATGATCACCATGCGCAATGCCAAGCGTCGGTTGGAGTGGTGTAAAGAGCACCGCAAGCAGTGGAAACACGTTCTCTAGAGTAATGAGTCACACTTCACCATCTGGCAGCCCGAAGGACAAATCTGGCTTCTTCGGATGCCAGGAGAACTCTACCTGCACCAATGCATAGTGCCAACTGTAAAGTTTGGTGGATGAGGAATAATGGTCTTGGGCTGTTTTTCATGTTTCAGTGAAGGGAAATCTTAATGCTACTATAGCATACAATGGCATTCTAGAACAATTATGTGCTTCCTACTTTGTGGCAACAGTTTGGGGAAGGCCCTTTCCTGTTCCAGCTTGACAATCAATCAATCAATCAAATTTATTTTATATAGCCCTTCGTACATCAGCTGATATCTCAAAGTGCTGTACAGAAACCCAGCCTAAAACCCCAAACAGCAAGCAATGCAGGTGAAGAAGCACGGTGGCTAGGAAAAACTCCCTAGAAAGGCCAAAATCTAGGAAGAAACCTAGAGAGGAACCAGGCTATGTGGGGTGGCCAGTCCTCTTCTGGCTGTGCCGGGTGGAGATTATAACAAAACATGGTCAAGATGTTCAAATGTTCATAAATGACCAGCATGGTCGAATAATAATAAGGCAGAATAGTTGAAACTGGAGCAGCAGCACAGTCAGGTGGACTGGGGACAGCAAGGAGTCATCATGTCAGGTATTCCTGGGGCATGGTCCTAGGGCTCAGGTCCTCCGAGAGAGAGAAAGAAAGAGAGAATTAGAGAGAGCATATGTGGGATGGCCAGTCCTCTTCTGGCTGTGCCGGGTGGAGATTATAACAGAACATGGCCAAGATGTTCAAATGTTCATAAATGATCAGCATGGTCGAATAATAATAAGGCAGAACAGTTGAAACTGGAGCAGCAGCACAGCCAGGTGGACTGGGGACAGCAAGGAGTCATCATGTCAGGTAGTCCTGGGGCATGGTCCTAGGGCTCAGGTCCTCCGAGAGAGAGAAAGAGAGAAGGAGAGAATTAGAGAACGCACACTTAGATTCACACAGGACACCGAATAGGACAGGAGAAGTACTCCAGATATAACAAACTGACCCTAGCCCCCCGACACATAAACTACTGCAGCATAAATACTGGAGGCTGAGACAGGAGGGGTCAGGAGACACTGTGGCCCACTCCGAGGACACCCCCGGACAGGGCCAAACAGGAAGGATATAACCCCACCCACTTTGCCAAAGCACAGCCCCCACACCACTAGAGGGATATCTTCAACCACCAACTTACCATCCTGAGACAAGGCTGAGTATAGCCCACAAAGACCTCCGCCACGGCACAACTTAAGGGGGGGGGGGGGGGGGGGGGGGGGGCGCCAACCCAGACAGGATGACCACATCAGTGACTCAACCCACTCAGGTGACGCACCTCCTCCAGGGACGGCATGAGAGAGCCCCAGTAAAGCCAGTGACTCAGCCCCTGTAATAGGGTTAGAGGCAGAGAATCCCAGTGGAAAGAGGGGAACCGGCCAGGCAGAGACAGCAAGGGTGGTTCGTTGCTCCAGAGCCTTTCCGTTCACCCTCCCACTCCTGGGCCAGACTACACTCAATCATATGACCCACTGAAGAGATGAGTCTTCAGTAGAGACTTAAAGGTTGAGACCGAGTTTGCGTCTCTGACATGGGTAGGCAGACCGTTCCATAAAAATGGAGCTCTATAGGAGAAAGCCCTGCCTCCAGCTGTTTGCTTAAAAATTCTAGGGACAATTAGGAGGCCTGCGTCTTGTGACCGTAGCGTACGTGTAGGTATGTACGGCAGGACCAAATCAGAGAGATAGATAGGAGCAAGCCCATGTAATGCTTTGTAGGTTAGCAGTAAAACCTTGAAATCAGCCCTTGCTTTGACAGGAAGCCAGTGTAGAGAGGCTAGCACTGGAGTAATATGATCAAATTTTTTGGTTCTAGTCAGGATTCTAGCAGCCGTATTTAGCACTAACTTAAGTTTATTTAGTGCTTTATCCGGGTAGCCGGAAAGTAGAGCATTGCAGTAGTCTAACCTGGAAGTGACAAAAGCATGGATAAATTTTTCTGCATCATTTTTGGACAGAAAGTTCCTGATTTTTGCAATGTTACGTAGATGGAAAAAAGCTGTCCTTGAAATGGTCTTGATATGTTCTTCAAAAGAGAGATCAGGGTCCAGAGTAACGCCGAGGTCCTTCACAGTTTTATTTGAGACGACTGTACAACCATTAAGATTAATTGTCAGATTCAACAGAAGATCTCTTTGTTTCTTGGGACCTAGAACAAGCATCTCTGTTTTGTCCGAGTTTAAAAGTAGAAAGTTTGCAGCCATCCACTTCCTTATGTCTGAAACACATTCTTCTAGCAAGGGCAATTTTGGGGCTTCACCATGTTTAATTGAAATGTACAGCTGTGTGTCATCTGCATAGCAGTGAAAGTTAACATTATGTTTTCGAATAACATCCCCAAGAGGTAAAATATATAGTGAAAACAATACAACAATGCCATCATGCACAAAGTGAGGTCCATACAGAAATGTTTTGTCGAGATCGGCGTGGAAGAACTTGACTGGCCTGCACAGAGCCCTGACCTCAACCCCATCGAACACCTTTGGGATGAATTTTAACGCCGACAGTGAGCCAGGCCTTATCACCCAACATCAGTGACCGACCTCACTAATTCTCTAGTGGGTGAATGGAAGCAAGTCCCTGCAGAAATGTTCCAACATCTAGTGGAAAGCCCTCCCAGAAGTGAAGAGGCTGTTATAGCTGCAAAAGGGGAGGACCAAGTCCACATCAATGCCCACGATTTTGGAATAAAATGTTTGACAAACAGGTGTCCACATACTTTAAGTCATGTATTGTATAATGTGTGTGTATATAGTATCTATATACGCTGTAAGTTAGTTACTTTAAATTATTTTCGTTTTTTTTACAAGGATAAAAAAATATATACTGCTATAATTTCCTCCAAATTGACAAGCAAGTCCTTACATACCCTACTTTAATATGGTCGAAATAACTGAAGTTCTTACCTCTTTCCCCTTAGACTGCAGTGAAGTGTATAACATCAGTAATGCCCAGACAATCGGCTTGGACGAGGTGGGGTTCACGCAGCTAGTGGTGGACGGGGTCAAGCTGCTCATCCGCATGGAGAAGAGGTTAGAGGGGGAAGAGAAAATCGATGATCTGGTGCCTTTACAGAAGTAGAGCTGAGGAAGATGGGAGGGAAAGGGACTCCTGTCCTAATCAACAAACACTTCACATTTTAGTAGATTGACTGGGAGCGTGCTATTGTAATTACAGGGCTTTTGCGAGAATGACATGATCATGAGTTTTTCTAAAACCAACACTGTTTTAACAGATGACTATGTTAATGTTAATTGTACTGTGTTCTAATTCAATTAACACTGTGACATAGGTACAAAGACTTATTGCATAAAAAGTCAAATACTTTTCAAAAATTCAAAATTATGCTTATGTGCTGTATATAAAAACTGTTTGACTTCAAATATTTTTGCTTAATTTCACCTGTTTGCTTTCAGTATGAAGTTTGGCATGGCCACACACATTAGGATAATCATGAGCTACAGAGCAATATACACTGCTCAAAAAAATAAAGGGAACTTAAACAACACAATGTAACTCCAAGTCCATCACACTTCTGTGAAATCAAACTGTCCACTTAGGAAGCAACACTGATTGACAATACATTTCACATGCTGTTGGAATAGACAACAGGTGTAAATTATAGGCAATTAGCAAGACACCCCCAATAAAGGAGTGGTTCTGCAGGTGGTGACCACAGACCACTTCTCAGTTCCTATGCTTCCTGGCTGACGTTTTGGTCAATTTTGAATGCTGGCGGTGCTTTCACTCTAGTGGTAGCATGAGACGGAGTCTACAACCCACACAAGTGGCTCAGGTAGTGCAGCTCATCCAGGATGGCACATCAATGCGAGCTGTGGCAAGAAGGTTTGCTGTGTCTTTCAGCGTAGTGTCCAGAGCATGGAGACGCTACCAGGAGACAGGTCAGTACATCAGGAGACGTGGAGGAGGCCATAGGAAGGCAACAACCCAGCAGCAGGACCACTACCTCCGCCTTTGTGCAAGGAGGAGCAGGAGGAGCACTGCCAGAGCCCTTCAAAATGACCTCCAGCAGGCCACAAATGTGCATGTGTCTGCTCAAACGGTCAGAAACAGACTCCATGACGGTGGTATGAGGGCCTGACGTCCACAGGTGGGGGATGTGCTTACAGCCCAACACCGTGCAGGACGTTTGGCATTTGCCAGAGAACACCAAGCAAATTCGCCACTGGCGCCCTGTGCTCTTCACAGATGAAAGCAGGTTCACACTGAGCACATGTGACAGACGTGACAGAGTCTGGAGACGCCGTGGAGAACGTTCTGCTGCCTGCAACATCCTCCAGCATGACTGGTTTGGCGGTGGGTCAGTCATGGTGTGGGGTGGCATTTCTTTGGGGGGCCGCACAGGCCTCCATGTGCCTGCCAGAGGTAGCCTGACTGCCATTAGGTACCGAGAGGAGATCCTCAGACCCCTTGTGAGACCATATGCTGGTACGGTTGGCCCTGGGTTCCTCCTAATGCAAGACAATGCTAGACCTCATGTGGCTGGAGTGTGTCAGCAGTTCCTGCAAGAGGAAGGCATTGATGCTATGGACTGGCCCGCCCGTTCCCCAGACCTGAATCCAATTGAGCACATCTGGGACATCATGTCTCGCTCCATCCACCAACGCCACGTTGCACCATAGACTGTCCAGGAGTTGGCGGATGCTTTAGTCCAGGTCTGGGAGGAGATCCCTCAGGAGACTATCCGCCACCTCATCAGGACCATGCCCAGGCATTGTAGGGAGGTCATACAGGCACGTGGAGGCCACACACACTACTGGGCCTCATTTTGACTTGTTTTAAGGACATTACATCAAAGTTGGATCAGCATGTAGTGTGGTTTTCCACTTTAATTTTGAGTGTGACTCCAAATCCAGACCTCCATGGGTTGATAAATTTGATTTCCATTGATCATTTTTGTGTGATTTTGTTGTCAGCACATTCAACTATGTAAAGAAAAAAGTATTTAATAAGAACATTTAATTCATTCAGATCTAGGATGTGTTATTTTAGTGTTCCCTTTATTTTTTTGAGCAGTGTATATTTCTATACAAATTACAAAGCTCTTTCCAGGACATATCGTTCCTCCATGTTACACGGGTTATGTTAAACCGATTGGCTGTGAAGCCATGGTTACTCACACAAAATTGAATAGTAAATACTGGTAAAAAAAATAACAAAACGACACCAGAAATTTGCTTGAGACTCCTTTCAAGTAAGCTTTAATATTGTGCACGAGTGAGACTGAATCTAGATGACTCAAGCTTTCCTCGCATGTATGTTGTGGTAGGAGTGCTTTCGGTGGGGGGAGGGGTTAATGGAGATGAAAAGGGCGAGGCATAATCATTTACATTTCTTTAACACTTTCTGCTTCTCCTCTACACTTGATCTGCTAAGGCAACACAATAGACATCCTCTCTGGAAGTTGTACCGTTAACAATTAGGAATATGCATTTTTCTTCCACGTGCAGTACCCCCTCCAACCCCCCCTGCTCCCATAATGCCACAGAAAGTCAGCGGTGGAGATTTCTCGCTCAGCTTCCAGAAGGACTCACAGCTTTTAACCTTGTTTTCATATTATTATTTTTTAACCACTCGCCTTTGCTTTTTCCTTTCTATTGTGTCTTTTGAAATTAGGAAATAAAATGTCTGCATTCTGTTTCCATTCTCTACGCTGCGTTGCGTTAAAGGGTGCGGTCTATAGGCCCATCTCTCATCTTTACAGTAATACAACATGGAATACCATTGCACAATTGACCCTCATTACTTTTCATACAAAATAACAAGTAGAAACGTACCAGCACTAGTGGTTATTTTACGTACTCATCGCAATCACTAATTACAAAGGGGAAAAACCTAAAACAAAATAAAAATGTGCGAAACTAGCTATATCCTATTTTTTTTCTTGTACAGGTGAATGCCTCAGAAATACCAAGCAGCACATTAAAAGGCATAATGTGGTGGAATAAATACAATATATTTTGCAAGAAAATAAAATTGATCACAAAACAAGTCAGACAGGTGTCGCACAGTAACTACCAATTAACTGCAGTTTAGAAGGAAGTAAGAGAAACAGAGGGATATAGTCACTAGTGAGGTCAAACTGCTTGGGCATCACTTTGTGTGAACCCTTAAAGCTTTGGGCATTCTCAAGCAGAACATGAGATATTTGAGGCAGTTATAATAATTGATGTCACTTCCTGACCTAGAATGGTGGCCGGTGCATTTATGCTACTAAAAGACCACGAATAGTGTTTTGAATGGGTAGTTTTGTCCCAATATTTGTTTGAAGAGCATTTGATTAATCATCGAGCGCAATGCCAGCGACAACTGCAACACCGTGTTTAAGACTGCATAAAGCAGACTTTATGAGAGCGGGCTTAAAATTGAGTGCAACTGAACAATTTGTGGTCCTGCTAGTCTACACCGTATATTTGGGTTCTCAAAGATAAGGACATGGTTCGTCACATCTGACTTAGCCAGCATAAGATCCCTTATTTAAATTCTATGCAATAAACAGAACATTTTAAACTGCAGTGCTAACGCCATCATTCAGCTACGCTACATGAAAGAGGGTTGTGAGAATGGCCAAAATAGTGCATTAGGAGGAATGACTTGATTAGGGCTTTGGGATGTGTAGAGTTTTGCTTTTCAACACAGATCACGTCACTCGATCTCTCCTGTATTGGGAAAGGAACTTATTATCCATGAAAAGTAAAAAATAAGCTTGTTTTTTTTCCTTTTCCCCGTGATAATAAAAAATGTTGTTTTTTTTTCCTTCTAAACATTAGACTTCAGTGGAGGCAAACAATCTACAAATATGTCAACAAGAAGGAAATAACTCCAAACGAAAAGAAAAAAATACAGTATGACACATTTAAACACTTTCTGTACAGAAACTCAAGACTATACAATACCTGCAGACATTATGCTGAAGAGTCCTTGTTTTATACAACTCTATGAACAATACAACAAAACATACTCTATTTTATTTTATACTGTACATGTGGAAAAAGTAGCTTTGCAGTCTCTTATTTCAACCCTCTAATGGTAGTTTAGCAATGGAATTGAAATTTTGCGGGCCATTGATATAAATGTTTTCATATTATTGCAATAATGGTCAGTTCTCACCTCTCGTTATAATCAACGATTTTGTAATACAGGGGTTTGCCTTGGGGGGGGGAAAATGGGAGTGTATTTTGTGTCGATTCACCAAGCAATATGGCAGTAGCCTCGAATAGCGGTAAACTCAATATTGCGGCTGACTCTCTTGGGCCCGACACGTGGGGCGCCCGCAAACTCAAGGAACACCAGGATTATGTCCTCTGCCCCCTCCGTTTTCAGTGTTGTATGTTAATTCTCTTTAGTTTGTTTAGTTTTCCCAAAAGTCACTTTTCACAGCTTGAGCTCATTGGCCACTTTGGACGCAATATTCTTGAAGGCGATGGACGTGCCTGAGATCCGCTTGAAGCGCACGCCGTTGAGTGAGAGGCGTGGCAGCTTGCACACCTCCATCTCCCATTGGACCAGACTGTCCTGGCGGGCGTCGCCGTGCACGCAGAAGAGCATGAAGCGCTCGCGCTGCTCGTAGTCGCAGTTGTTGGCATCCAGGACCTTCCGGATCTCGCGCATCATGTCGCCGGGCTCCATGGATGAGGTAGTCTTCATGCTCCATGTGAAGCGCAGTGAACGGGGTTTGGAGTCCCGGGAACCGTCCTCCTTGGGTTCCCCTGACGCGCTCCTGGAGAGGAAAAGAACACAGGCAATAGTGTTAATTGAATGGGAGATAAGTAGGTAGACGCAAAACCCCAAAAGGTTGGTGAGGTGCTGACCATTTAAAAAATATATATTTTTTAAGAGTCATATGACGTGGTTGGGAGTATATAGAGCGTGCAACTATTTATTTTTCAAAGATGGAACGGGGGCATAATGGAGGACAAACGGTAACGCACAGAACTTATATAACCCATGTGTTTGGGACCTCGTAAGACTGAACTGAATGACAAATATTTTATTCAAAGATTACGCACCTATTACTTATTTCCGTGTAACACACACTCAGATCAGACACATCTAGACAATTTAAAACACACACATGGCCCACCAAGGTCTAGCAAGAACATGGTATTCAGGCACAAAAAGCGCAAACGCCACCGCTGTGTGACAGAGGGCATGGGGACAAAGTACACACATAACAACAAAAAACAGCACAACAAGAGTGAACCGGTGACATTCGCTTAGGATCCTGAGACTAGTAGTGACCCTCCATGCCATGCTTTCATTTCGAGGTTGTTGTTGCTTTTTCTGCGGGCGGCTGTACCGATGCCTCACCTTGGGGGGTCTGTACTGCCACTGGCCTCTCCTTCAACCGTGGCCCTTTGGGAAGCAATCAGAGTTCAGAGTTCAACAGAGCAGTGGAAGGGATCGTCAGCGTACACACAGACGATGGGATATGTGAACGTGAAAAGGAAGCGGGTGGGATGGGGTCAAACCTATAAACATACACGGTCACACGACTCAACTCGTTCTGGGGAGGCAGCTGGCGAGGACTGCCAAAAAACCAACATGACACGTATATATTGGCAAGCAAGCTAAAACGGAGGATGATACAATGTGGAAATCATGTGAACAGAGAGAGATGGATGATAGAAGTCATCTACAGTACACAACACACTCAAACCAAAGAACGAAACAAGAAGAAGTCGGAAAGTGAGTGCAGGTGTCTGCAAACTCCACGGCATCACAGGCAAGGCATCTCGGGAGTCTCAATCTCACTCTGTTAGTGGTGCAGGGTCAGATAGGGGGGTGGATAATGCGGAGCAGTGTAGTGCCCCGGCACAGTGGATTTTGGGTGGGGAGGGGATAGGGAGAGGGGTTAGGGAAGGGGGGCTGGCACCAGGGCATGAATGATTGCATGTCATTGAAGAGGGCTTAGAATTGCGATGAAGAGAGGGTGTGGAGGTGAGTCATTGTGGGGATATAGACATGGTAACCCATTCTGTGCGCTCCTACCTCTGGCCAGCCCTGAAAGACATAGTTCTAAAAAAACAAAAAAACAATGAAAGAAGTCATTTTTAAAATAAATTGGTATTTTTGTTTTTTTTGGAGTGTAACTATGGATGGAAACGGAAAGGCAGAAAAGGGTGTTGTGGAAATGTTGTTCAATGACTTTCTCATAATGTGGCAGACAAATGGTGATGAGTCCACGACGTCAGCAAATCGATCCCAATGTTTCATTAACAAATGATGTGCTTAAATACACGTTACATACGCTTTCAGCAATAACCCTAAATTCACTATGGGTTGATTGAAGGCACTGAGAACCAACTAGTTCATACTGGTTGGTTCATAACCAGTTCATACCTACTACACACGTTTAAGTCTGATTAACAATTGCTCTCAACAAACTATAAGAACAAAATCAAAACATTTCATCTTAAATAAAAATCTTCAGAAAAAAATGCACATTGATTGCTACAGTAGCATTCGATGAGTGTATAGAACCTCTCAGTTATGCAGGCAGGCTGCAGTGTGATAGGTTAGTTTGTCATGCTCTAAGGGTGGAGCCCCGGGCTGGTGATAAAAGCAGGCTCATTTTACCCAGTGTCCTTGACTGACTGCAGCACGGTCACAGATACTGCAGACTTCACACTCTCTCTCTCTGTGTGTGTGTGTGTGTGTGTGTGTGTGTGTGTGTGTGTGTGTGTGTGTGTGTGTTTGCGTGCGCGCGTAAGAGAGAGAGACTGCATGCATTTATGTATGCGTGTCTATGCCTTTGCGTGTGGTCCTGCAAGTGTGTGAGCATATCTTTAAGCAGCCCACGTCTCTCTCGGACCTCACCTAGGGGAATAGGGCCTGGACACGACATCTGTGGGCTTAGCGCTCCGGGGTTAAGTTTACCCTAGGAACAGATCTATGATCAGCTTTCCCTCCCCCAATCCTAACCTCAACCATTAGTGGGAAATGCTGAACTGACCCAAGATCAGTGTCTAAGGTCAACTTCACCTGATGCAGGATTGAGAGAAAGAGGAACCCAACCACACACTATTATCCCTCTCCACACTCAAAGCAGCCTTGTACCTTACATGGTACCCTAGTAAAGAACTACATATATTGACTAGTACAAAATATGCAGCTGTTACTTTCAATATCCGATGCAAACGCTGGGTAAATATGGCCCTAAGGAAGGGAAACATGAGACATGATATTGGGGTCAATTCCATTTCAATAACGTCAATTCAGGAACTAAATTGTAATTGCAGTTTACTTGCCGAATTGAAATGGACTTGACCATACTCCTGCAGTTTAGTATTGTAAATATCAGATCTGAGTCAAATACATGGTCAGATCCATTTAAATAATGGAGATGTGCCCAGTACAATGAAACCTATAGAATGGGCCCAAAATTGCCAACTCTGCTCAGCCTTGCACGCAGTTGTGGATAAATCAAGCGCACCTACAATACTTCAGGGTAGGCCATCTGACTATTGGTCCCAGGTTTGGCAAACATATTTGTATGGTGCATTTTCCGCCCATTTCCACTGACCTGCGGACAAACTTGGAGGTGATCTTGCCAATGATGCCCGTGGAGGTGCCCCTGCGCGCCTGGGACAGAGCCCCCGTATCGTGGGAGAGTGTGGGCGAGGCGGGCGGACCGTTGTAGGTGGCCGAGCGGCGGTCGCGAAGTTGGGCTCCGTGGAAGGTGGAGCGGCTGGAGGAGCCGCGGGGGAAGCGCGTGCGGTCAGGCGGCGTGGCGGCCGTGCTGCTGCTGATGCTGTGCGCCGACGGTGAGGCCGTGGGAGGGCTGCGGAGGGAGAAGGGAAGAATAGGTGCAGGGAAAGAGGAAGTAGAAAGAAGATATAGATAAGAAATATCACCGATTTCTTCCCTCACCTAATATCAAGACATTAGTAGTAATAGAACATTAATCAAATTAAGTTCCATCTCTGACTTCTAGGAAATAGTATCTTAGGGCAATGAAAAAACATGGACGTCCTAACAAGTCATTTCTCACAGTTCCTCAACCCTCCATTGTCTTATACCCTTGCTCAACTCTAAATGTACCTTTAGGCACTTCATTTGACCTATATACTAGGCGGTGTCAGAGGAAGGCCCAAAAAATGCTCAAACACTCCAGTCACCCAAGTCATAGACTGTTCTCTCTGCTACCGCACGGCAAGTGGTAACGGAGCACCAAGTCTAGGACCAAAAGGCTCCTTAACAGCTTCTACCCCCCCCAAGCCATAAGACTGCTGAACAACTAAACTAATCAAATGGCCAACGGACTATTTACATTGACGCTCCCCCCTTTGGTTTTACACTGCTGCTACTCGCTGTTTATTATCTATGCATAGTCACTTTACAAATTACCTCGACTAACCTGTACCCCCGTACCTTGACTAGGTACCGGTACCCCCTGTATATAACTTAATTGTTATGTAAATGTATTGTGTTACCTTGTGATTTTTTTAAATTTAGTTTATTTAGTAAATATTTTCTTAACTCTATTTATTGAACTGCCATGTTGGTTAAGGGCTAGTAAGTAAGCATTTCACGTTAAGGTGAAATACCAGTCGTATTCGGTGTATGTGACAAATAAAATGTGATTTGATTTAGACCTGAAGAAAAAAATGTATAGGGTAGGTATTAGTAATTCATATAACTTGGGCCCCTTCCTATTTGGGACTTGAGCCCCTCTCACTCTCTCTAGCCCCCTAGCTCACCCCTTGTACTCCGCGTTGTCGTCTATGGGAGGCAGTGGGGACTTGATGGGGTGGCCCGACGCCGACATGGACTTGACATGACGCGGACGGGTGGAAGTGACAGCTGAGGCTGCCCCTGACGAGGGCGAGGAGCCACTGGCCGAGCCTGACATCTCAGTCAGACTGAGAGAAAGACAGCGAGAGAACGAGAGACAGAGAGCAGGACGGTGAGAGAAATAAGGTGAAAGAAAGGGGTATAGAGGGGACAAGAAGGGTCACAGGAGGAAGAACACGAGGAATCCAGGATAGAGGGGTAGAGAGGGGACAAGAAGGATCACAGGAGGAAGAACACGAGGAGAGGGGTAGAGAGGGGGCAAGAACAGGGAGAGAGTCAATTCTAGAGTCACACTCCAACGCCTACGTATTTAGGCAGGTAAACATTGTCAACAGCAATCAAAGCTGCAAACGTTATCAACAGCAATCATCCCCATCGCCCTCCTCACCTGCTGTCCTTGCCATTGGGAATGGCCGTGTAGTGATCTGTGCTCGACCGCTCACACACGTACGTGTTCCTCCTGGTCATAGCGTTGCTGTTCTATGGGTCACACACACGCACACAGACACGCACACAGAAACACACAGCCTTTAATTACTTAATTCACAATGTAGACTATTTCTGTTCTGACCGTCCCACAAAATAAAGACCATAATGGAAGCTAAGCATCTCGTGACTAGTTATGACTAGTCTGATGGGTTCTAAATTACTTTGGGAAAGACTAACTTTCCTGTACATTTTGGGATAGAAAACTACTTTGTGCCAGTCATCTCCTGCTTGTTTGGAGGCAGAAACCGTAGCCCTCTGAATATTATAATACATATCCTGCATAGCATTTTGACCCCCAAAAGGGCACTTTGATCTCTCACCCCTGAGGCAGTGGATGACTTCTTCCTCTCCTGTGCCACCAGCGGCGAGGTGGGCACGTCAGCCTTGGAACCGGCCGTGCCAAGTTTGTGGGCGGCATCGCCCTTGTCGCTCTCCACGCTGTTGGCCTGCGCCCGCTTGGTGTAGGACATAGACGGGGGGATAGAGGGCGCCACTGAGGAGCCACAGAGCAATGACAACAGTATGGACTTAATTTTTTTAACAAGGAAGTCCCATTGTGGTTTCCGCAGAGTTAGGGCAAATATCATGTAACTTCAGTCAATGCAGAACATTTATATAATTATGATAGTTGAACAGTTAAAACTACATTTGTGTGTTTTATTGACTGGCATCCACCTAAAATTCCTACTGGTGTTAAGTATTATTAAACATTTCCATTGGATGTACTATATTAGGCCACATGTAAAGAAAGCTCTGCTTGCACGTGTTGCACACGGTTCAAGTGTAAAGGGAACTTCCCGAGGCTAATAAGTTCAACTTAAAGGGATATTTCATGATTTTGGCAATAAAGCACTATCTACTTCCCCAGAGTCAGGTGAACTTGTTCAGTTTGAAGGAAGTTGCCAACTACCATTAGCGCAATTGTTAACTACCGTTAGCACAATGACTGGAAGTCTATAGAGCCCCACAGTGGAGGTGTCATAATACCCATAACACCTAGTAGTCAAACAGGGAAATGATTCCAATCATTTCTCCACAAGTCATTTTTACCATTGGGAATTGTAGAAACACTTAAAATAGGGGTTGTGTTTCGTGTAGGCTAACCCTGGCGTGACGTTTTGATAACTATGTAAATTACTCTCGGACAAGATGACTTATATATTCCATTTACTCTCAGATTCAAAAATACTCCTTAGCATCAAAGTAGACATCATGCAAGACTACAAATCCCTGCATGCCTCTACACATCATCTCTAGCTAACACCTTTGCTAGGAGTGTCCCCTTTGGTAGTGTCAATTTAAAACTTGCACAAGACATTTCACAGAATTGCCTATTTAAAGAAATCTAGCCAATTTATTCATTACTACATTTAGCTAACATACTTAATCCACAGAATCTTACCTTTGCCTCGACTCATCAGTCTCATCCAGATCACCATGGCATTTGTAGTTCTTTATGATAACCACATTAGCAGCTAATTAGAATGTCATTTTTGGGGGGTAAATACAGTCAAATATATTGATAAAAGCCACCTTGTCCTAGAGAGATTAACACGGAAATCAAAACTTTACGCCAGGGTAAGCCTACACGAAACACAGTCCTTATTTTAAGTGCTTTTACAATCCACTATGGGATAGATAATGAAACCATTTTCTTGTTTGTCCGCTAGGTTTTATGGTTATTGGTTTGTACTGCGGTACTCTATGGGAAGAGAGTACCGCAGTAAACAAGGGCTCTCCAACCCTGTTCCTGGAGAGCAACCCTCCTATAGCTTTTTTTAATCCAACTCCAGTTGTAGAGTTCAATTCTCGGGCCGACTATTTTTTCTGTATACATCAATGTCGTCGCTCTTGCTGCTGATCCACCTCTACGCAGACGACACCATTCTGTATACTTCTGGCCCTTCTTTGGACACTATGTTAACTAACCTCCAGACGAGCCATACAATGCCATACAACTCTCCTTCCGTGACATCCAACTGCTCTTAAATGCAAGTAAAATTAAATGCATGCTCTTCAACTGATCGCTGCCCACACCCGCCCGCCCAACTTGCATCACCACTCTGGACGGTTCTGACTTAGAATATGTGGACAACTACAAATTCCAAGGTGTCTGGTTAGGCATCTCCAATCCAAAATTAAATCTAGAATCGGCTTCCTATTTCGGCAACAAAGCATCCTTCACTCATTCTGCCAAACATAACCTCGTAAAACTGACCATCCTACCGATCCTCGACTTCGGCGATGTCATTTACAAAACAGCCTCCAACACTCTCCTCAGCAAATTGGATGCAGTCTATCACAGTGCCATCCGTTTTGTCACCAATGCCCCATATACTACCCACCACTGCGACCTGTATGCTCTCGTTGGCTGGCCCTCGCTTCATATTCATCGCCAAACCCACTGGCTCCAGGTCAGCTATAAGTCTCTGCTAGGTAAAGCCCCGCCTTATCTCAGCTCACTGGTCGCCATAGCAGCATCCACCCGTAGCACGCACTCCAGCAGGTATATATCACTGGTCACCCCCAAAGCCAATTCTTCCTTTGGCCGCCTTTCCTTCCAGTTCTCTGCTGCCAATGACTGGAACAAACTGCAAAAATCACTAAAGCTAGAGATTCTTATCTCTCTCACTAACTTCAAGCATCAGCTGTCAGAGCAGCTCACAGATCATTGCACCTGTGCATAGCCCATCTGTAAATAGCCCATCCAACGACCTCATCCCCATACTGTATTTATTTAGCTCCTTTGCACCCCAGTATCTCTACTTGCACATTCATCTTCTGCACATCTATCACTCCAGTGTTTAATTGCTAAATTGTAATTATTTCGCCACTATGGCCTATTTATTGCCTTACCTCATTTGCACACTGTATATAGACTTTTTTCCTATTGTGTTATTGACTGTGTGTTTGTTTATTCCATGTGTAACTCTGTTGTTTGTGTCGCACTGCTTTGCTTTATCTTGGCCAGGTCGCAGTTGTAAATGAGGTCGCAGCTGGAATTTGTTCTCAACTTGCCTACTTGGTTAAATATTGGTGAAAAAAAAGAAAAGCTCTGTCAAGTCGGGTTGCAGGGTAGCCTAGTGGTTAAAGCGTTGGACTAGTAACCGGAAGGTTGCAAGTTCAAACCCCCGAGCTGACAAGGAACAAATCTGTCGTTCTGCCCCTGAACAGGCAGTTAACCCACTGTTCATAGGCTGTCATTGAAAATAAGAATTTGTTCTTAATTGACTTGCCTAGTTAAATAAAGGTAAAAAAAAAAAAAAAATGTAAAAGTTGGTTGTTGAGCTAGCCAGCCATTTTCAAGTCTTGCCATAGATTTTTCAAGCCGATTCTAGTCAAAACTGTAACTAGGCCACCGAAGGAACGTTCAATGTCCGTCTTGGTCAGCAACTCCAGTGTTTTTTTTTGGCCTTGTGTTTTAGGTTATTGTCCTGCTGAAAGGTGAATTTGTCTTCCAGTGTCTGGTGGAAAGCATACTGAACCAGGTTTTCCTCTAGGATTTTTCCTGTGCTTATCTCTATTCCTTTTTGTCCTAAAAAACCCAATGCAGCCACCACCACGCTTGAAAGTATGAAGAATGGTACTCTCTTGTTTTCCCCAAACATAACACTTTGCATTGAGGACAAAGTTAAATTCTTTGCCACGTTTCATGCAGTTTTACTTTAGTGCCTTACTGCAAACCGGATGCATATTTTGGAATATTTTTATTCTGTTGAGGCTTCCTTCTTTTCACCCCGTCATTTAGGTTAGTATTGTGGAGTAACTACAATGTTGTTGATCCATGCTCAGGTTTCACCTATCATAACCTTTAAGCTCTGCAACTGTTTTAAAAAAGTCACCATTGACCTCATGGTGAAATCCCTGAGCTGTTTCCTTCCTCTCCGGCAATTGAGTTAGAAAGGACGCCTTTATTTTTGTAGTGACTGGGTGTATTGATATGCCATCCAAAGTGTAATTAATAACTTCACCAATGCCAGTGACACACAATTTAATTTAATCCATTTTAAATTCCGTCTGTAGCAACAAAATATGGAAAAGGTCCAGGGGTGTGAATACTTTCTGAAGGCACAGCAAGGCGAACTACATTAGGGTTGGAGTGAAAACCTAAAGGACCGTAGCACTCCAGGAACATGGTTGGAGAGAGCCCTGCTGTAGACTTCCAGTCATTGTGCTTACGCTAGTTAGCATTGGCTCGCAAAAACTAACTATAGCTTGCTTTATACTGGACACAGAGACATAAAAATGCCAAAATCCATAACTCTTAAAGCTACGATTAGCCGATATATTATAACTATATTTTCTTTAATAATGGTGGTAAAACTCAAGTCTTGTGCCATGAGATTCAAGATGGTCGACAATGCCGTCCCTACCATGGTCGCTGAAGCGCCGCTGCTTCTGGTTGGCCGATATGCTGCGTGTGACCTTGGAGTGGGCAGGCGATTGGCTGGAACTGTTGTTGGCCTCGCTGCTGGGCCGTGACCTTTGACACAGGTTGCTATTGGACAGCGACTCGCTCCCCTCAAACTGTCCAATGAAAGGAGGGGGGTGGGGGCATTTGAAAAAACAAAAGAGTCATTGCACACATTATAACGTGGTGGTCATGTAGACTTAAAGGTAGACTGCAATATGACATCAGTGGGGCGAATTCCTGTTTATAGAAATCAACAAGAAAATTCTAACCTACCAAGACCGCCACTATTGGCTCTTCCCATGCTTCAAGGGAGGGCGTACATTGGGAAGAGGAAATAATGGCAGTCTTGGCGGATTAGAATTTTGTTGTTGTTGATGTCTGGTAAGCAGGAAGTTGCCCGCTGTGAATGATTATTTCAGTCTAAAGTATAGCTTTAAAACACAGTTTAAACTATAATTTTGACCTCATGGACTGTCAGTCCTTGATCCATATCTCCTAATAAAAATTTGAGTGTGGTTGCCCCTTCCCTCAGCTTTATAGCAAACCAAGTCGTGGAGCTGACGTTTTGTGGTTTACAAATAAAGGAGTAAATCTTTAATGTGCGTATCCATAGGATACACATGAATTGTTTGTTTGTGAAGTCTGTCATTATTATGGCTATAGCCCATGTCTCACCTCGGCTGGTTTCCTGCCCAAAAGGAGGTAAGTGGCCATGGTCTCGTCGTACTTCTGTCCTGTTAACGCATCAGTGATGTCCTCTTTGGGGAAGCCCATGGTTATCATCAGTTCTGTAGGGAGAGAGGAGGGAACATAACACAATGAATGAATGGCATGAAAATGGTAGTAATATAATGTAACACCTGAAGTTCCCTTAAGAATAATAACATTATTGTATTTTATCATATTGTGGCATGGAATTGATATTTTTCATAAAATATAGCGTGTTACAAAACAGCCCATAAGTGAGGAAGGGAGAGAATCCAATCAGACTTTTATGATATTGGGCGTGTGTGACTGACCTATCCGTTTGGTGTCGTTCCAGTCGGGTTCCGGTTCCTGATGGGGCTTCAGCTCCTCCTCCTCATGGCCCACGTTCATCCAGCGGTCTCTCATGATTTGCTGAGGGGCAGACAGACAGTTAGATGGACCAATGGACAAAGAGAGACAAAGATAGAGAGGACTAAACAGCTTCAGCATAGTGAAAAACATGATACTTTGTACATCTGTATGCCCAAGTTGGAATTAGTAAGATGTAGAAGAAAAAAAAACTGAGCAACACATCAAAGTGTTCCAGCGTCTAGAAGCCATCTGTTTAACATGTCTTCTTTAGTTTCATTAAAGCAAAGTGTAGACGTGAACTAGAGATTTCTATATCTACATGAGCATGCACATGTGGTATGTGTTTGAGTCCATAAGCGTGTGTCCATGCATGTGTGCGTGACCGTACATTCGCGTATGTTTCAGTGTGTGTTGCTCGCACTCTCTTACCTCCAGGCTGCTCCGTTTGCCAGGGTTGAGCACCAACAGTTTCTTCAGCAGGTTTTCACAGTCTGTAGACATGTAGAACGGAATACGATACTTCCCTCGCAGCACTCGCTCTCTCAGCTCCTATTGAGGGATATAGAGAGTAGAGGTTTTGGTTTAGTCTCTAGACATGTAGAAAGGAATACGATACTTCCCTCTTAGCATTCTCTCTCAGCTCCTACACAGGACAATTAACAATAACAGTGGATGAGACTTTTTGGCCAAAGGAAGAGAAAGACTACCACTCAACACTTTATTTGACATGAAAATGTTAAATATGTAATTGGACCATGTCAAATAGTGTGACCAAAAACAGTGTTTTGTTTTGCAGTACTGTATAAGGCCTACGTAACTTTAAGTGTGACAAAAAAAAACTTTCTAGCAATGAGAACTGTGGAACAACTGAAACAGCAGTATTTGACTACGGTAGCAACTGAAGGAGAATGATGTGTTCCACACACACCTCCCCTTGGGAGATTCAAAGGGCATAAAGGATGACCTCCAGACTACCGTCCATCTCGCTTTATCCTTACATCTGTTCCATACATCCATCCCATGCCCCACCACACAATCAAGTATGTTGGCCTATCAAAAAAAAAAAAAAAAAAAAAAAAAAAAAAAAAGTGAGAATAGGCATTGGTCTGAAGCCGAAAAAGGAAATTCACATGAGCACCACAATGCCCATTCCATCCATGCTATACCAAGGTTTTCTAGCACACAGCTTTGACCTACTACAGTAGCTATGTGTAGGCAGGTTGCTTCGGATTCAAACGTCCTCAAACAGCCTGATTCATACTCTTAGAGGAGGTGCTTTCACAATACCGTGATTTGTAACGCAAAAACACAGTGTGGTGAAGAAAGTAAAAGTGCAATATGTGCCATGTAAAAAAGCTCAAGTTTAAGTTCCTTGCTCATAACATATGAAAGCTGGTGGTTCAATGTTCCCAGTTAAGAAGTTTTAGGTTGTAGTTATTATAGGAATTATGACGCGTTGACTATTTCTCTCTATACCATTTGTATTTCATATACCTTTGACAATTGGATGTTCTTATAGGCACTTTATTATTGCCAGCCTAATCTCGGGAGTTGATATGCTTGAAGTCATAAACAGCACTGCGTTTCAAGCATTGCGAAGAGCTGCTGGCAAACGCAGTAAAGTACTGTTTGAATGAATGCTTACAAGCCTGCTGCTGCCTACTACTGCTCAGTCAGACTGCTCTATCAAATCATAGACTTAATTATAACATAATAACATGAGCTTTTGGTCAATATGGTCAAATCCAGAAACTATAATTTCGAAAACAAAACATTTATTATTTCAGTGACAAATATGGAACCGTTACGTATTTTATCTAACGGGTGGCATCCCTAAGTCTAAATATTGCGGTTACATTGCACATCCTTCAATGTTATGTCATAATTATGTACAATTCTGGCAAATTAATTACCGTCTTTGTTAGGAAGAAACACAGGTTGCAACAAGCCAGGCGGTCCAAACGGTTGCATATACCCGGACTCTGCTTGCACTGAACGCAAGAGAAGTGACACAATTTCCCTAGTTAATATTGCCTGCCAACATGCTTTTATTTTACCAAATTATGCAGGTTTAAAAAAATATAATTCTGTGTATTGACTTTAAGAAAGGCATTGATGTTTATGGTTAGGTACATTTGTGCAATGAATGTGCTTTTATTGCGAATATGCTTTTGTTAAATCATGAGGCGGAAGGTAACCTAGCGGTTAGAGCGTTGGATTAGTAACCGAAAGGTTGCAAGATCGAATTCCGGAGCTGACAAGGTAAAAATATGTCATTCTGCCCCTGAACAAGGCAGTTAACCCACTGTTCCTAGGCCGTCATTGAAATTAAGAATTTGTTCTTAACTGACTTGCCTAGTTAAATAAAAGGTAAAAACAAAAGTAATAAGTTATATAGATTTTTTATAAAATCACCCATTTGGCGAAGTTGAATTAGGCTGTGAATCGATGATAATTTAACAGGCAACGCAGGACAAGCTAGTTAACCTAGTAATATCATCAATCATGTGTAGTTAACGTGATTATGTGAAGATTGATTGTTTTTCATAAGATAAGTTTAATGCTAGCTAGCAACATACTCATTGCAGCCACAAGGTGCTTCTGACGCTGCACTCGCGTAACAGGTGATCAGCATGCCACACAGTTTCCTCATGGATTGCAATGTAAATCGGCGTCCAAAATGGTCGATTACCAATTATTATGAAAACTTGAAATCGGCCCTAATTAAAATCGGTCGACCTGTAATTCAAATTGCAATTGATAAAATGCAATTGTGTTTGTTGTTCGTAGCTTATGCCTGCCCATACCTTAACCCCACGATGGGGCACACTGTTCACAATGATGATGTCAGTAAACCGCTCACCAACACGACACCATACACGGTCTGCGTTTGTGAGGCCAGTTGGATGTACTGCCAAATTCCCTAAAAGAACATTGGAGGTGGCTTATGGTAGAGAAATTAAAATTAAAGTGTCTGGTAAGAGCTCTGGTGGACATTCCTGCAGTCAGCATGCCAATTGCACACTCCCTCAACATTTGAGGCATATGAGGTATTGTGTTGTGTGATAAAACTATACATTTTAAAGTGGTATTTTATTGTCCCCAGCAAAAGGTGCACCTGTGTAATGATCATGCTGTTTAATCAGCTTCTTGAAATCATGCTGTGCGTTTTATTTAATTTATTAATTGATAAGATCCCAGCTCAATTCTACTGATCATTGCTCAAAGCAAATTGGCAAGAGCAACAAACAACGACTGAAGCAAATATTTACTATGCGACTACACAATGTAGCTGGCTAGATGGCTACAGGAGCGTGAAATATGGATGGGCTGTTCTCAATGTGTTGGGAGCGGCCTGTCAAAACTAAACTAAAAAACGGTCAACACATCTCCTCCGGGAGGCAAACCAAAAGTGTTCTGATCCACAAGCACTAACTTTAACCATTACACTTTGAATTCTGTTCTTAACACATTGACTTAAACAGAGCATTTAAATGTCTGGAAGCGTTCATTCCAAAACTATTTTATTCATTCACACAATAGTGATTGCATATTTATTTCTCTTGCTTGGATAAATACAAGTCTAAAACAGTGGATTTGTTGAAAACAGACTCATTTAATCAGGTAAAGACTAATTTCCTTTTTATTTTGACTGAATGCTGCTGCAGGCTGCAACCTGATCTAATAGCATTTCATATTATTCTGTACATAAATCCGAGACACTCCATTTAGTAAGTTGTTTTTATATGGTATGTATTATTATTTTAAGGAGGTGGATAATATTTAATATTGCAAATAGATTGTGGCTTCTATCAATGTAATTGTCTACATAATTTCCAATCCCCCAAATATTTATATAATTACACACACACACATACGCACACACACGCACACACACGCACACACCAAAAGTTTGGACACCTACTCATTCAAGGGTTTTTCTTAATTTTTACATTGTAGAATAATAGTGAAGATATCAAAACTATGAAATAAAACATATGGAATCATGTAGTAACCAAAAAGTGTTAAACAAATAATTTGAGAATCTTCAAAATAGCCACCCTTTGCCTTGAAACCTTTGCACACTCTTGGCATTCTCTCAACCAGCTTCATAAGGTAGTCATCTGAATGGAATGCATTTGAATTAACAGGTGTGCCTTATTAAAAGTTAATTTATGGAATTTCTTTCCTTCTTAATGTGTTTGAGCCAATCAGTTGTGTTGTGACATGGTAGGGGTGGTACACAGAAGAAAGCTTTAAGTCCACATTATGGCAAGAACAGCTCAAATAAGCAAAGAGAAATGACAGTCCATCATTACTTTAAGACATGAAGGTCAGTCAATCCAGAATATTTCAAGAACTTTTAAAGTTTCAAGTGCAGTCGCAAAAACCACCAAGCGCTATGAAGAAACTGGCTCTCATGAGGACAGCCACAGAAAAGGAAGATCCAGAGTTACCTCTGCTGCAGAGGATAAGTTCATTAGAGTTACCAGCCTCAGAAATTACAGCCCAAATAAATGTTTCACTGAGTTCAAAGAACAGACACATGAACATCAACTGTTCAGAGTAGACTGCGTGAATCAGGCTTTCATGGTCGAATTGTTGCAAAGAAACCTCTACTAAAGGACACCAATAAGAAGAGACTTGATTGAGTCAAGAAACATAAGCAATGAACATTAGACTGGTGGAAATCTGACCTTTGGTCTGATGAGTCCAAATGTGTGATTTTTGGGTCCCAACCACCGTGTCTTTGTGAGACGCAGAGTAGCGGAATGGATGCTCTCCGCATGAGTGGTTCCCACCATGAAGCATGGAGGAGGTGGCGTGATGGTGCTTTGCTGGGGACACTGGTCGGTGAATAAGGCCCACTTAACCAGTTTGGCTACAAAAGCATTGTGCAGTAATACCCCATCCCATCTGGTTTACGCTTAGTGGCACTTTTTTTTCTTCTCGCTCTTCAACAGGGCAATGACCCAACACACCTTCAGACTGTTTAAGGGCTATTTGACCAAGAAGGAGAGTGATGGAGTACTGCATCAGATGACTTGGCCTCTACAATCACCCAAACTCAACCCAATTGAGATGGTTTGGACCGCAGAGTGAAGGAAAAGCAGCCAACAAGTACTCAATATATGTGGGAACGCCAAGATTGTTGGAAAGCATTCCAGGTGAAGCTGGTTTGGACATTGTCCTGTTGCAAAAAACACATGATAGTCACACTAAGCTCAAACCAGATGTGATGGGGTATCGTTACAGAATGCTGTGGTAGAATGTGATAGAATGCTGTGCTGGTTAAATGTGCCTTGAATGTTTAAATAAGTGACAGACAGTGTCACCAGCAAAGCACCCCCACACCACCTGCTTTATGGTGGGAAATACACATGCGGAGATCATCCGTTGAGCCACACTGAGTCTCACAAAGACACTGCGGTTAGAACAAATTTCCATGGGTCTAATGTCCATTGCTCGTGTTTCTTGGACCAAGCAAGTCTCTTCTTATTGGTGTCGTTAAGTAGTTGTTTCTTTGCAGCAATTCTACCATGAAGGCCTGATTCACACATTCTCCTCTGAACAGTTGATGTTGAGCTGCGTCTGTTACTTGAACTCAGTGAAGCATTTATTTGGGCTGAAATTTCTGAGACTGGTAACTAATGAACTTATTCTCTGCAGCAGAGGTAACTCCGAGTCTTCCTTTCCTGTGGCGGTCCTCATGAGAGCCAGTTTCATTATAGCGCTTGATGGGTTTTGCGACTGCACTTGAAGAAACTGTCAGAGTTCTTGAAATGTTCCGGATTGACTGACCTTCATGTCTTAAAGTAATGATGGACTGTAGTTTCTCAAACTCATTAAGGAGTAGAATAATTCCACAAATGAACTTTTAATTGAAAGGCATTCCAGGTGACTACCTCATGAAGCTGGTTGAGAGAAATCCAAGAGTGTGCAAAGCTATCATCATGGAAAAGTTGGCTATTTGAAGAATCTCAAATATAAAATATATTTAGATTTGTTTAACACTTTTTTGGTTAATACATTATTCCATATGTGTTATTTCATAGTTTTGATGTCTTCACTATTATTCAAAATAGAGAAAATAGTAAAAATAAAGAAAAACCCTTGAATGAGTAGGTGTTTTAAAACGTTTGACCGTTAGTGTAGTCAATACAACAATTTGTTCAGCACTTTTGAAAAATAATTCAGAACATGGGCCATCCTCACAATATTCTCCCTGTACACCATGTCGGAACCATAGGATAAATAAAGGGGGCATATAAGCACACACTGGTCTTACAATATTCGATGATGACATTTCTCTAAAACAGGCTACAGGCTACATGTGTACCACCAAGTCAGAACAGTAGGCTAAATTATGAGGGGGAAAGGTACCAAATTATTAGGATGAGGCACATGGGCTTCTAACAGCTTACCACACAACATACATGTAGTATTACTTTATGTACACTGTTGCTATCTCCCTGGCATATTACAGAGAAACTTGTTTATCATGGTTGGAGTCCTTTAGGCAAACTCCAAGTGGGCTGCCTTCTACTGAGGAGAGGCTTCCGTCTGGCCACTCTACCATAAAGGCCTTATTGGTGTAGTGCTGCAGAGATGGTTGTCGTTCTGTAAGGTTCTCCCATCTCCACAGAGGAACTCTTGAGCTCTGTCAATGATCATCGGGCTCATGGTCTCCACCCTGACCATCCCAATTGCTCAGTTTTGCCGGGCGGGTAGCTCTAGGAAGAGTCATGGTGGTTCCAAACTTCTTTCATTTAAGAATGATTGAGGCCATTGTGTTCTTGGGGACCTTTCCTGCTGCAAACATTTCTTGGTACCCTTCCCCAGATCTGTGTCTCGACACAATCCTGCCTCGAAGCTCTACAGACAAGCTAACATGCTAAGTAGTTGAAAAGTAGCTAAAAAGTAGTAAGTAGTAGCAAAGTTGGTAATTAGCTAAAATACTAAAGTTGTCCATGGTGAGATTTGAACACTCAACTTTTGGGTTCCTAGACATTCACATTATATGCCTATCCTTCCACCCCAGCAAACCATCCTTGTTTTTGCCATAACTGAGAATTAGTTATTGTCAAATTGTCATATTTCTGAAGTAAATCTCTATTTTTGATGTATATGGGATGTTATAGAAGGGTCAATATACTTTTTGTGTGATTTGGCTCGTTTTTGAGAAACTTACACTATTCGCGATTCACTTCCCAATTTCTCGTTGTGCAGTATCAGGGCTAGAGGTTGACCGATTAATCAGAATGGCTGATTAATTAGGGCCAATTTCAAGTTTTTTTTTTTTTTTTACACCGTTATTCAATCTTTATTTAACTAGGTAAGTCAGTTAAGAACACATTCTTATTTTCAATGACGGCCTAGGAACGGTGGGTTAACGGCCTTGTTCAGGGGCAGAACAACAGATTTTTACCTCGTCAGCTCAGGGATTCAATCTTGCAACCTTACGGTTAACTAATCCAACGCTCTAACCACCTCCCTTCACGAGGAGCCCGATTGTAAAGCGAATGCAGTAAGAAGCCAAGGTAAGCTGCTAGTTAGCATTACACTTAATCAATCATAATCACTAGTTATAACTACACATGGTTGATGATATTACTAGTTTATCTAGCGTGTCCTGTGTTGCATATGCAGTGCGCATTCACGAAAAAGGACTGTCGTTGCTCCAACGTGTACCTAACCATAAACATCAATGCCTTTCTTAAAATCAATACAGAGAAGTATATATTTTTAAACCTGCATATTTAGGTAAAAGAAATCCAGGTTAGCAGGCAATATTAACCAGGTGAAATTGTGTCACTTATCTTGCGTTCATTGCACGCAGAGTCAGGGTATATGCAAGTTTGGGCCGCCTGGCTCATTGCAAACTAATTTGTCCGAATTTTACGGAATTATGACATAACATTGAAGGTTGTGCAATGTAACAGGAATATTTAGACTGATGGATGCCACCCGTTAGATAAAATACAGAACGGTTCCGTATTTCACGGAAATAATAAATGTTTTGTTTTCGAGATGATAGTTTCCGGATTCGACCATAATAATGACCTAAGGCTTGTATTTCTGTGTGTTATTATGTTATAATTAAGTCTATGATTTGATAGAGCAGTCTGACTGAGCAATGGTAGGCACCAGCAGGCTCATAAGCATTCATTCAAACAGCACTTTCGTGCGTTTTGCCAGCAGCTCTGCTGTTTATGAATTCAAGCCTATCAACTCCTGAGATTAGGCTGGTGTAACGATGTGATGTGAAATGGCTAACTAGTTAGCGGGGTGCGCGCTAATAGCATTTCAAACGTCACTCGCTCTGAGACTTGGAGTAGTTGTTCCCATTGCTCTGCATGGGTAACGCTGCTTCGAGGGTGGCTGTTGTCGATGTGTTCCTAGTTCGAGCCCAGGTAGAGAGGGACGGAAGCTATACTGTTACACTGCCAATACTTAAGTGCCTAAAACAACATCCAATAGTCAAAGGTATATGAAATACAAATGGTATAGAGAGAAATAGTCCTATAATTCCTATAATAACTACAACCTAAAACTTCTTACTTGGTAATATTGAAGACTCATGTTAAAAGGAACCACCAGCTTTCATATGTTCTCATGTTCTGAGCAAGGAACTTAAACGTTAGCTTTCTTACATGGCACATATTGCACTTTTACATTCTTCTCCAACACTTTGTTTTTGCATTATTTAAACCAAATTGAACATGTTTCATTATTTATTTGAGGCTAAATTGATTTTATTGATGTATTATATTAAGTTAAAATAATTGTTCATTCAGTATTGTTGTAATTGTCATTATTACAAATACATTCTAAAAATTGGCCGACTAATCTGTAACGGCTTTTTTTGTCCTTCAATAATCGGTATCAGCTGTTTCATTAAAGTATAGTGATAAAGGTCTTTAGATGTTGTACACATGAAATTGTATCATTCCGAACTTTATCTGCAACGTTATAATCCATTTTGTGCGACTCCAGATGTTTATTTTACCAGCTGTGCTGCCCACAGGACACGCTTGGCCTGAAATATCTATATAAATATACTGAGAGCGTGTCACGTGCGCCAAATACAACAACTGTTGACCTTACAGTGAAATGCTTACTCACAAGCCCTTAACCAACAATGCCGTTTTAAAGAACATTTATTTTTGGAGCTTTTGTTCATCGTTGTGTACCGATACTGCTAAACAAGCAATGAGGAATCGAATTGCGGCTGAGGTAAATTTTTCAAAAACAAGCCAAATCACACACCAACAAAAACTTTCCCTTCTATAACATGCTATTTACACCAAAAATAGAGATTAACTTCAGAAATAGGAACATTGATTTTTTGTAAGCATACCAAATGTAACATATCATACTAATTTCAGTGTCCTTGATTTACATTTAGTATGTTCCTTCTAATCTATGAGACCAAACTGGCACACAGCAAGTCACGTAACCAAGCAATGAGTCTGATGTTGTTATTTTAACCTGGTGCAGCGTGTGGAGCTCCGACTATGTTTTACTTGTGTATGGCGATTTGGGATTTTCTGTGTACACACTGAAAAGTAATTTGACACTGTTGATCAGTCAGCACACATTTGGGTTATAAATGTAAAGACGCCAGGAGAGGGAGTTTGTTTATGCCAGAGCTGGAATTTATTCAACACGTGTTTGAAACAGCGATGCTGTTAACCATCAGTTGCCCTTTCCAAGGATATCTATACATGTGCATTTGGGGTTCAACCATATTTTATATTCGGTTCAACATAGCTAATTTACTGTTTCTTAACAAAGCAATTCGTTTTCTCTGTTATAGTTTGTGTTGTGGTCTTGGTTGTTCTTAGTCGAGGAAATGTTGCGTAGCCAACTGCAGTGTTTATCATGTCTGAAATCTGGCTACCTCGTCTTAACGTTACCGTAGCTCGGTCTGTACAATGCAAATGAAAGTGATTAGCTTGGCAGTTTCCCAAAGTAACATTAACTAACTACTTATATTTTGCGTAAGAAAGTATGATATATTGTGGTGAATGATCTGGCCATCAACGTTAGCCAACATTACAGTCTTTGGGTGGCTTAAGTTACTTAGCTAGTTAAAGTTAAATTGGCTTTCATAGCAGCCAAGGACGTTCGCTAGTTTATTTGAGCATATTTTTTTGTGCTCCGATTAAACGCAAGAGTCTAGATCAGCAGTTAACACATGATGACCTTATGTGAAAAACCTTACTTGGCTATATATAGCTAGCTTTCCTCGCTTGTTGGTTAGCTACCTAGCCAGCGTTAGCTCTCGTCTAACATTACATTGCGAGCTACCTACCTAGCTAATCAAAACTACATTCATTGGCCAGCTACCTTTATTTGCCTGTCCATTAGCTAGCTAGCTTTCAGCTGACAAGTGTTAGCTGGCTTCAGAGGACAGCTGCGGGACTTTGTACAAGCAAGCTAATGTTTGCTAGTTAGCTTCCTAGCTAACCCAAATATCTGCTTGCATTTATGAATTAACCTCAGCTTGAATACCACCATATAGCTAGCTATATACAGTAGCCTAGGTTTGTTCGCATACACTTATAACTGGCAGCATGGTGCAAGTAGCTGTGTTGTTGCCGAGCAACCGACCCAGTGTTATTACTCGGCATTTGGGCAAAAAAACAAATATGTTAACATTGTCAGAAATGCTACAAAAGGGCAGCACATCGTTGTTTCTTAAAGGACGGGTCACTTTATGGATGCTATAGTCTCATTTTAATCTGACGTCCAGAATTTTAACTAGGTAGGCACAACAAATACTCCTTTAACTCAATTGCTAATGACCCTGTTAAAAAAATGCGGGGAGTGTGTTGTGTACCTCCAATAAAGTAGATTTGCAAATTTTTATCGAGATTGGTGTCATTTTGGAATTTAACACTGAGCTTCAACCAATACCTATAACATTATGACCCATAGGTTCCATACAGAATATCCCCCAAAATTCACACACACAACCACCCCCCACCATACACACCTTTAGATTCTGTCCATCAAAGGGCAGTGAGCCGCTGACAAGTGTGTACAGTATGACCCCCAGGCTCCAGACGTCCACCTCGGGCCCGTCATACTTCTTCCCCTGGAACAGCTCTGGGGCAGCGTAGGGCGGGGAGCCGCAGAACGTGTCCAGCTTACTGCCTAGGGTAAACTCGTTGCTAAAGCCGAAGTCTGCAATCTTGATGTTCATGTCTGCGTCCAGGAGTAGGTTCTCAGCCTGATTTGAGATTGGAAGAGGAGGGTGAGTATCTGTATACGAGAGACACAGCAGACAGAAAGACGGATATACAGTGATCGAGAGAGGAAGAGTCTGAGTGTCTGTCTCTCAATCTGTATCGATCAATGTCTACTCAGACACACTCAGACAATGAGTCACTGTGTGTGACCCTTGATGGCGTAAAGTTCCAATGCTACAGCAGCATGTATGGTATTGGTTTTCACCTTCAGATCCCTGTGGACGATCCTCTTCTGATGGCAATACTGCACTGCAGAGACAATCTGAAAGAGAAAATTCTGTTGGAGGGGGACAATTTTTTCCCAATCCATTCCTAGGGGTCTCTAAGGCTGTACATTTCTACCCCAGCATTAACACACTTGATTTAACTAAATCAACAAATTACCATAGCTAAGCTAACAAATCTCAATGGTAGATTTAGCCGCTACGCAATCGCTCTACTGACGCTAAAGATATCTCTACAGCTAGTCAACATTAGCCGCTAAGCTATGCTACGCTACAAATTAATTAGTCCCCATTCCTAGAGGTTGGATTGCATTAGCCTCCTTGCAATAAGGCTAATCAAATCTCTCATCAGTCAGAGATAGGGTACTCTGTTTGAATGCTACATAGATAAGTCATCCTTCCTCCCTCGAGGTATGCTAACGCTACATCAATTCTGACAAGACTGGATAGGACAACACATATTTTCCAGGGCCGAATTCATAAAGTATGTCCAGAGTAGGAATGCTGACCTAGGATCAGGTCCCCTCGGTCCATATTATCTCATAACGATCTAAAAAAGCAGATTCTTGAACAGCAGTCCTATTCTGAGACACATAATATGGGAACTGATCTGTTAGCTTAGGTGAGCAGATTTTAGCTGCGCGAAAAATGGATTACCCCTCTACAGTTCTTAATCGTAGCCTATCAGCCAAGTTTGGTAGCTATACTGTTGGAGGCACGGTCGTTCATGCGGTGGTTACAATATAGGTTATCACTGATAAATATTAACATAAAAAGGTAAACGAATTGGGTACAGTGAAAGACAGCATTTTTACATGCAAATCTGATTGGATACAGTGTTTGATTATTTAAATATCAGACTCATTTTAACTTCTGAGTTGCTTTTTTCTTTGAGGGCTAATCGGGGACATTTCCAGGGACAGGTCACCAGAATCGGGGACTGTCCCGGAAATTGGGGACATCTGGTCACCTTACAGTTAGCTCAAAGGAGAGGTAAAGGAAGGATGCAAAGAAAAGGTTAGACATTTGCACCATTCAAATGAACAGTTTAGACTTTTTGTGCAATTCTATATTGACTCCTAGGTAGATCTGAAAGGACTGGATAGGGGTCAGCAACAGTCATAGATTGACCTTGCGCTCTGAATTTTTTGCCATGTTCCTTACACCCTATCCAATTGCTTCAGATCTACAAATGTGGTGGGTAGTGGATAGGGCTAGGGGTTGTTTCTGGACAGGGCCATTGACTAACCTTATATACTTGGGAGAGACACTTCATAAAATTATTTTGCTATGCTTAAGGACTACCACTAGAGTCTAGAGGAAAGGCCTAGTCCCTTGTTTCTAGACGGGGCCATTGACTAACCTTATATACTTAAGGGGAATCCGTTTAAGTCAAATTTTCACTTAGTCACGCAAGGATGCTGCGATGCCAAAACACAGTGTGGGTTGACAGAGAAGTACACTAGGGGAGTAATAAAGTACTTCTAATGATGTTCTGTGTTTCTGCTTGGTGAATCAGCATGAGGTCTGTTCGTGCTGAGTAACAGATAAGGGAATTTCATGAGCACACACACACGCTCGCAGACACACACACTTTACTGAGATGTTATCAACTCACACACTGCCTGGCTTGTAGAATACACACAAACTGTAAGAGACATGCCCAACCTCGCCTGTAGGACTCAGTGGCATGACACACACCCTAATAGACAGCCGGCGCCGATGACGTGGATGCCGATTAAGGTAGCCCCCTGCACCTCTCTGATTCAGAGGGGTTGGCTTAAATGTGGAAGACGCATTTCAGTTGAAGGCATTCGGTTGTACAACTGACTAGGTATCCCCCCTTTTCCTGTAGAACATGAACATAAATGCAGTCATACACGCACTGTCTGTTCCCAGGAGGTCATTAGCTCATATTTATTCAGAGCACGGACCCGTCTTCTGCAGTGCCTTTCTTTCCTCCCTCCCCACAGGATGACAGAGGATATGTCTGGTGACATCACTGCACCTCTTCACACAGCGGTTTTCAGCAGTGTGTGTGCGCACGCACGTGCTTGTATCGCTATACTCCGTGTGTAAGTGTGTGTTTGCTTGCTGGAGTGTGTCCGTGTCCATGTGAGTCTGCAGTTGTGTGTGACTGAGTGTTAGCAGTAACTCACCTGGCGAAACTTGGCCCGAGCCTCCTTTTCCTTCATCCTTCCATGTGCAACTAAGTAGTCAAATACCTCACCTGGACAGGTCGAGAGAAAGAAAGAGCGAGGTCTGGAGTGAGGGAGGAAACATCTACTGCAAACCAAAAAGCTTTGGCAGCTCCAGTCCTGGAGAGCCGCAGGTGTGCAGGCTTTTGTTCCAGGCCATCTCTAACACACCTGATTCAAGTCATCAGTTAATTACAATCTTCAGTTTGTACCAGAATAATATGAATAATTTGGCATCTTAGCTGATGTAGAATAAAAGCCTGCACACAATGCGGCTCTCCAATACCTGGGAGTTGTCTGCCAATGTGCAGACAAAATATACAAATGTCTCAAAAGAAAGAGAATGTGTGCTTACTGAACCGGGAAAAGACAATCATGGTCGAAACATGTATCACTTGCCCAATAAAATACTGTGCATGGGGGGAAGCATTATAGTTAAGACAGTCATTTTAGATTCAATCATTATTTTGTTCATACTCACCACCACTGGCGTACTCCATTATCAAATAAAGTGTCTTCTCAGTCTCAATGACTTCAAACAATTTAACTGGAGAGAAAAGGAGAGAAATAGTGGATGAGTGAAGACAGCCAATGAGGACAACACATCCCAAAAAGGGTGCATCTATACCGAACAAAAATAAACGCAACATGCAACAATTTCAAAGATTTTACTGAGTTACAGTTCATATAGGTAATCAGTCAATTTAAATGAATGAATTAGGCCTTTATCTATGGATCTCACATGACTTGGCAGGGATGCACACACTCAGCCATGGGTTGGCCTTGGAGGGCATAGGTCCCACCCACTGGGGAGCCAGAACCAGCCAATCAGAATGTGTTTTTATAACAAAAGGGCTTTATTACAGACAGAAATACTCCTGCAGGTGAAGAAGCCGTATGTGGAGGTACTGGGCTGGCGTGGTTACACGTGGCCTGCGGTTGTGAGGCCAGTTGCATGTACTTCCAAGTTCACTAAAACGACATTGGAGGTGGCTTATGGTAGAGAAATTAACATTGAATTCTCTGGCAACAGCTCTGGTGGACATTCCTGCAGTCAGCATGCCAATTGCACACTCCCTCAAAACTTGAGACATCTGTGGTATTGTGTGACAAAATTATACATTTTAAAGTGGCCTTTTATTGTCCCCAGCACAAGGTGCACCTGTGTAATGATCATGCTGTTTAAAACCTGTTAAGGATATGGCAGACTTATGCCCCCTTTGGAGGAATTGGGTACCCCTAGTAAACTGAAAAAAAAATCTGTCAAATTGCTAATATATGCATATAATAATTATTATTGGATAGAAAACACTCTAAAGCTTCTAAAACCGTTGGAATTATGTCTGTAAGTATAGCAGAACTCACAGGGCAGGCATTCTTCCAAACTAGTTTTTGTGGTCATGAAAGTTGGAGCAACTTTGACGTCATCGCCCCCACCCTTCCCAACCAGTTATGATTCTGGGGAGACGTTCTATGTCTTCCACTAGATGTCCTCATTCAGTAGAGCTTTTAATCGTTCAAATCCCGCGAGAATTGGCCCTATGGGAGTGAAATTAGTGCGTGCCATGAGAAAATATGTTGTGCGTTGTGGCGCGAATTGGTCCCAGCCATTCCTTTGTTCCAGCACTCAAGAGAAGGACAGACGATGACCGATTGAATTGAAATTTGTTTTGTGTGTTTAAAACATCATAAAGCTTGCTTCTGCACTTAGTTTGACCTGTTTAGTCGACATATAATATGTAATTTTGAAGTTTTGATGCGCAACTTTTCCGGACCAGAGGACATTTTGGGTGCATTTCAGCTGATGTTATTAGCAGTAGCTAATACAAAGACGCAAGACTTGAAACCAAACAATGTATTGGGTAAGTATGAAGCCTTCCAGAACATTCTGAACGAAGACCATCGAAGGTAAGGGAATATTTATGCTGAAATCTGTGTTTCTGTTGACTCCAACATTACGGAGAAATGTAGCTTGTATCTGAGCGCCGTCTCAGAATATTGAATAGTGTGCGATTTCTGTAACGTTAAAAAGAATTGTAACAAAGCGATTGCATAAAGAAGCAGTGTATCTTTCTAACTATATGTAGAACATGTGTATTTAGTCAAAGTTTATGATGTCTATTTACGTTATCTTGCCGCGCTACCTAGATTTCCTGCGGACATTGAGTAATTTCTGAACATGAACTCACTGTAAATGGACATTTATGGATATAAATGGCATATTATTGGAAAAAAAAAAATGTACTGTGTAACATGTCCTATTACTGTCATCTGATGAAGATTTTCAAAAGGTTAGTGAATGATTTATTTTTTAATCCTGCGTTTGTTGATTGCATGTTTTGGCTATTCAAATGAGCTGTGTCTGGTGGTGGTTTGACATATATATGTGCTATGTTTTCGCCGTAAAACATTTTAGAAATCTGACTAGATGCTGGCTGGCTTGCTGGCTAGATGAACAAGGTGTTTATCTTTCATTTGAGCTATTGGACTTGTTAATGTGTGGAGGTTAAATATTTCTAAGAATATTTTTGCGTTCCATGCGCCACCGTTCCATCTGAACGTGGGAGGGTAGAGTCCCAAATGGGAACCAATATCTTAGAAAGGTTAATCAGCTTCTTGATATGCCACAAAGGCAAAGGAGAAATGCTCACTAACAGGGATGTAAACAAATTTGTGCACAACATTTGAGAGAAATAAGCTTTTTGTGTACATGAAAAAAAAACTAAGCCATGATTTGTACAAAGAAAGTGATTAATTTCTCATTGATCTGGATGCATAAAGGCTCTTTCAAACACACACACGTGTGTGCGCGGATGCTTTTGACTTAGACACACGCCACAGACAAATACATTTTAATGAAATAATGAAACATGTTCCATTTGGTTTAAATAATGCAAAAACAAAGTGTTGGAGAAGGAAGTAAAAGTGCAATATGTGCCATGTAAAAAAGCTAACTTTTAAGTTCCTTGAAAGCTGGTGGTTCCTTTTAAAATGAGTCTTCAAAATTCCCAGGAAATAAGTTTTAAGTTGTAGTTATTATAGGAATTATAGGACTATTTCTCTCTATACCATTAGTATTTCATATACCTTTGACTATTGGATGTTCTTATAGGCACTATAGTATTGCCAGTGTAACAGTATAGCTTCCGTCCCTCTCCTCGCTCCTCCCTGGGTTCGAACCAGGAACACAACGACAACAACCACCCTCGAAGCATCGTTACCCATCGCTCCACAAAAGCCGCGACCCTTGCAGAGCAAGGGGAACAACTACTTCAAGGTCTCAGGGCGAGTGACGTCACCGATCGAAACGCTATTAGCGCGCACCCCGCTAACTAGCTAGCCCTTTCACATCGGTTACACCAGCCTAATCTCGGGAGTTGATAGGCTTGAAGTCATAAACAGCTCAACGCTTGAAGAACAGCGAAGAGCTGCTGGCAAATGTACGAAAGTGCTGTTTGAATGAATGCTTACAAGCCTGCTGCTGCCTACCACTGCTCAATCAGACTACTCTATAAAATCATAGACTTAATTATAACACAACACACAGAAATACAAGCCATAGGTCATTAATATGGTCAAATCTGGAAACTATCATTTCGAAAATAAAACGTTTATTTTTTCTGTGAAATACGGAAACGTTCTGTATTTAACTAACGGGCGGCATCCCTAAGTCTAAATATTGCTGTTACATTGCACAACCTTCAATGTTGTCATAATTATGTACAATTCTGGCAAATTAATTACGGTCTTTGTTAGGAAGAAACGGTCTTCACACAGTTGTCAACGACCTTGGCTTCTTGCTGCACTCGCATAACAGGAAGTCAGCCTGCCACTCAGTCTCCTCGTGGAGTGCAATGTAATCGGAGTCCAAAAAAAATGCAGATTACCGATTGCTATGAAAACTTGAAATCGGCCCTAATTAAATCGGTCGACCTCTAGTGGAAACCAGCACGCTGAGTCTGTTTCAACAAGTAAAGGAATGAAATGACCCCCTTCCTGTCACACTCATTTCATTACTCTGGGCATAGAACGGGAAAAGAGAAAGGTAGTAAGAGACTGAAGGTTTGATCAGGGTTGGACTCAAGTCAAATTGACCTGACTATTAAAATATAAATGACGATTACTTATTTGTCCATTGTCTTAAGGAAACAGATTTGTCTCCTTCTTTATTCAAATTCCTCAAAACCCCATATGCACATCCCAGGAGCAGTTTAGAACCTAAGTGTCCTGCTCAAGGCCACAATGGCAGAAGATGGCCTCTAAGATTCAATATCAGCGACTGCCTGCACAACCCACCCTAAACTATCCCACCTAAAACAATAAGCCAGCTATCGAGAGCAAAGCCACCCTAATAATTGCCAGCCCTGCCCATCCACTCATCTAGCCTGGTCCCAGATCTGTTTGTGCTCTTAGCAACTACATAGCTGTCATTGTCAAGCCAAACCTGTTTGACATAATGCGTGACAAAGAGCTGGCATGATCGCTAAAACAGACTGGCGCTCAGGCTACCACTCAACTACTGCTTCAACCTGTTCCCATCAGGTCAGGTGGTCAGATGCATTAGATTTGGATTAGTTCTAAAAATGGGATTCATCAGCCTAAATTGAACAACAATAAAAAGGTACTGCAGACATTACCATGATTGGAAACATAACCCAAAAACAGAAAGACAGTACATGCCAGTTATGGCTGAAATAAATTGTATCTGTTGGTGAATAATGGGTTGTAAAAAAGCAACTTGGCGAGTCTGGGTTTTTTAAGTGACACTGGTTACCTTCAGATAAATCTCTGCCCTTGCCTTGAAGTGTGTGTGTGTATTGTGTAATCATTCCCAGGCCCAGGGTCTTAATGAAGCCACCCCCCAGTCCAAAATATGTTTTATGGGAGTACTTCTGACCACTCGGTGGCTAGCCGGAATGGGCCAGCCCAGAAAAGGAGCATCTCAAAGTCAACCGGAATGGGATCCGGTTGAAAACAAATCATACTAATAAGGACTGCCGGCTCCCTTTTCCCTAGTTGTCACTGCACAGCCACATCCCGGAATGCCGTTTCATCCTGGAATGCCGCATCGCTTTCCATCAAGTTCTCTTGTTATTAGTTTGTCATTCTTTTTATTTGATGTATCCTTTATCTAGCCTGGCATGTCCCATTGATAGAGGCAAATGTTTTGCTTTGGACAAGAAGTAGCATAAAGACATTAATAGGAAGACAATGCATACATGTACTTATCCTAGGCCAAGTCTCCCGAGCTGGCGCAGCGGTCTATGTCACTGCATCTCAGTGCTTGAGGTGTCACTACACACCCTGGTTCGATTCCAGGCTGTATCACAACCGGCCGTGATCGAGAGTCCCATGGGGCGGAGCACAACAGGCCCAGGTTAGGGTTTAGCCGGGGTAGGCAGTCATTGTAAATAAGAATTTGTTTGCCTAGTTCAATTTTAAAAAATGGAGACTTTGGGTGATATTTCATTTTTGTTTTTGATAGCTCTGTTCTCAAAACTGTCCACGTCAGAGTATGGAAAGAAATGGATACAAATGAATTGGATGTTGTACAATAGGTTTGAAAGAAGTCGTGTGAAGTGGTAGTAATATGGTAGTGTTAGTATTAATACGGTACAATCTCGCTTCACACTTGCATTGCTTTTGAAAATAACTTGCATATAGATGATAGAATAGATATGTTGGTTGGTCTTACCTATATTGGGGTGATTCAAGATCTTCATGATCCTGACTTCACGAAAGAGCTGTGAAAAGAAGAGAGAAAGATGCCATCTACAATCATAATCTCCTGCAATCAAACTAACTGCCAGGGATCATTCGTCATTTTCATCACGGAAATCAAGGAAACAAAATAACCAAGAACAAAATCAGTTTTGAAAGTGAAATAAGATAACACTGTCTTCTTGCACAGAAGTTGGATTTGTATCTTGACTGGAATGACTGGAGCATATGATTGTCATCTCCTGATGATAATTGTTGGTACTGTGAGTGTTCAAGAGCTTCACTGACGTTTAAAAAAGCCCAGGGCCACATTCAGATCGTCGAGCAGTTGCATCAGTGTTTTTTGGATGACAATGCAGCTGCATTGAACAGATGTTTCAGATGAACAACATGAGCATTTCAGGGTACAACACCAAGATTAAACATCTGTTAGAAATAGTTTAGGTCAGCGTTCCCCAACTTGCGGCTCGCCGGCAGAATTTGGGCCGCGGGTGAATTTTATTTGGCCACACAAGTTATTATTGATGGACACAAAAGACAAAAAACAACACTGGCAAATCAGTTCTAAGTGATTTTAATTTTGGAAAATTGTTCCCACACATATTAGAGAGATACAGTATATGTGATCGTATGCAAATGCTAGCAAGGTTTGAAATGATTATATATCTGTTTGGGCTTCTTGCTGTCAATTTGTAGTGTACAAATGATTTGTAATTATGTTCCGGCCCCCTGACCATCCTCTCAAGAAAAGATTGGCCTGCGGCTGAATCTAGTTGATGATCCCTGGTTTAGGGTGTACATCACTAATTACACAAGTAATTAGTGATGTACACTAATTACTTGTGTAATCAGTGTACATCACTAAATATACTGTATCCTACAGTATAGGATACTGTAACAGTTTAAATCAAACTTCTGTCTAGGATCAAGACCCTGATTTAGGGTGTACATCACTAATTACACAAGTAATTAGTGATGTACACTAATAACTTATGTAATTAGTGTACATCACTAATTATACTGATGCTGCATTCTGGCTATTACCATTAAATGAGATTAAACTGCACACCTCCAGACATGTACTATACCAGACAGTCAATACCATTGCTGGGCAGCTGCTGTGACACCTAATTGTCGAACCTCTGGACTGCCCCTTTTATTCAAACAATAACAGAACGATAGCTGAATGTTACCCAACAAGTCCACATAGACATTTTCCAGAAGTGTAACTAGAATACGGGCTTTAAAGAGAGCTGGAGAGATGATTGACATGCCTGCTGAAGTGGAGTAGAACATTAGGCATTTTCATCTTTGACTGCTCATGTGTGCAGCGAATTAGTCACTGCTTCATAGATGGACGACAGGCTTTGTATCCGAGTGTGGGTGTACTGTGTGTGTGTTAAAGTGAGTGAGGGAATTAATAGTGTGCGTGAGCTTACTGTGTGTGTTTGACAGACATCCATAAGGGCTAATGGGGTCCGCGCGGCAACAGTCCCTGTGGCGCACCGTTACCCGTGTGATTAGGCAGGCCTCTGTCAAGCGGTGACAGGGTGCTGTAACATGTGTTGGCTGCCTGTCCGCTCCTCCCGACTCCCTCCTCTCCCAGAGGGCGAACGAGGACCAGTACCCTGCCACATTGTCTGTAGTGGTCAAGTTACCAAAACACCAAGTCAAGTATCATGATAAATAAAATAAAATTTGATTAGGTCACATGCACGGAATACAACAGGTCTTAGTGAAACGCTTACTTACGAGCCCCTAACCAACAATGCAGTAAAAACAAAAAATGCAGATAAGAATAAATCTAAAAGTAACAAGTAATTAAAGAGCAGCAGTAAAATAACAATAGCGAGACTATATACAGGGGGGGGGGGGGGGGGGGGTACAAGTACAGAGTCAATGTGCGGGGCACCGGTTAGTTGAGGTAATATCTACATGTAGGTAGAGTTATTAAAGTGACTATGCATAGATGATACCAGAGAGTAGCAGCAGTGTAAAATAAGGGGGGGGGGGGTCAATGTAAATAGTCTGGGTTTGATTAGATGTCCGGGAGTCTTATGGCTTGGGGATAGAAGTTGTTTAGAAGCCTCTTAGAAGCCTCACCTAGACTTAGCGCTCCGGTACCGCTTACCGTGCGGTAGCAGAGAGAACAGTCTATGACTAGGGTGGCTGGAGATTTGACCATTTTTAGGGCCTTCCCCTGACACCACCTGGTGTGGAGGCCCTGGATGGCAGGAAGCTTGGCCCCAGTGATGTACTGGGCCGTACGCACTACACTCTGTAGTGCCTTGCAGTCGGAGGCCGAGCAGTTGCCATACCTTTTGAGGATCTGAGGTCCCATGCCAAATCTTTTCAGTCTCCTGGGGGGGAATATCATGAGTAGGGATGCAATATATAATCGGTGAACATATCGGAAACGGCTGATGCGATGTTAAAAACTGATGTCAAAGCTACTGTGCATTCCTATTTAACGTATATACCCACTTGGGTTGTGCCGTGGTGGAGAGCTTTGTGGGCTATACTCGGCCTTGTCTCAGGATGGTAAGTTGGTGGTTGAAGATATCCCTCTAGTGGTGTGGGGGCTGTGCTTTGGCAATGTGGGTGGGGTTATATTCCTGCCTGTCTTGCCCTGTCCGGGGGTATCGTCGGATGGGGCCACAGTGTCTCCTGACCCCTCCTGTCTCAGTCTCCATGCTGCAGTAGTTTGTGTCGGGGGGCTAGGGTCAGTCTGTTATATCTGGAGTATTTCTCATGTCTTATCCCGTGTCCTTTGTGAATTTAAGTATGCTCTCTCTAATTCTCTCTTTCGCTCGCTCTTTCCTCTCTCTCGGAGGACCTCAGGACTACCTGGCCTGATGACTTCTTGCTGTCCAGTCCACCTGGCTGTGCTGCTGCTCCAGTTTCAACTGTTCTGCCTGCGGCTATGGAACCCTGACCTGTTCACCGGACGTGCTCCCTGTCTCAGACCTGCTGTTTTCAACTCTCTAGAGACAGCAGGAGCGGTAGAGATACTCTGAATGATTGGCTATGAAAAGCCAACTGCCATTTACTCCTGAGGTGCTGACCTGTTGCACCCTCAACAACCACTGTGATTATTGTTATTTGACCCTGCTGGTCATCTATGAACATTTGAACAGCTTGGCCATGTTCTGTTATAATCTCCACCCAGCACAGCCAGAAGAGGACTGGCCACCCCTCATAGCCTGGTTCCTCTCTAGATTTCTTCCTTGGCTCTGGACTTTCTAGGGAGTTTTTCCTAGCCACCGTGCTTCTACACCTGCATTGCTTGCTGTTTGGGGGTTTAGGCTGGGTTTCTGTACAGCACTTCGAGATATCAGCGGATGTAAGATTGAGGTATTTGATTGAGGTACATGACGTAATAACGGCACGTAAAATTTTGCGCTACACGTGCAACACATAATTCCTAACCTAGCCCACACAATGTCTGCTGTGTGGATCGAGGAATCAACAAGTCGAGCAGTCATTTGAAAGAGTAAGAACATTTCAGCGAGACAACTCAAAGGTGAAATGCATTAAAGCCAAGATAATGGAATTCATAGCCCTTGACAATCAACCGTTCTCTGTCGTGGGTGATGTTGGCTTTCGCCGACTGGTCAAGCACCGGTACACACTACCAAGTGTGCTATTTTTCAGATGTTGCCCTACCGGAGTTACACAGTAATAACGTCACTGCTATTAGCTTCACGACATACAGAACATACTATGGAACACCGTTTGGGTCTTTGCGTGTCAAAAGATACAGTAGCACTGTCAAAGCTGTAAAAAAAAAAAAATCAGCCACCACTGGCCACGAACGATGCGTTTACAATACCACCTTAGTAATAAAGCATAATTTGTTTGACCGCAACTTCTGGGGTAGCTAGCTTTAGCTTGGTACCTAGCTAGCAACAATTACAACCAGCCTGCAAACGATGACCAGTAGAAACTGCAGTCATTTTCATTATTCTTAGGAATCCTTGTGAGTAAGTATTGTTGTTTGCCTATTGAAATTGCACTTCAGTTCATGAAAACAAATAACTAGCCAGCTAATTAACCCTGTTGCCCAAAGCTTCTGTTATAAGCAACCAGCTAGCTTCATCTGGCTAGTGAGGCTCAACCGGACCGTGTTGTGAAGCTAGCCACAATAAGGATTAAGCACAAGTGGAATTTGCGGTTTGCCTTCAAATTAAAAGTCATTGACAGTTATGCAAATCTATACAAATAGTGTAATTATGCCATACTTTTATTTTGCAAGCTAACCGCAAAGTCCACTATTGTGCCTAATCCTTATTGAGGCAAGCTTCACAGATGGGTCCGACCACCATTAAATCAAATAAGAACTGTCTTGTAAATTAGGATTATTTTAAATGACACCTAGCTATATAGTTAGCTAGCTACCTATAGCTACTGAAACAGATTATGCCGTGTTATTTGACGTGTATCTTTTTTGACACGCAAAGACCCAAGCGGCATTCCATAGAAATCCTGGTTGAGAATGAAACAACGGAACAGCAAGTAAGTGAAAGAAATAGGTTTTGATTACTGATTTACTGGTAGTGGGACATGCGTAAATGCCAACAAAATTACTTTTTGGCCAGTGTGGAGGGTGGGTGTGTGTGTGTAACCTGTTTTTAACTAGGCAAGTCAGTTAAGCACAAATTCTTATTTCCAATGACTGCCAGACGACACTGGGCCAATTGTGCGCAGCCCTATGGGACTCCCAATCACAGGCGGATGTGATTCAGCCTGGATTCGAACCAGGGACTGTAGTGACGCCTCTTGCACTGAGATGCAGTGCCGAAGACCACTGCATGCATGTGTTAACTATTTAACTGTACTAGAATGCTTAAAAGGCCGCTAAAATGTTTGATATCGATATCGGGTTTTTTGGCAAGGAAAATAATGGCCATATCGGTGCATCACTAATCGCGAGTAGCATCGCGATACCACAGTGGGAAAAGATCTGAGTGGCCTAGCATCCTGTTCGCCCCATCCGATGGCCAATACACTTGTTCACATTTTCTAAACATTATGCATGTGCTACACAAAAAAACCTGTCACCGATATTCACACTTCTACTCAAAACTACACATTGAATTTAACGTCACACTATATAATAGAAGACAGCATAGAATCGCTGATTTGCTCATATTTGCAAAGCCCTGCCTATGATTTGGCTGGAGGAATGGGAGGAAGGAATAGACATTCATCATGACTTGCATGTCATTGTGGCAGTAGGAGGAAAACCCTGCATGAAACATTTACTCTTCAGTTAACACAGACAAACACTCTCTCCTTCAAACACGGTCTCCCTCAAAACACACAAACCCATAACCTCTGCTCCCAACTTTAAAAAGTTGGGCACCAAACAGAATGTAAGGAGCACCAGAAAGATAGGATTCATATAGGCCTAATGTAAACTACCTTTGCAGCACATCTCATATAGGCCTAATGTAAACTACCTTTGCAGCACATCTCATGAGTAGCAGCCCCTTTTGCTGTCTTCCTGTGTCAATCAAAATTTGCCGAGACCTACTGTCAAGTTACCAGGTTGTTAGCTAGCTAGGTAACATGACTGAACGACGCATGTTATCCAAACAATAATTAGCAGCCCCGGATTAGTTTAAAAATGGCAAACAACATGGTTTGTGAAATGATATCTAATGTGCGCAAAAATCGCACATCAAGAAAAAAAGGTAGCTCCAGTAATATGAGTAATTTCTTCAACCGTTTGAGCTAGAGACAAGACCTTTCATTTGCTGTAAAGCTGCAAGAATGACCGTCTCGAAGCCGTTTCTCTTGGTTATACCAGGGTTGAAATGATATAGAATGCATCCACTTTGTTCGCTCTGAGCGCTGCTCCAATGTGTCAGATGTAACAACAGAAGACTGATCAGGGTCTGAATAAACGATATGTTAAAAACTGATGGAGGAATAGATGCGTAGGAAGAGCAGCCGGAGAGTGGCTTCGGCTGGTGGATTACAGCCTCCACACCTGATATGCACATGAAACAGGATCTGTCAGCTGGTAATAGCCGGCTTTTGGCCTATCATTTTTGTTGTTGTTGAAAAGCCGATTAATTTAACATTGGAGCCAGCCAATTGTCCAGAAGACAAAATCCCATAGCGGAAAAAAAACTTTTTTACCTATTCATTGGTGAAAATACCAGTCGATGGAAGAACATTGACCAGTCATGCTTATTGGTCAATAGGAAAATATGTCAGGCAGCGCGAGACCAGCAGCATCAAATGGGAGGCAGGCTTCATCAGCGCGTCACACACTACTTTGCAATGTAACCTTTATGTAACTAGGCAAGTCCGTTAAGAACAAATTATTATTTACAATGACTACCTACCCCGGACGACGCTGGGCCAATTGTGCACCGCCCTATGGGACTCCCAATCACGGCCGGTTGTGATACAGCCTGGATGAGATGGAGGCAGTAGGCTATGCATTTGGAAAACATGTAAGAAGATAATTTCTTCTTAAAACAGACTTGCCTAGTTAAATAAAGGTTTTGAAACTTTTTTTTACATTTATTTAACTAGGCAAGTCAGTTATGAACAAATTCTTCTTTTCAATGACGGCCTAGGAACAGTGGGTTAAGTCTTGTTCAGTGGCAGAATGACAGATTTTTACCTTGTCAGCTCGGGGATTCGATCTTGCAACCTTTTGGTTACAAGTCCAACGGTCTAACCACTAGGCCTCCTGCCGCCCCGAAACCTGAACATTTTAATACGAGGTATGTCTTACCTTGTTCAAAGTAGCTGAATAGATTTCCTCTGGGTGGACGCACTAATCAGTTTACGCACCCAATGCACATGGGCCCGTCAGATTTCTCAAATGTCCAGTAAATGTAAATGTTGCCAGTCAAATGACCTGCACCACATTTTCCTAACAGAAACCCTGACATGAAAATTAAGTGGACATTATCAGACCTGCGCATACTAGTGACTAGTTGCTTAAATTTAACAGAATTTATAAACAAAACTGACTTAATAAACATTTTATAAGAGGCAGTAGAGGGCTCTTTAAATCGGTAGGGCCCAACAATTTGGTAGTATCATATGAAACGGTACTACAGTATAAAAAAATGTTGGTACCATAAGTATCATGACGTTTTGGTTCCGTGATATACCGTGGTACAGGTATACCTTGCCACACTAATTGTCTGCATCACAAATGGGAGTGGTGGGAAAAGTACCCAATCGTCATACTTGAGTAAAAGATACTTGAGTCATTTTCGATTAAGGTAAAAGTGAAAGTCACCCAGTAAAACAATACTTGAGTGAAAGTCAAAAAGTATTTGGTTTTAAATATACTTAAGTGTCAACTGTACATGTCACTGATAAAATATACTTTAATATCAGAAGTAAAAGTAGAAATCATTTCACATTCCTCATATTAAGCAAACCAGACAGCACCATTCACATTTTTTTTTTAAAGGATAGCTAGGGGTGTACTCCAACGCTCAGACATCATTTACAAACAAAGCATTTGTGTTTAGTGAGTCCGTCAGATCAGAGGCAGTAGGAATGACTTTGGATGTTCTCTTGAGAAGTGTGTGAATTGGACCATTTTCATGTCCTGCTAAGCATTCGAAATGTAACGAGTTTTGGATGTCAAGGAAAATGTATGGAGTAAAAAGTACATTTTCTTTAGGAATGTCGTGAAGTTAAAAGTAAAAGTAAAAGTTGTCAAAAATATAAATAGTAAAGTAAAGTATAGAGACCGCAAAAAAACAACTTTAGTACTTTCAAGTATTTTATCGAATAGAATATTCAAGTATTCTATTCCCTATATAATGCACTACTTTTGACTAGGATCCAAGTAGTGCGATGGGCCCTGGTCAAAATAGTGCAGTATATACACGGAATAGGAGTGCCACTTGGGAGGCAGCCATCATCCTCTGACTGAACCAGTGGGAATCCCCTCAAGGTATTTCAAGGTGAGGGAAAAAATGTAAAAACATACAAAGACATGACTACGGTTCTCCTGTTCAGTGCATATGCACACAAACGCTTACCAGCATGCATCTAACCGGTATGGAAATCAACTGAGAAAGTGGAGAAGCTTGTACTACTGTAAATGTTGCCTTTTGGTTGCATTAACATGGTGACGCTATCACTCAAAACATTTTCTTCCTTGCTTTTCCTGCAAATATAATGCTCTACATTGACGCTATACAATTTACACACTCATCAGTGTACACACATGCCTGGTGAGAATCCTCCCCCGCTGCATCCACTCCCTGACACAAAGGGAAAACCAATCCATGACCCTATGAATCATTGTCACAATGAATAGAAGGTAGGGCTGGCCGATATCGAATTCATTCTTATTTGTTTTAGCACAAATGTTCCAAATGCCTCTATCGCAAGAACCAAGGTCCAAATATATATATATTTTTTTATTCGTGTTTTGGTCTCCTTCGCTCTTTCTGTGCCATGTGTACTGAGCAAACCTTCCCACTCGCAAGCCACTCCCCAATCACTCACAACAACAAAGACCGTTTCAACTCGCCATTTGCATTTGGAGGTTTGGTCAAACATAACTGGGTACAAGGACACCGAAACACAATAAGACATTTTACTCTAATAAAGAAAACCTTTCTAACAATACCATTTGTATGTCTCAACTTCTCAAATTGTGCGAAGAGCAGAACCTACTAAAACGGGAGTATCAATGAACATTGATTCTGAATGCGCCTCATTGTGGTACCACTTACTGCTAGCAGCATTTGCCACATACTGTTATACTAGCTGTCCTCATACTGTTATACTAGCTGTGCAATGAGCATAAAAAACTATTATATAAGGAATTGGCAGCTTTCTCATTCTGACAAATAAGGTAAACCACTTGATTTCAACATCTGAACAGTGGACAGGCAACCAGTCTGTTCAAACAGTTGGAGATAGACAGAAGAGTCTGTTCTACTTTGTTTGCTTGCAAAAATAACCAAGTTGGCTAGATTTTAAATATAAAAAGATCAGCTGCCTACCAACTAGCACGTGGACTTCTGCTTGAGAGATTGTTTATATGAGACCTGTGCTAATTTTCTATAATGTCTGCTACAAGAAGTTGGTCATTATTAGTAAATGTGCATTATGCATGGTTCTGGTTAAATTTAACAAAAAGGGAATTTTCATAGACAGACTTAAAAGCCAGACCAGTGATTGCAAAAATGATGATTAAATTATTTTCATAAAATAATTACATTAGTGGGTCTTATGGTTGTGGAAGGCTTATATTTAGCCTAGGTATAATTTCACAAGCTCTGAATTCATTAGATTATTGCTGATATTTGAAATGCAGTGCATTTCACCTTTAAATAAGCTTTGTTGAACAGTTAGAGGAAACATTCAAACGGAGATTTATATCGTGAATTGCCCGTAAGTTTGTAATAATCAGATATTTTTAAGCCATAATCGCCCAGCCCTGATAGGTGCTTCATCTTCACCCATATCTATGGGGAAAACGTTTTGGGGTAAAGTTTACTCTAGGTACTGATCTAGGAACAGCTTCCCCTCCTCCAATCCTAACCTTAACCATTACCAGGGTAAATGAAATACTGACTCAAGATCAGCACCATGGAAAACACTGTACACAGGTGCACTATTAGAATGAGGTGTCAGTGTACAGAAACGTGACGCTGTAGTTGGCAGGAACAGTGGTTGTATTTTTAGATCAGGGGCTATAACTAAGCTCCGCACTTGGATACGGGAGAGCCTTGTAGCCACGGGACTCAACTTGATTCATATTAATGACATTGCGGCTCGTGATTGGCTCCTCAAAAAGCGAGGCTGGGTGGGAGCAACGAGCATCCGTGAGTAACAGATTGTGTGTATTTTTAACCGTGTGGATGTGTACATTGAATATGTGAACTCCATGCATGCATGTTTGTATCTGAGCATCGGGGTACTTCTGCCCAGTACACCCAAACCAGTCTACCACACCCTCTTTGAAATGCACAAAGAAAAATGTGAGTGAACCGTAATGAACAAACACACTGAATTTGAGCATTAACTTTGGTTTTTATTCATGATTTGCGTCATTCACCGTCTCGGACCACATATGTGTCTTGCACAGTCTTGCTCTTAAGCGCCCCTCTAGAGAGTTTCCATACATCACAGCAACGTCAGCCCTCTCACACACCCGGCACTCACACGTGCGCACACAAGCATGCACTCACACATTTCTCAATAAACTACAAAGTAACCACACAGACATCCCTTTTTACCTCGTCCTCTATTCCCATGACTCTTTGCGTCCGAGGCACCCCTTAGGGTGGCCTCTTGATGCCTGACTGGCTGATGAGGAGTGACAGGCATGTGGGCCAGACCTCCCGCTCCCATGACGCAAGTAGCAAAAGGAGACTAGTCTGATCTACTGCAGAGAGCTGGCTTGCGTTCAGCAGGCACCACCGTATGAAAGCGTCCTCAAACGGGGAATGAAAATGTGTGTTTTATTATCAGTCAATTTTAGAGTATTACTGCCTCGGTTGGTGCCACTCCCGCCCCAAAGAAAATCTGGTTTCATGCTCCCTGACCTTGTACCTGTGTTAGGACAAACCAATCTAATTAAGCTAAATGAAAGCTGCAATGTAGTGATGCACCGATGACAATTTTGGCCGATACCAATATACAAATATTTTCATTGCCAAAAAACACCGATACCGATAACCGATATTAAAAATGAGAGCGGCCTTTTAAGCATTCACATGGACGCAGCGGTCTAAGGCACTGCATTTCATCCAGGCTGTATCATATCCGGCCGTGATTGGGAGTCCCATAGGGCGCACACAATTGGCCCAACGTCGTCCGGGATGTCATTGTAAATAATAATTTGTTCTTAACTGACTTGTCTAGTTAAATAAAGGTTACACACACAGAACAAAAAGTAATTTTGTTGGCATGTCAGTTAATGTCATGTCCCCACTACCAGTAAAACATAATCAAAACCTATTTATTTCAATTACTTGCTGTTTCGTTGTTCAGTCGTTTAATTCTCAACCAGGATTTCTATGGAACGCCGTTTGGGTCTTTGCGTATCAAAAAAGATACACGTCAAAATCTGTTTCAGTAGCTATAGTTAGCGAGCTAACTATATAGTTAGGTGTCATCTAAAAATAACCCTAATTTAAAAGACAGTTCTTTGATTAATGGTGGTCGGACCCATCCATGTAAAGCTAGCCACAATAGTGGACTTCGCGGTTAGCCTTCAAAATAAAAGTATGGCAAAATTCTACTGTTTGTATTCATTTGCATCACTGTCAATGACATCCTTTTTTTTCACAAGACTGCTTCGATCACGTTGACTGAGATATGTTCCGGGTAGCATCGAACAACATTGTTCACTGATTCAGTGAGCGAGTTTATTAGCAAGTGCATCGGTGATGTTCTACCCACGGCGAATATTAAAACCTTCCACAATCAGAAACTGTGGATTGATGACAGCATTCGCGCAAAACTGAAAGCGCAAACCACTGCTTTCAATCAGGGCAAGGCGACCAGAAACATGCCCGAATACAAACAGTGTAGCTATTTCCTCCGCAAGGCAATCAAACTAGCTAAGCGTCAGTATAGGAGTAGGGGTCGACCGATTAATCGGAATGGCCGATTAATTAGGGCCGATTTCAAGTTGTCATAACAATCGGTAATCTGCATTTTTGGACACCGATTATGGCCGATTGCACTGCACTCCATGAGGAGACTGCATGGCAGGCTGACTACCTGTTATGCGAGTGCAGCAAGGAGCCAAGGTATGGTCCTAGCTAGCATTAAACTTATAAAAAACTATCAATCGTAGTTAACTACACATGGTTGATGATATTACTAGTTTATCTAGCTTGTCTTGCATATAATCGACTCAAACGGGTGATTTAACTAGCACATTCGCGAAAAAAGTACTGTTGTTGCACCAATGTGTACCTAACCATAAACATCAATGCCTTTCTTAAAATCAATACACAAGTATATATTTTTAAACCTGCACATTTAGTTAATATTGCCTGCTAACATGAATTTCTTTTAACTAGGGAAATTGTGTCACTTCTCTTGCGTTCTGTGCAAGCAGTCAGGGTATATGCAGCAGTTTGGGTCGCCTGGCTCGTTGCGAACTGTGTGAAGACCATTTCTTCCTAACAAAGACCGTAATTAATTTGCCAGAATTGTACATAATTATGACATAACATTGAAAGTTGTGCAATGTAACAGCAATATTTAGACTTAGGGATGCCACCCTTTAGATAAAATACGGAACGCTTCCGGTATTTCACTGAAAGAATCCAAAATGATAGTTTCCGGATTTGACCATATTAATGACCTACGGCTCGTATTTCTGTGTGTTTATTATAATATAATTAAGTCTATTATTTGATAGAGCATTCCGACTGAGTGGTGGCAGGCAGCAGCAGGCTTGTAAGCATTCATTCAAAGAGCACTTTCCTGCTTTTGGCAGCAGCTCTTCAAGCATTGCGCTGTTTATGACTTCAAGCCTATCAACTCCTGAGATTAGGCTGGTAATAATAAAGTACATCCAATGGTCAAAGGAATATGAAATACAAATGGTATAGAGAGAAATAGTCCTATAATAACTACAAACTAAAACTTCTTACCAGGGAACATTGAAGACTCATGTAAAAAGGAACCACCAGCTTTCATATGTTCTGAGCAAGGAACTTAAAAGTTAGCTTTTTTTAAATGGCACATATTGCACTTTTACTATCTTCTCCAGCACTTTGTTTTTGCATTATTTAAACCAAATTGAACATGGTTCATTATTTATTTGAGACTATAAATAGATTTTATTGATGTATTATATTAAGTTAAAATAAGTGTTAATTCAGTATTGTTGTAATTGTCATTATTACAAATATATATATTTATACAAATTGTCCGATTAATCAGTATCGGCTTTTTTTGGTCCTCCAATCGGTATCGCCGTTGAAAAATCATAAATCGGTCGACCTCTAGTATAGAGACAAAGTAGTCGCAATTCAACGGCTCAGACATGAGAGGTACGTGGCAGGGTCTACAGTGAATCACAGACTACAAAAAGAAAATCAGCCCCGCCTCGGACCCCGATGTCTTGCTCCCAGAAACTAAACAACTTCTTTGTTCGCTTTGAGGACAATACAGTGCCACCGACACGGCCCGCTACCAAAACCTGTGGGTTCGCCTTCACCGCAGCCAACGTGAGTAAAACATTTAAACGTGTTAACCCTCGCAAGGCTGCCGGCCCTCAGAGCATGCGCAGACCAGCTGGCTGGTGTGTTTACGGACATATTCAATCAATCCCTATCCCAGTCTGCTGTTCCCACATGCTTCAAGAGGGCCACCATTGTTCCTGTTCCCAAGAGAGCTAAGGTAACTGAGCTAAACAACTATCGCCCCGTAGCACTCACTTCCGTCATTATGAAGTGCTTTGAGAGTCAAGGATCATATCACCTCCACCCTACCTGACACCCTAGACCCACTGCAATTTGCTTACCGCCCCAATAGGTCCACAGATGACAAAATCGCAAATAACATTGCCCTAACCCATCTGGACAAGAGGAATACCTATGTATGAATGCTGTTCATCGACTAGAGCTCAGCATTTAACACCATAGTATCCTCCAAACTCATCATTAAGATTGAGACCCTGGGTCTCGAACCCAACCTGTGCAACTAGGTCCTGGACCTCCTGACGGGACGCCCCCGGGTGGTGAGGGTAGGAAACAACACCTCCACCTCGCTGATCCTCAACACTGGGGCCCCCCAAGGGTGCGTTCTCAGCCCTCTCCTGTACTCCCTGTTCACCCATGACTGCGTGGCCATGCACGCCTCCAACTCAATCATTTAGCTTGCAGACGACACTACAGTGGTAGTGAACTTCAGGAAACAGCAGAGGAAGCACCCCCCTACCCACATCAACGGGAAAGTTAAGTTCCTCAGCGTACACATCACGGACAAAACTGAAATGGTCCACCCATACAGACAGCGTGGTGAAGAAGGCGCAACAGCGCCTCTTCAACCTCAGGAGACTGAAGAAATTTGGCTTGTCACCAAAAACACTCAAACTTTTACAGATGCACAATCGAGAGCATGCTGTCGGGCTGTATAACCTCCTGGTACAGCAACTGCTCCGCCCAAAACAGCAAGGTTCTCAAGAGGGTAGTGAGTAGAGGTCGACCAATTAATCGGAATGGCCAATTAATTAGGGACGATTTCAAGTTTTCATAACAATCAGAAATCTCTATTTTTGGGAGCCGATTTCCGATTATTTAAAAAATATATATTTTTGATATACCTTTTATTTAACTAGGCAAGTCAGTTAAGAACACATTCTTATTTTCAATGACTGCCTAGGAACTGTGGGTTAACTGCCTTGTTCAGGGACAGATTTTCACCGTGTCAGCTCAGGGGTTTCAATCTTGCAACCGCAGTTAACTAGTCCAACGCTCTAACCATTGCACTCCACGAGTAGCCTGCCTGTTACATAAATGCAGTAGAAGCCAAGGTAAATCGCTAGCTAGCATTAAACTTATCTTATAAAAAACAACCAATCAATCAATCATAATCACTAGTTGTTATAACTACTAATCCAGTTTAGCAGGCAATATTAACCAGGTGAAATTGTGTCATTTCTCTTGCGTTCATTGCACACAACAGTTTGGGCCGCCTGGCTCACTGCGAACTGATTTGCCAGAATTGTACGTAATTATGACATACATTGCACAACCTTCAATGTAACAAGAATATTTAGACTTAGGGATGCCACCCGTTAGATAAAATACCGAACGGTTCCGTATTTCACTGAAATAATAAACGTTTTGTTTTCGAAATTATAGTTTCCGATTCGACCATATTAATGACCAAAGGCTCGTATTTCTGTGTGTTATTATGTTATAATTAAGTCTGATTTGATAGAGCAGTCTGACTGAGCAGCAGCAGGCCCATAATCATTCATTAAAACAGCACTTTCGTGCGTTTTGCCAGCAGCTTTTCGCAAGCACAGCGCTGTTTATGACGTCAAGCCTATCAGCCTAATGGCTGGTGTAACTAATGTGAAATGGCTAGCTAGTTAGCTGGGTGTGCGCTAATACTGTTTCAAATGTCACTCGCTTTTAGATTTGGAGAAGTTATTCCCCGGCTTTTGTGGAGCGATGGGTAACGATGCTTCGAGTGTGGCTGTTGTCGATGTGTTCCTGGTTCGAGCCCAGGTAGAGGCGAGGAGGGGGACGGAAGCTATACTGTTACACTGGCCATACTATAGTGCCTATAAGAACATCCAATAGTCAAAGGTATATGAAATACAAAATGATAGAGAGAAATAGTCCTATAAATACTATATTAACTACAACCTAAAACCTCTTACCTTGGAATATTGAAGTCTCATGTTAAAAGGAACCACCAACTTTCATATGTTCTCATGTTCTGAGCAAGGAACTTAAACGTTAGCTTTTATACATGGCACATATTTTACATGGCACATTACTTTCTTCTCCAACACTTTGTTTTTGCATTATTTAAACCAAATTGAACATGTTTCATTATTTATTTGAGGCTAAATTGATTTGATTTATATTTTATATTAAGTTAAAATAAGTGTTAATTCAGCATTGTTGTAATTGTCATTATTACAAATAAATTTGTAAAAAAAAAATTGTCAGATTAGTCGGTATTGGCTTTTTTGGCCCTCCAATAATCGTCATTGGTATCGGCGTTGAAAAATCATAAATCAGTCAACCTGTAGTAGTGAGGTCTGCACAATGCATCACCGGGGGCAAACTACCTGCCCTCCAGGACACCAACACCACCTGATGTCACAAGAAGGCCAAAAAGAACATCAAGGACAACAACCACCCGAGCCACTGCCTGTTCACCCCGCTATCATCCAGAAGGTGAGGTCAGTACAGGTGCATCAAAGCTGGGACCGAGAGACTGAAAAACAGCTTCTATCTCAAGGCCATCAGACTGTTAAACAACAATCACTAACATTGAATGGCTGCTGCCAACATTCTGACTCAAATCTCTAGCAACTTTAATAATTAAAAATTGGATGTAATAAATGTATCACTAGTCACTTTACATGTCTACATACCCTACATTACTCATCTCATATGTATATACTGTACACTATCTACTGCATCTTGCCTATGACGTTCGGACATCGCTCATCCATATATTTCTATGTACATATTCTTATTCATTCCTTTGTTGTTGTGAAATTGATAGATTACATGTTAGATATTACTGCATGGTCGGAACTAGAAGCACACGCATTTCTCTACACTCGTATTAACATCTGCTAACCATGTGAATGTGACCAATAACATTTTATTTGACTTGGGATTTGATTTATTTTGAAGGCAAACCACAAATTCCTCACTAGCCAGCTGAAGCTAGCTGGCTGGTTATAACGTTAGCTTTGGGCAACAGGGTTAAGTAGCTGGCTAGCTATTTATTTTCATGAACTGAAGTGCAATTTCAATAGGCGAACAACAAGTGGCAACCTAGCTGATACTTACAAGGATTCCTAAATCATTGCTAAGAATAATGAAAATGACTGCAGTTTCTACTGGTCAATGTTTTCAGACTGGTTGTATTGGTACTAGCTAGGTACCAAGCTAAAGCTAGCTTCGGTCAAACAAATGACGATTTATTTCCAATGTGGTATTGTAAACACATCGTTCGTGGCCACTGTTTGCTGAACATTTTTACAACTGACCGTGCTACTGTATCTTTTTTGACACGCAAAGACCCAAACGGTGTTCCATAATATGTCCTGTATGTCGTGAAGGTAATAGCAGTGACGCTATTACTGTGTAACTCCGGTAGGGCAACATCTGAAAGATAGCACACTTGGTAGTGTCGACCAGTCGGCAAAAGCCAACATCACCCACGACAGAGAACAGTTGATTGTCAAGGGCAATGAATTCCATTATCTTGGTTTTAATGCATTTTGCCTTTGAGTTGTCTCGCTGAAACGTTCTTACTCTTTCAAATGACTGCTCGACTTGTTGACTGCTCAGTCAAATACATATGCACGGTAGCTTTGACATCGGTTTTTAACTTCACTAGGGTAGGGGGCAGCATTCAGAATTTTGGATGAAAAGCGTGTCCAAATTAAACTGCCTGCTACTTAGGTCCAGAAGCTAGGGTATGCATATAATTAGTAGATTTGGATAGAAAACACTAACGTTTCCAAAACTGTTAAAATAATGTCTGTGAGTATAACAGAACTGATATGGCAGGCGAACAACCGAGGAAAATCCAAACAGGAAGTACTATTATTTTGAAAGTCTGTTTTTCCATTGAAAGCCTATCCACCATACAAAGATGGGTCTAGGACCCAGTTCACGATCTCTATGGCTTCCTCAACATAACCAGTCTTTAGGCATTGTTTCAGGCGTTTTCTCTGAAAAATTAGGGAGATACCGCACTTTCAATGAGAGGACAGTGAATTTCCAGACATGAACCAAGCACGTGATCGGGAGTGCGTATTTCTTGTTTACCTTTTCCATTGACTAAACTTTTGTCCGGTTGAAATATTATTGATTATGTATGACAAAAACAACCTGAGGATTGATTTTAAACATAATTTGGCATGTTTCTACTATCTTTTATTGTACTTTTTTGACTTTTCGTCTTGGAGTTGAGAGCGCATTGTGCCTTTGGATTTCTGAACTAAACGCACCAACAAAACGGAGGTCTTTGGACATAAAGATTAACTTTATCGAACAAAACAAACATTTATTGTCTAACATGGAGACCTGGGAGTGCCACCAGATGAAGATCAAAGGTAAGTGATTCATTTTAATGCAATTTCTGACTTTTGTGACACTCTCCTTGGTTGGAAAATGGCTGTATGGGTTTCTGTGTCTAGGCGCTGACCTAACATTATCGCAAAGTGTGCTTTCACAGTAAAGCCTATTTGAAATCAGACACTGTGGCTGGATTTACAAGAAGTTATCTTTAAAATGGTTGTACTTGTATGTTTGAGGAATGTTTTTTTTTTTTTTCTCCCCAATTTCGTGGTATCCAATTGTTGTAGTAGCTACTATCTTGTCTCATCGCTACAACTCCCGTACGGGCTCGGGAGAGACGAAGGTTGAAAGTCATGCGTCCTCCGATACACAACCCAACCAAGCCGCTCTGCTTCTTAACACAGCACGCATCCAACCCGGAAGCCAGCCGCACCAATGCGCCGGAGGAAACACCGTGCACCTGGCCACCTTGGTTAGCGCACACTGCGCCCAGCCCGCCACAGGAGTCGCTGGTGCGCGATGAGACAAGGACACCCCTACCGACCAAGCCCTCCCTAACCCGGGCGACACTAGGCCAATTGTGCGTCGCCCCATGGACCTCCCGGTCGCGGCCGGTTACGACAGAGCCTGGGCGCGAACCCAGGGACTCTGATGGCACAGCTGGTGCTGCAGTACAGCACCCTTAACCACTGCGCCACCCGGGAGGCCCTTGTTTGAGGAATTTTAATTATGGGGTTTCTGTTTTGAATTTGGTGCCCTGCAATTTCACTGGCTGTTGTCGAGGTGGGACCTTGTACCAGAGATGTTAACCTCTCTGATCTCCCCATCCCGGATCCGGTATCGTGAATACAGACTCAAGCTCATTACCATAACGCAACGTTAACTATTCATGAAAATCGCAAATGAAATGAAATAAGCCATCTCTCAAGCTTAGCCTTTTGTAAACAACACTCATCTCAGAATTTCAAAATATGCTTCTCAACCATAGGAAAACAATCATTTGTGTAAAAGTAGCTAGCTAGCGTAGCATTTAGCGTTAGCATTAGCGTTAGCATCCAGCACGCAACATTTCAACAAAAACATAAAATCCTTAAAATAAAATCATTTACCTTTGAAGAACTTCGGATGTTTTCAATGAGGAGACTCTCAGTTAGATAGCAAATGCTCAGTTTTTTCAAAAAAGATTCTTTGTGTATTAGAAATAGCTCCGTTTTGTACATCACATTTGGCTACAAAAAACCCAGAAAATTCAGTCCTCAAAACGCGAACTTTTTTCCAAATTAACTCCATAATATCGACTGAAAACATGGCAAACGTGGTTTAGAATCAATCCTCTAGGTGTTTTTCACATATCTCTTCGCTGATATATCGTTCGTGGAAGCATGGTTTCTCCTCTCAATCAAATGGAAAAAAACTTGCAGCTGGCTTTGCGCACCAATTTCGACGCAGGACACCAGGCGGACACTTGGAAAATGTAGTCTCTTATGGTCAATCTTCCAATGATATGCCTACAAATGCGTCACAATGCTGCCGACATCTTGGGGAAACGGCAGAAGGTCTAAGCTTATTCCTGTCGCATTCACAGCCATATAAGGAGACATTAGAAAACAGAGCTTCAGAAATTCTGCTCATTTCCTGTTTGACGTTTCATCTTGGTTTCGCCTGTAGAATGTGTTCTGGGGCACTTACAGACAATATCTTTGCAGATTCTGAAACTTCAGAGTGTTTTCTTTCAAAAACTGTCAAGAATATGCATAGTCGAGCATCTTTTCGTGACAAAATATTGCGCTTAAAACGGGAACGTTTTTTATCTATCTATTTCTATGCGTCCGTTTTTATGTTTTGTTTTTGCATCTTTAACTTTCTTTATTTTACCCCAGTGTCAAACAGCTTAAAATACAATATTTTCGGTTATGGAAAATATATTTCACATCAATTTAGATGGTACAATGATTCTCAACAATATATATTGCTTGTTTTGTCACAAACTGAAATTAGGTTAACATTAAGAATTTTAGCAACCAGGTAATGGATTCATCAGGATACAAGATGGTGCCGGAGAACAAGGCTGACATTTTACATATTCCTAACCAATTGTGTTTCTTTGCATGGTCTGTAACTTATCATTTTACTTTTTTTGTACATCATGTTGCTGCTACAGTCTCTTATGACCGAAAATAACTGCTGGATATCAGAACTGCAATTACTCACCACGGACTGGCAGAATCCTTTTTTTCCATTAACGAGTTCGACGTGAATGATATACTGCTTTCCCGGAAACCGGCCAAGATCCGTCATTTGCATTTAGAGAGGGCGAAGAAAAAGGGGTCAGAGGGCTGGGCTGCCTTCTGAGAATTTGTAGTCGATCAAATAAACCCCACTTCTTTCCATTCTGCTTGCAAACGTGCAATTTTTGGAAAATAAAATCGATGACCTACAAGGAAGATTAAACTACCAACAGGACATTCAAAACTAATATCTTATGCTTCACAGAGTCGTGGCTGAACGACGACATTATCAACTTACAGCTGGCTGGTTAAATGCTGTATCGGCAGGACAGAACAGCGTCAGGTAAGACAAGGGGAAGCGGACTATGTATTTTTGTAAATAACAGCTGGCGCACGATATCTATGGAGATCTCAAGGTTTGCTCGCTTGAGGTATCTCATGATAAGCTGCAGACCACACTATCTACCAAGAGAGTTTATCTGTATTTTTCAAAGCTGTTGACAAACCACCATAGACTGATGCTGGCACTAAGAACGCACTCCTTGAGCTATATACCACCATAATCAAACAGGAAAACGCTCAACCAGAGGCGGCGCTCCTAGTAGCCTTACATCCGTGTTACCAAATTTCATGTTAAATATGCAACCATAGGGGGGAGAAAAAAAAAACACAAAAAACTCTGGACCACCTTTACCCCACAAAGCTCTCCCTCGCCGTCCATTTGGCAAATCTGACCATAATTCTATCCTCCTGATTCCTGCTTACAAGCAAAACTACAGCAGGAAGCGCTAGTGACTAGATCAATAAAAAAAAAAGTGGTCAGATGAAGCAGATGCTAAGCTACAGCTGGAATATGTTCCGGGATTCCGCCGATGGCATTGAGGAGTACACCACATCAGTCATTGGATTCATCAATAAGTTTATTGATGACGACGTCCCCACATTGACCATACATACCCCAACCAGAAGCCATGGATTACAGGCAACATCAGCACTGAGCTAAAGGCTAGAGCTGCCTCTTTCAAGGAGCGGGACTCTAGCCCGGAAGCTTATAAGAAATCCTGCTATGCCCTCCGATGACCCATCAAACAGGCAAAGCGTCAATACAGGACTAAGAGAGAATCGTACTACACTGTCTCTGACGCTCGTCGGATGTGGCAGGGTTTGCAAACCATTACAGACTACAAAGGGAAGCACAGCCAAGAGCTGCCCAGTGCCACGAGCCAAACTACTTCTATACTCGCTTCGAGACAAATAGCACTGAAACATGCATGAGAGCACCAGCTGTTCCGGAAGACTGTGTGATCACACTCTCCGCAGCCGATGTGAGTAAGTAAGATCTTTAAACAGGTCAACATTCACAAGGCCGCAGGCCCAGACGGATTACCAGGATGTGTACTGCGAGCATGCACGTGCCTTCCCACTGGAGACTAGATTCAATTCCTGCATCTTGTATTCCTGCTATATCTCCTCCTTCCATTCTCTCTCTGTTTCTAAACTATCTGTAATAAAGCATAAAAAAATAAAAAAGGGAAGTGGAATTCCACTCTAAAATATATCAAAATGATCCTTCTAGGACAAGCAGTACTACTGCATTATGGCTGTCATGTTGTCCAGGCAAAGCTTAGACCAGTGAGTTCCATAAGTGCCAGCTGCCAGCCAAATAGCTGACGACTAACCCTTACGTTATTGGGGTGTTAAAGATGTCACCAAATTTGATTTTGTAGGGCAAAAGTTTTGTGGTGGGGGATGCCACCGCACCCCCTAGCTTGCTACTAATTTTATTCCAGTGTCATATACCCATTGGTGCCTTGTAAGACACTTATTTATTAAAGTAATATGTGCACAAAACAAAAAACTAAATTACATTTAGCATTTTATACACAGATAGCCATAGTAAGAACAGCTGCCATGTTGTCACATTATACAAACACATGTTTCGTTCTCCCCATGTAGAAAAAGATGATGAAACCCTATCACAGAAGAAGCCGTACAAATGGGTGGGAGGGTGATCAGCCACATAGGAATGAGTGAGGACATCTACGAAGTGATGTGCACAGTGCTTTCACAGTGTATGAACTTCAAAATATGGTGAACATATATCACACAGGTTTGTGTAGGCATGTGTATATGTGCTGACAACATACATAAGAGCAAACACCACAATGAATGTGTCGCAGACACACACAGACAATGTGTGGAAAAGTCAGGGAGCAGAAAGGTCACCTACCTGCTTAGAATGCAAGATGCGAAACTAAAGAAGAGATGGAAAGAGGGAGAGAGAAAGGCAAAACGCTAAATGATGGAGCAACACGAAGCAGGAGAGGGGTGGGGCCTCTTTCTCACGACACCCAAAAATCGGCCCCAAAAATCTCCCCCAACAATAGTGACAGATCAATTGATCACATTTGGATGCTGTCCTATCCCTTTGTTCCACTCACTACCATCTTCGCGTTCCAAATATTACCGACTTGTCTTTCGTGAACGCAATAGAGTCTAGTTCTGACACGGCAGACAGACCAGAGGGGTACCAGCCCAGGGAATATGCAGTGTTAACTAGTATTGTATTATTATTACTCAATAGTAGTACAACTAACATCATTATCCAGCTAAGGAGCGACACCGGACTGGAGGAGATTGCGTCTGCAATGTTGACAGGAAGCTCTGGAAGATAGACTTTTCATCCCGTCGACCCCAGACGACCAGAGTTTATTATTTAACTAGGCAAGTCAGTTAAGAAAAAATTATTATTTACAATGATGGCCTACCCCTGCCAAACTCTAACCCGGACAGCACTGGGCCAAATTGTGCGCCGCCCTATGGGACACCCAATCACGGCCGGTTGTGATACAGCCTGTAATCGAACTGTAGTGGTCAGTGTCCCCAATCACTGCCCTGGGGTATTGGGATATTATTTTAAACCAGAGGAAAGAGTGCCTCTACTGGCCCTCCAACACCACTTCCAGCAACATCTGGTCTCCCATCCAGAAACTGACCAGTACCAACCCTGCTTAGCTTCAGAAGCAAGCCAGCAGTAATATGTAGGGTGGTATGCTGCTGAAGGTATAGAAGGTAAAGTAAAAACGCAAACTGGTCCGTGCATAAATGCCGGTATATAGTAAAATACAGTATACCGCACAGCCCTAGTATGGAATGGGAGAAGTTTTACATTACGGCAGCCTTATAATACTAAAGTTATGCTTAGGAAATAGCCTATGTAAGCACTGGGACCAGACATTGTCATGGGCATTTATAACACACCATGTTATTGAGAACCATTTTGTCAAATTAGATATACAAATGTATCTCATTTGAATTTAACACTACCCTGACATCATTCTGTTATTATTTTTCTCAATGGGCTCCACACAAAACATACCCATTTGACTACCAAACAAATTATTTTCAGAGGTCCTTAAGGATGCTCCTTTCTCTTCATTCTTAATATGCAATTTGTAATGCATTCTTGTGCATTGAGCTGAGCAACTGGCATGGCAAAATCTAGGGGATATTTTTAGCAAGATATTTCAAAATTCCACCAATAGCGTGAGGCGCTATTTGTTGGTTTAACAACAACATATTTTTAGTTAGCTAGTCATATTACTTAGCTAGCAACCTGAACTTGACCACTGACTAGGCTATGCACAAACTTGAATTACAAAGTCACACTGCACCTAACATCATTACTAAAATTTAGACATACAACACCCAGTCTCAAGGATGGCTAACCCTGTAAAACGGATAACTTAAATGTTTCACAATGGCTTGTGAAAGTATTCACCCCCCTTGGCATTTTTCCAATTAAAATAGATTTTTGGGTGGTTTGTATCATTTGATTTACACAACATGCCTACCACTTTGAAGATGCAAAATATTTGACCAAAAAACAAAGTCAATACTTTGTAGAGCCACCTTTTGCAGCAATTACAGATGCAAGTCTCTTGGGACATGTCTCTATAAGCTTGGCACAACTTGCCACTGGGATTTTTGCCCATTCTTCAAGGCAAAACTGCTCCTTCAAGTTGGATGGGTTCCGCTGGTGTACAGCAATCTAAGTCATATCACAGATTCTCAATTGGATTGAGGTCTGGGCTTTGATTAGGCCATTCCAATACATTTAAATGTTTCCCCTTAAACCACTTGAGTGTTGCTGTTAGGTGAACCTCCGTCCCCGTCTCAAATCTCCGGAAGACAAACAGGTTGCCCTCAAGAATGTCCCTGTATTTAGTACTATCCATCATTCCTTCAATTCTGACCAGTTTCCCAGTCCCTGCCGATGAAGAACATGCCAACAGCATGATGCTGCCACCCCCATGCTTCACTGTGGGGATGGTGTTCTCAGGGGTGATGTGAGGTGTTGGGTTTGCCCCAGACATAGCGTTTTCCTTGATGGACAAAAAGCTCAATTTTAGTCTCATCTGACCAGAGTACCTTCTTCTATATGTTTTTGGCGTCTCCCACAGGCCTTTTAGCGAACACCAAAAGTGTTTGCTTATTTTTTTCTTTAAATTAAGCAATGTCTTTCTTCTGGCCACTCTTCCGTAAAGCCCAGCTCTGTGGAGTGTACGGCTTAAAGTGATCTGATGGACAAATAACTCCAATCTCCGCTGTGGAGCTTTGCAGCTCCTTCAGGTTGATCTTTGGTCTCTTTGTTGCCTCTCTGATTAATGCCCTCCTTGCCTGGTCTGTGAGTTTTGGTGGGCGGCCCTCTCTGGGCAGGTTTGTTGTGGTGCCACAACTTTGTCCCTGACCTGTTTGTTGAGCTCCTTGGTCTTCATGGTGCCGCTTGCTTGGTGGTGCCCCTTGCTTAGTGGTGTTGCAGACTCGGGGGCCTTTCAGAACAGGTGTATATATACGGAGATAATGTGACAGATCGTGTGACACTTAAATAAAGTCAACCTGTGTGCAATCAAACTAATTAAGTGACTTCTGAAGGTAATTGGTTGCACCAGATCTTATTTAAGGGGCTTCATAGCAAAGGAGGTGAACACATATGCACGCACCACTTTTCCTTATTTTCTTATTTTTTATTTATTTTTTGAAACACTTTACAAATTTGGACTATTTTGTGTAAATCCAAATAAAAATCAATTTAAATTAGAGGTTGTAACGCAACAAAAATTCACTGATAGGATGGTCGTCCCCTTCCTCTTCTGAGTAGCCTCCAATGCCTTGGGATAAAGATAACATAAGGATACTAGTGTTTATCATCCAATGATATAGCAGCATGAAAAACAGAGGCAATAGCAGAAAAATCCACAAATAAATATATACTTGATACTCGGAGGGCAACACAAACAATTTGGACATTCTCTTGCCAATATGTAGCCTTCAAAGCAAGTTTACAGATCATACTTGTTTACTGTTCCAAAAATGTTTGACTCAGACCCCCCCCTTCCAGCATTGGGGAACATCCCGCCCCCTCCCGCCATGTGTACTTCCACAGGCGCAAGCACTGTTCACGACAAACTGTTTACGTCCCTCTTGTTTACGGAGAGAACATTTTGCAGGTTAAAAGGTTATTTCTTGCAATTCTATACATATATATTCTTGCAATTCTATACATATATATTCTTGCAATTCATGTGATATTTGAGTGACTCAAACATTACCACAAAATCTATGGGCTAAAAAACGTTATCTGACATGGGCTAGTTGATCTGGACATTTGACAAGTTATAAATAGCTCCAATGTATTCAATGACTGACATGACAAAAGGAAAACAGATGCTACACTACCAACTACTATTACAACTTTCAAGAGTAAGTTGAAAGCCCCCCCTGCTGACCCCTCGCACCCCTAGGGGTGGCGCCGCACAGTTTGGGAACTATTCAATGCTGGCCAAATTCCACTCAAGATTTTAGAGGGGTAATTTATGAGTATGGGACTATAGGCTGCACAAATCCATCAAAACGCCCTGGTCAAGTCTACTGCTCCACCAGTGAGCCAACAGAGATGTGTCTTGTGGGGGAATCAGAGAGCAGTCTCAAATGATTAATCAGAACAGGCCCTGAAAATTCCTTCCCTTGGGAGGTACTTTGCAGCATGGTCAAGTAACTGACGGGCAGACCGTGGGCCAATTTCAGCTTTTCCGACCACACCGGGAAAAAACATGTAGCAGAATAGTAGCAGGGTAACAGGCCCGCGGAGCTTTGACAAATCCCACACTGTGTTCTTATAACGCGAGACCTCATGGCGCGTGCGTCTCGATAGTCCAATGCGGCTTCCTCTCCATCTGCACAGATCTGAAAACACGGGATAAAGTGACAGCAATATGTTGAATGCCTTTTAGGAATTTGCTTTCGCTTGGAAATAAAACGAGGTCTCTAAACTATTTACATTCAACCTTATTTCAGGAATGCACAGATGGAAGAAAAGGAGACGAGAGGAGGAGGCCTTTTTAGACTATTGACGTGCATCCTTTGTGTTGAAGGACAAAGCACCCATGGCTGGGGGAGGATGTGGCCTAATGCGAGCTATTGATCAGCTGGAATACGATAGCGTGGATGGCCCTCACATTATAAGTGTCTCGGGCCATTATCGACAGATTCTGCCTCCTGTGAAGTCACAAGCCAGCCTATGTCCTGTTTCAAGTTCTAAAAGAAAGCTTTACCTAAAATATGATATTTTTCTGTCTAACTCTGTATGTCCATCTATCAGTCTATCTTTTGAGATCATCCATACATCCACCCATCCTAGACTGGCCGATGAGGGTGTTCTGAATGACATCCACCACCAGAACTGCTTATTGTGTGAGAGAATGAGCGAGAGAGATACTCTTGTGTGACTTATTACTGAGTTGAAACACGAGCACACACTGCGTGGTGTGTAAACAACCGGAAGCCTGTGATGTTAACTTCCAAAAGCCGAAGTCGCAAGGCGACACTCCATCTAAAACCTTTACATTGGCATATATGGATAGGACTAAATTGAAATGTTTCTTATAGAAAAAAATATATGAAAAGCATAAGCATGGTAGCAATTGAAAGGGAACAGTTGAGATTATGGGAAAATTATTAGACCAAAGGTAAGGACCCAGCAGTTCACCAGATAAGACTGAATCCAAATACAATGTTGACTTTATGTGCATTTTACATTCTGTATTTTGCCGCATTTGTTATTGATAAAATCAGAAAACACTCTTGATTTGATATTAAGATGAAAACTCATTGGGACCTTTAATATACCACAGTATATAGATATGCAGGAATACGTTTAAAAGGCTGAAAATGCAATGGTGACTTGACCAGCTAGTTACACCTAGCACAAGACCAGCTAGTTACACCTAGCATATTTGAGGCACAAAATAGGCCCACATATTGATTGTATACAATCGTCATGCCACACTTTTTTTCATCCATTAAACGGTCATAACCCATACCCAAAACATTAAGATAATAACATGCCCAATGGTCTTTTTCCCAACAAAATCAAGATAAATGTATGAATTACTCAATAAAATCAGTAATCGCTAGCTTATGAAATTACAGTTCAGCAATCCCACAAATTCTTGGGTTTATTTGTGTGCTTTGCTAGGAGCCGTCTGCATGTAAACCTATAATAATGGTATTGTAATGACCAACGTTTCATTCCCCAGGCCGCACCAGATGACATATCCTGCCAAAGCTCTATTCGAGGGGATTGTTGGTGTTTGGATTTCAGTGCAAAAAGAGGAGACCTGGTATGCTTCTCTGTCTCCCGCTTCAGGCTCGTATTTCTAGTGAACCGAACAAACTTCCCCCGAGACCACGGATAGAGCTCACAAATAAGCTCTGGGTTTGAAATGGACAGAAGCTTTTGGTTCAGGTTCGTTGTTGTGTCACGGCTAAGTTACTTGAAAGAGAAAAAAGTATTGCAGGTGTCGCAGATGCGTTACGTTTCAAAACACAGGACAACACTTTAAAAAAGACTTACTCTGGAAGGGATCTAGTGAGGGTGCAGTTCGCACCAAGACACTGTCAACCAACACCGTTCTAGGTACACGTTTCCATTAACAACCGATCTAGGACCAGCTTACCCTCCCCGTCATACCTTTGAGAATTAGGTGGTGAAAATTGCTTAACTGATGTTAGATCAGTGTCTAGGTGCAACTTAATCCTATTCCACCAAACCCAGATTATCTACGGCTAAGCCCCTCCTATCAGACCTAGACACAACAAGGTTGCTCTAAATATCACAAGGCCTAGCCATAGGCCCAACCACATTTCCAAACCAAGGAAAGCACTGCATCAAAGGTAATAAGCATTTACTGTTGGTCTCTCACGGAGCCACAGACAAACCCAGTTGGCTAAACTATGTTTAAGATGTTGAATTTCCATTGGCAGCAAAAGTCATGTGACATCATATTGTTGTTATTATGGAAGGCTTGGAGCCAAAATGGAGGAAGGTTTTAACGAACCCTGGGGGGGGGGGGGGGGCATACTCGTGAACTTTGGTTTAAAACATTGGTCTTAAATGGTAAGTGGAGTGTGTCAGTATACTGCGTACAAAACATTTGGATCAACTTCCTACTATTGAGTTGCACCCCTTTTCCCCTCAGAACAGCCTCAATTCATCTAGGCATGGACTCTACAAGGTGTCAAAAGCATTCCACAAGGATGCTGGCCCATGTTGACTCCAATGCTTCCCACAGATGTGCCCAGTTGGCTTGATGTCCTTTTGGTGGTGGACCATTCTTGATTCACACAGGAAACGGTTGAGTGTGAAAAACTTGCGTTGCAGTTCTTGACACGCAAACCGGTGTGTCTGGCACCTACTTTACATACTCCGTTCAAAGGCAATTAAATATTTTGTATTTCCCATTCAACCTCAGTAGCTAGGTTTCCATCCAATTTGCCACAGATTTATGCAAATATTCTCAAATCTGCATTTTCCCAACAGAGAGGTTTCCATCAAACAGACTTTTTGCAGATAAAAGACGTATTGCACATTTGCGGTTATATTTTTCACTGGGTACATGGTAATTTAAGTTTAATGTGTTTCCATCACATTTATATCTGATGGTTTTGTCACAAATCTTGAGCATTATATATTGCAAATGTGCCCACTCTGGTCTTGTCACATGTGCTCTAGCCAACAGCTCACAGATTCAGTGCGGGTAGGCTACCTACATTGATATTATTATGGATAAGAGCGGTAATTACTTGTATTTGTCAAATGGCATCATGTCACCAGAATAAGAACCTTGATATTTATCGGAAAGGAGCATAAAGCTCATTACCTTGCACACTGACCAGGGAAGTTCATCTTAACTTATTTCATCTGTAATCTAATAAACTGCATGCTTTTCGAGTCGTAGTGGGAGGACCACACAACATGTCACGTGACTCCAAGTTTACTTCAATAGGATGGTTATTATATCAATATTTGCACAGAAAGCCATTTCCACCGCCATTTCTCGCATATTTATTTTACCAACAAAAAGATGTCGAACAAACAAATTGTTGGCTTTTATAAAATTGTACTGGTATAACATGTTGCCATCAGCCCGGTCATGACTTGTTTCATGCGTCAGGTAATTCATCCGCATGAAATGGTTGGATGGAAACGTGGTTACTGGCACACATTCACTATCCATGTCTCTAGGCTTAAAAATCATTTTTTAACCAAGCTTCTAAGCGGATTATGCATTTACATTCGCATCTAGATCAATCATAAAAAGACTGAAGATGGTGGTCTTGTCAACTGGGTGTATTTTTTCCTGACCAATATGACTGTTTGGTGGCATAGTCCATGCAGTATGATTATTAGGTCCTAGCAATGTGTTTGTGAACACGGCTGAAGACAAACATGTATTTCCTTATGGAATTCATTCTTAAACTTAATTTTCATGGTGATGACTGAATTATTTTTCTTCAACACAATACATCAATGAATGTTAGTTTACATTTCAAAGGAAAAGTGATCATGGGGATTAAAAATTACAGCACAAGTTGTGATAGATAGATCAGGAACTAGGCACCGTTCACTGAGTTAATTGTCAATACACATATTTGCATGGGATGTAGTGCATTGGATTTCTGGTAAGGATGCTTTAGTGAAAAAGTGTTGGAATCAGGTCATAGACCGTGTTTAACAGAGAGAGCGAGAGAGGAGATAAGAGAGGAAGAGAAGAAAGAGAAAAAGGGAGAGAGAAAGAAGTTTGAATGTGAGGCCTTACCTTCTGTAGACTAGTGGGGTTCAACTGCGTTTTGTCTATTATCTTCACGGCAACCTTCGGAAGCAGAGACAAACAAGAAATAGACATTACACACCAATCACATCAGGCCAAAGCCCTGTGACATCACCCATTTTGTGTTTGACAATGGAAGGTTTTGATCCTCTAATCCTGACCCAGGTTTACCGGAGTCTGAGGAGCTTCCGAGAGAGAGGTTGTGTCACAAATTACACCATATTCCCTGTATAGTGCACTACTTTTGATCAGAGCCTTATGGGCCCTGATCAACAGTAGTGCACTATATAGGGAATATGGTGCAATTTAGGATACAGACAGAAAGTTTGAATTAAATGGTAAATTAGCATCATGGTTAGCACCACACAAGGTGTGCTTTCCTCAGAACAGGGGGATCAAGTCACCAGAATGCAGAATCGACAGCCTTGGGTTGGGTAACTCGAGCTCAAAATTGAAAATCTATTCAGGCCTAATTCTTGCTGTCTGCCAGCGAAACAAAATAGATAAACGCTGTCCCTGTTAGGAAGGCTGCAAATGCACAAACTGATGAATGTTTTGAATGGAGGACAGTATGAGAATGTAATTTGGACGCACACACCAACAGACACACAGCGACAGCCGCGAGCCCCACACACAGAGATGGTGGCTGTAATGACATTCCTCAACCATCATTTCAGACGAGACTGGTCTTAGAAATGTCTAGAGATGACTGCTGAGGTCTACACAGGCTCTGTAGGTTCCTTTCATATTGGTAAATAAAAATGTACCCTGGCCACTGAGTGAAGGATCTTAAACGGAAGCCTCAGACGTGATGCCGACCTGCCTACATGCTCATAGTGTAAGGCGGTAGGCGGCTAATTTCCTCTATCAAGGTCTAGACCAGAGGCTCGTGTCGATCCATCATTTCTAAGATTAACCATTCTAAAAGAGACAAGTTATGTCCAACAGTTAAAGCGACACTCCTTAATTTGACTGTGGCTGCTTTAAGGACTATGAATCAGAGGGTTGTTGGTTCAAATCTGTGCTGGTGCAGTGCTGCTGTTTGGTCCTCCTGGTGCAAAACATGAACTGCTTCATAAAGTGGAATTGAGAGGAGGAAAAAGGTCATTTATTTGGGCCTGTGTTGGTGTACAAACTTCTCAGCAAGAGCGCCATTTAAAAAAAGACACTATAATAACTCACTGGCAGTTCCATTTGTCCAGATCCACCCCCACAAATTAGAAACCAGTCAAAATGGCTACTGCTGCACTTAAAGTGAAAGTTACAGATTGTGCCTTTAAAGACGCATGTGAAATTCTTCTGGTACTCCCCAGAGTGCCATAAATCATTTTAAAGAGTCACTGAGAAAGGTTGCATCAGTCCCCTAAGACTACAATGAGCCATAATCACTATAATCAACGCACAATCATTTTTGGGATAGGATATGACACTAGCACAATGCAAATCATAGGCAGCGTAGAATATACCTCACTTGCAAAGAACAGTGCCTCCTTTTCTGAAATATGGATATGTAAATCAGACACCATTACTGGGTAGAAACAGCAGGCTCGCGAGACCATAAGCATTCGCATCCTATCAGCCAATCTCTTAGTAGGCATACTGGAATGTTTGATTTCACACGTAACAACATCTCACTCAACACTCTGGCGAAAGTACTGACGTACATTGCATCAATAATTTAACCTATACTGTGGCTCATGCTGGGGTCAGAGTTCCCAGCCAAAGTTATTTCCATTTCAAGAGTAGACTTTTTCAAAATGCGCTGAGGTTTTGGCCAACACTGAAAGAGAATTGTTGAGTGGTTGAGGTCAACGGGTGGTGAGAGCAACCAGTGCAGCCATATTTTGTTAACTCTTGATTTGTCTTAAAGTGGCTGACAGCATTTTAGCAACATCAAATCGTATTAAAATATGTTCATATACACCCCAAGGAGAATTACACTATTTTTTTTTATGTTCTGATAAGCGACCACTTAGTCATTTTCACATGTTCATAAATTCTTAGAATGTTTGGGAATTACATATAAAAAGGCATTAAAAAAAATACTTCTATAGCAATATAGTGGGAAAGCGGCTGTGCGTTTGGACGATTACGAAACACTGCATTAAATAAAACATGTCTCGTCCAGGACTGGAGTCTATGCAGGCCAGTGCACCATGGCCAGTCGGCTCAGGTGGTAGAGCATGGCGCTTACAACACCAGGGTTGTGGGTTCGATTCCCACCGGGGATCACTACAAAACATATCAAAATGTATGCACTCACTACTAGGGCTATGGCAGTCGTGAAATTGTGGGCCTTTTATTGTCAAGCAAATAACTGCCGGTCTCACGTTAATTAAACATAAAACACGTTTAGCATACAAGCCACTGATGCAGACTTTTGGAACATCTACATTTTTAAAGTCTAATAAATCCATTTAATATAGCCTACACCATCACAATAAATCCATTATTAATTTGACACAAATCTAAAGAAACATGAAGAGCAAGAACAAAATAGCATAATTTGAGTTGTCCTTATGTTAGGCCCTGATCTTGCTATGCCATATGGCTGTGGGCTACAATAGTTCATTTAGCAGACAAGATTTGCTTAGAATACCGTGGCATTACTTTATAGTACAAAGAATACAACTGAACATAAGGGAATAAAATAGAAAGGACATTTTCTCCAAACAACTTGAGGGAGTGCTCACGTGGGGCTATTCTGTGTTGAGCAGTTAAAGAAACAAGTACTCCTATATGCTTATTTCAGAGTTATGTATGTAACTTCAGTTGGTGATACAAATGTTGGGCTATATGTGTTGATTTGTAATACATTCTAAGGCTGCATGATGCGATTCTAATGACTTAAATACAGTTACATGAAAAGGCATGAGCTCTGCTTTGTTGTTTTGCACAGGCTGTACACACTTCATCCGTCTCTCATTCACAATTTGACAAGCACTTGATAATGCCTCAAATTTCCCAGCTGCATCCCCTTCGTGGCCTTGATGCCCCCTAAAAAAAAAAATCCATGCCTCTTGCGGCCAGTGGCCCTTGGGCTGAATATAATAATTATAATTCCCTTCTCCCAACTGCCTGCAGAAGCACCTCTCACTCACATGGCTCTATGTCCAAGTGATTGGGTCTCTCACAGGCCACAAGTGAAGACAGACACATCGGGGATGGAACTGCGTGCGTTCTTATCCAATTCCGAGGTGCATATTGAAGATATAGGAAGAACTGTAATTTACTTTTCATCTGCCAACAAGATGAGTAGGCCTAACGCACAGCAAAAGCACTAGCCTATTTCAATCTACTATCCCCCATAGTACAGAAGTTGACCTGTTCAATGCTAGAAATAAATATTCCAAACAGTCTGGGACAGTTGTGGGATTCGATAGATCCCAAATTAATACAACCTCAAGTAGAAAAAAAACAGAATGTTTAGCTTAAAAATGGTGATAAACTATTAGGCTATTTCTTCACATTATAAGCACAGCAATGCACACACGGCAGTAGGCTATAAGCGCGAATGTGCCATTAGCAGGAAAACACCATTCTCAAAAGTGACCGCAAAATGCTTTTATAATAAAAAAGGTGCATTTCTATGGAGAAAATTCTTCCTCAAACTTGAAACTCATGTGCTGCATATGTATGCCAGTTAGACTCTACACCCAGTGTAATGCGGATTAATCAGTTTCATTTGGCCACTTTTGGCCACTTTTGTTGTGATTACAAACCTTAAAACATATAGGCCTATGGGCTAGACTACATGAGGTGTGATACTAACCTTACTAAAACATATAGGCCTATGGGCTAGACTACATGAGGTGTGATACTAACCTTACTAAAACATATAGGCCTATGGGCTTGACTACATGAGGTGTGATACTAACCTTATTAAAACATATAGGCCTATGGGCTAGACTACATGAGGTGTGATACTAACCTTACTAAAACATATAGGCCTATGGGCTAGACTACATGAGGTGTGATACTAACCTTATTAAAACATATAGGCCTATGGGCTAGACTACATGAGGTGTGATACTAACCTTACTAAAACATATAGGCCTATGGGCTAGACTACATGAGGTGTGATACTAACTAAAAAAGACATGGTTTCATTCACAAGTGATAGTCTGATGGGTGACAATATTAGCCTATTTTTGATTCAATCTGGTCTTCACATATACTAAATAATATAAGTATGAAGTTAGTTTTGATTTAGAATAGACCACTATCATGCAACTGTCTAAAAACAGGAAGAAAAAAAATACATGTCATCTATGCACTTAAATAGCGAATGGAGTTAATTTCATACCAACCAGGTAGACTACACTCCTGTTCTGAAGAGATGCAATGTGCTTAATATTAGGAAAGTTGAGAAATAAATATAGGCCTAGCCTATAAAAAGAGGATCCAATTTGCTTTTTAAGAGGCCATCACTATGTTTCTCACGCAATTGCATAGCCTATAGAAATGCTGTGCAACATGAGCTCAAAGGCGCTCATGAAGTGTTTGATAAAATGTTTGATACCATTTGCATTGATGTCAGAGTGATTAGAGGGACAATAGAGTGCTGAGTAACAGGCAGTTAGCAAGTTTGGTAGGCTAATAATGACCATCGGCAGCATCAGAACTTGGGGAAACCTTATTAACGTGACTAAACAGTCACGTGGAATTTGACTGCCATCATGACTCGTGACCGCCGGTGTGGCGGTAATAAAGTCACTGTAAGAGCACCTGCTAAATTACTAAAAATTTAACTACAGTAGGCCTTCATGCAAACAAGCCATTTGCCACACAGGCCTGCCATCATTCACTTGGAAGTGGACTGTGTGTTTACAGGGAGTTGCGACTTGAGTCTATAGATCATTTAGATCATTAGAACGCATTCGCCAAAAGCCACAAAATACACCTGAATGGATGTCTGCAAATATATCAATACCACGGGAGTCTTCTTACATTTGTGAACTTTACAGTCCTATTGATCAAACAACCATGAAAAAGGTAGGCTTTCTCCCCCTCAGTTATGCACATCAACAACTAATGCTAGCCAGAGCAAGGATGAGCTAAAATCTTACGAAGGAACATTTTATAAACCTTCAAACTGTTTGAGCTAGTTGGCCATCAAAATTGCAATGATAAACAATGGGGAATTGTAGCCTACTCATCCTTGTGGCACTTGTCTGCAACCAAGCTAACTGGCTAAAGTTGGCTAGCTCGCTACTTCCAGACACAAATGAGAGAACACCACACTCTGACCAGTTAGGCTGTTTACATGTTGTTATCTAAAGCGTTCCTGACTACCTATAACTTTTTTGGCCCATGTTTACTGACACCGTCCATATTCAGCCGGTGTTGAACGTTCGTGAATTCATCAGTTATTAGTCTTACTCAGACGAGAGTGCTCTGAAATCGGATCGCCAGAGTGAATTTGCGAACAAGAGATATGGTAACAGGATAAAAATAATTGAAGTTCTTGCTAGCTACTGTAACCAAATGACACTTGCATGTCTAGCTGTGTATAGCCACCAAAAAAACGATATTAGGGGAAATACTCACTCACCCACTCCTCCAATGACATGACATTGGCCCCCAGATCCTCAAAAGGTTCTACAGCTGCACCATCGAGAGCATCCTGACTGGTTGCATCACCGCCTGGTATGGCAACTGCTCGGCATCTACAAAGGGTAGTGCGAACGGCCCAGTACATCACTGGGGCCAAGCTTCCTTGCAATCCAGGACCTATATAATAGGCGGTGTCAGAGGAAAGCCCATAAAATTGTCAGACACTCCAGTCACGCAAGTTAGACAGTTCTCTCTGCTACCGGAGAGCCAAGTCTAGGACCAAATGGCTCCTCAACAGCTTCTACCCCCAAGCCATTGGACTGCTGAACAATTTATGAAATCGCCACTGGACAATTTACATTGCTGCCCCCCCCTCCCTATTTGAACACTGCTGCTACTCGCTGTTTGTTGCCTATGCATAGTCACTTCACCCCCGCCTACAGATTACCTCAACAAGCCTATACCCCCACACACTAACGCGGTACTGGTGCCCTCTGTATATAGCCTTGTTATTGTTATTGTGTTACATTTTATTTTAGTCTACTTGGTAAATATTTTATTTTGGGCTTATAAGTAAACATTTCACAGTAGTCTACACTAGTTGTATTCGGCACATGTGACAAAAAGTTTGATTTGACATCCTCCTAGCAGCTAGCTAGATAACATTAGGCTCTGTGTTTTTAGCTTACTACATAAAGTTGAAGTCAGAAGTTCACATACACCCAGGATGGAGTCATTAAAACTTGTTTTTCAACCACTTCACACATTTCTTGTTAACAAACTAACGTTTTGGCAAGTCGGTTAGGACATCTACTTTGTGCATGACAAGTAATTTTCCCAACAATTGTTTACAGACAGATTATTTCACTGTATCACAATTCTAGTGGGTCAGAAGTTTACATACACTAAATTGACTGTACCTTTAAACAGCTTGGAAAATTCCAGAAAATGATGTCATGGCTTTAGAAGCTTCTGATAGGCTAATTGACATAATTTGAGTCAATTGGAGGTGTACCTGTGGATGTATTTCAAGGCCTACCTTCAAACTCACTGCCTCTTTGCTTGACGTCATGGGAAAATCAAAAGAAATAAGCCAAGACCTCAGAAAAAAAATTGTGGACCACAGGTCAGGTTCATCCTTGGGAGCAATTTCCAAATGCCTGAAGGTACCACATTCATCTGTACAAACAATAGTACGCAAGTATAAACACCATGGGACCATGCAGCCATCATATCGCTCAGGAAGGAGAAGCGTTCTGTCTCCTAGAGATGAATGTACTTTGGTGCAAAAAGTGCAACTCAATCCCAGACAGCAGCAAACAACCCTGTTAAGATCCTGGAGGAAACAAGTACAAACATATCTATAGCCACAGTAAAACGTGTCCTATAATCGACAACCTGAAAGGCTGCTCAGCAAGGAAGAAGCCACTGCTCCAAAACCGCCATAAAAAGCCAGACAACGGTTTGCAACTGCACATGGGGACAAAGATCGCACTTTTTGGAGAAATGTCCTCTGGTCTGATGAAACAAAAATATAACTGTTTGGCCATAATGACCATGGTTATGTTTGGAGGAAAAGGGGGGAGGCTTGCAAGCTGAACAACACCATCCCAACCGTGAAGCACGGGGGTGGCAGCATCATTTTGTGGGGTGCTTTGATGTAGGAGGATCTGGTGCACTTCACAAAATAGATGGCCTCATTAGGGAGCAAAATTATGTGGATATATTGAAGCAACATCTCAAGACATCAGTCAGGAAGTTAAAGCTTGGTCGCAAATGGGTCTTCCAAATGGACAATGACCCCAAGCATACTTCCAATGTTGTGGCAAAATGGCTTAAGAACAACAAAATCAAGGTATTGGAGTGGCTATCACAAAGCCCTGCCCTCAAGCCCGTAGAAAATTTGTGGGCAGAACTGAAAGAGCGTGTGTGAGCAAGGAGGCCTACAAACCTGACTCAGTTACACCAGCTCTGTCAGGAGGAATGGGCCAAAATTCACCCAACATATTGTGGGGAGCTTGTGGAAGGCTACCCGAAACATTTGACCCAAGTTAAAAAATGTAAAGGCAATGCTACCAAATACTAATTGAGTGTACGTAAACTTCTGACCCACAGAGAATGTGATGAAAGAAATAAAAGCTGAAATAAATCACCTCTTATTTTGACATTTCATATTCTTAAAATAAAGTGGCGATCCTAACTGACCGAAGACAGGGAATTTTTACTAGGATTAAATGTCAGGAATTGACATTTTAATTGACGTTTAAATGTATTTGGCTAAGGTTTATGTAAACTTCCGATTTCAACTGTAAATCAACTGTAAATAGATACTCTTGCCTATTATCCACGTTTATGACTGACGTGTGTTGCTAGAGTTTGATTGTATTGTCATTCCCTTAGTTAAATTAGTCCGTTTTTGTCCAAAATATTGAGTAATGGAAACTGAAACCGTGCATCCCGAATGGAGGCAGCAAACAATGTACAAGGCCAGCTGTGATTTACATGCTAAGAGCAATATTTTTTGGACTACCAAGAAATGTATAGGTGAATTATATTAAATCATGTATTGAACTGCATCCATCTATTATGTCATCAATGTGCGAGTGTACTTCATGGAATGTAGACTCAAATGGAACCTACTTTTAAAACCCCTTATAAAGTTGGTTTTGAAGCATAAACTGGGAATTTGATATTTTTGACTGATATGATTGTTTCATATCTGAATAGTAGTTCAAATGCTGTCAGTAACACTTTAAAGGGACAGTTCACTCCAAAACCAAAGTGGCAGATGTTTTCAGACTAAAAGTGGTCAGATGTTGATAAATCCACATCCCACCTGTTGTTGCAATCCAAAATGAAAAGATAAGCACTGTTTATTTGGTGCTCATCTTTTTAAACACATTTGTGTATGAGGGCATAGACTGGATCAAAGCAACCAAAGGCATGTGATGTGGAACTACCTTTAAACTACCTTTAAGGTCAGAAAAACATACATTTTCCTTTAAAATCTGCTTTCATAGAGATATGGGAGAGTACTTTGGTACTGTATTTCTCCAGATTCCCTCTTCACTCAGTTGTTGAGCCCATGAAGCAAAAATCCAGAGAAATGTGGACATGCAAACATGTGAGTCTTTACATGTAATCGCTAAGCTATTGGCATGAATCCAGTGTCTAAATATTTCCGTGTGTGTACCAAACAAGACAGACGCATGCAATTTTCAACAAGGTCAATAACAGCAACAAACTTGACATGCCGCGCGTGAGACCAATTCGAAAGAAGGAAAAGTGGGTTATTTTCTGTTAAGGCATTTAAAATAAAACACTCAAGATGAATCAACTTGACCTCTAGAACAGGGATCATCAATTAGATTTAGCCGAGGGCCAATTGTTTCTCAAGCGGACGGTCAAGGGGCCGGAACATAATTACAAATAATTATAAAACAGATCTAATATGACTAAAACATAACTTCAAACCTTGCTTACATGCATACATATTATGTGTGGAAAGACTTTCAAAATTAAAATCTCTTGGAGCTGATTTGATGGTGTTTTTACAGTCTTAAGTCCAACAAAAACATTTTTTTTTTTACAAAGTTATTACTTTTAGTTTTCGTTGTCGTAAACCATTTGATTATCTGTTCCAATTGTCTGTTGTGGGGAATCTATACCGAACAAAAATATAAACTCAACATGCAACATTTTCAATGATTTTACTGAGTTACAGTTCATATAAGGAAATCAGTCAATTGAAATGAATTTGTTAGGCACTAATCTATGGATTTCACATGACTGGGCAAGGGTGCAGCCATGGTTGGGCCTAGGAGGGCATAGGCCCAGACACTGGGGAGCCAGGCCCAGCCAATCGGAATGAGTTTTTCTCCACAAAAGGGCTTTTATTACAGACAGAAAAACTCCTCAGTTTCATCAGCTGCCCGTGTGGCTGGTATCAGATGATCCCGAAGTTGAAGAAACCGGATGTGGAGGTCCTGAGCTGGCGTGGTTTCACGTGATCTGCGGTTGTGAGGCTGTTTGCACGTACTGCCAAATTCTCCAAAACAACGTTGGCTTATGGTAGATAAATTAATACTCTGGCAACAGATTTGGTGAAACATTCCTGCAGTCAGCATGCCAATTGCACACTACCTCAAAACTTGGAGATATTGGTAGCATTGTGTTGTGTGGAAAACTGTACATGTTAGTGGCCTTGTATTGTCCCCAGCACAAGGTGCAGCTGCGTAATGATCATGCTGTTTAATCAGCTTCTTAATATGCCACACCTGTCAGGTGGATGGATTATCTTGGCAAAGGAGAAATGCTCACTAACATGGATGTAAACAAATTTGTGCACAACATTTTAGGGAAATAAGCTTTTTGTACATATGAAACACTTTTCGGATCTTTTATTTCAACTGAAACCAACACTTCACATGTTGCATTTATATTTTTGTTCAGTATAAGTATCTTTAGCCACATTTAAATTGAAAACAGACCCTGGTTACGGCCTGGGCTAATCTTTGTCTAAGTAATCAGTCTTAAATGAAAAGGAATCCAACAAAATACCAAATTGCTAAATGACAGTGACAAATTCATAATGGAGGAAACGTACCTCTCGTCCTGTCAGTATATGCCGGGCCAGCTTGACTTTGGCGAAGTTCCCCTTGCCAATGGTCTTGAGCAGCCGGTAGTTCCCGATGTGTGGCTGCTCCTCCGTCGTGGACGCCACAGAGTTCCGACATCTCGGCAGGCTGTGCCGACTTCCCGACTTGGCCGGCGGGGCCGGGGGCTCCTGGTAGCCCTCCACAGAAGTGTGCTGTAAGAATGTGACATGTGTGGAGATTAACGTGTCGGTTTAAAACATTTTTTTTATTGAACAGATAGAGGATCAGTGTGGAACGATAGAGAGGTTGTGTCAAAGGAGAATAGGCCAGATTCAAACACCAAAGACGTATACCAGAGGCTGCAACATTACGACTAGACCAGCTTCCCACCAGCAACATGAATGTCTCTTCAACACAGTCACAAAGCTAAACATCTAGCGAGAGTCTATCTGCTACATAACCCAGGTTTCCATCCATTAAAAGTACGTCAGATAAGAAAAAAAGTAATCACGACAGGCCTGATGGAAACAGCAAATGTCCTGTAAAGTTTTTCAAATGTCGACAAAACAAATATGTTAGACAAGGTGGGATCTGTGTGTGTCGGTACAATTATGTGAGAAAAGGCAATGGAAACGCTTTTATGCGCAAATATTGATTTGAAGTTGAAGTCGGAAAAACAAAATCAGATCCTGACTGCATTTTATGTCTAACAGAGAGCCAGACATATTCTCCATATCATCTCGTCAAACAGACGTTAGTTAGCGTGATTAGCTACATTTCTTGTTAACAACTGAGGACACAGATGTCCAAGTGAAAAAATCTGTTTTGTTGCAAACAGCTGTACAATGAAATACCAATTCGCCTAGACCTTTCTGTACCTTGGCTGCCAATGTTAGGGTCCAATTCATTAATGCACACCGTATCTAAAAATTGGGGCCCATTTGCTTCTGTTTGTTTCCTAGCGAATACTAGAGGTCGACCGATTAATCGGAATGGCCGATTAAGTAGGGACGATTTCAAGTTTTCATAACAATCGGTAATAAGTATTTTTGGACACCGATTTGCCATTTTTTTTTTTTTACAATTCTATTTAACTTGGTAAGTCAGTTAAGAATGACGGCCTAGGAACGTTGGGTTAGCTGCCTTGTTCAGGGGCAGAACGACAGATTTTTACCTTGTCAGCTTGGGGATTCGTTTTTGCAACCTTCCGGTTACTAGTCCAACGCTCTAACCACCTGCCTTACATTGCACTCCACGAGGAGCCTGCGTAGCAGGCTGACTACCTGTTACGCGAGGGCAGCAAGAAGCCAAGGTAAGTTGCTAGTTAGCATTACACTCATCTTATAAAAAACAAATCTTAACATAATCACTAGTTAACTACACATGGTTGATGATATTAATAGTTTATCTAGCGTGTCCTGCGTTGCATATAATCGAAGCGGTGCCTGTTAATTTATCATTGAATCACAGCCTTCTTCGACAAACGGGTTATGATTTAACAAGCGCATTTGCGAAAAAAGCACTGTCGTTGCACCAATGTACCTAAACAAACATCAACGCCTTTCTTTAAAATTAATACACAAGTATATATTTTTAAACCTGCACATTTAGTTAATATTGCCTGCTAACATGCATTTCTTATAACTAGGGCAATTGTGTCACTTCTCTTGCGTTCCGTGCAAGCAGTCAGGGTATATGCAGCAGTTTGGGCCGCCTGGCTCATTGTGAACTGTGTGAAGACCATTTCTTCCTAACAAAGACCGTAATTAATTTGCCAGAATTGTATATAATTATGACATAACATTGAAGGTTGAACAATGTAACAGCAATATTTAGACTTACTTAGGGATGCCATCCATTAGATAAAATACGGAACGGTTCCATATTTCACTGAAATAATAAACGTTTTATTTTCGAAATGATAGTATCCGGATTTGACCATATTAATGACCTAAGGTTCGTATTTGTGTGTTATTATGTTATAATTAAGTCTATGATTTGATATTTGATAGAGCAGTCTGACTGAGCAGCAGCAGGCTTGTAAGCATTCATTCAAACAGCCATTTAGTGCGTTTGCCAGCAGCTCTTCGCAATGCTTCAAGCATTGCGCTGTTTATGACTTCAAGCTTATCAACTCCCGAGATTAGGCTGGTGTAACCAATGTGAAATGGCTAGCTAGTTAGCGGGATGCGCGCTAATAGCATTTCAAACGTCACTCGCTCTGAGACTTGGAGTAGTTGTTCCCCTTGCTCTGCAAGGGCCGCGGCTTTTGTGGAGCGATGGGTAACGATGCTTCGAGGGTGGCTGTTGTCAATGTGTTCCTGGTTCGAGCCCAGGTAGGGGCGAGGAGAGGGAAGGAAGCTATACTGTTACACTGGCAATATTAAAGTGCATATAAGAACATCCAATAGTCAAAGGTTAATGAAATACAAATGTTAGAGAGAAATAGTCCTATAATTCCTATAATAACTACAACCTAAAATTGCTTACCTGGGAATATTGAAGACTCATGTTAAAGAAACCACCAGCTTTCATATGTTCTGAGCAAGGAACTTAAACGTTAGCTTTTTTACATGGCACATATTGCACTTTTACTTTCTTCTCCAACACTTTGTTTTTGCATTATTTAAAACAAATTGAACATGTTTCATTATTTATTTGACGCTAAATTGATTTGATTGATGTATTATATGAAGTTAAAATAAAAAAGTGTTGAATCAGTATTGTTGTAATTGTCATTATTACAAATAAATACATTTAAAAATAATAATAAATAGTTTGATTAAATCGGTATCGGCTTTTTTTGTTCCTCCAATAAATCGGTATTGGTATTGGCGTTGAAAAATCATAAATCGGTCGACCTCTAGTGAATACATCCCAGGACTCTCTCACTGGAGTATTTCATCCCCGGTGAGTGTGTGTCCTAGGAAAACCTTGCCTAAAAGATAGGGCAGCACTGTCATACTTGGGGAAACAAGGAGGTAAATTACGGTAATGATAGAATAAACAATAAGACCCATAACCCACCATTGTAAAACACTTACTAAATGTAATATAGGATAGGAGAAAAAAATTCTGTGGCCTTGGGCCAAACGCTAGTCGTCGATAGCTGTTAGCTATTAACCGTTAGCCTTGACGCGTTCGTCACAGCAGATGGGAAAGGGACGGTGGTGGGCAGACCTCACATATCATCTAGCGACTGCCGACTGAAGGGAGTGGCGTAAAAGCAGATTTGTGGGGTGTGGTCCAGGAGTGTCTTCTTCAGAAGTGGAGTGATAAATTGTGTATTATAGGTAATTACTTCAAATCATAAAAACAGGTGTGGGGCTGCACAACGAACACAAGTGACAGCAGCGTAAAGAGATGGAGCGCTGTTATTGTTTTTTTATTCTCCATCCTTTGGCAGGAGCCTTGTGCAGTTGTGTTCAACTTTGTGAGCAATATCAACACACTACTAGTCACCTCCATATGTGGGCTACCATTTACAAATCAACCAAAGCAAAAATATGAGAAACAGAGAGGGATAGTTGAGGGACAGTGGCGACTACCTTCAATAAAAATGGAAAGCATACAAACAGACTGATAGTCAACAAAATAGGTGAAGCTGGGAAATGCTTAACACTACAGAAAAGTATTATAATCAACAATATTATCATAATGACAGCATTTTACTATATAGTGGTAATATAATAACTGACCAGAACGTTGAGGATTCGCAAACCACACTTCTACTGGTTTCATTACTGTATTATTATAACACCTCTATTTAGTCTAATGGTTTTCAAAATCAGCCCATTACACCAGTGCCCATTGTTGTTTTAACCAATTCTTTCCATCCAGAACATTCATGATGCCTACCTTCTGAATGGAGGTTATGAGCTGGGTGTTTGCCCATGCTTTTAGCCGTTCGCCACTTATTTCTGCTCAACTTGCTCGCTCATTCACGCTCGCATGGCTCGCTAAGCCCTAGCAACAGAACATTGTGTTTGGTAACACACGTTTTTCTGAATTCTCCTTCCTCGTCAGCCACTCAAGGGTCTGGTCACTAAAGGCTAAATGAAGCTCTCAGGTCCTACTACCTTCACTCCTGAGCCTGTATGCATAAAGCATCCAAGAGTAGTAATGGACTACAGGAAAAGGAGGGTCAAACAGGCCCCCATTAACATGGACGGGTCTGTCGTGGAGCGGGTCGAGAGTTGGTGTCCACATCACCAACAAACTATCATGGTCCAAACATAACGAGACTGTCATAAAAAAGGCACGACAACACCTTTCCCCTCCTCAGGAGACTGAAAAGATTTGGCATGGGTCCCCCAGATCCTCAAAAAGTTATTCAACTGCACCATCAAGAGCATCCTAACCGGTTGCATCACCGCCTGGTATGGCAACTGCTCGGCATCTGACCATAAGGCGCTAGACAGGGTAGTTGGTACTGCCCAGTACATCACTGGGGCAAAGCTTCCTGCCACCCAGGACCTCTATACCAAGCGTTCAATTTTCAAAGACTCCAGTCTCACAAGTCATGGACTGTTCTCTCTGCTACCATACGGCAAAAGGTACCAGGGCACCAAATGTAGGTCCAAAAGGCTCCTTAACAGCTTCTACCCCCAAGCCATAAGACTGCTGAACAATTAATCAAATGGTCACCCAGACTATTTACAGTGACCAAGAAGGAGAGTGATTGAGTGCTGCATCAGATGACCTGGCCTCCCTAATCACCTTACGTCAACCCAATTGAGATGGTTTGGGATGAGTTGCACCGTAGAGTGCAGGAAACACAGCCAACACGTGCTCAGCATGTGGGAACTCCTTCAAGACTGTTGGAAAAGCATTCCAGGTGAAGCTGGTTAAGAGAATGCCAAGTATGCAAAGCGGTCATCAAGGCAAAGGGTGTCTACTTTGAAGAATCTAAAATATATTTTGATTCGTTTTACACTTATTTGGTTACTATATGATTCCATGTGTTATTTCATAGTTGTGATGTCTTCACTATCATTCTACAATGTAGAAAATAATATGAATAAAGTCGGAAGCTTAGCCAAATACATTTCAACTCAGTTTTTCACAATTCCTGACATTTAATCCTAGTAAAAATTCCCTGTCTTGGGTCAGTTAGGATCACCACTTTATTTTAAGAATGTGAAATGTCAGAATAATAGTAGAGAGAATGATTTATTTCAGCTTTTATTTATTTTATACATTCCCAGTGGAATGTAATGAAAGAAATAAAAGCTGAAAGTGACAGTGTCACGTCTGAATGAATGAACAGCATGGGACTCACTCCAGCTGTGAACTTTACTTCCCTTTCACTGCCAGGGTTTTTCTCGCACAAAACAGGACAGAGGACTAGAGGACTGAGGAATTACCTCAAAATCAACAGCCAATGTTGCAGAGGCTCATCTAACGGGAACAGACTGAAGGTCATTGTAAGGGCAAGAGAGGTTTATCTAAGCTACTGAGGAAGCTTTGTCAGGTCCATTGACTTTGGCGCTGCTTTTTATTCATTTCCACCTCTTGGGGATTTCAGAATCAAAGTTTTGAAAAACTATTGTCCAGTATGGAAAACTCATGAGATTAAAATAAATGTATCTGAAAAGGGACTACTTCAAGAACTCCTATGGGAACTAATATGGTTTGACCCTCTTGACTTTCAGTAAAACGCTAATTTAAAACAGTACATCTATTGACCTCTGCACTCAAGAAGACATTGAGAAGGAATATGGTCTTGTTGAACAATATCAAAACCACACACTCAGCTTATTACCTGTGCTCATTTTGACAGTGAGGTTAAGCTTCACAAAGTAGGAAATTGTAGCCCTGCAAGGACGTGAGGGAATTAATTGACCAATTCCTCCCGAGCTTTGAAAGCAGATACCTTCCCATACCTTATTTATGTCATCTAGAGCGCTGATGTCTGTAGGGGAAACTCCAATTATGGAATTTCACCAGCATTACTCTTCTCCCTTGCCTTGGCCCTGAGGGAAGCGTTGATCAAATGAACCCAGGCAACTGCTCCAGCACCAACCTCAAATGTGGTCAATTTTGTATATCAACATGGTTGAGGACGTAATGCAGGCATGCCACAATGGCATCCGGCTTCACGGTCCCATCGATAAGCTGTCCGACCACGCAGAATGACAGAAAACTGGGACCGGTATAGGGATAGCATCTGACTAAGGGCTGTTGTTGCCATTATCGATAGAGATAGAGATAGAGATATATATAGCTAGACAGTCTTCAGATCTCAACCCCATAGAAAATCTTTGGAAGGAGTTGAAAGTCCGTGTTGCCCAGCAACAGCCCCAAAACATCACTGCTCTAGAGGAGATCTGCATGGAGGAATGGGCCAAAATACCTTTAACAGTGTGTGAAAACCTTGTGAAGACTTACAGAAAACGTTTGACCTCTGTCATTGCCAAAAAAGGGTATATAACAAAGTATTGAGATAAACTTTTGTTATTGACCAAATACTTATTTTCCACCATAATTTGCTAATAAATTCATAAAAAATCCTACAATGTGATTTTCAGGATTTTTTTTCCTCATTTGGTCTGTCATAGTTGAAGTGTACCTATGATGACAATTACAGGCCTCTCATCTTTTTAAGTGGGAGAACTTGCACAATTGGTGGCTGACTAAATACTTTTTTGCCCCACTGTGTGTGTGTGTGTGTGTGTGTGTGTGTGTGTGTGTGTGTGTGTGTGTATATATTTATATATATGACAATTACAACAATACTGAATAGACACTTATTTGAAATTAAAAAGTAAAAGTGCAATATGTGCCATGTAAAAAAGCTAACGTTTAAGTTCCTTGCTCAGAACTTGAGAACATATGGAAGCTGGTGGTTCCTTTTAACATGAGTCTTCAATGTTCCCAGTTAAGTTTTAGGTTGTAGTTATTATAGGACTATTTCTCTCTACACCATTTGTATTTCATATACCTTTGACTATTCAATGTTCTTATAGGCACTATAGTATTGCCATCCTATTCTCGGGAGTTGATAGGCTTGAAGTCATAAACAGCGCTGCGATTCAAGCATTGTGAAGAGCTTCTGGCAAACGCAGGAAAGTGCTGTTTGAATGAATGCTTACGAGCCTGCTGCTGCCTACCACTGCTCAGTCAGACTGCTCTATCAAATAATAGACTTAATTATAATATAATTAACACACAGAAATACGAGCCTCTGGTTATTAATATGGTCAAATCCGGAAATAATCATTTCGAAAACAAAACGTTTATTCTTTCAGTGAAATACAGAAGCGTTCTGTATTTTATCGAATGGGTGGCAACCCTAAGTCTAAATATTGCGGTTACATTGCACAACCGTCAATGTTATGTCATAATTACATAAAATTCCGGAAAATTAATTACGGTCTTTGTTAGGAAGAAACACAGATTGCAACAAGCCAGGCGGCCCACACGGTTGCATATACCCGGACTCTGCTTGCACTGAACGCAAGAGAAGTGACACAATTTCCCTAGTTAATATTGCCTGCTAACATTAATTTCTTTTAACAAAATATACAGTTTTTTTTTTAAAATATACTTGTGTATTGAATTTAAGAAAGGCATTGATGTTCGTGGTTAGGTACATGGTGCAACGATTGTGCTTTTTTCGCGAATGCGCTTTTGTTAAATCCTCCCCCGTTTGGTGAAGAAGGCTGTGATTCGATGAATGAATTAACAGGCACCGCTTTGATTATATGCAACGGAGGACAAGCTAGTTAACCTAGTAATATCATCAACCAGGTGTAGTTAACTAGTGATTATGTGAAGTTTTTTTTTTTTACTAGTTTAATGCTAGCTAGCAACTGACCTTGGCTGTTCAGCCTGCCACACAGTCTCCACATGGATTGCAATATAATTGAACATAATCGGCGTCCAAAAATGCTGATTACTAATTGTATTGAAAACTTGAAATCAGCCATGCCGATTAATCGGTCGACCTCTAATCTGGGCATTCGTTATGAACCTCTTGCTTCGTTCCTCTCACAAATCCGACAGACATAGCTACCGATTTGTCTGATTTGTGGTCACAGACTTTCCTAAAGCTAGAGTTGCACAGCATGTGGGCTGCATCATCTCCTGCACTTAGGATAATCTTTTTCTGGTCTTCATTTTGGTATTGTTATATCAACTAGTTTAATCCTTTATCTACTAGGGAGAGATGCAAATGCAACACTGACACGGAGTCAGATGCATTGAGCTGTGAAGCAATTAGCTTACGACTTATGCTAATTTCCAGTCCCTAATTAACATAAGCGTACCAGAACCAATGAGATTTATTACCTGCTGAAGTGGATAAACATGACAAGACTCTTTACATTTCCATCCAAGTGAACCTCCATTGGCTGCTTGTAATTGTACGCAACACTTGTGCTTATGCAGCGCCAAAGATGATCTGTATCAACCATTGCTGGTCTCTTGCGGGCACTAGCTATAAACGTTGCCATATGTGCCACAGGGTTGCAAGGTTACTCTGCTACGCATCAAATGTGATCTAAATGGAACAGGGCCCGGAGTTGGTGCATACTGTTAATCGTAAACACATTCACAGGACAGCAATGGAACCATTCCTTTTCTTGCGTCACCCTTACGAGTCAGGGCCATGGACTGATGTGTAGTTTGAGAAACTAAATGCATTCGTTGCTTCTCAAGAAATGTCTGTTTACTTCCGGCGCCGACAGAGATGGCCGCCTCGCTTCGCGTTCCTAGGAAACTATGCAGTTTTTTGTTTTTTTACGTGTTATTTCTTACATTAGTACCCCAGGTCATCTTAGGTTTCATTACATACAGTCGAGAAGAACTACTGAATATAAGATCAGCGTCAACTCACCATCAGTACGACCAAGAATATGTTTTTCGCGACGCGGACCCTGTGTTCTGCCTTACAAACAGGACAACGGAGTGGATCCTATGCAGCGACCCAAAAAAACGACTCCGAAAGAGAGGGAAACGAGGCGGTCTTCTGGTCAGACTCCGGAGACGGGCACACCGTGCACCACTCCCTAGCATTCTTCTTGCCAATGTCCAGTCTCTTGACAACAAGGTTGATGAAATCCGAGCAAGGGTAGCATTCCAGAGGGACATCAGAGACTGTAACGTTCTTTGCTTCACGGAAACATGGCTCACTGGAGAGACTCTATCCGAAGCGGTGCAGCCAACGGGTTTCTCCACGCATCGCGCTGACAGAAACAAACATCTTTCTGGTAAGAAGAGGGGCGGGGGCGTATGCCTCATGGCCAACGTGACATGGTGTGATGAAAGAAACATACAGGAACTCAAATCCTTCTGTTCACCTGATTTAGAATTCCTCACAAACAAATGTAGACCGCATTATCTACCAAGAGAATTCTCTTCGATTATAATCACAGCCGTATATATCCCCCCCAAGCAGACGATCGATGTGATGGCTCTGAACAAACTTTATTTAACTCTCTGCAAACTGGAAACGATTTATCCGGAGGCTGCATTCATTGTAGCTGGGGATTTTAACAAGGCTAATCTGAAAACAAGACTCCCTAAATTTTATCAGCATATCGATTGCGCAACCAGGGGTGGAAAGACCTTGGATCATTGTTACTCTAACTTCCGCGACGCATATAAGGCCCTGCCCCGCCCCCCTTTCGGAAAAGCTGACCACGACTCCATTTTGTTGATCCCTGCCTACAGACAGAAACTAAAACAAGAGGCTCCCACGCTGAGGTCTGTCCAACGCTGGTCCGACCAAGCTGACTCCACACTCCAAGACTGCTTCCATCACGTGGACTGGGAGATGTTTCGTATTGCGTCAGATAACAACATTGATGAATACGCTGATTCGGTGTGCGAGTTCATTAGAACGTGCGTTGAAGATGTCGTTCCCATAGCAACGATTAAAACATTCCCTAACCAGAAACCGTGGATTGATGGCAGCATTCGTGTGAAACTGAAAGCGCGAACCACTGCTTTTAATCAGGGCAAGGTGTCTGGTAACATGACCGAATACAAACAGTGCAGCTATTCCCTCCGCAAGGCTATCAAACAAGCTAAGCGCCAGTACAGAGACAAAGTAGAATCTCAATTCAACGGCTCAGACACAAGAGGCATGTGGCAGGGTCTACAGTCAATCACGGACTACAGGAAGAAATCCAGCCCAGTCACGGACCAGGATGTCTTGCTCCCAGGCAGACTAAATAACTTTTTTGCCCGCTTTGAGGACAATACAGTGCCACTGACACGGCCTGCAACGAAAACATGCGGCCTCTCCTTCACTGCAGCCGAGGTGAGTAAGACATTTAAACGTGTTAACCCTCGCAAGGCTGCAGGCCCAGACGGCATCCCCAGCCGCGCCCTCAGAGCATGCGCAGACCAGCTGGCCGGTGTGTTTACGGACATATTCAATCAATCCCTATACCAGTCTGCTGTTCCCACATGCTTCAAGAGGGCCACCATTGTTCCTGTTCCCAAGAAAGCTAAGGTAACTGAGCTAAACGACTACCGCCCCGTAGCACTCACATCCGTCATCATGAAGTGCTTTGAGAGACTAGTCAAGGACCATATCACCTCCACCCTACCTGACACCCTAGACCCACTCCAATTTGCTTACCGCCCAAATAGGTCCACAGACGATGCAATCTCAACCACACTGCACAATGCCCTAACCCATCTGGACAAGAGGAATGTGAGAATGTGAGAATGCTGTTCATCGACTACAGCTCGGCATTCAACACCATAGTACCCTCCAAGCTCGTCATCAAGCTCGAGACCCTGGGTCTCGACCCCACCCTGTGCAACTGGGTACTGGACTTCCTGACGGGCCGCCCCCAGGTGGTGAGGGTAGGCAACAACATCTCCTCCCCGCTGATCCTCAACACTGGGGCCCCACAAGGGTGCGTTCTGAGCCCTCTCCTGTACTCCCTGTTCACCCACGACTGCGTGGCCACGCACGCCTCCAACTCAATCATCAAGTTTGCGGACGACACAACAGTGGTAGGCTTGATTACCAACAACGACGAGACGGCCTACAGGGAGGAGGTGAGGGCTCTCGGAGTGTGGTGTCAGGAAAATAACCTCACACTCAACGTCAACAAAACTAAGGAGATGATTGTGGACTTCAGGAAACAGCAGAGGGAACACCCCCCTATCCACATCGATGGAACAGTAGTGGAGAGGGTAGCAAGTTTTAAGTTCCTCGGCATACACATCACAGACAAACTGAATTGGTCCACTCACACAGACAGCATCATGAAGAAGGCGCAGCAGCGCCTCTTCAACCTCAGGAGGCTGAAGAAATTCGGCTTGTCACCAAAAGCACTCACAAACTTCTACAGATGCACAATCGAGAGCATCCTGGCGGGCTGTATCACCGCCTGGTATGGCAACTGCACCGCCCTCAACCGTAAGGCTCTCCAGAGGGTAGTGAGGTCTGCACAACGCATCACCGGGGGCAAACTACCTGCCCTCCAGGACACCTACACCACCCGATGTCACAGGAAGGCCATAAAGATCATCAAGGACATCAACCACCCGAGCCACTGCCTGTTCACCCCGCTATCATCCAGAAGGCGAGGTCAGTACAGGTGCATCAAAGCTGGGACAGAGAGACTGAAAAACAGCTTCTATCTCAAGGCCATCAGACTGTTAAACAGCCACCACTAACACTGAGTGGCTGCTGCCAACACACTGACACTGACTCAACTCCAGCCACTTTAATAATGGGAATTGATGGGAAATGATGTAAATATATCACTAGCCACTTTAAACAATGCTACCTTATATAATGTTACTTACCCTACATTATTCATCTCATACGCATACGTATATACTGTACTCTATATCATCGACTGTATCCTTATGTAATACATGTATCACTAGCCACTTTAAACTATGCCACTTTGTTTACATACTCATCTCATTTGTACATACTGTACTCGATACCATCTACTGTATCTTGCCTATGCTGCTCTGTACCATCACTCATTCATATATCCTTATGTACATATTCTTTATCCCCTTACACTGTGTACAAGACAGTAGTTTTGGAATTGTTAGTTAGATTACTTGTTATTACTGCATTGTCGGAACTAGAAGCACAAGCATTTCGCTACACTCGCATTAACATCTGCTAACCATGTGTATGCGACAAATACAATTTGACTTGATTTGATTGTTTATGATTCATTCCTAGGGGACAATTATGTATAAGCTAAGCTGACCAAGGGTAATTTAATATGAAAGGAGCTGTAGAAAGTTAGCCATACTTTGATGTCCACTGAGAGCCATGTTCTCTTCACAAAGGTCAATGGTTGTTCTGTGAGAAACATTTTTCACTGTAGGCCTTATATTTCAGCATTGCACCATATCTTGAAGATATTGCTATAACACTAATAATCAGTTCCTGGGAAGCAGAAGATGCTAGTAAAAGTATGCAACTGCAACTATCTGCAACGTTGAGGGCAATGCAACAAAAACAAAAAAAAGCAGTCCACTTAATTCAAATTAACAGCAAGCTATAGGTAGCAAACAATGAATTAACCCGTTTGGGCTAGGGGGCAGCATTTTCACATTTGGATGAAAAGCATGCCCAGAGTAAACTCAGTCCCAATTGCTAATATATTCATATTATTAGTAGATTTGGATAGAAAACACTGAAGTTTCTAAAACTGTTTGAATTATGTCTGAGTATAACAGAACTCACATGGCAGGCGAAAACCTGGGAAAAATCCAACCAGGAAGTGGGAAATCTGAGGTTTGTAGTTTTTCAACTCTTGGCATATCGAATACACAGTGTCTGTGGGGTAATTTTGCACTTCCTACAACTTCCACTAGATGTCAACAGTCTTTAGAACCTTGTTTGATGCTTCTACTGTGAGGTGGGGCCGAATGAGAGGGGAATGAGTCAGAGGTCTGGCAGAGAGCCACGAGCTCGTGACGCGTGTTCATGTGGAAGTTACCTCTCGTTCCATTGCTTTTCTACAAAGGAATTCTCCGGTTGGAACATTATTTATGATAAAAACAGCCGAAAGATTGATTCTATACATCGTTTGACATGTTTCTACGAACCGTAATATGACTTTTCATCTTAACTTTTGCCTGGACCTGCCAGCTCGTCGTGAGTTTAGATTGTGTACTGAACGCATGAACCAAAAGGAGTTATTTGGACATAAATGGACTTTATGGAACAAATCAAACAATTATTGTGGAACTGGGATTCCTGGGAGTGCATTCTTATGAAGATCATCAAAGGTAAGTGAATATTTATAATGCTATTTCTGACTTCTGTTGACTCCAACATGGCGGATATCTTTTTAGGTTGTGTTGGTCTCGTGGCGCCATACTCAAGATTATTGCATGGTTTGCTTTTTCCGTAAAGTTTTTTTGAAATCTGACACAGCGGTTGCATTAAGGAGAAGTATATATTTAATTCTGTGAATTACACTTGTATCTTTTATCAATGTTAATTATGAGTATTTCTGTAAATTGATATGACTCTGTGCAAATTCACAGGATGTTTTGGAGGCAAAGCCAAATGGATATAAATATGAACTTGATCGAACAAAACATGCATGTATTATGTAACGTGTTGTCCCGGGAGTGTCATCTGATGAAGAATATAAAAAGATTAGTGATTAATTTTCTCTCCATTTCTGATTTTTGTGACTCCTCTCTTTAGTTGGAAAATGGCTGTATGCTTTCTGTGACTAGTTGCTGACCTAACATAATGATAAAAAAAGCTTTTCGGCGAAAGCAGAACATGAAATCGGACATTGTGGTTGGATTAACAAGAATTTTATCTTTAAAATGGTGTCTAATACTTTTCTGTTGATGGAATTTGGCGCCCTGCAATTTCATTGGCTGTTAGCGGAACCCCGTTCCTAGACAGGTTAATACCAAATGAATTATTGAGCTCGTGGGGCAGCAGGTTGCCTAGCAGGTAGGAGCATTGGGCCAGTAACCGAAAGGTTGCTGGATCGAAACCCGGAGCTGACAAGGTAAAAAAAAATTGGTCATTCTGCCCTTGAGCAAGGCAATAAGTTATTTTCATGCAATCCAGATGACAGCGTTGAAAGACACCATGGAGCCACTTCACTCCACTCAACAGTGGATTCTGTTTCCTTTCCTGGAAAGCAGGTAGAAGCACCAGAGGTTCTTTCTGTGGTGTTATCTATTAACACCACTAAAATTCCAGCGTTTGTGAGACAATGAGCGCACTGCCTGTACACAGCATTCCAGAAAGGTACATTAGCCCACACCCCCGGCCCGCCTCTTAGAAAGCCTCAATCCTTTCTCAAACCCCTTGACGCTTGTTATGCAATGATTGGGCCAGTTGAAATGCCATGCAGTAATATGGTATGCTTCAGTGAACTCTTCTCTCTTTCCCTCGCTCAGTCTTTCACGCTCACTTTCTTTACAGAGATAGATAGTTACTGGTTCCTTTCAGCTTGAGGGCTGTTAGTTAGTAGTAGTGCATTGCCTGCGGCAACAATGGGCGGTCTTCTTTATGCTTTATGGAAAGGGCAACATTTTTCCCCCCCAGAGGTACATTTTCTTCTGATTTGCTATCATAATTTATGTAGCAAGACCAAAAGGTTTCATTTATGCACAAGAAGCAACTTTATTCATCCCATAAAGTGATACAAAATTATGAGCTCTTCGACTTTAAAAACACATTTCTCAAATCTTACCAATAAATATTTGATGAGGTTATTTCCATCTCAATATATACCTTTTAATATGTGGAGACAGGCAGATATTTGGCGGATGCAGGACACAAGTTTATCCATTACACTGATTCAACGTGGGGGGGGGGGGGGGGGGGTATTGAAGTCAGTCAAGCTACTTTGACCTGGCCCAGACAAGTTGCAGTTGTCAGATATTCATCGACAAAGGTCCAAGAGACTTGTCACCTGCATTTAGTCACATTACTCTGATACAGGCTCTCATAGAAGATGTAAAAACAAACAAAAAGCAAATCCCCCCTCAACTTATTCCAAGCAGTCTTGAACACAGTTATAATTTTCTTTAGGAATTCACAATGTTTCACTACATAGAACACTGCCCTGATTCTTTCGACAGCAATATCAAGATTCTAATCATTAGCCTACTATTACACTGAACATTCAATAATATTCAAAGACAGTGATTTGCTATTTATTTTTCGGCATTACGCAATGTCTTGTTATAGGGCACTTAATTGGATTGTAATGGAAATCGGGCCTTGCTACTGCAGTTAAGAAGAAAGAGGACCCAGTTCTGTCAACTTGCATATCTTTAAAACCCATTATCTTTCAGTGCAGTATTTTACAGTAAGTTGACAAACAACTCGTTCTGGAATCAGAAATGGAGTAAAGTACTTATTTCCCTTTTTCAATTGGCTTTCCCCTGACATAAGCTGGTAATTTCAAACACAGAACTGAAATATGATCTGTCAAGAGTAACTACACTTTTGCTGCCTGCCTTTTCAACATTAGCTTACCTCAATGTAGGAAACGCTTTGAAATGAATGTGTATTTTAAGGATGAAATTCTTACCCACCTTAGCCCCAATAAATGAATATGGAATGAGACACACAAACAAAGCTGTGTAGAAGAATGCACAGTTCTTCAGAACTACTGTAGCCTACTGACTTCAAAATATATCCCTCCTGACAGAATGGATCAATAGCTCACAGGGAAAGGGCAGTAGCACTTTGCCTTTCCATGTGGCATGCCATGCTTAAATCTATTAACTTATTTCATTAGTCAGCCATTAAATCTAGCTTGTACTGAGGCAATAAGCAGACTAGAGACAGACAATATAATAATGGAAGTGACGTATAGATTCACACAAAAAAAAAGTTAAGTCATGTGGAACTCATGGAATGGAATGTCATTCATCCAATGAGCAGTGCATAAGTCAAGGGATGCATTTGCTACATACATTTTTTGGTGGCCCACTAATGGTTGACTGAAGAGATTTTATATCCAAATGAATTATGCCAAAAACAGCAGTCCGCAGATATTGCTGACCCAGTCTAGGTGGACCGCTACCAGTTGTAGATAGGGTTGCAAAGGGTGGACATTTTCCATGGGAAGTTAAGGCCGGGAATTTTGATTAAATTCATTTTTTTAAGTTGAGAAGTGAAACTTTTTTGTGGGATGCACAAGGCAATTATAGGTCTTGTGGCATATTTTGGTTAAACTATCCCCAATTCAATGGAATTGCAACCCCTTCCATCACCTGTGCAGTGCACACTTCCATCACATGGACAGCTGATTCTCAAGATCTTGCACACTAATGAGATGCTATTGAGCCCACACTACTACACAGTCTGAGCCAAGGACTACAAGCTTTCTCGTAAGTTTTGATTACAATACTGGGTGGGGTGAATATATTTTAGATGGCATACCATTTTTTTGTTAACTAGTAAATAGTAGCCTACAGCAAAATGTGTTTAAAACATTTCTAACTTGTTAACAATTTCTGCTAGTTAGTTTTTGCTACCATGTGGGTTTTAGCTGGCTTGAGCCTGCTAACTGAGGAGTGTTAATTCACCTGTTTCCATACAAGTTTCATTTTAAAACATGTATCTTACAAAGGAGTTGTTTAATCTAACTGCTTAACTATTTATCCGTACATGGAATTGTATTTGTTTGTTTGTTTTTTTACTATTGTTTTTCAAATCATTACAGGGAAATGCCACGGGCACTATCTGATATGTGGAGACATTTCACTGCAGCTAATTAGAAGGAAAAACGGTGTACATTTGCAAATACTGTGCCAAATCATATGTGAAGAATGCAACAAATATGCAGAATCATCTGGCCAAGTGCATAAAGTTCACTCAGCGCTCACAACAAGCAACCTCTGACAAAAGTCCCTCGACTTCTATTCGAGGTGAAAATTAGGAGTCAGACACCTTATCGATAGCAACAGCTCCTGGAATCATACATTTTTTTGACTCAATGGAGAAACGTAGTCAGAGAAATGCTGATGAATGTCTTGCTCAAGCTGTGCATGCAACTGGATGACTGATGCTCACAGGCAATGTGTATTGAAGTGATTATGTTTTCATAACAATCAGTAATCTGCATTTTTTGGACGTTGATTATGGCCAATTACATTCCACGAGGAAACTGCGTGGCAGGCTGACCACCTGTTACACGAGTGCAGCAAGGAGCCAAGGTAAGAGTTGCAGGCTAGCATTAAACTTATCTTATGAAAATCAATCAAGCTTCACATAATCACTAGTTAACTACACATGGTTGATGACATTACTAGGTTAACTAGCTTGTCCTGTGTTGCACATAATGAATGCATTGCCTGTTAATTTATCATCGAATCGCAGCCTACTTCGCCAAACGAGGAGGATTTAACAAAAGCGCATTTGCAAAAAAAAAGCATATTCGTTGCACGAATGTACCTAACCATAAACATCAGTGCCTTTCTTAAAATCAATACACAGAAGTATATTTTTTAAACCTGCATATTTAGATAAAATAAATTCATGTTAGCAGGCAATATTAACTAGGGAAATTGTGTCACTTCTCTTGCGTTCATTGCACGCAGAGTCAGGGTATATGCAGCAGTTTGGGCCACCTGGCTTGTTGAAAACGAATGTCAGAATTGTACATAATTATGACATAACATTGAAGGTTGAGCAACGTAACAGGAATATTTAGACTTAGGTATGCCACCCGTTAGATAAAATACAGAACAGTTCCGTATTTCTCAAAAATAATGTTTTGTTTTCAAAATGACAGTTTCCGGATTTGACCATAATGACTAAAGGCTCGTATTTCTGTGTGTTTATTATAGTATAATTAAGTCTATTATTTAATAGAGCAGTCTGACTGAGCGGTGGTAGGCAGCAGTAGGCTCGTAAACATTCATTCACACTCTACTGCGTTTTCCAGCAGCTCTTAGCAACGCTTGCTTCACAGCGCTGTTTATGACTTCAAGCCTATCAACTCCCGAGATTAGGCTGGCAATACTATAGTGCCTATAAGAACATCCAATAGTCAAAGGTATATGAAATACAAATGGTATAGAGAGAAATATGAAGCATGTCTGGTTGGAGGGGTGTATGCTGGGCGAAGAACATTCAGAAATCTCTTCCAATTAGAGGTCGACCGATTATGATTTTTAAATGCCTACACCGATTTATTGGAGGACCAAAAAAGCAGATACCGATTTATCAGCCAATATCTATTTATATATATTTGTAATAACGACAATTACAACAATACTGAATGAATAACAAACACTTAATTTAACTTAATATAATACATACATCTAATCTATTTAGTCTCAAATAATGAAACATGATCAATTTAGTTTAAATAATGCAAAAACACAGTGTTGGAGAAGAAAGTAAAAGTGCAATATGTGCCATGTTAAAATGCTAACGTTTAAGTTCCTTGCTCAGAACATGAGAACATATGAAAGCTGGTGGTTCCTTTTAACATGAGTCTTCAATATTTCCAGGTAAGAAGTTTTAGGTTGTTGTTATTATAGGAGTTATAGGACTATTTCCCACTATACCATTTGTCTTTCATTAACTTTTGACTATTGGATGTTCTTATAGGCACTTTACTATTGCCAGTGTAACAGTATAGCTTCCGTCCCTCTCCTCACTCCTCCCTGGGCTCGAACCAGCAACATAATGACAATTAGCGCACGCTAACTTGCTAGCCATTTCACTTCGGTTACACAAGCCTCATCTCAGGAGTTGATAGGCTTGAAGTCATAAACAGCGCAATGAAGAGCTGCTGGCAAAACACACGAAAGTGCTGTTTGAATTAATGTTTACGCGCCTGCTTCTGCCTACCACCGCTCAGTCAGATACTTAGATACTTGTATGCTCAGTCAGACACGCTAGATAATATCTAGTAATATCAACCATGTGTAGTTAACTAGTGATTATGATTGATCGTTTTTTATAAAATAAGTTTAATGTTAGCTAGCAACTTACCTTGGCTTACTGCATTTGTGTAACAGGCAGTCAGTCTCCTTGTGGAGTGCAACGAGAGAGAGAGGCAGGTTGTTATTGCGTTGGACTAGTTAACTGTAAGGTTGCAAGATTGGTTCCCCAGAGCTGACAAGGTGAAAATCTGTCATTCTGCACCTGAACAAGGCAGTTAACCCACTGTTCCTAGGCTGTCATTGAAAATAAGAATGTGTTCTTAACTGACTTGCCTAGTTAAAAAAAGATTAAATAAAGGTGTGTAAAAAAAAATAAAAAAAAAAAAAAATTATACTTTTTTTTTTTTGTTTTTTTTTGTTATGAAAACTTGAAATCGGGCCTAATTAAATCGGCCATACCGATTAATCGGTCGACCTCTAATTCAGATGAATAGAAGTTGAGTATGCGAAGCTGCGTTGGTTGGGAATTTGAGAGGTGTGCATTCGGGCTTGGCATTCCCCTGCAGACAGTCTCAGAGGCACGTAGCTATGTCACAATGGGACGCCAGACTATCACGTCTCTGCATCGGTGGACTCTGAATTACACTTTACACGTGGTGCCAACAGTCATTCATAAACATGCACAATCGCAAACCATTTTCTCGGTGACAGTTCAAAAACTTGACTGGCTTCATTATTAAAGACCAACTGAAAGCATTTTAGCAACATAAAATCTTGTTAAAAAATCTGCTCATATACACCCCCAGGAATAATGACACTTTTCTAAATTGTCTGACACACGAGCACTTAGTCATTTTCACATTTTCATAGAATGTTTGGGAATGACGTATGGGAAAGGCATGAGGAATTTCTATAGAAATATAGAGTAGGAATCAAAGCAGCAGTGCTTTTGGACAATTAATAAACACTGCAGTAATTAAAACCGAATAAAAAAAAGCATCCGTCTTGTCCAAGACTGTAGTTTACATAGACCGGTGCACCATTGCCAATCATAGCTACCTACACTAAGCCTATATGCAAACAAGTCATTTGCCACATGGCCCTGCCATCATTCACTTTGAACCAGACTGTGTTTACAGGCAGTAGCAAGAGCGCAACTTTAGATCATTACAAAGCAGTCGCCAAAAGCCACAAAATACACCTGAATGGATTTATGAAAATATATAAATACAACGGGAGTCCTCTTACATTTGGGAACTTTACAGTCCTATTGATGAAACAACCATGAAAAAGGTAGGCTCGCTCTCCCTCAGTTTCCTATCAACAACAAGATCAACAACTAATGTTATGAGCTAAAATCTAAAGAGGGAACAGTAGATAAGCCCTCAAACTTTTCAGCTTTTAGTTGGCCGTCAAAATTGCACTGATAAATGATAGTTAATAGTAACCTGCACACCCTTCTGCAGCTTTCCTGACCTAGCGGTTAAGAGAGATGGGCCAGTTACTGAAAGGTTGCTGGTTCGAATCCCTGACACGACTAGGTGAAAAATCTGTCACTTTAATGCATATGTTTAAATTATATTATGTGAGCTAAACTTCTAAATAAAAAATACAAATCTAAAAAAAACATTCCTTAAAGTATTTTTTTGAGATGACTAATTCTACTGTCCACATCAAAAACGTTAAATATATGTACTTTTGCCTTTAAAAACATTTAATTGAAATAATGTAGAATTCCATTCATTCCTGTGGAGGACTGCGCCTTCCGGGGTGTGTCAATATGGCCGACCGGTGGCTTCAAAGACTGTCAATGGCCAATACATAGGATCTGCAATCCAGGGTTTATATACATCATTGGTTACAACCTACGTTTTGACATCTGAATTTTCAAACTCAAAGACAGCTTTGTGGATGCAGACTGACCATCCATGAGATAAATAATAGTTCCATGTTTTGAGTGTTTAACAATGACATTGTTACAAACAGGAGTAAAAGCTTATATTTGGGGGTAAGACAGTTGAACTAAACTCATGAGGCATTTATGAGTTATATTCTTAAAGAATGAATGGGTATTTAGCTTATTAAATTACAAGTAAAAAAAATTGATGTAACTACTAGGCCCTATCTGTAACAACTACCTGAAAGCCATGTTAATTGTCTTAATCAGAGCAAAATGCGTCATTAACAACAGTACGACAGACGGTAATCAGTCAAGGCACTTAGACGGCCTGCTGAGCTAGATTTCTTCCCGCACGTAGGCCTACCATGATCTCCAAGTTGAGTCACAGCTTTTGAACATGGTCTGGATCTAATGTTGCAGTAAGCTAACAATAGAAATTGTCCTATGCTATGGCACATTTTCAAAACGGGCCTCCTCCAGAAATTAAGATACGGTGTAACTTTGGCTGTAATAATCAGCGAGGACCGACAGACACAAGGTAACATTGTATCTGATTTGTGGGCAACGGTTTCCCAGTCATAGATAACCGAAAGCATCAGAACACATCTTTTAGGACGCAGTCTTCCACGCAGACATGGCCAAATCCTAGCTACTACAAATATGAATGTTTACATGTAGTCTTAACCTACAATGGCATGCGTAAAAATTGATCTGATGAAACGATTTCAAATGCAATAATGTTTAAAAAATGACAATGGCAGAGGATAGGTAACGTTAGCTAAATCCCCAGTGGGCTATGCGGCTAGCTTGCTGACCGAGAGGTTACACAGACAAGCCAATTTTAGCGTTGTGATTCACATGGTACCACCACACAAACTCAGCCAAAAATAATATCGTCCTTAGGAAAATATAGGCCATAGGGAAGAAGGAACATTGGATACTTACATTCTCTGTATCACGCTCATTCACTGTGGGTAATGGCGTTCTGGTCGACATTTTGTGTGTACAGGCCGCTAAGCCCCGAGCTTGGCAGCCGCCGAGAACAGTGCGACGAGTGAAAATATGAATTTGACTTCTTTTTTTTTTTACACCACCGGCATTTCCTACCCGACCGTCCAAAGGGAGTATTCCACACTACAGCATATCTACCTCAAGGCCAGCTCGGAGCCAGCGCAGGTCTATCTATGCTGATAGATGCGCCCCCGGGTACGAGGCAAGCGGGTGTAGCGGGCCGAAAGAACGGATAGGAGTTTGTATGAAGGAAAGAATCCAGCATTGATCCACCCTGATATATAGGCTGACACACTAGGAAAACGAACGCGAGATGGGGGAGTAGTAGTAAAAGCAACACCCTACACAGGAGCGAACTTCATTCTCCCCTCCCAAAAGGCTTGGGCGCAGGGTAGCCTACGCGGGTACAACCCGTGTTCATGGAATATATTTTATAGAACGCATGCAAGCAACATTATATTCCTACGCAACGCTGTAAGACGAAAGAACATGACAGTAGCAACGCCAGGTGGCGAGAGAGGGATCGAGCAACCTAGATCAAAGAGAGGGAGAGGAAGGAGAGGGAGGGGAGGGTTTAATATGAATTGAAGAAAATGGTTATGAGGACGTATTTGTGTTAGCAGGAGGAGGTTCTTGATTGTTGACATATGCTGCCAAGGATATGCATGTGCGAACTGTTTGTTTGGAAAGCATCATCATGATCATCATTCTTGGGCGGTAAATCATCTCGAGATTTAAAGAATGACCTTCCTAAACATTCGAAGTACCGTATTTGTAAGCATACCATCATTTCTAAGCGAATTGGTCATTGATTCCTGGTCAAAATGCATCGACTTCGTATACATTCATTAAAAATACAAGGAAAGTATCACCTTGTTTAGCAATAACAGAACTAAAAAGCCATACCTAAGACTTTCGTCTATTATTTGCAATGTCAAAAACGAGTTAAATGTGCCAATGTTGCCATCTAGCGTTTATAATTCGGAATTGCATTGATTATGTTCATTTGCCTTTATGCTGTACACTAAAACGCCTGAGATTGAATCTATATGCTAGCGTTCAGTTAGTTATACAAGTGACTAGGTATCCCCTACTCCCTTTCCGTCAAGGTCATCATCCTATGTTATGATACATTTTTGGTACCCCGTGTACATAGGCAAGTTATCGTTACTCATTTTTTTCCCTCTGCATTTTGAAGGGCCTGTAAGTAAGCATTTCACTGTTAGTCTACTTTACATCTAGTTGTTTAGGAAGCATGTGACACGATTTGATTTCAGGTCCAATGTGTGATTTGCAAGGTAATGAAATGCACTTACAGTTGTGCTCAAATAGTATGGCACCCTTGCACTTTTCAATGGAGCAGAATGTTTTCTCTTTTCAAAACTGGTTGAATGGCAATTGTTTACCCTGTAGGGTACGTTAGGCAGGGCTGGGGAGTAACGGATTTCATGGAATCCGTCACATGTAAGGGATTACAAAAACGGTAACTGTAATCCGTTACCAGCATAAATATTGTAATCAATTGAGACTTTTGAAAAACAAGATGATTCATTTCAATCAATCAATCAATCAAATTTATTTTATATAGCCCTTCGTACATCAGCTGATATCTCAAAGTGCTGTACAGAAACCCAGCCTAAAACCCCAAACAGCAAGCAATGCAGGTGAAGAAGCACGGTGGCTAGGAAAAACTCCCTAGAAAGGCCAAAACCTAGGAAGAAACCTAGAGAGGAACCAGGCTATGTGGGGTGGCCAGTCCTCTTCTGGCTGTGCCGGGTGGAGATTATAACAAAACATGGTCAAGATGTTCAAATGTTCATAAATGACCAGCATGGTCGAATAATAATAAGGCAGAATAGTTGAAACTGGAGCAGCAACACAGTCAGGTGGACTGGGGACAGCAAGGAGTCATCATGTCAGGTATTCCTGGGGCATGGTCCTAGGGCTCAGGTCCTCCGAGAGAGAGAAAGAAAGAGAGAATTAGAGAGAGCATATGTGGGATGGCCAGTCCTCTTCTGGCTGTGCCGGGTGGAGATTATAACAGAACATGGCCAAGATGTTCAAATGTTCATAAATGATCAGCATGGTCGAATAATAATAAGGCAGAACAGTTGAAACTGGAGCAGCAGCACAGCCAGGTGGACTGGGGACAGCAAGGAGTCATCATGTCAGGTAGTCCTGGGGCATGGTCCTAGGGCTCAGGTCCTCCGAGAGAGAGAAAGAGAGAAGGAGAGAATTAGAGAACGCACACTTAGATTCACACAGGACACCGAATAGGACAGAAGAAGTACTCCAGATATAACAAACTGACCCTAGCCCCCCGACACATAAACTACTGCAGCATAAATACTGGAGGCTGAGACAGGAGGGGTCAGGAGACACTGTGGCCCACTCCGAGGACACCCCCGGACAGGGCCAAACAGGAAGGATATAACCCCACCCACTTTGCCAAAGCACAGCCCCCACACCACTAGAGGGATATCTTCAACCACCAACATACCATCCTGAGACAAGGCTGAGTATAGCCCACAAAGACCTCCGCCACGGCACAACTTAAGGGGGGGGGGGGGGGGCGCCAACCCAGACAGGATGACCACATCAGTGACTCAACCCACTCAGGTGACGCACCCCCTCCAGGGACGGCATGAGAGAGCCCCAGTAAAGCCAGTGACTCAGCCCCTGTAATAGGGTTAGAGGCAGAGAATCCCAGTGGAAAGAGGGGAACCGGCCAGGCAGAGACAGCAAGGGTGGTTCGTTGCTCCAGAGCCTTTCCGTTCACCCTCCCACTCCTGGGCCAGACTACACTCAATCATATGACCCACTGAAGAGATGAGTCTTCAGTAGAGACTTAAAGGTTGAGACCGAGTTTGCGTCTCTGACATGGGTAGGCAGATCGTTCCATAAAAATGGAGCTCTATAGGAGAAAGCCCTGCCTCCAGCTGTTTGCTTAAAAATTCTAGGGACAATTAGGAGGCCTGCGTCTTGTGACCGTAGCGTACGTGTAGGTATGTACGGCAGGACCAAATCAGAGAGATAGATAGGAGCAAGCCCATGTAATGCTTTGTAGGTTAGCAGTAAAACCTTGAAATCAGCCCTTGCTTTGACAGGAAGCCAGTGTAAAGAGGCTAGCACTGGAGTAATATGATCAAATTTTTTGGTTCTAGTCAGGATTCTAGCAGCCGTATTTAGCACTAACTGAAGTTTATTTAGTGCTTTATCCGGGTAGCCGGAAAGTAGAGCATTGCAGTAGTCTAACCTGGAAGTGACAAAAGCATGGATTAATTTTTCTGCATCATTTTTGGACAGAAAGTTCCTGATTTTTGCAATGTTACGTAGATGGAAAAAAGCTGTCCTTGAAATGGTCTTGATATGTTCTTCAAAAGAGAGATCAGGGTCCAGAGTAACGCCGAGGTCCTTCACAGTTTTATTTGAGACGACTGTACAACCATTAAGATTAATTGTCAGATTCAACAGAAGATCTCTTTGTTTCTTGGGACCTAGAACAAGCATCTCTGTTTTGTCCGAGTTTAAAAGTAGAAAGTTTGCAGCCATCCACTTCCTTATGTCTGAAACACATTCTTCTAGCAAGGGCAATTTTGGGGCTTCACCATGTTTAATTGAAATGTACAGCTGTGTGTCATCCGCATAGCAGTGAAAGTTAACATTATGTTTTCGAATAACATCCCCAAGAGGTAAAATATATAGTGAAAACAATAGTGGTCCTAAAACGGAACCTTGAGGAACACCGAAATGTACAGTTGATTTGTCAGAGGACAGACCATTCACAGAGACAAACTGATATCTTTCCGACAGATAAGATCCAAACCAGGCCAGAACTTGTCCGTGTAGACCAATTTGGGTTTCCAATCTCTCCAAAAGAATGTGGTGATCGATGGTATCAAAAGCAGCACTAAGGTCTAGGAGCACGAGGACAGATGCAGAGCCTCGGTCCGATGCCATTAAAATGTCATTTACCACCTTCACAAGTGCCGTCTCAGTGCTATGATGGGGTCTATAACCAGACTGAAGCATTTCGTATACATTGTTTGTCTTCAGGAAGGCAGTGAGTTGTTGCGCAACAGCCTTTTCTAAAATTTTTGAGAGGAATGGAAGATTCGATATAGGCCGATAGTTTTTTATATTTTCTGGGTCAAGGTTTGGCTTTTTCAAGAGAGGCTTTATTACTGCCACTTTTAGTGAGTTTGGTACACATCCGGTGGATAGAGAGCCGTTTATTATGTTCAACATAGGAGGGCCAAGCACAGGAAGCAGCTCTTTCAGTAGTTTAGTTGGAATAGGGTCCAGTATGCAGCTTGAAGGTTTAGAGGCCATGATTATTTTCATCATTGTGTCAAGAGATATAGTACTAAAACACTTGAGTGTCTCTCTTGATCCTAGGTCCTGGCAGAGTTGTGCAGACTCAGGACAACTGAGCTTTGAAGGAATACGCAGATTTAAGGAAGAGTCCGTAATTTGCTTTCTAATAATCATAATCTTTTCCTCAAAGAAGTTCATGAATTTATCACTGCTAAAGTGAAAGACATCCTCTCTTGGGGAATGCTGCTTTTTAGTTAGCTTTGCGACAGTATCAAAAAGGAATTTCGGATTGTTCTTATTTTCCTCAATTAAGTTAGAAAAATAGGATGATCGAGCAGCAGTAAGGGCTCTTCGGTACTGCACAGTACTGTCTTTCCAAGCTAGTCGGAAGACTTCCAGTTTGGTGTGTCGCCATTTCCGTTCCAATTTTCTGGAAGCTTGCTTCAGAGCTCGGGTATTTTCTGTGTACCAGGGAGCTAGTTTCTTATGAGAAATGTTTTTAGTTTTTAGGGGTGCAACTGCATCTAGGGTATTGCGCAAGGTTAAGTTGAGTTCCTCAGTTAGGTGGTTAACTGATTTTTGTCCTCTGGCGTCCTTGGGTAGACAGAGGGAATCTGGAAGGACATCAAGGAATCTTTGTGTTGTCTGTGAATTTATAGCACGACTTTTGATGATCCTTGGTTGGGGTCTGAGCAGATTATTTGTTGCAATTGCAAACGTAATAAAATGGTGGTCCGATAGTCCAGGATTATGAGGAAAAACATTAAGATCCACAACATTTATTCCATGGGACAAAACTAGGTCCAGCGTATGACTGTGACAGTGAGTGGGTCCAGAGACATGTTGGACAAAACCCACTGAGTCGATGATGGCTCCGAAAGCCTTTTGGAGTGGGTCTGTGGACTTTTCCATGTGAATATTAAAGTCACCAAAGATTAGAATATTATCCGCTATGACTACAAGGTCCGATAGGAATTCAGGGAACTCAGTGAGGAACGCTGTATATGGCCCAGGAGGCCTGTAAACAGTAGCTATAAAAAGTGATTGAGTAGGCTGCATAGATTTCATGACTAGAAGCTCAAAAGACGAAAACGTCATTTTTTTTTTTGTAAATTGAAATTTGCTATCGTAAATGTTAGCAACACCTCCGCCTTTGCGGGATGCACGGGGGATATGGTCACTAGTGTAGCCAGGAGGTGAGGCCTCATTTAACACAGTAAATTCATCAGGCTTAAGCCATGTTTCAGTCAGGCCAATCACATCAAGATTATGATCAGTGATTAGTTCATTGACTATAATTGCCTTTGAAGTAAGGGATCTAACATTAAGTAGCCCTATTTTGAGATGTGAGGTATCATGATATCTTTCAATAATGACAGGAATGGAGGTGGTCTTTATCCTAGTGAGATTGCTAAGGCGAACACCGCCATGTTTAGTTTTGCCCAACCTAGGTCGAGGCACAGACACGGTCTCAATGGTGATAGCTGAGCTGACTACACTGACTGTGCTAGTGGCAGACTCCACTATGCTGGCAGGCTGGCTAACAGCCTGCTGCCTGGCCTGCACCCTATTTCATTGTGGAGCTAGAGGAGTTAGAGCCCTGTCTATGTTGGTAGATAAAATGAGAGCACCCCTCCAGCTAGGATGGAGTTCGTCACTCCTCAGCAGGTCAGGCTTGGTCCTGTTTGTGGGTGAGTCCCAGAAAGAGGGCCAATTATCTACAAATTCTATCTTTTGGGAGGGGCAGAAAACAGTTTTCAACCAGCGATTGAGTTGTGAGACTCTGCTGTAGAGCTCATCACTCCCCCTAACTGGGAGGGGGCCAGAGACAATTACTCGATGCCGACACATCTTTCTAGCTGATTTACACGCAGAAGCTATGTTGCGCTTGGTGATCTCTGACTGACTGATTTGAAGATTACGTTTAAATTCAGTAAGGATGTTTCCGGGAAAAATATGAAAAAAAATATGACACTATTGTTTTCTCGATGACATTCGAATCAGCATTGAAAAAGGCGCACATTTAAATCTGTTCCACCTGACCTAGTCTGACCACTATGATGACACACCAAATGTGTTTGATGGATCGCGGGAAAAGAGCACAAATAAACTTTCGTAGGCTACAGTACGAGCTATATCTTACAATGGTGCGACTGGTGACAGCAGTGGTGTAGTCTACGGCGATCCGGATATCACTTATTATTGATATCTACATAGCGTATTGATGTGAATCACACTGCTGCTCTCTCGTTTAGCTATTTGCGCCTTACGGATTTTGGTTGTTGTGGATGGCTATTCACAAATCTAAGTGTTTATTTGAACCCAATAATGATTGAATTCAAGAAGTTCAAGGTGACTATCAATCATTGTCTTTGAAACCAATGGACAGCCAGTGAAAATTGCGCTCTTGCAACAGCTGCATAGTGCGGATCCCAGCCTATAAGCAATAAAAGCCCCACTTTTATTCTAATCTACAGTGGGGCAAAAAAGTATTTAGTCAGCCACCAACTGTGCAAGTTCTCCCACTTAAAAAGATGAGAGGCCTGTAATTTCCATCATAGGTACACTTCAACTATGACAGACAAAATGAGAAAAAAAATCCAGAAAATCACATTGTAGGATTTTTAATGAATTTATTTGCAAATTATGGTGGAAAATAAGTATTTGGTCAATAACAAAAGTTTCTCAATACTTTGTTATATACCCTTTGTTGGCAATGACAGAGGTCAAATGTTTTCTGTAAGTCTTCACAAGGTTTTCACACACTGTTGCTGTTATTTTGGCCCATTCCTCCATGCAGATCTCCTCTAGAGCAGTGATGTTTTGGGGCTGTTGCTGGGCAACCCGGACTTTCAACTCCCTCCAAAGATTTTCTATGGGGTTGAGATCTGGAGACTGGCTAGGCCACTCCAGGACCTTGAAATGCTTCTTACGAAGCCACTCAGTCGTTGCCCGGGCGGTGTGTTTGGGATCATTGTCATGCTGAAAGACCCAGCCACGTTTCATCTTCAATGCCCTTGCTGACGGAAGGAGGTTTTCACTCAAAATCTCACGATACATGGCCCCATTCATTCTTTCCTTTACAAGGATCAGTCGTCCTGGTCCCTTTGCAGAAAACAGCCCCAAAGCATGATGTTTCCACCCCCATGCTTCACAGTAGGTATGGTGTTCTTTGGATGCAAGTCAGATTTCTTTGTCCTCCAAACACGACAAGTTGAGTTTTTACCAAAAAGTTATGTTTATGTTTCATCTGACCATATGACATTCTCCCAATCTTCTTCTGGATCATCCAAATGCTCTCTTGCAAACTTCCGACGGGCCTGGATATGTACTGGCTTAAGCAGGGGGACACGTCTGGCACTGCAGGATTTGAGTCCCCGGCGGCGTATTGTGTTACTGATGGTAGGCTTTGTTACTTTGGTCCCAGCTCTCTGCAGGTCATTCACTAGGTGACCGTGTGGTTCTGGGATTTTTGCTCACCGTTCTTGTGATCATTTTGACACCACGGGGTGAGATCTTGCGTGGAGCCCCAGATCGAGGGAGATTATTCAATGGTCTTGTATGTCTTCCATTTCCTAATAATTGCTCCCACAGTTGATTTCTTCAAACCAAGCTGCTTACCTATTGCAGATTCAGTCTTCCCAGCCTGGTGCAGGTCTACAATTCTGTTTCTGGTGTCCTTTGACAGCTCTTTGGTCTTGGCCATAGTGGAGTTTGGAGTGTGACTGTTTGAGGTTGTGGACAGGTGTCTTTTATACTGATAACAAGTTCAAACAGGTGCCATTAATACAGGTAACGAGTGGAGGACATAGGAGCCTCTTAAAGAAGAAGTTACAGGTCTGTGAGAGCCAGAAATCTTGCTTGTTTGTAGGTGACCAAATACTTATTTTCCACCATAATCTGCAAATTAATAAAAAATCCTACATTGTGATTTTCTGGTTTTGTTCTCTCATTTTGTCTGTCATAGTTGAAGTGTACCTATGATGGAAATTACAGTCCTCTCTTATCTTTTTAAGTGGGAGAACTTGCACAATTGGTGACTGACTAAATACTTTTTTGCCCCACTACAATTCATGCTGATAAGAAAATCCATAGGCCTAATGGATACATGCTCAAACTCGCACACTTTTGGCTGTCCCTTTAAGTCTATCTGTAGTTGGTACATCCATTTTTGGACTTCTAAATTATATATATTAATGTAAAGATATCATTAAATTGTATTATTGTATGTAGTAGAAAGCGATGGGTTAGAAGAAGCCTACATAACCAACCATAAAGTAAAATGTAACATTCATATATGGCCAGGTATGTAAACTTTAACTTTGATTTATCCTGCAATATATGTTGTTCAATTGGTAACATACAAAAACTTAAACACCATTTGATTTTTGCCCACAGTTTAGAAGAAAACTCAAACTAAATATTCAAGATAATACACTGAACAAAAATATAAAAACACAACATGTAAAGTGTTGGTCCCATGTTTCATGAGCTGAAATAAAAGATCCAAGAAATGGTTAATACGCACAAAAAGCTTATTTCTCTCATTTGGTGCACAAAGTTGGTTACATCCCTTTTAGTGAACGTTTCTCCTTTGCCAAGATAATCCATCCACCTGACAGGTTTGGCATATCAAGAATCTGATTAATAATATCCTCTACCAGATCGGTGTCCCTAAACCGGGACGGTTGTTGCTAATGTGACTAGAATGATCTAAGTAACAGCCAACATTCCAGGACATAGACGTGTTTTATATGGATAGGAAGCGTACATTCTTGTTAATCCAACTGCAGTGTCCAATTTACAGTAGCTATCATTGAAAAGAATGGCATGCTATTGTTTGAGTGCACAACAACAAAACACTTTTAGCACGGCAACTAGTTTACCTTCAGAGGCGAATGTATCGATCTGCTTACATTCAGTAATCTTGCTCCGATTTGTCAACCTGAGGGTCCCAAGATGTAGGATAGTTTTGTTTGATAAAAATACATTTTTATATTCAAATGTAGGAACTGGGTTCTACAGTTTGAACCCCTGCTGTCTCTGGCCCCAGACCTGGCCATCTAGATGTGTGAAGGTTAGTGTCTTTTCTGTCAGGAGGCTAATTATCCATCATGTATGACATTACTGGAAGTGTGTAAACATTTTATTTTTGTATATTCTATAGTTATGCACTTAAATGTGTTAATTGACAAATTTGGCACATTTGGGCAAACTCCTGGCAGACTTGATACAAAATATAGTGTAGTCATGCTTCACTTGGATCAGTCCGAAACTTTGCACACACACTGCTGCCATCTGGTGGGAGATTTATTGTATAGTCTTTCTCTTGCATTTCAAAGATGGATTTTTTTTTTTTTTGTATGATCTTTTACCAGATCTGTGTTATTCTCCAAACGGTATCAATAATATCATTTCCTTGCTTCAGGTCCTGAGCTACAGGCAGTTAGATATGTCATTTTAGCCGGAAATTGAACAAAAAGGGTCCGATCCTTTAAAACATCAAAATCATTACACAAGTGTGCCTTTTGCTGGAGACAAAAGGTCACTAAAATGTGCAGTTGTCACAACACAATGTCACAGATGTCTCAAGTTTTGAAGGAGCGTGCAATTGGCATGCTGACTGCAGGAATGTCCACCAGAGCTGTTGCCAGATAATTGAATGTCTCCTCACAGTACCTGTCGTTCCATGAAATGTTGTTTAATCCATTTAAAAGGTCATTTTTCTGTTTGCTTCAGTAAATGGAGATGGAAGGGAGTTCCATGTGTTCATTGCTCTGTGTAATACAGTGCGTTGCCGTGAATTTGTTTTGGACTTGGACTGTGAAGAGACATCTGGTGGGATGTTTTGTAGGCTATGTATGAGTGTCTGTGCTGAATGTTATTTGATTATGCAGTAATATATCTCATAACTGGGAGAATCAGTTCATCTGTTGTCAACTCTCAAACAGGAAAGACTGACATGCATGTTGTTGTTAGTTCTGTATTTGCAGTTAAGGGTAAGGCGTGCTACTCACTTCTGAGCCCGCTGCAGCTTTGCTAGTTCTTTCTTTGCTGCACTTGACCCTATTACCGGAGAGCAATCAAGATGGGACGACAAAGACAGTTGATTTGTGCCAAAAATGCAGAATAATTTTGCACGCCCAATGTTTCAGTTTTTAATTTGTTAAAAAAGTTTGAAATATCCAATAAATGTCGTTCCACTTCATGATTGTGTCCCACTTGTTGTTTCTTCACAAAAAAATACAGTTTTATATCTTTACGTTGAAGCCTGAAATGTGGCAAAAGGTCGCAAAGTTCAAGGGGGCCGAATACTTTCGCAAGGCACTGTATTTTTACAAACAGACATGCCCTTCACAACAACTTTGCGAATGTGATTTGACCATCCAGTGTTATACCTAGGAATTTAGCTTCCTGAATGACATGAAATCGCAAAACTTGTGCACCACATCATACACAATCGCCCTCTAGGCCACCATAATTACTCCGTTCTTCAACTGGTCATTCAGTACAGTACCGTTTCCGCTGAATTGCACCCCTGAACAATATACACTGCAGTTAATAAACAATATGGGTGTGGCCATTTGAAATCTCACTATGCAGTACAGTACCGTTTCCGTAGGTAACTGTTGATATAAAGCCACTTAACAGGCACAAGTTCAATCACATTCAAAGAATAAAAGAGACAGGAAACTTTCTGGGGACAGGCTTGAAGCCTAGCAGTGCTCTGCTCTACATGTTGCAGATGTCAGAAGAGGTGCCCTACACATTCAATTTGAAGATGGCCACAGAAGGCTGGTACCAGTCTCCAGGTTCTGCAAGAGAGCAATATAAGTAAGATTCTTTGTGATAATTAAATATCAAGTAATGTCTACATGCAAAGGTAGTCGAATACCTCCATCTGAAAAATAATCCAATACTCCCCTCAACTGGTATTTTGTAATCTTTCACAAATTCAAGAAGTACTACACTGAAACAGATTCATAGAGTATAATCTATTCATCTTGCTTTAAGTTCTCTGCAGACCAGATAGGATTCCTCCCTTAGAATGCAGCTATGACACTGTTGCTTTGGTTCCGCAGTCATGAAAACTGAACTTAATCTACGACACACTGGATTCTGGAGCTAAACCTTTTTTTTTTTAAACCTTTTACCTTTTTTTCCTTCAATGCTGCAGACATTTTTTGGTATCCTTCCCCAGATCTGTGCCTCGACACAATCCTGTCTCGGAGCTCTACGGATAATTCCATGGCTTGGTTTTTGCTCTGACATGTGTGTACGCCTTTCCAAATCATGTCCAATCAATTGAATTTCACAGGTGGACTGCACTCAAGTTGTAGATAAATGGAAAAAGGATGCATCTGAGGTCAATTGAGTCTCATAGCAAAGGGTCTGAATACTTATGCAAATAATGTTTTTTTATTTGTCATAAATTTGCAAAAATGTCCAAATCTGTTTTTGTGTAGATGATTAATTTATTTGATCCATTTTAGAATAAGGCTATATCATAACAAAATGTGGGAAAAGTGAAGGGGTCTGAACTTTCAGAATGCACTGTAAATATACATATATAATATGATGCTGGAACAAACCAGGGCTTGTGAAATGTGAGTTCAAAACTTTGTCCTAATATAGCTGGGGGGAAACAGATTTCAATTAGCATAACTCTTCAAAATAATGTTATGTATTGTTACAGATCATAGTCCCTATCGGTCTTAGTTATGACAAATTATATTAGCAGTCTGATAGAGAAATCTGTCCCTCGGATCCCTATCGGCTGACACTGTAGGACAGAGGAAACCAACATCTCCCGTTGAACCTCAGAATCCCTTTGGGTTGTTATGTCAAGAGCAGCTATTGGGCCACTGCTACTGGGAGGGAGAGTGGACTGGAGGAGAAACCCAGAACCATATCTGTGGGGGTGATGTCTAAACAGACTCAGGAGGAGGAGTAGTGAAGGAGTACATGGAGCAAAATGCAAAGGCTGGGGGATCAAGTTCTATCCTTCCTCTTGAGAGCTGGCCTGCGCTCATCAGTCAGTTTGGTGGTTTATCTGAACTGACCCAGAGACGGCCTGTGATTCTACCTAATCGATTCACGTGGGTCAAGTGTTCCTCTGCATGCATTCCACACCACGTTCACGGAGCCACACTATGCTGGATTTAGGATTCACAGATCTTCATCCTCCACTCTGCAAGCTGGACTGACCCTCAAAGACAAAACAATAAAGACTTGTTGAGTTTGATGATACCAATATTAACTTTGGATAAATATCAGATTTGGACAAAGCTTGAATATCCTTGCAGAGGGTTATTTTTTGTTAAACTGTTGATAGATTTTTTTAAATGAAGGTGTACTCTTACTCAAGCCAAACTCTACATGTTACCAGTGAGATCTTATATTTGTTAATAATGGCTATATGCACAATATTTCCCAAACGGCATACAAACAGAAAAGGTACATTTACAACAAAAGGATTTTATTGGACCAGCGGTATGTTTGTATAAACACTTCAAATAGAACAAATATCCAAATTACTACAATTCAGATGAAAGATGGATTTTGTACATAAAAACAAAGGGAAAATCTGCAATGTATAAAAATGTTCAAGTAAAAAAGTAAATATTAAAACAATAGCAAAGACTGATGCAAAGTCCTTCATTTGCCAGGCACTTACACTTTCTTTTTCTTTCAGGAGAACCTTAATTCCATATGTTTTGGTTCAATAAATGACAAATGAACTCTTCCACACAAATCCTCAAATGCCTTGCACATAAAACAATTATATCAAAGAAGCTTAGTACCTTTCTATACAGTGAAAACATACAAAACAGGACCTTGAAAATAAGTTAACAGGTCTCCAAAACAATCCTTCTAGAATACAAAAAGGCATAGTTGTGATCAGTGCATGTTGTAAACATGAATACAAAGCACTACAAAGAAAGGTTTCTCCCACTGATTGGAAAAGCTCAGGTCGCGATAGGGTTGGATGAATGATGGGCAAATGGAGCAGTAACATTCAGACATCTTTGATAGGAGTACAAAACTGTCCATGACAGGATGGCCAATAGCTAGCCTACAATGCTACAGCTCAGATGATCTGTTACCTTTACTCAAATAGCATGTTGAAGCTAATTCATATACTGTCATGACTATACTTTAAATAGATGTACCTTCAAGGCAAGGAAAACTAGTGTTGTGAGCGTTGATTCCATCCACACTCCAGCTAAACGCCACACAAGTGTAATAATGCCATCGCTGGCCCTTCACCTTGTTCTGATCATATCTAACAGGGTGAGACACATTCGATTTTTACACCTAAAGAGGTTGTACCTTAATGTCCCGTTTGGCTCTGGGCAGAAAATGTCCCTTCTGTCTTGTTCATTCGCAAACATGAGCAACAGAAAATATCCAATTGGGGTGAAAACCGTGCCAACATTAACTGTCATTAGTTTCTAGATTAAATGTTATAGACACCATTTGACCTAAGGCACAATATAAGTCCTCATTGTAAAAAAAAATCATTTTAATCCATAGAGACGTGAAGGAGAAGCTCGTCGGATGTTGATCTCTTCTCGGATGGGTCCTCATTTGGGACCCAAGGTCCTTGTTGTTAAGAGACTCTTTCTGCTCTTGCAGACGCTAACTACAGAGGCCAATAAGGCAGAGTAGAATAGTCCTGGAGTGCGAGACACAAATTCAAAAAGGCCAAAACATGCATGCTCACGCACACATGCCAACACCTCTATACGTCCTTCACATACACACTGATCCACCGGTTTGTACAAATCACATTTGTACACAACTGCTCTCACACACACACACACACACACTTGTCACCTCCCCCCATTCCTAACACATTCATACCCTCACACACACAGTGCACCTGGGCCGTGTGTGTTACACCTTGCTCTCGGAGGGCAGTTCGCTGAGGGCAGAGACGATGTCGCTAAAGCAGGAGCGGTCCTTGGGGCTGGGGGCCCAACAGCGAGTCATCAGCTTGTACACCCGGGAAGGACAGCCCTGGGGCAGGGGCAGCTTCCCCCGGCCCTCTCTCAGCTCTGGTAGAGGGGAAGACGTGAGAGAACAACACACAAGGGGTGAGAGCGAGCAAGATGCAGGGAAAGAGGTGAAAGAAGGAGGGATAGAGAAATAAGAAGGACAGAACAGAGCAATAAACCTTAAAGGGGAATTCCACCACTTTTGAAACTTATATTCATCTCCAGCATTACCGCAATGTAAACATATGTGAAAACAGCAGGTATCTATCTATGTTTTATAAAAAATTAAAATAAAAAGTGTGTGCAACATCCTCTAGTGACATTGGTGACGTCATCTGGTATGCATTGTGTGGTTTTAAACAACTATAAGCAGGCAAAGTAAAGTAACCATTAGGAGGGTGACAAAATGTGTGACACTAGAATAGTGGACTTCTACCCCCATCTGGGGTGAAGTAGCATCCTTCAATAACACTCCCAAGCTCCAGTTCGACTGGCCTCACCTTCGAGGACCTTGTCGTGGTCGAGCGCAGCGTGCGGCAGCTCGCCCAGGCTAAACACCTCCCACATGAGCACGCCGAAGGACCACACGTCCGTCTTGGTGGAGTAGTCGTCCTCGAACACGGCCTCGCTTGGCAGCCAACGCAGAGGGATCCACGCCTGCCGGTAGTGATAGTACTCACTGGAGGGGGAGAGAGGACACACAGGTCAGCACCAGGACGGTAACCTCCACTTTGGGTGTTGTTTGGTAGTCTGGCCACTGGGTGTCGCCACAATTTAATCTGTCAATTCATCAAATCAAACAAATTTTATTGGTCACATTAACATGGTTAGCAGATGTTAATGCGAGTGTAGCAAAATGCTTGTACTTCTAGTTCTGACCATGCAGTAAAATCTAACAAGTAATCAGTAGTAGTCAGTATGTTGGCAGCAGCTACTCAATGTTAGTGATGTCTGATGGCCTTGAGATAGAAACTGTTTTTTTTGTCTCGGTCCCAGCTTTGATGCACCTGTACTGCCCTTGCCTTCTGGATGATAGCGGGGTGAACAGGCAGTGGCTCGGGTGGTTGTTGTCCTTGATAATGGCCTTCCTGTGACATCAGGTGGTGTCATCAGGTGGTGTAGTTTGCCCCCGGTGGTGTATTGTGCAGAACTCACTACCCTCTGGAGAGCCTTGCGGTTGTGGGCGGAGCAGTTGCTGTACCAGGCCCGACAGGATGCTCTTGATTGTGCATCTGTAAAAGTTTGAGTGTTTTTGGTGACAAGCCAAATTTCATCAGCCTAAAGGAGGTTGAAGTGGCGCTGTTGCGCCTTCTTCACCAGTTGTCTGTGTGGGTGGACCATTTCAGTTTGTCCGTGATGTATACGCAGAGGAACTTAAATCTTTCCACCTTCTCCATTACTGTGCCGTTGATGTGGATAAGAGGTGCTCCCTCTGCTGTGTGGTGTCACACTCACACTGGTGTTAAATTTTGAGCTGTAGACGATGAACAGCATTCTTACATAGGTATTCCTCTTGTCCAGATGGGTTAGGGGAGTGTGCAGTGTGATTGCAATTGCGTCGTCTGTGAACCTTTTGGGGCGATAAGCAAATTGGAGTGGGTCTAGGGTGTCAGGTAGGGTAGAGGTGATCTGATCCTTGACTAGTCTCTCAAAGCACTTCATGATGACGGAAGTGAGTGCTACGGGGTGATAGTCGTTTAGCTCAGTTACCTTAACTCTCTTGGGAACAGGAACAATGGTGGCCCGCTTGAAGCATGTGGGAACAGCAGACTGGGATAGGGATTGATTGAATATGTCCGTAAACACACCAGCCAGCTGGTCTGCGTATGCTCTGAGGACATGGCTAGGGATGCCGTCTAGGCCGGCAGCCTTGCGAGGGTTAACACGTTTAAAATGTTTTACTCACGTTGGCTGCAGTGAAAGAGAGCCCGCAGGTTTTGGAAGCGGGCCGTGTCGGTGGCACTGTATTGTCCTCAAAGCGAGCAAAAACATTTTTTTTGTCTGTTTGGGAGCATGGACATCGGGGTCCGGGGCCGGTTTTCTTTTTTAGTCTGTGACTGACTGTACAGTTGTGAGAATTACACAAATTAATTTTCATAAAGTCTGCTGCCTCAGTTTGTATGATGGCAATTTGCAAAGACTTTTGGAGGATGTTCTGGTGTCAAGAAGGGCAGCAAAGAAGCCACTTCTCTCCCGGAAAAAAGCTTGCCCGGAGAAGACAAGGTGAGCGCTACCATCAGTCCTGTGTCATGCCAACAGTAAAGCTTCCTGAGACTATTCATGTGTGGGGTTGCTTCTCAGCCAAGGGAGTGGGCTCACTCACAATTTTGCCTAAGGACACAACCATGAATAAAGAATGGTACCAACACATCCTCCGAGAGCAACTCCTCCCAACCATCCAGAAACAGTTTGGTGACGAACAATGCCTTTTCCAGCATGATGGAGCACCTTGCCATAAGGCAAAAGTGATAACTAAGTGGCTCGGGGAACAAAACATAAATATTTTGGGTCCATGGCCAGGAAACTCCCCAGACCTTAATCCCATTGAGAATTTGTGGTCAATCCTCAAGAGGCGGATGGACAAACAAAAACCCACAAATTCTGACAAACTCCAAGCACTGAATAGGCTGCCATCAGTCAGGATGTGGCCCAATAGTTAATTGACAGCATGCCAGAGCAGATTGCAGGGTTCTTGAAAAAGAAGGGTCAACACAGCAAATATTGACTCTTTGCATCAACTTCATGTAATTGTCAATAAAAGCCTTTGACACTTACGAAATGCTTGTAATTATACTGCAGTATTCCATAGTAACATCTGACAAAAATATCTAAAGACACTGAAGCAGCAAACTTTGTGAAAATTAATATGTGTGTCATTCTCAAAACTTTTGGCCACAACTGTAGACCCTGCCACATACCTCTCGTGTCTCAGCCGACTCTACTTTGCCTCTATACTGATGCTTAGCTTGTTTGATTGCCTTGCGGAGGGAATAGCTACACTTTGAATTCGGTCATGTTTCCGGTCGCCTTGTCCTGATTAAAAGCAGTGGTTCGCGCTTTCAGTTTTGGGCGAATGCTGCCATCAATCCACGGTTTCTGGTTGGGGAAGGTTTTAATAATCACAGATGCACTAATAAACTAATAAACACGCTGTTGTTCAACGCTATCCGGAACATATCCCAGTCCACATGATCGAAGCAATTTTGAAGAGTGGAATCAAATTGGTTGGACCAGCGTTGAACAGACCTGAGCGTTTCCTGTTCTAGTTTCTGCCTACAGGCTGGGAGCAACAAAATGGAGTCATGGTCAGATTTGCCGAAAGGAGGGCGAGCTTTATGCGTCACGGAATTTAGAGTAACAATGATCCAGAGTTTTGCCGGCCCGGGTCACGCATTTGATATGCTGATAAAATTTAGGGAGCCTTGTTTTCAGATTAGTCTTGTTAAAGTCCCCAGCTACAATAAATGCAGTCTCAGGATATGTGGTTTCTAGTTTTACATAGAGTCCAATAAAGTTCTTTCAGGACCGTTGAGGTGTCTGCTCACGACTGTGATTATAATCAAAAGAGAATTCTCTTGGTAGATAATGCAGTCCGCATTTGATTGTAAGGAATTCTACGTCAGATGACCAAAAGGACTGGAGTTCCTGTATGTTGTTATGATCACACCACATCTCGTTAATCATAAGGCATACACCCTCACCCTTCTTACCAGAGAGATGTTTGTTTCTGTCGGTGCAATGCGTGAACAAACCAGATGGCTGTACCGACTCTGATAACGTATCCTGAGGGAGCCATGTTTCCGTGAAACAGAGAATGTTACAATCTCTGATGTCTCTTTGGAAGGCAACCCTTGCTTGGATTTCGTCTACCTTGTTGTCAAGAGACTGGACATTGGCAAGTAGTATACTCGGGAGCAGTGGGCCCGTCTACGGAACCTGGCCAGAAGACCGCTCCGTCTGCCCCTTCTGCGGCGCCGTGGTTTTGGGTCACCTGCTGGGATCCGATAAATTGTCCTGGGTGGTGGACCGCTTCAGGAAAGTTGTATTCCTGGTCATAATGTTGGTAAGTTGACATTGCTCTTATATCCAATAGTTTCTCCCGGCTGTATGTAATAAGACTTAAGCTTTCCTGCTAGCTACTGCCCTCATTCAATGCCATTTTGACTATGCTAGTACTTCCTGGTTTGGGGCTTATCTAAACTTATGAAGGGGAAGCTCCAGATAGCCCAGAATAAGCTGATCAGGGTTGTACTGAAGGTGAGTCCACATACTCACATAGGCAGGAGCTGCTTTCAGGAACTAAACTGGCTGCCTGTCGAGGTTACGGTGTCCCAGATTAGTGTCCTGCGCCCAGATATCTAAGTGATTACTTTCCTCGTGTTAGGGATGCACACAATCACAGCACCAGATACGGGTTCAGGAGTAATGCTGGGAAAAGTACTTTCTTGTATACTGGAGCCTCAGAATGGAATGAGTTGCCTCTGCCCATAAAAACAACGTCCTCTCTGGGCAGCTTTAAAAATAAAGTAAAAATATGTTTGATGTCTACTGTGCCCATATGAATAACCCCTATAATGTAACTGGAATGATGAGATTGATGTTCTTCTTCTATGTTTTTTAAAAATTATTTCACTGTCATACTGTGTTCGATCTTGTCTAGCCATCTTGTCTCAAGAGGACCACAATGGAAATAATTCCCATACTTTATTGTGCGTTATCCTCAATTTTATGCATGTATGGCTTTTTCAAGTTGTGTGTGCTTTTAAATTTAAAAAATGGTTGAATTAATAAACTCAACAGTGTAAGAAATACATTTGAAAAAATTTAAAAATACTGCATAGTTTCCTAAGAGTGCGAAGCGAGGTGGCCATCTGTTGGTGCCTTTTTCACTATACTTATCACAGGTCTCTTTAAATGGAGACTTTGGGAAATCTAAATTATCGATACAATTATGCTGTGACTGGATTCATTGAAACTAATAAAAACCATAAGTATGGTTTTCAACCGCAAGGGATCTTTCCTGGTTAAATCAAGATTTAATCAATTGTAATCTTACTCGTTGTAGACATCTTTGCTGAGCCCCAGTGCAGACACCTTGACCTGTCTCTTGGCGCTGATCAGACAGTTGCGGGTGGCTAGGTCCTTGTGGACGAAGCGCTGATTGGATAGATGCTCCATCCCCCGGGCAACCTGCAGACACACCCCCACCTGAGGGAAAGAGAGAGTGGGACATACGGAGCATTAAATCACTGTGTTTTCAAGCATATATGTGCCTTCAAGTGAGTGAGTTAGTGCGTGTGTTTTAAGCATTTGAATGGCTTTTTTAAAATTACATCTTCTAGTTAATCTGTTTCTCCTTCTGAGTGGTCCAACAGACAGTGAAAGCCAGTGGCATGATGCAACAGGAGAGCCTTACTATAAGCACCAGCTACCAAATCCTGGCCTACTGCACTGAAGCCAACCCTAATTAAGATGCTCAATTATGCCTTTTTGTGTGTGTAAACTGACCTTCTGCTTGGTACTGAGGTGATGGGACTTGGGTTTCTCCTCCTTGTTCTTGGACATCTTGAGGTATTGCTTCAGGTCCCCCTAGGAACATATACACAGGTCTGGGGTGGATGCTAAATCATGGATGTTTTTTTTTTTTAAGTACACCCGCACACGTTTTTCAATGCACTGGGGTCAGTGTGTTCGTACGTAGCTCATATTTTAAATAGTCTTTATTTTATTAAGGCATTTAACCTTAATACCTATGTATTTCAATGATGCAATTAACTGCCATGTCGGATACATAAATAAAGTGTGTGTGTGTAGAGAGTAGGGTGAAGTTAAGTTGCCCGAAGACACTGATCTTGGGTCAGTTTAGCATTTCCCCCACTAATGGTTAAGGTTTGGGGGAGGGGAAGCTGACCCTAGATCTGTACCTAGGGGAAACTTCACCCTGGAGCGTAAGCAGGTAGCTCCCTCCTTACCAATTCAGCATACTCCAGTATGAGGTAGTGAGGCTCGACTTCTCTACACATGCCCAGTAGGCACACAAGGTTGGGGTGGCCCAGCTTGCCGAACATCTCAACCTCGCGACGGAACTCCAGGTGCAGAGTCTCGTCCCGCGTCTGCAGACTCTTCACCAGCACCACCGTCTCCTCCTCATCCTCACTGCCTCTTCCTCCTGCCGACATGATGCCCTTGGCTTTGGCCAGGAACACCTCGCCAAACTCACCTTTCCCTGTGTAGGAGAGGGGAATCAATATAATTTTATATAGCCTTTATTTATACAGGTCAACAAAGAACAAATTCTTATTTCCAATGACGATGTGTGTGTGCACATGCATGTGTTGCTCTATACCCAGAGTGGTGATGGGGGTCAGGTTGGCACGGGGGTAGTGCCCTTTGTCGTGGCTGCTGTGGCGCTTGTTGCTGGAGCTGCTGGCCGTGGTGCCCATGTTGGTAAGTGCCACCTCCTCCTGGATCTCAGCGGTGGCCTGTCCGTTGGTCTGCACCGTGCCCCCTGTAGTGCCAGGACAAAATGGCATCCTTCAATACCGGTAACTAAACATGACTGCTTGTACATACTCCATCGTCCTCTTCTTATTTCTAGGTACAGAAATTTTAAAGAAATACAGCCATGGAAATGAAATGAATCACTTGAAACAGTTCCGTTTTAGAGCTTCAAGAGGATGTGTTTATTTTAATTAGACATTTATTGATACCGTATTTTTTTAAATGCCGACACCAATATTGACTTTACATATTGGTGCATGTCACTAGTAATAAATGTCAACGTGTAGTTGTTGTACTGCATACTTGTAATGTTTTCAATACATTTCACACTACCAGGAAAACCATACACTTGAATTCAACTGAATGGAATAGACTGCGAACGCTGACCGTTGAGGTGCTCTGTCTCGGCCTCCTCTCCCTCGGGGCCCTTTAGTCTCTTGGCGTTGCGTCTCTTCTTGCAGTAGAACATCAGGCCCAGGACAATGATGATGTAGGCCACGGCGGCGCCCACCGATAGGCCGATTGTCTGGATCATCTTGTATGGCGCCTTTTCGTCATCCTCCAACGAGTGGTGCACAGGCTTCTCTGTTGACACACACACACACACAAAAAGAGTCCGGTGATGTGCTTCTCTATTGAATTAAAAAGTATTTTATTGGAGTCTACTGAATCACCATCTCAACCTCAGATGTCAAGTGGACACCTCAAGATGACACCTCTCAATTACATTCTTTCTAAATGAGACATTGCTACTATCATTACACATTCAAGAGCCAAAAGAAGTATTTACAGTTTGGGGGACTGCTTTATTTCCTCCACCTACCACAACCGTTAAAATACTTTAGACAGCTGCGTCAGGTACACAAAGTTTACTTTAGGTTTTTTCCCCTGGTGTCTTACCTACGACATAGAGCTCTGCCGAGGTGTGGCCGATATTGCAGCTGTTGCCAGCAATGCATGTGTAGCTTCCCGTGTCTTCCACACTCACGTCGTGGATGACCAGAGAACCGTTGGGCATCTTCTGAAACCTGGAAAGCAAACAGCACAGGAGTGAGTCCGTGTCTGCATTCAATTATTTTCCCTCGTTTACGCCCATTCACAGTTGATCCAGTTCTATTTCACTTCCTACCCCTTCCCCCTGGCCCTAACCCTTTAATATCAGAGGGGTCTCGAGGTCTAAGCAGTGTAGTAAAAAGCACTTCCACCATATTGCATTTGCCTTATTGTATTTACCAGACAATGAAAGGTTAGGCCTAAGGGAAGGGAATTAGGACTGGCTGATAGCAATATGGCAAAGGCTAGATAGACATCTTCCCTACCATGATAAAAAAAAACTATCAAAACATGCTGTTTAGCACGGTGTTCAGAACGAAAAACCCACAAATGAGAAACCAAATACTACAAAAATGACTTTGGGCCTTAACAAAACAGAGTTGTGGTTCTCTACCTGCTCTTGCGAGGCTCCAGGAACTTGTCTTTCTTTTTCCACTGGATAAAGGGCTGGGGGTCGCCGGTGGCCTGGCAGTGCAGAATGGCTGTGTGGCCCTGGTAAACAGTGGTGTGCTCCGGCTCCATATTAAATGTTATATACACTGGGAGAGAGAGAGAGAAGGAAATAAAGAAATAGTGGAAGTGTTGGTTAAGTTGGATTTAGATGTGTTGAAGTCTAGAGACAGCTTTAGTGATGCCATTAGCACTGTTGAAATCAGATAACGTAGTTCTGCCATCTTGAGTACTGACGTTTTTGTTTCTAAATCTAACCCTGGAACTTAGTCAATTACTGTCACGGGTTGGCTGGAGCATACACATTTTTCACAGGTAGAAATCAATCTCTGGTTAAAAAGTAGAGGACGACAACCGTTGGATCCTTGGTCTGTGTGGTGTCTGGTTGTATAGGTGGCAGGATATGGTGTGTCTGTGACCTGCATTGGTGTGGTTGGCATTAGTGCCACTAGTGTTAGTGAAGGGATACCTGCTACGGTGAGCTGCACAGCGGCTGTGATCTGGCCCTGCAGGCTGTTGGAAGCCAGGCAGGTGTAGTTGCCCGCATCGTCCCTCGTCACCAGTGCGAAGTGGAGCACGCCGCCGGTCTGTACTACATTCTCTGGCAGCTCACTGCCATCTGCAAGGGGGGAATATTAGAGATTCACATTTATTGTCCTACAAGTGGAGCACAGCTCACACATTAGATAGACTAAAACTATTTAGAAACCACAGCAGGAAACAAACAGTGTAACAGTTGAGAGAGCAGTCCAATATCAACCCCCTAGCCCAGGCTAATGAAATTCCATTCCTGGAGGGTCGAATACTCTTCTGGATTTTATTCTAACCTTCATGTGTCGGAGACATATGTAGAAACAAAAAAAGTGTAGAAACAAAAAAGTGTTTAAGCCCTCTAGCACCTCGATTGAATAGCCCCTCGACCCTACCCCTAAACACATACATCTACAATTAAACAATGGGTGTAAAAAAAAAAATGCCAGAAAATCTGACTATGCCAATAAGCTAGGAAGTTATTACCATATTGCTTACACCCATGTTATCCTTTGAGATCAACTAGAAGCATCTAGGTACAAGGGGTAGGGGCTAAGAGTAGATTTTGGATTGAGCAACATTGTACGTGTGTGTGTCTCTGAGTCCTAAGGCAGGCAAGGAGGTCCGAACACCCACCTGCTTTGGTCCACTGGATGGTGGGGATCTCGCGGCCCTTGGCGGAGCACTGCACAGTGCCCTCCTTGTCCAACTCCAGACACTGGGAGGGCTGGGGGGTGGGGGTGAACTTCAGCTTCTCTGCAGGGAGGAGACAACCGTGTTGGTGACAGAACGTGGAGTAGAGAGACACAAGCATACACATCTCCAAGCATATACACACACACGGTTTCCGTAAGGAAAATTTGGCACTGGCCAAATGACCAGGAAGAATACAGTTCAGACATTTGATACATTTACCAGTCATCCATATGCATTGGACGCGTTACCCATTAGGTCTTCCACCCACACAGCCAGCACCATCAATAAATTAGCGATATTGGCCAAAAGAAACACTTCGATGTCCTTAAACAGCCTATAACTAATGACAAAATACTATTTATTCCTTGTGTTTTGATGTGTAGCATATGCAAAACTGAATTTCTTTATACTTGTCAGAAAGGCTGACAGTAAAGGCTGTCTGCTGTACAGATATAGCCGTTCAGAAAGGGGATAATTTGTTAATTTTCTAACAGATTAGCGTTTATTGTAGTAGTCTGGTAGGCCTAAAACATTCTTCCTCACCTCCTATGGTGAAGTCAGTTGGAGCGCCGGTGCGCACTACCTTCATATTATAGGCCTGCAGTATAATAGGTTACACAACACCAAACCTTCACAAAAACGTCTAAACTTTATTAGGGTAATATCAAAAATAAAAGAAAATGGCTCAACAGAATGAAACAAAACACTTGTCCATAAAGTTTTGAACCGGCTATATTGCAGCAATTAACAAGGCAGGCTAATGCCTACCGTACCCAACAAATGCAAGCAATAGGCTAATGATACAGAGCACACCATTGAAAAAAAGACAGATCAAAATTAAATTTAGCCAACAAAAATGTCTCAACAGAATGAAATGAAACATGTTTTGCATATTTAAAGAACTGGTTTAGATTAATAAATAGGCCTACAATAAATAAATATTTCAAAATGTCATCCTACCTGAATATCAAGTTGCAGTCTGCATTTGGCCGTGCCAACATTCATCTCATCTTTGTCCGCTACAATATTAGAACTTGTGCATACAGGGGACATACCCCTTGTAGCAGGGATCCAGACTAACATTTTCCCTAAGTGTTCAGTGTGTGGCACCAACCCATGATTTAGTCACACCAAAAATGTTCACAGCATCATGCAATATAAAAAAACATTGTAGGCCTATCATGTTATAAAGTAATTCAGTGCTTAATTAAAAAAGTTTATCATCTTTTCATGTGATTCAAAATATTTATGTCCAACCACTCCAGTGTTTGTCATGCATTTTGGGTAGAAAATTATACTATTGTTATATTTTACTGTTAATATTTGATCATTTTGGGGGGTTCAAAAGAGATGACTTTGCCTGCATCTTTATGTGATCTAATATCAGACTAATTAATTTGGGGTCAATTCACCACCTGAGTAAGTGGAAACTCAAAACACATGCTAGTAGCCATGTATCAAATCTAACAGTACATTTAATGTCCCCAAAAAACATTGCAGTTGTACTACTTGCCTACTGCCCAATGAGGCCTATGCACTCACAATGGCCAATGAGCAGCTCATGCGCTTCATAATCTCACAGCCATATCAAATATCTTATTTGTAAAATAGTTGCTATTGAACTCAAAATTAAAAGTTTAGAAATAAAAAAGTATATCGACAGAAAGCTGAGAACATCCTCTCTCCACCTGTGACAACAGGATAGCTGTGTTTTTAAAATGTTATACAATCAGAACACTTCATTCTCCTGGAGCATTTTTTCCCCCGGGAAAGGAACGAGTGGCTCGCTCGACACGGCAGCAGGCTCCAGCGAAACCAGTGCAGGGGCAGGAAAGCAGACACTTTCATTACAGGAATCATGAGGATAATGCACTTTACTGTTTGGAGTGAGGTAAATTAAATGTGCAGCTCGCACCGATGCGACCAATAGATTTTTTAAACTAAATGCTTGCAGTCTGGAGCCATGCCTTCTAACTTTCGTTTTACTTCAATGAAAAAGGCCCAAATCTTCATAATCAACAGTAGCCTAAGCCAAGGCTCCTATCTCTCTCCTCAGCGGGGCAGCCCCAGGCACTTTGGCCAGCTCCAATTCTATTTATCGGAATTTCACTTAATTTGAAATCGACCAAAAGCTGGCAATTACCAGCTAACGGAAACCCTGAAATACACATATAACATGGCACTCCCACACACAAAGTTCTTTCTCTCGCTCACATACATACACACAGGGCACACCACAAACACATTATGGCACTACCACACACTTGCATGCTGTCTCTCTCTCTTACAAACTCACACCTACGCATGTGCGCGCAGACACACACTCACCAAGAACGAAGACCCTGGCCCGGCCCTCCACCCTCCCAGCCTCCGTCTGGCTCCGACACATGTACAGGTGGTTATCGTACACCTCCACGCTGTTGATCCTCAGGGTCCCGTTGGGGTACAGCTTAAAGCGAATGTCCTACAATCAAAAGATAAATGGGTTAACAATAGGTTTCATAGAAATTAAAGTTACAGATTGCACCTTCATGCATATTTATAGTTCTGGGCATAAAAAAGTTAATCTGTATTGCAGCACAGCTTCATAGTTAATGTAAATGCACCGGCAGGGGCCTATTTGAGAAATGCATTTCATTACATGGATTATCATTTGACAATTCTTAAATTAACTTGATACTGCAAGAGAGAATATCACACTCACAATGTCCAGAACCGTGTGTAAATATAAGTATATACACTCAGTGTACCAAACATAACATATTGAGCTGCAACTCCGTTTCCCTCAGAACAGCCTCAATTCATCGGGGGCGTTGACGACAAGGTGCTGGAAGCGTTCCACGGGGAGGCTGGCCCATGTTGACTCCTGCGATTCCCACAGCTGTGTCAAGTTGGCTGCATGTCCTTTTAAATATTTTGTCTTACCCATTTACCCTCTGAATGGAACGCGCACACAATCTACGTCTCAAGGCTTAAAAGTACTTATTTAACCTGTCTCTTCCCCTTCATCTACACTGACTTAAGTCAATTTAACAAGTGACTTCAATACAGCATCATAGATTTCACCTGGATTTAACTGGTCAATCTATGTCATGGAAAGAGCAGGTGGTCCTAATGTTTAGTACACTCGGCGTGTAGTAGTTCTTAGTGTATGTTCCCACTTCTTTTCAGAATGACCAGGATACAGTTCGGACCACAGGACTGACCTCGGCGGTGATGGGGATGAAGTTGCGGTACCAGGTAACCTCGGGATGGGGCGTGGCGCGGGTGTGGCAATGCAGGTACCCAGGGAGGCCCTCCTCCAGTTGGCTGTCTTCTGGCTTCGTCACCCACTCCGGAGGGGCTAGGGGATACACACATTTAGCATCTCTTAAAAAGTAGTGTCTACACCCAATACATTTCAGCAGGTGCAGGTCACAACAAATGCCACAATCCTGGAGAGCCACAGTCCTTCAGAGTTCTGTCCAACTCCCACCTCAGCAGTGAAATACCTGAGTCGTGTTCATTAGGGCACACTGTAGAAAAATTGTGGATGTGAAACCAGACCAGCTTGGCATGGCTCAGTAGTATGAAAAGCCTTTAGGGTCTTGAGGTCTATACTCACTGGCCACGGTGACGGTCAGCTCCTGCCTCCTGATACCGGCCTTGTTCTGGCCCACGCAGGTATACAGTCCAGAGTCTTCCCCCTGGGTGGGGCTGAAGACCAGCTCCAGTCCGTCCTGGTAGACCCTGCCCTCTGAGGGGACGCGTTCCCCGCCCCGCTCCCACCACACATCGGGCTCCGGGTGGCCGCGAGGGGGGCGGCAGGAAACCCTCTCCAGGGAGTTTGCCGAGAAGACCCGGGTCTGGCTGGGGCCCATCTCCTCGATCTCTGTAAGGGGTGGGAGGAAGTATTTGAAGTGATAGTCCATCATGACATCAGTAATAGAAAACAAAAACCATGAATTAAGACTGCAAAACAAATATCTTGTGTCCTAATCATGAAGGCAATGCAGTATACCACTCAACTGCAGAGTAGAACTGTTGACCATGCCATGCAAATCCAGCTAAAAATTGCGCAGATTAGCGTGCAATAAACTTAATAAATGGCATTATACTGTGACAGGGTACAGTGAGTTAGACACAAAGTGAAGATTTCAAACATCTGTCTTGAGACAGTGTGTCAAAACTGTGCATGTCTGTGTGTGCTCCCTTACCTGCTAGGTTCACAGTGGCCTCCAGAGTGACAGGGAGTCCGCGGGGCCCTTTGGCTACACATTTGTAGAGCCCAGTGTTTCTGGGCTTCACCTGGGTTATGAGTAGGGAGCCGTTGTTCAACATCACCAACCTAGGGAGGAAGAGAAAGAAACATCAAAACAAAACACTGAACATTTTCTGGAAAGTTGGCCAACTCAGGAAAGAGGACTTGTTTGACATTTTCTGAATATTTTTACATTTTAAAAAGGACTCTTGGAAGAGATACTAATAAAACAATAAAACATTAGCGGAATTCACCTCAATGTCGACATGCTTCCAAAACATTCATAAACAACATGCACACACACAGGCTTAGAGTGGATGTTTATAGTAGAAACCGTCATTCCAATCTAGGAGACGGTACTTAGCCTTCACGCATCTGGTGTGTGTGTGTAATACATACATGTCTAACTCACTGAACCATGTCACAGTATAATGCCATTTATGAATTTTTCATTTTTTAAATTTTTCATTTTTCTAATCTGCATCTTTAGCTGGATTTGAACACCAGGGTCTAAATAAATACTATATATATATATATATATATATATATATATATATATATATATATATATATATATATATATATATATATATATATATATATATATATATATATATATATATATATATATATATATATATATATATATAAATATAATTATAATATAATATAAATATATATATATATATAAAAAGAGAGCGAGAGAGCGAGAGCGAGATATATATATATATATATAGCCTGGCCAACCCTATTCCTGGAGAGCTACCCTCCTGCAGGTTTTCGCTCCAATTCTAATCTAGCGCACCTAACTCTAATAATTAGCTGGTTGATAAACCGAGTCAGGTCAGTTACTACTGGGGTTGGAGCGAAAACCTTCAGGGGGGGGAGCTCTCCAGGAACAGGAGCTCTCCAGGAACGGAGAGAGATTACATGCACCTTAGCCAAATACATTTACTCAGTTTTTCCCAATTACTGACATTTAATCCTTGTAAAAATGTCATATCTTAGGTCAGTTAGGATCACCACTTTATTTTAGGAATGCAAAATGTCAGAATAATAGTCAAATTATTTAATTCAGCTTATATTTCTTTCATCACATTCCCAGTAGGTCAGAAGTTTACATACACTCAAGTTGTTTTTGGTAGCATTGCTTAACTTGGGTCAAACATTTTGGGTAGCCTTCCACACTAAGTTGAGTGAATTTTGGCCCATTCCTCCTGACAGAGCTGGTGTCAGAGAGTCAGGTTTGTAGGCCTCCTTGCTCACACACGCTTTTTCAGTTCTGCCCACAAATTTTCTATGGGATTGAGGGCAGGGCTTTGTGATAGCCACTCCAATACCTTGATTTTGTTGTTCTTAAGCCATTTTGCCACAACATTGGAAGTATGCTTGGGGTCATTGTCCATTTGGAAGACCCATTTGCGACCATGCTTTAACTTCCTGACTGATGTCTTGAGATGTTGCTTCAATATATCCATAATTTTCCTACCTCATGATGCCAACTATTTTGTGAAGTGCACCTCCTGCAGCAAAGCCCCCCCCACAACATGATGCTGCCTCCCCGTGCTTCACGGTTGGGTTGGTGTTCTCCGGCTTAAAAGCCTCCCCCTTTTTCCTCCAAACATAACGATGGTCATTATGGCCAAACAGTTGTTTCATCAGACCAGAGGACATTTCTCCAAAAACTACGATCTTTGTCCCCATGTGCAGTTGCAAACCGTAGTCTGGCTTTTTTATGGCGGTTTTGGAGCAGTGGCTTCTTCCTTGCTGAGCAGCCTTTCAGGTTATGTCGACATAGGACTCGTTTTACTGTGGATATAGATACTTTTGTACCCGTTTCCTCCAGCATCTTCACAAGGTCCTTTGCTGATGTTCTGAGATTGATTTGCACTTTTCGCACGTTCATCTCTAGGAGACAGAACGCGTCTCCTTCCTGAGCGGTATGACGGCTGCGTGGTCTCATGGTGTTTATACTTGCATACTACTGTTTGTATAGATTAACGTTGTACCTTCAGGCATTTGGAAATTGCTCCCAAGGATGAACCAACAATTATTTTTCTGACGTCTTGGCTGATTTCTTTTGATTTTCCCATGATGTCAATCAAAGAGGCACTGAGTTTGAAGGTAGGCCTTGAAATACATCCACAGGTACACCTCCAATTGACTCAAATTATGTCAATTAGCCTATCAGAAGCTTCTAAAGCCATGACATAATTTTCTGGAATTTTACAAGCTGTTTAACAGTCAGAGTATGTAAATCTGACCCACTAGAATTGTGATACAGTGAATTATAAGTGAAATAATCTGTCTGTAAACAATTGTTGGATAAAGTACTTGTGTCATGCACATAGTAGATGTCCTAACCGACTTGCCAAAACTATAGTTTGTTAACAAGAAATGTGTGAAGTGGTTGAAAAACGAGTTAATGACTCCAACCTAAGTGTACGTAAACTTCCGACTTCAACTATATGTATGTACAGTGCCTTGCGAAAGTATTCGGCCCCCTTGAACTTTGCGACCTTTTGCCACATTTCAGGCTTCAAACATAAAGATATAAAACTGTATTTTTTTGTGAAGAATCAACAAGTGGGACACAATCATGAAGTGGAACGACATTTATTGGATATTTCAAACTTTAACAAATCAAAAACTGAAAAATTGGGCGTGCAAAATTATTCAGCCCCTTTACTTTCAGTGCAGCAAACTCTCTCCAGAAGTTCAGTGAGGATCTCTGAATGATCCAATGTTGACCTAAATGACTAATGATGATAATACAATCCACCTGTGTGTAATCAAGTCTCCGTATAAATGCACCTGCACTGTGATAGTCTCAGAGGTCCGTTAAAAGCGCAGAGAGCATCATGAAGAACAAGGAACACACCAGGCAGGTCCGAGAATACTTTCGCAAGGCACTGTATGTATGTATGTATGTATGTATGTATGTATGTATGTATGTATGTATGTATGTAGTGCCAGTCAAAAGTTTGGACACCTACTCATTCAAGGGTATTCCTTTATTCTTACTATTTTCTACATTGTAAATTAATAGTGAAGACATCAAAACTATGAAATAGCACATGGAGTCATGTAGTAACCAAAAAAGTGTTATTTTATATTTGAGATTCTTCAAAGCACTTGTTGGCTGCTTTTCCTTCACTCTGTGGTCTAACTCATCCCAAACCATCCCAATTGGGTTGAGGTCAGGTGATTGTGGAGGCCAAGTCATCTGATGCAGCACTCATCACTCTCCTTGGTCAAATAACCCTTACACAGCCTGGCGGTGTGTTGCGTCATTGTCCTGTTGAAAAACACATGATAGTCCCACTGAGCCCAAACATGATGGGATGGCGTATCGCTGCCGAATGCTGTGGTAGCAATGCTTGTTAAGTGTGTTTGAATTGTAAATAAATCACTGACAGTATCCCCCAGCAAAGCACACCCACACCTCCTCCTCCATGCTTCCCAGTGGGAACCACACATGCGGAAATCATCCGTTCAGCTACTCTGCGTCTCACAAAGACACGGTGGTTGAAACCAAAAATCTCAAATTTGGACTCATCAGACCAAAGCTCAGATTTCCTCCAGTCTAATGTCCATTGCTCATGTTTCTTGGCAAGTCGACGCGGAGGGCAAATCACTTCTTATTGGCGTCCTTTAGTAGTGGTTTCCTCACAGCAATTCGACCATGAAGTCCTGATTCACACAGTCTCCTCTGAACAGTTGATGTTGAGATGGGTCCTTTACTTTATTTATTACTTTATAGATGGGTCCTTTACTTTGCATTTATTTGGGCTGCAATTTCTGAGGCTGGTAACTAATGAACAATCCCGAGAGTGCGCATTTCTTGTTTACCTTTTATATTGACGACGTTATTGTCCGGTTGAAATATTATAGATCATGTAGGCTAAAAACAACCTGAGGATTGAATATAAACATTGTTTGACATGTTTCTATGAACTTTACGGATACAATTTGTATTTTTTTTGTCTGCCTGTTTTGACTGCGTTTGAGCCTGTGGATTACTGAAGATAACGCGCAAACAAAACAGAGGTTTTTGGATATAAAGAGACTTTACCGAACAAAAGGAACATTTATTGAGTAAATGAATGTCTTCTGAGTGCAAACATACGTAGATCATCAAAGGTAAGGGATTAATTTGATCTCTATCTCTGAGTTTTGTAACGCTTCTGCTTGGCTGGTTACTGTTTGTAGTAATTTGTCAACTGGGCGATGTTCTCAAATAATCGTAAGGTATGCTTTCGAGCATTTTTTAAATCTGACACAGTGGTTGGATTCACAAGAAGTTAATCTTTAAACCTATGTAAAAATCTGTTTTGTTTTCTGAATTTTTATAATGAGTATTTCTGTATTTGAATTTAACGCTCTGCAATCTCACTGGATGTTGGCCAGATGGGACTCTAGCGTCCCACATACCCAAGAGGGGTTAAATGTTCTGGATTGACTGACCTTCATGTATTAAAGTAATGGACTGTCATTTCTCTTTGCTTATTTGAGCTGTTCTTGCCATAACATGGACTTGACCTTTTACCAAACAGGACTATCTTCTGTATACCACCCCTACTTTGTCACAACACAACTGATTGGCTCAAACGCATTAAGGAAAGAAATTCCACAAATTAACTTTTAACAAGGCACACCTGTTAATTAAAATCCATTCCAGGTGATACCCTCATGAAGCCGGTTGAGAGAACACCAAGTTTGCAAAGCTGTCATCAAGGGTGGCTACTTTGAAGAATCTAAAATCTAATTTGTTTGGTTACTACATAATTCCATGTGTGTTATTTCATAATTTTGATGTCTTCACTTATTCTACAAAGTAAAAAATAGTAAATAAAGAAAAACATTGGAATGTTGTCTTAGGTCTCTCTTTATGTAGTGTTGTCTCGTGATGTTTTTGTGTGTGATGTCTTGTCCTAGATTTATATTTAATCCTAGCCCCCATCCCCACAGAAGGCCTTTTGGTAGGCAGTCATTGTAAATAAGAATTTCCTAGTTAATAAATGGTTTAATAAAATGAGTAGGTGTGTCCAACCTTTTGACACACGAGAGAGAGAATATATATATATCACACACACCAGTCTCAACGTCAACAGTGAAAAGGCGACTCTAGGATGCTGGCCTTCTAGGCAGAGTTGCAAAGAAAAAGCCATATCTCAGACTGGCCAATAAAAGGAAAAGATGAAGATGGGCAAAAGAACACACACACTGGACAGAGGAACTCTGCCTAGAAGGCCAGCATCCCGGAGTCGCCTTTTCACTGTTGAGTTGAGACTGGTGTTTTGCGGGTACTACTTAATGAAGCTGCCAGTTGAGAACTTATGGAGGCGTCTGTTTCTTTAACTAGACACACTCATGTACTTGTCCTCTTGCTCAGTTGTGACCTGGGGCCTCCCACTCCTCTTTCTATTCTGGTTAGAGCCAGTTTGCGGTGTTCTGTGAAGGGAGTAGTACACAGCGTTGTACGAGATCTTCAGTTTCTTGGCCATTTCTCACATGGAATAGCCTTCATTTCTCAGAACAAGAATAGACTGACGAGTTTCAGAAGAATGTTCTTTGTTTCTGGCCATTTTCAGCCTGTAATCGAAACCACAAATGCTGATGCTCCAGATACTCAACTAGTCTAAAGGCCAGTTTTATTGCTTCTTTAATCAGGACAACAGTTTCCAGCTCTGCTAACATAATTGCAAAAGGGTGTTCTAATGATCAATTAGCCTTTTAAAATTATAAACTTGGATTAGCTAGCACAACGTGCCATTGGAACACAGGAGTGAAGGTTGCTGATAATGGGCCTCTGTACGCCTATGTAGATATTCCATAAAATAAAGAGCAGTTTCCAGCTACAATAGTCATGTACAACATGAACAATGTCTACACTGTATTTCTGATCAATTTGATGTTATTTTCATGGACATTCATTTTTTTTTTGCTTTTCCTTTCAAAAACATTTCTATGTGACCCCAAACTTTTGAACAGTAGTGCATGTAGATAGATATAAAACACACACAAAAGTCTTACCGGGACTTGTTGGTGATTAGCTCGTCCTGATGGTACCACTCTTGGGTGGGAGGGGGCTCGGCAGTGAACAGGCAGTTAAGGAGGGCCTCCTCGTTCCTCATCACCACCAGGTCCTCAGGAATCACCACGGGACGAGGGAAACTTTTATCTATACAGAGGGTAAGGGTGTGAGTGTGTGGTATGAAGAGACTGTGAGAAAGAGGTATACAGCACAAAGAGTACATAAGAAAGGTAAGAGACCGGTCAACAGGCTCTCTTCAGCTCTGGCTTCTAGTCACAATGTTAATGTCGGTGGGGCTGGGTGTTGCTTTGCAATTAAACTATGGGGGAGGGGAACTGCCATCCCTCCTCACCTCTTCTTTATTGAATCTTTGTCCATATACACACCTATGATATCGAGGGTGAAGTTGACATTGCTGCACACGTGCCCAGCTGGATTTTTGGCACAGCAATAGTAGAGGCCATTGTTGTCTGGGCTGGCACTGGGCAGGGTCAGAGTTCGCTCCTTGTTGTTGATCTGATGGCTCTTCTCCGGCAGGCGCACGCCGTCTCTGTACCAGTGGCATGTTGGTCTGGGGGAGGAAGACATGACTACTTAATATGCATGAGTGAGTTGGCACATAAGAATAAGCGGAGAGACTGGTGAACGTTTTGAGGCCCCGTCAGGCCTTGTAAAGGCTTCAAAAGTGCTTCAGTTCGGCCAGCTGAACGAGTATTCTCACATGCTCTCTTAAAAAGATGTTCGCTTGAAAAAAATTAAAAAGCGGCAAGTACCCCGTCTATTTTAATATGCATAAACTCTTCCAAACAGTTTCGGGCAGGGGAGCATGCGGACACCTTAAGGCCGTGGTTGTGCTTCTCACCGTGGGTGTCCATCAATGTTGCACCGGAACGTCACAGGGACAGAGCTCTCGATGTCCTGCTCTGATGCAGGATCTTTCAGGGTCACCCCACCACTCTCTAGCCCTGTATGACAGATGGGGGGGTGGGGGGAAGAGGTAGGTTGAGTGAGTGTTAAAAAAAGACAGAAGGTAGAGGGCGAGCACACAAGGTGGGTTAATAAAAAGGAGAGGAAAAAGAAAAAGAAGGTGTCAAACCCCCTCTTGCTGCTCATTTACACAAACAAACCAGCCATTCACACCTGGCCGGCTAACTTAGTGCCGGCTCCCAAAACGGCCCCTTTCCTGTCAGCTGACCTTCCTTGTTTTGTGACACGGCCAGCCAGACGCTGCAACTTCACAAGCGGTCCATCTTGGTAGAGGACATAAATGACACTCAAAATAACCTCTCACGCAGGCGTGATTTCGTTTTTTGGTCCGGCGGAAATAAGAGTTAGGAAAAGGAAAGCACTGGATGGCTCTCGTAAGAATCTTTAGAAGTAAGAGGCAGCGTTTTCTTAGCGCTTCAGGAGATGCGTTTGATGGTTGTAGAGACACACATGGGAGGACAGACATATTGAGTTTCCATATGGAAGAATAAAACTCAATAAGTTTGAATCTATGGCTGCAAAGGCAACTGTCAATATTCAAAACAGGTAGGTCCTCATAAGGTCTAATATGGTGTTAATTGCTGTGCAGCCAATTCAGTGCATTTGGAAAAATTATTGCAGTAACATAGTTATGCCTATCATTTGCTATTACACTGCCATCCATGCTTAGTGCTAGTTTGAGTCATATCAATATATATGTGAATGAATTTAACAACTGCACCTCTTCTTACAGTATTTTGGTTATGAGATCTCAAAAACACTGATAAGGGAAGGGCTTACATTGATGAGAAATAATGAAGTAAAATTACAGTGCCTTGCGAAAGTATTCGGCCCCCTTGAACTTTGCGACCTTTTGCCACATTTCATGCTTCAAACATAAAGATATAAAACTGTATTTTTTTGTGAAGAATCAACAACAAGTGGGACACAATCATGAAGTGGAACGACATTTATTGGATATTTAAAACTTTTTAACAAATCAAAAACTGAAAAATTGGGCGTGCAAAATTATTCCGCCCCTTTACTTTCAGTGCAGCAAACTCTCTCCAGAAGTTCAGTGAGGATCTCTGAATGATCCAATGTTGACCTAAATGACTAATGATGATAAATACAATCCACCTGTGTGTAATCAAGTCTCCGTAGAAATGCACCTGCACTGTGATAGTCTCCATAGGTCCATTAAAAGCGCAGAGAGCATCATGAAGAACAAGGAACACACCAGGCAGGTCCGAGATACTGGTGTGAAGAAGTTTAAAGCCGGATTTGGATACAAAAAGATTTCCCAAGCTTTAAACATCCCAAGGAGCACTGTGCAAGCGATAATATTGAAATGGAAGGAGTATCAGACCACTGCAAATCTACCAAGACCTGGCCGTCCCTCTAAACTTTCAGCTCATACAAGGAGAAGACTGATCAGAGATGCAGCCAAGAGGCCCATGATCACTTTGGATGAACTGCAGAGATCTACAGCTGAGGTGGGAGACTCTGTCCATAGGACAACAATCAGTCGTATATTGCACAAATCTGGCCTTTATGGAAGAGTGGCAAGAAGAAAGCCATTTCTTAAAGATATCCATAAAAAGTGTCGTTTAAAGTTTGCCACAAGCCACCTGGGAGACACACCAAACATGTGGAAGAAGGTGCTCTGGTCAGATGAAACCAAAATTGAACTTTTTGGCAACAATGCAAAACATTATGTTTGGCGTAAAAGCAACACAGCTCATCACCCTGAACACACCATCCCCACTGTCAAACATGGTGGTGGCAGCATCATGGTTTGGGCCTGCTTTTCTTCAGCAGAGACCGGGAAGATGGTTAAAATTGATGGGAAGATGGATGGAGCCAAATACAGGACCATTCTGGAAGAAAACCTGATGGAGTCTGCAAAAGACCTGAGACTGGGACGGAGATTTGTCTTCCAACAAGACAATGATCCAAAACATAAAGCAAAATCTACAATAGAATGGTTCAAAAATAAACATATCCAGGTGTTAGAATGGCCAAGTCAAAGTCCAGACCTGAATCCAATCGAGAATCTGTGGAAAGAACTGAAAACTGCTGTTCACAAATGCTCTCCATCCAACCTCACTGAGCTCGAGCTGTTTTGCAAGGAGGAATGGGAAAAAATTTCAGTCTCTCGATATGCAAAACTGATAGACATACCCCAAGCGACTTACAGCTGTAATCGCAGCAAAAGGTGGCGCTACAAAGTATTAACTTAAGGGGGCTGAATAATTTTGCACACCCAATTTTTCAGTTTTTGATTTGTTAAAAAAGTTTGAAATATCCAATAAATGTCGTTCCACTTCATGATTGTGTCCCACTGTTGTTGATTCTTCACAAAAAATACAGTTTTATATCTTTATGTTTGAAGCCTGAAATGTGGCAAAAGGTCGCAAAGTTCAAGGGGGCCGAATACTTTCGTAAGGCACTGTAAGTAGCAATTAAGTAAACTCACATTTGATGTTGAAGGACGCCTCCGTGGAGCGCTCTTCTCCTCCCGTGGCATTGTTGGCGGCCAGGCACCGGAAGGTCCCGGCATCCAGCACCCGGTCCACATAGGTGAACTTGAGGTTGCCGCCCTCCCGAAAGCGGCGCTCCGTGTCATTCACCGCATCGCCGTTTTGCAGCCAGCTGTAACTCACGCCCTCCGCGTCGCTGACCTCGCAGCGTAACATGGCGCTCCGGCCGTGCAAGGCATCCTGGGACTTGGGCTCCTTGGTGAAGTGGAAGGAGGCAGCGTGAACGGTGAGAACTGGAGGATGAAAAGAGAAAGAGAGGAATTAGTCGTTATGCTCTTACGTGTTACGCTAAACCAAAAAGTAAAGCCTGCATTTGATGCACATACTTATTCATCTTATTTTTCTTCCTTGAAAAGATCAAGTCAAAGACTACTTTCAGCCATCCGCACATCAACTCAAAAAATCATAAAAAAGGAAAGAGGACAATGCTTTTCCCCTTCCACCGTCTCCCCTCAACGCCCTTGGCTCTTTTGTCCACTGGCAGCTGGGAGTAGAGAGACAGACACCCAGGTGTGCTGCAGACAGACAAACAGACAGAGACACCCAGGTGTGCTGCAGACAGACAGACACCCAGGTGTTCTGTAGACAGACCATGGGCCCCAGCTTCTCTGGACATGGTTCATAACTCCTTGGCCTCCCTCCCCTTGCTGAGTGACATGCCAGGTATGTACTCTCATCCCAAATAATAACCACGTCTCCTGCAAGACCATGAGTTTCCACTTGCATTGCTACATGCACAAACAAATACTGGCCAGGAGATTTGGGATGTTGCTAAACACTCGGACAATTAACTTCAAAGTGGTTTGGATTATACAACACCACCCTAGGTGAGCTGTAAATAAGCAAAAACTTCATAAAAGTGAACTATCCCTTTAAGGGTGCAGTATAAGCCATTAGAACACCCTACAGGACACAGCCATTCATTAAATTAAAACTATACTAGGTTGTCCTTGTTTAAAAGACATTCAAATGTCCAGATTCAAATTGAGCGCATTGCAAATCAGACTTTTGCGCAACTCATTAATTTATGTCTATGGGAGATGTGAGCGAAAATTCTAGTTACACAAGCAGATCAAGTCAAACTACTAGAATAATAAGTGTGAACATTCAAATGAATAAATGCTAGTAATACTAAGTATGAATATCAATGACGGATTTGTTTCTCTCTCTCTCTGTCCCAGACGTTGAATAGAGTGCCACTGATCCTCAGTGATTGGCAGGGCCTGTCTGGAACTCAGAGCTGCCCATTCATCCAGACAGACGACTGCCTGAGACTGAGACGGCAGTCTGTCTCGCTCCAGTGACTGGTTACTGGGGCCCAGACCGAGCGAAGGCCCATGCTGGGAGTGGACCAGTCTGCACTGGGAGTGGGAAATAAAGCCTCGGCTTTCCCATGGAGAGGGGGGGGGCACAAGTAAGCTACACTTGCATGTGCAAAGAGGATGAATGACTGGCACTCATCAACTGAGCTGATAGTGTTTTTGTAGGTAGGCAGCACTATGCCATCACTCAGTTGACCCCCCCCCTCCCCCCCCATCACTCCACCAATAACTGATACTATATGTGTGTGTTTGAGTACTGAATCCATCATAGTTATATTTTGTTTCATAAGTCTATCAACAATAACTGGCTATAACTGATACTATATCTGAGCCCTCTCCTGTACTCCCTGTTCACCCATGACTGCGTGGCCACGCACGCCTCCAACTCAATCATCAAGTTTGCGGACGACACAACAGTGGTAGGCTTGATTACCAACAACGACGAGACGGCCTACAGGGAGGAGGTGAGGGCCCTCGGAGTGTGGTGTCAGGAAAATAACCTCACACTCAACGTCAACAAAACTAAGGAGATGATTGTGGACTTCAGGAAACAGCAGAGGGAACACCCCCCTATCCACATCGATGGAACAGTAGTGGAGAGGGTAGTAAGTTTTAAGTTCCTCGGTGTACACATCACAGACAAACTGAATTGGTCCACCCACACAGACAGCATCGTGAAGAAGGCGCAGTAGCGCCTCTTCAACCTCAGGAGGCTGAAGAAATTCGGCTTGTCACCAAAAGCACTCACAAACTTCTACAGATGCACAATCGAGAGCATCCTGTCGGGCTATATCACCGCCTGGTACGGCAACTGCTCCGCCCTCAACCGTAAGGCTCTCCAGAGGGTAGTGAGGTCTGCACAACGCATCACCGGGGGCAAACTACCTGCCCTCCAGGACACCTACACCACCCGATGTCACAGGAAGGCCATAAAAATCATCAAGGACAACAACCACCCGAGCCACTGCCTGTTCACCCCGCTATCATCCAGAAGGCGAGGTCAGTACAGGTGCATCAAAGCTGGGACCGAGAGACTGAAAAACAGCTTCTATCTCAAGGCCATCAGACTGTTAAACAGCCACCACTAACATCGAGTGGCTGCTGCCAACACACTGACTCAACTCCAGCCACTTTAATAATGGGAATTGATGGGAAATGATGTAAAATATATCACTAGCCACTTTAAGCAATGCTACCTAATAATGTTTACATACCCTACATTATTCATCTCATATGTATACGTATATACTGTACTCTATATCATCTACTGCATCTTTATGTAATACATGTATCACTAGCCACTTTAACTATGCCACTTTGTTTACATACTCATCTCATATGTATATACTGTACTCAATACCATCTACTGTATCTTGCCTATGCCGCTCTGTACCATCACTCATTCATATATCTCTATGTACATATTCTTTATCCCCTTACACCTGTAGTAATAACCAACAATAAGGTAGTAGTTTTGGAATTGTTAGCTAGATTACTTGTTGGTTATTACTGCATTACTGTCGGAACTAGAAGCACAAGCATTTCGCTACACTCGCATTAACATCTGCTAACCATGTGTATGTGACAAATACAATTTGATTTGATTTGTGTGTGAGTACTGAATCCATATTTCATAAGTCTATCAACAATAAAAATGTGCTGTGATCGTGACATACATGTGTGGAATCAAGAGACTGGTTGAAACAACAAGTTAGAACCTAAACAGTTCAACTCCAATGTGGCTGCACCTGGTTTGGTCTCTTTTTAAAACACACGGGACACAATGTCAACACATCGCAGGTCGAGAGTGCATACCGGCGAAGGGGATGAAATGCGAAGTGGCATCTGCCTGGCTTCAAGAGGATGAGGTATTCATTCATACCCCTCAGCCTTGGATGAATGGGACTCCTAGGTTACCCAGCAAATGTGAGACAGAGTAAAAGTGTCTGAACATCCATGCATTTTAGTTACCTGTATTAATTTAAAGAAAGGTTAAGTCAATTAAGAGAAAATGTTTATTTACAATGACGACCTGTCCAATGACCTCTTTGTTCTGGTGGGCTATCATGCGCCCCCTCTTTCCAGCCAAAATTAAAAGCTCACAGCCTTGCTAGCTACACAACTCCAGTCTACTACACAACACTGTGTTCTCACTGTTTCTAGAGTAGTTGTATCATTAGAAGTACCTAGTGAGAGTCTAATTGAGACTACAGGAAGGAGAGTAGCTCTTGGTGCCCAATAACAATGCCCCCAGGACTCGTCTCTTTGGCTCTGTACTAGCTCTCACACATCCTGTGGTCCACTAATAAATAAAACACACACACACACACACACACAGAGACTAGCTCTCTCATCTACAGGGGAGGACACATTCCAAACTTAGCGCAGCCAGAGGGACAGGACAAGCAATTATCTGTGCCTGTTGCTGCTATGGAGACAGGATCCTCTCAGAGAATACTCTTGATTAAGAGGGTACCAAGACCCAGAAGAACTGAACAGACAAGAGAATAGGGAGTCATTGCTGCAATGTAGGCTATAGCTATTATGTCTACTCACACCTCCATTATTCAAAACTACAAGTCACAACAAGTATACAAACAGAGCCTGTTGGTGTCATTCAAGAACCATTGCAATTTATAAACAAACCTAAATCTAGGCTATTCAATAAAGTCTCTCTTCTATTTAAAGATAGAGTTCAATGTGCTCCCTGTCCCAGACTTGCTGTTTTCAACTCTAGAGACAGCAGGAGCGCTAGAGACTCTCTGAATGATTGGCTATGAAAAGCCAACTGACATTTAGTCCTGAGGTGCTGACCTGTTGTACCCTCGACAACCACTGTGATTATTATTATTTGACCCTGCTGGTCATCTATGAACATCTTGGCCATGTTTTGTTATAATCTCCAGAAGAGTACTGGCCAACCCTCACAGCCTGAGTTTTTCCTAGCCACCGTGCTTCTACACCTGCAATGCTTTCTGTTTAGGGTTTCTGTACAGCCTTTGTGACATCAGCTGATGTAAGAAGGGCTTTATAAATACATTTGATTGATTGATTCAGACATTCTCTCAGAAAACAAAAGTGACGCTTACTTTTATCATAAGCAGCCACAGAGAAACCTAGCCCCCACCCCACCACGGTGGGGTGTTGGCCTAAATCGGGAAAATGTGTTTTCTTTCCCCCGCATGAATATGCAGTGGACAGTTCAGGGGTTGTATGTGTACATCTTTCCTGCACTTTTTCCACAGGGAAAAAATAAACCGGGCGAATGTTCGTGTGGCCTCCAGCGAGCGTCAGTCTGTTTGTCGCCTCTTCTGGGTGGACTCTGGGGAAATTTACTCGCCAAACAAATTGAACCAATAGACATGTGGTGACTCTCCATGTTGCATGGCATCAACTGTGCAGAGTGTAGCTAAACTAGGTCGTGAGGATGATGCCTCAAACATATGTTTCATGTAAAGAATTGTTTGACCAGAGATGGTACATTTACCAGAGCATCATGATGAACCATTGGAGTCCAGTAGGCTTTATTTTATATTGAATTTCAAATCATGAGATTCTCTGAGATATCAGGAATGACAAGGGTCTTCCACATTTAAAAGTGTCTACAAAAATCAGTGTCTAGGTGAGCACCCTAGCCTCTGCAGAAATGCCTGGCACATTCCAAACCTCTTCCTTGATTCCAGGGCAGGAATTTAAAGTGACAAAGGTGGCATTCATGGTTGCTGGAGCAGTGGAACTATACTAACCGAGTGTAAGCAAACCTGATTGGCTGAAACATGAACCACAAATGGAAGCTGTTGCTGCATAAAACGCTGTACATTACATCACAACTGGGATCTGAGCGACAAACACAACCTCCCTCCCAAGATCGAGCTAAAATCAATATTCATGTGAAACTGAAGACGCAAATCGTGCACCAAGCAGGGAAGCAAATAAGTTGAGGCATCAATTGTTATGTTACATGCGTTGGATCAGTCGAGTTGCAAACTCTTTCATTCGGTATAAGTTATGCACCCGGAGCTTTAGGGCACTGGTCTTCCTCTTCCAGCTCGTATAGCGGTACCCTACTTGTCTCAAAGATCAACTTGGTTCTGTTCGTGCCAAAAAAAAAAAAACTCATGTGGTTTCTCCCTTGCTCACACAAAGGAGGGCTTTGATGCACAGCAGTCAATGACCCTTTGGTGTAAAGATACTGGGCCTGTGACTGGTTCCATTTGAAGATACCTACGAGGCTTCATTGCAGATGCAGGGACCTCCCACCAAGCGCTATTGACTGTAGGCAGGGAAAGATGGGCACAGAAATATTTTAGGTTTAATTCACAAGATACAGAACGCTGTGGAACGTGAAGAAGACTGGGAGAGACCACAACGGCAAACTGTAGAATACAAATGAGAATGTTACCTTATATTTGTGGGCTTCCGCTGTGGTAACGTCAAACTGACCTATTTTGGTGCTATTACATCAGGCGTAAGGATGACTCCATGGACGCGAGCAGACTCCCACTTAACAATTGTGTAGCGTTGATTTGGACCACCTGTCCACTAAAGAAGCCAAGTATTAAATTGAGCCATTAAAACAAAACCACCCTGTGAAATATGACCCACCACAAGGGGTGTCCATAAATGACAACAGCATTGTACGTACGCTTGCCATAACTTTTACTGAGGTGTGTTTCACCATACCCACGGTCCACAAGGCGGAGCATCGTTATGCAGATACACAACAGTGGAAACTGGATCTCCCATTGTCCTCATCTCATCCACTTGAGACAACGCCATGGGAGCATGCGAAAAGCTATTTAAGTCATCAAGCTGCGTGTCTGTCAAGGGCAAGAAGGCAACATATTAAAGCACATCACTTTCAGCTGCTGATTTCCCTGGGGTAACCTAATAGTCCAGAACGGCCTAATAGTCGGGCAAGGCAGTTGGGCCTGCGGTATCACACTGGGCCTGGACCCCTCAAACAAACAGCCATTTAAGGGGCGTTGCAGTCGAAGGGGGTAGGTAGGCGTTCACAAGGCCAATCAGAGGGTCGGGGACAGCAGGAAGTTGGAAGTTTATGCAGCTGCTCCCACGTTGAGGGACAGTGTCAAGCTGGACATGGCTAAACAGGTGCCCGCTCTGAAATGCCCGCAGATACTGAGATGAACCAGTTGGGGCCTGCAGTCCATTGGGACAGTGCAGTAGGAGCAAGTCACCCTCCATTTAATAACACAGTCCAGAGTGACAGACAACAGGCAAAAGGGGAGACTGTGAATCCACTCTGATAAGGGCCACGATGCAGAGGTGCAGGGTACCAGGGATTTGGTTTCTGGGAGACTCCCCCACGACTCACCTTCCTCAACCAGTCTGTCATGTAGGACGTGGAACTCATTTTAAAACATGAATATTGAGCATCCGCCATTAAAATTCAAACATAATTCCTAATTTGACATCACTGTGCTCTTGTATGACATGACAATCCAAGAAAGACAGATTAACTAGTGAGCAAAGTTATTACAAATGTATTTATTTAATAGTACCCAAAAATTTTGAAATAAACCAGTGGCCATCTCCTGCACAAAGGCTGCGCAAGGATGTTGGTTGCCATTGCAGTGACTTGATCAGCTATGTAGCTAACTGTTGTAACTAGCTTACTGACATGAATGACACAAAAAGCTTGCATTGGCCTGTCTAAATTCCCCTGAGGTTGTAGGCATGCAGACCCACAATTAAAAATAACTGATATCAGAAATCAGTCCGCATGATCAGCATGTTTCTCCCCGTAATCGTATCGTTGGGTCAGCTGAGCACAACAGCTGACTCGGGGGGCTATTGCAATGACTCGTGGCAGAAGAACAGCTGCTTCGTGAAAACTCAATGGAAGCATCAGCTAGCACTACTAGCTACAGTAACTTGCTAGCTAGCTTTTTTTGGAAGACAACATTGTGTGCAGTACTAGGTAGCTGGTTAGTTAGCAGCACCGTTTCAGTCAAAGATGATTTCAGGGAATGGCTCAGCTAACGTTGGACACATTTACGTTAGCTTTCGCACTTATAGTCAAAACTTCAGAACCACTGCTAATTGAAGCACAATATTCCTTAGCTCACCAAAAAGAAAAATACTTGTTTTAGCTTAGATTAATTCAGACAATTTTGATGTAGAAATTGAGTTCCGCAGACGATGTCACGTAGGTAATATTTTCAACGTTATGGCAGCCATTACCATTTACGAAGATACGAGACAGTTCAGGTGGAATCAAGACGCCATCTGATGTAAGACAATGACACTGAGTAGGATGTTGCTTGAGGGATTTATCAGACACTGCTGTGTAAGACTCCTTTTCCCCATACTAGGGTAAATGAAGTCAAGCGAGATTAGGATGAAGTAAGCATAGGAGTCAATTTAATCATAACTGCTAAATGTGTTTCCTGGATAAATTGACAATAATGACAATGTTCCACTCAAAAAGGAGGAGGACAGCAAAGAACAGCCCGGCAGTAGGATAGAATAGGGCGGGGTGATCTGGCTTAAAAATCACATCTCAATTTTTTTTTCAAACTTAAGGGCAATTCACAATATATTTTGTTTATGTTCTCTAAATAAGCATTGTTGTACAATTAAAAAGGTAAAATACACCGCATTTCAAACAGTCAGCAATAATCTAATGAATTCACAGCGTGTGAAATTAGGCTAAATAATATAATTTCTCTAACTAGTTTCACCTGATTCTTTTTTTGCAATAATCACTGATCTGGCTTTCAAGTCTATGAAAATGCCCTTTTTGTTCAAACATTTTTACCAGAACAAATGCATAATGTACATTCACCAATAATGACAAACTTCTTGTAGCAGATATTACCATACAGAAAATTAACACAGGTCTCAATCTCTCAAGCAAAAGAACATGCTAGTGAGTAGCCACTTAATGTTTATATTTAAAGTTTAGCTAACTTGAATCTATGTGTTCGCTAACAAGGCAGAACAGTTGAATTGTTATGAACACACCCTTCTGTCTGTCTCCCACTGTTTGAACAGCATGCTAGCCTGTCCACTGTGTTCAGATGTTAAAATCAAGTGGCCTACCTTATTTTTCAGAACGAAAACGAGTTGCCAATTCATTATATCAATTATGTTTGAATGCTTACTGCACATTTATTTAAAAAACAAACAAAAAAAAGACCACACAGCTAACATAAGTCTGTAGCTAAAATGCTGATAGAGGTACATGGTACCGCAACGCCGTGCGAGAAACTGAGCATTCATTTTCCAGAATCAATGTTCACTGATACTCCTGTTTCAGTAGTCTGCTCTGCGTGCAATTTGAGTAGTTGAAACATTTTTAAAAAAGGTATCGTTAGAAAGGTTAACTTCTTTATTGCAGTAAAATGTCTCAATGTGTTTCAGTGTCCATTTGACAGATTATGTTGGGCCAAACCTCAAATTGCGAGTTGACACTGCTTGTCAGAGGAAGAAGTGTTCTCTCAACTTTGTTGGTGTGGCAGGGGGAGGGGCTTGGTGTGTGTGTGGAAACAGAGAGGAAAAGGTGAAGCGAGAGGTTTCACTCTTGCCCAAATCCTGTCCAGAATGAGCTTTGTCGCCTGCCTTACAGCGAAGGAGACCAAAAAGACAACATGAGAACAAGCAGACAAAATGCTCATAAAAAGGATATACAAAATAACTTCATGCGATTCAAACATCTGGAATATTGCAGAAAAACATTCATACGAATTAATTCGATATACAAGAAACCAGACCTAGGATGGGTTTGCATTGCAGCTGTTCTTTTCTGTCCTGTCATCACAGAGAGCATGGCATGCGATTGTATCAGAGGCCGATGAGACTAAATCCTTGGTGAACCGTTCCCTTCATTTAACGCAGGGGCTCAGCTGTGAGATGGATACCCATCTGTGGCCAAAACATTTATATGAGATTCCCCTGCCCCTTCACTGCACACACAAGGGACAAAACAGCTGGAGGGGGGTCGGCGCAGAGATGAGTGGGAGCTTACCATGGCCATACATGGTCATTTTCTTGGTGGAGATTATGACAGTAAAAAAAAATGTTTAATTACATGACACGACTTAGACAAATACTACAGAAAAGACCTATATACAGTATTAGAATACATTTTTCTGTACAGTACTACATTGTACTCTACTCTATTTAGCCAACTAAACAACGATGTACGATGGAGTTGAGAGACGACTAGTGTGTGGGCAGAATCACATGAATTGTCCTGTGTAAAAGCGGGATATTCTTTGGGTGCTGAAATGTGCAGTTATAGTCCACTGAGCTATCCAAACTTGTGAAATATAGGTTCAGATTTGGTCCGGTCCGTCTGGACGTTAAACATCGAGGCCAGGGTCGACTGACCAAATTTAAAACTACTTTTCAACATCCATGAACGTCTGATGTCGGTCAGTGCGTTAGGATGCTTGTTACAGTGGGCTCGTGGGTAGAGGTCAGTAAGAGCTGGGAGAGGTGACATTAACTGGAGCGAGACAGAGCGAGAGGTTGTCCAGACTCAGCCTGTTTTTAACACTCTTGGTTTGACCCTGAGACAGACAAAGCTGTTCTGAGCTGAACATGACAGTGGAAGGGAGGACAGTAAGCAGGTGACCCAACTGTGATTTGTGACCATTATGATTTCCCATTCTACCAATTTGGTAACAGAATTACGAGTTATATTCACTTAATAATTCAAGTAAAATTGATATCATTAAAATCACTATAAACTGAAATCGGTAGGTCTACCATTACCTATTATTTTGTGAACTTTCATTATCCTCCCTCATGAGGGAGAGACATTTTAAAAGATATGTCGGTTTTTGGTTACGGAATTGAGAGGCACAAGGCAATATTTTTTTTAGCTGGTAAACAATTCCTCCAAAAACCAAATATTAAGTGTTGATATTATTTGGCAGGGGTTTTTATGCATTTTTGATAAGACCTTTTCCTTGTAGATTTTAACATTTTCTGATTCAGAAATCAAAGCCTTTACTTATGCCTAATTTGATATGCTCCTGGAGAAGAAAATAAAAGCTTTGTCTACCTCGATCGTGAGTCCAGAGCCAAGTTTCCGGCCCTGGAAGAGTCAGGGGTTCAGACACTTTTGTCATGTGAGCCTTGGGGCTTTCATTTTACTGTTGGCTAACTGGCTTGAAGGTGATAAAGTAGCCTACTCTCTGTTTTCGGGGGGGGGGGGGGGGGGGGAATAACAATTGATGCACCAAAGCCAGGTTACAACCCATGACATCTCAACTATGCCCCCTCATCCACCGTGGTATGGCATCTGCCGCAGGCAGCTCAGACTTGGAAGTCTATCCAGAGTATGTGTTTTCGATGTGAGATTTAGAATGCGATGCAATTAGCTGTCCCCTGTGGGTGGGGGTGGGGGGGGTGGGGGGGGTCATCCTCTCCACCCCCTGCTTCACCCCCTCCACGCCTGCCAGTTGGCAGTGTTGACCTCATGCTGTGAGAAGTGCAAGCGACTGATGCGTACCGCAGAAAGCGTGGGGCCCCTGACAAACAAACAATACCCCTACAGCACACAAGGAGGGACAAAATACAATAAACATTATGGGAGGCCAACAGCAGAGGATGTTGAAATGTTTAGGAGACGAGGCTTGGGACGTTCACAGTTGTGCAACCCAGCAGTTTTTTTAGACCTCATATGTTGATAGTGTTGGCATAGTAACCAAGTAATTATTTCTTCTCACAAACTAAATTGGCGGGAAGGGGCAATGTGTGTAGTACTGAAGGTTAGTCTATCCTCCACAGTAAATTCCACACGCTTCTCTTTATAGTACATAAAATCTAAAAAGCCTTTGGTGCTCTGGGAATGTTGTGGCATTTCTACATTCGGTTCTGGAAATAGATGGCGCTTAATGAAAAGCATATGAACTTCAATTTAATTACACAAATTCTGATCTCATAACAAGAACCACTTGTTCTCTCTGCAGAGCACTCAGGAGAGTCACCAGGCAACTCCATATTGGTTCCAGGCAGGTCAACAGACTAAAATTGTCCCTAAAACAAATCTCTCCAGACAGCCCTTGAGAGGACCGGAAAGGGTCAATACGCGGGCAAAAATCTGGCAAAACATCTAGCAATAAATATTGTTTTACCACAGAGGGACTCAAAAAGGTACCAGCACTCATGTCCCTAGTTCTTCAAACGGTTCAGACTGAGCTTGTTCTTGGGTGGCGAAGTGTAAAAACATCTCTTCTCCCCTGCTCGTGACCTCTCTGCCCTGGATTCAGTCTGTGTGGGTTTCCCTTGATGATTGGAGCCTGTGGCTTTTGAGCAGCCTTTGGTGTACCTCATCATGTTCAACGAGAGCCGTGCATAGTTGTGATTGGCTCTGTCAGACAGGGTTCTTTTCATCTGGGAGTTTCGCTGTCCATTTCACATGCCGTCGTCATTTTAGAGGAGCATGAAGGGATGGCACGGACATAAACAGTTGGACCACTACTTTTGTGTATACTTTATACACTGCGTCAGCAATTACTCTTATGTCATTACTTATCATTCGGCACAAAACCCAAGCAGTTCTGGGAGTGGGTTTACATGCAAGTATTTTGAAGACAGGCTTAAAAAAAAAAAAAATTTTTAAATCTGCAAATATTCTTATCAAAAAGCCATAATCGGTCCTCAAAAAATTGTGAAATCCCTCTCTAAAAATGGGAAAGAAATGCAGCCAAATCTCTATGTGGAATTGTGAATGACATCTGCCGGGCTTTCCTAGTGTACTTTACAACATGGAAACACTCCTCTCCCAGTCAGCAGCACTGAGGTTGGCCAGGGTTACAGGGCTATGCACCTGGACTGATATGGTGCCAATGGCTCATATGTGGCTGAAAGACAAGCCTAGGTCCTAGCTTTGGCAGAAAGGCATGTCTAAAAAAAAAAAAAAAAAGTGACATTTTGATTCATATAGAAAGTAGCAATGAAGGGTGTGCAACGGCAAATATTTAATTTTGACCTCATGCCCAACAGACTACTTCATTTCATCCTTCTCCGTTAAACGTAAAGACAATTGGGTCATCAAAGTTATTCTGCAACGGATGACTCACACCATCTTTGGGATTTATCTTCCACACAATCGTCCATTTTTAATCCCTGTTGATTTCAACCCAACGTTTCCTGGCCACACAAAGGAAATTGGGGCTGTTTTCAGTAACAGATCTTCCTGAAATAGCCAAAGGAGCCTACTTCAAGTTCAAAGCTAAATATAGCTCTTTTTTTTACCAACAAAGCTGTTTCCATCAAGGAGTGAAAAAGGGGATACATTTTTTCTTTTTTTAAATAAGCACCTAAGTACGCCAGAGTAACAGATCCACACACAGATGTAGTTTCCTAAATTGGTTCTAAAGAACATCCAATTTAGCAAAAAAACAACAAAAACAATAGTTAAACCAAATGCTTTGAAATGTTTAAAAACACATACTACCATGAGTCTGGAGACCAAATAGTTCTGAGCTTTTTGTTGTTGAACAGTTCATCATTAGACACTTCAAAACAGACCAATTTTTCCCACCATTTTGTTCAGGCCATTCCTGGCTGACACTCCATATCAGATAACTTGACATCTTATGAGCCAAATCTCTTCCTCCTTGCCAAGGCCCTGCTATTTCTCTGCCGGCGAGCAATCTCACGACGGGTGGCATGGTTTACACAGGCATTCATTTCAAAACATCTGCCAGGCTGTCATTTTAGGAGCTCATTAAGGGCTATCAGATCAAACGTCAGTTATGTCCGCCGCTGGCATCGTCTTTGTGCACAGGGTTGGGCCCCAAATACGGAGGGCATTGTGGAAACTAATTACAAGCACCTCGGTTACAACATGCCTTGGCACGACCCGGCTGGGTTGACCCGGGGTAGATTTACTCAACAAGCAAATAAAGTGGCATCAATCATCCTATGAGTTGGGCATAGAGGAGCATCAACCATATCAGAGGACTCAATTATAAAAATGTTACCTTTACACCCACCTGCCCATGTAATTTTGAAACCTTTGACAGTGTAAATAGTGTCACTGCTGTTTTGCTTTAAATACTGTGCAGTTAACAGTTACTCATCTAAACTGTGAGTCTCCACCGTTACTTTTAAAATTGTGCGTATTTCATTGGTGTGTGTGTGTGTGACGTTGCATAGAGGTTGAGGTCTTATTTTTACACTTCTAATAATAGTACGACAAATCTTTATACATCAACCCACCTCTCAAATAAATGCCCTATATATCAGGGCTGCCCACTGACCGCTAACACCATTTGCTTTGGCTGACTAAAGGGCAATAGTGGGGAGATTTATTATTTCTATCCCCCAAAAAAAACTCCTTCAAAAACATATTTTCCAGATCTTAAAGTTCAGCTGTAATAAACACTCGTGTGCCTGATCAAACTGCAGCTGCCAGAGGCGTGCCAAAAGAGAATAGTGATGGTTACCCCTGACATTTAACGGCACAGTCCCAAAGACCCACAAGACCTCGGAGGAGTTCGACAAGAGAAAAGAACATGCCATCACGCCTAACCCAGAATGTGTTTCAAGAAAACATTTCAGCTGCTTATCCTCCATCCTCACATGTGTCATAGACCAGAGTGACCCTCGCTTTCATACGAGTAGTTGCCATTGCTTTAACAAGACACATACACAGTAGGAACAGATGGCAGTATAGGAAATAAGGACTGGGTTTTGATCGAACCAGCAAATTTGTACAAGCTCTGAAAGTACTACACAAATTGGATGAAATGCTGGAAATAAGATTAGAATACTATAGGCATAATTCAATGTTTCAGAAAATAATGCACTTCCATTGCTGATTGATCTTATTGTATGCGGTTGGTTATTCTCGCTTCCTCATCTCTGCGATATAGCCGGCTGTAGCATCCCCTATGCCCTGTGTAATATAGCCTTCTGTGGCGTTGCCTATGTCCTGTGTGGGCGCTGTTGGCTTACGAGAGTTCACTCAACTTACAAAATGTACCTCACGTGAAAGGTAATATAACCAAGAAAATAATCTATACTAGCGTCAGCAGCCCAAACACTGGCTGTGTAGCAAAGTAAACAAACCCAAATATTAGATCGCCGGCTCTCCAGGTACATAGACCACTCTCCAAATAACTATAAAACAAGTTACATTTGTAATCAATGTGAACTATTCCTCTAACTGAAACCTCCTTGGAAGCAGGTCATATTCCAGTACTTAAAGGCAAAGGATGTTTCACATTATACACTGTAGATCTTAATCATGACACAGGACCATCTCGTCAGGGGGAAAGGGCTCACAATATGGTTTTGATGTATAAGTATCTGAAGACATTTTTATTTCCCCCTCTGAAGCCCCAGAAATCAAAATGGTGATATTTCAAACAATACACTGAGCCTTGCATTTAAAAACAGTCCAATAAGACTGGGGGCTCTTTTCCACTTAATTATAGTATGAAAACCACACTACAGCATAGCATGCTTCTCAGTCATCTTAGTTTAGAATAAACAAAAAATGTGAGTGCAATTCAGAGGAAAGGGACTTGTCAAGTGAAATGATACTACTTCTGTCTTTGCAATTACTTCTAGTGCAAGTGCTTCTAAAGTATTTTTCCCAGACCAATCCTGATTTCCATAACAATGGAAGGAGATGGTCCCCCTCCAGTTCTAAAGATCAAGCAGGCCTCTCAACTACCTGTGAAGTCTCTTGTCAGGCTGCTTTTATCTCCTGGGTTCCCATGCAAATGTGGTCCCATTTCCTCCAGAGACCCTGAGGCCAACGACAACACCCCAACACACTTTTTCTCCATGTCTCCAAAAAGATACAAATCCATTCCCTGACTGTTTCTCCACACTTCCACTTACCTACAAGATAAAAATATATATACTGTAGTCATACATTGGGGCATTGCGGAAGGACCAAAGCAAAAGCATTGAGCTGGAGCCATGTCACTTCTTTGCACAAGCTTACCTTAAACTTTTACAGGCGGCTTTAGCCTGCAGCATAGCTAAATTACCCTTCTACACGCTGTACTACAGTATTTGCCTTACCAACATATCCATAGGATCCTATAATTCAGTTATAGGATCTCTATGAACATATCATTCCTGACAATCAGCCTGTGCTGCCCAATTAGAATTGGAGCTCTGAGATGATTGGAAATTGTTTGAGCAGTAAGAGCACCTGCTCTCCATGACAGACTGACCAGGTGAGCCTGGGTGAAAGCTATGATTCCTTATTGATGTCACTTGTAATCCACTTCAATCAGTGTAGATGAAGTGAAGAAGACCAGTTAAATAAGGATTTTTAAGCATGGAGACAATTGAGACATGGATTGGGTATAGGTGCCGTTCAGAGGGTGAAAGGGCAAGACAAAAGTGCCTTTGAACGGGGTACGGTGGTAGGTGCCAGGCGCACCGGTTTGTCTCAATAACTGCAATGCTGCTGGGTTTTTCATGCTCAACATTTTCCTGTGAGTATCAAAAATGCTCCCTCACCCAAAGGATATCCAGCCAACTTGACACAACGGTAGGAAGCATTGGAGTCAACATGGGCCAGCATCCCTATGAAAAGCTTGACACCTTGTAGAGTCCATGCCCCCAACAAATTGAGGTTGTTATGAGGGAAAGAGGGGTGCAACTCAATATTAGTTAGGTGTTCTTAATATGTTGTACACTCACTGTAGGCCAGTCACTTCCCCCACTCTCTTCAGCCCAGGTCTGGCCATATTCTATGAAAGAGCCTGTTGAATCAAGCTGAGCAGTAGGGAAACTTCTGAAGTCAGGTCATGCAAACATGAATTTTGCAGATAACCAATATTGATAATTATTCTGCCTTCTGCCCAAAAACAGTTTTGAGTCATGGTCCTGTTATGAGCTCTACTAAGCTCAAATGACATACTGTAAAATGCATATTGTTATGGAAATAGCAGCATTACCATGTGTGACATTGGAAGACAGTTCTTTGTATGCCCTGCAATGCTGTCAAGTCAAAGACCAATGCTCAAGGGGATAGAATATTTGGTCATGACATTATCTAAACTAACCAACTGGACATTAAAAAAATACAAAATTGGTAGCACGATTTTCACTGATTATGTTTTTGGAACATGGAGTTTTTTGGGGAGTGGGTGACAACGAGCTTACTGCCGTTAAATATTACACTAGCCTTTCGTTGAATAAAATATATGGGGCGGCAGGGTAGCCTAGTGGTTAGAGCGTTGGACTAGTAACCGGAAGGTTGTGAGTTCAAACCCCCGAGCTGACAAGGTACAAATCTGTCGTTCTGCCCCTGAACAGGCAGTTAACCCACTGTTCCCAGGCCGTCATTGAAAATAAGAATTTGTTCTTAACTGACTTGCCTGGTTAAATAAAGGTAAAATAAAATAAATAAATAAATAAAAGGGTTACATTTTTTGAAAACCAAGACAACGTTGTTTCAACTTGTTTGTGGGCACTTACAACTTGGGTTATTGGATAAAGTACTATACTCTAGTCACCAACATTTTTCTGAAATAAAGCTTGTTTGTTACATTGAAGTAGTAGTCCATATTATAGAGTATTGTACCGAGCGATAAGCACACTTTCAGATAACTTAACACGTATAACACCCGGCGGGCTTGTGGCCACTTGGTGTCTTCTTACCTTTGGTGAAAATAAGAAAGAGAGTCGTGGTGTGTATGGTCGGCATGACTCCTTGTCTACGCCTATTCGCCGAGTTCAGGTTACTCTCTTTGAAACCATTATTTTCTGTGGACGGTAACTCCATAATAGAACTCCAGCAAAGTAAGCCACAACTAAGTTAAATCATTCGCACAAGAAAACGAGCCCCAAAACCAAGGGAAGTCAGCGCGAAACCCTGAACTATCAGCGTTTCACAAGACCTCTGAAAAGTACTCCAACGAGAAACGACTGCTTTGTCTAGTGGTCGTCCGATGATGCGACTGTTGCACGATCAATTTGTAAATGTGAAGACGTGGGCCCTATTCCATTATTTCAAATAATGGCAAAAAGAAAGAAAGCTGTCTACATAAAATTACTTCGACACTATTGAATGAAAGTAGCCTTTTTATTTTACTCTCCCCTTCGCTCCCACATTGGATGAGAAGCTTCCGGTGTTTGGAGAAGAGAGGGAGGGGTGAGGGGATGGTGGGCACTAAATAATATATATTTTTAAAGGTAGCGTTAGTATGCCAAACGTGTTTGCACGTTTCTATGCAAACATTTTATTTTTATTTTATTTTAGCAGGTAAATTGACTGAGAACACATTCTCATTTACAGCAACAACCTGGGGAATAGTTACAGGGGAGAGGAGGGGGGGTGTATTTGATTTGGTTCCCTTTTAGTCCTCATTTGGACTAATCTTCCAAGAGTCCTTAAACATTAAAAAACTATTTGTAATATGATCACATTTTTCACATGCTGTTACAAACAGACATAATAGACTTACATATTGACCCGATAAATACTCTAACAGTCTAAAAAGATAGATTGATTCTTCATCTACCATAGTCAAGCACAACTTTCCTATGTATTATATTTAAATGGTTTTAAAGCATTGTTTAAATGTATATATAGAAAGGTTTCTGGTTTGCTCAGTTAAATTATTACATTTCTTTATTGCTCTTGTGGCAGACCAGGGGGTTTGATCAAGACGTTTACACAGATCAGACACGGACAGAGTATGATTAGCTCGGTTTCAAGGGTGTTTATTAAATAATAAATCAAAAGAAAAGGATTGGTCTCCCCCATGAGACCCTCTCTGGGATACCGTCTTAGCTCGGGCACCGTCTCCAACTACACGGAAGTCAACTTACTTCCCCCAGTCCGCAGCATCTGTTTGAGCATTTTTTTAAAGCGCTTGAGTCCAACCGTCTGCGGGTGAAAAACGGAGGTCCGGATCTGCTAGATCTGCAGGAGGGCACACAACTCTTTCATGAGGCGGGACATAAACGCCGTACCTTGGTCTGTCAAGATCTCGTTCGGGATGCCCACCCAGCGAAAGAGGTGGAACAGCTCCCGGGTGATTCCCTTGGATACCACCGCCCGTAGGGGAATGGCCTCGGGATACCGGGTGGCATAATCTACTATCACCAGGATTTACCTGTGTCCTCATGCTGTTTTTACCAGGGGTCCCACTATGTCCATGGCGATGCATTCAAAGGGCACCCTGATGATCGGTAGGGGGACCAATGGGCTTTGGAAGTGGGCTTTCAGGGTTGTGAGTTGACACTCCGGGCAGCTGTGACAGTAGTCTTCCACGGCCCTCCTCATCCCGGGCCAGTGGAACCGGGTGGCGATCCGTTCCGGGTCTTCTCCATTCCCAGGTGCACCCCCAACAGGTGGGTTGTGGGCCAGCTGAAGAACGGTTCCCACGTACCGTCGGGGCAGCAACAATATCTCTCGAAGTTCCCCCTGTTGGTGCGACACCTGATACAAAAGGTTATTCTTGATTTGGAAATGGGGGTATTGCCAGTCACTCACCCCCAGAAGTAGCTGTCCATCCACCGCTATCACTTGGGCAGCGGAGGCTTTCAAGTTCGAATCCTCCCACTGGGCCGTCCCGAACTGTCCCCTCATTTGGCCCCCTGCGAGGGTCTCGAGTGGCTCCTAAAAATCGAGGGCTCCGACTCCGGAGCAGTACACACATGCTGGTTAACCGGTTGCTTCCGGGCCGCACAGACTATTGGTCATCCCCGCTCTCTTCTTCGGCCGGCTCGTACCTTCTTCCTCAACTCGTGCCCCCATAGGGCCGCGAACAGCGGACAATCCTGTCCCCCTAGGAGAGGTACCGGCAACTCTGGCACTGCACCCACTATCATCTGGCAGCTCCCTTGTGGTGTCACGAGGTTGATCCATACGGTTGGATACCGCTTTGTGTCACCGTGAACACAGGAAATGGACATCTCCCTACCCCTTTCGGTCTCCTGGTTCAACAGGCTCGTGGTTACGAGCGTAACCATACTTCCGGAGTCCAATAGTGCTTCTGTGTCGTGTCCGTCAACCTTCACCGGGACTATGGGTGCAGTTGATTCGGGGTTAACCCAACAGGAGGTGACATAGTTCACAGCGTGACCCACCTCACCTCCGGGGCTAGCTGATGGCATCGACTCCTCTCAAGCCGGGCATTTCCAGGCAATGTGTCCCCGGGCGCCACACTCAAAACACCTCCTTTGGTCTCCATCTACCTGGGGTCGTCGGTGACGGGTCGGCCCTACCCCAGCCGTTTCTCTATGGGTTTGTGGTCCTTTGGCCCTGCCGACTGTCGGGTTCAGGGTACACCGCAGTGGGGCTGTCCTTCCATCCCCTCGGGCGAGTCGCTGACTCGTCCCGGCTCCCATTAAGCAGGGCCTGCGTGTTATGTTGCGTCTCCACTGCTTCCAGGAGGCCCTCCAAGGTTTGAGGCGCTAATAGATTCGCTGCCCTCTTCATGTTGTGGGGTAGCGCCCGTAAGAAGCGATCCAGGACCACTTTGTCGAGGATGGAGAGGGTGGATACGTCAGTTAGGAGCCATGCCCTGGTGACGCGCAGTAGGTCGCTCATCTGCTCGGGGGGATGCGTCGGCTACGAACCTAAAGTCGTGGAACCGTTGAGCCCGATGGGCCAGGCTGTACCCATAGCGGCTGAGTATCTCCTGTTTGAGCCCGTTGTAATTAGCCACCTGTTCGTTGTTCAGGTCCCAATACTCCTTTGGGCATTCCCAGAGAGGAACGGGGACTGGCCCACTTCGGCCTTGGCCATCCTTCCCGTAGAGTCGTCCGTTCAAACGTACAGAGGTAGGTCTCGACATCATCGTCTTCCGTTAGTTGGTTGGGATGTGATTCAGGACGCTGTTCCTCCAGCGTTGGTTCCTGAACCGACTGTTGTGCTTGTTGGGCCTGGACGAATGGAGCTATCAACTTGTCCAGGCTGATTCTGTGTAAATGTCAACCCTGATCTGACCATGTTATCAGATTGCCCGCATTCTCCACCACTTGTGGCAGGCCAGGGCGTTTGGTCAAGACAGATCAGACATGGACAGAGTATGATTAGCTTGGTTTCAAGGATGTTTATTAAATAATAAATCAAAAGAAAACGATCAGTCTCCCCCATGAGACCATCTCTGGGATATCGTCTTCTGGGCTCCGTCTTGCTGTATCCTGTCGGGCACACAAACTCAACTCCCTCGTCTTAGCTCGGGCACTGTCTCCAACTACACGAAAGTCACCTTACTTCCCCCAGTCCTCTCCTGTGTGCTGCCCTTCTGGTAGCTTTATGGGGCTTGTACAGCTGGTGAGCAACCAGCCCTTGATTGCTCACCAACTCCCCAATCAGCCTCAATTAGTCCTGGGCGGAGAGCCCGTCAAGACCTGGCACGTCCAGCAGATGGAGCCGTCGCCTCGTTATGTATACTCCGTCTGTCAATAGGCCTCGACGAGTCTTCCGCCGGTGGCTGACCTGCTGTACGCCACACTCTACATCAAAGTTTTATTTTGCCTATTTCTCTTTTTTGTCTGGATAACACATAGATGGTGGACAATCTATTCCTGATATTTACTGAATGTCTGTCTCTTACCAACTGAATGCCTTTGTGAATAGAGTTTGGCTGTTTTAAATGTTGTATAGTGTGATGAAACAGGCAGGGAGCAGGTCTCGAACCCTCAACCTTCTAATCCGAAGTCCAGCGCGCTATCGACTGTGCCCCAAAAGCATGCTCGAGCGGCAGAGTCAATATCCACGCTTATAAACCCAGGGTCGTTCCACTACTCCCTGATATTTTCCAAATCTACTTGTAGAGCTTGCTGTACATGTTGAACCGATTGTCTTGCTGTATAAATTGTAGTATTATCTGCAAATATAGTAGCTTGAGTTTCAGATAAGGCATAAGGAAGGTCGTTGGTATATATTAAGTAAAGAAGTGGCCCAAGGCAGCTGCCTTGCGGTATTCCAGGGTTTAAAGCATGAGGGGAAGAAAATGAACCATTGACATAGGTGGACTTTTTCCTGTCAGTTTTATATGACTGTACCCAATTCAGTGCTACCTCCTTAAAACCATAATGCATTAATTTTGTCAAAATTATTTAATGATCCACTAAATCAAATGCTGCACTAAAATCTAAAAATTGTACACCCACAAACCTGCCATTATCCATAGCATTGAGCCACTGGTCAGTCATGTCAACCAATGTAGTGGTAGTGGAATGTGTTTTGTGTCACGCTCTGGCCATAGAGAGGCTTTTTATTCTCTATTTTGGTTAGGCCAGGGTGTGACTAGGGTGGGCATTCTATGTTATTTTTTCTATGTTTTTGTATTTCTTTGTTTCTGGCCGGGTATCGTTCTCAATCAGGGACATCTGTCTGTCGTTGTCGCTGATTGAGAACCATACTCAGGTAGCTCTTGCCCACATGGGTTTTGTGGGTAGTGATTTTCTGTTTAGTGTGTTTTGCACCTGACGGAGCTGTTTCGGTTGTTTCTTTTGTTCCTTGTTGTATTTAGTGTTTATTAAAATAATGATGAACACTTACCACGCTGCATCTTGGTCCTCACCTTCTCCCACCTACGACAGTCGTTACATTTTGCGATAAGCATGCTGATTGGCTGTAATCAGATCATTCTTAACCATGTTGTCCCATATTTGTCTATTCACAATTACCCTCCAATATCTTACTGAGTGCAGGGAGTAGACTAAATGGTCGACTATTGGCCGGAGTAATGGGTTCTTTGCTGTCTTTCGGAATAGAACACAGTTTCGCATGCTTCCATACATTTGAAAACATCCCCTTTTCCACTAACCATTTACATATTTATTTCAGTGGAGCTGCAATCTATGGGGCAGCATAGCGAAGTAAAAAATTGTCCATAAGATCATAACCTGTACATTTACCATCAGGTAATGACTTCAATAGTTTTAACACCTCCTCTACTGACACCATTTGTAGACTAAAAGAGCAGGTCTTGTTGCTCATAATATGATCATCAATCCATTGGACAATAGCTTGTTTGGAAGAATGTATGTTTACATTATCACTCAGTAAATACATTTTCTTTGTAAAAAAATGTTGCTAAATTATTGGCAATATCAGCTGGTTTTGTTATTGTTCTCCCGCCAACCTCCACACTAGATGGGCATGATGAGATAGATGTACAAGTATGCCCTTAACTCTATTCCACACATTTTAAGAATTTTTACAATCAATAAAAGCATTTTTGTAAAATAACATTTTTTTTTCTTAAGATTTAATTTATCTGCATAATTACCCAATGTTCTATAATTCTGAACATCAGTTTCTAGTTTAGATTTGGCTGCTAAGACTTTTGCCATATTTCTTTGAGAAAAAGCCTCACCCAGTTCATCATCACTCCATAGAGATGGACGACCCCCAACTGTCCTCTTTCTTACTGGGGCATGATGGTCTATTACCTCAGTGAGAAAATCAATAAAACATTCTGTAGTGTGATTTAAATCATCCTCTTGATAAATCAGCTCCCAGGGAACAGCAGCCAAATCATTTTGAAATAGCTCATGATTAAAGGTTTTACAATTTCTCTTGACCACAATCCTTGAGGGTTTCTTTGGAACCTTGGTGTTCATGGTTATGGTCACAATATTATGGCACTGATCTGGCTTTTAAGCATTGCAATGGTATATTACAGAAGATCAGATCAATGCATGTGTCTGAACGATGACCCATCTTAATTGATGATCTAGTAGTATCATTAACCACTTGTTTCACAGTTCTCAGCATATCTCATCAATTTAGTTACATTTGAATTATTATGATCCTTCCAATTTATATTAAAATCACCCAAGATAAACACATCTCTGTTACTATCTGTGACCTGGTCAAACCCAGTGCATAATTTATCCAGATAGGACACCTTAGAGCTAGGAGGTCTATACACACATCCTACCAATATGGGTGCCTGGTGAGGCAGATGTACCTGAGCCCATAGTGCCTCTATTTGACATACATTATGGTCATCCCTCCTCTTAAAAGGTATATGATTCTGTGTACAGTGCTACACCCCCACCATTCCTATTCCTGTCCTTTCTAAGTAGACTATTTCCTTGAATGTTCATTTGCCCATCATTTACAGCCAAAATATGACTATTATTTATGTTGACCAAGTTAAGAACCTCATGTGTTTTGTTAGGAAGGCTACATACATTAAGCTATATGCAACCCTTTCCTTATCAAGTGGAGATCAATTGAGCATGTATTCATTATAGTGGAGATCAATAGAGCATGTATTCATTATGGTGGAGATCAATAGATCATGTATTCATAAAAGTGGAGATCAATAGATCATGTATTCATTATAGTGGAGATCAATTGAGCATGTATTCATTATAGTGGAGATCAATTGAGCATGTATTCATTATAGTGGATATCAATTGAGCATGTATTCATTATAGTGGAGATCAATAGATCATGTATTCATTATAGTGTAGATCAATAGATCATGTATTCATTATAGTGGAGATCAACAGAGCATGTATTCATTATAATGGAGGTCAATAGATCATGTATTCATTATAGTGGAGATCAATTGAGCATGTATTCATTATAGAGGAGATCAATAGAGCATGTATTCATTATAGTTGAAGTTGTCATGATACACTACAACACAAACTGAAATTTAAATTAAAATAGCCAGGGAGTTACTCTAGAGTCCTGATATCTAGAGTCCTGGACCCCTACAAATCAGCCGGACTAGACAATCTGGACCCTTTCTTTCTAAAATTATCTGCCGAAATTGTTGCAACCCCTATTACGAGCCTGTTCAACTTCTCTTTCGTGTTGTCCGAGATTCCTAAAGATTGGAAAGCAGCTGCGGTCATCCCCCTCTTCAAAGTGGGGGACACTCTTGACCCAAACTGCTACAGACCTATATCTATCCTACCCTGCCTTTCTAAGGTCTTCGAAAGCCAAGTCAACAAACAGATTACCGACCATTTCGAATCCCACAGTACCTTCTCCGCTATGCAATCTGGTTTCAGAGCTGGTCATGGGTGCACCTCAGCCCCGCTCAAGGTCCTAAACGATATCTTAACCGCCATCAATAAGAAACAATACTGTGCAGCCGTATTCATTGACCTGGCCAAGGCTTTCGACTCTGTCAATCACCACATCCTCATCGGCAGATTCGATAGCCTTGGTTTCTCAAATGAATGCCTCGCCTGGTTCACCAACTACTTCTCTGATAGAGTTCAGTGTGTCAAATTGGAGGGCCTGTTGTCCGGGCCTCTGGCAGTCTCTATGGGGGTGCCACAGGGTTTAATTCTTGAGCCGACTCTCTTCTCTGTATACATCAATGATGTTGCTCTTGCTGCTGGTGAGTCTCTGATCCACCTCTACGCAGACGACACCATTCTGTATACTTCTGGCCCTTCTTTGGACACTGTGTTAACAACCCTCCAGATGAGCCTCAATGCCATACAACTCTCCTTCCGTGGCCTCCAACTGCTCTTAAATACAAGTAAAACTAAATGCATGCTCTTCAACCGATCGCTGCCTGCACCTGCCCGCCCATCTAGCATCACTACTCTGGACGGGTCTAACTTAGAATATGTGGACAACTACAAATACCTAGGTGTCTGGTGAGTCTGGAAGGAGAGTTTACAGTCTAACATCAAACATCTCCAATCTAAAGTTAAATCTAGAATTGGCTTCCTTTTTCGCAACAAAGCATCCTTCACTCATGCTGCCAAACATACCCTCATAAAACTGACCATCCTACCGATCCTCGACTTCGGCAATGTCATTTACAAAATAGCCTCCAATACCCTACTCAATAAATTGGATGCAGTCTATCACAGTGCCATCCGTTTTGTCACCCCATATACTACCCACCACTGTGACCTGTACGCTCTCGTTGGCTGGCCCTCGCTTCATACTCGTCACCAAACCCACTGGCTCCAGGTCATCTACAAGACCCTGCTAGGTAAAGTCCCCCATTATCTCAGCTCGTTGGTCACCATAGCAGCACCCACCTGTGGCACACGCTCCAGCAGGTATATCTCTCTGGTCACCCCCAAAACCAATTCTTCCTTTGGCCACCTCTCCTTCCAGTTCCCTGCTGCCAATGACTGGAACAAACTACAAAAATCTCTGAAATTGGTAACACTTATCTACCTCACTAGCCTTAAGCACCAGCTGTCAGAGCAACTCATAGATTACTGCACATCTATAATTTAGCCCAAACAACTACCTCTCCCCCTACTGTATTTATTTATTTATTTTGCTTCTTCACCCCATTATTTCTATCTCTACTTTGCACATTCTCCCATTGCAAATCTACCATTCCAGTGTTTTACTTGCTATATTGTATTTACTTCGCCACCATGGCCTTTTTGCCTTTACTTCCCTTATCTCACCTCATTTGCTCACATTGTATATAGACTTATTTTTCTACTGTATTATTGACTGTATGTTTGTTTTACTCCATGTGTAACTTTGTGTTGTTGTATGTGTCGAACTGCTTTGCTTTATCTTGGCCAGGTCGCAATTGTAAATGAGAACTTGTTCTCAACTTGCCTACCTGGTTAAAAAATACAGTTGGATTAAAATAGCCAGGGAGTTACTCTAGAGTCCCGATACAGTTGGATTAAAATAGCCAGGGAGTTACTCTAGAGTCCCGATACAGTTGGATTAAAATAGTCAGGGAGTTATTCTTGAGTCCCGATATAGGTTGCCCGTTGATATAAAGTTTATCCATCACCATGGAGACTTGTTGATTCAGGCAACGCTTTTCCTTCCTGATGGGATAGTTTTTTTCTCCTTTCATTGATCTCGGTGGGGAAGTGATCATTCATTCCAAAATCAGTGTTTCTGAGTCCTCTGCCCATGTTCTTCGCCATTTCCTTTTGCTTAAATTTGTCAAAACATGCAATAATAGCCCGTGGCCTATTTCCCAGAGGCCTTACCCATTCTATGGACTTTGGAGAAAGTGACATTACACACAACATCCATGGGCAGTTTCAGTTGAGTTGACATAAAGTCTCAGACAGTGTACTCACAGCCTCTGCTGTTGTCATTCTCCGGTATCCCTTAACATATTAGATTGTCCCGCATTGATCGACACTGTGCATCAAGCAAGATTTCTATAAGTTGTTTGTTCTCCCTTTGCACCACCAATGAGCCAATTGTAAACTGGGGATGATTAGGCTGCCATGATGGTATGAAGGCTAGATGGGGAATTTAGACAGGACACCAGGGTTAACACTCCTACTCTTACAATAAGTGCCATTGGATGTTTAGTGACAACAGAGAGTCAGGACACCCGTTTAACATCCCATCCGAAAGACAGCACCCTACACAGGACAATGTCCTCAATCACTGCCCTGGGACATTGGGATAGTTTTTTAGACCAGAGGAAAGGGTGCTTTCTACTGGCCCTCCAACACCATCTGGTCTCCCATCCAGGAACTGACCAGGACCAACCCTGCTCAGCTTCATAAGCAAGCCAGCAGTGGGATGAAGTAACATGAGAAGCACACATTTTTCTGTAGGCCTAAGCACATACAACTTGTTTTGACTCTTTTGTTTATAGGCCAAGGCTATATTTCAGGCTACATCCTTAACGATTTAAAATACATCTCAAATGTATTAAAAAATGTAATGCAGACAAGGTAGTTGTCAAAAAGGGGTACTTTTGTCATTTTAGTTGTGTAAGGTTTTTGGACAGAGGCGGAATACTAATAAGACAAACTATGACCTAGCCAAATAACCAGAAATATATCAAATGGTAACTGATAGGTATGTGCACATTTTTGTTGTTGAGTTCATCTGAGTGGAATCAATCATCTCCTTCACACCATTTTATTTATTTATATTTTCATTTTACATAAAAATACAGGTCGTAAAGTGAAAAGATTCTAAAAGCTGTATACAGTGTCTTCAGTATGTATTCACTCCGCTTTACTTGTTCCACATTTTGCTGTGTTACAAAGTGGGATTCAAATGTTTTTAATTGTAATTTTTTTCTCATTGATCTACACAAAATACTTAGAATCCCGTTCGGCAGCAAACACAGCTGTGAGTCTTTTGGGGTAAGTCTCAGAGCTTTGCACACCTGCATTGAACAATATTTGCCCGTTATTCTTTTAAAAATTCTTCAAGCTCTGTCTTAGTCATTGTTGATCATTGCTAGTCAGCCATTTTCAAGTCTTGACATAGACTTTTAAGCAGATTTAAGTTAAAACTGTACCTAGGCCACTCAAACATTCTATGTCGTCTTGGTTAGCAACTTCAGTGTATATTTGGATTTGCGATTTAAGTTATTGTCTTGCTGAAAGGAGAATTTGTCTCCCAGTGTCAGTTGGAAAGCAGACTGAACCAGGGTTCCTATAGGATTTTGATTGTGCTTAGCTTTATTCCACTTATTTTTATCCCAAAAAACTCCCTAGTCCTTGCCGATGACAAGTATACCCATAACATTATCAAATCAAATTGTATTTGTCACATGCGCCAAATACAACAGGTGTAGGTGACAAGGTGACCTTACAGTGAAATGCATACTTACAAGCCCTTAACCAGCACTGCAGTTTTAAGAAAAATAAGTGTTAAGTAAAAAATAGATAAGAAAAAAATGTAAGTAACAAACAATTAAAGAGCAGCAGTAAAATAACAATAGCGAGACTGTATACAGGGGGTACCGGTACAGAGTCAACATGAAGGCTATATACAGGGGGTACCGGTATAGAGTTAATGTGGAGGTTATATACAGAGGGTACCGGTAGAGAGTCAATGTGGAGGCTATATACAGGAGGTACCGGTACAGAGTCAATGTGGAGGCTATATACAGGGGGTACCGGTACAGAGTCATTGTGGAGACTAAATACAGGGGGCACTGGTACAGAGTCAATGTGGAGGCTATATACAGGGTTTTACGGTACAGAGTCAATGTGGAGGCTATATACAGGGTGTTACGGTACAGAGTCAATGTGGAGGCTATATACAGGGGGTACTGGTACAGAGTCAGTGTGCGGTGGCACCGGTTAGTCGTGGTAATTGAGGTAATACATACATGTAGGTAGATGCAGCCAACACCATGCTTGAAAATATGAAGAGTGGAACTCAGTGATGTGTTGTTGCTCCAAACATAATGCTTTGTATTCAGGCCAAAAAGTACATTTCTTTGCCACATTTTTTGCAGTATTACTTAAGTGCCTTGTTGCAAACAGGATGCATGTTGTGGAATATTTTTTATTTTGTCCAGGCTTCCTTCTTTTCACTCTGTAATTTAGGTTAGTATTGTTGAGTTACTACCATGTTGTCGATCCATCCTCAGTTCTCACATCACAACCATTCAACTCTGTAACTGTTTTAAATCCCTGAGCGGTTTCCTTCCTCTCCTCTCAAGTTAAGAAGGACGCCTGTATCTTTGTATTGACCCAAGATACACCATCTAAAGCCTAATGAATAACTACACCATGCTCAAATAGGTCATTTTATTAGTCAATTGAGGGACCTTACAGATAATTGTATGTGTGGGGTACAGAAACTGCGTAATCATTCAAAATGAATGTTAACCACTATTATTGAACACAGAATGAGTCCATGGAACTTATGTGATTTGTTAAGCAAATTTCTACTCCTGAATGTATTTAGGCTTGCCATAACAAAGGGGTTCAATACTTATTGACGCAAGGCATTTCAGCTCTTCATTTTTTATTAATTTGTAAAAATAAAAAAAATAAAAGATCCACTTTGACATTATGCAGTATTGTGTGTAGATCAGTGACACAACATCTAAATTGAATACATTTTAAATGCAGGCTGTAACACAACAAAATGGGGAAAAAGTAAATGGGGTGTGAATACTTTCTGAAGGCACGGTACGTTTTTAAGTGTAAATGTATATCAAATCTCCATTAACCTACACTGGCAATCTTTTAAGTAGTTTAAAGATGCACTATAAAGAAATCTCTCTGTTTGCTAAAATTCCAAATGTTGGTTTGTAACAAAACAAGCAAAAATAGTGTAGAGGGATCATTGTACCATCTAAACTGCTGTGAAATATATTTTCATAACCAAAAATATAGTATTTTCAGTTGTTTGAAGTTATTGTACAAAACAGAAAGTAAAAGAGGTAAAAACAAAACTTATGAACAGAAGCATAGAAATAACACACATAGAACAGATCTACTACATCTTAGACTTGCTTTCAATGAGAATGAATGATCTATAACTCCTCGCAATTCTATTTTAATTTGGCCAGGTTGCCCAAAAAGTTATATATTGCAGCTTTAAATTGAAGCAACCCACTACAATTCACACTGAAATGTTGAAATGTATGCATTGAAAACAGTTGAAAACAGCATAGAAATACAAGGTCACAAAAGAGAAGCCGGGTACAATTTTAACATATCAAATGTATACCGTACTAATTACTGGAGAATACAAACAAATACACACTTATTCTGGGAAATATATTTCAAAAAAGAGGCAAGCACAGTAAGAGCACATCATTTGGCCATGCTGAACAGACAGGTTCATAAGTCACTTAAATTAAACTTCCATTCCCCAACCATCATTAACTATAGCTATGAATCTTCAAAAAGCTTGAACCTTCCTCAAAACCTAAAGAGCCTGGTCCCAGTCTCAGCTCCATTTACAACTAACCTCACCAAAACCAATCTATTCATTTGTGAGATATTCACTATTCACCAATAAGCAAATAAACAGACAAAAAACATAATACAAACGTTACTGTTTGGTTGACACCTAGTGGCAACTGAAGGTAACAAATTACCAATCTGTCAATCATTTTGTGGCTGGGGGAAGGGGGATAGTCATTTACTTATTAGGACACGTATACCCAAAATCCCTACACCAGCCTCAAAATGTAGGTAAAGTAGCAAAGTGTGGGCAAAATTCACTAGAAGGATAAAACTTAATGACAGTTAAGAGTACGAGAACACCCACATATCATAGCAAGTAACTTTGAATGACAAAGTCAGAATTACCTATGGATAACAATAGGTTAAACCTGGATGCCTACTCTAGTCAACTGCAAATACAACATATTTCTAGTAAGGTACAGACCTATAAGACATTAAAAAAAACATTATAGTATCAACATCATTAAGAAAAAAAGTATTAAAAAGCGTGCACTCACTGCTATAAATCGCTCTGGATAAGAGTGTCTGCTAAATTACTCAAATGTAAAACGGAGTGTGACATTATGTGACACCAGTTTGCAATGATTAGATTATATAATTTTTTTTAACATAAAAAGCAAGAAAAATAAAGATAACTCTTATATTTCCATCATGTTTTAACTCTTGTAATGCCCAGACAGTTTTTCACAGAGATACAATATACTTGTATTTTTTGGTTGTGTACATGGTATAAATGCCACTGAAGTTAGTATTTTCTTGTGCTCCCCTAGAGCATAGAAAAGCATACCATCTCAGTGAATGTTAAATAAGTATTTTCCTGCCATACTGTCTACCTAATACCATCTTTAAAGTAATCTTGTCATGTTTACCTCTAAAACCAACCCAAGAGCCATTCCTCCCATTTTAATCCATACTCTATCCCCATGACAGGAATCATCTGGGTTGTGTTGATTAGGGCACGCAAAAACAAAAACAAACATTTTTTTTAAACATTTTGCACTGGAAACTGAAAATGAGTGTTGCTTATTGGACCAAGTCCAGGTAGTCCCTCCCTGTTTGTCCCTTTTATTCCATTAAACGGCAAATGAACACGACCCTAGAGGCACAGGGGGGGGGGGGGGGGGATAGGGGGGTGTCAGGGTGATACAGGAGGGGACAGGTGGATGTTATAAGAGATTTAGGGGTCTCGTCGGATGAACCAGATCTCGTTCCTGCGACAGGACACCCCAGGGTTGTCGTAGACAGCCACCATGTAGGAGTAGCGATGCATCTCCTCGCTGGGGCCCAGCATCTCCCACAGCAGGTTAATCTGAGGCATGATTGTCTCCTCCGTGGTGGTGCCGAAGAAAGTCCTACAGAAGACCGCATTTGTTATTCGTGTTTAAATAAATACTATCATTACTGCTATTATCTGATATTTTTTTTTTTACCTATAGTATTTTAGACAGATATCTTACCAATGCAAAGTAGTGTGTGAGTCTAGCTAGCACGTATCCATTATTTATTGAAGTTAACATTATTGTTTGGGTTGATTTCCCACACACAGATTAAGCCAGTACTGGACCAAAACAAATGCTCAATGTGGACTCCATTGTAAGTGCTTTTTAATACAGGACTAGGCTTAATCTGTGTCCGGGAAACCAGCCAGTATAGTTAAAAAAACAAACATGGATATTATCACTAATCTGACTAATTATTTCCACCCATTTTGGCTAGACATTGTCTATCTAAATCCATTGTCTATTTTTACATGTCGATATGTAAATAGGTCAGAATAGGTCTCCAAACCACAGGCGAAGTAGAATATGCCTCAAATCAAGCCTGGGGCTTGAGTATTGAAGTCAGCCAGAGGTGAGAGTGTCCTTACCTGGTGATGACTCGTAAAGCCTCCCTATGGAGTATGGTGATGTCTAGGTCAGTCGGCTGGGGCGGGTTGGCCTGGAACTCAGCAGGCAGGTAGTATGCAGTCAAGATGTCTTTCTGAAAGCCATTGCCGTCCTCCAGCATTTGGATACTGTTCACAATGGGTACAGTCATTCCCAAATAGCGTCCTGTCGATACAAGAGTGTGCTATTATAATTACTCACTGTTACCCTGTTACCCTTACTATACACTATACTTAGGTCTATGGTAAGGATTAGGATTACTGATGTAAGTACAGCAAGAATGACTAATTAATATACAAGAGTCTAGGCCCCAAATCAATCAATTGTAGATGCACTGTACTTAAGGTTATGATAAGGGTTAGGGTTACTGCTGTAAGTACAGTGGAACAACAAGTGATTACAATATAGTTGTAACAATGAGTGATTACAATAGATTTTTCACTATACTTACATCAATAATTACACAGTAACATGAACACTAAGCCCTTACCAACAGAGTTCTCCTTGCAGATGAATTTCATGAGTTTCATGAAGCCCATGGAGATGCTCTGCTCGTACAGCTTCTCCCCTTTAGTGATGCACGCCCACTTCCCTGCAGGGTACACCCGCTCCTCAAACAGCACCTCGCCCAGCTGCAGAAATAGACAAACACACACTTCGTAATCCAGGGAATATAAGAGATCTTTCACTTCACTTTGCACTCGAGCAATGGCATGGATGCTCAAGCTGAAACACACACGCGCGCACACACACACACAACATAAATTGCACTCAAGCAAATACATGGATGGTCATAAGGCAACACGCACACAGATTTTACACACCACATTGCACTCAGGCATTTACACAAATCCGTTTGAACATACACACAGCTTTCATTATTTATTTATCATTCAAAACACTCAAAAGTACATATGCCAGACACTCAAAAGAAAGACAAGAAAATGGCTTCATTTAGCTTTTACTACAGACTTTCCTTCACTTCAAAATGGAACATCCAGCCAACATATGTGCCATTGTCATCCTGACCTAAGATTGGTAACAAATGGAAGGGACACATACTGTACCTTTTCATGCAGAGAGACGGAGGTAAAGGGGACCTGCTCTCTTTCTTGGGTTTGGTTCCGTCGAGTAAGCTCTTGAATTGGTCCTGTCATTTCTATCAAAACAACACAGGGGTCCTCTTCATTTATTTTAAAGTTTACAGAGAGCAGCCTGAGCGCAAACCTCACTGGTAAAAACCTCACCGGAACCAAGTGAAGTGGGGGGATACTCGTCATTGGCTTATGCTTTATAAAAGGAACCCAGGGCTAATGTCAAGTATTCAAGTCTCTAGGAAAATGGGCCTGCTCTAATATCTATAAGCTTCTTACTAGACCTCAAACTGATGCCCATTTGAGTACGCCATGATAGAGACTTCAGTACACACACTATAGCAATCAAGTCATACTGCTGTTTTGCAGACTGTTTGGAATGTGGAAGATAAAACAATGTGCCGTAAAACAATGCACCGATATTGTTGAAATGTAGCCATCATTTTCTGGGACTTTGTTTAGCCGTCTTTGCTTATGGACAGGATGTAGCAACTAGAATCTGAGATTTTATTTAAACTATAGGAAGAAACCATGTCCTGTTGCAACGAGTTTGATTTCTCAGATTGATTGTCTCCAAATACACTGCTGCCAAGCAACTACCTCGAATGGGACTATTTTACTCCATCGCCTATCTCGCTTACCTCGGGGGATGGACACCTGGTGTGTGCTGGCGATCGCCTGCCAATGGGTGTACAGCCTCTGCTGCTCGTCGTCCTCCATTGGATCAGGGTTGTCAGTGATGTCATTGTCCAGTTCTTCATCCTCCAATCCGTCGAGATCCTCGAGGGAGATTAGTGCCATTGTTTTCGTCCACAGCCCGGGCAGATCTGCAAATACAAGACCAAGAAGACAAGTTTGTTACTTTTCCTAGAAATAGGGTGATTGTTAACTTCTTTGGGACTGGGGGGCAGTATTGAGTAGCTTGGATGAATAAGGTGCCCAGAGTAAACTGCCTGCTACTCAGTCCAGTTGCTAATATATGCATATTATTATTAGTATTGGATAGAAAACAGTTTCTAAAACTGTTTGAATGATGTCTGTGAGTATAACATAACTCATATGGCAGGCAAAAACCTGAAAAAAAATCCAACCAGGAAGTGGGAAATCTGAGGTTTGTAGTTTTTCAACTCATTGCCATTCCAATATTCAGTGTCTGTGGGGTCATTTTGAACTTCCTAAGGCTTCCACTAGATGTCAACAGTCTTTAGAATCTTGTGTCAGGCTTTTACTGTGAAGGGGGGCTGAATGAGAGGGGATTGAGCAAGGTGTCTGGCAGAGTGCCATGGGCTCGTGACGCGCGTTCATGTGAGAGTTACCTCGCGTTCCATTGCTTTTCTACAGACATTATTGAAGATTTATGATAAAAACATCCTAAAGATTGATTCTATACTTCGTTTGACATGTTTCTACGGACTGGAACTTAACTTTTTGGACTTTTCGTCCGACCTTTCCGCTGGACTTGCACGCGCGTCGTGAGTTTGGATTTGTTTACCAAACGTGCTAACAAAAGGAGGACATTTGGACATAAACTATGAACTTTATCGAACAAATCAAACAGTTATTGTGGAACTGGGATTACTGGGAGTGCATTCTGATGAAGATCATCAAAGGTAAGTGAATATTTATAATGCTATTTCTGACTAATGTTGACTCCACAACATGACGGATATCTTTATGGCTTGTTTGGGCTCTGAGCGCTGTACTCCTCATCAGATGAAGAAGATCGTTACAGAACTACCCACCAGAAAAGGACCAAGCAGCGTGGTAACAAGGAGCAGAGGGTTCTCGACTCCTGGACTTGGGAGGAGATACTAGACGGTAAGGGAGGCTGGGGAATATGAGCGATATGAGGTAAGGCAGCGCAACAGGCAAGAGAGGCACACGGGGAGATTGGCGGAGTCAGGCGATAGACCTGAGCCAACTCCCTGTGCTTACCGGGAGAGGCGTAGTACTGGTCAGGCACCGTGTTATGCGGTGAAGCGCACGGTGTCGCCAGTGCGCTATAGGAGCGCTATAGGCCAGCCCCCCGCAAGTGCCATGCGAGAGTGGGCATCCAGCCAGGGCATGTTGTGCCAGCTCAGCGTGTTTGGTCTCCGGTACGCCGTTTCTGCCCAGGGTATCCTGCGCCGGCACTGTCTCCGGGCGCTGGGAGGGTGCAGTTTGCCCTATGCCTGCCCTCCGCCCGTGCCGGACAAATGTGGGCATTGAGCCTAAGGGAGAGGTGTGAGTGGTATGCACCAGATCTCCAGTGCTCCCCCACAGCCCGGTTCAACCTGTGCCTGCACTCTGGAGGGTCCGGGCTAAAGTGGTCATCCAGCCTGGAGGAGTGGTGCCAAGGCTGCGCACCAGAGCTCCGATGCTCCCCCACAGCCCGGTCCATCCTGGTGCCTCCTCCACGCACCAGGCCTCCTGTAGGTCTCCCCAGCCTGGTGGGTCCTGTGGCAGCCCCACGCACCAGGCTGTCTCTCCGTCTCCTCCCTCCAGGTTCTTCCGCCTGTCCGGCGCTGCCAGAGTCTCTCGCCTGTCCGGCGCTGCCAGAGCCGCCCGCCTATCCAGCACTGTCAGAGTCTCCCGTCTATTCGGGGCCCGCTATAAGGGTCCCCAGTCCGGGGTCGGCGCTCCAAAGGCGCCACCTAAGTGGGCCAAGACTAAGGTGAAGTGGGGTCCACGTCCCGCGCCGAAGCCACCACCGCGGACAGATGCCCACCCAGACCCTCCCCTATGGGTTTAGGTTTTGCGGCCGGAGTCCGCACCTTTGGGGGGGGGGACTGTCATGACCTGACCTTAGTTCCTTTTTTATGTCTCTATTTTAGTTTGGTCAGGGCGTGATTTGGGGTGGGCATTCTATGTTTTTGTTCTATGTGTTATAGTTCTATGTGTTTGGCCTGGTATGGTTCCCAATCAGAGGCAGCTGTCAATCGTTGTCTCTGATTGAGAACCATACTTAGGCAGCCTGTTTTCCCACTATGGTTGGTGGGTAGTTGTTTTCTGTGTCTGTGTTTCACCATACAGAACTGTTTCGATTTTCATTGTTTCACTTTGGTTATTTAGTTTTTTTGGTCCGATCTTTCATACTCATCAGATGAAGAAGATCATAACACGCACAGCAAGCAGTACCAGAGCGACAAATCTAGGTCCGAAAGGTTCCTTAACAGCTTCTACCCCCAAGCCATAAGAATGCTGAACAAATAATCAAATGGCCACCCGGACTATTTACATTGCCGCCCCACCCTTTGTTTTTACACTGCTGCTCCATGCTGTTCATTATCTATGCATAGTCACTTTACCCCTACCTACATGTACAAATTACCTAGACTAACCTGTAATCTGCACATTGACTTGGTACCTGTACCCCCTGAATATAGCCTCATTATTGTCCTTTTATTGTGTTACTTTTATATATATATTTTTATTTTATTTTATTTTAGTTTATTTAGTAAATATTGTCTTAACTCTATTTCTTTAACTGCAATGTTGGTTTGTAAGTAAGAATTTCACAGTAAGGTACCTGTTGTATTCGACGCATGTGACAAATACAATTTGGTTTGAAAAGCTCATTTATGCTTCATCTGGAAATGTTGTTCGGAGTCTCCGAACGAAGGGTGTGACGTAATTGTGGAGCCTCTGGAGGTTTGCGTAGGCCAAATTGAGGTAACAATGCGAAGGGCTCCGCATAGCTCTGTATTGACATGTTGGTTGGCATTAGGTGGGGGCGGTTCATCCTGCATAAACATAAACATGGAGAACTTTGATGAAAGTCTATCAGAACAAGTTGACAAATAAAATACATATTTATGATACCTCATGTAAGGATTTCAAAGACACAAAAAGGAGTTAGAACTCCTGGAAGGAGATAAGGGAGGATTTGTAAACAATCAACAAATCTTATCAAACAAAGTGGATATTTGTCAAATCCATGTGGTTATTAAAATCAGATTCTTATATATTTGGCTGTTTTCGCTGCATAACATTTAGAAGTTGTCCCTTTTCCGGGTTAGAAGTGCTGATATGCTCCCATTCATATAAACTGGTAGCATAGCTCGCATACAGAAATCAGTGGTGGTATTCAGTCACTTTTAACTGTAAGCAGTTGATTGATGACATGAACATGTATTGGGGTTGACATCCATACAAGGATTATACTCTGATGTTTACCTCAACATAGTATGAAATAAACAATAGCCTGAATGTAGCCTAATTTTGCTGGGGGGTATCGGGGAGATGCAGGTGGAAAACCGGTGCAGTATTTTTACTTCATGATAGAATTGGCTGAGCTCCTACTCCAACATATCAGAAGAGGTAAGGTCTTGTCATTTCGTTTCGCCAGTTGTTTGTAATTAGCTGAAAGGCTATCACTACGAGTGGTGCACAGCAGACCTATTTATTGGATGCGTACGACAGCTCCCCAAAGCGCAAGCAGTACGAATGCTTGGACTTCTGCCGAGGTCGCATCTCAGTAAATGCTTTACTGCCGCTACAGAGATCAGATTAACCATACATCGGCTTTTACCCCACATAATTAAACTCAATTTATTACGGCAACCGGGCTGCACATTACTCAACACAAACCAAACACAAAAACACTATACCAGCGCGCGCTAACAAAACCACTAAAAGGAGTGCACAGCCTTCATTAGGGATTTTAATGCAACATCCGATTAATCATCAGACAATTAAATGGGCAGTGAACTCACTACCGTGTTCGAGAGCGTCAAATGCATTGTGGGTAAATGGTGACACTGGCTGATCAACAAATAATAATGAGTTGTTATTTGTGATGCAAGGTCATTTGTAGATCAGTCAGTCGGCAAGTCGCCTGCAAAGTCGAACAAACAAACACACTGACTGCAATGCATGACAGCAAAAGTAGGTCAACCCTAGGGAACCAGCACACCCAATAACGCGGCAAAAATGTCACTAGGGGTTGCTTGAACGCATGCCATGAAGTTAATAGGCTTTAGGATAGACAGCTCATCGTTTACATTTTTTATTTTTTTACAATCATTTATATTGGTTAAGCCGCAATCGGTTATTAATTGTGTAGAATCTGTGGACTTTTCGGACATTTAGCTATAAATTTGTTATATTCTTCCCTGAACCCTAGTTTAGACCAACTCGTTTACCCGAATGTAACATTTAGTGATAAAGTCGGCGTTCTTACCTGGTCAACAAAGTAAAGGATCGTATTTGAGCACTACTTCTTCTGATCTACTGTACAATCAAAACAGGACATATACATTCAATGCCGCACTAGTGTTCTGCCAGCAGCACTAACGATGACGTCAGTTTTGTATGCTAATAACAATTCCTTCAAAATAAAAGCCCGCATTCCAAAACATTAAAATGTGGATAACTATTTCAAAAGATACAGTATTACATTTTAATCAATGTCCCATTTTTATTGTGCATAAAAGCAAACGCAAAAAGGACTTTATGAAGACAATTACAAATATGCTTCTAAAAACCTTTTGTAAGACCACTATCAAAAAACACAATGTTCAGATCGGTATGTTCACAACATTGGGCTGTGGAGAAAAAACGATTCTATGCGCTGAGTCAAAAGAGAGGTTGGTAATTCTCAGTAGAGTAGGGTCTGTATAATCGATATATGGTGTTATTTTTTGAGGGACTGAAGTCTAAATACCAAGCCACACTTTCCACTCGACCTACAGACCCGACTGAGTATTCCCAACCCACTTTTACCTCAGCATATACAGCAGTATGCTGTATGTATGTATCATATGCAGTGTATTGGATTGTAATGAATGTAGCGGCTGAAGTAATGAGTCACCAGCACTCTGTATTAAACCCACTGCCCAGCGCAAGAGACCAATTTAAGTTTTGCAGACTCTATATTGAGTAATTCCGATTACATATTGTATTTTGTTAAGTGTATAGTGACTGCCCCTAAAAAGCAACCAATCACTTTGAAAATGGCCTATGTGGCTTCGATATGAGTCAGAAACATTTATTCTAGTGTTAAAATTGACTACAAAGTTTGTCATAAAGGCAGTCTCGTCAAAAATGTTTTTTTTTTTTAACATGTCTTTTTCTGTTTGACTGTTGAGCAATACATCCTTGCCTAGTCATGTCGAGTTATGTGGATCTATGTATGTGGAAATGTTTAATTGTGGAAAAACTACACTGATGAAAAATATAAACGCAATATGTAAAGTGCTGATCCCCATGTTTCATGAACTGAAATAAAAAGATCCCTGAAATTTTCCATAAGCACAAAACCCTTATTTCGCTCAGATTTTTTTGCAACAATTAGTTTGCATCCCTGTTAGTGAGCATTTCTCCTTTGCCAAGATAATCCATCCACCTGACAGTTGAGGCATATGAAGAAGCTGAATTAACAGCATGATCATTACACAGGTGTACCTTGTGCTGGGGACAATAAAAGGCCACTAACGTGTGCAGTTTTGTCACAACACAATGCCACTGATGTATCAAGTTGAGGGAGCTTGCAATTGGCATGCTGACTGCAGGAATGTCCATCAGAGCTGTTGCCAGATAATTGAATATTAATTTCTCAACCAATGTCGTTTTAGAGAATTTGGCAGTACATCCAACAGGCCTCACAACCGCAAACCACATGTATGGCGTTGTGTGGGCGAGCTGTTTGCTGACGTCAACGTTGTGAATGGAGTACCCCATGGTGGCGGTGGGGTTATGGTATGGGCAGGCATAAGCTACGGACATCAAACACAATTGCATTTTATCGATGGCAATTTGAATACAGAGATACCGTGACGAGATTCTGAGGCCCATTGTTGTGCCACTCATCCACCGCCATCACCTCCTGTTTTAACATGACAATGCACGGCCCCATGTCACAAGGATCTGTACACAATTCCTGGAATCTGAATATGTCCCAGTTCTTCCATGCCCAAAATTCATTGAGCATGTATAACAGTGTTCCAGTTCCCGCCAATATCCATCAACTTCCCTCAGCCATTGAAGAAGAGTGGGACAACATTCCACAGGCCACAATCAACAGCCTGATCAACTTTATTCAAAGAACATGTTGTGCTGCATGAGGCAAATTGTCACACCAGATACTTACTGGTTTTCTGATCCAAGGCCCTAACTTTTTCTTTTACGTATCTGTGACCAACAGATGCATATCTGCATTCCCAGATGTGAAGTCCATCGATTAGGGCCTAATTAATTTATTTCAATTGAATGATTTCCTTACATGAACTGTAACTCTACAAAATATTTGAAATTGTCGTGTCCCTTTATTGAATGGGACTCCATTGTGTCATCACCCCCAATGCTTTCAAAGGATGGCAGACTGAAAAACTCTATACGGATTGACCATGCCTCCACAGCCAACGTTTTATGTCTTGCAATGCATGCCCTGCCAAAGGACCCTAGTATGCAGAATAGTTAGCCCTGCCAAAGGCGCCTAGTATGCAGATTAGGTGGTTGGATTTCGGTTGGTCCCCAAGTCTGCACCAGTAACGCTAGCTTGGTGTGCAACGACTAGTGGTGGCGAGTATAACCAGAGAGACTTGAATATCCGATCGCTGCAGCTGTACATAGTCCATCTGTAAATAGCCCACCCAATCTACCTACGTCATCCCCATATTGTTTTTATTTACTTTGCTGCTCTTTAGCACACCAGTATCACTACTTACACACCACAATCTGCTCATCTATCACTCCCGTGATAATCTGTCACGTTCTGACCATAGTTCTGTTATTTTATTATTTGTTTCCGTGTGAGTGTTTGGGCCAGAGGGTACTGTTTCGGTTTTGTAAATTCACGTCATCGTTTATTGTTTTGATTCAGTGTTCAGTGCTTTCTTTAATTAAAATCATCATGAACACTTACCACGCTGCGCTTTGGTCCGATCCTTACTCCTCCTCCTTAATCCTTTACAGAAACACCCACCAAAAAAGGACCAAGCAGCGTGGTATCGTGCAGCAGCGATCTCAGGACTCCTGGACATGGGAGGACGTTTTGGACGGAAAGGGTTGCGACACATGGGAGGAGATCCTGGCTGGAAGGGATCGCCTCCCATGGGAACAGGTGGAGGGCAGCCAGGAGAGCGGAGGCAGCAGATAATGGGAGCCAGCGCTTCGAGGGAACACGGCTGGCAAGGAAGCCCGAGAGGCAGCCCCAAAAATGTATTGGGTGGGGGCACACGGGGAGTGTGGCTAAGTCAGGTAGGAGACCTGAGCCAACTCCCCGTGCTTACCGGAGAGCGAGAGGGATTGAGCAGGCACCGTGTTATACCGTGAGGTCGAATCGGCCGGGCTAGAGTGGGCATCGAGCCAGGTGCCATGAAGCCGGCTCTGCGCATCTGGTCTCCAGTGCGTCTCCTCGGGCCGGCGTACATGGCACCAGCCTTCCGCATGGTGTCCCCGGTTCGCTAGCACAGCCCAGTGCGGGCTATTTCACCTCGCCCCACTGGCCTGGCTACGGGGAGCATTCAACCAGGTAAGGTTGGGCAGGCTCGGTGCTCAACAGCTCCAGTGTGCCTGCACGGTCCGGTCTATCCGGTGCCACCTCCACGCACCAGCCCTCCCGTGGCAGCCCCCCGTACCAGGCTGTCTCTCAGTCTTCTCCCTACAGGTGCTCCCGCCTTTCCAGTGCCGTCAGAGCCTTCCTCCTCTCCAGCGCAGCCAGAGTCTCCCGCCTGTCCTGAGCCGCCAGAGTCTCCCGCCTGTCCTGAGCCGCCAGAGTCTCCCGCCTGTCCTGAGCCGCAAGAGTCTCCCGCCTGTCCTGAGCCGCCAGAGTCTCCCGCCTGTCCTGAGCCGCCAGAGTCTCCCGCCTGTCCTGAGCCGCAAGAGTCTCCCGCCTGTCCTGAGCCGCCAGTCTCCCGCCTGTCCTGAGCCGCCAGAGTCTCCCGTCTGTCCTGAGCCGCCTGGAGCCGCCAGAGCCGCCAGTCAGCCAGGATGCGCCAGAGCCGCCAGATCCGCCAGTCAGCCAGGAGCCGCCAGAGCCGCCAGTCAGCCAGGAGCCGCCAGAGCCGCCAGTCAGCCAGGAGCCGCCCTTCACTCCGGAGCTGCCTGAGTCTCCCGCCTGTCCTGAGCCGCCAGAGTCTCCCGTCTGTCCTATGAGCCCCAGGAGCCGCCAGTCAGCCAGGATGCGTCAGAGCCGCCAGTTCCACCAGTCAGCCAGGAGCCGCCAGAGCCGCCAGTCAGCCAGGAGCCGCCTTTCAATCCGGAGCTGCCTGAGTCTCCCGCCTGTCCTGAGTCGCCAGAGTCTCCCGTCTGTCCTCTGAGCCCCAGGAGCCGCCAGAGCTGCCAGTCAGCCAGGATGCGCCAGAGCCGCCAGATCCGCCAGTCAGCCAAGGATGCGTCAGAGCCGCCAGATCCGCCAGTCAGCCAGGAGCCGCCCTTCACTACTGTCACGTTCTGACCATAGTTCTGTTATTTTATTATTTGTTTTAGTATGGTCAGGGCGTGAGTTGGGGTGGGCAGTCTATGTTTGTTTTTCTATGTTGGTTTTTGTGTTCGGCCTAGTATGGTTCTCAATCAGAGGCAGGTGTCGTTAGTTGTCTCTGATTGAGAATCATACTAAGGTAGCCTGGGTTTCACTTTTGGTTGGAGGGTGTTTGTTTCCGTGTTTGGGCCATACGGTACTGTTTCGGTTTTGTAAATTCACATCATCGTTTATTGTTTTGATTCAGTGTTCAGTGCTTTCTTTAATTAAAATCATCATGAACACTTAGCACGCTGCGCTTTGGTCCGATCCTTACTCCTCCTCAGACGAAGAGGAGGAAATCCATTACATAATCTGCTAAATTGTAATTACTTTACTACTATGGCCTATTTATTGCCTTACATCCTCATATCATTTGCACACACTGTATACAGACTTTATTTTTTTTCTATTGTGTTATTGACTGTACGCTTGTTTATTCCATGTGTAACTCTGTGTTGTTGTTTCTGTCGCACTGCTTTGCTTTATCTTGGGCAGGTCACAGTTGTAAATGAGAACTTGTGCTCAACTAGCTTACCTGGTTAAATAAAGGTGAAAAAAAATTATATATATATATATATATATATATATATAATGACCTCGCTGGAGAGTATAACCAGAAATACTGGAATATAATGACCTCTCTGGCTTTTCAGTATTAGCTGAGTAACATTCCCCAGCAAGAAAACCAAATGTCACTCAAACAGAAGGGAGAGTCACTGACAACAACCAAAACAGGTGGGGTTTTAGGAGGAGTTCTGAAAGACACTCATGCGGGTGTCCACTGAAAGTTGACTAGCAATGAACAACATCTGGAACCTAAAAGACACCCACCCACTAAATTAGCCTAAGAGGAAAACAAAAGAAAAACCTACACCAAACTTAAAGACAGTAAGAAAACCTAAAAGGTGGGGCAAAACTAAATCAGATAAAGGATTGTTTGTATAGAAATCAACATAGGGAGCGCCACCTAAAGATGTCAACCCCCCGCCTCCATCAAGACAAGTGGAGCACTGGGCCACCCACTCTTAAATAGCACCTGGGCCATTATGAATTTGTGTACATATATATATATTTTTTATAGCTGTCTAAAATTGAAGTTTTGAGAAACTTACATACTGTACGCTCCTATAACTCTCGTCCCCTTTGAACGATCGCAACCAAAACAATACTCGTCTCCAATATGGCAAAACGTGCAGTCAAAATCAGTTGTGAGCCAGGGCTACACACTGGCTCAACACAAAAGACAAAACTTATTGACTGCCCTCTCTTGAAAGACAATCAGCAACCAAGTTGGCTCGACCACGGACATGTCTGATTTCAAGGGGGAACTGCTGCAATATCCGTAGTAACTTTCCTCTCGTGATTTTCCTCAGTGGAATGGCCTCAGGGAAACGAGTGGCAGCGCACATGATGGTTAAGAGTAACTTGTTAAGAAACTTTGAGCAAAGGACCATCACAGTCCACCAGAAGAACCCTGCTGAAAGGTATGTCAAAAGCAGGAATATAGTGCAAAGGTGCAACCGGCACAGCTTGGTTCGGTTTACCCATCCGCTGGCAAACATGAAATAATTTACAGTAAGCCACAACATCCTGTTTCAGACTAGGCCAGAAGAAGTTATTCAAGATACAGTCATACATCTTGTTGACCCCAAGATGGCTTGCCATACTAACATCATGAGCCAACCTCAGTATCTCTTATCGTAGTGTAACTATAGCGACAATTTGAGACACACTGGGCCAATTGTCTTGCCCCGAAGTGAAGCGAGGATGCCATTTCCTCATTAGAACATTTTACTGTTTCGCAATCAGCTTATTCCTGGACATTGAAGTCGACTGTAGGAACCTTCGCTCACCTTTGGGGGTTTCAAAGGAGAGATCAACTCAGGAGGTTTAGCGAAATCAGGATCACCCATAAACGTCTCGGACATATCGACCACGGTGGGATCGCTGACATCCTCAATACTAGACTTGCTCCCGGAAACTTTCTTAGACGTAGCATGTGTAACGGCACACACTGAGAATACTAAGATAATTTTTTTGATAACCCATCAGGTTACTTTACTCTGGGTTCCTTACCAACAACAGGATTTGGCACGACCATCCCTCCAGCCAAATCATTTCCCAAAATGAACAAGACCCCCTTCACTGGTAGGCTAGGCCTCACTCAAACAATGGAACTAGAAATAAGATCAGACTCGAGTTCCACATTATACAAAGGAACTTCCATGCAACCCATCTCCACGGCGTGTACTTACACATTGTAGCCAGTTGCTGAAGTGTCAGACAAAGGCGAAACACCCTCCAAAATGAAGGACTGGGCTGCCCCGGTATCTCACAGTATCTTCACCGGCTGCTTAACAGCATCCCAACTCCTCAGAGGCACGAACCCGTCTGAATCAAAGGGCTATAACACATCGGATCCAAAATCTTGTTTAGGAAATACACCAGTCCTAACCAGAGACTTAATGGGCCGGAGTGCTCCCACAAGAAGAAATAGCTTTTTCTCTCATTTCTCCATTTCAACCTAGAACACTGATAGACGATATGTACTTTCTCACGCCAGTACTGACAAACTGGCGGATACAAAAACAAAAAAAAACAGTATTCTGCTGATCTTTATCTTTGGGCACTGAAGAAATGGACTGAAACCTCACAGTAGGAGACTTCTCTGGACATCTCTGGACTGAAACCTCACAGTAGGGGACCTCTCTGGACATCTCTGGACTGAAACCTCACAGTAGGGGACTTCTCTGGACATCTCTGGACTGAAACCTCACAGTAGGGGACCTCTCTGGACATCTCTGGACTGAAACCTCACAGTAGGGGACTTCTCTGGACATCTCTGGACTAAACCTCACAGTAGGGGACTTCTCTGGACATCCCTGGACTGAAACCTCACAGTAGGGGACCTCTCTGGACATCTCTGGACTGAAACCTCACAGTAGGGGACTTCTCTGGACATGTCTGGACTGAAACCTCACAGTAGGGGACTTCTCTGGACATCTCTGGACTGAAACCTCACAGTAGGGGACCTCTCTGGATTGCTTTTTGCACAGAGATAACTACTGGTTGCTTTGTTTGTGAAGGTAGTTGTATGTGTCAACAAACTCATCTGCTAGAACTGCAGCTTTCTCAAGCGGGATCTTTGTGCTCGTGAATCTAGGTTGTAACCCAATTCTTGAACTGATAGAGAAGTATGAGTCTTTAAATTCCTTGACCTCTTAAGAACAGATCAAAAAGACATGCTTGTTCCCTTGCGAACTCAACATGGCTTTATTGTTTTTTTTTTAAATATACAGAACTGATGTCTGTATGCCTCTGGGACCAACTCACAAGCCCGAAGGACAGTAACTTCAACAGTGCCACAGTTCGATCTCCATTCAAGAGACAAAGCAGTGCACACCCTCTTATTTAATTAAAGCCTGTGTGTTTATTCAACTTTCAAAATGATTCCACCAATCTTATAACCCCTCAAGGTGGATGTCAGTGAAATAAACTCTCCACAAGTTTATTTTGAACACAAATATCTGGGTACAGCAGAGCTTCAGAGTAGGTGACGAGTGACCACCATACTCACGGGAAACAATATCCCAGACAAGCCCCCATTTTGTTATGTTCCCCAGCAAGAAGACCAAATAATGTCACTCAAACAGAAGGGGAAAACTAACAAAGAGTCACTGACAACAACCAAAACGAAACAGGTGGGGTTTTAGGAGGGGTTCAAAAAGACACCCACTAAATTTGCCCAAGAGGCAAAACAAAAGAAAAACCCACACCAAAAGTAAATCCAGGAAGCAAACCAAAAAGGTGGCTCAAAACAAAATCAGATACAGGATTGTTTGTCTAGAACTCAAAATGGGGTGTGCCACCTAAAGGTGTCAACCCTCTGCATCTATCAATGAAACTGAAGCACTGGGCCAGCCACTCTTAAATAGCACTGTATATTTGATGAGGGGCCAGGGGCTGATCTATACTGCCATGCTTATCAATGGGGTGCTGGCAAAGACCTTACCTCCAGCCTCACCTCTTTCCCACTCACCAATGGTCGTCGATTAGGTAGGTTTAGTCTGACCTCTTCAAGCTTCACCATAGTATATACATAGTATATATTTGTTTGTCAGATATCACCTATCCTAACTGCCAGTGGCAATAGAACAGTGACTGTGTGTGTATGTGTTCACAGAAACATGTATGGAGTCAGCACATGGAGACTTGCAAGATGATGTGAAGTCCAGTCTGACAGATGGGCTTGATACTGATGTCTTTACATGGAGAGAGACCTGTCACTTAGCATAAAATAATGTACTAAACTTTTACTTGTATTGTCTTTTTTTATCATTGAATTGAATCATATCAGTCATTATGGGGAGGGAGAAACCCTGTGTATTCTGCAAAAGGATCAAGGAACTCATTTTGTATACAGGACATCAGGTATACAGGTATGACCACTGTGACATGTTTGCCAAGGTAGCCTCATTTCCATCAGACAAAATTATGAATAGGCACAGTATCGGCTGGGAATGACAATAAAAGGTGCACGTTGTTATATTAGTAGAACACTGCTTACTATGGTAATTATGTAAAGGCTTGTTTATTCTACATTGACCTGTTACCACATTTGAAAGTTATCAAAACACTTTGTTTAGAATAACTACATCAATTCAGCAAATGCATTCTTCTCAAATTACTCTGTAAGCTACTGACCTATTTAAAGCTTCCTCCGGTATCTCACCATACATAATAACCATACTGTAGTTATTGAACTCAACATGCATGAGGTTTGTTTGCTGATTGAGTGGTGTGAAACAGCTGCAGGCAAGGTTCTGACAGATCTTGATGGTGGCAAGGACACACCCAAGAAACACCCACATCAAAGTTTAGCTTCTGTCATGGCCACCAGGATTTCTTGAGGAGCAACCCAAAAAAACAAGGCCAAATTAGCCGCTGCAGTTCCCCTTTAAATATAACCTGCCCTATACAATAGCTTTCAACAAACTTGATTGGTGTAAACTTTAAGAAATGGTGGTATAAATAATAAATTTTAAAATTAAAAGTATGTCAAATTATCCATTTATTTTTTCATAGGTTGTTGCAATCCTGTGAAAAACAGTTGTGCTGCACTAGAGTGCTAAAAGAAAATCGATATGCCCAAAGTTTTGCATTAATTTGCAGGGGGACTCATAATAAAAAATAAATCCCGATCGTGCTGCCAACATAACACCCTGCTGCTATGAGAACGGTACTCAATGCAGCTGCTGTATAGGAGACGGGGGTGTCGTGTGTGCATGTCCTTGAAAAGAAAAAATGTGCTACATCAAACCGATGACAGTGCGAATAATAATAGGGTATATACAGTATACGACATTGGTATATCAGCCAACAATGTTCCATGAAACGATGCCTACCATTGACTACACACTATACTTGACTCTTAAAATGATAGTTTATCATTAAGTCTCGATTTCTCATCGGACTCTATTTTGTTCATTCTATTCAATATGCTGTTCTTGTTCTAATCTGTTACATTCTATTTCCATGATTAGAAAGGTGATACCCCTTGATAAAGTTATAGTTTGAGTCATTTTCTCAAGACAACTGCCGATGGCTTGCTATGATTACCCAGCACTGAAATTACTGTTTGTTGTTGCAGTTATGCATAGCCATACAGCATTGTGCCTACATTATGTCCACAGTCATCAAAGGCTACCAAAAGGTTAGTAATAACAATCAATACCAGGACATGATATCAGCTATTTTATTAAGGGTTTATTTACATTCAATGAAGGAATTCTGACTGAAAATGATTGCATGAGAAGAATATGATAACCTGAAAATGGTTAACATTCAGTTTTACACCACTAAAATACCCTTTAAACATTGAGTCATCTGAATATGAAAAACCTTCTGATCTACATATATATTAACACATATATAGCACCGAAGTGAAACCTTTTAAATCTTAGTCATATTTAAACAAATATTAAAATATATTCACAATTCAAGCCTAATGATCTTTTTAGTGCAATACTACATTCATATTGACTGATTCATAAACTCAATAAAACATGATTATAGTCATTTTTCATTATATAATTTAATATCTGTGCTACAACTGGTAAATAGATCTAATGGAACGCATCTCTTGCATGGCTGAATGAAAACAAATGTTTTCCTTTGTGTCTCTCCAACGTTCTTAGGGAGGAAACGCTATAGAGAAAATGAGCCTCCCCTCTTCAACATTGGAACGTTTTGACATCCATAGAAAGTTAGCCTTAGCCTGTGCCAGTCTGTTTGTGCTATCATGCCAAACATGTCCATTATGCTGTGAGGCTAGACTGTGGGCAAGAGCACAAACAGATCAAGACCAGGGAAGACATGGCTTAGTTACACACATAGAAAAAAAAGGTGCTATCTAGAACCTAAAAGGGTTCTTTGGCTGTCCCCATACGAGAAACCTTTCAAGAACCCCTTTTGGTTCCAAGTAGAACCCTTCTGAGTTCCATGTGAAACCCTTTACACAGAGGGTTCTACATGGAACCCAAAAGAGTTCTACCAGGAACCAAAAAGGTTTCTTCTATGGAGACACCTGAAGAACCCTTTGTTCGAAGAGTGTAATGCATGAATTGATACAGCATTGGAAAGTATAGCTTTGGGAAACACTCAATCCCAGACCCTGAGATAAATAATTACTGTATACGTTTCTTATACAGTGCCTGAAGAAATGTAAAATAACCAGGTCAATATGTGGTTACCATCTAACCTAAAAATGATAATTACATCATGGCATTTGGCCTTTACTGAGTAAGTACTTAGATTTAGGTTAATTTCAGTAGCTGCCCCCCCCCCCCCCCCCCAAGAGTTATTTGTGCTCATATTGCTTTACTTGAAAATCTCTGAGGAACACCCTAACTAATGAACATGGTCAAAAAACAAGTAATTTGATACAAGCAAAACAGGAGTCCTAGCACCACTTAAGTTGTTTTACACTCAACAATGCTCAAGGCTAAGCTGTAGTAGCTATATAAACAAGAAATATCTGGTTCCATCAACTATTTTCTTTATGTACATTTTTATTAGGTGCGGTACCCCTTTAAATCGTAGATTTATTTTTATTCTATATTCATGAATACCATCTTCATGACTTAATTACTATTTAACTACAGTACCGAGTATCTTCATGATTATGGAAAGGGGAGAAACCAGTGTAAATGGCGGAATTGGACAGCTCTTAAAAATAATAATCCTCTCTGATTTGGGAAGAGTACTGACCCACCATGCCTTCAGAATCTGCAGGTATAGTGAATAAAAGCTAATAACTAGCTTCACATGGAGACCATGCTTGGTCTTCATGTGAAACACTATGGTCCACAATACACTGCCCTGAGTGTCTGATTGCACAGAGCACCTTAAGGGGATTTGTATCAAACCAATCCAAGCAGTAAGGATTCTCGCTGTCTAATCTCACAATATAATCAATGACATTACAACCAAGCACATTTTTACAATATATTGTTTTGAATTCTACAGAAAGTCTACAAAGCAGCAATAACATTAAACAGTGTTTAAATGTAGGAATGGAAACTACAAAATTTAGGTTTAGGATGGCACAAGTGAAAATTAAACAACTTCATTATTTGGAAAAACTGTTGGGAGTGTGTGTGTTCAGTTTCCAGTTCCACTGTAGAGATCAACAGTACTGGAACTCAGGTTCCTGCTCTGCCTTAGCCTCCTATCACCTGTTGGACTCTTTAGAGAGAAAGAGGCAGAGAGACAGGAGGGAGAGAGACCGAGAGTGAGAGAATGAAAGAAATACATATATAATAAAAATAAAAAAAACACAAGGTCATGCTTTATTGCTAAACTCGATTCTGAAGAGAGAATGATGGGGGTGTTTTTAGAACAGGTATCTTGGTCCTGGGTGAACTAAGGTGAACAATCCAGCAGGCAGCCGATAAGTTGCTACAAGGCCATAATGCAAACTAAACAAGAAGTATGAATAACGGTATATCCACTAGGAGACGCGTTACCTGAAAGGAGTCGTCGTCGTCACTGCTCTTGTTCAAATAGTTCAGAGAGGCAGCTCGTTTCATACTGCAACGGAATAACAAAGCATTTTCATTGGAGTGGGTCTCAAGCAAATGTACAGTGCCTTGCGAAAGTATTCGGCCCACTTGAACTTTGCGACCTTTTGCCACATTTCAGGCTTCAAACATAAAGATATAAAACTGTATTTTTTTGTGAAGAATCAACAACAAGTGGGACACAATCATGAAGTGGAACGACATTTATTGGATATTTCAAACTTTTTTAACAAATCAAAAACTGAAAAATTGGGCGTGCAAAATTATTCAGCCCCCTTAAGTTAATACTTTGTAGCGCCACCTTTTGCTGCGATTACAGCTGTAAGTCGCTTGGGGTATGTCTCTATCAGTTTTGCACAGAGACTGACATTTTTCCCCATTCCTCCTTGCAAAACAGCTCGAGCTCAGTGAGGTTGGATGGAGAGCATTTGTGAACAGCAGTTTTCAGTTCTTTCCACAGATTCTCGATTGGATTCAGGTCTGGACTTTGACTTGGCCATTCTAACACCTGGATATGTTTATTTTTGAACCATTCTATTGTAGATTTTGCTTTATGTTTTGGATCATTGTCTTGTTGGAAGACAAATCTCCGTCCCAGTCTCAGGTCTTTTGCAGACTCCATCAGGTTTTCTTCCAGAATGGTCCTGTATTTGGCTCCATCCATCTTCCCATCAATTTTAACCATCTTCCCTGTCCCTGCTGAAGAAAAGCAGGCCCAAACCATGATGCTGCCACCACCATGTTTGACAGTGGGGATGGTGTGTTCAGCTGTGTTGCTTTTACGCCAAACATAACGTTTTGCATTGTTGCCAAAAAGTTCAATTTTGGTTTCATCTGACCAGAGCACCTTCTTCCACATGTTTGGTGTGTCTCCCAGGTGGCTTGTGGCAAACTTTAAACAACACTTTTTATGGATATCTTTAAGAAATGGCTTTCTTCTTGCCACTCTTCCATAAAGGCCAGATTTGTGCAATACATGACTGATTGTTGTCCTATGGACAGAGTCTCCCACCTCAGCTGTAGATCTCTGCAGTTCATCCAGAGTGATCATGGGCCTCTTGGCTGCATCTCTGATCAGTCTTCTCCTTGTATGAGCTGAAAGTTTAGAGGGACGGCCAGGTCTTGGTAGATTTGCAGTGGTCTGATACTCCTTCCATTTCAATATTATCGCTTGCACAGTGCTCCTTGGGATGTTTAAAGCTTGGGAAATCTTTTTGTATCCAAATCCGGCTTTAAACTTCTTCACAACAGTATCTCGGACCTGTCTGGTGTGTTCCTTGTTCTTCATGATGCTCTCTGCGCTTTTAACGGACCTCTGAGACTATCACAGTGCAGGTGCATTTATACGGAGACTTGATTACACACAGGTGGATTGTATTTATCATCATTAGTCATTTAGGTCAACATTGGATCATTCAGAGATCCTCACTGAACTTCTGGAGAGAGTTTGCTGCACTGAAAGTAAAGGGGCTGAATAATTTTGCACGCCCAATTTTTCAGTTTTTGATTTGTTAAAAAAGTTTGAAATATCCAATAAATGTCGTTCCACTTCATGATTGTGTCCCACTTGTTGATTCTTCACAAAAAATACAGTTTTATATCTTTATGTTTGAAGCCTGAAATGTGGCAAAAGGTCGCAAAGTTCAAGGGGGCCGAATACTTTCTCAAGGCACTGTATATGAAATGTCTTATGCTTCGGCGAGTGTGTGGGTGAGGCTACTGACGGGTACTGGACCAAGAAGGAATAGCGTATCATGTTGTGTGAATTTGTGTGTCAAATGAACGTCACAACATTTTCATTTGTTTACACATTTTGTCAGGTGCATTTCATATTATGATTCAGTAACACCGTTACTGAACATCTGCTCAGAATAGCATAGCTTCATGTGAGATTAATCATTAATATAACAGTACATTTAAGATTATTTTTTGTGCTATTTATCTTCAACTAAACCTTATACAGAAGTGTTGGGTTGGTGGTCCTAATTAAGAGGAAGACAATAGCTGAAAAAAAAAAACTGCAGCATTATCCGTAACCAAACATGCAGTGTCCGACTTGGTGCTGTAGTTGCAGAAACACCATTTAAGAAGTGAAGATTGAAGTGGAAAGGGGATAAATACTTTTTTAAGGTACTTGTTTAAAATAATCTCCAATGTGTGAATATTGTAATCTAAAGATATCTATTTTTTAGGCCAGGGTATTTTGACACTATTGAGACCGTATGGGAATCAGATAGAGAAACATTGTACTGAAATGAATCACGTTTTGACACGGGCTATTTTGGCATTTAACGCCCCATTCAGCCTCCAAAGCACCTTACTTCCTGAGTCAATTTGTTATGCAAATATATATTTTTTAAACATTTCCCATATTTAAGTCATTTCACAATTTGTCTTAATAGCCTTGTGAACATAGCAACTTGGGTGCATCTTCTATCTGTGCTATAATGGTTCAGAAGGCCATAAAATAAAATAAATGGATATTGGTAACAGTCCAGAACATCCATACCGGTCATCCCTAATTGAATGTCTAAAACCAGATAGAAAGTATTGTAGTCAGGTCCAAAATTATTGGCACCCTGATAAAGGTCAGCAAAACATGTATATAATAATACAAATACTGAGCAATATATATTTTTGTTTTAATTATAGTATTTTATACTAATACAATTGCTCAGAGAAAGAGAGATTTTGTTTAACAAGTAATAAATAAATACAAAAATCGATAAAAGACAGGGGTCAAATATATTGGCACCCCTGTTTTTAATACTCCAGCACCCTCCCCCTGCGAAGATAACGACACAGCCTTTTTCTAAAATGTTTTATGAGATTGGCGAACACAATGGAAGGGATCTTAGACCATTCCTCCATACAGAATCTGTCCAGAACCTTGATATTCTTTTCTCTGCACTTATGGACTGCCCTCTTCAATTCAAACCACAGGCTTTCATTGGGGTCCGGGGACTCATATGGCCATTGCAATTATTTTTAATAATGGTCAATTAACAATTTCTTTGTGGATTTTGATGTGTGCTTGGGGTTATTGTCTTGCTAGAAGATCCACTTGCGGCCAAGTTTCAGCCTCCTGGCAGAGGCAACCAGGTTTTTGGCTAAAATGTCCTGGTACTAAAGTTCATGATGGAAATCAGATTGGGATACAGGCAGGTGGGAGAAACATTGGAATATACGAATGCGGGGATTGAACCCTGGTCTCAAGCGGGGAGATTTGTACATGTGATTTACCACTCAACCATGGCTCTGACCTATAATGTCCATAATCACTTAAATATAGTGGCTTGGGAGTGTGAACACTTAACTAAAAGTATGCAAAAAATGAGTAGGAAACCACTTCATCATAATGGCGTCAAATTTACTTTAGACATGGCTGTGTTTCCACATTAGCTAGCAACTATAGTCATAAAAACCTAGCAATTCTAACAATAGCTCAAAAAATACAGCAGTTTCTATTCAATCTTTGACAGACAAAACCTTGACTTCAGAATAACTTTAGATGTAGTATAATGTTGGCTAACTATTTGCTTACTTTAGACATCTAATTGTATTTCCAGCCACTGTCAGTCAACCAATGCCAACTCTCAGTTGCTGATTGGTTGTTGGAAATAAAATATTTTCCATGATAACATTATGCAAAGAAGACGAACTAAGGCGCTTTATTTTCATGTGGCGCAAGTGTCCAACGTACGTTAGTTGGCTATTTCAGCGTGTAAAAACAGGCGATCTGGCACTAACCACCCCTGTGCCTAACCCAACCTGGTCTCTGAGCATTTCATATTATTCATTACTTAAATTTACACACTGCAAAAACTGGGCATGGATGAGGCTTCCACTATTATTCATTGTTCCTGCAGTGAGGGTTCAACCAATGATGTATATAAACCCTGGATTGCTGATGCTGTCTTGACCAATGAAAGGCTTTGAAGCCGCCGTTGACCTTAAGGGCCCCAGGACCAGTGGAAGCAAAATAACCCCATAACATCAAAGCCCCCCACCATATTTTACAGTAGGTATTTGTATTTATTATGGATCCCCATTAGCTGGTGCCAAGGCAGCAGCTACTCTTCCTGGGGTCCAGCAAAATTAAGGCAGTTCATACAATTTGAACCATAATACATTCACAGATTTCACAACACACTGTGTGGACTCAGGCCCCTACTCCATCATTACTACATATCTACAGTACTAAATCCATGTCTATGTGTGTGTATAGTGCGCATGTTATCGTGTGTATGTATACATGTGTCAGTGCATACGGTTTGTGTTGCTTCACAGTCCCCTCTGTTCCATAAGGTGTATTTTTTATCTGTTTTTTTAAATCTAATTTTACTGCTTACATCAGTTACTTGATGTGGAATAGAGTTCCATGTAGTCATGGCTCTACGTAGTACTGTGTGCCTCGCATAGTCTGGTCTTGTCTTGGGGACTGTGAAGAGACCTCTTGTGGCATGTCTTGTGGGGTATGCTTTGGTGTCCGAGCTGTGCGCCAGCAGTTCAAACAGACAGCTTGGTGCATTCAACATGTCACCTCTCATAAAAACAGATTGACATGCATATTATTAATATTAGCTCCCAGTGTACATCCAAGGGCCAGCCGTGCTGCCCTGTTCTGAGCCAATTGCAACTTTCCTAAGTCCTTTTCTGTTGCACCTGACCACACAACTTTACAGTAGTCCAGGGGCAACAAAACCAGGTCCGATAGGACCTGCCTGGTTGATAGTGCTGTTAAGGCAGAGCAGTGCTTTATTCTTGATATACTTCTCCTCTTAGCTACTCTTATATCAATATGTTTGGACCATGACAGTTTACAATCCAGGGTTACGCCAAGCAGTTTAGTCACCTCAACTTGCTCAATTTCCACATTATTTATTACAAGACTATGCTAAGGTTCTGGGTTTAGTCAATTATTTGTCCCAAATACAATGCTTTTACTAACTTATTCCTTGCCACCCACCTACTCCGAAACTAACTGCAACTCTTTGTTAAGTGTTAAAGCCAGTGGCATGTCATTAGTAAAGATTGAAAAAAGTAAATTGGCCTAGAGAGCTGCCCTGGGGAATTCCTGATTCTACCTGGATTATGATGGAAAAACTTCCATTAAAGAACACCCTCTGTTCTATTAGACAAATAACTCTTTATGCATAATATGGCAGGGGGTGTAAAGCCATAACACATAAGACTATGATCAATAATGTCAAAAGCCGCACTGAAGTCTAACAAAACAGCCCCCACAATCTTATCAATTTCTCTAAGCCAATCATCAGTAATTTTTGTAAGTGCTCTGCTTGTTGAATATTCTTCCCATATATGCATGCTGAAAGTTTGTAGTCAATTTGATCACTGTAAAATAGCTTTGTATCTGGTCGAACAATTTTTTTCCAAAAGTTTACTCAGGGTTGGTAACAGGCTGATTGGTCAGCTATTTCAGCCAGTAAAGGGGGTTTTACTATTCTTGGGTAGCGGAATGACCTTTGCTTCCCTCCAAGCCTGGGAGCACACACACATTCTAGTAGGCTTAGACTGAAGATATGGCAAATAGGAGTGGCAATATCATCCACTATTATCCTCAGTCATTTTCCATCCATGGTGTCAGACCCCAGTGGCTTTTCATTGTTGTTAGACACAAATTATTTTCTCACCTCTTTCACGCTCACTTTACAGAATGCAAAATTACTCGTCGTTCATACTTTGGTCAGATATACTTGGATGTGGTGTCAGCGTTTGTTGCGGACACCACATTCGTTTTTCGATGCCAAACTCACCACCGGTGTGTGTGGCCAAAGAGCTCTATTTCATGTCATCGGACCATAGCACCGGTTTCAATCCAAGTGCCAATGCTGTTTTGCAAACTCCAAGGAACTGCTATTGTGAGATGGGTCTTGGATCCTTCGAAAGGCAAGTGGCCACGCATCTTATGTGAGAGCACACAGGCCAAATTTTACAGCAAAATTGTACTCAAACACTGTTATAATAGCAGTTGCCAGAGGCGCAACACTGGGGTCTGAAGTTATCATGTAATCTTCAAAGCATTTTATTCTCTGATCCTTGCCACTTTATTATGGGCATTTAGAGCCATTTGAATGAAGAAGTATTACATATCGTACCTTTAAGGCAGCAAAATGTTATAACTGTGCATGGGGTGTGAGGACTCAATAAGCACTGTGTGTTTGCGCATGTTTCTCTCTCTTACTGGAGGTTGCGTGGGTCGGGGGGACCGTTCCCCTGTAGTTTCTTCACCAGCATCTCGCTGCTTCGCCGTAAGACATCCCGGAGCCTCCCCATCGATCCTGCTCTCCTCAGGCCCCCACTGCCATCCTGAAACAACACCAGGGTCAGACAGTCCTGGAAACTCAAGTCTCCCAATCCATTCCTGATATATCCCAGGGGGTGTGCACATTATTTGCCATTCCAGCCCAAACATACCAGATTGCTCTGACAAATTGTGTCCAAAAAGCATCTGGAATAAATCTTGGCTGCCATCCTGAAACTTCCTTTACAATACCCAATTAGGGTTGTTTGTGCTGACCTATAACAAAAGCCTGCAGACCTAAGGGCTCTTCAGGGGTGTGTCAACAATCTAGTAAAGTGGTTTCCTCATACTCACCGTGTCTCCTTTCCTTCATCTGCTATGATGGGTTAGGGTTAGTACTGAAAGACTAGAATCAAGTCCACAAATTTGTATCCACCTTATGGTTTTATACTGTTCAGTATTTTTCAGACCAGTGCAAATGAAGGCAGCAGACGAGAAGCTACCGAACCTAACCCTGCACTCGCTAAGGCATAGTCAAGGGCATTATTTCAAAATCAGCACTTCTCCAGTAGGGGAATTTACAGTATGTCAAAGATTAATGAATTTCAAACAAAAATGTATGAATAGGATGAAGCTGTAGAAATGCTCTGCTTTGAGAAACGAGTCTTTCATGCCCTACCGCAAACCTTCAGTACTTAGGGACTTAAACACTAAGTGCACACTTCAGGTAGAAGGGGGTGAAATGTAATTGGATTAAAATCTGCAGCCTATTGCTGTGTACTACATTTTAGTACTGCAGTGAAGCGTTCATGCACCAGAACTTCCGGGTTGTGAAACTAGGTCAATGGACTCCAGAGGGGGGAGATGAAGAGAGGGAGAGCTCATATTGGATTTGCGGTTCCCCCTCGGGTTGGTTTACACAAGCAGCCAGCCAAAGAAAAGCCCAAAATGAAAGTCTTTATTTTCAGTCAATGTCAAACAAGGTTTAGAGACACATTCATCACAATGCAACAAAGGGATGCCAGGACAGGAGTATCAGTCATGGAGAGCATTCTACAGACAGACCAATGAAATAGTGTGACATAGCTAAATTGCTCCACTACATAGGCCTACCAGCCGGACAGCCAGTGCGTTTCAGAATTGGCTAGCTCCACTATTACCGTTTATTATTATTATATATATTTTTTAATTCGGTTAGCAACATTGGAGCCGTCTCTTTCCACCGAGATACCAAAATGCCACAGTTACATGGAATTGCATTTTCAGATGGTATCAAGTGTAATTACCTTTAACTACACATGAGCTAATTGAAGTAATAGTCTCATAGTACCGCATCTGTTTTGGTTTAGCACATGCACTTTAAAACATTATCTGTAAATGTACTATGATGTACTAGTATATACCTGCACTGATTGTGATACAGTTATTATATAATAGTTAAAGTGCTTAAAGAGTAACTACATGGCATACAGGCAACTTCAATTTGGTGGTGTTGGCTAATGCTGAAACGACTGGCTAGCTAGGTTAGTTACTAATACTACACTTATTCAGCCTAAAATACATCATTTAAAGGATACTTTAGAATGAGGGAAACGGACTGAAACATGGGAAATATCAAATAAAAACTGGTACAGTTAGTGGACAACAATGAGCACATTTCAAGCTACAGAGCTGTTTGAAAAATCTTTACATTCAGGTAACAACTGTTAAACGAGGCCTCACAATGATCACACCTAACTTAAATCCCCAATCTAAAGCCGATCTTTAAGCATAGCAATGTTGTCATCAGGAGCATTCATAAAATCTGATGTCAATTCATAACATATATCTTATGAGCAGCCAGCTAGGTCACATGTCACTGTGTTCAAGGTAACTATGTTGTTGGCTGACAAGACAGCTAACCTTGGTCGTTTCATGTTTCATGGCTGTTCAAAGGTGTTATAAACTTACGTCATTACGTCATAGCAGGGTAAAGTAGGCTTTAAAGATGAGACGATAACAAGAGTGAAAGCTGTGCGAGGAACAACAAGACGACCATCAAGCTAAAAACCAAATAAGTGACCTCTCCAAATGCCACCCAGAAGCTCACAAAATCAAATACAACAACTTTGTGCAGCAGTGGTACATTAAATGTGTGTGTTTGTGTGTCTCTGGTGTTTGTGTCCCTTTTCAATGGCTACTTCAAAATATGAAACAAGATTCTCTGGCTTGGAGCATAACTAGAGAAAGCATTTCTTTCCCCAAACTATGGCTTTGGAGAAAGCAATTGGCACAATGCCATTCAATTCAAAGACACTGATTCTACAGTTAGCAAGCTGTTCCTCTTTAAAACGTCAATACCATAGTCAGGCACAGACACCATCATTACTAACCGTATGGCTATATTATAATAATAATACATTGCTTAGAGGGACAATGCAAAGAAATAAACATTATGATAAACACTATCCTATATAAGACATTATTTAAAAAGTAAACTAAATAAAAACAGGAGACAGATACACTAATCTAATCGATGTGTAAACTCAAAAGGTGCTTTTAAGTGGCGACGTGACTTGGAATCATAATAGCGTCACGATATATATATATATTTTTAATTGTCTCCTATATAACATAACAGTACGCATAAATAATTTACAAGGGTCATGGTCACACTTAAAACAGGTTGCAAGTTAACAAAATTAGTGAACATAAAAAAGGCACCAAGGTAGATCAGTCCTGGTCAAATATCAGGACAAAAAGCTGGCAGCAGCGAAATAAAAAGCACTACTCTTAGCTGGTTGCTCTTCAGTGGCCAATAATATTTTAGCGATAACAAAACGAGATAAAAATTCTGACTGGTCTCATTTGGTAGTGGACCAATAATTGATGCCGTTCTAACTGGGTGACTGTGCTTAGTGGAAATATGAAGATCAATGTAAAAGCAATCATATTTGCATACAAGAACAGAAAAAAAGAGAAAATCAAACAACCAAAGCTTTGGTAGTCAAGTCTCCAGTGTTCAGTTGGACTCTGGTGCCACCATCTCTTATTGGTTAGAATATCATACATACTATACAAGTGATGACACAGCAAGAGAAAAGGGAGAGTCAGGGATAGAGGAAGAGTCAGGGATAGAGTCAGGGATAGAGTCAGGGATAGAGTCAGGGATAGAGTCAGGGATAGAGTCAGGGATAGAGTCAGGGATAGAGTCAGGGATAGAGGAAGAGTCAGGGATAGAGGAAGAGTCAGGGATAGAGGAAGAGTCAGGGATAGAGGAAGAGTCAGGGATAGAGGAAGAGTCAGGGATAGAGGAAGAGTCAGGGATAGAGGAAGAGTCAGGGATAGAGGAAGAGTCAGGGATAGAGGAAGAGTCAGGGATAGAGGAAGAGAAAGGGAGAGTCAGGGATAGAGGAAGAGAAAGGGAGAGTCAGGGATAGAGGAAGAGAAAGGGAGAGTCAGGGATAGAGGAAGAGAAAGGGAGAGTCAGGGATAGAGGAAGAGAAAGGCTGAAAATGTGATGCAGCATGATGAGAGAAATGAGTGGGCATGAACGAGAGAGCTAGAGAGAGGGATAAAGAAAACGCAAGAGGGAAAGAGACCAGGAGAAGAGGGGCAGTGTGTGGAAAACGCAAGAGGAAGAGGGCAAGAGACCAGGAGAAGAGGGGCAGAGTGTGGAAAACGCAAGAGGAAGAGGGCAAGAGACCAGGAGAAGAGGGGCAGTGTGTGGAAAACGCAAGAGGAAGAGGGCAAGAGACCAGGAGAAGAGGGGCAGAGTGTGGAAAACGCAAGAAGATCGAGAACATGCGTGGGAGTGAGAGACCCCGAAAGGATGGGAAGAGAAAGATTGGGAGGTAAAAGGGATAAATCGGTTTTGTGGGGATGAAGGAGGAGTCCTCCATGAAAGATTAGAAGAGGCTTCACACAGAGGAAATGACAAGAGACATCCATTTTGATTCGATTGGCTTGATTGGTTGAGGAGTGAGGCGGAGGAAGGTCATCCTGCTGATTTAGGCCTAATGGAGGACAGAAAGAGAGAAGAGAACAAGAACAGTGGAGAGCGAAAGAGACAGACAAGAGAAATTGAGGAGAGAGAGAGAACCAGAACGGGGAGAAAGAGACATACAGCAGAAAAGAGAAAGATGAGAAAAACACAGGCAGAAAAACAAGGTTAACACACCCTTCAAGAGAGGAATATAGCAAGATTAAAAGATCAAAGCTTAGAATATTATTTTATGACCAATATTAAACCATCTTTATCAAATGACTGCACATTTGCCATAAAGAATGAAAAAATAGAAGACAATCATTTGTGGCCCTACACTGTCTGACAATTATATCACATTTGAAAAGGTTTAGAGAAGAACGCTTTTGTAGTCGTCGCTACGCTGCACTGAACGCAGTCAGCTAATGACATCAGTGTGAACCGCAGTGGGACTCTAGGGGCACCTTAGCAGTCTGCTCACCCTGCAATGCAGCGTGCTCCTAGCCATCTACAGTTAGGGATCAGGGCTGTGGAGAAGCTGCTTTAAAACTGGTTAGAAACCATTATACACCAAGTATACCAAACATTAGGAACACTGTTGAAAGTGAAAAGAACTGCACCGCTGCTGGGTTTGACACAAACCGATGCGCCTGGCACCTACTACCATACCCCGTTCAAAGGCATTTTTTGTCTTGCCCATTGGCACATTCCATGCCTAAATTGTCTCGGCTTAAAAATCCCTCAACCTGTCACCTCCCCTTCATCTACACTGATTGAAGTGGATTTAACAAGTCACATCAATAAGGGATTATAGCTTTCACCTGGCCAGTCTCAGGTATACCCAGTGTAATATATAAAGACGTGATTAGAAGATATTAAGTTATTAATAATATATGTCTTCTGGATTGACAAGTTGCTGGCAAAGAACCAAATCTATGTTAGAAATACACTACATGAGCATCTCATTCCAAAATCATGGGCACTTCTATTGAGTTGGTCCCCGCTTTGCTGCTATAACAGCCTCCACTAGATGTTGGAACATTGCTGTAGGGACTTGCCTCCATTCAGCCACAAGAGCATTAGTAAGGTTGGGCATTAATGTTGGGCGATTAGGCCTGCAGTCAGCGTTCCAATTCATCCCGAAGGTGTTTGATGGGGTTGAGGTCAGGGCTCTTCCACACCGATCTCAACAAACCATTTATGTATGGACTCCGCTTTGTGCATTGTCATGCTGAAACAGGAAAGGGCCTTCCCTAAACTGTTGCCACAAAGTTGGAAGCACAGAACCATCTAAAATGTCATTGTATTCTGTAGCGTTAAGATTCCCACCACTGGAACTAAGTGGCTTAGCCCAAACCATGAAAAGCAGCCCCGGACCATTATTCCTCCGCCACCTAACTTTGGCTCTATGTATTGGAGGCAGGCAGAGGTCCCCATAGCATCCACCAACCCAAGGTTAATTTGTCAGACTGCCCAGATGATGAAGTGTGATTTATGACTCCAGAGAACACATTTCCACTGCTGGAGAGTCCAATGGTGGCGCCCTTTACACCACTCCAGCCGACGCTTGGCATTGCGCATGATGAGCTTAGGCTTGTGTGCGGAACTCGTTAGTGAGTGATGCAACCCGAGGACAGACACATTTTTTTACGCACTTCAGCGGTCCCGTTCCGTGAGCTTGTGTTGCCTAGCGCTGAGCTGTTGCTGCTCCTAGACGTTTCCACTTCACAATAACAACACTTACAGTTGAGCGGGACAGCTCTAGCAGGGCAGACATTTGATTAAGTGACTTGTTGGAAAGGTGGCATCCTATGAAGGTGCCACGTCGAAAGTCACAGAGCTCTTCAGTAAGGCCCTTCTACTGCCAATGTTTTTCGATGGAGATTGCATGGCTGATTTTAAAAACACTCGTCAGCAATGGGTGAAGCCGAAATAGCTGAATACAATAATTTGAAGGGGTGTACACATACTTTTGTATATATAGTGTATATTTTACACTACATTTGCACTCTATGCCTTCCTAAAATAATATATTAAGTCTTAGGTGTGCGTGTCTGTGCAGTGCACTCACCCCGTTCCAGTCCACGCTGCCGTCCTCCCCCGCTTCGGAGGCGCTCTCATATTTTACGCTGCTCAGACTCTCCCTGCTCCTCCTCCTGTCTCCGTCTCTCTGCAGCTCCACCACACCCTGAACAAAACACACAAATCCGTTCAATTTTGCAATATCATTTCACCTTTTGATCTAACATTATTATAGAAATGTAATTGGAGCAACTGATTGGTAAAAATCAGTAAACCATGCGGTCACAAACACACAATCAAGCAAAATAGTCCATGAATATACAGATGTGAAACACTAATAACAAATACGCAACAATAGGTCTTAAAGTCTTTGTGGATGTCTACCTTCATTCAGTTCAAGCATTTCCATAACTGAATATACACACACGTTTGGATTTAAGCTTGAACGTGTGTGTTTTTATAAAATGTGAGAGAGAAGCTGACCTGTTTTCGGGACCTCAAGGCACACTCCTCCAGGGTCTCAGCGGCCTCCATCTTGCCTTGCCGGCGATACAGAGCTCCCAGATTACGCAGAGTGGTGTTGACAGTGGGGCTGATGGACACACACCAAGTTCACTTCAAAAATCAATGCAGTGACTAGAGATGCCAATCAGTACGATTCCTTTGCTTCGGTAGTTCTAACAAGTCTTTAAGTGGACTTCTTACCTGTTCACCTTGCAATTCTTATACCAGCCGCCATAATCTCCATAGCCGTCTTTGCTCTGGTGATACAAGGAAAGAGGGGGGGGAGGAGGAGAGAGGATAGAGGAGGGAGGATAGAGGAGGGGGAGAGAGGAGGGGGCGAGAGGATAGAGGAGGGGGAGAGAGAGGATAGAGGAGGGGGAGAGAGAGGATAGAGGAGGGGGAGAGAGGAGCACAAAAATACACGTCACAAAAAGGGAAACCCCTCATTCTCCAAAAAGTCCCTTCCGATTGACTCAGATATTTGACATCAAACACAGCGGGGACAACATCTCGCTTAGAGAAAACAGAATTTGAATCTGTCCAGACCACCACTATTGACTTTTAGCAATGTGCACCCTCCCTTGAGGCGTGTTTGGTAAGAGCTTTTTGTTGCTGCTGATTTCAGTTAGCGGGATGTTGCCGCCTCGATGTGTATGGTGTCATATCGCTGAGCCTACACAAAACAAGCATTCCCCCCCCCCCCCCTCATTTTTGACATTTAGCAGACGCTCTTATCCAAAGCAACTTACAACAGTGAGCGCATACATTTGAATGTTTCTTACTGGTCCCCCATGGGAATCAAACCCACAACCCCGGTGTTTCAAGCACCATGCTCTACCAACTGAGGAACACGGGACCAGACAGTATTGACAAGTAAACAAAATAGGCACTCCTTGTAAAAAATGGGCACCCCTGCCACATGCCTGTGCTCGCTCTCACACACACACTTTACATAGACTCACCTTGCACTCCTCCCGCTCCTCGGCATGCACCCAGATGGGCTTGTTCTCAGCTGCAGAGACAGAGGAGAAAGAGAAATGTGTGCTGTATGCTGGCAAAAACATCCTCAACAAGTAACAGACAGGCATTTTAGCAAAACGGTAGCATATAGATGTTAGACACCTGCACCGTGCCGACATTTAGGCAACATTATTTAAACGTTGTTCCTTTCTTTCGTGAGACAAGATCCTATCGCAACCTCTCAATCTCAGTAAAGTTTGAGATTTTTTTAAACTCTGTTTCAACCTGAGACCAGAGTTCTGATAATCCCTCAAATTCATCCCCACCCCCTCACATAATCAATTGAGACCTATTTGTTAATTAACCGTGTAATATATATATTGGCATAGTAAGAAAGTCAAGAGAGACATGGTCACAATTATGTCTCAAATTTATTGAGAATATGGAAAAGGAAATGTGAAAATAAAGTCAACCCATCATTTCACATGTTAAATCTTGAGAAAACTTTGATGAAAGCATTTCATTTAATTATGGATCAAAAAAATAAAACAAAGCATATTTAATGACATAAAAAAAAGAAGTTATAAATCATTCAAAATAAAATCTAAAAGAATATTGTCAAGGTCAAAAACAGTCAATACAAACTCAACATAACAGACAACGGAAGCACAGTAAAGAAAAATACATGAGAAATGAAAAGGACGTGGAAGCTTACTTGAAATATGGCATGATAGGCGTGAATAACACTGATCATAATAAAGACATCATGAGTATCAAAACAAACAGTTTGACGGTGTATAATAACCAACCTTTGTTTTCTTTACAGCGACATCAGAAGTATTATGCTCGTAGTTAGAAGAAAAAGGTTGGCTGTAGTAAGTGGTCATGTATGTGATTCTATAACAGTGTTACGAAGGCATTGTGTCAAGACTACTTCAAGAAGGGATTTCCAAAGAAAGTTGGTGAAGTAAGAGACGTCATGACAGATGAACCCAAAAATACAATGAAACATGTGTCACTATTATAAAAATCATGAAAAATTTATAACAAGAAGTACGGAATTTTACACAACACAAAAACAAGCAACACAAAACGAACAAAAACCGAGACTTAAATATCTTTGTTCACATTCTTTATATCGCAACTGGTAATAAATAATTAAATGGTGGGCAATATAATAAGCACCACCTATGTAAACCAAGTTGGATTTAGTTTTGGTTATAGAAATGTGCATATTTCACTCTGGGAAAAAAAAACATCAATGTTCCACTCACCTTCATTGTTGTGTATCATATGCACATGCCTAGTGATTATCCTACAATGTGACATGGCATTTAGAGTGAAAGGTCAAGAAAACCTTTAATGGCACTTTGATCATCCATAACACCTCAAATGAAAAAGATAATTCAATTGAGCATCAGAAACAACTAGCAAATGCTAGAAAATAGGAAAAATGTTCAAGTTCCCAATACATTCAATATGGGAAGAAGTCCATTATTTTTTTTCTTCCAAATACTTCTTTCAATTTAGGAATTTAACAAAACCTGTTAGTTAGCCAGCTAGCCCTTCAAATATTCTAAATCTTTACATCTAAAAATATTTAAAAAATCTACTAAACATTTATTTCAAATACTCTATACTCCTCGTAACCAGTTGTTTTCTTTATGATCTAGAAAGTAAAACATTATTTTGAAGTATTTATTGAACAGCTCTTAAATCAGTCTGCTCTAGCCTGCACTATTCTGTAAGTGGTTGAAACTTACACGTCAAGTCAAATGTTGACTATGTTCTCATTAGCAATGAACCCTTACACTTCAAGTCGACTTGTCAACTACGTCGTCATTAACTGGTCGTCATAACTCATCCTGATAATTGATGGCAAAATTTGACAAATCAGTTAGCTAGTTTGCCAGTACAAAATGCTGTGTGTGAAATAACGTGTTCTACAATGTCAGATCCACAGACTTACTGTATGTCTGTGGTCAGTACAGTCCAGCGCTCGATTGTTCATTCTAGAAACTTAAGACTTTGAATTCATGTAAAAGAAACACTAGAACGTACTGTATCTTTGAGTAGACGAAGAACAGATTGAAAAAAAAAGGTTTGCAAATAAGGAGGCAAAGTGACTACTACCCCCAAGTGTTTGTTGTGGCCCTTTCGAGTTTTGGACTAGTTTGCTCACCATCCACGGATCCAAATTCCTTCTCGTGAGCTTGGGTGAGAATCTCTTTGTAAAGGATTTCCGCCTCCTTGTACTTCCCCTGCTTCAAGTAACACGAAGCCTGGGAGACGACAGGAAAAGGCTCAGAGAGTTCAGACATTTCACCTTTGAACTAAAAGTATGCACAATGCAAATCACTGAACCAGGTTCCATCTACACAAAGCAACAACATTCACAGTTAATGAGATTTAAAAGGAAACAAAGTTCATTCCCTGCACCATCTTGTTTAGTCTACCACCAATATAAATACAAGCATAACAGGATCAAAGAGCTACGGCAAGGATGAGCAACTTTGGTTCTCATAGGACAGGGTTGTCAAACTCAATCCACGGAAGGCCTAGTGTCGTTCTAAAATATTTGTATTAAGCCCTAGACAAGTAGGTGTGGGGAGTTAGTTCATCAATCAAGTGCAAGGGAGGAGCGAAATCCCCCAGACACATGGCCCCTCTGTGGAATGAGTTTGACACCGGTGTCGTAGGGCCTTAGTGTCTACAGGTTTTTGTTCTTAATTTGAAACCGCCGTCTGATTTAGACCTGAGAAATCAGGTGTCGGCACTTTGGTGCCATTAGTGTCAGATGAAAGAGAAAACCAGCAGACAGAGTTGTTCACCCACAAGCAGCAGTAGTCAAGAACGGCAGTCAAAAGCCAGGCAGCCCCCTCACCAGGTTGTTCTTGGTCTTGGCCACGTTGGGGTCGTCAGGGCCCAGCCTGCGCTCGTAGATCTCCAGGGCACGGCAGTAGTAGTACTCCACCTCTTCGTACTTGCCCTGGTTCTGACACAGCAGGGCCAGGTTGTTCAGCTGCTTGGCCACATCAGGATGGTCCTTGCCCAGCACCTATATGAGAGGCGAGAGGACAAAAGCATCAAACACAAGTTGAGGTGCAGCCAAATAAAAACAAAGATGGCAACGCAACTCATTTTTTAAGATGTCCACTTTTGACTGAGACTTTATACAGTACACCTACTCATTCCAGGGTTTTTCTTTATTTTCTACATTGCAGAATAATAGTGAAGACATCAAAACTATGAAATAACATATGGAATTACATACTAACCCAAAAAGTGTTAAATCAAAATATATTTTAGATTGTTCAAAGTAGCCACCCGTTGCCTTGATGACAGCTTTGCACACTCTTGGCATTCTCTCAACCAGCTTCATGAGGTTGTCACCTGGAATGCATTTCAATTAACAGGTGTGCCTTGTTAATTTGTGGAATTTATTTCCTTCTTAATGCATTTGAGCCAATCAGTTGTGTTGTGACAAGGTACACAGAAGATAGCCCTAAGTCCATATTATGGCAAGAACAGCTCAAATAAGCAAAGAGAAACAACAGTCCATCATTACTTTAAGACACGTAGGTCTGTCAATGCCGGAAAATGTCAAGAACTTTGAAAGTTTCTTCAAGCGCAGTCGCAAAAACCATCTAACGCTATGATGAAACTGGCTCTCATGAGGACTGCCATAGGAAAGGAAGACCCAGAGTTACCTCTGCTGCAGAGGATAAGTACATTAGTTAATTGTACCTCAGATTGCAGCCCAAATAAATGATTCACAGAATTCAAGTAACAGACACATCAACGGTTTAAGATATATATATATATCATAGATAGTCAAGGATCGGTAGGATAGTCAGTTTCACGAGGGTATGTTTGGCAGCGTGAGTGAAAGAGGCTTTGTTTCACTAGCATTTAAGAGCAGTTGGAAGCCACAGAAGGAGTTTTGTATGGCACTGAAGCTAGTTTGTAGGTTTGTTAACACAGTGTCCAAAGAAGGGCCAGAAGTATACAAAATCATGTAATCTGCATAGAGGTGGATCAACAAATCACCCGCAGCAAGAGCAACATCATTGATATATACAGAGAAGAGAGCCGGACCGAGAATTGAACCCTTTGGCACCCCCATAGAGACTGCCAGAGGTCCGGACAACAGGCCCTCCAATTTGACACACTGAACTGTATCAGAGAAGTAGTTGGTGAACCAGGCAAGGAAGTCATTTGAGAAACCAAGGCTGTTGAGTCTGCCGATAAGAATGTGGGGATTGACAGAGTCGAAAGCCTTGGCCAGGTTAATGAAGACGGCTGCACAGTGCTGTCTTTTATCGATGGCGGATTGCACAGCGGAGAAGGTACGATGGGATTTGAAATGGTCAGTGATCTGTTTGTTAACTTGGCTTTCGAAGACTTTAGAAAGGCAGGGCAGGATGGATATAGGTCTGTAACAGTTTGGATCTAGAGTGTCACCCCCTTTGAAGAGGGGTATGACCGCGCAGCTTCCCAATCTTCAGGACTCGGGCGATACGAAAGAGAGGTTGAACAGACTAATAGCGTTTGCAACAATGGCGGCGGATCATTTTAGAAAGAGGGTCCAGATTATCTAGCCCAGCTGATTTGTACGGGTCCAGGTTTTGCAGCTCTTTCAGAACATCTGCTATCTGGATGAAGGAGTAGCTGGGGAGGCTTGGGCAAGTAGCTGCGGAGCTGTTGGCCGGGGTTGATGTAGCCAGGAGGGAAGCATGGCCAGCCGTAGAAAAATGCTTATTGAAATTCTCGATTATTGTGGATTTATCGGTGGTGACAGTGTTTCCTAGCCTCAGTGCAGTGGGCAGCTGGGAGGAGGTGTTCTTATTCTCCATGGACTTTACAGTGTCCCAAAGGTTTTGGAGTTAGAACTACAGGATACACATTTCTGTTTGAAAAAGCTAGCCTTTGCTTTCCTAACTGACTGTATTGGTTCTTGACTACCCTGAAAAGTTACATATCGCGGGGACTGTTTGATGCCAGTGCAGTACACCACAGGATGCTTTTGTGCTGGTTGAGGGCAGTCAGGTCTGGAGTGAACCAAGGCTATATCTGTTCTTAGTTCTAAATTTATTGAAAGGGGCATGCTTATTCAAGATGGTGAGGAAATTACTTTTAAAGAACAACCAGGCATCTTCTACAGACAGGATGAGGCCAATATCCTTCCAGGATACCCGGGCCAGGTCGATTAGAAAGGCCTGGTCACAGAAGTGTTTTAGGGAGCATTTGACAGTGATGAGGGTTGGTCGTTTGACCGCAAACCCATAACGGATGGAGGAAATGAGGCAGTGATCGCTGAGATCCTGATGGAAAACAGCAGAGGTGTATTTGGAGAGCAAGTTGGTCAGGATAATATCTATGAGGGTGCCCATGTTAACAGATTTCGGGTTGTACCTGGTGGGTTCCTTGATAGTTTGTGTGAGATTGAGGGCATCTAGCTTAGATTGTAGGATGGCCGGGGTGTTAAGCATGTTCAGAGCTGTTAAACTGTTCAGAGGAGACTGCGTGAATCAGGCCATGGTCGAATTGCTGCAAATAAACTACTACTAAAGGACAATATGAAGAGACTTGCTTGGGCCAAGAAACAAAAGCAATTAGACGGGTGGAAATCTGTCCTATGGTCTGTTAAGTCCAAATGTGAGATTTTTGGTTCCAACCTCCATCCGTGTCTTTGTGAGATGCAGAGTAGGTGTACGGATGATCAGCGCATGTCTGGTTCCCACCGTGAAGCATGGATTAGGTGTGATGATGTTTTGCTTGTGACACTGTCTGTGATTTATTTAGACTTCAAGGCACACTTAACCAGCATGGCTACCACAGCATTCTGCAGTGATACGCCATCCCATCTGGTTTACGCTTGGTAGGTAGGACTATCATTTTTTTTCAACAGGACTATGATCCTAAACACACCTCCAGGCTTTGTAAGGGTTATCTGACCAAGGAGAGTGATGAGTGCTGCATCAGACGACCTGGCCTCCACAATCACCCGACCGCAACCCAATTGATATGGTTTGGGATGAGTTGGACCGCAGAGTGAGGGAAAAGCAGACAACAAGTGCTCAGCATGTGTGGGAACTCATTCAAGGCTGTTGAAAAAGCAATCCTCATGAAGCTGGTTGAGAAACTGTCAAACTTCTTGAAATGTTCCAGATTGACTGACCTTCATGACTTAAAGTAATGATGGACTGTCATTTCTCTTTGCTTATTTGAGTTGTTCTTCCCATAATATGGACTTGGCCTTTTACCAAACAGGGCTATCCTCTGTATACCACCCCTACTTTGTCACAACACAACTGATTGGCTCAAACGCATTAAGGAAAGAAATTCCACAAATTAACTTTTAACAAGGCACACCTGTTAATTGAAATGCATTCCAGGTGACTACCTCATGAAGCTGGTTGAGAGAATGCCAAGATTGTGCAAAGCTGTCATCAAGGCAAAGGGTGGATACTTTGAATAATCTCAAATACATTTTGATTTGTTTAGCACTTTTTTGGTTATTACATGATTCCTTGTGTTATTTCATAGTTTTGATGTCTCCACTCTTCTACAATGTAGAAAATAGTAAAATAAAAAAAATCCTTGAATGTGTAGGTCTGTCCGACCTTTTGACTGGTACGGTATATATAAAACATTGATATTTTATGGCTGCCATGAAACCATTAGAAGTGTTACGGCATAATAGTTTTTTAAATTTTTTTTTTAACAAACCTCCGCCATCATCAAAGCCATAAAAAATGGTCATGTAACATGACCTCAATGTCTCGCCATGTCATAAATCATAATAATGAGCTGGTGATGAACTTCGGGTTATAAGCACCACTTATGTAAAGTGAATTTTCAATTCCAGACTGCGACATTTGCAATGGTTGAGTATATTAATTAGTAATATTGCTAATTGAATGAAGCACAGTACAAATTAACTGACATTGTATCATTTTTACCAAGTATGTTTGCACGGGATATGTACTGCACTAGACCTACCTTCTCTCTGATCTCCAGAGCCCTCTTGCAAAGGGGCTCAGCTTCCTTGTACTTCCCCCTCTTGCCATACAACACTGCCAGATTGTTCAGTGTTGCAGCCACCTGAGAAACAGAGAAGGATTAGTGAGCAGCTCTCATCGTGTTATGTAGCTGCTCTGTACCTGCAATGTGGTGAGTCAAACAAGGGAGCCTGTACAGTTGAAATGTTTCCAAAAGTATAACTACAAATGTGTCGTCTTATAAAACCTCTAACACCACTACATATTGACATGAATACTTTTGCATTCCTATTATGCCCATGTACTATCCAGGAGCCTGTGATGTGGATGCGTACGAATGGATATTAACTAACTTCTCTCTGCCTAGATGCGTGCCCAAGTGCTGACAACCAGATTTGCCATTAGGAACGTGCTAAACAGTACATTCCTGTAATGTATTCATGGCCAACATGCTTTAGGATTAGCCAGCCCTTGGAGCCGCTGACGGCAGTTTCAACCTGACCTTCTCCAACCAATGTCCTTACGAATCCTAATATAAAATTTAAAAAACATGCAGAAAAGTCCCCTTTTGTCTAGTGAAAAAAAGAAGATTGCTCCATCTGGTAGACTAACTCACCGCAGGGTGGTCTTTCCCAAGGGTTTTCTCCCGGATAGACAGTGCATCATTGAGCAGGTGAGCCGCCTCCTTGTATTTGTTCTGGTCCCTGAAAAAAAGAAAAACACATAATAGTCAAAAAAAAAAAAGACCCGGAATAAACTCGGTGCTGAAGGGAGAAGCAGTGTGTAGATAAGTGGCATAGGTGGTGGAAAAGTGTGGTTATATAGGTGTTACAGTATAATGATAAAGGATAGCATCACATACGTGTGATAACCTTTTTCCTGTTGGAGCCGTGTTAATATGGTGGCTCCAACAAAAAGACCAACGTAAAACGCACACACACCTGTAGACCAGGGCCAGGATGTTGAGCATGGTGGCCACGTCAGGGTGGTCGTGTCCGGATGTCTTCTCCAGGTCCTCCAGAGCCTGCTTGCAGAGGGGCACGGCCACCTCGTAGCGGCCCTGGGAGGCATACTGGATCACCAGGTTGTGGAGGGTCCTCAGGCGGGCCGGGATCTCATAGCCACCCTGCTGGGCTGCGGCCACCGCTGCACTGTTATGCTGGTGAGGCACTGAAGGAGAGATGCGGTTTGTTCACAGGTAGAAGTTTTGGGCAGTTGCTGCAGAGTTTTAAGTTCATATAATATGTATTTAAAATTCTCTCTTTTGTATAGAATCCATAGAATACATAAATATTTGAAGATCAGTAAAATGCCAGTTCTGTGCTGATAAAATTATCAGATGAGGGTAGTCAGCTCAATATTAGAGCAACTCAAGTTCAAATATGGGACCTTAAATTAAAAAAATTAAAAATACAACGCAACAGGTTGTTGTTTGACGTTATACACCAAAGCAATGAACATTCAACTAAAATAAATAATCTATACTAATCCAATACAGGATGATGACGCAGGATATGGTTGTAGGTAGACAGACCGCTTACTTCCTTGACTGTTGTCCTCCTCATCATTGGGGAAGAGGTCGTCCAGTGTATCTTTAGGAGGCTCTCCATCTTTCTCCTCCTGGAAAAAAACGATTTGTCAATTATTGGTTTGAGTGGAATTCTAATTCTATACACAGTGACAAATACATTTGCCAAGACCCACCCCACAGTCTCAAACAGCTGGGCAGCACTTTTGACTAGAAATTAAAGTTATATTGTGCGTTTCATTTCGATGGAAACTTCTTGTGGCCATCTGGGATTTAGAGTCAATGTTTGACAGACAGCATGTGAAAATCCATGCCGCAGGGTGCTCAAGGAGACTCATGTACCTCATCACGGTTCCCTTCAGGCTGAACTAGAAATACCTCACCCCATCTTCCACATTCATACCCCTCGTCTTTGCATTCTCAAACATGTACTACAATTATAAATATTCAACAGCTGACATCATTTGAACAGTTCTAAATTCCAGTAGACTACATTTGGTACATATTAACGAGCTCTCGTCAAAATGTATAAATGTTAATGACTAAATGAATTGCCTTAGCAGCCAAACGATAGAGCACTTCTGCCCACCATAAACTTTAATCAGTTCATAATGGTTGGTGCGTCATTGTAAATTAGAATTTGTTCTTAACTGACTTGCCTAGTTAAATATAGGGCAAATAAAAATTAAAGTAAATGAGACAAATTCATTCACCGTGGCAGCCTGCATTGCTCAGAGGGAAGAATAAAGAAGGTTACAGAATATGGAGCTTGTCAGTCAGGCCTGGGCAACTCCAGTCCTCTGGGGACTGATGTGTCACACTTTTGCCCCAGCTAACACACCAGACTCCAATAATCAACTAATCATGATCTTCAGATAAAAATGAAATTAGTTTAAAATCAGGTGTGTTTGCTAGGGATGGGGGTTAAAGTGTGACACCAATCAGGCCTTCGAGGACTGGAATTGCCCAGGTGTTAACTAGGCTTTACAAAAAAGGTGCTCTCAGCTTTAATTTCATCTTGTAGGGAGAAATCCCTAGCCATCAATCCGCTCTTGCACATTAATGGAGAGATCAAAATCCTGGTTGAGAATAGAGAATGTAGACTATAGGCAAAAAAAAAAAAAAGAAAAGAGGTCAAGTATTATCGATAGGTCAAGTGCAACCCGCCAGAAGGGGCTTCATCAGCGGAGGCAAATGCAATGCCTGATTACTTGCATGATGATTACAGCTCTCGAGCTGGTTCAATTGTTTATGATCAGGGAGTGTGTGTGTATACATTACCTCAGAGAAGGAAATGTTTTCATCATCATAATCCTTGAACAGATTCGCGAGCAGTGTGTTTGTGCTTGTGTGCAAGCAATTGTGTTGTGCATTTAAGTATGGGTGTGTGAGTGCATAACTCACAGTAGGGGACACATCCTCGTCGTACTTCTTGAGCTGGTTCATGAACTCCAGATGCTTCTTCTCCTCCTCCAGCTGGGCCACACTCTGCTCGCTCTTCTGCAGCTTTTGCTGGGTGCCCGCCAGCTCGTCTCGCAGCCACTGGTTCTCTTGGCACAGCCGACGTACCTGGGCACGCAGCTTCTGCTTCTCAGACTCCACAGCGTTCAGGTGGGCAGACAGGGCCATCATCACCTGACAGAGAAAGGTGCATACATGCAGAGGGATCGATTAATTATGCATCATTGTATGTGATTCAGCCCTAGGACCATGCCTCAGGACTACCTGGCCCGTAGACTCCTGGCTGTACCCGTCCCCAGTCCACATGGTCGTGCTGCTGCTCCAGTTTCTACTGTTCTGCCTGCGGCAATGGTACCCTGACCTGTTCACAAGTTGTACTACCTTGTCCCATACCTCCTCTCTTTCGCTCTCTCCAGAACCTGCCCTCTCAACCTCAGAATGCTTGGCTATAAAAAGTCAACTGACATTTACTCCTGAGGTTGCCCCTCTCTACAACCCCTGATTATTATTTGACCCTGCTGGTCATGTATGAACGTTTGAACATCTTGAAGAACGATCAGGCCTTAATGGCCATGTACTATCAATTGCCACCCGGCACAGCCAGAAGAGGACTGGCCACCCCTCAGAGCCTAGTTCCTCTAGGTTCCTTCTTAGGTTCCTGGCTTTTGAGGGAGTTTTTCTAGCCACCGTACTTCTACATCTGCATTGCTTGTCCTTTGGTGTGTTGGGCTGGGTTTCTAAATAAGCACTTTGTGACATCTTTAAATACATTTGATTGATTGAAATATGATTGATAGATAAAGGTAACAATTTGTGGATTCCTGTGGCCAGAGACAGGCAGGCTTACATAAGCCAGAGAAAGACTAGTCAACTTCAAAACATGAAACTGACGCATTCAACATTAATTCCAGTTAATATTTACTTACAAGTCAGATAAGTTCTTATTTAAAATGACAGCCTACCAAACAGCAAAAGGCTTCCCGCGGGGACTACACATTTTCTAAATAATAATATAGGACAATACACACATCACAACAAGAGACACCACAACACTACATAAAGAGACCTAAGACAACTCATGGAGATCCACCACCCCAAGAACGGATTGATTAACAAGACTCTCCCGTATGGCTTACTCTCTCCATATCACCCAGGGATCGTCAACCCTTACCTGCGCCTCGCCCAGCCCCAGCTCGATCATCTCCACTGACTTGCGCAGCAGGCTGGACTTCTCGTGCACCAGGTTGGCCTCCTCGTCCTTCTTCAGGCAGCGGATGGTCTCCAGCAGGCTGTGCAGGATGGAGTTGTGCTCGCTCTTCAGCGCCTCCAGGCCCTGGATCACCAGCTTGGTGCTGGAGATGATCTCCTCCTGGGACAGCTTCTCCAGACGGTCCTCCCTGGGGTACACCATTATTGACATTGCCTGGTGGACTTAGAGGCTGGTGGAGGGAGAGAAGTGGAAGAAAAGGAAGGTGGAGGTTAGGTCACTCTTGGGGCAGTGGTTCCTTTTCATGCAATGACCTCACTTTTGGGGATTTTCTTTGGACTCATCAGAATAAAACAATAGCAGTTCTATTCACGAGATTCCAACATTGAGACTTCCACTGTCATTATCACCAAGAAAAGGTTGCTCCGTTTACAAGCCATGCTACATGTCTTTAATTAAACTGGATAGAGATGTACGAGAAAATGGAAGCCTTGGGATAAAAAATAAAAAAATGACAGGGTAGGAGTCCAATCTAGCCCACACTCTACACTCCCTGCAAATCGACAAAGCCAGAGTAAAGAGTAAATAAAACACTTGGCTCCCTCTTCCTTCACAAGACAGTCACATGATTAGGCTTGGCGTGGGCATAGCAGCAGACAATTAGGCTAAACCCCCCCCGAGTATTTAGCCCTGAGTTCACCATCAAAGCGCTTGCAGATAAATAGGAGTAAACTGTTGTAGCCGACTTAATGTGTATTTCCATTGTGGAATAATTCCGCTCTAGTCACTCGTATTGGTATTCTTATTCCAAAACATAAAACAGGCAGATAATCTCTAACTCTGTAGTGATTTTGGCATTTAAATATCCCATTAAAAAGGTCTGTTAAGAGCCATGGAAACAGACTGACAGAAATAGAACACCAAGAGCCAATCATAAAATGAGAACTAGTCCTGCAACTGTGCCTACGTATCATTTCACCTGGATGCTGTGCACACACACACACACACACACACGCAGCTTGACAGAGTGGTACAGTACACTACTAGCTTGTATGACATTCCTTTCATATTGAAAACACACATGGCATTGAGCCCCAATCCATTCTTTTCAGCAAGCCTTCTAACAATAGGTTGACTATAGAGCCAAAACCTATAGATTCAGAAGAATACAGAATTGCTTTTATGGGATTCGGCTGAATGTAATCTGGAAGCAAACTAAAAGGATATCTAAACTCTAGATGTGCTGAAGACTACACTGAACACAGGGTAAACAACTAGTGCAAATGGTAGCACATAGGCAGTCACCAATGTTGATTCTCGGCATGACGGATTACAGAGGTCTAATTTCAAAGAAGTAATGGCGCTTTTACAGGAGCATGAGTCATATTTCATGAAAGTGGCTACGAAGCCACTATTAGACTTCTCAAAGGACATCTGTAGGGAATTCCAAGTCAGATTAACCTTTTGGCACAGTCAACAGCGTTATTGCCCAGGGGGGGGTTCCCTTTGGAAGACGCCATGTTCAAAGAATAAAAAAAAAACTTGAGTAAGCATAGGTAAAGGAAAGACTATTTCAATACCATAACTCAGTTAATCCATACGTTCAAAAGGTAATGAGATCTGGTATCAAAAACACTATAGATTTACTTTCATGGTAAAGCAAAGTAGTATAGTACAGCAATAATGCCACACATGTGAGCATAGAGCAGTGATCGTCTTCACAGGGCCAAGTACTGTTAAGCTACAGTTGGTTAAGATGTAGGCTAGTAGATAGTCATTTTTTCTAAATATTCATCACAGTATGTTAGTTAGCTGTGTGCAAAAAGGAAGCTTGAAATGAGCGCTCTTAATTATTTACACAATGTCCCAAGGAGCACACTCAGAAGAAGCATAAAAAGGCACCAAGCAGAAAAAAAAAAAACTGTTAGCTCACATGAATAAGGGATATTGGGTTCCCTCAACAGAAAACACTAGCCAGGGTTGTAGTCAATTTCAGTCAGTCAATTTAGGGAAATTTCATTTAGGGAATTTAATTGAAATTCAACAAATTAATGAACAATTGCTCATAATTCTTTACTATGAGGTTTAATTAATGAATTTGAATTAAGTTCCTTAATTGACATGGTATTGACCCCAATCCCAGCTACTAGCAAATATGACGATGGGCTCATCAACTGATTTAAAATGGCGACCAGGGCACACTATCATTTAAAGGAGAAGAAAGCTTGAAATATTAAATAGCCCTCATTCTTGCTTCCTCTGTACAATAGACCACCACGAGTGACATAAAAATTTAATGAGAACAGTGTGGGTAATACAGACGCTGCCTCCATTTCCACGCCCTGTCCCGTGTCACCCCAGTCTCTTTGGTAGCATAAAGCCATTCCTCTCCAATCCCATCACATCCAGATGGAATTATAGGGCCCATTGGCGAGCTATATTTTTGGTGTTGATGGCTATGGGAGTGCTTTATCTTCTCCTGCCTCTGGTCTCTGCCGGTTACTAGTGGATAGGAGAGATTGCAGACTGATGTTTCTGATTTAGGGACACGTGGGAAGGAGGCACAGGTGGTTTTGGTTGGGGAGATGAGATGTAGGGAGAGCTGGAAACCTACTAAGGATGTTAAGAAAATAATAATACAACTTCAAAATACCCAAAATAGCTTGGTATACACTGTCATCATAAAAATCAAAAAAGCCTTCTTTGCAAAGTGGTGAAATATTGTTGTAGCCTATTGTTTACATTTTGATATTCCATAAACATGGGGATAGCGAAACAGGAAGATACTGCTGTTTATACTGATGGTGGATCAGCTAAGCAACCATCTTTTGAAGAACCTGACTGTGCTCTTCAATTATTCTGATGATGTACAGTACTGACATTTGCAAGTACAAATTTTACAGAAAGTAACTAAGATTGACAGCCTTACTTGAGTCTTGAACAAATGCATCTGCACCCTTCTAATCTATCCATTAACTCATTCAACAATCAATTGCATAGCCTCTCACAAGTTGACTGCAAGGATCAAGATATAGAAGACTGTGCAAAGCGCACATTCAATAACATAAAGCTACCTAACAGTGGTGTTTGCTAAAATTACCACATGCTTACAGGCCTAGGTCGCACATGCATGCCATTAAGTCTTGCGCTGGACATCATAGGCTTGGCTCAGCCTTTCGTGTCTGGTTCCTCTCAGGGTTTCTTCCTGTGTTCATTCGTAAGACTACACTTTCCCATAACGTTTCTGCCCAACTGTGGCAGAATGGTTGATTTACTGCATGTGAACATAGGTAGGCCTATTTGTACACAATATAAAATGAAAATAATGCATTGGTGCTCACAGAACTCTTCTTGCTTAGATACACTGAAGCCCTTTAGACTATTACGGACACATGCGTGGACTTGAGATCCACGCATATAACTTCACATTTCTCAGAACTTTCTTTTCAAAATCAACAAGTCCAATTTACACACACATATTTAAAGTTATATGGAGATCTAAGGCCCTATCCTATCAAACCCAGTAAGTCAAAAACAATGTACTTCCGGTGTTTTCCAGGACAAAACAAATGTTAGAGATTAAATGAAAAGCACTGCTGAGTCGCTAACCACCCTCTCCCCTTTTGTCTCCTCGATGTGAAGCAACAAGGCTAAAGATGTTTTTAAATGCCGGTTTATTAAAGTAGCTGGTCTGATATAATGGCTCTTGAAGCTGACATTTTCCAACCAGTCTGACAATGGCGAGTCATAGCAATGAATCATTGATGCTGGTTCAAATGCCACGCTGCCTCTTTCACAGTGAGGCAGAAGGGAAAGAGGGATACCTACCTAGTCAGATGTACCTAGTCAACTGAAATGTCTTCTGCATTTAACCCAACCCCTCTGAATTAGAGGTGCGGGGGGATGCCTTAAAAAATAAAATTAAAATAAAATAAATTTTAAAAAAAAATCGCCACTCGGGGAACAGTGGGCCCTGCTCAGGGGCAGAACGACAGCTTTTTACCTTGTCAGCTTGGGGATTCGATCCAGCAACCTTTCATTTGCTGGCCCAATGCCAGAGCGAGGCAAAAGGAGCGAATAACTAGCACAAGTAGATACCTGAGATAATTGTCTCACTTGAGTCTCTTGGCTGTCTTCTTGTTACTCATCTCCATTACTAGAATATCAATAGAAATCCCAACCCGTCTGGTTTGAGAGCAGTAATCAGTGGTTATTAATAGGATGCGTTTTATGAAAAAACAAGCTTGAAATTTGCAACACACTTTTTTCTCTCTGTACGATTAACAAGCTAGCTACATGAGGAAATAGGCATAAGAACTCCAAATCAATATGGCCCTGAACATGTATTGATTCAACATGATGCCTAAATTCAGTCCTGAAGAACATGATTCCCTATTTGTGCAAGGCTAGTACCTTTTCTTATACATATAGGCTATTGCAGTAAATGGAGGAGGTTTTATGATTTCACAGCATTTCTCTCCAATTCATTCATTTCATCCTTCCTCTAATACAGGGGTGGGCAACTCCAGTCCTCGAAGGCCTGATTGGTGTCACACTTTTTCGCCATCCCTAGCAAACAGCTGATTAATCAAATTGTATTCTAAACTGACGATCACGATTAGGTGATTATTGGAATCAGGTGTGTTAGCTGGGGAAAAACTGTGACACCAATCAGGCCCTCGAGGACTGGAATTGCCCACCCACGCTCCAATAGGTCAGACACACGATCAATCTGACGGACGATAGGTACTTAGCACAGTAGGAGGCCGTTCCTTCTCTTGCTAGACCTGGTACAGTCGAACCAGCCGTTTCTATTTGTAGAATCGCAATGCTCTGCAGTGGCTGACTGAGCCAATCAGAGAGCATGAACATCCACGTGAAGGAGCTAACAGAGTGACAAGAAAAAACAACAGTCTTTACATCTAGCGCAGGAATTTTGTGCTTGAGGGATTTTTTTTGTTAGGTTTGATATGCACTAGCTCGTTAGCTTGCCAACTGAAAAAGGCAGTCACACACTTCACATGAAACTAATGGGGTGATAAGTGCAGCACAATGTACACAACCCATTTATTTATTACTAAGCGAGCTATCTAGCAAGATGAGGAAATAATAAAATTCACAATCCATTATCCCATACTGCCAGTGCCAGTTCACTTGCTAGCTTAACGGTTAGTATTACCACTGAATCTCGGAGGCTTACAGGCAGCGGCTTCATTCAAAAACAAATCCATTGTGATTTAATTATAAATGTTGCGAGCTACGCTAGTTATGGCCATCTGGCTAGTATCAAGGGATTACTACCAATACTAGCTAGCTAACATTAGCAATCTACAGCAGGCACAAACCAAAAACTACTGCCACCTTGTGGTCTGGAGTATTTACGTTGACAAGAGACAATGAAAAGTATTTCCCCTGAGTGTTGCGAACCATTCAACTGCAGATAAAAGCACAACCTTAATGTTTAAATTCCCTGCACTGGTAAACTTGTTATGAGACATGGGTAATGATAGGAAATGGAAGGAATAATAGTCAAATGGAGATGTTCTCTTCAAAGTGTAGTAGCTATTAAATGTTTCAGATATTGTCGGTTTTGTAGGCCTCTTTGTATGTACAGTTGTCTGACAAAGGGGGCAAGGGCCGAACATTTTTTCAAAAGTCATAGTCCAAAAGTGCACATTTTACAGCATCACGAGGGTCAATTATAGGCCTGTTACTGTTTGTCAGCCTGCTTCAAGGTTTCAACACCAGAGCATACATTTATTTAACAGAGCACGCTGAGAGTAATCTTCACAGCAAACTACTATGAAAATATTTACAGAGGAACAAGATTTCATACAGTACTGTATGTCTTCTGGGTGTGTGCATTCAAGCACCTGTCTGGTAAAACTAACTAGGGGACCAATTTCTTCCTTTTATCTCACTCTTTCAGATCCAGTGACATATTTGACTGCTGTTATGAGCTGTCTGCAGTCCAAAGGTCACTATTTCTTCACTGGCCTTGATTTAACTTCTCCACTCCAGTAAATAAAAGGCAAAGTGGACTGGACCAGCATCTCTGCTCAAATCGTTTGATGCCTGTAATTAGGAAAAAATGGCATTGCTATTTGTGGCACGGGTGCTCCCAAGTTAAATTCTAGTTACTTTTGAAGCACATGTTGTGCCCTAGAAACTAATATGGAAATCTGTAAAAAAATAAATAAAAATTGCTTGATAAGAATACCTGTCATTTAAATTAGTCATTTGTGGAATACTAGGTTTCTACATTGTAAAAGCACTACTTTCCTATTGAGATGCATTAACCCGGCAGGTTTGTGATGAGGACATGCAAGAGATCGGTCATTCTTTCATTGCGATGATCATTGATCTCCTGAAGGAGCTATCCCTTTTCCTTTCTGTGTCCCCAAAATGTGTTGATATACTGGTAAAGTTGCCAGGTTATTAGCCAATGAGGTAACATGACTGAAGTGTAAACAAATGGTTATCGACGTTGACGAGCGAGTAGTTTTAGAACAGCCCACGACATGGTTTATTAATGTAAAATGCGGTCCCGTCGATATACTGTAAGACCTAGTTGGGCTACAAGCAAGCCGTTTTCACTGCAGTAACGGTGAAACCATGACAAACGAATCTGCACTCCCTTGTTTCTTTAGGGCACTTGGAAACAACGGTACAGCAAAACATTATCATTACAATAATTATCTGGGAGATTTGTTTTCATAGTCACACAGTGCTCCCAAAAGAAAACTCCTGGTCCCATGAGAAGGGTGAAATTGCAGCCCCCTTCATATTGTTATTGGTCCACTTTTACACTAGGACTCCAGTACACGGACGCTCCAGTACAATAGGTGGCAGTAACTTGAATGCCAATCACCAATAAACACCAAAGAAGAAGAGGCGGGGGTGACAATGTTGGCTAGTTAGCTAGGACACCGGTATATGCAAAACCGGAGATTCCAACAAGTAGGTGTAGACATCACCATAGACAACTTTGGGCCATTTGGTAGGATTGTATCCCCAGCTATGGGTAAATAAACAGTGATTTAAGAATATTGCAACAGCTTTACTGTTAGTCTTAGCATGTCAGCTAACAAATTAGTGGCAGAATAAGTATCATGCAAATCATGTTGTGAAAGCCAAGTATGTTAATAACGACGAGGCTGCTGAAAACCTTTATTGAAACGACAAGTATCAGCAGTGCGCTTAGGATGCCGCCAAACTGTAGTGAATTATTAAACGGGAAGAACAAGGAGTACCCTACGGCTATATCCTACTCGGGGGCGTGGTCACGTCAAACCACGCCTCGCCGTGTATCTAGACAATAGCATGAAGATAGCGGGGGCGTTCGTGCATCAATCAATGGGATGCACCCCTGCCCAGTCATGTGAGGGCCTAAAGAATTTATTTCAATTGACAAATTTCCTTATATGAACTGTAACTCAGTGAAATGGCGCGTTTATTTTTTCCAGTATAAAGAAAATAGGCCTTTACAAGGACTGTTATTATAGGCTAAGTTACTTACTGTCTGTAGCGGTGTAGTCAATAGGGAAAATCGATCACACTGTCTCTGTGTTCTTTCTTATGCAAAGTGTTGAATTCTGTGACCCAAAACAAAAACAGATGCTCCCATATGCATGTGGTTACATACCTAAATTGGTTAATTCCTCGTAGGACAGCCAGGAACTATAGGAGCCTTCTCGATGTACATACACACAGCTGAGCCAGCAAGAAACCTATCCTAACAGAATTCGTAGATGAGCGCGGCGATATGGTTTGGGATAAATGCGTGGAATTTTTCACAAGAACGACGCCATTTCATTGCGCACAACTGACAAACAAACCCATCTGACGATACATTCTAACTAATGATACATGGTGTTGCCGACGGAGCATATTTTCGTCAACCACTAAGTGAGCTCGTTTTAAATCCAAAATGTCTTCCTTGGTTATTGATCTCCCAGCATCCACAGCGAAAGTTTTGAACGACGTCGTCATGATTTTTTCGGGCGTGGCTGCAGAGGCTGTGTGTGTCTGGCACTGACTGACCGTACGAATAACAAATCCAAATGCATCATTTCCAAAGATGCATCATTGAAATAGATAAATAAATCATTTATTTTATACATTTGAATGTACACTTGCCTTCAAGTAGTCTACATCGCAAATACATACAATGTGTCGATTTGATTAATAACCTAGTTGTAAAAAAAGTTTAAAAAATGAATATGGTAAAAAATAAATACAAATGGTTCAGTATTTCACAACTTAATGTTCGATGGTTCCTCACCCTGAAAGTAGTCTATGGGAGAAACTGTAATCCATGGTTCGGTTCTCTTTGAACATCCACTAAAATCTTTAGCGAACATCAGCCACGACTAGCTAAAAATAAAAGGACCAAGCAGAGGTCCTCAAGAATAGGTCAGTAGTTTCTAGTAAATCATTGCTCAGTTGTGCACCAGGGCCTCCCACTCTTTCTATTCTGGTTAGAGACAGTTCGCCCTGTTCTGTGAAGGGAGTAGTACACAGCATTGTACGAGATCTTGAGCTTCTTTGCAAGCCTTCATTTCTCAGAACAAGAATAGACTGACAAGTTTCAGAAGAAAGTTTCTGGCCATTTTGAGCCTGTAATCGAACCCACAAATGCTGACACTCCAGATACTCAACTAGTTTAAAGGCCAGTTTTATAGCTTCTTTAATCAGGACAATAGTTTTCAGCTGTGCTAACATAATTGCAAAAGGGTTTTCTAATAATCAATTAGCCTTTTAAAATGCTAAACTTTGATTAGCTAACGCAACGTGTCATTGGAACACAGGACTGATGGTTGCTGATAATGGGCCTCTGTACACCTATGTAGATATTCCATCAGTCGTTTCCAGCTACAATAGTCATTTAACAATGTCTACACTGTATTTCTGATCAATTTGATGGTATTTTAATGGTAAAAAAATGTTTCTTCCCTTTCAAAAACAAGAACATTTCTAAGTGACCTCAAACTTTTGAATGGTAGTGTATATGCAAAAACACAGGTAATGAAACAAACAATTCTGAAAATCTACCTGCAATACATGCTGTCAAATATGATAATGACGAATGTGGTTTTAAGTGGTTTTTTAGCAAACAGTCGAGCAGTTTGTTTAGTAAACACACTTAAACAGATTAGCTTAAATTCTTGTCCTTTTGCCCTCAACTCACAGAATAATTTGATTAAGCCATTGGTTAAACAGAACAGGAAGCAGCAGTTGGGTTAATGTCTTTCTAATGGATACATTAAAACAGTTCTTAGATCTGTATAGTAACCCAAGCTTATAGTTAATTGTTTTTCTTAGATAATCAATATGATTTCCAAAAGAATAATCAAACAAATATTAAATCAAACACTTAAGGATTGTTCCATCACTTTCATGAATGAAAAAATTGCTAGCTGTGGAGTTTATTCTTTGTAGTGTACCAGCATGATATGGGACTTTGTTTGATTTAAAACCAAATGATTTGCTAGAAACCATTTGTGTTCATCTTGGAGAATTGCTTGTATCTGCAAAACATTTGAACCATACAATATATATATATATATATATATATATATATATATATATATATGAGGACTATCATCAGCAGACCTGGGTTCATATAGATGCCTTTAAGAGCCAAATTGTTGACAGCGCTTTGAAATGCGTGATCAAATTGAATCCCTGGACGTTTGCCCAAGTCAGCTATTGTTGATTGTGCTTATGAGATGACCATTTCTTTATAAATTTGAATGTACACTTGCCTTTAACTATCATCAGCAGACCTGTCTTTAAACAATGCCACTTTATATAATGTTTACATACCCTACATTACTCATCTCATATGTATATACTGTACCTGTACTCTATACCATCTACTGCATCTTGCCGATGCCGTTCGGCCATCACTCACTCATATATTTGTATGTACATATTCTTATTCATTCCTTTATACTTGTGTGTATAAGGTAGTTGTGAAATTGTTAGGTTAGATTACTTGTTAGATATTACTGCATGGTCAGAACTAGAAGCACAAGCATTTCACTACACTCGCATTAACATCTGCTAACCATGTGTATGTGACAAATGCATTTTGATTTGCCTCTGAGCGGCACAGATGGCAGAGAGGTAGGGTGCAGGCTTCCTATTTGATAACCAAAGTTGGATCTGATTGAATGAATATGAAATTAAGCTCTGGTGTGTGGAATATCTGACATTATTAACATTAAAGTGAAAGATTCATATCGTGATTCAGATGTGTACAATGGCACTGCCATCTGCTGTTGGTATGGGAAATACAACACTATGTAACACTGTCCAGCCTCAGATATGAGCTCATATTCTGTGTGTGTGTGTTCTGTATGCAAAGACAAGTCTCAGTATGGTTAATAGTTACATGGTATTATGACAACATGAGTATCTTTCCCAATTTAAACAGTAGTAAAACAAACGCAAATTCTCTCAACACTCCTTTAATAGCCTGTTTTTCCACTTACAACACTTCAAAACCCAATTTCCAAACAGAATTTCTTTACAAAAGAGCTCAACTCTTTTCTTAAAAAGGGTTAGAATAATAAAATGGCCATACAAAAACTTAATAAAGAGTAAGATGTAAATAAAACAAATATTTCAAGAAACAAAAACTGATATGAAACATGACATCATAAAAACAAGAGATTTTTTTACCTTGTATTCTCTTAGTGGTTCATTTAAAAAAGAAAGAATACTGTCTGTCACATCATTTGAAAGAATGTTTGTGCAAAAACATATGCAAACTTTAACTATACTTAAAAGAGCTGTAAAGCTCAATGTTGGAGTTATTAGACTGTCCAGTTTTTCTAGGTATTACTTGGTGCCGCTTGACTTCCCAAAAGTAGTGCTATAATATAAATATGTATTATTAAGTAGTGGAACATATTTATGTATCAGTTATGTATACATACACTACGTGACCAAAAGTATGTGGACACCTGGTCGTTCAACATCTCATTCCAAAATCATGGGCATGAATATGCAGTTGACCAGGGCAGCTCTAGCAGGGCAGAAATTTGACGAAATGACTTGTTGGAAAGGTGGCATCCTATGACAGTGCCACGTTGAAAGTCACTGAGCTCTTCAGTAAGGCCATTCTACTGTCTATGTTTGACTATGGAGATTACTCGGCTCTGCTCGATTTTATACACCTGTCAGCAATGGGTGTGGCTGAAATAGCCGAATCCACTAATTTGAAGGGGTGTCCACATACTTTTATATATATAGTGTTTATTGGTATCATGAAATAGTGGAACACTGTACAGTGAAATGAGTGGGATTGACTGAAGACCTTCCCTCTTTCCGAGGCAAAAACAAGAGACACCTGGACGGTCAGCAATGCATGAAGGATAAAATTTACTGTAACATACACTGTTGTTAAAATCAGCTACCACTGTGAAGATGAACAAAAAATACATCAAATGTAATACTATAGATGTAGTATCTAATCCCAAGTGAAGCCATAGTTTTCAAAGGGTTGAAATTGACAAATGGGGTTACACAGTATCCCTTATCAGCGCATGCACACACAAACACACACACTTAAAAGTCTCCAAAACACACTTTCATCCAAATGAAATGCATTTTCGTGTCAAGTCACATTAGACAACACAAACATACCAGGTCAAAAGACGGAGGCGGAATAACTAAGGCAGGAATCTGATGTTTTGACTTCCAAGTTCCTTCCAGTGTCCTGCATAGCCTCGACTGAAGTGGCAGGAGGACGTTATTTCCCTCATAGGTCTATGAGAAAACACACCTCATGAAACAACATCAACACACGATACAGAAACATTGCCGACATTAAAATGGTCCCTCACAATGTACCCAGAGTCAATCCTGGCAATTCCCTAAAAACCAATGAAGCCTGGGGCCCTTTTTGACTCAACGTTATGAGTGTGTCCATCTTTAAAGAGAGTATAAAAACAGAGAACAGTTGACAGCAATTTGTTCATTGTTGAATACGGCACGCTAGGTTCGTAAAGGGATTGCTGTCTTTCAGAATGGATGAAGTTAGAAAAAAGAACACCACTTCAAAGTCACCGGTAAATAGTTTAAGAACCGAGCAACGCACTGGGGAATTCTTATACCCTTTTCACACTACTGTACCAAGCAAAACTGTACTATGTTTAACTGTATTTTCTTTCCACCTGGTCATTTGGAACACAATTCCAGCAACTATAATGGATGCTTAACCAGGCCAGTGCAGTAGAGCTTGGATCAACTCAGTAGTAGTGTGAGAAAGGTATTACTGAAAACTGCACTGCTGAGCCCTTTGCAGAGACAGTAGACTAATCAGGTGTGTTAGAGCAGGGCACTGGGAACAAGACATTTGTTTCCTTCTTTCCTTGTCCTCCCCCACTCTCACTCCTCTCTCCTATTCACGTTTGTGTCCAGAGATTCTTGCATGCACCTACGTCCCTCTTCACAAATTCACAAGTGAGGTCCCTGCATTGATCTCGTCTAAGGATACATCCCACTCTCTGATGAACGTCTCTCGTTATACAGTGCCAAGTTTCTTGGTTTACTGATTGTCCCTATTCTGTTTCCGTAAAATGTGCTTCTAAATCAAGAAGGCAAGTATACTAGCTTGAAAGTAGTGTATCAAAAACTTAAGTCACTTTTCTCAATAAAAAAAAAGAGAACGAAATTACATCTCTCCATAGCAAGAGGGGTTCCTCTGCAAATTTCACAGCAATTCCTCTCTTAGCATCCCACCCTTTCCCTTAAAAATCAGTAACACAAACGGCCTCCCGGCACACACTGTGAACACACTCCAACGCACCCCTTCAATCCTCTTGCGTTATATACAGGACATTTACCAATATAGGATTTCACAGAAATAATAATATAGTAACAAAAAGTGCCAACAAAGCTGCCATTACAAATGGCCATTCTAAGTTTCTAACCACAATATACACTATTATACTTAAAAGGCAGCATACATTTTTTCCCTTCTTTTTTTTTGCTGGTGGATAAAACAGTAACATTTGACGTTGACAGCAACATCCATTTTATACTGGGAACACAGGTTTGTAATTGGACAGTTTCCACAGGAAAAGGACTAGGGGGTTTGTTTACGTTTTTTTGCTTGGTCAGAGCAGCCTCGGCTGGGTTCCAATCTGTTGGATTTTACTCCCAGCTTTCCCCACTACCTTCGGTAACTTGGAAAACTGAAAGAGTTGGATTCATTTCAAACTTAGACTTAGAAATGTATTTCTAATAATTTCATTTTGAAACATTGGGAACCAGCATATAAGGACCTATAATCTTCACTTGATGGAACTATTACCATATTTATATCCTCAATATCTAGTAAATACAAATATCAAAGAACAGAAAGGAGGGGAGTGATTTTTCAGAATGGAATCCAGCTTGTCTCTCTCTATGGGAGATATAATGGCTGTTCTAGGGTCAGGGTTTAGAGAGAAGGGGGTAGCTGCAGCCCAATATGTCGACCTGAGTATGGGCGAGTGGGTGTGTCGAAAGGAAAGTAGTGGGTGTGTGGAAAGGAGTGGGTGTGTCGAAAGGAAAGTAGTGGGCGTGTGGAAAGGAGTGGGTGTGTCGAAAGCGCTCTACTATAGGTTAGACCACTGGTTCTCAGTCCTGATCCTGGGGACCCAAAGGGGTGCACATTTAGATTTTTGCTCAAGCACTACACACCTGATTTAAATCATCAAAGCCTCATGAGTTGATTATTTGAATCAGCTGTGTAGTGCTAGGGGGGGGGGGGGAAGTCCACAGGACCAGGATTGAGAACCAGTGGGTTAGATGGTTTTGATGATGCAGTTTTTTTTGTTCCGGTTCTTACCACACAACTATCGTACTGAGAGAGTTTGGACTTGAGTTTGATTCGTATTTCGCTGACAATTGTTTATATATTTTTAAAAATTAAAAGTACTGATGATGGGTGTACTATTGCTTGTATGCGTATGCTCACTGTGACTGTCACCCTGATATTGGCTACTAAATAGCTACTTCTCACACCGGGACAGTGGTGCTTGGCAAAGCGGGAGCAAGGACACTGTGTCCAGGTGTTGTTGCCCTTCATGACCTGCCCATTGAGTAGACTGTATGTATGTATCAATGTGAAATCTCAATGGTTATCAATATTAGTTATTTCTTATGTAGGCTTCTATCCTATTGGAAACAAAATCATGGGAGATTTTTGTTGTTGTTGCCATGTTAGCTACCGCTGGCGACTATGTGACACGGCTACCCAGTGGGAAGCACCTCCGGTCAGCAGGCACCTTGATACAAAACCGCTGCAGTGGTCGGTGGTTTATTGACTCGTATCAGCCATGCAAAACGGTCTTGAGTGGCAACAAATCTTCCCAATTAGCTGATTAGCTTTCCATACACCCACTCCTTTCGACACACCCGCTTGCCCATACTCCGGTCACCATATTGGGCTGCAGCTACCCATACTTGGGTTTAGGTGGCAGTGATATGTCACATGGCAGGCTTGGTGTAGCCGAAGATGCCAACAGGAAAGTGCTTGACGTGAGTGGGCCACTGGGCGGCCAGCTGGAAAAACTTGACGTCATTCCACTCCACACCGTCAATGGACACTATAGAGACAGAGAGGAGAGAGATGCAAAAGTGTTCATTTTCAACCACTTGGTGGTAATATTGCACATCTTAAAGACTCAAAAATGGAATAGAGGCTATTCAGGGAATTCACATGAACCCATGTGTGTGTATGTGTTCAGCACATACTCTACAGTATGTGTATAAACGGAATGAGTATGTAGTGTACATGTATTATTGAACATATGGGTGCATGCTTGGGGAGGGCTGTGGCGGTCATGACATTTCTAGTCGAATTACTGTTGGTCTCCCGTTAATTAACATAAACACGCTCAGCCTCCACGCATACAAGCCGCTGATGTGCGCCTTTGGAACATCTACATTTAATAGACACCATCACAATGAATCCATTATTTCTTTTAGGCAGGTCTAAGGAAACATTATTATACAAAGAAAATGTATTTCAGAAGAAGAGAATATATGTAATCTGGCTATGCTCCTTGCCATAGGCTGTAGGCTAGTTCATTTAGCAGACAAGATATGCTTATGAGTCCCGTGACATTCATTCACATTATGATTTTATATTAAGAAGAATATCATTTGAATTTAGCTGAATAAAATAGAAAGGATATTTTTCCTATTCCGGAGCGAGTGCACATATGAAGTGGCTATGTTGAGCGTAAAAGTGATCATTTGAAACAGGATCTATACACTAGATTTAGAGTTATTTGATAACTTTAGTTGTGAATGATAGAATGTCTCAGAAATCAAAACATATATGGGGTGCATGATGCGACTATAGGCCATTGATGATTTGAGAAAGTAGCAAATAAAAGCTTGCGCTCTGTTCCTTGACTCAGGCTGCACACGCTGCTCTCTCATCAAGTGCACTCAAATAGTAAATGGAGGCGGCTTTCCACGGCTCCTTTTCCAATCATGCCGGGTAAGCTATTCTGGTTTTATAGTGGAGCATGTGCTTAATATGAGCAGCTGAGAAATAAATATAGTAGCAGCTGGGCTCCTCCTCTTTTTGGTGGAAACCATAGTAACGTTTTCACAACTAAACAATATTTCATTTAAATTGTTGACAGCCCCTCTCTCTGCATGCTGGAGAAAGGAATGAAGGAGAGAGAGGAGGAGATGGAGAAGCACGGTGGTGAGATTCTGTAGCTAAAGGAAATGTCAGCCTATTCATTGTGAAAATATAAAAAACTTATTGTAGGCTAACTATGTAAGCCGCCCTGCACAATCAATGAACCAACAGCATCGCCTAGGCCTATATGTTCTCTCCCAGACTCATGGATAGATAGTTTGGAGAGTAGCATAAGGTAAGGTAAACAATCCGGTATGCTTAATAATACAGTCCACATTCAAAGGCCATTACTAGAACTTGTTTCATTTTGGAGTATAGGCTAGAGTAGACCAATTAGACCAAAGTTTCTACAACTTCAATCTATCTTGTTTTTGAAAGTTTTTATGCCGTGCGTAATAGGCCTATGCGGTAGGCATATAATGGCACAATCATGATTTGAATTTCATTTTTTTCCCCAGGCTTGGACTCATATAGGCCTATGCGTATGCAAATGCTATAATATGCGTATGGGTGTTTTGAATTAATCATCACCTTAGAAAGTGCTGTCAATTTCGTTATGTTAGGCTTTGAAACAACATCCACAGCGATAATGTTTTCCACTCAGTTTCAACCTACTTTCTTCAAATTGATCAATCACAGTGCGGTGAGTTTTAAAAGCATGATACTGTTTTGATGATAAGTGTTTGATGTGATTTTTCCGATTCTATTTGCATTGATGTGAGAGTGGTTAGAGGGACAATAGAGCGCTGAGTACCATGCCATTAGGACCTGATGGTCTTTAGTGAGTTGGGTACTACCAACACATGTCCAGAGGAGATTACCGTGACTCAACGGTCACATGGAATTTGACTGCGGTCATGACTCATGACTGCAGGTGTGGCGGTAATACGGTCAGCAGTACTTGATTTGGACTGAAATAGGTGACAGTACTCATTTTGGGTGCAAGTACTGCTTATTTTTAGGTGCAGGAGCTCCACAATACTTTTGAGTTAATATTCTATTCGAGGAACAGGAGCTCAAGCAGTAGAAAATGTGATGTGCCAGTACTCAGCTCTGGTGAGCTCCTGCCCAAGTCAAGCACTGACGGTCACCGCAACAGCCCTATATGTGGGTATGTGTGTATGCTTACGTATGTGTGAGTATGTTTGTCAGGCCTGTACCTCTCAGCATGGTGTGCTGGTGTTTGGCAGCGCAGATCAGCCTGCTGATGCCCTCGATCACCTGGCTCTTGGAGTCCACCTCCTTCTCCTTGGGCTTTTTACTCAGGAATATCACTGCTCATCAAAGTGTGAGAAAGAGAAGAGAGAGAGAGGACATCAGTAAAATAAAGAGATCATTTGCCATACATGGTACAAAATAAAACATGTATTTTTACAATTATTATATTTATTTTTGCTAAAGATGTAAAGGTAAAAGGTAAAGATGTATTTTTCGTGACGACATAAACACAACATCTGGTTGTTGCTGTATTTGGCCAGATAACTAGATTACAACCAGAAAAAGACGTCTTCTTCATCAGTGACACATTTTCATAAAGAAAAACATAACATGCTATGAGTTGTAGTAAGGTGGCATTAACGGTTATAACGGGTAATAATGCATTACACTCTTTGGCGTTCAGTAAAGCGACACCCACCTTTCTTGTTCTTCTCCTTCATGACAACGGTCATGGCCATGCCAGGAGGAGGGGTCAGCTCGCCTCCGTTGGGGATGCGGGACACCTGCAGCGAGCGAAAGTTGCTCTTCAGGGTATTCTTGATGCCCACGTCTCGCTTCTCGCCTTCCTTCTTCTTGTCGACGCCGTGACATGCCCAGTAGTCCACCTGGAGCCCCATCACCTCCCCGCCCGTCACCGGAGAGCTGCACGGCGGAGGGATATGGGAGAGAAACGTCACAAGAACGTCATATGAACGTTTTGTATCCATGAAAGGGAAGAAAAAGGCCCAAACTGCAAGGTAGAGTACCATCTGAACTTGTATGTGGCTGTAGCCAGTTTAGTTTATTATGTACAACTTACAGGTCAAGTCATAAAAAGGAAGAAGAGAAAGGGTAGAGTAGAGCTCCAGTGAAAGACTGGAACACAGAACACTGAAGACAAGTGGTCGTTCCCCCTTCCCCCCCTTCCCAACATCTGGTCTCCAAGTAACATCTGGATGGAGAAAGGTCATTCATCTGGGAGTGGCAGGAAAGTGGGGTGTTGAAGGATGGCTATCCTTTGTCACACACTCCAGATTGGGCCATCTTTTGCCATTTAAATTAATAACATATAGTTTACAAGTGCCTCATGAGCAAAGTTCCACTGCCTTACCCCATCAGAACCCAAAATATAATAAGAAACTCATTCATGTGGAAGGTGTGGCCTGTACCTTCTGAAATTGTTTTATTGACTACTGTGGCCAATGGGCCTCTGTCGGGATTGTAGCCATTGTACAGTTATAAGGTTGAACCTTGAGATCAAATAATGTTTAAGGAAAGAACATTAATTAACAAGACATCTTGGGTAGAGTACGTACCCGGCTCCGGCGAGGGTGGCTGAGACGGAGGGGGAGGGGGGCGGGGTGCAGGTCAGGTCCTTCATGTAGGGTGGTCCCGGCTGGGGGGGAGGGGAGGCCAGCATATTGATGCTCCCCATCACAGCATCATCAGAGTCCACTGGGGATTAGGGAGGAGGAGGTTTTGTTAACGTCTTTAAGTAACCAGAAAAAATGCATCTTTATCTGATTTATTAGGGTTCTCTAACCAATTAACAACCAATATGACGTCTGTCCCATGACGTCTTGATCATGAAAAAGGCGCAACAGCGGTTGTAAAAGAGTTATATTAAGTCTTTTAACCAGAAAACCATTTTACAAGAAAAATATTACATGATTAAGACGTCATGCATTCAGTATTTTGCCTGCTGGGCCTCTTCTCTCTCAGTTTTCCCTTCTTCCTCCCATTTCATTCGAAACAATGGATTATCAGACAATACAAAGCAAACATAGGGTCAAAGGAAAATAAAGAGTAGGATGTCTTACTTGAGGTTGAAAGGTTGTGCTCAACGATGCCCACTTTCACCAGCTGTGGGGGGACAAAAACCACGATTGAGATTTACATTCTGGTCATTTAACAGACACTCTTATCCAGTCAGTACATTTAACCAAGGTATAATACATGACCACCTCACTCGTGCATTAGTGAGGTCGGGCACTGATGTTGGGCGATAAGGCCTGGCTCGCAGTCGACATTCCAATTCATCCCAAAGGTGTTCGATGTGGTTGGGCTCAGGGCTCTGTTCAGGCCAGTCAAGTTCTTCCACACCGATCTCGACAAACCATTTCTCTATGAACCTTGCTTTGTGCACGGAGGCAATGTCATGCTGAAATAGAAAAGGGCTTTCCCCAAACTGTTGCCACAAAGTTGGAAGAACAGAATCGTCTAGAATGTCATTGTATGCTATAGCGTTAAGATTTCCCTATACTGGAACTAGTGGGCCTAGCCCGAACCATGAAAAACAGCCCCAGACCGTTATTCCTCCTCCACTTTCCAGTTGGCACTACGCAGGTAGTGTTCTCCTGGCATCCGCCAAAACCAGTTTAGTCCGTCAGACTGCCAGACGATGAAGGGTCATTCATCACTCCAGAGAATACATTTCCACTGAACCAACAGCGGCAAGCTTTACACCACTCCAGCCGACACTTGGCATTGTGCATGGTGATCTTAGGCTTGTGTGCAGCTGCTTGGCCATGGAAACCCATTTCATTAAGCTCCCGACGAACAGTTATTGTGCTGATGTTGCTACCAGAGGCAGTTTGGAACTCGGTAGTTAGTGTTGCAACAGAGGACAAAAGATTTTACAAGGTACACGTTCTGTGAGCTTCTATGGCCTACCACTTTGCGGCTAAGCCGTTGTTGCTCCTAGACGATTCCACTTCCACTAACAGCACTTACAGCTGACCAGGGGTAGAAATTGACAAACTCACTCAACGTCAACAGTGAAGAGGCGACTCCGGGATGCTGGCCTTCTAGGCAGTTCCTCTTTCCAGTGTCTGTGTTCTTTTGCCCATCTTAATCTTTTATTTTTATTGGCCAGTCTGAGATATGGCTTTTTCTTTGCAACTCTGCCCAGAAGGCCAGCATCCCGGAGTCGCCTCCTCACTGTTGACGTTGAGACTGGTGTTTGCGGGCACTATTTAATGAAGCTGCCAGTTGAGGACTTGTGAGGCGTCTTAAACTAGGCACTAATGTACTTGTCCTCTTGCTCAGTTGTGCACTGGGGCCTCCCACCCCTCTTTCTATTCTGGTTAGAGTCAGTTTGCGCTGTTCTGTGAAGGGAGTAGTACACAGCGTTGCACAAGATCTTCAGTGTCTTGGCAATTTCTTGCATGGAATAGCCATCATTTCTCAGAACAAGAATAGACTGACGAGTTTCAGAAGAAAGTTCTTTGTTTCTGGCCATTTTGAGCCTGTAATCGAACCCACAAATGCTGATGCTGTCACGCCCTGATTTATTTCACCTGTCCTTGTGATCGTCTCCACCCCCTCTAGGTGTTGATTATTTTCCTCAGTGTATTCATCCCTGGATTCCTGTCTCTCTGTGCCAGTTCGTAATTTACAAGTCAACCAGCGTTTTCCCAGTTCTCCTGCTTTTTGCATTCTCCTTTTTCTAGTCCTCCCGGTTTTGTCCCTTTCCTGTTTCTGGACGTTGTTCCCGCCTGCCTGACCATTCTGCCTGCCTGACCATTCTGCCTGCCTTGACCATGAGCATCTGCCACTCTGTATCTCCTGGACTCTGATCTGGTTTTGACCTTTTTTCCTGTCCACGACCACTCTCTTGCCTACCCCTTTGGATTAATAAATATTGTAAGACTCCAACCATCTGCCTCCTGTGTCTGCATTTAGGTCTCGCCTTGTGCCTTGATAGATGCTCCAGATACTCAACTAGTCAAAAGAAGGCCAGTTTTTTTGCTTCTTGAATCAGATTTTTTTTAGCAGTTTTCAGCTGTTAACATAATTGGAAAAGGGTTTTCTAATGATCAATTACTCATTTAAAATGATAAACCCGCATTAGCTAACACAACATGCCATTGGAACACAGTGTGATGGTTGCTGATAATGGGCCCAGTTGTTGATAATGGGCCTCTGTACGCCTATGTAGATATTCCATATATATATATATATATATATATATATATATATATTTTTTTAAATCTACCATTTCCAGCTACAATAGTCATTTACAACATTAGCAATGTCTACACTGTATTTCTGATCCATTTGATGTTATTTTAACAGTCAAAAAATGTATTTTCTTTCGAAAACAAGGACATTTCTAGGTGACCCCAAATTAAAACAGAAATATCACATTTATATAAGCATTCAGACCCTTTACTCAGTACTTTGTTGAAGCACCTTTGGCAGATATTACAGCATTGAGACTTCTTGGGTATGACACTACAAGCTTGGCACACCTGCATTTGGGGAGTTTCTCCCATACTTCTCTGCAGATCCTCTCAATCTCTGTCAGGTTGGCTGGGGAGCGTCGCTGCACAGCTATTTTGAGGTCTCTCCAGAGATGTTCGATCTGGTTCAAGTCTGCGCTCTGGCTGGGCCACTCATGGACATTCAGAGAATTGTCCCAAAGCCACTCCTGCGTTGTCCTGGCTGTTTGCATAGGGTCGTTGTCCTGTTGGAATGTGAACCTTTGCACCAGTCTGAGGTCCCGAGTGCTCTGGAGCAGGTTTTCATCAAGGACATCTCTGTACTTTGCTCCGTTCATCTTTCCCTCGATCTTGACTAGTTTCCCAGTCCCTGCCACTGAAAAACATCCCCACAGCATGATGCTGCCACCACTATGCTTCACTTTAGGGATGGTGCCAGGTTTCCTCCAGACTTGACGCTTGGCATTCAGGCCAAAGAGTTCAATCTTGTTTCTCATGGTCTGGCGCCTTTTGGCAAACTCCAAGCGGGCTGTCGTGTGCCTTTTACTGAGGAGTGACTTATGTCTGGCCACTCTACCTTAAAGGCCTCCTGGAAGGTTCTCCCATCTCCAAAGAAGAACTCTGGAGCTCTGTCATAGTGATCATCGGGTTCTTGGTCACCTCCCTGACCAAGGCCCTTCTCCCCTGATTGTTCAGTTTGGCCAGGCAGCCAGCTCCAGGACAAGTCTTGGTGCTTCCAAATTTCTTCCATTTAAGAATAATGGAGGCCACTGTGTTCTTGGGGACCTTCTATGCTACAAGAATACCCTTTCCCAGAGCTGTGCCAAAACACAATCCTTTCTCGGAGCTCTACGGACTATTCATTCAACATCATGGCTTGGTTTTTGCTCTGACATGCACTGTCAACTGTGGGACCTTATATAGACAGGTGTGTGCCTTTCCAAATCATAACCAATCAATTGAATTTACCACATGTGGACTCCAATCAAGTTGTAGAAACATCTCAATGATGATAAATGGAAACAGGATGCACCGGAGCTCAATTTCTAAAAACCTGTTTTCGCTTCGTCAGTTTGTGGTATTGTGTCTAGATTTAAGAGGAAAATGTTTTATTTAATCCATTTTAGAATGTAACATAACAAATGTGGAAAAAGTAAAGGGGCTGAATACTTTCTGAATGCACTGTGAGAGTGTAAGTAGAAAACAACCACATATCACAGTCATTGCATGTAAAACTTTCCTCAATAAACAGCAATACAAATCTGTTGTCATTGTGTATTATCATGACAGCTTCAAATAAATGACAGATAATTATCTAACTGGAGATGAGCGCTCAAAGATAACACAAGATAATATTCTTACCCCAATGAATGGCACAAACTTCTGACAGGAGTCCTCGTCAGGGCTGAGGGAGCGAATGGAAAACATATAATAAATGTTAGTTTCGCGTTAACACAATGCACCAGGATCAACACTCTCCCTGTTGTGGTGGTGTGATGGCGCTGAAGGAAGAATGAGTTTGTGTGTGTGGCTAAGGGATGTCTGATCGGAATCGATGAGACATGGCGCCTCCCAAGTGGTTCTGGAAAACCAGGAACATTTTGGGAATGAAGGTCATGCCGCGATGAGAATGCCAGGGAACGCTCCTTACAATCGACCCCTAAACGGGTGCGTTGTAAGCCTGATGTGAAGTGAGCAGTGGAGGAGTGAGGGGGTTATAACATTGTTGGTGACATTGAATGTGAACCCAATATACAGGGTGAGTTCTGCAATCCCGCTGGGTTTTGGTTTCTCAGTACTTAAGAATACTGATTGGCTGAAAAAAAAAAAATCAACAGACGAAAATCAACAGAACTATGGCACTCAAGGACCAGAGCTATGCACACCCGGTATACAGTGTGGGGCAAATCATAATTTCCATTTAGGTACATTTAGGTTTTAACTTAGTTATTCATTGATGTCAATGGGAGACTAAGCAAAAAGTTTACTTAAGTAGAAGTTAGAATTCACCCCTGTGTTTGTAAAGGGGCCTTTATAGACAGAGGGTTAAAGGATAGTTAGCATATTTCATATGTTCGGTCCCAGTCAACTACTTCTAAGTTGGTAGTGCTGCCGTCGTCTTACCAAAGCTATCCTTCCCTATTTCTCACAAATCCCCCCCAAATTAGCTCAAAAAGCTGGATACGGCTGGTGTAAAACCAAAATAACCTGCTAAATGAGGCCAGAGGGGGTGAATTTTTGGAGCGCATGGTGAAAAGAGCTGTGAGAAAAGCATGTTAGGACAGCAAAGAGGTAGGACAAACAGAGCATGACAAGTTCATCTCCCTCGTGAAACACACCCGAGAGTAGCATTGAGGGGTTTCTAGAGTTTTTAAAGATGGAAAAAGCATTGACTAAAATATTGAGTATACAAAAGAAAGAAGACAAGTAGGTACAAACAATGCACATTAAGCAAACTCAGTCGGGCCCTTGGTGTACAGTACAGTCTCCCCTGCCTATCTGACCAGAATATTATCTAGGACAGGGTTCTCCAACCCTGTTCCTGGAGAGCTACGATCCTGTAGGGTTTCACTCTAAGTCTAATCTAGGGCACCTGATTCTAATAAATAGCAGGTTGATGAATCAGTTTAGTTATAATTGGGGTTGGAGCAAAAACAGTCCAGGAACATTGTTGTAGAGCCCTGATCTAGGATAATCTTCAGGTGTGTCTCAATATTCTAACGCGGCTTCCTTTCCTGGTCTCCTGTTCTTCAATGGCACTGATCTGAAAACACATGATAGATGAAAGCATTACTCCTCTCGGCAGAGTTTGGACTCGGTCGGCTCTCGTCATGTTGTGACAATACTCAGTGGACTCTGTCTCTGTCACCAAGGGGAGACTGGGAGAGACTGGGATTAGCCAATCAAAAGTCACCTTTCAGCACCCCTTTGTTCCTATAATACAGTACACCGTGCCTTTTATACGCCTGGTAATTGTTAAGGTGACCTTTAAATGTTTGAGTGCTCATCCTCCCTGGTGGATATAAAGTGTGTGGGTGTGTGTGTGTCATTACACTCTTACAAGGCAAAAATGGTTTCTGAGGTGGGTCAACAGTGACATCTGAGCAGAGATTTGAAAATAACAGTCACACATGCAGGTGTGTGTGTCGTGTGTGTGGGTGTGTGTGATAGAGTGTGTCACGTGGCTGGTGTTCTCTACCTCCGCACTATCCCTCCCTCCCTCCTCTTCAAACCACCTAATTAGATCTCCACTGTCATCTCTCCTTCTTTACACTCGTCCTCCTCTCTCTGAGGTAATAGGAAAGAACACATCCAATGTCAACCTTTTTCTCTTAGATCTCATTGAGTCAACAGTTTGCCCTACTGTTCCCAACTTCAAAGAGCAATGTATGTGGGAGACCTTAAAGGTAGAGTCAGCAATGTGACATCATCAAACACAGCGGGGCGACTTCCCGATGACATATTTCAACAATAACAGATGGCCAGTATGGGCTCTTTCCAATTTGCACGTTCGGCACTCCTTTGAGGCGTGTCGACATTGGAAAGATCCAATAATGGCAGCCTTGGCAGATTCGACTTTTGTTGTTGACTTCTGTAAGCAGGAAGTCAACCAGCAGTGTATGATGATGTCATATTGCTGACTGTACCTTTAATGCGGTTGTATATTATCCAAAATCCACATATCCAAACCAAATCCAAACCAAAAGCCAACCAAGCCAGACAAACAAACAAGTGGTTAAGACAGTAAGACATGCAAAAACTCAAATCAATACGGGGGTAGTCGATGCAGACCAGATATGAAGTTAAGACGAACAGCGAGTTATGTGTGGGCGGGTTAGACATTAGACAACAAGGGGTCACAGGTTATATTGGTGGACAAAATGCAACACAGCAGGGGGGCGGGGTCAAACGAAAGGCTGCGGCCAGGTACCTGATGTAAAAATCAAAATACAAGCTTCTCTTCCTTGAATGCAAATGAAAGAAAAAGGTAGAATAACTCAAGTGTGGTAAAATGGTACGAGTCGTCGTTGTTCTTTCTTCATGAGTTATGAGTCAACTGTCGCAAAATATGTTCTGTCAAAGTGGAGTTCACATGTTGTTATTCTGTTGGTGCTAATTTAAATAAGCAAATGTGGTCGATGAACGTGATTGAATATGGTTGAAATTAGCATTAGTGTTGCTTTTTCCAAAGATAAATTAATGAGAATGAATCCACTAAATTGAAAAATCTGAAGCGTAGAGGGAGCACTATAGAACACAATAGATAATCCAAATATAGTTTAATAGCATAATAGAATAATAGCATACAAAAATATCTACATACACAATATCTACATTTTACCAGACATTTCATAAACACATGCACATGCACACACCCTTAAATATCAGCCATTCATTCTGTACTCACATGCATGCACACGCTTGCTTGCACACACACACACACCTTACCTTTTCTGTTTGTAGGTGAGCATGGCCTCAGAGATGGGACACTGGTGCGAGACGCTGGCCCCAGCCAGGTACTGAGACACGCGGCCTGCTACATCAATGTTGTCTATGGAAACTCAAAGTGGAGGGCACAACCTATCATGTTTTTGTTCTTACACCCTTTTTAAATCCCATTTATTATTATTTTATTATTATTATTCATGTATTGTATTATCATTCAACACATACAGCAATGCAACAGTAGAAGCATCAAAATATACTAATATTGTGTGAATGCGAGCATATTATACTAAAATAAATATAAATAAATAATAACTTATATATTTGTAATAATGTTTTTAATAATAAATACGATATTATAATTAACAAACTAGTACTTTTTAAGAACAAATTCTATCAGCATATCGACTGTAGTACTCGCGCTGATGAAACACTATAGACCACTGTTACTCCAACTTCCGGGATACAAGCCCCCCCCTCCTTTCGGCAAATCTGACCACGACTCCAATTTGCTCCTTCCTTCCTGTAGGCAGAAACTCAAACAGGAAGTACCGGTGCTAAGGACTATTCAGTGCTGTTCTGATCAAATCGGAATCCACGCTTCAAGATTGTTTTGATCACGCAGACTGGGATATGTTTCGGGTAGCTTCCGGGAATAATATTGACAAATATACTGAAACGGTAACTGCCTTTATCAGGAAGTGTATAGGATATGTTGTACCACTGTGACTATTAAAACCTACCCTAACCAGAAACAGTGGAAAGATGGCAGCATTCGTGCAAAACTGAAAGCGCAAACCACCACATTTAAACATAACAAGGTGTCTGGAAATATGGCAGAATACAAACAGAGCAGTCAATCAAACAGGCAAAACGTCAGTTTAGAGACAAAGTGGAGTAAAATTCAACGGCTCAGGCACGAGACATATGTGGCAGGGTCTACAGACAATCACGGACTACAAAAGGAAAACCAGCCACGTCGCAGACACCAACGCCTTGCTAAACACCTTCTTTGCCCGCTTTGAGGATAACACAGTGCCACCGACGTGACCCGCTACCAAGGACTGTGGGCTCTCCTTCATTGCCGACGTGAGTAAGACATTTAAAAGTGTTAACCCTCGCAAGGCTGCCGGCCCGGACGGCTGGCTGGTGTGTTTACAAACATATTCAATCTCTCCCTATCCCAGTCTGCTGTCCCCACATGCTTCAAGATGGGCACCATTGTTCCTGTAGCCAAGAATGCAAAGATAACTGAACTAAATGACTATCTTCCCGTAGCACTCACCTCTGTCATCGTGAGGTGCTTTGAGAGACTTGTCAAGGATCATATCATCTCCACCCTACCTGTCACCCTAGACCCACTTCAATTTGCATACCTCCCCAATAGGTCAACAGACGATGCAATCGCTATCACACTGCACACTGCCTTATCTCATCTAGAGAAGAGGAATACCTATGTAAGAATGCTCTTCATTGACTATAGCTCAGCATTCAACACCATACTACCCTCCAAGTTCATCATTAGGCTCGAGGCCCTGGGTCTGAACCTCGCCCTGTGCAATTGGGTCCTGACGGGCTGGCTGATGTGCTGAAGGTAGGAAACAACACCTCCACTTCACTGATCCTCAACACTGGGGCCCCACAAGGGTGCGTACTCAGCCCCCTCCTGAAGTTCCTGTTCACGCATGACTGCGTGGCCAAGCATGCCTCCAACTCAATCATCAAGTTTGCAGACAACACAGTAGTAGGCTTGATTACCAACGACGACGAGACAGCCTACAGGGAGGTGGTGAGGTCTCTGGGAGTCTGGTGCCAGGAAAATAACCTCTCACTCAACGTCAAAAAAATAAAGAAAATTATTGTGGACTTCAGGAAACAGCAGAGGGAGCATCCCCCCATCCACATCGACGGGACAGTAGTGGAGAAGGTGGAACGTTTAAATTCCTCTGCGTACATATCACTGACAAACTGAAATGGTCCACCCACACAGACAGTGTGGTGAAGAAGGTGCAACATCGCTTTTTCAACCTGGTGAGGCTGAAGAAATTTGGCTTGTCACCTAAAACCCTCTCAAACTTTTACATGTGCACAATTGAGAGCATCCTGTTGGGCTGTATCACCACATGGTACGGCAACTGCATCGCCCACAACCACAGGGCACTCCAGAGGGTGGTGCGGTCTGCACAACGCATCAACGGGGACAGACTAACTGCCCTTCAGGACACCTACAGCACCTGATGTCACAGGAAGGCCAAAAAGGTCATCAAGGACAACAACCACCCGAGCCACTGCCTGTTTCCCCGCTATCATCCAGAAGGCGAGGTCAGCACAGGTGCATCAAAGCTGCGACCGAGAAATTGAAAAACAGCTTCTAACTCAAGGCCATCAGACTGTTAAATAGCCATCACTAGCACAGAGAGGCTGCTGCCTATATACACAGCCTGAAATCATTGGCCACTTGAATAAATGGAACACCAGTCACTTTAATAATGTTTATATATCTTGCATTACTCATCTCATATGTAAACTCAGCAAAAAATAAATAAATCCTCTCACTGTCAACTGCGTTTATTTTCAGAAAACTTAACATTTGTAAATATTTGTATGAGAATAACAAGATTCAACAACTGAGACAAACTGAACAAGTTCCACAGACATGTGACTAACAGACATTGAATAATATGTCCCTGAACAAAGGGGGGGGGGGGGGGGGGGGGGGTCAAAATCAAAAGTAACAGTCAGTATCAGGTGTGGCCATCAGCTGCATTAAGTACTGCAGCGCATGAGATCCGGGCTCTTTGCTGGCGATGGCAGAACACTGACATTCCTGTCTTGCAGGAAATCACGCACAGAACGAGCAGTTTGGCTGGTGGCATTGTCATGCTGGAGGGTCATGTCAGGATGAGCCTGCAGGAAGGGTACCACATGAGGGGGGAGGATGTCTTTCCTGTAACGCACAGCGTTGAGATTGCAGGCAATGACATCAAGCTCAGTCCGATGATGCTGTGACACACCTCCCCAGACCATGACAGACCCTCCACCTCCAAATCGATCCCGCTCCAGAGTACAGGCCTCTGTGTAACGCACATTCCTTCGACGATAAATGCAAATCCAAACATCATCCCTTGTGAGACAGTCTGAGCACTGATGTCCAGCCTCTCTCAGCCTATTGGAGACAGTCTGAGCACTGATGGAGGGATTGTGTGTTCCTGGTAACTAGGGCAGTTGTTATTGCCATCCTGTACCTGTCTCGCAGTTGTGGTGTTTGGGATGTACCAATCCTGTGCAGGTGTTGTTACACGTGGTATGCCACTGCGAGGACGATCAGTTGTCCGTCCTGTCTCCCTGTAGCGCTGTCTTAGGCGTCTCACAGTACGGCCACATCTGCAGTCCTCATGCCTCTTTGCAGCCCTCATGCCTCTTTGCAGCATGCCTAAGGCACGTTCACGCAGATGAACAGGGACCCTGGGCATCTTTCTTTTGGTGTTTTTCAGAGTCAGTAGAAAGGTCTCTTTAGTGTTCCAAGTTTTCATTACTGTGACCTTAATTTGCCTACCGTCTGTAAGCTGTTAGTGTCTTAACGACCGTTCCACAGGTGTATGTTCATTAATTGTTTATGGTTCATTGAACAAGCATGGGAAAAAGTGTTTAAACCCTTTACAATGAGGAGCTGTGAAGTTATTAGAATTTTTACAAACTATCTTTGAAAGACAGGATCCTGAAAAGGGGATGTTTCTTTTTTTGCTGAGTTTATCCACCTTATTCTATACTATTCTACTGCATCTTAGTCTCTATGCTGCTCTGACATTCGCTAAAACCGCAATAACATCTGCTAGACACGTGTATGTGATCAATAACATTGTTTTGATGTGACGCATAACGCACCATAATGCTGATAGATGTTCCTAAACATTTGTAACTGCATTTATGAAGCCTTATGAGCAGATCCCTATCCTGCATGGTATTTTGGCTCATAATAAGCGTTTGCTGCTCCAGCTCTTTGCTGTACCTGATGTTGGGGCCTCCAGTCTGCTGAACAAGTCCCTCCAGCCAGCGTCCATGAAGATGTTGTTGAACTTACTGTCGAACGAAGACATGTGTTTGGCCAGAGGATGAGTGCCTACAGAGGGAGGAGCAGACTGATTAGAAGGCCACAGGAAAACAAAATGGAGTCCAGCTTTTCTAGTCTGTATGTTGTTAGCCTATGATACCCAGGGTCCTATATGAGATCTGTTCCTGTAACTAGTGTTTTGTGTGCAGTTTTCCGTTTGACGTCAGTGCATGATTTATGGGAGGCTTGCGTTATGCCTGCAGAATGGTAATTAGGCCATTCTTTTCTACAGTTTGTGAACTTTTCCAATGCATGAATGATAGTTTCAATTTATCCCCTGAATCTACTGAATTGAAATGGAATTGACGACCAACCCGAACCTGGACTCCATGGCGATTGGCTGAATTGCTGCTTACCAACAGGGATGACCAGGAAGCGGATGTAGCTGAGCCAATCAGGCGTCTTGTTGGCCAGCTGCTCCACGAAGCACCTGAGGATGGTGCTGAGGTAACTCTGGTCTCCGGCCACTGCCACTTTGATGGTGGGGGGTGTCTGGGCATTGCAGTTACAGCTAGTCAGAGAAGTGGGGGAAAAAACATTATGAGAAACAGTAACTTGTTTCTACTTTATTCTGCGCTGTAATGGAAAGTGCTACCAAAATGTTTCACATATCAAAAATGATACGGGCCTAATCATGATCATCATAAGATCCACTCGCCTTGGTGACCACTGAATTAAAATTCACATTAAAAAGTCTACAAGAAACATTTACATTTTTACAATGAAGCAAAGTTAAAGTGAAATCGATTTGTTTCTCTCAATTACAATCATTGAATTAGAAAGAGGAAGGAAGCGAGTTCTTACAATCTCTGGATCCTGGTGACTATGGTGTTGAAGGCCGCATGAACATCCGCACCAGAGATGGTGCACACGATAGGCTGGCTGTGCTCATGGAGAATCTCAGATAGATACTGCAGGAAGGGAGGGAATGAGAGACAGAGGGCAGAGAGAGAACGGGGTTGAAAGGGGTTTCAAGACAGAGTTGAGACGGGGCTTGGAATCAAAAATCACTGAAGTCGGAGACTCATTTCTCCCTCGCTAGCTTAAAGCACCAGCTGTCAGAGCATCTCAGAGATCACTGCACCTGTACATAGCCCAACTGTAAATAGCCCATCCAACTACCTCATCCCAATACTGTATTTATTTATTTATCTTGCTCCTTTGCACCCCAGTATCTCTACTTGCACATTCATCTTCTGCACATCTATAACTTCAGTGTTTAATTGGTATATTGTAATTACTTCGCCACCATAGCCTATTTATTGCCTTACCTCCCTTATCTTACCTCATTTGCACACACTGTATATAGACTTTTTGTTTTACCCCCTTATTCACTCCAATTTTCGTGGTATCCAATTGTTAGTAGCTATTGTCTTGTCTCATCGCTACAACTCCTGTACAAACTCGGGAGAGGCGAAGGTCGAGAGCCATGCGTCCTCCGAAACACAACCCAACCAAGTCGCACTGCTTTTTAACACAGCGCATATCCAACCCGGAAGCCAGCTGCACCAATGTGTCAGAGGAAACAGAGCCTGGGCTGGAACCCAGAGTCTCTGGTGGCGCAGTGGTCTAAGGCACTACATCGCAGTGCTAGAGGCCCATATATAGACTTTTTCTACTGTATTATTGACTGTATGTTTGTTTATTCCATGTGTAACTCTGTGTTGTTGTATGTGTCGAACTGCTTTGCTTTATCTTGGCCAGGTCGCAGTTGTAAATGAGAACTTGTTCTCAACTAGCCTACCTGGTTAATTAAAGGTGAAATAAATCAATAAAAATGGTTATGCTTGGAGGAAAAAGGGGGAGGCTTGAAAGCTGAAGAACACCATCCCAACCGTGAAGCACGGGGGTGGCAACATCATGCTGCTTTGCTGCAGGAGGAACTGGTGCACTTCACAAAATAGATGGCATCACGATGTAGGAAAATTGTGTTGATATATTGAAGCAACATCTCAAGACATCAGTCAGTAAGATAAAGCTTAGTCGCAAATGGGTCTTCCAAATGGACAATGACCCCAAGCATACTTCCAAAGTTGTGGCAAAGGACAACAAAGGCAAGGTATTGGAGCAGCCATAACAAAGCCCTGACCTCAATCCCATAGAAAAAGTGTGTGCGAGCAAGGAGGCCTACAAACCTGACTCAGTTACACCAGCTCTTGTCAGGAGGAATGGGCCAAAACTCACACAACTTATTGTGGGAAGCTTGTGGAAGGCTGACCCAAGTTAAACAATGTAAAGGCAATGCTAACAAATACTAATAGAGTGTATGTAAACCTCTGACCCACTGGGAATGTGATGAAAGAAATAAAAGGTGAAATAAATAATTCTCTACTATTATTCTGACATTTCACATTCTTAAAATAAAGTGGTGATCCTAACTGACTGGTCATTTTTACCAGGATAAAATGTCAGAAATTGTGAAAAACAGAGTTTAAATGTATTTGGCTAAGATGTATGTAAACTTCAGACCTCAACTGTTTTTGGTAAGAGGGTAATTTCATAGTCTTTATACAATACTGTAATGAAGATTTTGTAAAAAGAAAAAAGCGGATACCAACTGTTTTGAATGATATTATATGACCAGATAGTACCCTTGTTTTTACCACTTAATTAGTCACACTGACCAACACAAACACAAAAGTAGTCTACCTGGCCCTGCCAGTCTGTGGTGTTGATGAGGATGATGCTCTCGGGGAGCTGCTCGTCTGAGATAAGGATCTGGTTTAGCTGGTCATACACTGACTTCCTGGGGACCTGGCGGAGGAAGAGGCAGAAGTAAAAGAGATGGTCTATCTGTATACACATATGTAGATCTTGCACACACACACTAGCTTACTTTACTATTGTGCACACACTCACACACACCTGGACAGCGATCCTGGATTCCGGGGATGTCTCGCTGTCGATGCTGCTGGTCCTGTCACTCTGGGCCTTGGAGTTCTGTCGGTCCTTCATGGATGTGCTCCTAGGACGCCTCTGCAGCTTGTTCTCTGTTTTACTGTGGACCACAAACAGGCACGGACCCAATGAAGCACTGAGCCAGGTTGAGCCACTGCTGAGAAATCTTAATAAAAAAAAACGTTATTCACCAATACTAAATACTAAGTAGTAGATATGCCTACAGCAGAACTCCTCAGACAATCCTGGCCATCTAATCCTTCTCTTTGACTCTCCCCAGCTTTTGTTCTGGAAGCATTTTATGAGCACAAAATGGCTGCCACACATTATCTACAGTGGGGCCAAAAAGTATTTAGTCAGCCACCAATTGTGCAAGTTCTCCCACTTAAAAAGATGAGAGAGGCCTGTAATTTTCATCATAGGTACACTTCAACTATGACAGACAAAATGAGAAAAAAAATCCAGAAAATCACATTGTAGGATTTTTTATGAATTTATTTGCAAATTATGGTGGAAAATAAGTATTTGGTCAATAACAAAAGTTTATCTCAATACTTTGTTATATATCCTTTGTTGGCAATGACAGAGGTCAAATGTTTTCTGTTGAAAGTCCATGTTGCCCAGCAACAGCCCCGAAACATCACTGCTCTAGAGGAGATCTGCATGGAGGAATGGGCCAAAATACCTTTAACAGTGTGTGAAAACCTTGTGGAGACTTACAGAAAACGTTTGATTTCTGTCATTGCCAACAAAGGGTATATAACAAAGTATTGAGATAAGTATTTGGTCACCTACAAAAGTTTATTTTCCACCATAATTTGCAAATAAATTAATTTAAAAACCCTACAATGTGATTTTCTGGATTTTTTTTCTAATTTTGTCTGTCATAGTTGAAGTGTACCTATGATGGAAATTACAGGCCTCTCTCATCTTTTTAAGTGGGAGAACTTGCACAATTGGTGGCTGACTAAATACTTTTTTGCCCCACTGTATGTGGTTGTTACAAGCCAGCTACACATTGAAGTATCCTTGCACAATGGAGAAATGTACAACGACAAATGTGCAATGTCTGTACTAGGCAGATTGCTTATTCAATGGATCTGACTTTGATTCATCAGATGAGTGGAGTCGGTGAAAGTTGTGCTAGGGGACGTCCTTCTGCTGATTAGTTTGATTATAGATAGGTGTAGCGGGGGAAATCACTGTATTGCGCTGAACAACCAAGACACCAGGTGCTTAGTCAGAGAGGTAGACCTGATCTCACCCGCCCCCTCCTCTCTCTAATCCCATCAATTTTATTTTGGGCATGTGTCTTATCCAACTCACGGCCTGGAGAGCTACTGGGTTTGCAGGCTTTGTTCCAGCCCAGCACGGCGACACTGGTTTCTAATAATTAACTAGTCACGATCAATCTGGATCTCAGTTAGTGGTATCAGGTGTATTAGTGCTGGGTTGGAATAAAGCGAGCACACCCATCCTTGTTTAGTTATAGTGTAAGGGTTAATAAGCGGTACTGTGTGTGAGACTGTGTGCGTGTGACTGTTTTTGTGCGTGTGTGCGTGAATGCTTAAATGTCATACATGCATGCAAGTGAGCGGTTGTGCTTGTGGGCGGCTACCTCGGCGACATGAGTGTCTGGGACTCGGTCTTGCAGAGTTTGGCCACTGGGCCGGGCAGTTTGTCCGTGCTCAGGTCCCAGCTGATGGGAGTGGGGTTAGCCTCCCCTGACCCTGTGCCAGCCCTAGTCTCCTCATCCTCCGCGTCCTGTACATAATGGACATAATGGGAGAAATATAGCTCAAAATATATTTTCAATATATAGGGATGTACAGTACATACTAGGGTATTTCACTCATTCATTGGATTCCCATCCGCTGCAACGTGCTCCCACTGGTTCATTTCTCTCCCTAGAGATTAATTAACACTTTACTTAACAATCCTTTTCCAGTTGATATTGTCAGTGGGAATTCACTGACACCAGAGACACAAGTCACGAAGGTTCACCCTGTGCGAGTTTTACAGGTGAACTCAATTATCTGCATCCCACCCTATTTCATTTATAGTGCACTACTTTTGACCAGATCCCTATGGGCCCTGAATTAGTACACCACATTGGGAATATGGTGCCATTTGGAACGCAGCCATTGAGATCATTGTTTTCTCAATTGGATCATGCCCAAGAGGTAGCAACCGCAACCAATACGTAAGATGATGAAATGCACACAGTACCTAGAAAACAGCTATTTCTGTGCAGGGTACCCATTGTCGATGCATTTCAATGTGCTGTCATGGTGACCGTGACGACATCACATAACGCCTGGCAGATGTCTGCAAACACATTCACATGAAGCCCAGTGTGTGCATGTAAGTATCATGTGTTTGGCCACTGAACATCCCGTCCTTGGGCCCCAAACACAAGCCCCCTCAGAATCCGTCCCTCCCTCTCCCAAGAAATGCGTCGTCAGGTGCTCCTCGTTGCCGGGGTTCCCGGGGTGAACAAGTGCAGAGGAGGCAAAGGAGCACGAGAGGCAACGGTGAAGAAAAACAAAACACTATCTAAAGCACTGCTCTTCTCACGGACCAATACGCACGCTGACGCCCTCTCCACAGCCAGCTGGACCTGGGCCTCAGAGTGGTGTCGGTGTGTTTATACATAATGTGTGTGTGTACTGTAAATATTGTGTGTGTGTGTGTGTATGAGCGCGCTCATGTGTGTATGTGTGTGTGTGTGTGTGTGTGTGTGCGCGCGTGCATGTATGCTTGTGTGTAATAATGGAGGTCTTTGTGGTAACAGTGTAAATGTACTCTTGTTCGCATCAAAAATGGTCGAGTGGAAAAATAAACAGATGGGAGCTGATTTATGATCATGGACAAAATAGCAGCGCAGAGAGAGAGAGAGAGAAGAGAGAAACAAAATGTTTAAGAACCCGGGATTTATTTCCCCCATGTCTACCGTATTTCGTTCCGTTGACATTTTAGGAATGTTTACTGACAATTGCTGTTTCCATTAGGCCTGTCTTGAGTTTTTTGTATCCGTTTTTTATTACTTTCATTACTTTCAAATGGGTTGATGGAAACAAGGTTAGTGAGAAAGAGAGAGAAGGGGTAAAAAAAAGACAGGTAGAGAGAACGACAGACATCAAATGAGAGAACATGAGTGAGTTGAGGCAAGGAGACAGGCAAAAACAGAGACAGAGTGGAAAGAAAGAGAGAGGTACTAGAGACAGAGAGACCGGCCCAGCCCATTGATAGAGAACAGAAAAGGACACAAAGCAAGAGAGAAAGAGCACTAAATATGTTACGCCTACAGGGATCCTCCAGAGGTTGCCCGGTGTAGAATAAAGTTGTCCTTAAGACACCGATCTTGGGTCAGTTTTCCCCCACTTATGGTTAAGGTCAGAATTGGGGGAAGGGAAGCTGATCCTAGAGCTGTACCTTGGGGCAGCTTGCCCACTCACCCCTGCAGGAGACTCCAATCCGGCGCTGTCGTCTGTATACTTGGTCCCTATTTGGACTTTGGCCCTGTCCGGGGACAGCAGCTCTCCACCCTAAAAGGAGCAGAACACAGGACGCAGTTACCAAAACCGTCTGCTAGGGGACACCCTTGAGCATATCCTAATTCCATGTAAGGAATCACATGAACTCTATTCAGTGTGTTTTCATATGCGCCTGCTGCCAGCGAAATAGGTGACTACTAACCCTTAGGTGGCTGGCTACCCCTTAGCTATCTACTTTTGTCATGACACAAGCTACATCAGATTTTCAGGAACACACTGCATTCATGACATTTCTATCTGCAACATTCCAGAAGTTTGCTCACTTAAAGGTGTAATCCTTAATAGTGAACCTGTCACGCTTCTTTTGTGATATTGCAACAACAAGGAAGTTACTGCAAACAACAAACACTGTTTTCTTCCCTATGACATCATTGCATGTGGGACAGAACAGCAGAATATTTACCAGGCTCCTCACCGCTTCAACGAAGCAAAAACTATAACAACGGCGGTGGAGCGGACAGTGAAACTGTTACCCCTACTGTGGATTCCATCTTCAACGTGCGCCAGGGTCCAACTCTGAAATGCCTTTACCGATACTTTCACAGCTGGTGTCTGCATATTTAATGAGACGATCAATGTTCTATTTTGTGGCCATGTTTGATTTGCTTGAATTAACGACAATTGCTCCTCAGTACAAATAATTTCTGCAGGCCTTAGGACACCGTGCACGCAGAATCGATCGGGCCTTACTCAATATCTGACCCTCACACTAAGAAATCACCCATACAGTTAAAGTGTCTGGTGCAGCAGTACACGGTACAACCATACATACAATTCAGAGAATATCCAAGAATGGCCATCTAAAATTCCTGGCATATGGATGCCACACATAATTGGCTATTTAAAGGGTATTGCTACAAATGTATTAAATCTTAAACGCCTGGCATACGCATGCCAAAAATAATCAACTATTTATAGGGAGAGTTCACCCAAGCTACAAATGTACCTAATATAAAATGCCTGGTATACGGATGCCACTAATAATAACTATTTAAAGGGATAGTTCATCCTTTGAAATGCCTGGGGCTTCATTTATCAATCATGAACAGCCACAAATCTGTGTGTAAACGATGCGTGCGATCATTTCCACACAAAATGTGAGATTTATCACAATGAACGTTTGCTTGAGAGTGTGTATATGTATGTACAGCCATGACCATGCGTATGCACAGTGATAAGTGGTGGAATAAGGGAACTGCTCGTCAAGCTTAGAATTGAAAAAATACACTGAGTGTACAAAACATTTAAAAAAGCATGCCATTCTGGTGCACATTAAAGTGCTATCCACCCTCGTGTTTTTGGTACGGCTCAGAACATTTGGTATTTATCAACAGTTATCGCCTATCGGTGTGTGTGACGCTCGTAGAATTGTTTGATAAAATACTTTTATTTTTCTTAATTGTTTCTATGCAATATTGATAAATGATTCCCCTGGCATATATACGGATGTCACAAATCACTACTATTTAACGGGATAGTTCATCCAAGCTACAAATGTTCCTCATCTTATTGATAGCTAAATAAAGAGGAAACCTGGAGATGTAAATAACAATGGACCTGGATAGTCAGCAACCTACCCATGTTTGCATAGCTTTAGAGCATTTGAGCATTGTTGGGTCAAAAAAAACTATGGGAGCGGTAGGACCTATGTTAGCATTAGCATGCTAATCCAAATTATATTAAAAAGCTAGTTCAGCAGAGACAAAAAAACAAAACAAAAACTGTGTGTGTGCGTGTGTTAGTGTGTGTGGCAGGGCTTGTTGTGGCCTTATGCTGTGTGTGTGTACTTACGATGCTGGCCAGGTCCCTGGGCTGGCTCTTCTGACTGTGTAGACTCCCAATCTCAGTCTGGGAGCTCGAATGGGACATTCCCTCAAAGAAGGGCCTGGGTGACAACCACATAAAAAAACATATTTGAAACTTTCACAAAAAATACATACTTGAGAGACAATAACTGTGCTGAGGTGGGTGGGTAGTAGTGACACGTTTGTGGACCCATTTAGGTAATGTTTTCATATTAGTCATTCAGCTGCAATTGTTTCTAACGTTTCTCCCCTGCAGCGACTTTCTTTTCTCTCTCGTTGATTTCATGTACAATAACAATGCACAAATAAACTCCCCTTAACACTGAGGGAAATATGCGTGGTCTTCACTTTGACTAGAGTGTTAGCATTATATGGGACCCTCTGAGTTTAGCTGTACTCACAACATTTGTGCGGTCATATTTGAGTGTAGGTGTACTGGCGACATGATATGGGGCCCTATTTGAGTTTGGGTTTAGCTGTCTGTAATTGGGACATTTTGTGTGGACTTACTTCAGTTAAGGTATACAATACTGCTAACATTTTGCAGAACCTTACTTGAGTTTGGGTTTGGGCGTGCTGAGGACACTCTCGTTGTCCTCCATCTCAGGGCCGCTGTCACTCTGGTTGTAAACCTCCAGACTATCATAGAGCAGGTCCAGATCCTCCTCCACCTCCTGGGTCTGGTCCACTGGGTCCGAGTCCAGAACCTAGCAACAACAAATGGACAGTGAAATAACCAGTCAGTTAATCTATCAGTCAATCAAGCAACCAATCAAATCACTTCCAAAGAGCAAGTAATAGCACACTGGCAAGGAATAACTCCTCTGGCTGATGGAGTTGAAAGTTCAGAGTAGCATTGGTAACTCAGAAAATAGTTGTATACATACACCACCAGCTTATTAAATACACCACCCTGCTCACGAAAATGGTTCGCTCCTACAGACAGTGAGTCACGTGACCATGGCTTGCTATATAAAGCAGGCAGACATCCATCCAGTTACTGTTTAATTGAACATTAGTGATCTAAGCGACTTTGAGCGTGGTATGATCTTCGGTGCCAGGCGTGCCGGTTCCAGTAACTCAGAAACGGCCCGGCCTCCTTGGCTTTTCAAGCATGACAGTGTCTAGGGTTTACCGAAAATGAGACAAACAAATAGCATCCAGTCAGCGGCAGTCCTGTGGGCGAAAACAGCTCGTTGATGAGAGAGGTCGAAGGAGAATGGCAAGAATCGTGCAAGCTAAGAGGCGGGCCACAAACATGCAAATAACGGCGCAGTACAACAGTGGGGTGCAGAAAGGCATCTCGGAACGCACAACTTATCGGTCCTTGTCACTGATGGGCTTTTGCAGCAGACGACCAAACTGGGTTCTATCAGCTAAACACAAGAAGAAGCGGCTCCGAATGGGCACACGATCGCCAACACTGGACAATTGAGGAGCGGAAAAACATCACCTGATCTGATGAATCCCAGTTCCTGTTGCGTCCTGCTGATGGCAGTCAGGATTTGGCGTAAGCAGCATGAGTCCGTGAACCCATCCTGCCCAGTGTCAACGGTACAGGCTGGTGGCAGTGGCGTAATGGAGTGGGGAATGTTTTCCTAGCACACGTTAGGTCCCTTGAAACCAATTGAGCAACGTTTAACCTCTATACCTTGTAGAATCCATGCCACAAAGAATTCAGGATATTCTGGAGAAACGGGGGTCCGACCCAGTACTAGATAATAAACTGGCCACTGAGTTTATATATCTGGAGCCATACTGCTATTGTAACAACATGATGAATACATTTTCTCTACAATAGAAATTTGTTTTCTTTGGAAACATGACAGGTCTCAAAGGAGGAAATTGGGATTTTTTTTTATGGAGTTGACAAACAGCTGCTGTTATTTGGAAAACTGTAGTTCGACTTATGAAGCTATGCATACAAACACAGATAATGTTCTTTCAACTAGGAGAGTATTTATATTATTTGTCAATTAGTTCTGAAATGACTTGGAGCACATAACAAAATGTATTTATTTTAGAGGCACAAAAGATTTTAATTAATTTCCACAGGCCATACATTACCCGACTTGGTTGTCTCTGGGCCTTTTATGAATCATTAACGACCGAGATGAGACCAATTAAAAATATCGAAACATCAATTAAAAACTCACCGCTAAGCGATAATAAATCAGCGTTCTGCTGTATATCTTGACATTTTTTGTTGTTACAGGAAAATATTTTATTTCCCCTCTTATTCTCACTAGTTTATTTTGACTCAAATAGTTTGTGATCGGCTTTTACAAACTATCCCAATGTCTGGATTGGTGCGGTAATAAACTAGTGCTGCAAATCAAGGGTTCCCACACCTCTGCTACTCTCATCAATTCCAAGTGAAGTGACACTCAATGAGTCATTTATGAGTATGTAATTATGATTCAATATATTGGCAGGTGCTGAAGCACAACTTTGGGTTAGGGAAGATGAACAATGTGAACCACCGGCTGTCATGGACAATACTTTTTCAACCGTTTTCAATCATTTATTTCGTCCGACGACAGGATGCATGACAAAGCTGTGACCGGGGTCAACCAACTGGTCCCTAGAATGTCCTGTCAGTAAAATAAATGTGTTGATCTAATTACTGCACATAATGAACCCAGCCAGCCCTGTACATATTGAACCATGGTGTGTCCCCCAAATGGCACTCTATTCCTTACATGGTGAGAAATGGTAGTAGTGCACTATATATGGAATAAGGTGCAATTAAGGACAGTTTTCTTTCCTATTTAGGTCACTTCCTGTTTGAAGGAGATGTAATATTGTTAAGGACTAAAGGACAGAGGCGCTCTCAGGACGAGACTGGTAGACAGCGAGTGAGGTTAGGTTCGAGACTACAGTGTTATTTGGTATTTTATTAGGATACCCATTAGCTGTTGCAAAAGTAGCAGCTACTCTTCCTTGAGTCCACACAAAACATGAAACATAATACAGAATGACATAATACAGAACATCAATAGACAAGAACAGCTCAAGGACAGACCTACATACATTAAAAAAAAAGGCACACATAGCCTACATATCAATGCATACACACAAACTATCTAGGTCAAATAGGGGAGAGGCGTTTATTTGTGCAATATGAGATGGAAGGAAGTTCCATGCAATAAGGGCTCTATATAATACTGTACACTTTCTTGAATTTGTTCTGGATTTGGGGACTGTAAAAAGACCCCTGGTGGCATGTCTGGTGGGGTAAGTGTGTGTGTCAGAGCTGTGTGTAAGTTGACTATGCAAACAATTTGGGATTTTCAAAACATTAATGTTTCGTATAAAAAGAAGAAGTGATGCAGTCAGTCTCTCCTCAACTCTTAGCCAAGAGAGACTGGCATGCATAGTATTTATATCTGATTACAATTAAGAGCCAAATGTGCTGCTCTGTTCTGGGCCAGTTGCAGCTTAACTAGGTCTTTCATTGCAGCCCTGAACCACACGAATGGACAATAATAAAGATTATACAAAACTAGCGCCTGCAGAACTTATTTTTGGAGTGTGGTGTCAAAAAAGCAGAGCATCTCTTTATTACGGCTAGACCTCTCCCCATCTTTACAACCATTGTAAACTGTCATGGTAAAAACATATAGATTCAATCTAAGGTAACGCCAAGTCTCAACTTGTTCAACAGCCACACCATTCATTACCAGTTTATTACTGGCCACCCATTCCAAAACAGACTGCAACTCTTTGTTAAGGGTTTCAGTGACTTCATTAGCTGTGGTTGCTGATGCGTATATGGTTGAATCATCAGCATACATGGACACACATGCTAAATGGATCTGTAAACAGAAAGGGTCAAAGTCAATAACCTCCATATATTTGGGACGTCATTAACAGATCTAATGGTATATACTTTTTGAAAAAAGAGGCTACCTAGAACCAAGGGGTTTTCAGCTGTCCCAGCACTGTAGTAGGAGAAGCCTTTTTTGTTGGTATAACTTTTTCACAAAATTATTCTTTGAGGGTTCTTCGTTGGGTGAAAGTTCTACCTGAAAACAAGAAATGGTTCTCCAACAGGGACAATCGAAGAACACTTTATGAACCTTGTAGTATTCTACAAGCACTTAGAAGCAGTGGCAGATGAATCCATTGCAGCTTGTTATTCCTATAAAACAGAACAGTTGAAACATGCAATACTAACCTCATCCGTCACTTTGAATCTCTTCAACAGGGCCACAAACTTCTGTTTGAAATTGGGTTGCTGTAAAGGAGGTTGAGAGAGAGGGAGAAATAGAGTGAGGGAGAGAAAGAAAGAGTTTGATGTCAACAAGACTACACAAATAACAAAAAAAATTATTCGGATCCCCATTAGCTGACGCCGTGACGTAAGCTAATCTTTCAGAGATGTCAGTGTAACCAACAAAGCTGTTGAGAGCGCAATAAATCACAGTGAAGTTAACACAATATACCTTGTGTCTAGTCTTCACGGCCAAATGTTATTACGCTCCGGTGTGGAGTACCCCTTAGGTAAAGATCTAGGATAAGCTTCCCTTCCTCCAATCCTAACCATATTCATTCATTGGGAAAATGCAAAACAGACCCAAAATCAATGTCTAGGGACAATTTCACCCTACTCCTATTAATATTCTTATCTTAAGAGTGACAGCATCTCAAGTGTACTTGGCTACACCATTAAAAGTCAGTTCATGTTCACATGGCTTAGTGGCTTCGACCTCAGTGACCTTAAGTGACCGTGGCGTGTTGCATGATTCACCAAATGCACATTAGGTCATTGGAGAGAGCCAGACGTGTCATTATTAACAACACCAAGGATTATCGCTTGAAGCAAATACCCGGGCCCAGGGAAAAGGATTTGATAGTGTGCGTTATTTGTGATTTATGTTTGTGTGTGTGTGTTACCAGCTCCCATGTGCGGGTCTCAGTTTGTGCGTGTTGGTGCCTGCTTAATTTGTATCCTTAGTTGGTGTTTTAGTCTGCGTCATCTACACAGGGTTCTGGTCTAAAAGTGGATGTTGAACTCATTCCAGGACAACCATCCTGTCACTACTGCTTAGCAAAGGATTTAGGATTTAGCAGACTGGAGACATCTTCTGTGCCATCCCAGAAAAGAACAAGACTGAGGAGCAGACCTAACACAGACACAACTTAAAGAGATTACAGTCGGCTCTTGTTGACTGCACCCATTTGCACTGGCTTGGAACTTTCTAGACAGCACACACACTAAACCTGAGCACGCAGTTATCAGGAGCAAGGAATTGGGACCGAAAAACTTGATTGCATTTAAATGTAGTTTGTACTTACAGTGCCTTCCGAAAGTATTCATACCACTTGACTTTCCACATTTTGTTGTGCTACAAATTTGGATTCAAATGAAATTAATGGTACTTTTTTATGATCTATACAAAATATTTGGTAATATCAAAAGATACATTTTTTTAAAGATGAATGAAAAATAAAACTCAAATATATATTGATTACATAAGTTTTCAACCCCCCCGGTAAACACGTTACAATCACCTTCGGCATTGATTACAGCTGTGAGTGTTTCTGGGTAATTCTCTAAGAGCTTTGTAGACATGGATTGTACAACATTTGCATATTCATATTTTTTAAACACTTCAAGCTCTGTCAAGATGGTTGTTGATCATTGCTAGGCAGTCATTTTCAAGTCTTGCCATAGATTTTCAAGCCGATTTAAGTCAAAACCAGGCCACTCAGGAACCTTCAATGTCGTATTGGTAATTCCAGTGTATATTTGGCCTTGAGTTTTAGGTTGTCCTGCTGAAAGGTGAATTTGTCTCCCAGTGTCTGATGGAAAGCAGACTGAAGCAGGTTTTCCTCTAAGATTTTGCCTGTGCTTCGCTTTATTCCGTTTCCGCTCGTGGGCTACCCCTGCCAATAGAACTCTACTCCGTTGTGCTCCGGCTCTGCCTACAACAAAATCACAGACTCAATCTCAAAGTTAGATTTGTTTTGGTTTGTTGCATTGAAAAGGGGCTAATATAATGTTGATTCAATCGCAGAAAAAGCTTGAATCTATATAGCGCAAACTAATGGGGCGAACTCAGTGAAGTTCAAATCTCTTAAGTCTCTGCGCAGAATGGCATTTCTTCTGAGTGGCAGGCCTGGATGAGAAGCAGGGCTCTATGCTGGGGCTATTCCCATTCTAGCACTAAAATAAACTAACAAGCTAGGTTTGATGTGTATTTGAATGAATTTATCCAACCACATTGTAAAGTTGTTGATATAGGGAGGCTCCCCCATCCTTACCCTTGTCATGGATGTTGTACGAATCATTTTCCTCCGGTTTTTCTTTGGCTTCCTTTGCACATCCTCATCCTCATCGTACAGGTCCTACAAAAGAGAGAGTTTTGTGTCACAGAGAGCAGTGTTTTACAACCCATGGGGATGTACCTTTTTGTTCCAGCCCAGCACTAACCCACCTGATCATCAAGATTAGTGGAATCAGGTATGTTAATGCTGGGCTAGAACAATAAAGTGCAGGTCTGTGAGTTATAGATTGAGAAACACTAAGACAATGACATTTTGGTCTATAACTACCACTAGAACCCAGGAAAAATAGTATGCAGGGATTTACTGTATTGGTATACAGTGTGTATTTTGGGTTGTGTGACTGCAAATATTCATTACAGATAATTCGAACTGGAGATCCATCCCAACGGCAAACTGTAAGATGTACTGTGTCTCACCACTGGTTGAACAGCATCGTCGCTAGCTTCCTGCTCCGAGGAGTAGCTGTCGTCGTCATCCTCTGAGTAGTTGTCCATATCCGGGGAGCGATCTGGGGTGAAAGACAGGAGCATAAGCTACATGTCAATTCTCCATTCACTCACTGTTAAACTTTGGAGAATTTAGCATGGATTTTAAGGGGCTAGTCCCATTGCTCCACTCGGAGGCTGTGAGCTAAAAAGAGGTCAAGTAAGTTCAAATGTCTCTAATGTCACTCCATACTTCCTCAAGGACGGGAAAATTGAATGAATAAGTGAGTTCAGTAAATTTTTTCAAGAGATTTCATATAGCTTGCCGGCCATCTGGCTAATATTTCATCCTTGACAGATGATTTCATTTTGGGGCGCAGGCTGTTAGTTTCAGAGGGAATTCCTTTACATTAGTGCATCTGACATCTGTATCGTTTACTGGGCATTCATTTTGGCTCTGGGAGCATGAGGATCCTAAGGGAACATCAGGTGCCAGGCTGTAAATGCCTTAAGAATCACTGAGATTAATATCCCCTATTTTCCCTTAGTAACATTAGTCCTAATGTACTTAAGCTGTCATGGTTAGGGCTATAGGCCCCGGTAGTAACAGTCGTCTGTGGACACAGGCAATTACACGGGCTACTAGTGGGTCTGTGGACACAGGCAATTACACGGGCTACTAGTGGGTCTGTGGTGGGCTTAACGCACTTCAGTAAATAGACTTTTAAGTAGTGAATGTATAGACATCTCTAGAGTGACACAAGGATGACTGAAACATTGAGACATCGAAAGGCTACACAAAATACCTTTCTTTCAAAATCATTTATTTTTTTTAGAAAAGTTAACCTCAGCCATTCTGTGTCATGCCCTTTGTGGAAACGAGTTGTCAATATAGAAACAAATGTCTATTAAAACGTGCAATTGCCTGGGCCTCCTGAGTGGCGCAGCGGTCTAAGGCACTGCATCGCAGTGCTAGAGGCGTCACTACAAACCTGGGTTCGACCCAGCGTCATCCGGGTTAGGGGAGGGTTTGGCCGGGGGGGCTTTACTTGGCTCATTTATGCTCTAGCGACTCCTTATGGCGGGCCGGGCGCCTGAACGGTGTTTCCGCCGACAAATTGGTGTGGCTGGCTTTCTGGTTAAGCAGGCGGGTGTTAAGAAGCGCGGTTTGGCGTGTCATGTTTCAGAGGACGCATGACTTCATCTTTGCCTCCCGAGCCCGTTGAGGAGTTGCAGAGATGAGACAAGATTGAAATTGGGGAGAAAAGTGGGGGGGGGGGGGTAAATGCAGAGGAAATGGTTTCACTCATGCGACTGTCAGGCTAAGTGCAATGTAAATATGCACTTTTTATGCAATTAAAAGCCCTGCGATAGTCCAGGGGGTGTACTTGTACATCAAGCTTACTCATGCTACAAAAACAAGAGATAGCCAGAACGGCCCTTAGGGCAGGAGACTCGGACAAGGATACTTTATGCAATTAAATAACATTATGGCAAAAACAACTGTTTTCGGGATGAATAGCTTTCATCAGCATGCGAGCCAAACACTTGATGACAGGCACTGGTTTCAAGGTCCCCACCTAAGGCTTTGGCCTTGGTCCCTGGCTGCCCGCTGCCGTCCTCATGGTCAATGGGCTGACTGGACAGGGAATACACGCTGAGCTCGGCCGCACGCACCGGCACCTCCTTCACGTTGCTATGGAGACCCAGGATCTGGGCTCCATCTGTCGGATGCTGCATCACCTAAACCCAAGTCAGGACAGAGAAGTGTGTGAGCGACATACAAGTGTAGTTGTGTTCATTGAAACAGAACAATGAGTACCTGAGTAAAATACATGAGCTAAGGCGGCGCACACACCACACACACACACACACACACACACACACACACACACACACACACAAATAATCACAAGCCCATGCAGACACGCACACACACCTTCAACTGATGCACACAGTTTTTCTTAGAAACGGGGAAGCTTAATTTTCCTCCCCATGTTTTCTTCCCCATGTCTCACCAAATCGGATTTGTGCCTCTCACCTTGACAGAAACCCCATCACAGCGACGCCTCTACTCCCACCACCCTGCACTTCTCATCGTTCGCTCTAAGCTCTAGGCTGTGTACCAAATCGCATACGGTGCCATTTGAGAGGCAGCCCTGGAGTTTCATTAACCATCAATCACTGGGGCAGGTTGCATCGAAAATGAAAGCCCCAAATGTTCTCCAATCACTGCTGTCATTCAAACCCAAGGCAGAGCCTGACGGCACTTTGTTCACACAGTCACATCTCTCTGGAGTATGACATGTTCTCTGTCATTCTCCCCGACATGCTGTATTATTCAGCTGTTTGCGGAGGCGAAATTGTGAAACTAATTGCGAGTGTATTGCGGATGGAGACCTGAGGAAATGTAGCTATCGTAGTCCTGTAATGTGATTGAAGGAATGGGGAAGCATGCCTACATCCGGGGGCATGGTTGAATGTTGGCTGGTGGCTGTTTGGAATAGTTCATGGATGTGCATATATATATATATATATACATACATACATACATACATTTACATTGGCTTGTGTTCAGTCAATTTCAAATAGTGGGTTTCTGTTTATCGCTTCTGTTCACTTTATGCATTCGGTTACCGTTCCTTGTTACGGCCAGTTAATTAGTTCCTTCTTGCTTTGGCAACTTTGAACTTAGCACAGACCTTGCTAAAAATTGATTCTGAATTGGAACTGGTAGAGCAGCCTGATCTCATAGACTAGACGTAACATAATATACGTAAATCAAATTAGTATGATGTGTTACATTTGGTATGGTTACATAAGACAGAAGGTTACTTAACGCAACTTAGTACTTACTACTTTTAAGCTACTATGCAACTACTTAGCATGTTAGCTAACCCTTCCCCTAACCCTTTAACTTAACTCCTCACCAACCTCCGAACCTAACCTTAACCCTAATCCCTAGCCTAGCTATGATTTACATTAGCATTAGCCACCTAGCCAATGTTAACCACAACAAATTGGAATTCGTAACATATATGTATTGAAAATTCGAAACATACTATACGAATTGCAATTAGTAACATGTAAAAAAAAATGGCAATGTGTAACATATCATGTGAAATGGATGATGGACATCCACAAAGTAATACATATCACACGAAACATATACTAAATGGAGTGTTTTGGATTTACAAACAGAATAATATGAAATGCTCAGAGACCAGGATAAGTGGAGTTAATATGAAATGCTCTGAGACCAGATTAGGTGGAGTTGTCTATGCCTCCTGCAAACCAATAAAGGTTGGCTATGTGTTGAGGTATGAGTGTGTATTGGGGTATGTGTTGAGGTATGGGCCCTGCCAGAGTGCGAATTACACCTGTTTTGAGTGCACGCGCCAAACAATAAAGACATCATTTAACCTGTTAGAGCTCTAGGGGCGCTATTTCATTTTTGGATAAAAAACGTTCCCGTTTTAAGCGCGATATTTTGTCACGAAAAGATGCTCGACTATGCATATTCATATTAGTTTTGGAAAGAAAACACTCTGAAGTTTCAGAATCTGCAAAGATTTTGTCTGTAAGTGCCCCAGAACTCATTCTACAGGCGAAACCAAGATGATGCATCACCCAGGAATTAGCAGAATTTCTGAAGCTCTGTTTTCCATTCTCTCCTTATATGGCTGTGATTGCGCAACGAATGAGCCTACACTTTCTGTCGTTCGCCCAAGGTCTTAGCAGCATTGTGACGTATTTGTAGGCATATCATTGGAAGATTGACCATAAGAGACTACATTTTCCAAGTGTCCGCCTGGTGTCCTGCGTCGAATTCGGTGCGCAATTGCCAGCTGCTTCTACTTTACCATTTGATTCAGGGGAGAAAGCATGTGTCCAAGAACAATGTATCAATGAAGAGATATGTGAAAAACACCTTGATGATTGATTCTAAACAACGTTTGCCATGTTTTCAGTCGATATTATGGAGTTAATTTGGAAAAAAGTTCACGTTTTGAGGACTGAATTTTCGGATTTTTTTTGGTAGCCAAATGTGATGTATAAAACGGAGCTATTTCTAATACACAAGGAATCTTTTTGGAAAAACTGAGCATCTGCTATCTAACTGAGAGTATCCTCAATGAAAACATCAGAAGTTCTTCAAAGGTAAATGATTTTATTTGAAGGCTTTTATGTTTTTGTTAATGTTGCGTGCTGGATGCTAACGCTAATGCTAACGCTAAATGCTAACGTGAAATGCTAACGCTAGCTAGCTACTTTTACACAAATGATTGTTTTCCTATGGTTGAGAAGCATATTTTGAAAATCTGAGATGACAGTGTTGTTTACAAAAGGCTAAGCTTGAGAGATGGCATATTTATTTCATTTCATTTGCGATTTTCATAAATAGTTAACGTTGTGTTATGCTAATGAGCTTGCTGATAGATTTACACAATCCTGGATACAGGGGTTTTTTCATAGCTAAACGTGACGCAGAAAACAGAGCGATTTGTCCTAAACAAATAATCTTTCAGGAAAAACTGAACATTTGCTATCTGAGAGTCTCCTCATTGAAAACATCTGAAGTTCTTCAAAGGTAAATGATTTTATTTGAATGCTTTTCTGTTTTTTTGTGTAAATGTTGCCAGCTGAATGCTAATGCTAAATGCTACGTTAGCCATCAATACTGTTACACAAATGCTTGTTTTGCAATGGTTGAGAAGCATATTTTGAAAATCTGAGATGACAGTGTTGTTAACAAAAGGCTAAGCTTGAGAGCTAGCATATTTATTTCATTTCATTTGCGATTTTCATGAATAGTTAACGTTGCGTTATGGTAATGAGCTTGAGTCTGTATTCACGATCCCGGATCCGGGATGGGGAGATCAGAAAGGTTAAACTGTAAAATGAATTACCTTTTAATGTGGCATAAACACAACCAGTCATGATATTTTCATCCGATTGTCCAACAAATCTCTTCAAAAAGTAGGCATGTTCGTCCACTCCAAACTAATTCCAGCATCCAAACTACATACTCGCGCCATTTTATGAATGGAAATAGACATCTGTTACAAAACACCAAAAAAGTGTGCCTAATGAGATTCTGTGATTGCTGACAAATTGAGCTTTTTTGTAGCCTGAAAAGTCGGGACACCTTAAATGCATTGGAATGAAGGCTATTTTTATCAAGGACGTATGGCAAACTAATGGAACATTTTTGGAAGTACAAAAGTACAAAATCTATGCGAAAAGGAGCTCATCTGAAGCCAAAATTCAGCACTACTGGATGGACAGCGCCGCCACATGGAAATACATGGTTTAAACCAATCTTCATAGGAAGATTTTATTTTCATATTTACCACTGTAAAGCATATTTAGCACTGCATTTTAAATTAATAGGAAAAAGTTTGACTTTCGTTGCATTTAGGGGAGCTAACGTCTCATTCAGGGGGGCTGATGCCGTTATGCTTTTTAAAAATTGTCACAAATATTAAGCTGTTGTCCTTACCTCTGCCATATTGATGACGCCCACAGCTAAGGTCTTATACCCCAGGATGGTGCGGTTTTTATATCGCTTCCTCCTCTGCAGCATGATCTGCAATCGGTTGGCGTCCCTTTTGAGGAAGTGGGGATACTAGGGGGGGACACAAAAGGGCATTACAGGAGGTTACATCACACCTTACATCATGTCTGTAACCATGACAACTTTTTTCTTCAGACAGTCATTTCTTTGATGCCTTCAGACCCGCCACCTCAGATGGGCTTTGAATGCCAAAATTAGGTGTGGGAAATACACTATAACAAAAAAGGGGCTATGATGTTTACATAGGCACTGCCATTACTTTAGCAAAAAGCGCTGTACATCAACCGTTGGCTATTAAAAATATGTATTTCAGTCACATAACGGATCACTCTTTGATACTATGATATAATAGTTTTGAAGCTGTGTTAACCTGGAGTGAGAAGGTCAGCTCAAGGTCAGTCTCCATCAGTCCATCTGGAGGAAGGACATACTCGTTGGACCTCAAGATGCGCTTGGAGCCCTGTGGAGGAACATTTAAAGAGAGGCACAGAGAGAGTTAGGGATGTAACGGTGACTGAAACAAAGACATTTGGTGGTAAAACTTTGACTTTGCAATGCCCCTTCCCCTGAGAAAAGTGTATAGAAACTCAATTCTAAAACTCACACATCCCTGTGTCAAAGAAGGAGCGTTTGCCAATGATGCCTAGGGCTTAGGGGTTGTTTCTGGACAGGGTCTTGGAGTTGCATGTTACCTCAGTAACCTACTGATCCAGCCAATTTAAAAAGGAAGACTCAGCAATATGATGTAGATACAGAAAGCAAACAGCATAATGGATCAATTTCCGCAACAACTTAGAGCACTGTGACAAGGTGTGTGTGTGACAAGGCATTTCTTTGGTGCCCTCGCTGTCACGCTGTGAACAGTGTGATGCGAACACGTGCACAGATACTGTGTGTGACCGTGAGAGAGCATCTCGCTCATTTCAATATATCTGGTGCTGCTGTTGGCAACGTCATTTCTTTCCGAGCATGCTCTATCATCTCACCCCATAACCCAATACAAGCTTGCTTTCATCGTATATCAGTGGCCGTGTCTGAATACCCATACTTGAATCCTAAAAAATTACTTTTTATGGTATGTGACATTTCGAAAATCAAGAATACTTTAAATGCCTGGATGTTATACTAATTGTGGTTTTGAACGCCAAGAGTGTGCAAAAGCTGTCATCAAGGCAAAGGGTGGCTATTTGAAGAATATCAAATAAAATATATTTTGATTTGTTTAACATTTTGTTTTGGTTACTACATGATTCCATATGTGTTTTTTCATAGTTTTGATGTCTTCACTATTATTCTACAATGTAGAAAATAGTAAAAATATAGAAAAACCCTTGAAAAACCCAACTCAGTCATCAAGTTTACGGACGACACAACAGTGGTAGGCTTGATTACCAACAACGACGAGACGGCCTACAGGGAGGAGGTGAGGGCCCTCGGAGTGTGGTGTCAGGAAAATAACCTCACACTCAACGTCAACATAACTAAGGAGATGATTGTGGACTTCAGGAAACAGCAGAGGGAACACCCCCCTATCCACATCGATGGAACAGTAGTGGAGAGGGTAGCAAGTTTTAAGTTCCTCGGCATACACATCACAGACAAACTGAATTGGTCCACCCACACAGACAGCATCGTGAAGAAGGCGCAGCAGCGCCTCTTCAACCTCAGGAGGCTGAAGAAATTCGGCTTGTCACCAAAAGCACTCACAAACTTCTACAGATGCACAATCGAGAGCATCCTGTCGGGCTGTATCACCGCCTGGTATGGCAACTGCTCCGCCCTCAACCGTAAGGCTCTCCAGAGGGTAGTGATGCACAACGCATCACCGGGGGCAAACTACCTGCCCTCCAGGACACCTACCCGATGTCACAGGAAGGCCATAAAGATCATCAAGGACAACAACCACCCGAGCCACTGCCTGTTCACCCCGCTATCATCCAGAAGGCGAGGTCAGTACAGGTGCATCAAAGCTGGGACCGAGAGACTGAAAAACAGCTTCTATCTCAAGGCCATCAGACTGTTAAACAGCCACCACTAACATTGAGTGGCTGCTGCCAACACACTGACTCAACTCCAGCCACTTTAATAATGGGAATTGATGTAAAATATATCACTAGCCACTTTAAACAATGCTACTTAATATAATGTTTACATACCCTACATTATTTATCTCATATGTATACGCATATACTGTACTCTATATCATCTACTGCATCTTTATGTAATACATGTATCAATAGCCACTATAAACTATGCCACTTTGTTTACATACTCATCTCATATGTATATACTGTACTCGATACCATCTACTGCATCTTGCCTATGCCGCTCTGTACCATCACTCATTCATATATCTTTATGTACATATTCTTTATCCCTTTACACTTGTGTGTATAAGGTAGTAGTTTTGGAATTGTTAGCTAGATTACTCATTGGTTATTACTGCATTGTCGGAACTAGAAGCACAAGCATTTCGCTACACTCGCTTTAACATCTGCTAACCATGTGTATGTGACAAATAAAATTAGATTTGATTTGATTTGAATGACTGGTGTTCTAAAACTTTGGATATGCGGCTTTACGTCTTCACTGTAGAGAAAGAAAATGAAGATGTGTAATTTCTGTTAATTTAATGAGCTTGTGTTAGATTACATTTTTTCCCATGCATCTTTTTTAAATGTAATTTATTTAGTTAATTTTCTCTTCTCTTTATTTTTTACTGAAACCTATTTTAGTGAACACTCGTCTTTCATTTAACTTTTATTCTGTCCCAAGATGCACAGAAATACAACAACAATACATCACAAAATGACAAAAACAGGGTGTCTTTCACAAAACATTTAGCTAGTATCTTAATATTGGCCATTTCATATCGATTATACATGCAAAAATGCTACATTATGCAATTTATGTGGTTACTCATGTTAATCGCTGAAATCTTTTAGTATGCTGTAAGTTTACCTCTGCAATTTTACTTTGGAAGGGCCTGTAGAAGTTCTACTTACCGTTTACAGTTTTAATAGATAATGTTTTGTCGAACTGAAATACTGTTGTTACTGCATATCCTTTGATATCCTGCAATAACTGGCTAATGAGACTGTTTTTTTATGGGAAGTCACTACAAAGCTTTCTTTCATTGCTTGGCTTAGATATGGGGTTGCGCTACTGAAATCAATGAATATCGGGAAACAACGCGATCGCGCAAAATATAACATTTTATGGTATGTGCATTTTTGGACTCTGACTTTGCTCGTTCTGATATTTCTTAATTTCTTTCTTTTTTACTTTTTGGATTATGTGTGTATTGTTTTTGTATTGCAAAGTATTACTGCACTGTTGAAGCTAGAAACACAAGCATTTGGCAGCACCTGCAATAACATTCGCAAGTCTGTGTACGGGACCAAGTAGCTTTGATTTCCTTAAGCAGTAGATTTATGTATTTTGTATATATTTTATTTATAGATATTCATTTATTCATTTTGTACCATTTTTGAGGATGTCCTTTTCATAAACCCAAAGTGGATTTCTGTTCTCATTTAAAAAAGTGTTTCTTGTTTGAAATCATGAAAAAATAAAACAAATCAGTACATCTACTGTTATACTTTCAACATTTCAACCAAGATCTCAGCGATCACTGCCTCATTGCCTGCATCTGTAATGGGTCAGCGGTCAAACGACCTCCACTCATCACTGTTAAACGCTCCCTGAAACACTTCAGCGAGCAGGCTTTTCTAATCGACCTGGCCAGGGTATCCTGGAAGGATATTGATCTCATCCCGTCAGTAGAGGATGCCTGGTTATTTAAAAGAAATGCCTTCCTCACCATCTTAAATAAGCATGCCCCATTCAAGAAATGTAGAACCAGGAACAGATATAGCCCTTGGTTCTTAACCAACACAAAAACATCCTATGGCATTCTGCATTAACATCGAACAGCCCCCGTGATATGCAATTTTTCAGGGAAGCTAGAAACCAATATACACAGGCAGTTAGAAAAGCCAAGGCTAGCTTTTTCAAGCAGAAATTTGCTTCCTGCAACACAAACTCAAGAGTTCTGGGACACTGTAAAGTCCATGGAGAATAAGAACACCTCCTCCCAGCTGCCCACTGCACTGAGGATAGAAAACACTGTCACCACCGATAAATCCACTATAATTGAATTTCAATAAGAATTTTTCTACGGCTGGCCATGCTTTTCACCTGGCTACCCCACCCCGGTCAACAGCACTGCAAAGCTTTCCCCATTTCTCCTTCTTCCAAATCCAGTCAGCTGATGTTCTGAAAGAACTGCAAAATCTGGACCCCTACAAATCAGCTGGGCTAGACAATCTGGACCCTATCTTTCTAAAATGATCTGCCAAAATTGTTGCCACCCCTATTACTAGCCTGTTCAACCTCTCTTTCGTGTCATCTGAGGTGTCGTCTGAGATTCCCAAAAATTTGGAAAGCAGCTCCGGTCATCCCCCCCTTCAAAGGGGGGGGACACTCTTGACCAAAACTACTACAGACCTATATCTATCCTACCCTGACGTTCTAAGGTCTTCGAAAGCCAAGTCAACAAACAGATTACCGACCATTTCAAATCCCACCATATCTTCTCCGCTATGCAATCTGGTTTCAGAGCTGGTCATGGGTGCACCTCAGCCATGCTCAAGATCCTAAACGATATCTTAACCGCCATCGATAAGAAACAATACTGTGCAGCCGTATTCATTGACCTGGCCAAGGCTTTCGACTCTGTCAATCACCACATCCTCATCGGCAGACTCGATAGCCTTGGTTTCTCAAATGATTGCCTAGCCTGGTTCATCAACTACTTCTCTGATAGGGTTCAGTGTGTCAAATCGGAGGGCCTGTTGTCCGGGCCTCTGGCAGTCTCTATGGGGGTGCCACAGGGTTAAATTCTTGGGCCGACTCTCTTCTCTGTATACATCAATGATGTCGCTCTTGCTGCTGGTGAGTCTCTGATCCACCTTGACGCAGACGACACCATTCTGTATACTTCTGGCCCTTCTTTGGACACTGTGTTAACAACCCTCCAGGCGAGCTTCAATTCCATGCAACTCTCATTCCGTGGCCTCCAATTGCTGTTAAATACAAGTAAAACGAAATGCATGCTCTTCAACCGATCGCAGCCTGCACCTGTCCAACATCACTACTCTGGACGGTTCTGACTTAGAATATGTGGACTTATGGACTTATGGTTAGACTGTAAACTCTCCTTCCAGACTCACATCAAACATCTCCAATCCAAAGTTCAATTTAGAATTAGCTTCCTATTTCGCAACAAAGCATCCTTCACTCATGCTGCCAAACATACCTTTGTAAAACTCACCATCTTACCGATCCTACACAAAATAGCCTCCAATACCTTACTCAATAAACTGGATGCAGTCTATCACAGTGCCATCCGTTTTGTCACCAAAGCCCCATATTCTACCCATTACTGCGACCTGTACGCTCTCGTTGGCAGGCCCTCGCTTCATACTCGTCGCAAAACCCACATTTTGCAGCCCTTTAAGCATTCTAGTACAGTTAAATAGTTAACACACACACACACACACACACACAGCGGTCTAAGGCACTGCATCTCAGTGCAAGAGGCGTCACTACAGTCCCTAGTTTGAATCCAGGCTGTAACACATTCAGTCGTGATTGGGAGTCCCATAGGGCGGCGTACAATTGGCCCAGCGTCGTCTGGGATTGGCCGTCATTGTAAATAAGAAGTTGTTCTTAACGGACTTGCCTCGTTAAATAAAGGTTACACATGCACACACGTTGACCAAAAAGTTCTTTTGTTGGCTTTTACGTATGTCGCCATTACCAGTAAAACATGATCAAAACCTATTTCTTTCACTTATTTGCTGTCCTGTTTTGTTGTTCATTTGTTCAGTTGTTTCATTCTCAACCCGAATTTCACCATACAGGTCAAGCAGTGAAGTTTCAGCTCCTGTTTGTCTGTGGCCTCTCTTCCTCGGTGCACACTGTTTCCATCTTGTCCAGTGTATGAACATTTCACGTAAACCCCGTTTCTTGTCTGCATCAAAGTGGCGGTCCTTGTACATGGCATCGGGCATGGTGCTGACACAGTAAAGAGAATGCCACCAAATCGCTTGTTCACAGCCTGTGTCGCCAGTTTTGTTGAGCAGGCGTTTCAATGCCATGACAGAGGTATCACATCTGCTGCAGGCGCAGTTGATGAGCTTATTTTTTGAGTCTGTTGTTCGACTGGAGCAGGCAAGTGTGTTCATGTTTCAAACATCTTCTCAAATGCCATTGAAATGGCAGCAGCGGTATGACAACCAGCATATTCATGAGCATGCAATACGACTTTCCTCAGTACGAAATCCTCGACGACCCACTGTGCTGTCAGACTCAGCATGCTCATGGGGCTGATATCGCTGGTCCACATGTCAGTCGTGAAGCTAATTGCAGTGACGCCATCACTGTGTAACTGCAGTAGGGCAACATCTGAAAAATAGCGCACTTGGTAGTGTGTACTGTTGTTCGACCAGTCGGCAAAAGCCAACATCACCCACGACAGAGAACGGTTTATTGTCAGGGGCAATTCTTTAAATTATCTTGCCGTTAACGTCTTTGGGATATGGGCCGTTATTCTGACGTCCGGACGAAAAGTGTGCCCAAAGTAAACTGCCTTCTACTCAGGCCCAGAAGCTAGGATATGCATATAATTGGTAGATTTGGATAGAAAACACTCTAAAGATTCTAAAACTGTTAAAATAATGTCTGAGTATAACAGAACTTATTTGGCAGGCGAAACCCCGAGAACAAACCATCCAGGACTTTTTTTGTTTTAGTTCAGTGTGTTTTCAATTAGTTTTCTATGGGAATCAGGATTTCTGAGGCATCTGGTTGCAGTTCCTATGGCTTCCACTAGATGTCAACAGTCTTTAGAACTTGGTTGATGTTTTTCTTTTGAGTAATGAAGAAGTAGCCCTTTCCTTTCTGTGTGTCGAGCCAAGTGGACCGTTTTGTTTGGGGCGCGCGACCTAGAGCTCGCTCCACTTTCATTTTATCCGCAATTGAACACAGTTTATTTCGTCTTAAATTTGATAGATTATTTACGTTTTAAAATACCTAAAGTTGGATTAGGAAAGTTGTTTGAAATGTTTGGACCAAGTTTACAGGTAACTTATTAGATAATTTGTAGTCATGTTGGGCGAATAAAACAACGGAATTTATCGAGAAAAAAAAGGACCATTTGTGCTGTCCTTGTTACGACTTCTATAAATGGTGCGGTGAAGGAGTCAAACACAGAGAGCAGGTAATATCGTACGTGAATCTATTTATTCCAATGACAGCGGAGACATGGACATGCCAACACTAGGGCGTATGAAACCACCCGTCCAAAATACACAGGACTAAAACTGTACGGAAAATAATGAGATAACACTTATACACCAACACCAAAATAAGAGAGAACAAGCCCAGCGCCGCCCGAACAGGAAGAGGCACCATCTTCGGCGAGATTCGTGACAGTACCACCCCCACCCCCCCCGACGCGCGGCTCCCGTAGCGCGCCGACCCCGGCCTCGAGGACGACCCGGAGGACGAGGCGCGGGGCGATCGATCCGGGTGGAGGCGGTGGAAATCCCTCAAGAGGGAAGGATCTAAAAATGTCCCTCCCCAGTACCCAGCACCTCTCCTCCGGACCGTACCCCTCCCAATCCACGAGGTACTGCAGGCCCCTCACCCGGCGTCTCGAGTCCAGAATAGCTCGTACTGTGTACGCCGGGGACCCCTCGATGTCCAGAGGGGGTGGAGGGACCTCCGGTACCTCACCGTCTTGTAGGGGACCAGCTACCACCGGCCTGAGGAGAGACACATGAAATGAGGGGTTAATGCGATAGTAAGAGGGAAGTTGCAATCTATAACACACCTCGTTTATCCTCCTCAGGACTTTAAATGGACCCACACACTGCGGCCCCAGCTTCCGGCAGGGCAGGCGGAGGGGCAGGTTTCGGGTCGAGAGCCAGACCCTGTCCCCTGGTGCGAACACCGGGGCCTCACTGCGGTGGCGGTCAGCGTTTCTTTTCTGCCGTTCACTGGCCTCCCTGAGAGAATCCTGGACTGCCCGCCAGGTCTCTCTAGAGCGCTGTACCCACTCCACCGCAGGAGCTTCGGTCTGACTCTGATGCCACGGAGCCAGGACCGGCTGGTAGCCCAGTACGCATTCGAATGGCGACATGTTCGTGGATGAATGACAAAGTGAGTTCTGGGCCAACTCTGCCCACGGGACGTACCTCGCCCATTCTCCTGACCGGTCCTGGCAATACGACCTCAGAAACCTACCCACTCCCTGGTTTACTCTCTCCACCTGCCCATTACCTTCGGGGTGATAACCAGAGGTAAGGCTGACCGAGACGCTCCATAAACGCCTTCCAAACCCGGGACGTGAACTGGTGACCCCGATCAGATACTATGTCCTCTGGAACCCCGTAGTGCCAGAAGACGTGGGTAAATAGAGCCTCTGCAGTCTGTAGGGCCGTAGGGAGACCAGGCAATGGGAGGAGACGGCAGGACTTAGAGAACCGATCCACAACGACCAGAACGGTAGTGTTCCCCTGAGATGGGGGAAGATCAGTAATGAAATCTACCGAGAGATGGGACCATGGCCGTTGTGGAACCGAGAGGGGTTGTAACTTCCCTCTAGGCAGATGCCTTGGAGCGCATACCGAACAGGAAGAGACAGAGTTTCACATCCTTAAAACCTCTTCAGTCTACCCCCTCCTTTTTCGAACATTCTGTTAAAAATCGCGCAACATTTCAGCGTCCTGCTACTCATGCCAGGAATATAGTATATGCATATGATTAGTATGTGTGGATAGAAAACACTCTGAAGTTTCTAAAACTGGTTAAATCACGGCTGTGACTATAACAGAGCGTGTGTTTCATCGAAAAGCGCAAGAAAAACTTGTCACTGCAAACTGAAAAAAATATCCATGCGCCACTTGCATGTATTGTTTAAGGGACACCAAATTAAATGGGGCCGAGATTGCAATTCCTACAGCTTCCACACGATGTCGCCAGTCTTGTCAATTTCCTGGGAGTAGAGTGAGAGCGAGATTCCATTCCATCCGGTCTCCGACAGGACGTCTTGGAAGAGAGATTTCCCGAACATGATTTGAAGACGTGGAGCTATTGAATACACATCGCCCCGTGTTCAATTTGATAGATTATTAACGTTTACTAATACCTAAAGTTGGATTACAAAAGTATTTTTAAGTGTTTTGTGAAAGTTTATCGTCAACTTTTTTAATTTTAAAAAATGACGCTGCGTTTTGAAACTGTGTTTTTTTCTGAATCACACAGTTTCCATAGATGGATATTTTGGGTATATATGGACCGATTTAATCGAAAAAAAGACCCAATAGTGATGTTTATGGGGCATATAGGAGTGCCAACAAAGAAGCTCGTCAAAGGTAATGAATGTTTTATATTTTATTTCTGCTATTTGTGTAGCGCCGGCTACGCTAATTCTTTTGTTTACGTCGCCTTCAGGTATTTCGGGGTGTTGCATGCTATCAGATAATAGCTTCTCATGCTTTCGCCGAAAAGCATTTTAAAAATCTGACTTGTTGGCTAGATTCACAACGAGTGTAGCTTTAATTCAATACCCTGCATGTGTGTTTTAATGAACGTTTGAGTTTTAACGAGTACATTTAGCATTTAGCGTAGTGCATTTGCATTTCCAGGTGTCTAGTTGAGACATCTGCGTCTCAGGTAGGAGCAAGAAGTTAACTAAGGTGGGCCAACAGTATTTCCCCCTAAGACCCTGCACTGTCCTATCAATCCCCGGATGACCCGAAGACGGTAGTGTGTGAGCCCACCGAATCAATTTATCACGGACACCAAGTGGCACGTACCTACGACCGGTCGGACACTGTGTAGGCGCAGGTTCAACACTCAACGCCCGCTCGATGTCCGCGTCCACCTCCCATACCACTGGGGCCACCAGCCGAGAGGCTGGAAGGATGGGAGTGGGATCGATGGACCGGTCCTCGGTGTCATAGAGACGGGACAGTGCGTCGGCCTTAGTGTTAAGGGAACCTGGTCTATAAGAGATCGTAAATCTAAAGCGTGTAAAGAACATGGCCCACCTAGCCTGACGCGGATTCAGTCTCCTCGCTGCTCGAATATACTCCAGATTGAGGTGGTCAGTCCAGATGAGGAAAGAGTGTTTAGCCCCCTCTAGCCAGTGTCTCCACACCTTCAGGGCCTTTACCATAGCTAGTAACTCCCGGTCCCCCACATCATATTTCCGCTCCGCCGGACCCAGCTTCTTAGAAAAGAAAGCGCAGGGACGGAGCTTCGGTGGCGTGCCCGAGCGCTGAGACAGCACGGCTCCAACCCCAGCCTTGGAGGCATCCACCTCCACTATGAATGCTAATGAAGGGTCCGGATGCGCCAACACGGGAGCTTCAGTGAACAGCGCCTTCAACTGGTTGAAGACTCCATCAGCCTCTGCCGACCACCGTAGACGCACCGGCCCCCCCTTCAGCAGTGAGGTAATGGGCGCCGCTACTTGGCCAAAACCCCGGATAAACCTCCGGTAGTAATTGGCAAACGCTAAAAACCACGGCACCTCCTTTACCGTGGTCGGAGTCGGCCAATTACGCACAGCGTTAACGCGGTCACACTCCATCACCACCCCCGAGCTGGAAATGCGATAACTCAGGAAGTAAACGGCTTGTTTGGAGAACACACATTTCTCAGCCTTGACATATAGGTCATGCTCCAGCAGTCGCCCAAGGACCTTGCGCACCAGGGAGACATGCGCGGCGCGTGTGGCAGAATAAATCAAGATGGACTATAAATCAATATAGACTACCACACCCTGCCCGTGCAAGTCACTGAGTCCCTACAAAGGATTGGAAGATGGCTGGAGCATTCTTCAACCCATACGGCATGACGAGGTACTCATAGTGGCCTGATGTGGTACAAAATGCTGTTTTCCACTCGTCTCCTCCCCGAATACGCACCAGATTATACGCGCTCCTGAGGTCCAGTTTTGTGAAGAAACGCGCTCCGTGGAATGATTCCACCGCCGTAGCGATGAGAGGTAGCGGATAACTAAATCCCACTGTGATCGAATTGAGACCTCGATAATCAATGCACGGACGCAGACCTCCCTCCTTTTTCCTCACAAAAAAGAAACTCGAGGAGACGGGTGACATGGAGGGCCGAATGTAACCCTGTCTCAGAGCTTCCGTGACATATGTCTCCATCGCCAATGTCTCCTCCTGTGACAGTGGGTACACGTGACTCCGGGGAAGTGCAGCGTTCTCCTGGAGGTTTATCACGCAATCCCACCGTCGATGGGGTGGTAATTTGGTCGCTTTTTTCTTACTAAAAGCGATAGCCAAATCGTCATATTCTGGGGGAATGCGCACGGTGGAAACCTGGTCTGGACTCTCCACCGTCGTGGCACCGATGGAAACTCCTATACACCTACCCGAACACTCGTCTGACCACCCCTGAAGAGCCCCCTGTTTCCAGGAAATGAGGGGATTGTGAATAGCCAGCCAGGGAACCCCCAACACCACTGGAAACCCAGGTGAATCAATAGGGTAGAAACGGATCTTCTCCCTATGATCCCCCTGCGTTACCATGTTCAGCGGAATCGTGGCCTCCCTGACCAGCCGTGACCCTAACGGTCGGCTATCTAAGGAGTGCACAGGGACAGGTGGGTCTATCTGCACTAATGGAATACCCAACTTACGGGCGAGTCCGCAATCCATAAAACTCCCAGCTGCGCCTGAATCGACTAGCGCCTTATGCTGAAGAGAGGGAAAAAACGCAGGGAAAAAAATAAACAAAAACATGTGACCAACAGGGAGCTCTGGGTGAGTTTGGTCCCTACTCACCTGGGGTGGCCGAGAAGTGCTCCGCCTGCCAGCTCGACTCCCAGAGGGACTCCTCCAGCACCGCTCCGAAGTGTGTCCTCTCCGGCCACAATAGGCGCAGGAGGAGCCTCCTCCTCCGGTCTCCCTAGATGCAGCTACTCCCAACTCCATCGGAGTTGGAGCGGGAGTGCTGGAAGGTGGAATTGACAGGACACCTTCAAACGCCCACGGGCAGCTAGCAGGTTGTCCAGTTGAAGTCTATCAGTTCATCAAGGGAGAGTGTTGTGTCCCGACAAGCTAGCTCCCGGCGGACGTCCTCCCGGAGACTGCAACGGTAATGGTCCATCAGGGCCCTGTCATTCCACCCAGCACCAGCAGCCAGGGTCCTGAACTCCAACGCGAAGTCCTGCACACTCCTCGTCTCCTGTCTGAGGTGGAACAGTCGCTCACCCGACGCTTTGCCCTCTGGTGGGTGGTCGAACACAGCTCAAAAACGGCGGGTGAACTCCGAGTAGTGGTCCCGAGCCGAGTCTTGGCTGTTCCAGACAGCGTTGGCCCAGTCCAGGGCCCTACCCGTCAAACAGGAGACGAGGAGGCTCACACTCTCCTCACCCGAGGGAGCCGGACGCACGGTAGCCAGGTAGAGCTCGAGCTGGAGCAAAAATCCCTGGCACCCAGCCGCCGCTCCATCGTACTCCCTCGGGGGGGAGAGACGCAATGTGCTGGACCCAGAGGACGGCGTAGGTGGAGTAGGTGGCGTCGACGTTGGTAGACCACTCCTCTCCCATCGCTCCATCCTCTCCAACATCTGGTCCATCGCTGAACCGATCCGATGGAGGACAGCTGTATGATGATGTACACGCTCTTCCATAGTTGGGAGAGGGGTGGTCGCTGCTCCTGCTGACTCCATAGGTGGTGCGGGCTTCTGTTAACGACTTCTATAAATGGAGTCAAACGCAGAGAGCAGGTAATATCGTACGTTCATCTATTTATTCCAACGACAGCAGAGACATGGACATGCCAACGCTAGGGCGTATGAAACCACCCGTCCAAAATACACAGGACTAAAACTGTCCGGAAAATAATGAGATAACACTTAGACACGAACACCAAAATAACAGAGAACAAGCCCGCACAAATACCCAGCGGGTCTAGTGCCCTTAAATAGCCTACAAACAACACTAACTCAAAACAGGTGTACCAAATTAAACCCAATAAACAGAAACAAACGGAAAGGGAATCGATGGCAGCTAATAGGCCGGTGACGACGACGACGACCGCCGAGCGCCGCCCGAACAGGAAGAGGCACCATCTTCGGCGAGATTCGTGACTGTCCTAAGATAATCGCATGGTTTGCTTTCGCCGTAAAGCCTTTTTGAAATCTGACAATGTGGCTGGATTAACAAGAAGTTACGCTTTATTTTTGTGTATTGCACTTGTGTTTTTATGAAAGTTAAATATTTCTAATAATTTAAATTTGGCGCTCTGCCATTTCACCGGATGTTGTCAAATCGATCCCACTAATGGGATTTGAGCCATAAGAAGTTTCATGGATTTCTCCTTTGAGTTGTCTCGTTGAAATGTTCTTACTCTTTCAAATGACTGCTCGACTTGTTGACCGCTCGATCCACATAGCAGACATAGTGGGCTAGGTTAGGAATGCTGTGTTGCACGTGTAGCGCTATATTTTATGTGGTGTCATTATGTTATGTACATTATGTACATTATATAGGTATGCACGTCAGCTTTGACATCGGTTTTGCACATCGGCGTTAAACTAGACATCAGGCCGATGTCGGCATTTTTAGCTAATATCGTCCGAATCTGATATGTTCACCGATATATCGTGCATCCCTACTCCAAATACGTTTTTCCAAATGCTACTCAGCTAACAACACTCCGCACTCCCCTGTAGTGAAAGAGCACTGGGTGGATCTACAGACGATCCTTTCCGGTCCATATGCGAAGCCATAACTGTTGGTGAATTCAAGACAACAGGGAAATCTGAAAAAAACATGCTCCGACTGGGAAAAATATTTTTTTAACAGTCATCCAACTCAGATGAAACTCGGTATCCTACTAGAGCTGAAGATCACCAACATCACGATTTTCCCCAGTCTGAGCTCATTTTGTTTCCAAGTTCCCAGGTGCACTTGTGGCCGTGGCATACCACAGCATACTTTTTACTAAACAGTATGTGCTAAATAGTACATAGTACGATTAATATGTATGCAGTTTAAGTAAGTAGTAGGCAAGCCAGAATTCGGACACGGCTAATGACATGCAGAAAAAAATAGGGGGAAAAGCGTATTTTCTTTCTATTACGGTCAGTTAGCGCTTCACTAACTCTCCATGCTGTCTGTTTAGTTTTCTCGTGGGAGGCTAGCTTCACATCCAAATTAATTGACTGTAAATGCAACAGGCAAATTGCTAACAAGACAACAGCAGCAGTCAGCATCTAACGTCTAATGAGCAGTCGCACACAGCTGTACTAAAATGGACCAGCAGACAGCTATCAGTGATGAAGCATCACAATACATTCAGTCTTTAGAGATGAAAGGGAGAAGGAAAGTTTGTGAAGAAAATAAAACTCTGTATAAATAAATCTGTATTCGGACATGCATTCCTCTCATGGTGACTCAGCAAACTAAAAAGATGTGCTAGCTACTTCAAGAAATTAATGCAAATTGATACTAGAGCAGGAAGAAAAGACATGTGGCTTCCAAGAGTAGCCCCATGGGTCCTGACAACTAAGTGAGTAGGTAGGTGTTCTGTTCTTCTGAGTTCAGTTGCTAGAGATACAGAGTGACCAAGAACAAACATTTTTCACACTCTTTTTCCTCCTGTCAATGGGGAATAAAGAGCAGTCGAGGCCCGTCTTAACTCCTGCGTACGCCGTAACTTTTAGTTATTTTGTGTTGCTGCCCAACATGCTGTCATCAGAGGATCAGATGTGGCCATTTAAGTCCCTTTTCTGACAAGTCGAGCCAGGCGCTAGCTAGCCATCACAATCAACACAGGAAGAAAGGAGTAGACCTGAATGGTGTTATGCTGAAGTACAGAGTTACTTGAGGACAGAGCAGCGGTGGGCAATATTGACTGACACTTCAGGGTCTGATAGGGAACAGCCACCTAAGGTTTTCAGGTCAGGTTTTCTACCACCTGATGAACTGTAATTGTCATGCTGGCAAGCTTAAAATCTCTTGAGGTGTGTCTTCCTTCACAACACCAGTGACCATGTCAAAAATGTTCGGACCTGTTTGGGCCCCTCTTAGATTAAAGTGCAATTTATTTATGTATTGACAAATCAATCCCACCAATGTAGTAAATGTCAGATCTCTGTGTGTATCTGAAAGGTAAGCTTGCCATGTACAGTATACAGAATTATTGCACAGATTTTTGATAATCTACCTCTCAACACTCATGAAGTGCATAGTGAAAATGACCAGTGAATTTACCACCAGTAATTAGAGAGAACAGAAAGAACACAGTTCAACCAGACAATGCTCTTTCTCTCAGACTGCACAGTACCCTGAGCAATATGCGAGCCCTGGGCAGTACCGCGGGCCAAAGCGACTACTTTAGAATGCAGAGTGCCCCAAGTAACGGTCGGACATAACTGTAATATTTTTATTTTCTCTCTGTTCCTATCGAACAAGCTGTCACCTTGGTAACCGCTTGGGCAGTCCTCAGACTATTGAGCTTAGTGGAAGGAGAGATTCTGGGGAGGTTGTCAGGTGTGAAAGGAAAAGTATATACCTAAGTCGTACTTCTGCCAAGATGCATGAAATAAAGGATGTAGAAAAGATGTGCAGGCTTTAGAAATAACTTGTAAGGAGGACCACAGAGAAGTGAAAAATATTTCCGATGTTGACCATGAGCTTTTGTTGGCCATTAGCTTTTGTTAGTTATTTCCATATTTGAGTAAATTGACTATTAGGATTGACCTTGATATAGTCCTTTGATTTTGTGTTGTTTATTTCAGAAAATATTATCAGTCAATTGATGCAAGCAGTTGTTACCAAACCATCCCATTACACAAGACTTCAATGGTCAACAGCAATCCAAGTTCCTGTGTTTTAAGGGACACTCCATTTGATACTAATACAATCCGAAGCACATCACTTAAATCGTCATAATCTTCTTAACCTGGACTCACCTGTATTTTGACAGCTATCACCACGGAGCTAAGCTCTCGGTCCAATTCTTTGAGGACAATCAGCTTCTTGAGGGTCAGGCTGCACAATCTGTGGTCAACAGGGGAGACAGGGAAGGGATTTAGTTTAGTTTCATTCATTTAGATCAGTGGTTCCCAAACTGTTTATAGTCCCGTACCCCTTCAAACGTTCAACCTCCACCTGGGTACCCCTCTAGCACCAGGATCAGCGCACTCACAAATGTTGTTTTTTGCCATCATTGTAAGCCTGCCACACACACACACACACACACACACACACACACACACACACACACACTTATTAAACATAAGAATGAGTGTGAGTTTTTGTCACAACCAGGCCCGTGGGAAGTGACAAAGAGCTCTTATAGGACCAGGGCACAAATAATTATAATCAATAATTTTTCTCTTTATTTTGCCATCTTACATATTAAACCTTATTTGTTCATTAAAAATTGTGATTAACTCACCACAAGTTAATGAGAAGGGTGTGCTTGAAAGGATGTGGACAACTCTGCAATGTTGGGTTGTATTGGAGAGAGTCTCAGTCTTCGTTTCCCACACAGTCTGTGCATGTATTTAGTATTCATGCTAGTGAGGGCCGAGAATCCGCTCTCACATAGGTACGTGGTTGGAATGGGCATCAGTGTCTTAACAGCGCAATTTTCCAAGGCAGGATACTCTGAGCGCAGCCCAATCCAGAAATCTGGCAGTGGCTTCTGATTAAATTACATTTTCACAGAACCGCTTGTTGCAATTTTGATGAGTCCCTCTTGTTCAGATATCGGTAAGTGGACTAGAGGCAGGGCATGAAAGGGATAACGAATCCAGTTGTTTGTGTCATCCATTTCGGGAAAGTACCTGCATAATTGCACACCCAACTCACTCAGGTGATTTGCTAAATCACATTTGACATTGGTCATCAGCTTGAGTTCATTTGCATACAAAAAACCATACAATGATGGAAAGACCTGTGTGTTGTCCTTGTTAATGCAGACAGTGAAGAGCTCCAACTTCTTAATCATTGCCTCAATTTTGAAGTCGAAAGTTCACATACACTTAGGTTGGAGTCATTAAACTCCTTTTTCAACCACTTCACAAATTTCTTGTGAACAAACTATAGTTTTGGCAAGTTGGTTAGGACAAGTTTACAGTAGAGGTCGACTGATTAATCGGAATGGCCGGTATTTTTGGGCGCCGATTTAAAAAAAATATATATATATATCTATATATATATATACATACAGTGGGGCAAAAAAATATATATATACAGTGGGGCAAAAAAGTATTTAGTCAGCCACCAATTGTGCAAGTTCTCCCACTTAAAAAGATGAGAGAGGCCTGTAATTTTCATCATAGATACACTTCAACTATGACTGACAAAATCAGAAAAAAATCCCGAAAATCCCATTGTAGGATTTTTTATGATTTTATTTGCAAATTTTGGTGGAAAATAAGTATTTGGTCACCTACAAACAAGCAATATTTCTGGCTCTCACAGACCTGTAACTTCTTCTTTAAGAGGCTCCTCTGTCCTCCACTTGTTACCTGTATTAATGGCACCAGTTTGAACTTGTTATCAGTATAAAATACACCTGTCCATAACCTCAAACATTCACACTCCAAACTCCACTATGGCCAAGACCAAATAGCTGTCAAAGGACACCAGAAACAAAATTGTAGACCTGCACCAGGCTGGGAAGACTGAATCTGCAATAGGTAAGAAACTTGGTTTGAATAAATTAACTGTGGGAACAATTATTAGGAAATGGAAGACATACAAGACCACTGATAATCTCCCTCGATCTGGGGCTCCACGCAAGATCTCACCCCGTGGGGTCAAAGTGAACACAAGAACGGTGAGCAAAAATCCCAGAACCACACGGGGGGACATAGTGAATGACCTGCAGAGGGCTGGGACCAAAGTAACAAAGCCTACAATCAGCAAGGGCATTGAAGATGAAACGTGGCTGGGTCTTTCAGCATGACAATGATCCCAAACACACCGCCCGGGCAACGAAGGAGTGGCTTCATAAGAAGCATTTCAAGGTCCTGGAGTGGCCTAGCCAGTCTCCAGATCTCAACCCCATAGAAAATCTTTGGAGCGGGTTGAAAGACCTTCCTCTCTCTCGCTGCACTCCACAAGGAGACTGCCTGTTACGCGAATGCAGTAAGCCAAGGTAAGTTGCTAGCTAGCATTAAACTTATCTTATAAAAACAATCAATCATAATCACTAGTTAACTACACATGGTTGATGATATTACTAGATATTATCTAGCGTGTCCTGCGTTGCATATAATCTGACTGAGCATACAAGTATCTAAGTATCTGACTAAGCGGTGGTAGGCAGAAGCAGGCGTGTAAACATTAATTCAAACAGCACTTCCGTGCGTTTTGCTAGCAGCTCTTCGTTGTGCGTCAAGCATTGCGCTGTTTATGACTTCAAGCCCATCAACTCCCGAGATGAGGCTGATGTAACCGAAGTGAAATGGCTAGCTAGTTAGCGTGCGCTAATAGCGTTTCAAACATCACTCGCTCTGAGCCTTCTAGTAGTTGTTCCCCTTGCTCTGCATGGGTAATGCTGCTTCGATGGTGGCTGTTTTCGTTGTGTTGCTGGTTTGAGCCCAGGGAGGGACGAGGAGAGGGATGGAAGCTATACTGTTACACTGGCAATACTAAAGTGCCTATAAGAACATCTAATAGTCAAAGGTTAATGAAATACAAATGGTATAGAGGGAAATAGTCCTATAATTCCTATAATAACTACAACCTAAAACTTCTTACCTGGGAATATTGAAGACTCATGTTAAAAGGAACCACCAGCTTTCATATGTTCTCATGTTCTAAGCAAGGAACTGAAACGTTAGTTTTCTTACATAGCACATATTGCACTTTTACTTTCTTCTCCAACACTTTGTTTTTGCATTATTTAAACCAAATTGAACATGTTTCATTATTTACTTGAGGCTAAATTGATTTCATTGATGTATTATATTAAGTTAAAATAAGTGTTCATTCAGTATTGTTGTAATTGTCATTATTACAAATAAATAAATACAAATCGGCCGATTAATCGGTATCGGCGTTTTTGATTCTCCAATAATCGGTATCAGCGTTGAAAAATCATAATCAGTCGACCTCCAGATTATTTCACTTATAACTCACTGTATCACAATTCCAGTGGGTCAGAAGTTTACATACACTAAATTGGCTGACTTGAAACAGCTTGGAAAATGTCAGAAAATTATCGCATGGCTTTAGAAGCTTCTGATAGGCTAATTGACATCATTTGAGGCAATTGGAGGTGTACCTGTGGATGTATTTCAAGGCCTACCTTCAAACTCAGTGCCTCTTTGCTTGACATCATGGGAAAATCTAGAGAAATCAGCCAAGACCTCAGAAAATAATTGTGGACCTCCACAAGTCTGGTTCATCCTTGGGAGCAATTTCCAAATGCCTGAAGGTACCACGTTCATCTGTACAAAAAAATTGTATGCAAGAATAAACACCATGGGACCACGCAGCCGTCATACAGCTCAGGAAGGAGACGCGTTCTGTCTCCGAGAGATGAACGTACTTTGGTGCGAAAAGTGCAAATCAATCCCAGAACAACAGCAAATGACCTTGTGAAGATACTGGAGGAAAGGTATCTATATCCACAGTAAAACGAGTCCTATATCGACATAACCTGAAAGGCCATTAGGCAATGAAGAAGCCACTGTTCCAAAACCACCATAAAAAAGCCTGACTACGGTTTGCAACTGCACATGGGGACAAAGATCGCACTTTTTGGAGAAATGTCCTCTGATCTGATGAAACAAAAATAGAACTGTTTGGCCATAATGACCATCGTTATGTTTGGAGGAAAAAGGGGGAGGCTTGCAAACCGAAGAACACCATCCAAACCATGAACCATGGGGATGGCAGTATCATGTTCTGGGGATGCTTTGCTGCAGGAGGGACTGGTGCACTTCACAAAATAGATGGCATCATGAGGAAAATTCTGTGGATATATTGAAGCAACATCTCAAGATATCAGTCAGGAAGTTAAATCTTGGTCGCAAATGGGTCTTCCAAATGGACAATGACCCCAAGCATACTTCCAAAGTTGTGGCAAAATGGCTTAAAGACAACAAAGTCAAGGTATTGGAGTGGCCACCACTCCATTATTAAAAATGTGTGGGCAGAACTGAAAAAGCGTGTGCGAGCAAGGAGGCCTACAAACCTGACTCTGTTACACCAGCTCTGTCAGGAGGAATGGGCCAAAATTCACCCAACTTATTGTGGGAAGCTTGTGGAAGGCTACCCAAACGTTTGACCCAAGTTAAACAATTTAAAGGCAATGCTACCAAATACTAATTGAGTTTATAAACTTCTGACCCACTGGGAATATGATGAAAGAAACAAAGCTGAAATAAATTATCTACTATTATTCTGACATTTCACATTCTTAAAATAAAGTTGTGATCCTATCTGACCTAAGACAGGGAATTTTTACTATGATTAAATATCAGGAATTGTGAAAAACTGAGTTGAAATGTATTTGGCTAAAGTGTATGTAAACTTCCGACTTCAACTGTATGTGAGAGTGGATTCTCGGTCCTCAGTAGCTTAAATACAGGCACAGACTGTGTGGAAAATGATTCAAAACTGAGACTCTCTCCAATATAACCCAACATTGCAGAGTTGTGTGCATCCTTTCAAGCACACCCTTCTCATTAATCTGTGGTGAGTTATTCACAATTTTCCATGAACAAATAAGTTTTAATATGGTGAAATAAAGAGCAAAATTATGGATTATAATTATTTGTGCCCTGGTCCTATAAGAGCTCTTTGTCACTTCCCACGAGGCGGGTTCTAACACACTCACACTCATGTGTAATAAATGTATAGTGTGTGTGTTGCAGGCTTACAATGATAGCAAAAAAACAACATTTGAGAGTGCACTGACCCTGGTACTAGAGGGGGAGCTGTAGGTTGAATGTTTAAAGAACCACTGATTTGAAAACCATGCTCTAGAGGACAGAATTTGGAAAAAAAAGTCCAAAAGTAAACTAATAAAAAACCCGCAAAGGACTGATTTCTCCCAGTTAAAAAAATAAAAGGTTTTCGATCTCATAATCCCACTTTTTTAATAGAAAAACAACAACATTGGATGTTCTAAGTCCACAACAACGCTTAAACCGCATCAGTGGACCCCCAAAAAACGGAGAAATGTGATTTGCTTGGTGTAGTTACCATTTAAATCACGTGCGCACCAGCCAGACTGTTTCTGTCACCATAGGAGGTGTGTGAGTTTCACGTTTGGGGAAGATGCACCACAAAAATGCACCTTTATAATAAAGCATTCCATGTATCATCACGTACGATAGCCTACTATTCCGAATGTGATGAGTAGATTGGTTAGTCATCATTTAGCCCTTTAATATAACTCAATCACTGTTCGCAAAAAGTACTGTTCAAATGCAGTGGCGTAAAGTTGGCCTACAGTAGGCTATATCAAATACGTTTCTTGGCCTTTTATAAACATTTTATGCAATTCTACTTCACTTTATATGACTCGAGACATTAGTGGAATCTTGTTTAATATGACAAAAATTACAGGGTAGCCTACTCTGCTGACACTGACAAAAATATCAATAAAAATGACGTTGTCTGATCCATATAATCACCCTATGAAAAAGGGAGAAAAAATATGACATCGATTTAACCTGGAGGAGGAAATGATTGTCCAAAAACAAACTTTCAACGGGCACAACAATGATAAAGAGTGAATATGCGCTCCACTGGTGCCAATAAAATAGGCAACACTGTTCAAACAATTAAGTTGAGAATTTTGATAACTATAAAACACCAGATTAGAGTCTTTTCATTGTCTTCTCTTCACAGCAATAGAACTTACAGTTCTCTGCTGCCAATGACAGAAACTAACTGCAAAAATGCCTGAAGCTGGAGACTCATATCTCCCTCACTAACTTTCAGCATCAGCTGTCAGAGCAGCTCACAGATCATTGCACCTGTACATAGCCCATCTGTAAATAGCCCGTCCAACTACCTCATCCCCATATTGTTATTTATCTTTTTGCTCCTTTGCACTCCAGTATTTCTACTTGCACATTCATCTTCTGCACATCTATCACTCCAGTGTTTAATTGCTAAATTGTGATTACTTTGCCACTACTTATTGCCTTACCTCCTGAATCTTACCTCATTTGCACACACTGTATATAGATTTTTTCGATTGTGTTATTGACTGTACGTTTGTTTATTCCATGTGTAACTCTGTGTTGTTGTTTGTGTCGAACTGCTTTGCTTTATCTTGGCCAGGTTGCAGTTGTAAATGAGAACTTGTTCTCAACCGGCCTACCTGGTTAAATAAATGTGAAAAAAAACATCTGCTTCCAAACGATGATGAAATATTGCGATATGCCTGGCTGGGCCTCTACTTTTCACTGACAGTCTCAACTCAACAATCTATGTGGTAGACATAGACATTAAAACCAGGATATTTGTCGCATGCACTGCTCAAATTGCGGGCTATTCCGACTGTAGGAAATGCAATTTAAACAGTCCACAGCTTTATTTTTTTTTAAGAAGCCAATGATCATCTGTGGCCAAATCATGCTTTTTGATCTAGTAGCATATTTTGAATTGTTTTTGTATAGACAGGAGGGGCTATTTAGGCTATATAGTTTTGGCAATTTAATTCAATTTACTTTAGGGGACACGGTGACTATGTCTGTAGCACACTTATGAAAGAGTTTTCAAAACAATTGGCCACTGGACTGAAGCAAATAATCACGATCCTGCCAGGTAGTAATGGCTACCTTGTAGTTACCTTTATATTGCATTTCCATCTACGCTAAGACGGTTAGGCTATCATTAGTGGCTACACAGTGATAGACATAGGCCCTACGCGCACTGCACACACACAGACATGGGTTTTCCCATGCTGTTGTTTCCTCTTCAGAAAGAAGGAACGTTTTTGATAAATTGCACATTACTGTTTGAATAAATCATGATAATCAAAAATAAAAAAGCAAATTGTGAGCCGAAAACTAACGTGGCCAGGTCCATTTTTTGCCCTGGCACCCTTTGCAAACAATTAAAAATGTGTGTCGCACTGCCAAGTCAAACAGTCGCGAATGCAGTATCAGTATCGAACACTGTATTGAGACCTAATTAGTTCTCCGTCATTAATCTAACAGCTCAAGGAGAGGACATGCTCTTGGATCGTTGGCTTACATAGGCTTATTACAATGTAATACTGTTCGTTAATGAATGGTTATGAATCCATATTTAGAATTTACAAATGATAAGAAATGCCTATAATGCGTAGGATTTTGAATGTTTTATATTGCTAATAAATCTTTTCAGGCTTTATTAAAAGTGGGTACTGGCAAAATTTGGAGGACTTAACTTGCGTGAACATTACTCATCCAATAGACTTAGGCGCTCGTGCCTGATTGTTGATTATTGGTTAAAAAGCCCTATTCATGAGGAAATAAAAAAATACATTGTTGGCGAGTCTAGCAACATTAAGACGACCCCAAAAAACTGAACCTCAAATGTATGAAAACAAGGTAGCAAATAAAATAACAAATCTGCACACATGCTCCGAAGAGAGATTTGAAAACACAATAGGTCTTCATCAGGAGACCATGAAACGCAGGCAGAACATGAAAACATGAAGTAGGAAACAAAACAGATATGGTCAGTTCAGACCTGAATAGGAGTGCTGCTGTGAGCTTCATTCAAATCTCACGGTGGCCCTGAGCTCTTCCTTTTCTCCTCAGACTGTAACTGTGCCCCAAATGGCACACTATTCTCTAAAGTGCACCATGGGCCCTGGTCAAAAGTAGTGCACTAAATAGGAAATAAGGTGCCATTTGGGATGTAACCTTTATCGAAGTACTGCATTGCCAGAGTATGAGTCATACAGGAAGCTAGAGACTGCTCCTATTCTTCCATTCTAGTGCATTTGGAGGAGAAAGTAGAGCTGGGGTTGAATGAATGTGTTTTCTCTCCCCTTTTCACTCTCACACTCTCTGTGATGGGGTGGCAACCTTGGTCAGCAGTAGAAAAACATTCACTTTCCAATTCTCCATGACTACAGACCCTTACTCCAACACATAAACATGCACAAAAACAATACAATGGAAATGCAAGCACTTTCAACAGTCTTATACTTAAAAAAACACACATCCTCGGACCCACACACAGCCACCTCCCCCCACCACACACACACACACACACACACACACACACACACACACACACACACACGAGGGGAAGTTGGGGTCACAGTCTGTCTTTTGAGAATTCTGACTTGTCTGGAGTGTAGTTGACAGGCAAACACAAACAGGCCATTTCCACATCCAGTAATGACAGCGCACGCACATGCACACACACAGACCATACAAACACAAATACACCAAAAGAGATGCACACAAACACACTTGGACACAAAAGGGGCTGGAATGTTCAGACGCAGAGATGGAAAAGACTCTGCGCTAACTCAGCACAAAGCCAGACCACCTGATTGAACGCATTCTGTACCGGCCATTCATCGGAAGGACAGAGGGCAGAGAGAGAGAGGCAGAGAGAGTGAGAGGCAGAGAGAGAGAGAGACAGGAGGGGTGGATGGACAGAGAGATGAAAAGAGAGGGTTGGGGGGTTGACTGGACATTCCAACACAGAGATTCAGTATATTTACAAGAAATACTCACTCACTGCAGTATACTAAAACTAGCACAGTACCATAGAGGCACAGAATAAGTTAGAGGAATGGAGGAACATAGTCAAGAAAAGAAAAGATCAAGTGCAATATATTATAAAATAAAGCGATCTGGATGGAATATGGGGAAAAATTCATCAAATAGAAATGCTACCAAAATATTTTGCGATGATTCACTAAACAATATTTTGAAACAGGAAGCAAAGTACTTCAAATAAAATTTTAAAAAAATAATAAAAGTGCAGTAGAGCAATGCTTATGTTGAAAGCTTCAAAGCTGATCTGCTAAAATGGCATGATATTTGCTGGGGATATTGTACGATCAAAATATTTCTTGTTGGATAATACACACAGGGAACACACTTAATGTGTTGTGAAAAGTGTTATGAAATGTAATGTAATATTTTAATCTGCATTTTAATCTCTGTAAAAAATGAAGAGACCACTGCAAAATGATCAGATTCTCTGGTTGTACTATTTAGAGGCATATGTAAACTACTGAACATTTCTCCCAAATTCCAAATCAAAATACTGTCATTTAGAGCATTTATTTGCAGAAAATGACAACTGGTCAAAATAACAAAAAAGATGGTGTGTTGTCAGACCTCAAATAATGCAAAGAAAATAAGTTAATATTCATTTTTAAACACAATACTAATGGTTTAACTTGGGAAGAGTTCAGAAATCCATATTTGGTGGAATAACCCTGATTGTCAATCACAGCATTCGTGCGTCTTGAAAGCTCCTCCACCAAATTTCACAGTGGGTGCGAGGCACTGTGGCTTGTAAGGCCTCTCCAGGTCTCGCACCCACTGTGAAATTTGGTGTAGGATCGGTGATGATTTGGGGGTGCATCAGCAAGGCTGGGATCAAGCCACGTACAAAACTGGCTTCCTTCTGCTCTGACAATGTTCCCCAACTCTGAGGATTGGTTTTTGAAGCAGGACAATGCACCATGCCACATAGCCAGGTCAGTCAAGGTGTGGATGGAGGACCACCAGATCAAGACCCTGTCATGGCCAGCCCAATCTCCAGACCTGAACCCCATTGAAAGCCATCAAACAAAGCAGAGCTGCTTGAATTTCAGCGCCAGGAGTGGCATAAAGTCACCCAACATCAATGTGAAAGACTGGTCAAATAAAATGCTATTTTATTGGTCACATACACAAGGTAAGCAGATGTTAATGTGAGTGTAGCAAAATGCTTGTACTTCTAGTTCCGACAGGGCAGTAATATCTAACAAGTAATCTAACAATTCCACAACAACTATCTTATACACACAGGTGTAAGGGAATGAATAAGAATATGTACATATAAATATATGGATGAGCGATGGCTGTGCGGCTTAGGCAAGATGCAGTAGTTGGTATAGAGTACAGTATATACATATGAGATGAGTAACATAGGGTATGTAATCATTATATAAAAGTGGTATTGTTTAAAGTGACTAGTGATACATTTATTACATCCAATTATTAATTATTAAAGTGGCTAAAGATTTGAGTCAGTGTGTTGGCAGCAGCCACTCAATGTTAGTGATGGTTGTTTAACAGTCTGATGGCCTTGAGATAGAAGCTGTTTTTCAATCTCTCGGTCCCAGCTTTGATGAACCTGTACTGACATCGCCTTCTGGATGATAGCGGGGTGAACAGGCAGTGGCTCGGGTGGTTGTTGTCCTTGATGATCTTTTTGGCCTTCCTGTGATATCGGGTGGTGTAGGTGTCCTGGAGGGCAGGTAGTTTGCCCCTGGTGATGCGTTGTGCAGACCTCACTACCCGCTGGAGAGGCTTCTGGTTGTGGGTGGAGCAGTTGCCATACCAGGCGGTGATACAGCCCAACAAGATGCTCTTGATTGTGGATCTGTAAATGTTTGTGAGTGTTTTCGGTGACAAGCAAAATTTCTTCAGCCTCCTGAGATTGAAGAGGTACTGTTGCGCCTTCTTCACCACGCTGCCTGTGTGTGTGGACCATTTCAGTTTGTCTGTGACGTGTACGCCGAGGAACTTCAAACTTTCCATTTTCTCCACTACTGTCTCGTCGATGTGGATAGGGGGGTGCTCCCTCTGCTGTTTCCTGAAGTCCACAATCATCTCCTTTGTTTTGTTGAAGTTGAGTGTGAGGTTATTTTCCTGACACCACACTCCGAGGGCCCTCACCTCCTCCCTGAAGGCCGTCTTGTCGTCGTTAGTAACCAAGCCTACTACTGCAGTGTCGTCTGCAAACTTGATAATTGAGTCTGAGGCGTGCATGGCCACGCAGTCATGGGTGAACAGGGAGTACAGGAGAGGGCTGAGAACGCACCCTTGTGTGGCCCCAGTGTTGAGGATCAGAGGGGTGGAAATGTTATTTCCTACCTTCAGAGACCCAGGGTCTCGAGCTTAATGACGAGTTTGGAAGGTACTATGGTGTTAAATGCTGAGCTGTAGTCAAAGAACAGCATTCTTACATATGTATTCCTCTCGTCCAGATGGGCTGGGGCAGTGGAGAGCATGCCAAGACGCATGAAAGCTGTGATTGAAAATCAGGGTTATTCCACCAAATACTGATTTCTGAACAATTCCTAAGTTACAACATGAGTATTGTGTTGTTTAAAAGTGAATATGAACTTATTTTCTTTGCATTATTTGAGGTCTGACAACACCCCATCTTTTTTGTTATTTTGACCAGTTGTCATTTTCTGCAAATAAATGCTCTAAATGACAATATTTTGATTTGAAATTTGAGAGAAATGTCATCAGTAGTTTATAGAATAAAACAACAATGTTCATTTTACCCAAAACACATACCTCTAAATAGTCAAACCAGAGAAGCGGATCATTTTGCAGTGGTCTCTTCATTCCTTCCAGAGCTGTATCTCTGCCTTAACATTTCTGGACCCCAGGAAGAGTAGCTGCTGCCTTGGGAGGATGAGGATATTTAATAAAAGTCTCTTTTGTTATGGTTTCTCTTCTGCAAACACTTTGACTTCAGCAGTAGCCCCTTACAAGACTAGAAGTAGTCCATGCTTCATCCTACATATCCAACAACCAACCTTGGGCAACACTTTTGCATTACTTACGGGTTAGTAAATACACTGTAACAACTTTAACTTTATCTATTTTAAAGTGTGTCCCAATTTGGATATAGCAAATGCCGTTATGTCAAATGCTTCTTTGGGCAAACGGCCATTAATCTGCAGACTATAACATGGATACAACTGTGCGACAGGGGCTACTAGTCTTCAATACATCCCCCGGTGTTAGTAATGATGAACTGTATCGAGAAGCGTTTTATTCAAACCCATTTTCTCAGAACACCATTAGGCACAATGCCTGACAGTGCCCAAAGACAAACAAGGGTGGGTGTAACGGTAAACTGCACTTCAGACGAATTGTGTTTCATTAGCATGACAGGAAGAGCATGTGCTCCTAAACTTCAATTCCCTGGAGACGAGGGGAAACGCGGTGAGGTAGAATGAGGGATTATGCGTAACCGTTAAGCAATCAGCTACAGGGAACACGTTGCATCTGTCAAAATAATGATTCATGCACTTGGGACTATTAACATGGCAGCTGGTGGAGCACTACAATAGGCTTGGGCGGTATCCAGATTGTCATACTGACCTTGTGACACATTTGGTAATACTGACACTGAACATAAGGGAAGCTATTTTCAAGCTAAATGCTAACAAGCACATTGCGAACATTTTATATAGTCTCTGACTGAAAACATTTCAGGACAGACATCTCAGCTAATAAAGTTATACATAACTCAAAAACGCTACTCACAGATGGCTGAACACACAAAACGATATATTAGACAGCAAGGCTCTTGATCCAAGGACAACAACCTCTCCCTCAACGTGATCAAGACAAAGGAGATGATTGTGGACTACAGGAAAAGGAGGGCCGAGCCACCCCCCATTCTCATCGACGGGGCTGCAGTGGAGCAGGTTGAGGGCTTCAAGTTCCTTGGCGTCCACATCCCCAACAAACTCAGATGGTCCAAGCACACCAGACAGTCGTGAAGAGGGCACGACAAAACCTATTCCCCCTCAGGAGATTGAAAAATATTTGGCATGGGGTCCTCAGATACTCAAAGGGCCAAGCTTCCTGCCATCCAGGACCTCTATACCAGGCGGTGTCAGAGGAAGGCCCTAAAATTGTCAGACTTTAGCCACCCTAGTCATAGACTGCTCTCCCTGCTACCGCACAGCAAGTGGTACCGGAGTCTAGTTCCAAGAGGCTTCTAAACAGCTTCTACCCCCAAGCCATAAAACTCCTGAACATCAATGGCTTCCCAGACTATTTGTGTGGCCACAAAACTTGGGAGGACTGAGATTGAGGCCGATGCTGACCCCACATCAGTAATTTGTAGCCCTTTCCTGCAGTCAAATGACCTAGTGGCCTCATGGGTGGAATGTTATTAATATTAGCGAGAGGTGATCCCACATCATAATTTATTGGCAAAACTACTAATAATGGTTAACATCAGTTATTAAAGGTAGAAGGTTGTGGCATCAGGACAGAAAGAAGGCCAGACATTAGGGCTTATCCCGGGTATTGATAGTGTCTCTGTCCCCGGTGAAAAGTTTGTGGGTTAATGGGAAAACTAAAAGCTGTACTTAATTACTGTGTGTGTGTGTGTGTGTGTGTGTGTATGTGTGTCATAGAGTGCCTTGCGAAAGTATTCGGCCCCCTTGAACTTTGCAACCTTTTGCCACATTTCAGGCTTCAAACATAAAGATATAAAACTGTATTTTTTTGTGAAGAATCAACAACAAGTGGGACACAATCATGAAGTGGAACGACATTTATTGGATATTTCAAACTTTGTTAACAAATCAAAAACTGAAAAATTGGGCGTGCAAAATTATTCAGCCCCCTTAAGTTAATACTTTGTAGCACCACCTTTTGCTGCGATTACAGCTGTAAGTCGCTTGGGGTATGTCTCTATCAGTTTTGCACATCGAGAGACTGACATTTTTTCCCATTCCTCCTTGCAAAACAGCTCGAGCTCAGTGAGGTTGGATGGAGAGCATTTCTGAACAGCAGTTTTCAGTTCTTTCCACAGATTCTCCATTGGATTCAGGTCTGGACTTTGACTTGGCCATTCTAACACCTGGATATGTTTATTTTTGAACCATTCCATTGTAGATTTTGCTTTATGTTTTGGATCATTGTCTTGTTGGAAGACAAATCTCCGTCCCAGTCTCAGGTCTTTTGCAGACTCCATCAGGTTTTCTTCCAGAATGGTCCTGTATTTGGCTCCATCCATCTTCCCATCAATTTTAACCATCTTCTCTGTCCCTGCTGAAGAAAAGCAGGCCCAAACCATGATGCTGCCACCGCCATGTTTGACAGTGGGGATGGTGTGTTCAGCTGTGTTGCTTTTACGCCAAACATAACGTTTTGCATTGTTGCCAAAAAGTTCAATTTTGGTTTAATCTGACCAGAGCACCTTCTTCCACATGTTTGGTGTGTCTCCCAGGTGGCTTGTGGCAAACTTTAAACTACACTTTTAATGGATATCTTTAAGAAATGTCTTTCTTCTTGCCACTCTTCCATAAAGGCCAGATTTGTGCAATATACGACTGATTGTTGTCCTATGGACAGAGTCTCCCACCTCAGCTGTAGATCTCTGCAGTTCATCCAGAGTGATCATGGGCCTCTTGGCTGCATCTCTGATCAGTCTTCTCCTTGTATGAGGTGAAAGTTTAGAGGGACGGCCAGGTCTTGGTAGATTTGCAGTGGTCTGATACTCCTTCCATTTCAATATTATCGCTTGCACAGTGCTCCTTGGGATGTTTAAAGCTTGGGAAATCTTTTTGTATCCAAATCCGGCTTTAAACTTCTTCACAACAGTATCTCGGACCTGCCTGGTGTGTTCCTTGTTCTTCATTATGCTCTCTGCGCTTTTAACGGACCTCTGAGACTATCACAGTGCAGGTGCATTTATACGGAGACTTGATTACACACAGGTGGATTGTATTTATCATCATTAGTCATTTAGGTCAACATTGGATCATTCAGAGACCCTCACTGAACTTCTGGAGAGAGTTTGCTGCACTGAAAGTAAAGGGGCTGAATAATTTTGCACGCCCAATTTTTCAGTTTTTGATTTGTTAAAAAAGTTTGAAATATCCAATAAATGTCGTTCCACTTCATGATTGTGTCCCACTTGTTGTTGATTCTTCACAAAAAAATACAGTTTTATATCTTTATGTTTGAAGCCTGAAATGTGGCAAAAGGTCGCAAAGTTCAAGGGGGCCGAATACTTTCGCAAGGCACTGTATGTGGGTGAGAGGAATAATAGATTGAGAAACACTGCTGTATTGAACCTTTTCCGTCTGAAGTGTACCGCAAGGTTCTGTATCAACCCATCTTAGTTCTGCATTATACTGCACTGTAGTCTCATCTACCCTTTCTTATGCTATTATGTTGTACTCTCACCTTATCTTAACAGTAACAACACATTATCTAGGCTTCCTCTTTGGAAAACGTCAATGCAATTACAGCTAAAATGAAAGAGAATGTAAATGCAGCAGGCTTGAATTCAGCCCTTATGTCTCTGTGCAGTCACACTAATGAAAAACACCCCTGACCCTTGAAAGCTCCGCGATGCTCTTGGACTAACCGAGCCGTGTGTGACATTGAAGGACCGTGGCATAATTGCTCCTCACTACTGTATTCCCCCAAGTCGCACCACAGATTTATAGAAAAGAGAAAGGGCATTCAGAGCAGTCGGAACACAAGGTACTGGTTGAAGTGATCTGTCACCCACGTGCACACACACATATCCATGCTAGCTCTATGAAATAGAACACACACACACACAGTCTCTTTGTGACCCATTCATACATTTTGCCCATGTCTAGAGGGGGGTGCTATGAATAATGGAAGGATGTGGAAGGATGCTTTTGATTGGCTGAAAAAGCAGCTCGGAGTGTGTTTGCTGACTCTTCTCTGTACCCCAAGGGAGTCTCAAGGAGAAATAAAACACAGAGTTAGAATATACTGTATTAAGCTTACGCACGGTCAGAATATGGGGTAAAACACACACACAGACACTTGTATAGGCAATCATTTGACAGAATGAAGCACACAAATCATCTCACAACTGTGCTCATAAGTAGGTTTGACCTAAAATCATAGCTCACAAAATATTCTATGCATGGTCAGAATATGGAGTAAAACACACAAACACAGATTCACACGTACAGGCAATGATGTGACAGAATGAAGCACACACATCATCATCACCCAACTGTGATGAGGGGACAAATGTCAAGAGGACATTTCTGCAATCCTCTCATAGGTTTGACCTGAAATCGTATCTAGCAAAATATTCTAGAATTTCTTTCTGCCTTTGATCTTGACCCAATATATTGTCTGTAAAGTTGCTAATCTCTCTGTAAGGGCCTTGACACAAAGAGAGAAGCAGGTTGCCTCCTGACCGAGTTGTTCAGGGCTTTAAGAAGATTAACTACGATTGGTCTAGCTCGTCCCATTTGAGCACCAAAACAGGGACACAAAACACACGGCTCCTAATCTCCCGCCTCCAGCCAGGAAGAGAATTGGACGTTGAATTGGTAGAATTCTACTTTTGGATGTCGGTGAAATCTGCGGCTAAGGTTGTGTTATTGTTCTGCCTTTATATTATGTTGTCGCTGTAATCAACCTACCCTGTGAGTGACAATTACCTCAGTGTTTCCCAAGCCTTTACCATTGATCCCCTCCCACTTGCTGTGATTTCAAGTGGTTACATTTGAATATTTCAAAGTGGGAAGCCGTCTAAGACGATCGGCTATAGTATGTCAATAGATTGACTACCTCCGATGACGCAGCATACAACTAATTAGGATTTTGCACCATATCCATTTGGATTACAAACTAGTTTTGTGTGTACAGTACCAGCAAAAGTTTGGTACTCTGCATCTCACAAAGACACGGCGGTTGGAACCAAAAATGTAAAATTTGGACTCATCAGACCAAAAGGACAGATTTCCACCTGTCTAATGTCCATTGCTCGTGTTTCTTAGCCCAAGCAAGTCTATTCTTATTGGTGGCCTTTAGTAGAGGTTTCTTTGCAGCAATTCAACCATGAAGGCCTGGTTCACGCAGGTCTCTTCTAAACAGTTGATGTTGAGATGTGTCTGTTACTTGAACCTGAATTTATTTGGGCTGCAGTTTCTGAGGCTGGTAACTCCAATGAACTTGTCCTCTGCAGCAGAGGTAACTATGAGGTCTTCCTTTCCTGTGGGGGTCCTCATGAGAGCCAGTTTCTTCATAGCGCTTGATGGTTTTTGCAACTGTACTTAACTTTCAAAGTTCTTGAAATGTTCCATATTGACTGACCTTCATGTCTTAAAGTAATGATGGACTGTCATTTCTCTTTGCTTATTTGAGCTGTTCTTGCCATAATATGGACTTGGTCTTTACCAAATAGGGCTGGCTATCTTCTGTATACCACCCCTACCTTGACACAACACAACTGATTGGCTGAAACACATTAAGAAGAAATTCCACAAATTAACAAGGCACACTTGTTAATTGAAATGAATTCCAGGTGACTACCTCATGAAGCTGGTTGAGAGAATGGCAAGTGTGTGCAAAGCTGTCATCAAGGCAAAGGGTGGCTACTTTGAAGAATCTCAAATATATTTTGATTTAACACTTTTTTGGTTACTACATGATTCCATGTATGTTATTTACTAGTTTTGATGTCTTCACTATTATTCTACAATGTAGAAAATAGTAAAAATAAAGAAAAACCCTTTAATGAGTAGGTGTGTCCAAACTTTTGACTGGTCCTGTATACTCTCTCTCTATCTCTGCTGTGCCCTACATTATGCCCACAGCCTCGGGGGTTGCGTAATCCCGTGGTCGTGACACACAGGCATGGCACAATATCAACAATCCTCAGCTTGTGACATTTACAGGGGGTGGCCATGACTCTTCAGGCTTTACAGGCTACTGTACTACTCAAATCCTTCCAAAGCAAGTCCAAACATGCTAGCTCTGACATATTAAAAGCAGTGATGGCTTCATCACCTTTATTGTTCTGGTTCGGTTGAATGACAGTGTTGGTTGCACTTGACTATTGCAGTAATATGATGCAATTGCTTGTTACTTACAAATGAGTCAACATAGTGAAAATGGGTAATCTAACCAAATGTTTAATATAAGCCTCGTTCTGTTGTGAATGGGATGGCTATTTGCTTTGACTAACACTGTGGGAATGAGCAGCCTGCCTATTTCTGTTGGAACCGAGCAATCAACAGGAAATGCCTGCGCCGAGTGCCAAGAAAAGGTGGGAACACTATCTTCCTTATTGAGACATACAGAACAATAGCTGGGAGAGATATTACTGCCAACAATTGTTTTTACTACTAAACCTACAACATTACTTAAAAAAATTTATACATTTAACTAGGCAAGTCAGTTAAGAACAAATTCTTATTTACAGTGACGGCCTAGGAACAGTAGGTTAACTGCCTTGTTCAGGGGTAGAACGGCAGATTTTTACCTTGTCCGCTCGGGGATTCGATCCAGCAACCTTAAGGTTACTGGACCAATGCTCTTCCACTAGGCTACCTGCCTCCCCATACTTGCTGCTGGCCACAAGAAAGTCTTGACAATATAGTTTCTATGGGCTATTTATTCAAGAGATACTTGAGCTATACTTAACAGCTAAACCACAGGCATTACTGCAATAAAAAAAAAACTGGTTATCCGCTAAGGCTACTAGCCTAGCTTTGCACATGAGAACAACAGTCGTTAACAACAGAACCAATCAATTCCTTCCATTACAGTAACACTAGCGCTTAGCAACGACAGAGATAAATTGCATCCTTTGGGTTGTCACTCGGTCAGGCAAAAATCACATGAGCCACACAAACCAAGAGAATGTGCTTCTGTGTGGCTCACTTAAGAGCATGTCATTAGCAACGCTACAGTCATGGGTTCAAATCCTGCAGGGATCACATATACTAAAATGTATGCACTCAATGTATTGTAAGTCACTTTGGATAAAAGTGTCTGCTAAATGGGATTTAAAAAAAATTGTATTATGAATGGGGGGATGCTAATAATTTGCTAGAATGTTAATGGATAAAAAGCGTTACATTAGGGAGTGCAAATTGGGAGGCTGATAGAACAGTTTTTGTCTAATGCTGAAACCACAACAAGCCTCGGCTAGATTTAAATACATTTTTGATATTGGAGTCAGAACAATGAAGAAAAGTGCCATCAGAAAGTATTCATACCACTTCACTTTCTCCACATCTTGTTGCCTTACAGTTTTTTTATGTGCATGATGCCAGAATGTACTCACTGTTCTAAAATGTGATTGTTACGCAACATGACACTGCCCTCAAATCAAGGCACGTTGCCTGCTAATTATCTATAGGATATGTCTCAACTTATCAATTTCTAATTATTTTCTAACAGTTTGAATGTGTGTTCCACCTCCTCATTAATTCACATAAGTAGTAGCCTATTTCAATGTTACAGACAATTTATGTTTGAGGATTTACTGAGCAGCACAAACTTCTTTCTTTGACGAGAGCCCTGTGTTTCCCCTGATCAAGTATGAAGACATCTGACTACAGATGCACAAACTTTTCCCCACAGGCAAATTTTCTGTCTGGTAACCGCATTGCCTTCATTGTTGTTTTCCTTACAAACAATAACTTTGGACATGTGTGCGTTCCTATCAAAGTAAATGCATTATTTTCAGTATAGCGTGTTGTCGCTTCAACTGTAGCATACCGTATGTATGTATGTATGTATGGAGCATAATATATTTACTGTTTATTCACGTTTTCAAGTACTGTTGACAAATCATGTATTCCGATTCTTGCATAGATTGTAATGGACACGTGTGTAAAATACTTTTTTGAAAGTTGTACTCATTATGATGAGCTAATGCTAAGCTATTTGCCAGATATGTGTGGCACCATGTTTGTTGACATCATACAATGCATTCTGGTTGTCACGTAAGAATCTGTCAGACCAAAGATGTTATAAAAAACGAGGTGAAGGGATATTTCACTCGATTGACTTATGGTGCTTTAAAAGTCAACTGGGAACTCTGAAGAATATGAGGTCAAATCATGACATCAGTGATCTTCGGGTCGGAAATACGGAGCTCTAGAAACAGGCCCGAGTTGGAAGACCGTTCGGAGCAATTTTTCTAAAGGTCAGAGATTTCCGAGTGATTTGTCAAAAACGGTAAACTACTTATCATTTGTGTGTTCCGGTTCTTGTATACACTAACAAGTACATCGAAGATGTGTATGATGAAGTGGCCAAACTTAATATTTTTCAGGAAATGGGCGCAGCCATCTTTGACTATTTGCGTCTTATAGTGAATGGCATTCTGGGATATGGGAGTTTTCGCTTGTCAAAAATAAACAAATATCATAAAGAATTTAGCTGCTGTTAGCTTAGCTGACACACATCTCTTCTGAACAATATTACAATATTATTTCTCCCTTGTTTACAATATACCACAACTACGCTGAGCACAAGTCTAGCTGTTAGGTCGCTAACTTATATTTGTTTTTTTGCCAGCGCAACCTGTTATTTAGACTGGTTTGTGGAATGAGTTTGGCTGTGGACATGTTCTGTGTGATGTTTGGATTAGTGATGCACCTATATAACATTTTTGGCCAATACCGATATCCAATATTTTCCTTGACAAAAAAACCAATACCGATAACCGTTATTAAACATTTTAGGGGCCTTTAAAAGCATTCTAGTAGTTAAATAGTTAACACACACACACACGGACACAGCGGTCTAAGGCACTGCATCTCAGTGCAAGAGGCGTCACTACAGTCTCTGGTTCGAATCCAGAGTCCCATAGGGCTGCGCACAATCGGCCCAGTGTCGTCCAGGTTTTGGCCGGGGTAGGCCGTCATTATAAATAAGAATTTGTTCTTAAAACTGACTTGCCTAGTTAAATAAAGGTTACACACACACACACACAACATTGAAGTATGTCGCCATTACCAGTAAAACATAATAAAAACCTATTTATTTCACTTACTTGCCGTGCTGTTTCATTGCTCATTTGTTCAGTCGTTTCATTCTCAACCAGGATTTCATCATACATGTCAAGTAGTAAAGTTTCAGCTATGTCTGTCCGTGGCCTCTCTTCCGCGGTGCGCACTGTCACTGTGTCCGTTTCCATCTTGTTCAGCTGTGTAAGAACATTTCACGTAAACCCTGTTTCTTGTCTGTATCGATGTAGCGGTGGTAGTACATAGCATCTAGCATGGTGGCGACACAGTAAAGATAGAATGCCACCGAATCGCTTGTTCACAGCCTGTAATGGCAGTTTTGTTGAGCAGGCGTTTCAATGCCATGACAGAGGGTATCACATCTGCTGCAAGCGCAGTTGATGAGCTTAATTCGAGTCAGTTGTTCGAATGGAGCAGGCAAGTGTGTTCATGTTTCAAACATGTTCTCAAATGCCATTGAAATGGCAGCAGCGGTATGATAACCAGCACATTCATGATCATGCAATACGACTTTCCTCAGTACGAAATCCTCGACGACCCACTGTGCTGTCAGACTCAGCATGCTCATGGGGCTGATATTGCGGGTCCACATGTCAGTCGTGAAGATAATAGCAGTGACGCTATTACTGTGTAACTCCGGTAGGGCAACATCTGAAAAATAGCGCACTTGGTTGTGTGTACCGGTGCTCGACCAGTCGGCGAACGCCAACATCACCCACGACAGAGAACAGTTGATTGTCAAGGGCAATTAATTAAATTATCTTTGCATTAATGGATTTTGCCTTTTGAGTTGAAATGCTGAAATGTTCTTACTCTTTCAAATGATTGCTCGACTTGTTGACTGCTCGATCCAGACAGCAGACACTGTGTGGGCTAGGATAGGAATGCTGTGTTGCACATGTAGCACAATTTTACGTGGTGTCATGTACCTACGTTATATAGGTATGCACGTCAGCTTTGACATTGGTTTTGCACTTCGGCATTAAACTCGATTTTGGGCCGATGCCGATGTTAGCATTTTTAGCTAATATCGGCCGATTCCGATATATCGTGCATCCCTAGTTTGGATGATGAAGATCGCATTTATCTTTCACAATAAAATGTCAAATTGAGGAAAAGTCGTTTAGACCTTTATTTCCCATCAGTACAAAACATTGTTTAGATGCTTTTCAGACAACAATGCTGTTTAGACTCGTTTGTTGTATCATACGTTCTGTTGCTACTGTTCCAATCACATATTTGCAATGGTACGCTGCAGGGTCCACTCAACAATGATCACAAATATGTGATCATACGCATCAAAGGGTTTAAAATGTTAGAAATTGAGATTTTGTGTGTCTTATCTATACACAATACCCCATAATGTAAAAGCTGTATAAGTATTTAACCCCTTTTGTTATGGCAAGCCTAAATAAGTTCAGGAGTAAAAATGTGCTTTACAGGTCACATATTAAGTCTCATTTTGTGTTCAATAATAGTGGTTAACATGATTTTGAAAGACTACCGCATCTCTGTACCACACATAATGTATACAATTATCTGTAAGGTCCCTCAATCGAGTAGAACATTTCAAGCACAGATTCAACCACAAAGACCAGGGAGGTTTTTCAATACCTCGCAAAGAAGGGCACAGATTGGTAGATGTGTACAAATAAAAAAAGCAGACGCTGAATATACCTTTGAGCATGGTGAAGTTATTTATTAGGCTTTGGATGTATTAATACACCCAGTCACTACAAAAATAACTCAGTTTCCAGAAAGATAGGAAACTGCTCAGGGATTTCACCATGAGGCCAACGGGGAGTTTAAAAAACTGAGGATGTATCAACAACATTGTAGTTTCCACAATACTAAACTAATTGATAGAGTGAAAAGAAGGAAGCCTGTACGGAATAAAAATATTCCTCCCCAAAAATGCACCCTGCAAGAAATTTACTTTTAGTCCGGAATACAAAGCGCTATGTTTGGGGCAAATCTAACACAATACATCACTGAGTACAACACTTCATATTTTCAAGAATGGTGGAGGCTGCATCGTGTTATGGGTATGCTTGTGATTGGCAAGGACTAAGGAGTTTTTGGGATAAAAATAAATGGAATACAGCTAAGCATAGAAAAAATCCTAGAGGAAAACATGGTTCAGTCTTCTTTCCATCAGACACTGGGAAACGAATTCACCTTTCAGCAGGACAATAAACACAAGGCAAAATCTACACTGGAGTGCAAAGGGTGGCTACTTATCAAGGCAAAGGGTGGCTATTTGAAGAATCTCAAATATAAAATATATTTAGATTTATTTAACACTTTTGTGGTTACTACATGAATCCATACGTGTTACTTGATATATTCCAGGTGTCTTCACAGTGTAGAACATAGTACAAATTAAGAAAAACCATTGAATGTGTAGATTTTCGAAAACTTTTGACTGGTAGTGTATTTTTTGTTTAGCTCACATAATATAATTTAAAATTATGCATTAATGTGTCGGTAATAGAATAAACCAGGGCAAAAACAAATGTATACTGTAATAGATGCATTTCTATAGCTTCCAAAATATTTTTTACCATGGTGGGGGAGTGCCAAGATGGAAGCTCGGTGGCTTCAATACAAAGTACTGAGGAAAGGGTCTGAATACTTATGTTAATGTGATATTTCAGGGGGAAAAAACAATTTAATCAATTTTGGAATAAGTCTGTAACCTAACAAAAAGCTTTTCGAAAGCACTGTATATAAAATCATTGGTCAGAACAAAGAAGGGAAGGTGGTTTGTTTGGTTTCATAGTAAGAGAGAGTTATCTGAATGCATGAGATTAATCTGTGCTTTCAGGGGGAAACCAAAACATGAACTTTGCAATGCTTCCTCCAGCATCGTATAGTCACAGCAGTCTACCGAAGGACGAAGCACATGCAATGGAAGAAAATGCATTTTGTGGTATCGTAAATTGGTGGTACCTGCGACAACCAAACTTGATGGACAATGTTGATTGGCAGGTGAAATGATGCGGTTACAAGGTTAAAAAGTTGGAGTTAGGATCAGGTCAGCACCGTATTGTCCAATAACGTTGTGGGGTGAGCCCGACATACACATCACAGAGCTTTTTTCTCTTCAGGCACAAGCTACAGAGGCTAAAAAGGCAATGGCGTGATGACGTTGTACACAACTGTGCACAACTTCCAGGGACCCGCATTGGCTTGTTAGTTCTAATTTCAAAACTACTGGCTGAAATTATACAAATCCTTTATAAAAATGGATCTTTGACATTCCTCTTGCAACATTGAATCCCAGTTGAACAAATAAAAGAGATGCATAAGTGACATCAGTCACACTTGCATTGCAATATCAGTGAGTATTTAAGGTAATGATTATTTCGATATGGTTATCATTCTGTGGAAAAATGGAACAGTATTTACGGTAAGGTAGGTCAACACTGTAGTGTCCAGCCAAGTGCCCTGAGAGAGAGTTGATGCCACAGCCACTCTCTGTCGGACCCATTCACTTCTAACTCATGCCCGTGCCACCCCGAATGCAGGAAGTGAGTCAAACAGGAAGTGACACAAGCTAGGTCAAACTTTAGAGTAGCAGTCTTGGGTGTATTTGAATAGGGTTGGACTAAAACAAATTTCAAGCACAATAGCAGCTGTGATAACATTAGTTAGAGTGTTTGGTTGGGGGGAGGAAGATAGCAGAAGTTGAGTTCAGGTTTTATATACATTCCTACAAGTCTGCTGCAGCACAGGAAATGCTTGAATGAACATCTTCAAGTAACTGACTGCCAGGCTTGATGGCTGGTTTTGTGGCGAGATAGATAGATGGTGGTACTTCCCACTCCAAGTCTATGGTTTCCTCCCTGCCTTCGTGCTCCATAAATACACAATGAAAGCTGGACTCTGGACCCATAGACATAGGACCCATAACCCAGCATGAAATCAACAGTGCAATTTTCATTAGACACCAAATGGAAGAACAGAAACAGGACGGAACTACCCAGACTCCCACAAGCAGCGCTAATTTGTATTGTCTGTTGCATATCTTTTCAAAAACTTTATGCCCCAAAGAATATGGCCCTGGCTCTAATGGCTTGGATGGAATGATAACAAATGAGAGGCTTTGTATCTGTGGCCTTAGCCACCGGACCACAGACGAAGCACATCAAATCCACACTGCTGCTTCAGCACAATGACATGGGTCTGACAGCCCAGGCCTAAAACAAGAGTCTGTCTCTGTCCCTTCCTATAGGCATCCAAATCTGATTGGAGACCATTTCTTAAACAAGAGCCAAGCATTTGTATCGATCTGTCTGTCTCTGTCCCTTCGTATAGGCATCCAAAACTGATTGGAGGCCATTTCTTTAACAAGAGCCAAGCATTCATATCAATTTGTCTGTCTTGGGACTCTTCATATAGGCATCCAAACTGAACAGGGGACAGTTTTTAGTTAACAGATGATAGTATTGATCACTCAGCACTTCTAGCCTGACAATGTTTGACAGCTGGGAAAGTCTGTGTAGCTGTGTTGGTTGGGAATAAACAGCAGACAAGGATTTGGGGAGTGACACACACACACCCTAATGCCACTAAAGGCTGGTCGGAACTCAAGAGTAAGTAAGCCCGGGATACTGGAATGCACTATTTCCCCATGCTTATCCTGCTTCCTGCCATCAGCGCAGTGAGACAGAGAATTCCGTAAGTCAGGTTCACCCCCCTGCAGCCCCCAATGGACCTCTCACCCTGCCCACTGATCCAATAAAAACATGGACGACAGGATGTTTCATCCTGAATGGAGATGGGGGGGGGGGGGGGGGTTCCTTACTTCCCCCATCGTTCTTTCTCTCTCTCTATTTCAGAGCAATGTCAGATCACAGCTCCGCTATCTGCTGTGCCCTGTGCTGCTGCTAACATGAAAGGTTAGGGAGCAGATGGGGAAACTCTGAGGAAGCTGATGCTACCGAATACTAATGCACATTATGGGGAGGAATCCTCTTTAAATGGCACAGGGCTCAATCTTAAAGAAAAATTCCACCCCAAAACTACATTTTGGTATGTGTTTCATTAGTCCATTGTTGATATGGTCCCAAAATGTTTTGCATGTCAGATACATGTTACAATACTGTATCTCCCCCTATCGCTCTATATCCCGCCCAAACACCCACCCACACACATACAGTACATACAATGAACACCGTATTGTTTAAATCAAATAAAATGTTATTAGTCACATGCGCCGAATACAACAGGTGTAGACATCAGTGAAATGCTTACTTACAAGCCCCTAACCAACAATGCAGTTTAAAGAATATGGATAAGAAGAAGAAATATGAAATAACAAGTAATTAAAGAGCAGCAGTAAAATAACAATAGCAAGACTATATACGAGGGTACCAGTACAGAGTCAATGTGAGGGGGCACCGGAAAGTTGAGGTTATATGTACATGTAGGTAGAGTTATTAAAGTGACTATGCATAGATGATAACAGAGAGTAGCAACGGTGTAAAAGAGGGGGGGGGGGGGGGCAAATGCAAATAGTCTGGAGTATTATGGCTTGGGGGTAGAAGCTGTTAAGAAGCCTCTTGGACCTAGACTTGGCGCTCCGGTACCACTTGCCGTGCGGTAGCAGAGAGAACAGTCTATGATTAGGGTGGCTGGAGTCTTTGACAATTTTCAGGGCCTTCCTCTGATACCGCCTGGTATAGAGGTCCTGGATGGCAGGAAGCTTGGACCCAGTGATGTACTGCGCCGATCACACTACCCTCTATAGTGCCTTGCGGTCGGAGGCCGGGCAGTTGCCATACCAGGCAGTGATGCAACCAGTAGGATGCTCTCGATGGTGCAGCTGTAGAACCTTTTGAGTATCTGAGGACCCATGACAAATCATTTCAGTCTCCTGAGGGGGAATAGGTTTTGTTGTGCCCTCTTCACGACTGTCTTGGTGTGCTTGGACCATGTTAATTTGTTGGTGATGTGAACACCAAGGAATTTGAAACTCTCAACCTGCTCCACTGCAGTCCCGTCGATGAGAATGGGGGCATGCTTGGTCCTCCTTTTCCTGTAGTTCACAATCATCTCCTTTGTCTTGATCAAGTTGAGGGAGAGGTTGTTGTACTGATACCACACGGCCAGGTCTTTGACCTCCTCCCTATAGGCTGTCTCGTTGTTGTCGGTGATCAGGCCTACCACTATTGTGTCATCGGCAAACTTAATGATGGTGTTGGAGTCGTGCCTGGCCGTGCAGTCATGAGTGAACAGGGAGTACAGGAGGGGACTAAGCACACACCCGATGGGCCCCTGTGTTGAGGATCAGCATGGCAGATGTGTTGTTACCTACCCATACCACCTGGGGGGCGTCCCGTCGGGAAGTCCAGGATCCAGTTGCAGAGGGAGGTGTTAAGTCCCAGGGTCCTTAGATTAGTGATGAGCTTTGAGGGGACTACGGTGTTGAATGCTGAGCTGTAGTCAATGAATAGAATTCTCACATAGGTGTTCCTTTTGTCCAGGTGGGAAAGGGCAGTGTGGAGTGCAATAGAGATGCATCATCTGTGGAGCTGTTGGGGTGGTATGCAAATTGATGGGTCTAGGGATTCTGGGATAATGGTGTTGATGTAAGCCATGACCAGCCTTTCAAAGCACTTCGAGGCTACACATGAGTGCTACAGGTCGATAGTCATTTTGTTCTTGGGCACAGGCACTATGGTGGTCTGCTTGACACATGCTGGTATTACAGATTCAGACAGGGAGAGGTTGAACATGTCAGTGAAGACACTTGCCAGTTGGTCGGCGCATGCTCACAGTACTTGTCCTGGTAATCCCCCCTTGTGAATGTTGACCCGTTTGAAGGTCTTACTCACATCAGTTGCGGAGAGCGTGATCGGAACAGCTGGTGCTCTCATGCATGTTTCAGTGTTATTTGCCTCAAAGCGTGCATGGAAGTAGTATAGCTCATCTGGTAGGCTGGTGTCACTGGGTAGCTCTCAGCTGTGCGTCCCTTTGTTGTCTGTAATGGTTTGCAAGCCATTACATCCGATGAGCGTCAGAGCTGGTGTAGTATGATTCGATCTTAAGTCCTGTATTGACGCTTTACCTGTTTGATGGTTCGTTGGAGGGCATAGCGGGATTTCTTATAAGCTTCCGGGCTAGAGTCCCGCTCCTTGAAAGCGGCAGCTCTAGCCTTTAGCTCAGTGTGGATGTTGCCTGTATTCCTTGGCTTCTGGTTGGGGTATGTACGTACGTTGTCATATGAAGGAGAGGACCAAAGCGCAGCGTGGTAAGTGTTCATCTTCGTTTTTAATAAGAATAGTGAACACTGAAACAAAAACAATAAAATGACAAACGAACAGTCCTGAACGGTGAAATAAAACACAGACAAAACAAAGGAACTAAGGTCAGAACGTGACAGTACCTCCCCCCCCAAAGGTGCGGACTCCGGCCGCAAAACCTGAACCTATAGGGGAGGGTCAGGGTGGGCGTCTGTCCACTGCGGCGGCGCTGGCGTGGGACGTGGACCCCACTCCACCATAGTCTTTGTCCACCTCTTAACCTGCCTCCGTGGCCTCTTTAGAGCGGGCGACTCCGGCAGCTCAGGACAGACGGGCGACTCCGGCAGCTCAGGACAGACGGGCGACTCCGGCAGCTCAGGACAGACGGGCGACTCCGGCAGCTCAGGACAGACGGGCGAATCCGGCAGCTCAGGACAGACGGGCGACTCCGGCAGCTCAGGACAGACGGGCGACTCCGGCAGCTCAGGACAGACGGGCGACTCCGGCAGCTCAGGACAGACGGGCGACTCCGGCAGCTCAGGTCAGACGGGCGACTCCGGCAGCTCAGGACAGACGGGAGACTCCGGCAGCGCTGAGCAGGCAGGAGCACTTGTAGGGAGGAGACGGAGAGACAGCCTGGTGCGGGGGGCTGCCACCGGAGGGCTGGTGTGGAGGAGGCACCGTATAGACCGGACCGTGGAGGCGCACAGGAGGTCTCGAGCACCGAGCCTGCACAACCCTACCTGGCTGGATACTCCCCGTAGCCAGGCCAGTGCGGCGAGGTGGAATAGACCGCACTGGGCTGTGCTGGCGAACCGGTGACACCATGCGTAGGGCTCAGGAGACGCACTGGAGACCAGATGCGCTGAGCCGGCTTCATGGCACCTGGGTCGATGCCCACTCTAGCCCGGCCGATACGAGGCGCTGCTATGTAACACACCGGGCTATGCCTGCGCACCGGGGACACTACTAAATGACACCAATAAAAAGAAGAGACTTGCTTGGTTCAAGAAACACAAGCAATGGACATTAGACTGGTGGATAATTTGTTTTTTCAACAGGACAATGACCCAACACACCTCCAGGCTGTGTAAGGGCTATTTGACCAAGAAGGAGAGAGATGTTTGGGATGAGTCAGACTGCAGAGTGAAGGAAAAGCAGCCAACAGGTGCTCAGCATATGTGGGAACTCTTTCAAGACTGTTGGAAAAGCATTCCAAGTGAAGCTGGTTGGGAGAATGCCAAGATTGTGCAAAGCTGTCATCAAGTCAAAGGGTGCCTACTGTAAGAATCTCAAATATAAAATATATTTTAATTTGTTAAACACTTTTTTGGTGACTACATGATTCCATATGTGTTATTTAATACTGTTGATGTCTTCACTATTATTCTACAATGTAGAAAATAGTAAAAATAAAGAAAAACCCTTAAATGAGTAGGTGTTCTAAAAATGTTGACCGGTAGTGTGTACACACACACGGCCAAAAGGATGTGGACAGCCCTTCAAATTAGTGGATTTGGATTTGGCGAGTGCTGAAGCGAGTAGCGAGTAAAAATCTCTGTCCTCAGTTGCAACACTCACTACCGAGTTCCAAACTGCCTCTTGAAGCAACGTCAGCACAATAACTATTCGGGAACTTCATGAAATGAGTTTCCATGGCCGAGCAGCCGCACACAAGCCTAAGATCACAATGAGCAATGCCAAGAGTCGGCTGGAGTGGTGCCATTGGACTCTGGAGCAGTGGAAACGCGTTTGGCAGATGCCAAGAAAACGCTATCTGCCCCAATGCATAGTGCCAACTGTAACGTTTGGAGGAGGAGGAATAATGGTCTGGGGCTGTTTTTCATGGTTTGGGCTGGGCCGCTTAGTTCCAGTGAAGGAAAATCTTAACGCTACAGTATACAATGACGTTCTAGACAATTACAACTTTGTGCAACAGTTTGGGGAAGGCCCTTTGCTGTGCACAAAGCGAGGTCTATACAGAAATGGTTTGTCAAGACCCATGTGGAAGAACATGACTGGCCTGCACGAGCCCTGACCTCAACCCCATCAAACACCTTCGGGATAAATTGGAACGCTGACTGCGGGCCTAATCGCCCAACATTAATGCCCAACCTCACTAATGCTCTTGTGGCTGAATGGAAGCAAGTCCCCGCAGCAATGTTCTAACATCTAGTGGAAAGCCTTCCCTGAAGAGTGGAGGCTGTTATAGCAGCAAAGGAGGGACCAACTCCATATTTATGCCCATGATGAACAGGTGTCCATATACTTTTGGCTATGTAATGTATTTCAAAATACAAAATACAGAAATACAGCCGGTATGATAGATTTTGAATCATATGATACAGAATGCGTTTTTAAAAGTTATAGATCTTGAAAACACAATCAAGTTGCAATCAAGTTAACGTGGCTAGTTGCAATAACCATCATAACCGTTCATAGGTTGACTGTAAGCCATTTTTCAATTCTGTATATTTTTTGGTGTAGTAGGACAACAAAATACCTGTGAACTGAGGAACGACAGTCAATTTTACAACAGAATGTTCAACTTTATAGCGTTGAGCGGCTGGTGCTCTATTGCTCTGCTGTAGCGGCTTTGAGGGTATCTCACGCTCTGGTTTCATATTGCACCCAAATGTTAGCTTAGCTGGCTAGCACTCTGGCGTCGAAACAGCTGCAGAAAGAAACACATGCTACAGCAGGTGGTGTAAACCTCAGCTAATCCACACTAGACCAGATTATTTTCCTGACACACACACACACACACACACACACACACACTAAACCACAACAAAGATCCTGTAGGTGCTTGCCATAGTTTTTGGAAAAGAGAGCATGTGTTTCTGATTTGGGGTGAAGCCTTTTTGCTAATTCCTCCAATAACAATATGAAGCTGGGCCTCTTTGACTTGGACACACATGCCCCCACACACACACGTGTGGTTTAGCAGATTTGAAAAAAATACACAAGCGATTGTCCACTATAGCTCAGACGGCATAACAACATACTAGAGGTCGACCGATTAATCGGAATAGCCGATTAATTAGGGCCGATTTCAAGTTTTCATAACAATCGGAAATCGGTATTTTTGGGCGCTGATTTTTTACATTTTTATTTTTTATACCTTTACTTAACTAGGTAAGTCAGCTTAGAACACATTCTTATTTTCAATGACGGCCTAGGAACGGTGGGTTAACTGCCTTGTTCAGGGGCAGAACGACAGATTTACACCTTGTCAGCTTGGGGGATCCAATCTTGCAACCTTACAGTTAACTAGTCCAACGCAATAACGACCTGCCTCTCTCTCGTTGCACTCCACAAGGAGACTGCCTGTTACGCGAATGCAGTAAGCCAAGGTAAGTTGCTAGCTAGCATTAAACTTATCTTATAAAAAACAATCAATCATAATCACTAGTTGATGGTTGATGATATTACTAGATATTATCTAGCGTGTCCTGCATTGCATATAATCTGACTGAGCATACAAGCATACAATTATCTGACTGAGCGGTGGTAGGCAGAAGCAGCACTTTTGTGCGTTTTGCCAGCAGCTCTTCGTTGTGTGTCAAGCATTGCGCTGTTTATGAGGCTGGTGTAACCGAAGTGAAATGGCTAGCTAGTTAGCACGTGCTAACTAGAGGAACGGAAGCTATACTGTTTCACTGGCAAGACTAAAGTGCCTATAAGAACATCCAATAGTCAAAGGTTAATGAAATACAAATGGTATATAGGGAAATAGTCCTATAATTCCTATAATAACTACAACCTAAAACTTCTTACCTGGGAATTTTGAAGGCTATATTGAAGATGTTAAAAGGAACCACCAGCTTTCATTTGTTCTCATGTTCTGAGCAAGGAACTGAAACGTTAGCTTTCTTACATAGCACATATTGCACTTTTACTTTCTTCTCCAACACTTTGTTTTTGCATTATTTAAACCAAATTGAACATGTTTCATTATTTACTTGAGGCTAAATTCATTTTATTGATGCATTATATTAAGTTAAAATAAGTGTTCATTCAGTATTGTTGTAATTGTCATTATTACAAATAAACAATTTTTTTATTTTTTATTAAATCGGCCGATTAATCGGTATCGACTTTTTTGGTCCTCCAATAATCGGTATCTGCGTTGAAAAATCATAATCGGTCGACCTCTACAACATACAACAGCATAACAACAACGGCATAATATGTTGACATTTCTGTTGACCAAGGAACAGATTCGGAAATATTCACCACTAAAAACAGGCCACAAATAAGAACAAAATGTAAAAAGCATTGACATTCAACAACGTATGTGTATCGAATGCTAACTAGGTTAGCAACAGGAGTGTGAATGCTCTGACCATGATTCATTCCACACATTAAAAGGGGCCTGAGGCAATGACATCAGAAACTTGCAATTTAGTCAAACCCGTGGGGTTCAGTTATCTGCTTTCAAGCCAGTAGTAGGCCTTCAGAGAGCACGGTATGAAAAACGAGCACAGTCGGGGTCTGTAAGCTGTCCTTTTCCAATTGCAATTAATTCCGAAAGAGGTCTGCCTACCATAGTAGTTTTAAATATTAAAGACGAGACAGAGCAAGACTGAACTTTTTTTCTTTTCTACTAGCACTGACTTTGCTGATATTGATACTGATACCTTATTGAGTAATAATGTACTTTTCTATGACTAGGATTGTGGTTGTCCCACCTAGCTATCTTAAGATGAATGTACTAACTTTAAGTCGCTCTGAATAGGAGCATCTGTTAAATGACAAAAATGTTGAGAGAGATAGACCAGCTGAATGAAGACATCAAATCCACTGACAGGGGATAAGGAATCAGGATCTTTAATCAAGGATTTGCGCTCAGCGGCAGATTGAAGAGGTTTTTCTTTGGTGACAAAAGTGCCATGCTTCATTACTGAACTAAGTGGATTCTGTAGGTTGATGTTTTAAGCAAAAAATATATTAAAGCTAATGGGCATTGTCTACAAAGTTCCATCACCTTTTGGGACAATGCTTTACAAAGACCTCCTTGCAGGGTAACTCATGGATGGTGTCTCAAATGGCACCCTATTCCCTAGTAGGGCCCTGCTCAAAAGTAGTTCACTATATTGGGTATAGGGTGCATTTGGGATCACCCCTGCTGTTTGCAGGGTAAATGTATGGGTATAACTTTTGACTTTAACCAAAAAGCAAGTATGCAACAGTGGGGATGTTGGTTTTGATTAGCACCTTACAAAGGATGTACCATATTGAACTCATTTCATACCTTACCACCATTAGAAACTTATTCCATTTTCCATAGGTAGCCATTGAGAATCACTAGATGTCGTACTATTCATTATACAATATAGGCCCAGGATGTTGTATTAGTTGAGAAACCCATTCCAATTTCCATATAGGATGCATTTGAGAATCGCTGGTTGTCGTACTATACATTAGCCTACATAGTATTTATCATTTCCAGTATTAAAAATAGGTCACTCCCTATCCTACAGCACCTTCAGTCAAGTCAACCCCATCCCTCTTAAAATGCAGCTAGCCCGCTCCATCAGGAATAATGGCTCCTGCACCAGTTAAACACCAATGAAACAGCATGAATAATAGAGGCGCTATTGGCTGGCTAACCTGATTCCAGCGCACACGTTTAATTACTGTGGGTCCATCTATTCCTAGGTGGGTTCGCCATCATTTATCTCTCCCGTCTGAGGAGAAACCGGGGTTGGGGTGTGTGTGTGAGTGGTATATCAGAAACATTGTTTAAAAAATATATATAATGTGTGTGTGTATTAGGGCTGGGCGATATATTGAATTAATTTGATTCATTCAAATGTTTGTTTTAGCGCAATGCTTCAAAGTGGAATCGACTGGGATATGTGACAGAAGACAAGCTGAGCTCTTCCTTTTCAAATGTCTGGAATGCCCTTTTATGGATGTACAGATACTAGTCCACCCACAGATGGAGGAATCAGGGTTGAGTGAAGTCGCCCCTAGATGCTGATCTTGGGTTAGTTTAGCATTTTCCCCACTAATGGTTAATGTTAGGATTGGGGGAATGGAAGTGACATGTGACAAATAACATGACTTGATATACGTTTTTTGCAAGTCTCTTAATGTGTGAAGAGGTTGTCAAAGCCCACCCAAATGTAATTTGAGTAAACAGAACTATTCCTTTAAAACGCACAACGCATCACCAGGGGCAAACGACCTGCCCCCGAGGACACCTAGAGCACCCGATGTCCCAGGAAGGCCAAAAAGATCATCAAGGACAACAACCACCCGAGCCGCTGTCTGTTCACCCCGCTACCATCTAGAAGGCGAGGTCAGTACAGGTGCATCAAAGCTGGGACCGAGAGACTGAAAAACAGCTTCTATCTCAAGACCATCAGACTGTTAAACAGTCATCACTAACACGGTGAGGCTACTGCCTATATACAGATTGAAATCACTGGCCACTTTAATAAATGGATCACTAGTCACTTTAATAATGTTTACATATCTTGCATGAATCATCTCAAATGTATATACTGTATTTTGTACCATCTGTTGCATCTTGCCTATGCCGCTCTGTCATTGGTCATCCATATATTTATATATTCTTATTCCATTCCTTTACTTAGATTTGTGTGTATTAGGTAGTTGTTGTGGAATTATCAGATTACTTGTTAGATATTGCTGCACTGTAGGAACTAGAAGTATTTCGCCTCACTCACAATATCATCTGCTAACCATGTGTACGGGACCAATAACATTTGATTTGATATTGATTAAAATGGCAATCTGGGATTCAAACAACAACAGGTAGCCCTACCACTTTTTGGATAAAGAGCTGAGGGATGGAGCTGGAGAAATGTAACCACTTTCAAATTTAAGTCTTCTCTGCATTCTCCACCACTGTTCAATTCCTAAGGAGAGCTCCATAGCCTTGGCTCAGGAAGCCAACTTCCTCGCTCTTGTTACCCAGAGATAGACGACACATCTGGGCCAGCAATGAGGGATCTCTCCCCTGGGTCACCAGACTGGCTCCCATTGTGAATATGCACAGGTGCCAAAATGGTGCAGGGTACCATATTCATTAAAGGAATAGTGTGTTATTTTGGCAATTAAGTCATTTTTATACACACCCAGAGTCAGATGAACTCATGGATACCATTGTTATGTCTTTGCGTGCAATTTGAAGGAAGGTAGTTTTGCGAGGCATTGCTAACTCGCGTTAGCGCAATCACTGGTAGTCTACCAGAACTCCACCACCCATCTACCTCAGCTATAATGGGGGCTAACTAAAGAAATACACAATTATGAAATTATGAAGTTGCAAAAGCGGCTACTGGTTTGTTAGAAACTTATGTGAATGTAACAGAGTCCACGTCTGCCACTATAATGATACTTACATTCAAACGCACATTAGACTCAAACAAACCATGCAAACTTCTGGAGCAAAAACCAAGCTTGTCACACCAGGCATGTAGATCTCAGGTTTGGTGACGTCCTTGTGGGATGCTAACGCAGCTACCTGCTACATTCACACATTGAGGTAATAATTGCCAAAGTGTTTCAACGTGTGTTCTCTGAGGTGTTGGGGAGTATAATCGTTGTGGAAAAAACTATTGTTTTGAACAAATAACGAAATTACTGCCCATAGTTCATAAAATATGACATGTTGCTCAAGGACAATGCGAACGAGACATACAATTGAAGTTGGAAGTTTACATACACTTAGGTTGGAGTCATTAAAACTTGTTTTTCAACCACTCCACAAATGTCTTGTTAAACTATTGTCTTGGCAAGTCAGTTAGGACATCTACTTTGTGCATCACAAGTAAATTATCCAACAATTGTTTACAGACAGATTATTTCACTGTATCACAATTCCAGTGGGTCAGAAGTTTACATACACTAAGTTGACTGTGCCTTTAAACAGCTTGGAAAATTCCAGAAAATGATGTCATGGCATTAGAAGCTTCTGATAGACTAATTGGCATAATTTGAGTCAATTTTAGGTGTACCTGTGGATTTCTTGCAAGGCCTACCTTCAAACTCATTGCCTCTTTGCTTGTCATCATAGGAAAATCTAAAGAAATCAGCCAAGATCTCAGAAGAAAAATGGTAGACCTCCACAAGTCTGGTTCATCCTTGTGAGCAATTCCCAAACACCTGAAGGTTCATCTGTACAAACAATAGTACGCAAGTATAAACACCATGGGACCACGCAGGCGTCATACCGCTCAGGAAGGAGACACGTTCTGCCTCTTAGAGATTAACGTACTTTGGTGCGAAAAGTGCAAATCAATCCCAGAACAGCAGCAAAGAACCTTGTGAAGATGCTGGAGAAGCGGGTACAAAAGTATCTATATCCACAGTAAAACGAGTCCTATATCGACATAACCTGAAAGACCGCTCGGCAAGGAAGAAGCCATGGCTCCAAAACCGCCATAAAAATGAATGATGAAACACAAATAGAACACAAATAGAACTGTTTGGCCATAATGACCATCGTTATCTTTGGAGGAAAAAGGGGGAGGCTTGCAAGCCAAAGAACACCATCCCAACCGTGAAGCACGGGGATGGCAGCATCATGTTGTGGGGGTGCTTTGTTACAGGAGGGACTGGTGCACTTCACAAAATAGATGGCGTCATGAGGAAAATTATGTGGATATATTGAAGCAACATCTCAAGACATCAGTCAGGAAGTTAAAGCTTGGTCGCAAATGGGTCTTCCAAATGGACAATGACCCCAAGCATACTTCCAAAGTTGTGGCAAAATGGCTTAAGGACAAAAAAGTCAAGGTATTGGAGTGGCCATCACAAAACCCTGACCTCAATCCTATGGAAAATTTGTTGGTAGAACTGAAAAAGCGTGTGCGAGCAAGAAGGCCTACAAACCAGTTACACCAGCTCTGTCAGGAGGAATTGGCCAAAATTCACCCAACTTATTGTGGGAAGGTTGTGGAAGGCTACCCAAAACGTTTGACTCAAGTTAAACAATTTAAAGGCAATGCTACCAAATACTTATTGAGTGTATGTAAACGTCTGACCCACTGGGAATGTGATGAAAGAAATACAAGCTGAAATACATTTCTCTCTCTACTATTATTCTGACATTTCGCAATCTTAAAATAAAGTGGTGATCATAACTGACCTAAGGCAGGGAATTTTTACTAGGATTAAATGTCAGGGATTGTGAAAAACTGAGTTTAAATATATTTGGCTAAGGTGTATGTAAACTTCCAACTTCAACTGTATAAGAAACGCTTCAAATGACTGGCCACCTTGGCAAGCACAAGTAACAACAACAACAAAGATGGTGGTGAAAAAACAGTGCTTAGGCCTAGGAGTGTGAACGTTTAAACAAAGTTGGTATCCTTTACATTAAGAAAATCCATAACCCAATTTATTTTGTTTGTCATTTTGTTTGGGGAAAAACAAACAATCACAGTACAATTATCAAAAAAACATTATTTTCAATGTTGAAGCCTAACTAGACCAGCCTGTAAAGGTCTGTGGATAGTAAGGTAATTTAAATAAAACCAGAAAGCTAAAGGCAAAGAATTTGCTAGGCCTGCAAGACAAGCTATAGCGAGAAATAGATTTTTTTCTGCCTGCCCCCTCCTCTCTCCCTCACGTTGGTTTGCCTGCTCTTGTTCTTTACCAGAGATCTGTATTTAATAATAAGATGCTCATGTCTCCGCCCTAACAATGGGAGTCATTGTCCCGAAGGAGGGAAGGCAGGTGACAAGCTTAGTTCCAAAATAAGCCCATAGAAACACATTGGACAGATTTTGGTGAGACTGAGACCTCTTGCTTCGCCTCTTCCTCTCGGTCTTCACTAATGATGCAAGTGTGTGTTCAGTCTTCGGTCTGTTGCTTATAGAATATCTTAGCCTATTCATTGATAAAAGCCCTGCTTTACTGAAGTTGCTAGACATTGTAAGCCAAGAAATGGCAAGATAGAGCTTTCCATTGTGAGATACAGCATTTGATTGTTGATCGATAGGCCTATTGCATGGTTCTGACTCTCCACCACTACATCATCTTCGTTAACTTTGAAAAATGGCAAAGAAAAGCAAGCAATTTTTTCCCCTCCGTTAATTTTTTGCCCCTCCAGCTGAGTATCTGGCTAGATCCCATTTGTTCTTCATTTCATGCACCTTGGTTTAGGCGTAGGCTACTGTGTATTACTGTGGAGTGGGTAGCGAGTCGCGACTGTACAATTTTTTTTACCCACAAGCCTGTAAGGGGATATAGAATGAATTCTGAAAATGAAAAAATGGCAGTGTGGATATTGGAGTGTGTTGAAGGACACTAGAGAAGAAAAAAAACATCTAGGTAAACACAATTACTTCCTTTCCTTTTCACTGTCTGTGGGGAACTTTCTGGCTTAGCCACTGAAAATGTATGTGTACATGTGTTAGGCGAGTACGAGAACATCTGCCGCTTAGGGATCCCGCAAGACAAAGCTAATATGATACGATGTTATGATATATACATTTTTTCAATAACTTTCAACTTTGCTCTGCCAAAGTAAAGAAAAACTATTTTTTATTAAATAAACATGAAGAATGTGTGTGTTACATGGGGCTTGCATTTCAAGATTTAAAGTTAAAGGGGATAGATTGAAAAAGATGATGAAGAACATCAAGGAAAAGGACATCAGATCTATGAGAATGTATTTATGTATGAAGCATGAAGTATTTCTAAAACTCAGTCACTGCTGTAATGACAGAAAGCGTGCCATTTACCAACAGGTAAAACCTGGCAAGCCTGTTACCTCATACAATAGAAATGTAGCTAAGAGCAAAAACAGGCACATTTTGTTCAAAAGTTAGGGATATTGAAATTGTCTTCACTTAGCCTGCAGAGAATAAATAATTTTCAGTTTCTATCGCAAAATGTGGCAATGAAGCACATAGAGTTATGACAGTGGTTAGACCTACCTTATGTGTGTTCTGTACAATATTACTTGACTTTCGGTGATATGAATGTTATGACATGTTTATGACACCATTGTGACACTTGTGATATACAGTTCAAGTAAAGTGTTGTCAAATATTGAGTGAATAGGCCTAAGCCTACTGTAAGTGGGTTGGACTGAAAAACAATGCTAAGTAGCTTATAAATACAAGAAGAGAGCCATTGGCGGTAATCATTAGCATATTCTACTGTCATCATTGAACCCGTGATTTCTGTGTTATTAGAGCAATTAGATTAGGCTGGCATTCTATATACAGGTAACTGCCAAAATAAAGGAAACACCAACATAAAGTGTATTAAAGGTCCAATGCAATCATTTTTTATCTCAATATCAAATCATTTCTGGGTAACAATGAAGTACCTTAATTAATGTGACTGTTAGCAATAAAAAAAATGTCCAAAATAAACAAAAATAGCATCTTAGCAAAGTGCAATTTCTCAAGCAAGAATTATGCTAGGACTGTCTGGGAGCAGTCTGAGGGGAAAACTGAAAATGAGCTGTTAACAGCAGAGAGATTTGGAACTCTCTGGCTGCAGTCCAAACACTTAAAAGACACACCCTATCCCCTCAGCCCTCAAATTAAGTGGACACTTCTGATGACGTATCATGACGTCTGACGAGTATACACTTGCAGGACGAGGGAGGAAGGAATAATTTCTAAATAGACGACCCTTGGCAGGAAAATGTATCACTCGTTGATCCCGCAATGATTATGTTTTCAGCCACCGGTAGCTTGTGGGTACTTTATATGCGCAACAGTCAATTATGATTGCATGTTTCCTTCTATTAAATATATAATTATTAATATACGCCTACTGTAAGAGCTAGCAAATTAATTAGCTAACTAACGTTAGCCTGCCTAGCTGGAACTTCTGACTTACAATTTCTAACTTATTTGCATCCGTTTTTACTTACACTTGTATGTTGACTTCTCCATTGATGTTGTTTTTAAGTTTTTGCTGACTTTTCTTAGCGGATGTACAATTGTCGCAAATTGAATTATGGGGAGTTTCAGGCCCCGGAGTGAACATAATCGTACACTCGCAAAGTTGACTAAAAATGTGGGCTGAGGGGTTCCCTTGCTTGGCTAATCATTTGGACCACCCTCCAAGATGGTGACGGGGATTCCCCCAAGGGCATAAGGCGAGGGTAAGTAATTTAAGTGTTTGGACCGCAGCCTCTGTCTTATCGATCTAATTAATTTAATGCATGGTGATGACACCAGGTGTAACCATTAGTCCAAACAGTAAACTGGAGTATCCATTGGCCAAATTCAGGTAGGTCCCTCCCAGTTTCCTAAGTTTAAGAAACATTTTGCAACAGAATCGACATAATGAAAACGTCAATGAGTGCATCGATGACGTTATCCCTACAGTGACTGTATGTACATACCCCAACCAGAAGCCATGGATTACAGGCAACATCCACACTGAGCTAAAGGGTAGAGCTGCCGCTTTCAAGGAGCGGGACTCTAAACCGGAAGCTTAGAATAAATCCCGCTATGCCCTCCGACGAACCATCAAACAGGCAAAGCATCAATACAGGACTAAGATCGAATCGTACAACACCGGCTTCGACGCTTGTCGAATGAGGCATTGCAAACCATTACAGATTACAGAAGCACAGCCGAAAGCTGCCCAGTGACACAAGCCTACTGGACGAGCTAAATTACTTCTATGCTCGCTTCGAGGCAAATAACACTTAAATATGCATGAGAGCATCAGCTGTTCCGGACGACTGTGTGATCACGCTCTCCGTAGCAAGACCTTTAAATTGGTCAACATTCCAAGGGCCAGAAGGATTACCAGGACGTGTACTCTGAGCACGCGCTGACCAACTGGCAAGTGTCTTCACTGACATTTTCAACCTCTCCCTGTCTGAGTCTGACAGCTTCATTAAATAGTACCCGCAAAACACCAGTCTCAACGTCAACAGTGAAGAGGTGAGTCCGGGTTACAGGCCTTATAGGCAGAGTTGCAAAGAAAAGGCCATATCTCAGACTGGCCAATAAAAAAGAAAATATTAAGATGGGCAAAAGAACACAGACATTGGACAAAGGAACTGCCAGGCATCCCGGAGTGGCCTCTTCGCTGTTGCCGTTGAGACTGGTGTTCTGCGGGTACTATTTAATGAAGCTGCCAGTTGAGTACTTGTGAGGCGTCTGTTTCTCAAACACAACACTCTAATGTACTTGTCCTCTTGCTCAGTTGTGCACCGGGGCCTCCCACTCCACTTTCTATTCTGGTAGAGCCAGTTTGCAGATTCTCGATTCTCGATCCACAGATTCTCGATTGGATTCAGGTCTGGACTTTGACTTGGCCATTCTAACACCTGGATATGTTTATTTTTGAACCATTCCATTGTAGATTTTGCTTTATGTTTTGGATCATTGTCTTGTTGGAAGACAAATCTCCGTCCCAGTCTCAGGTCTTTTGCAGACTCCATCAGGTTCTCTTCCAGAATGGTCCTGTATTTGGCTCCATCCATCTTCCCATCAATTTTAACCATCTTCCCTGTCCCTGCTGAAGAAAAGCAGGCCCAAACCATGATGCTGCCACCACCATGTTTGACAGTGGGGATGGTGTGTTCAGTGTGATGAGCTGTGTTGCTTTTACGCCAAACATAACGTTTTGCATTGTTGCCAAAAAGTTCAATTTTGGTTTCATCTGACCAGAGCACCTTCTTCCACATGTTTGGTATGTCTCCCAGGTGGCTTGTGGCAAACTTTAAACACTTTTTATGGATATATTTAAGAAATGGCTATCTTCTTGCCACTCTTCCATAAAGGCCAGATTTGTGCAATATACGACTGATTGTTGTCCTATGGACAGAGTCTCCCACCTCAGCTGTAGATCTCTGCAGTTCATCCAGTGATCATGGGCCTCTTGGCTGCATCTCTGATCAGTCTTCTCCTTGTATGAGCTGAAAGTTTAGAGGGACGGCCAGGTCTTGGTAGATTTGCAGTGGTCTGATACTCCTTCCATTTCAATATTATCGCTTGCACAGTGCTCCTTGGGATGTTTAAAGCTTGGGAAATCTTTTTGTATCCAAATCCGGCTTTAAACTTCTTCACAACAGTATCTCGGACCTGCCTGGTGTGTTCCTTGTTCTTCATGATGCTCTCTGCGCTTTTAACGGACCTCTGAGACTATCACAGTGCAGGTGCATTTATACGGAGACTTGATTACACACAGGTGGATTGTATTTATCATCATTAGTCAATTAGGTCAACATTGGATCATTCAGAGATCCTCACTGAACTTCTGGAGAGAGTTTGCTGCACTGAAAGTAAAGGGGCTGAATAATTTTGCACGCCCAATTTTTCAGTTTTTGATTTGTTAAAAAAGTTTGAAATATCCAATAAATGTCGTTCCACTTCATGATTGTGTCCCACTTGTTGATTCTTCAGAAAAAAATACAGTTTTATATCTTTATGTTTGAAGCCTGAAATGTGGCAAAAGGTCGCAAAGTTCAAGGGGGGCGAATACTTTCGCAAGGCACTGTAGATATTCCATTAAAAATCATCAGTTTCCAGCTACAATAGCCATTTACAACATCAATGTCTACACTGTATTTTAATGGAAAACAATGTGCTTTTCTTGCAAAAACCTCAACATTTCTAAGTGACCCCAAACTTTTGAACGGTAGTCTACATATTACCTCAATTACGTCGACTAACCGGTGCCCCCGCACATCGACTCCGTACCAGTACCCCCTATATATATAGCCTCGCTATTGTTATTTTACTGCTGCTCTTTAATTATTTGATACTTTTATTTCTTCTTTTTTTAAGGTATTTTTCTTAACTGCAATGTCGGTTAAGGGCTTGTAAGTAAGTATTTCACTGTAAGCATTTCACCTGTTGTATTCGGCGCATGTGACAAATACCATTATATTTTATTTTATTATAGGGAAAGCCATCCATCCCACCAAAACAGGCTTAAATGTCAGGTAGTCTTTTCAAACAGCTCTTACACTAAAAGGGTGGAAATCTATATAAAACACAGGCAAATCATGTTTTTGACTGCACTGCACCTTTAATTTGGTACTGGGCCACCATGCAGCTGCCAGAACAGGTTCAATGCGCCTTGGCATAGATTCTGCAAGTTTCTGGAACTCTACTGGAGGAATGCGGCACCATTCTTCCACGTGAAAATCCATAGTTTGGTGTTTTTGTTGATGGTGGTGGAAAATTCTGTCTCAGGCATAAGTCCAGAATCTCCCAATTAACAGAGGGGCATAAAAATGGTGGCCCCCATACACTTACCACAAATTCCTTGTTTTGCTAAATTTGCCTTATTGTACATTGCTCTCTGTCGCTCTTTTGTTGGGTATAGTCATTAGCAAAGTATAGCCTACATGACCCACCTTTAGCTTCAAGACGCAGGCAATTTGAAAAAAAACTAAAAAGAAGATTGTTCTGATTTATTGGCACATTGAACCATATTGCCCGCTGTTGTTACACTCAGTGGATAGTGCTAAAATGTTGTGAAATTGTTTGATTATATTCCTAGATATTACTGCATGTTTGGAACTAGAAGCACAAGCATTTCGCTACACTCGCACTAACACCTGCTAACCATGTGTATGTGAAAAATTAATTTGATTTGAAATAATTACATCATATCTGAATTCTGCCAGCTTTACGCACATTTGCCATTGGGCTGAGATCCGGAGACAGACACTCACACACACTCACACTCACACTCACACTCACACTCACACTCACACTCACACTCACACTCACACTCACACTCACACTGCTCCTTTGAGACACCTCCTTCAAAGTCACTGAGATCTCTTCTTCTAGCCATGGTAGCCAACATAATGGCCAATGGGTATTTTTATACATGACCCTAAGCATGATGGGATGTTAATTGCTTAATTAACTCAGGGACCACACCTGTGTGGAAGCACATGCTTTCAATATACTTTGCATCCATAATTTACTCGAGTGTTTCCTTTATTTTGGCAGTTCTCTGTAGGTACCCTATGCAGTTCCATTGCCTGGATCAAGTATGTTTTGCCATGCAGTTCTGGAATGTAGGCTATGGGTGGATGGAATTCATAACAAACGGTTTAACTCGGTGAAAATAGCTCCATGTAGCCTAGAATAACGGGAAATTTATCTTTGAAAATCAAGAGGGGTCTATGCAAGGCAAACGCTTTCTATGGCGAGCAAAACATTAATAAATGTAGACTTATTAACAAGCTAGTAATTTAGCCAATGCAATTGTAGATTATTTTGGTCTATGAGTATAGCCTAACCTTCTTTGGCATTAAGATAGCTTTATCGTCATATTATTCTTTGTCGTACATTCTTAAAATAAACAAAAAGGAGACTACGAGGGCAGACTTTGATTTGATAAATCCAGAGAAATTGACTGTCTAGTCCGAGTGACCTACAACAAACTCAACCAAATGTCATTGAATTATGGATGTGAGAGGTTGCTGCTACAGACCATGGAACAGCTCTCAAAATGTAGCCTAGCTATCTTGTAACAACATATAACAACCACTCCGAATTGGAAACATTACTACAGACGCCCACTCTCAAAGATAACGGATTACATGCGTGCTGGGCAATGTAAGTAGCTTAGCCTACCTTGGAACACAACTCGGAGAAGAGCGGTCTATTTCCCATGTCGCAAAAAGATTCATAGGCACGGGCATGGGACCATCCGACCCACCCGAATTCGAACCCATGCCTCCCGCTCCAACCGCGGCTCCGGGAGCAGAGGGCATAGGTGCCGGGGGTGGTCCACCGATCCCGCCGCCGCTACCTGGGTTCAGGAAAGCGGCCCGCACTCCTCCTCTCTCTACGGCCGCCGCCATCATCGCCTCTCCCGGGGTAGCAGCAGGCTATCAGGCTGTGATGCTCGCTCGCGTAGCCACTCTCGGCTATATCGCAGAAACTTGTCAGTGTAGCAGGCAGCTCAAGGCTAGCATATCGAGATAGTGCTGAAACAGAGGCGTCCAGACACAAATCTGGCCGGGGCGTTATTAAACACGCACACACAAAAACGAGGTACGGTTCTACTATTGGACGCTAGGGGCACCAGCAGATTTTTCAACGGGGCGGGTCATTGGTTGTTTGTAAATAAAAAATCAGAGCTGAATATTATTGGATTATAATAACATTATTATATGTAATTAACCGCCATGTGATTATAGCTAGTAGACAATTATTAGTATATGCATAATTATTTATTGGACATTTTATGACCATAGTAAGAAACGTTATTTATAGACTAATGATAAAATATATCAGGGATCATAATCAGGATTCATAATAAATATGGCTGGAACAACCAAAGAAATATCCCTTAATATAAAATCCTACTCCTCTACTAGCCCACAATCCATTCCTAAGAAAGAAATGGCAAGTCATATTAAAAACGTTATTTTTATATATATAAAACAATCTGCTGTGTCGCTTACACATTCCATTAAGATTTGGAGAAAATATGTTTCTGGAACACTTCATTTGATGTTCTGCTTGTAATGTGTTTCTTACATAGTTTATTTTGTGTGTGCTTAATTTAGGTTGGTATTTGCACTTTGGGGACTATTCCATTGGTTTCATTGTACTTGGCAAACTAAATAACTTCACATATAGGCCTGTTTGACCCAGGTTTGATCTCCAACTGTAATTTATGTCAGTATTGGTGCTAATGACTCGTGGACAGACTGAGTACTGACTAGGACAGGGCTTGACTTGGTCCCAGCCAATAAGGAGGACCCACACCTTGTTTACTGTGATGTAGTGCCTTCCAGTGGCAATCAAATATACATTTACTGCTTCTACTACTGAATTTATATGTGCTTCTAGCTTGTATAGGGACAATGCATGCATATCTTCTCTTCTGCTCATATCTGAGATTAACAGGAGTAAAGGATTCTAGTGTAGTTACAATGCATTTTAAAGACTTGTCATGAGCATGTGTATTTATTAGAGATCCCCATTAGCTTCTGCCAAGGCAGCAGCTACTCTTCCTGGGGTCCAAACACATTAAGGCACTTATATTACATATAAAACAAAATGTAAAACAGTACATCATGTAACATTATTACACCACTACATATCTACAATACAACAATGCATAATACCATCATACAACAATAATACAATGTACGTGTGTGTAGAGTGTGTGTGCTAGCGCTTGTGTAAGTATGCGTGTTTCTGTCTCTTCACAGTTTTTACCTGTTTTTAAAAATCTTGATTCTTCTGCTTACATCAGTTACCTGATGTTGAATAGAGTTCCATGTAGTCATGGCTCTATGTAGTACTGTGCGCCTCCCATAGTCTGTGCTGGACTTGGGGATTGTGAAGAGACCTCTGGTGGCATGTCTTGTGGGGTATGCATGTGTAACTGATGTGAAATGGCTAGCTAGTTTGTGGGGTGCGTGCTAATAGCGTTTCAATCGGTGAAGTCACTTGCGCTGAGACCTTGAAGTAGTTGTTCCCCTTGCTCTGCAAGGGCCATGGCTTTTGTGGAGCGATGGGTAATGATGCTTCGTGGGAGGCAGTTGTTGCTGTGTGCAGAGGGTCCCTGGTTCGAGCCCAGGTAGGGACGAGGAGAGGGACGGAAGCAATACTGTTACACATGGGTGTCCGAGCTGTGTGCTAGTAGTCTAAACAGATAGCTCGGTACATTTAGCTTGTCAACACCTCTTACAAAACAAGTAGTGAAGAAGTCAATCTATCTTCCACTTTGAGCCATGACAGATTAGATTGACATGCATATAATTCATGTTAACTCCCCGTGTACTTTTAAGGGCCAGCTGTGCTGCCCTGTTCTGAGTCAATTGTAATTTTCCTAAGTCCCTCTTTGTGGCTCCTGACCACACTACTGAACAGCAGTTGAGGTGTGACAAAACTAGGGCCTGTAGGACCTGCCTTGTTGATAGTGTTGTTAAGCAGGCACAGCAGCGCTTTATTATGGACAGACTTCTCCCCATCTTAGCTACTGTTGTATCAATATGTTTTGACCATGACAGTTTACAATCCAGGGTTACTCCAAGCAGTTTTTGAAATATTTAGGACTAACTTATTCCTTGCCACCCATTCGGAAACTAACTGCAGCTCTTTGTTAAGTGTTGCAGTCATTTCAGTCGCTGTAGTAGCTGACGTGTATAGTGTTGAGTCATCTGCATGCATAGAACACACTGGCTTTACTCAGTGGCATAAAGATTGAAAAATGTATATGACACCCTCAGAATGTCTTATTATCCTCTTATAATGATCCTGACTAACATAACAAACATTTTAAGTCAGTTGAACCTGTGCTACACAGATCCATATTATAAGCGATGTGATAAAACAAACATTACAAGGGCTCATACATGGTTATGTCAAGTAATAAAGCACATGACCTGATAGCTTTACGTCTGATGGCTTTACGGCTTTAAGTGTTCCTGCAGTTCTCAAAGGAAATCATATTTCTAAACCAAAATATACTGGGTAGACAAGTGCACCAGATCAGACAGTTCGCCATCACTAATTGAATGAGAGGCAACAACTGTCCTCACTTACTTTTGGTGGCGTAACATTTTCTGGCCTATCCAGACCAATAATAAATTATCTCTGAGCGAGCGAGTCCAGGGCTGCGTTCAGTACGTGTTTACGTCCTGGAACGTTCAATTGAACTGAAACGGTGCTGTACCAAAGATTGTCTATTATATTTAGAAGAAGTCGATTGACCACTCTAACAATGGAAATGTATGTCCTCAAAGATGGAAAGCAGGCTGGAGGAGGCGAGATCAAATGGGACCATTCTAGACAATGAGAGGGCAGATACGCATGTGAACAACAGGCCATAGAGATAGATAGTGGATTCATCTTTGCAGCTGTGCCATTATAGTGTCTGTGACAGAATGGTAAGCGCCATTGATGTTATCTCTATTTTAAAGTAGTCAATTTTCTTCTTAATTCATTGATTGCGCCCAACTCATAGGAATACCCTTTCAGTTGATTACTACTGAAATCCTCAATGGCAAGGTCCATGTTAAAATGGGTTATGTCCATGATGTGTCCTCTATCTCTATGACAACAAGCACAACTCCAAAGTTAGTCATTTTCTTTCGAAGTTTCCGAAAATGTCACGTGCGTCCACTTATATCAGTTTATTCATAACAACCTAACCATTACGACACTTCTATTTGATTGAATCAAATAAGCCTCATGTAGTAAATTAGCAATTACATTTTTTGTTGACCAAATTTGACACGCTCTCATTGACCTCCATACAAAAATTATTCGCTTCGTGGGCTTATTTTTGGTTGACAGATCTTGAGTAAAACCTCTCGCTTCGCCTCTTCTTCTCTGGCTGTACTGAACGACCAGTTGAAAAACGGGGAGGAGTTGGGTTGTGGGTTGGGTAACGCTGTCAGCATGGCCACTTCCCTTTAAAAACGTATCTCATGGCTTGAAACCACACCTGACCAAAAGGGAGCTAATATACCTCAAAGTCTGTTCAAGAACGTACAAGAGTCTTTTGGGGAAACGAGTCGTTCAGTGCAAACCGTTCCACCGCGTACCAAACATTCAAGTGTACTGAACCCACCTCAGCTTGGGAGACGGCAAATGAACGGTGACTGTCTAGCGAGTCCAGCCATGGTTTCATCTCGCTGTAATATTCTCAGTCAGATTTAGATCGCTCAACATGATAAAATAATTCAACAAAATAATTTAATAGAACTGAATGAAGACCCTTTTCTCTTGGTCACAGACGGATGAAATCCCTCCGTGCTAAAACTGAAGCTGTAACGAGTCTGCACACATTTCAATGTTGTCTCTGCGCTGCTCAGTGGACGTTTAGGAGAAAATTATTTGTTGACAGTTAAATGAAACAGTGCCAATATTGTACTGTCACTAAGTACGATCATAATTATTTTAAAGTTTTAAGAAATGTAAAATATTATAGTAAGCAGTGGCGATCCATCCACCTGTTTTGAGCCAGCTCCAAAATGCAGGTGTTTCAACCTAGCTCAGTGTTTTCTGTGGTGGTGGGGCAGCAGTGGAAAGTACAGAGCGTAAGAGTTGGTAATGTTCCCTAGTTGCACCATGATTGGCTCAGTGTTCTGTCACTCACGGGGACACTACTTCACCGCAAAATCTACGGTGAGAGCTCGAAAAAGTAATCCCCTTTGGTGATTTACATTTGAAGTGCCCATCCAAGAAGGCTCAAGGTCATTGGCCACAGAAAAAAAGATGTCAAATCACATATCTAGAGGCGAAAGAAACACACACCTATTTAGGCGAGTTGCTGGCTATCGGAGTGGAACACTTTAAAAATTAAGGAGAGCCACACACTCGAGCTCAGATGCAAAAATATTTATGTCCAACGTTTCGACAGGCAAGCTGTCTTCATCAGGGTATAATGACTTTAAATTAAAGACCCAGGCAACCTCTCGTTTTAACAATAAATTGTCGAGGTCACCCCCTCTCCTAGGGAGGGTGACATGTTCGATGCCAATATAACGTAGAGACGAAATCGAGTGGTTTTCTTCCAAAAAGTGGGTCGCAACTGTCGAGTTTTTGCACCGAATGGTGCTACGATGCTCCGAGATACGTACTTTTAATTTGCGCTTTGTTTTACCCACATAATTTTTACCACAAGGACAAGTTATAAAATAAATAACAGCCTTAGTGGAGCACGTGATAACACCTTTGATTGGGATCTGTTTCCCTGTTTAAGGGTGTTTGAAGGATCTACATTTATATGTGCTATTGCATTGAGCACAGCCATTACACTTCCATCCAGTAGGAGCGCAAATACACGTTGTGCAGGGATATCTTGGGGTGGTAAATCAGAGTTTACCAGTTGATCTCTGAGGTTTCTGCCCCGCGAGAATACGACCAAGGGAAGGTCCAAAAACACATTACCGATACTATCATCGGATCTTAGAATGTGCCAATGTTTGTGAACGATTCCCTTAATTTGTTCAGAGCACTTTGAATAGCAGGTAGTTAGAACGCAAGAATGCTTATTTTTGCGAGACTGACCTTGAAAAAGGTAATGTCTTGTTTTTTTTCTTTTTTCTCAATGGCAGTATTAATCTGACCATTTTTTTCGCCTTGAATTTTCTTTGCGTCTCAGCCATATTTCTGTTGAAATGTGATTATTTTTACAAATTCTTTTGATTCGACAGAATTGGCTGTAGGGAAAACTGTTTTTCAAGGGAAGTGGGTGACAACTATCAGCCCTCAACAAACTAGAACATTATCTTCACACAAGATCAGAAGATCAAGAAAACTGATTTGACGTGTATCAGATTGTATAGTAAATCTCAGATGCTCAGAACAGGAGTTAAGAAAAGCATGGAACACCTGGAGCTGTTTTGCATCACCCCTCCACAGAACAAAAATATCATCAATATACAATTTCCAAATAATGATGTTGTGCAAGAAAACAAGCAAGCTAGCAAGCTAGACAAGCAGTCATCATCATGAATCAAGTGGATAATCTACTAGCAAATCCTTTTCAATCCTTGTCATATGAAGAGAAATGATAGATAAAATGTATTGGTGCTCATTGGACATAAACATTACACAACACGTTGCATATCGCAAATTCAGCAATGAGTGGTTTGGAAGGAGTTAGTAGCTAAAGCAATTACTAGCCTGCTATTCTGTGGAGTAGATGTGTGGTCCTAGTCTGGGTTTAAGGGTCTCTTTTCCAAGCTTAAAAGGATAGACATTCACATGCAACACCATGGGTCAGACAAAAGTTTAATACATTGGGCATGCTGTCAATCCAGCATAATTTCTGCCGCGTTCAAAACAACTAGAAACTCGGAAATCTCAGACTTCATTGAGTTCAAGACAACTGGGAACTCCGACTGGGAAAATACATTGTAAACGGTCATCCAACTTGGAATTCCAAGTCGGGAACTCGGGCCTTTTTCTAGAGCTCTGACCTGAAGATCTCTGACGTCATGATTCAACCTTGTTTTTTACGAGTTCCCAGTTGTCTTGAAAGCATCATAAATCCAAAGAATGTCAGACTTTGATGACAAATTTTCCCAAAATAAGGCCCGTCGCACCACCTTCCTGTTCAAGTGATTACAGCACAACAAGGTGAGTCCAAAAATATCTTGTATGCTGCTGCATATATAATGTAATATGCCAGGGAGATATGTACACTGTAGCTAAGAAAGTACTATGTGTATGTTGTGTAGTAAGCTGTTAGTAGCCCATGTGCCTCACCCTAATAATTTGGTCTATTTTCAATTTCGCCTACTGTTCTGACTTGGTGGTGCACACGTAGCCTATAGCCTGTTTTAGAGCCTATCATCATCAAATATTGTAAGAGCTTCCATTGTCTGCTTATATGCCCCCTATTTATCCTACGGTTCTGACTTGGTGTATAGGGAGAATACTGTAAGAATGGCCCATGTTCTGAATTCTGACGCTGTACATTTCAAAAGTGCTTAACAAATAGTTATATTGACTACATCTGTTTTAGCTCGCTCATTAATGTCTTAAACAAAATTACAGATTGCCTCTCATCCGCTCATCATTCGCTTATGCCATAGTTTGTACATCTCAATTGTCAGTGGAAACCACATTTGTTTAACAAGTCAGCCATATCAGCTATGTTTTTTAAAAAGTCAGTAAATGAGGATGAATTAACTGTTTTGCTGCCAAACAAGGCTCGCTGATAGCCAGGTGTCGCGATGGTAAGGATTCACTCCATGGTGAGATGAAAAGAAAGCTCTGCTGTTGGGACAGCTTTATGTAGGCCCTCAGAGTTTGTGGGTTGTGTTTGTCACCATTATAGTGCAATTCATTTATTTTTTATTGTTGTGTTGTGTAGTGACTTTCCTGGCATTTGCCTAAACAGGATTTACATGCTAAAATAGCCACTGATAGTAAGTCATTTATAGTTTCATTGTAACTATATTTAGAAAGCATTTCAGTCATTTCAAGCCCTATTGATCCACTTCTGTTAGATAGGTAAAAAAATCATAGGATTTTTCATATTTCATAACATTTGTACTATGTACTTGATTCCTCAAAATTGAGTACACCTCAGCAATGTATCAATTTTTTTTTTTACCAGAAAAGTGAGTTCCAGACTTGCATAAGCAGAAAATAACCCCATACCTACTGTAAAATATACTGGTTGATCTTTAATGTTATTGGGATATTTTGCTTCCACTGGTCCTGGGGCCATTGTTAAGGTCATCATGAACTTTACCCAGTATCAGGACATTTTAATCAAAAACCTGCCTCTGCCAGGGGGATGAAAGTTGGCCGCAAGAGGATCTTCCAGCAAGACAAACGCAAAACGTGTAGTTTGAATTGAAGAGGGCAGTCCATAAGCACAGATGAAGGATATCAAGGAACTGTAAGGATTCCATATGGAGGAATGGTCTAAGATCCCTATTGTATTTTCAGCTGTGTGAAGCTGGTGTACAAAACCAAAAGGAAAATATGAAAAAACGAAATTTAAGAAAAGGAAGCATAGAAATAGCACACATGGAACAGAACTACAACTTCTTAGACTTGCTTTCAATGAGAATGACAGATATATAACTCGATAACCCAAAAAGTTCCATATTGCAGCTTTAAGTCAAATTTTGTGCCCAGCTAGCACATAATGTTCTGAGACCATATGTTTCTTAGAGCTTGGTGAGAGCATGGTTGTCCTATGCTTATTTAGCATAACACCTTCCCACGTTCTGGGAATGGTGCAAGGTAGTTGCTTGGCTTTGAAATATTCTCAGCACATTTAAGGAATTTGACAAAATCATTTTCTTGATATTTCATTACTTTAAGAAACAACGTTCTTCTGTGGGAATTTCAGTACTTCAGCATAACGTTTCCTACAGGTTGCCTTATGGTGCTATTTAAAGTGTTCTCAGAACATTCATATTCTCAGAACATTAAGAAAACTGTCCATAAAACAACAAGAAAAATGTAGTAACGTTCAAATAATGTTCTAAGAATGTTATTTAAAAACATATATATTCTGTTTTCAGTGTCAACAAAACTCTCTATCTTGTTTAGTGTGTTCAAGTGTGTTGGCCGAGCCCACTAATTGCCCACCTGAACTTAATGAGTGCTTGGTTCTTTTGAAATAGGGTCTGTTTGAACAGCTTTCTTTGAGTTGACCATCCTGGTGGCGCATTGGACTAATTTTAATGCCTAAGCAAATAACTGTCCACGTGTCATCTCTGTGCTTGGAATTCAAAACAGTTAACCCAAACTAATCTAGCAGTGTTATTAAATGTCTTATTGAAACATTCAGTGAAAGTTTAAAGGAAATTATTCAAAAACCTCCAAATAACTTTTACATTTCTTTCAAAACATTCACAACATTTAGAGAATGTTCTCAGAGTGTTATTTAATTACCTTCAAATAACCTAGAATTTCCGTTCTCATAACGCTAATAAAACCACCCAGAAAACTTTCAGGGAATCATAGTAAAACATTCTCAGAAGCTTTTTGCATCCCAAAAATGTACATTCCCAGAACAGGCAAAATGTTAACTTCTGTTCTCAGAATCTTAAAAAAACATTCCCAGAACTAATAGGAATCCAAAAATGTACGTTCCCACAGCTTCCAAGGAACCAAGTGTGCTAGCTGGGTGAAAATGTGACTTAAGTAGAAGTTTGGGATGTGCATATCACCCTTGTGTTACGATTTGCCCCATAGAGATGAATCATGATGTCAATAACTTGTGGGGCTTTTGGCTTGTCTTTCTCAGGTGGATGAGGGCTTCAAAAGGATGATCTGGGAGACAAACCAAGGCCTCATCCGTCAACACAACCTGGAGGTAAAAATGTGAAAGCACATCTTCACCCTGGGAATGAACCAGTTTGGAGACATGGTAAGACAACCGACAATTGTAATTAGATCAGCAATTGGATGAGCATGAAACATGAATTGAAGAAATGTACGAAATGTAAATAGGAAAGATAGCAGCTTTTACAGATTGTTTTACTAAGTCCCAGATAAAGGGGACGTTCAGAATTTTACAACTTAATATTAAAGAGAAACTGAACCCCCACAACTCTTTATCTATTTGAAATGGCATCGATAGTAGTAATAAACATACATTCTAGTGACAAAATTGATTCAAATGTGTAAGTAGGATAACATTCGGCATAAAGTGGGTATTTTCCAAAACTGTGTTTTGTGAGATTTAATGTAACTTGAAATGTTATCACTTAAGAGGTAAATAGTAGGCCTACCTGTTTCTCCCATTGAAGACATTGGATGTCAGTTCGCTCCAGCAAGACACAAAACATATATGGCTAAGAAGTAGTGTGTGATGCTGTATGCTGTATTGTAGACAGTGGAGATTTTAGCATGTCAATCTTGGTGGTGCATGCAGGCTAGCAAAGCCACTACACAACACTAATCAATACATTAATTGGACTATGACGGTGACAAACAGTTAGGGCCTACTTAAAGGTGTCCTAACAGCAGAGTCCCAACAGCACTCCCAACACCTTACCACTGTTACACCTGGCTGTTAGCGGAGTCTTGTCTGACAGCAAAACAGTTCATTCAGCCTCATTTACTGCCTTTAAAAAAAAATATATATAGCTGATATAGCTGACTTGCTTAAACAAATGTGGTTTCTACTGACAATTGAGATGTACAAACTATGGCACAAGGGGATGACAAGCGGATAAGAGGTAATCCGTCATTTCGATTAAGACATTACTGAGTGAGCTAGGACGGATGTATTCTCCCTGTACAGTACACGAAGTCAGAACCGTAGACAATGAAAGGTCTTACAATATTCGATGATGATATTTCTCTAAAACAGGCTATAGGCTACATGTGCACCACCAAGTTAGAAAATAAGACTAAATTATGAGGGGAAAGGGGACCAAATTATTAGGGTGAGGCACATGGGCTACTAACAGCTTACTACACAACAAACACGTAGTATTACTTTCTTGGCTACAGTATACGTATCTCCCTGGCATATTACATCATACATACAGCAGCATACAAGACATTTTTGGACTCACCTTGTTGTGGTGTACTCACTTGAACAGGAAGGTGGTGCGGCGGTCCTTCTTGTGGGCAAGTGTTGTCATCAAACTTTGTTATCAAAGTCTGTCATTCTCTGCATTTATGGTGCTTTCAAGACAACTGGGAACTCGTAAAAAACAAGCTCGAATCATGACGTTAGCTCTAGAAAGAGGCCTGAGTTCCCAACTTGGAAAACCGAGTTGAATGATCGTTCAAAACGTATTTTCCCAGTCGGAGCTAGTTTTTCTTTCAGAGTTCCCAGTCTTGAACTCACTGAAGTCTGACATTTCCCAGTTGCAAGTTTCCAGTTGTTTTGAAAGTGGCAGAAGTCATGCTGGATTGACAGCATGGCCAATGTTGAATGTTTATCCTTTTAAACTTGGAAAAGAGACCATTAAACCCAGACTTGGACCACAAATCCACTCCACTGAATAACAGGCTTACTGCCACTGATCTCTTCCAAACCACTCATTGTTGAATTTGCTATTTCTAACTTGCTGTGTAATGTTTATGTCCAATGGCCAATGAGTACCGATAGGATTTATCTATACTTTCTCTTCATAATTTCTCTTCATATGACAAGGCTTGAAAAATATTTGCAAGTAGATTGTCGACTTGATTCATGGTGATGACTGCTAGCTTGCTAGCTAAAATGTTGAAAGTATGACGTTGAAATGATCAGTCCAATTAAAGCTACTAATGATATAATGGGGTTTGATATAATTTTATCTGTGGCCAATGACCTTGAGCCTTCTTGGATGGGCACTTCTAATGTAACTCTACGGCAGCACCCAAGGGGCTTGTGACAGAACACTGAGCCAATCATGGTGCAACTAGCGAAATAACCAACCCCTATGCGCCATAATTTTCGCTGGCTGCCCCACCACCACAGAAAGCCCAGAGCTATGCTGAAACACCTGCATTTTGTAGCTGCCTTACTCAAGAAAGCAAAAATGAGACCATCTTTGTATGCGACTTTATGAACTCAATATTATATATATTTTTGACATTGTTTGCAAACTGATATGTGACACGTATTAATGCCAAAATAACATGCAAAACAGACATGGGGAACAGACATGGGGAAGGGTACCAAAAAATGTCTGCAGCATTAAAGGTCCCCAAGAACACAGGGGCCTCCATAATTCTTAAACGGAAGAAGTTTGAAACCACCAAGACTCTTCCTAGAGCTGGCCGTCCGGCCAAACTGAGCAATCGGGGAAGAAGGGCCTTGGTCAGGGGGGTGATCAAGACCCTAATGGTCACTTTGACAGAGCTCCAGAGTTCCTCTGTGGATATGGAAGAACCTTCCAGAAGGACAACCATCTCTGCAGCACTCCACCAATCAGGCCTTTATGGTAGAGTGGCCAGAGGGAATCCACTCCTCAGGGAAAGGCACATGACAAGCTGCTTGGAGTTTGCCAAAAGGCACCTAAAGACTCTCAAACCATCAGAAACAAGATTCACTGGTCTGATGAAACCAAGCTTGAACTCTTACTGTGGGGATGTTTTTCATTGGCAGGAACTGGGAGACTAGTCAGGATCGAGGCAAAGATGAACGGAGCAAGGTACAGAGAGATCCTTGATGAAAACCTGCTCCAGAGCGTTCAGGACCTCAGACTGGGGCGAAGGTTCATCTTCCAACAGGACAACGACCCTAAGCACACAGCCAAGACAATGCAAGAGTGTCTTCGGGACAAGTCTCTGAATATCCTTGAGCCCGGACTTGAATCCGATATAACATCTCTGGAGAGTCCTGAAAATAGCTGTGCAGTGACGCTCCCCATCCAACCTGACAGAGCCTGAGAGGATCTGCAGAGAACAATGGGAGAAACTCCCCAAATATAGGTGTGCCAAGCTTGTAGCGTCAACCCAAGAAGACTCAAGGCTGTAATCGCTGCCAAAGGTGCTTCAACAAAGTACAGAGTAAAGGATCTTAATACTTATGTAAATGTGTTTCTGTTTTTTAAAATAAATTTGCAACAATTTAAAAAAAACTGTTTTTGCAGGTGTGTGGAGTTTGATGAGGGAAAAACATTATTGAATCCATTTGAGAATAAGGCTGTAACGTAACAAAATGTGGAAAAAGTCAAGGGGTCTGAATACTTTCCGAATGCAACTATGTGTGCATTTTTTGGGTGTAATTCATACGTTTGTGTAATTCATATATTTATCTCAATGTATGATTAAGATTTTAGCTTGATTAAGAGCACATTTAATTAATATATAATAAAGTAAATTCACAGCCAGGTTACCACAAGTTGTGTTGTGTGAAGTTAAAGCTAGAATCCTTAGTTGCATCCATAGCTCTGTCCACAAATTTGAGAATGGTTACATTTCTCCAGGCCCATCACTCAGCTTTTAAGGTATTTATTTATTATATCATGCTGTATGCTCTCTCTCTCTCGCTGAAGTATTATCAATAGGGACTTGCGTCATAAAGTATTGCAAGTCAAATTTATCCTCAGGTAGACTCCCTTCACAGGTAGTGTATGCGTGTGTGCATGTGCATGTTTACATACCTGCAGTAGCTGTGAATAAGACAGTTCCTGAACACAACTAGGGCGGCTTGAATTGAATTGAATTCTCATGGTCTACCAAAAGGTGGCAGAATTGTCCAGCAGTTGTGCTTTGCTGATTGAAGTTACAACATAGATAGACAGGCCTTCTTTGCATACAGTGCCTTGCGAAAGTATTCGGCCCCCTTGAACTTTGCGACCTTTTGCCACATTTCAGGCTTCAAACATAAAGATATAAAACTGTATTTTCTTGTGAAGAATCAACAACAAGTGGGACACAATCATAAAGTGGAACGACATTTATTGGATATTTCAAACTTTTTTAACATATCAAAAACTGAAAAATTGGGCGTGCAAAATTATTCAGCCCCTTTACTTTCAGTGCAGAAAACTCTCTCCAGAAGTTCAGTGAGGATCTCTGAATGATCCAATGTTGACCTAAATGACTAATGATGATAAATACAATCCACCTGTGTGTAATCAAGTCTCCGTATAAATGCACCTGCACTGTGATAGTCTCAGAGGTCCGTTAAAAGCGCAGAGAGCATCATGAAGAACAAGGAACACACCAAGCAGGTCCGAGATACTGTTGTGAAGGAGTATCAGACCACTGCAAATCTACCAAGACCTGGCCGTCCCTCTAAACTTTCAGCTCATACAAGGAGAAGACTGATCAGAGATGCAGCCAAGAGGCCCATGATCACTCTAGATGAACTGCAGAGATCTACAGCTGAGGTGGGAGACTCTGTCCATAGGACAACAATCAGTCGTATATTGCACAAATCTGGCCTTTATGGAAGAGTGGCAAGAAGAAAGCCATTTCTTAAAGATATCCATAAAAAGTGTTGTTTAAAGTTTGCCACAAGCCACCTGGGAGACACACCAAACATGTGGAAGAAGGTGCTCTGGTCAGATGACACCAAAAAACAATGCAAAACGTTATGTTTGGCGTAAAAGCAACACAGCTGAACACACCATCCCCACTGTCAAACATGGTGGTGGCAGCATCATGGTTTGGGCCTGCTTTTCTTCAGCAGGGACAGGGAAGATGGTTAAAATTGATGGGAAGATGGATGGAGCCAAATACAGGACCATTCTGGAAGAAAACCTGATGGAGTCTGCAAAAGACCTGAGACTGGGACGGAGATTTGTCTTCCAACAAGACAATGATCCAAAACATAAAGCAAAATCTACAATGGAATGGTTCACAAATAAACATATCCAGGTGTTAGAATGGCCAAGTCAAAGTCCAGACCTGAATCCAATCGAGAATCTGTGGAAAGAACTGAAAACTGCTGTTCACAAATGCTCTCCATCCAACCTCACTGAGCTCGAGCTGTTTTGCAAGGAGGAATGGGAAAAAATGTCAGTCTCTCGATGTGCAAAACTGATAGAGACATACCCCAAGCGACTTACAGCTGTAATCGCAGTAAAAGGTGGCGCTACAAAGTATTAACTTAAGGGGGCTGAATAATTTTGCACGCCCAATTTTTCAGTTTTTGATATGTTAAAAAAGTTTGAAATATCCAATAAATGTCGTTCCACTTCATGATTGTGTCCCACTTGTTGTTGATTCTTCACAAAAAAATACAGTTTTATATCTTTATGTTTGAAGCCTGAAATGTGGCAAAAGGTCGCAAAGTTCAAGGGGGCCGAATACTTTCGCAAGGCACTGTACATGCCAAAAATCGAATCAAATTTTATTTGTCACATACACATGGTTAGCAGATGTTAATGCGAGTGTAACGAAATGCTTGTGCTTCTAGTTACGATAATGCAGTAATAACCAACGAGTAATCTAACTTAACAATTCCACAACAACTACCTTATACACACAAGTGCAAAGGCATAAAGAATATGTCCATAAAGATATATAAATGAGTGATGGTGTTATGCACGTGAGTGAGGACCCAAAAGCGGTTTAACAAAAACAGAGTCCTTTAATGTCAAAACACAGGTAAGACATAGATCCTCTTCAAATGTATATGATGGCAAAATAAACAACCCGCAGAGAGGGCGACAAATGAAACATAAAGTCCTTCTGATAATCACAGAATAGTTCCCCTTCTAGCAGCAGAGGAGAATAGCTGGGTTAGCGGCGACAGACTGCTGGTCTCTCTGGGTAGGCGCGGGTCGTAGAGGACAGAGGTACCTGATCACACGTAGCATCAGATGAACAGGCAGATTCCGACAGGACAGGACAAGGGTGAAGCAAACGAGACGATAGTTTGGTTCTGGCATGAGAAACTCAAACGAGAATCTGACAAAGACAGAAGCAGGAACAGAGAGAGAAATAGAGACCTAATCAGAGGGAAAAAAGGGAACAGGTGGGAAAAGGGTGAACGAGGTAGTTAGAGAAGATGAGGAGCAGCTGGGGGAAGGAGAGGAAGAGAAGGTAACCTAATACGACCAGCAGAGGGAGACGGAGTGAAGAGAAAGAACAGGAACAAGACATAATATGACAGTACCCCCCCACTCACCGAGCGTCTCCTGGCGCACTCGAGTAGGAAACCTGGCGGCAACGGAGGAAATCATCGATCAGCGAACGGTCCAGCACGTCCCGAGAGGGAACCCAACTCCTTTCCTCAGGACCGTACCCCTCCCAATCCACTAGGTACTGATGACCACGGCCCCGAGGACGCATGTCCAAAATCTTACGGACCCTGTAGATAGGTGCGCCCTCGACAAGGATGGGGGGGGGGGGGAAGACGAGCGGGGGCGCGAAGAACGGGCTTAACACAGGAGACATGGAAGACCGGGTGGACGCGACGAAGATATCGCGGAAGAAGAAGTCGCACTGTGACAGGATTAATGATCTGAGAAATACGGAACGGACCAATGAACCGCGGGGTCAACTTGCGAGAAGCTGTCTTAAGGGGAAGGTTCTGAGTGGAGAGCCAAACTCTCTGACCGCGACAATATCTAGGACTCTTAGTTCTACGCTTATTAGAGGCTCTCACAGTCTGCGCCCTATAACGGCAAAGTGCAGACCTGACCCTCTTCCAGGTGCGCTCGCAACGTTGGACAAAAGCCTGAGCGGAGGGGACGCTGGACTCGGTGAACTGAGACGAGAACAGCGGAGGCTGGTACCCGAGGCTACTCTGAAAAGGAGGTAGCCCGGTCCCAGACGAAGGAAGCGAGTTGTGGGCGTATTCTGCCCAGGGGAGCTGTTCTGACCAAGACGCAGGGTTACGAAAAGAAAGACTGCGTAAGATGCGACCAATAGTCTGATTGGCCCGTTCTGCTTGACCGTTAGACTGGGGGTGAAAGCCGGAAGAGAGACTGACGGAAGCCCCAATCAAACGGCAAAACTCCCTCCAAAATTGAGACGTGAATTGCGGACCCCTGTCCGAAACGACGTCTGACGGAAGGCCATGAATTCTGAAAACATTCTCGATGATGATTTGTGCCGTTTCTTTAGCAGAAGGGAGCTTAGCGAGGGGAATAAAATGAGCCGCCTTAGAGAACCTATCGACAACCGTAAGAATAACAGTCTTCCCCGCTGACGAAGGCAGTCCGGTGATAAAATCTAAGGCGATGTGAGACCACGGTCGAGAGGGAATGGGAAGCGGTCTGAGACGGCCGGCAGGAGGGGAGTTACCGGACTTAGTCTGCGCGCAGACCGAACAAGCAGCCACGAAACGACGCGTGTCATGCTCCCGAGTGGGCCACCAAAAACGCTGGCGAATGGAAGCAAGCGTACCCCGAACGCCGGGGTGGCCGGCTAACTTGGCAGAGTGAGCCCACTGAAGAACGGCCAGACGAGTAGGAACGGGAACGAAAAGAAGGTTCCTAGGACAAGCGCGCGGCGACGGAGTGTGAGTGAGTGCTTGCTTTACCTGCCTCTCAATTCCCCAGACAGTCAACCCGACAACACGCCCCTCAGGGAGAATCCCCTCGGGGTCAGTGGAGGCTACTGAAGAACTGAAGAGACGAGATAAAGCATCAGGCTTGGTGTTCTTAGAGCCCGGACGATAAGAAATTACGAACTCGAAACGAGCGAAAAACAGCGCCCAACGAGCCTGACGCGCATTAAGTCGTTTGGCAGAACGGATGTACTCAAGGTTCCTATGGTCAGTCCAAACGACAAAAGGAACGGTCGCCCCCTCCAACCACTGTCGCCATTCGCCTAGGACTAAGCGGATGGCGAGCAGTTCGCGGTTTCCCACATCATAGTTACGTTCCGACGGCGACAGGCGATAAGAAAAATACGCGCAAGGGTGGACCTTGTCGTCAGAGAGGGAGCGCTGAGAAAGAATGGCTCCCACGCCCACCTCTGACGCGTCAACCTCGACAACGAACTGTCTAGAGACGTCAGGTGTAACAAGGATAGGTGCGGATGTAAAACGATTCTTGAGGAGATCAAAAGATCCCTGGGCGGAAACGGACCACTTAAAGCACGTCTTGACAGAAGTAAGGGCTGTGAAAGGAGCTGCCACCTGACCGAAATTACGGATGAAACGACGATAGAAATTCGCGAAGCCGAGAAAGCGCTGCAGCTCGACGCGTGACTTAGGGACGGGCCAATCAATGACAGCTTGGACCTTAGCGGGATCCATCTTAATGCCTTCAGCGGAAATAACAGAACCGAGAAATGTGACGGAGGAGGCATGAAAAGTGCACTTCTCAGCCTTCACAAAAAGACAATTCTCTAAAAGGCGCTGGAGGACACATCGAACGTGCTGAACATGAATCTGGAGTGACAGTGAAAAAATCAGGATATCGTCAAGGTAAACGAAAACAAAGATGTTCAGCATGTCTCTCAGGACGTCATTGACTAATGCCTGAAAGACAGCTGGAGCGTTAGCGAGGCCGAAAGGAAGAACCCGGTATTCAAAGTGCCCTAACGGAGTGTTAAACGCCGTCTTCCACTCGTCCCCCTCCCTGATGCACACGAGATGGTAAGCGTTACGAAGGTCCAACTTAGTGAAAAACCTGGCTCCCTGCAGGATCTCGAAGGCTGAAGACATAAGAGGGAGCGGATAACGATTCTTCACTGTTATGTCATTCAGCCCTCGATAATCTATGCAGGGGCGCAGGGACCCGTCCTTCTTCTTAACAAAAAAAAACCCCGCTCCGGCGGGAGAGGAGGGGGGGACTATGGTACCGGCGTCAAGAGCTACAGACAAATAATCTTCGAGAGCCTTACGTTCGGGAGCCGACAGAGAGTATAGTCTACCCCGGGGGGGGAGTGGTTCCCGGAAGGAGATCAATACTACAATCATACGACCGGTGTGGAGGAAGAGAGGTGGCCCTGGACCGACTGAACACCGTGCGCAGATCGTGATATTCCTCCGGCACCCCTGTCAAATCACCAGGCTCCTCCTGTGAAGAAGAGACAGAGGAAACAGGAGGGATAGCAGACATTAAACATTTCACATGACAAGAGACGTTCCAGGAGAGGATATAATTACTAGACCAATTAATAGAAGGATTATGACAAACTAGCCAGGGATGGCCCAGAACAACAGGTGTAAAAGGTGAACGAAAAATAAAAAAGAAAGGGTTTCGCTATGATTACCAGGGACAGTGAGGGTTAAAGGTAGCGTCTCACGCTGAATCCTGGGGAGAGGACTACCATCCAAAGCGAACAAGGCCGTGGGCTCCCTTAACTGTCTGAGAGGAATGTCATGTTCCCGCGCCCAGGTCTCGTCCATAAAACAGCCCTCCGCCCCAGAGTCTATCAAGGCACTGCAGGAAGCTGACGAACCGGTCCAGCGTAGATGGACCGACAAGGTAGTGCAGGATCTTGAAGGAGAGACCAGAGTAGTAGCGCTCACCAGTAGCCCTCCGCTTACTGATGAGCTCTGGCTTTTACTGGACATGAAGTGACAAAATGACCAGCGGAACCGCAATAGAGACAGAGGCGGTTGGTGATTCTCCGTTCCCTCTCCTTAGTCGAGATGCGGATACCCCCCAGCTGCATAGGCTCAGCACCCGAGCCGGCGGAGGAAGATGGTAGTGATGCGGAGAGGGGGGCAATGGAGAACGCGAGCTCCTTTCCACGAGCTCGGTGACGAAGATCAACCCGTCGCTCTATGCGAATAGCAAGTTCAATCAAGGAATCCACGCTGGAAGGAACCTCCCGGGAGAGAATCTCATCCTTTACCTCCGCGCGGAGACCCTCCAGAAAACGAGCGAGCAAAGCCGGCTCGTTCCAGTCACTGGAGGCAGCAAGAGTGCGAAACTCAATAGAGTAATCTGTTATGGATCGATTACCTTGACATAGGGAAGACAGGACCCTGGAAGCTTCCTCCCCAAAAACAGAACGATCAAAAACCCGTATCATCTCCTCCTTAAAGTCCTGATACTGGTTAGTACACTCAGCCCTCGCCTCCCAGATTGCCGTGCCCCACTCACGAGCCCGTCCAGTAAGGAGAGATATGACGTAGGCGATACGAGCTGTGCTCCTGGAGTAAGTGTTGGGCTGGAGAGAAAACACAATATCACACTGGGTGAGGAACGAGCGGCATTCAGTGGGCTCCCCAGAGTAACACGGCGGGTTATTGATTCTGGGCTCCGGAGATTCGAAAGCCCTGGAAGTGGCCGGTGGATCGAGGCGGAGATGGTGAATCTGTTCTGTGAGGTTGGAGACTTGGGCGGCCAGGGTCTCAACGGCATGTCGAGCAGCAGACAATTCCTGCTCGTGTCTGCCTAGCATCGCTCCCTGGATCTCGACGGCTGAGTGGAGAGGATCCGAAGTCGCTGGGTCCATTCTTGCTCAGATTCTTCTGTTATGCACGTGAGTGAGGACCCAAAAGCGGTTTAACAAAAACAGAGTCCTTTAATGTCAAAACACAGGTAAGACATAGATCCTCTTCAAATGTATATGATGGCAAAATAAACAACCCGCAGAGAGGGCGACAAATGAAACATAAAGTCCTTCTGATAATCACAGAATAGTTCCCCTTCTAGCAGCAGAGGAGAATAGCTGGGTTAGCGGCGACAGACTGCTGGTCTCTCTGGGTAGGCGCGGGTCGTAGAGGACAGAGGTACCTGATCACACGTAGCATCAGATGAACAGGCAGATTCCGACAGGACAGGACAAGGGTGAAGCAAACGAGACGATAGTTTGGTTCTGGCATGAGAAACTCAAACGAGAATCTGACAAAGACAGAAGCAGGAACAGAGAGAGAAATAGAGACCTAATCAGAGGGAAAAAAAGGGAACAGGTGGGAAAAGGGTGAACGAGGTAGTTAGAGAAGATGAGGAGCAGCTGGGGGAAGGAGAGGAAGAGAAGGTAACCTAATACGACCAACAGAGGGAGACGGAGTGAAGAGAAAGAACAGGAACAAGACATAATATGACAATACATGACAGATGGTTCAGAACGGCATAGGCAAGATGCAGTAGATGGTATCGAGTACAGTATATATATATGAGATGAGTAAATGTAGGGTATGTAAACATAAAAGTGGCATTGTTTACATTTTTTACATCAATTTCCATTATTAAAGTGGCTGGAGTTGAGTCAGCATGTTGGCAGCAGCCACTCAATGTTAGTGGTGGCTGTTTAACAGTCTGATGGCCTTGAGATAGAAGCTGTTTTTCAGTCTCTCGGTCCCTGCTTTGATGCACCTGTACTGACCTCGCCTTCTGGATGATAGCGGGGTGAGCAGGCAGTGGCTCGGGTGGTTGTTGTCCTTGATGATCTTTATGGCCTTCCTGTGACATCAGATGGTGTAGGTGTCCTGGAGGGCAGGTAGTTTTCCCCCGGTGATGCATTGTGCAGACCTCACTACCCTCTGGAGAGCCTTACGGTTGTGGTGGAGCAGTTGCCATACCAGGCGGTGATACAGCCCGACAGGATGCTCTCGATTGTGCATCTGTAAAAGTTTGTGAGTGCTTTTGGTGACAAGCCAAATTTCTTCAGCCTCCTGAGGTTGAAGAGGCGCTGCTGCGCCTTCTTCACAACGCTGTCTGTTTGGGTGGACCAATTCAGTTTGTCCGTGATGTGTACGCAGAGGAACTTAAAACTTACTACCCTCTCCACTACTGTCCCGTTGGTTTGGATTGGGGGGTGCTCTCTCTGCTGTTTCCTGAAGTCCATGATCATCTCCTTTGTTTTGTTGACGTTGAGTGTGAGGTTATTTTCCTGACACCACACTCCGAGGGCCCTCACCTCCTCCCTGTAGGCCGTCTCGTCGTTGTTGGTAATCAAGCCTACCACTGTAGTGTCGTCTGCAAACTTGATGATTGAGTTGGAGGCGTGCATGGCCACGCAGTCGTGGGTGAACAGGGAGTACAGGAGAGGGCTCAGAACGCACCCTTGTGGGGCCCCAGTCAGGAAGTCCAGTACCCAGGCGGTTAAATGCTGAGCTGTAGTCGATGAACAGCATTCTCACATAGGTCTAGATAGCATTCTCACTCTTGTCTAGATAGGTTAGGGCAGTGTGCAGTGTGGTTGCGATTGCGTTGTTGTGGACCTATTGGGGCGGTAAGCAAATTGGAGTGGGTCTAGGGTGTCAGGTAGGGTGGAGGTGATATGGTCCTTGACTAGTCTCTCAAAGCACTTCATGATGACGGAAGTGAGTGCTATGGGGCGATAGTCGTTTAGCTCAGTTAACTTAGCTTTCTTGGGAACAGGAACAATGGTGGCTCTCTTGAAGCATGTGGGGACAGCAGACTGGGATAAGGATTGATTGAATATGTCCGTAAACACACCAGCCAGCTGGTCTGCACATGCTCTGGGGACGCGGCTGGGGATGCCGTCTGGGCCTGCAGCCTTGCGAGGGTTAACACGTTTAAATGTTTTACTCACGTCGGGTGCAAAAAAGTTATTTAGTCTGCCTGGGAGCAAGACGTCCTGGTCCGTGACAGGGCTGGTTTTCTTTTTGTAGTCCGTGATTGACTGTAGACCCTGCCACATACCTCTCACATACCTGAGCCATTGAATTGTGACTCTACTTTGTTTCTATACTGACGCTTAGCTTGTTTTGCCTTGCGGAGGGAATAGCTACACTGTTTGTATTCGGTCATGTTTCCGGTCACCTTTCCCTGGTTAAAAGCAGTGGTTAGTGCTTTCAGTTTCACGCGAATGCTGCCACCAATCCACAGTTTCTGGTTTGAGAAGGTTTTAATCGTTGCTATGGGAATGACATCGTCAATGCACTTTCTAATGAACTCGCTCACCAAATCAGCGTATTCGTCAATGTTGTTGTTGGAAGCAATGCGGAACATATCCCAGTCCACGTGACCGAAGCAGTCTTGAAGCGTGGAATCAGATTGGTCGGACCAGTGTTGAACAGACCTGACCTTTTAGTTTCTGTCTGTAGGCAGGGAGCAACAAAATGGAGTCGTGGTCAGCTTTTCCGAAAGCATTTCAGTTCTGCTGAGCGCAAACTTGAATGTTGTGAAAATTCTGTGCAGAATTATTATTCTCATACCAACATAAGAGAGAATCAGACAAATTATGTTACCCTCTGCCTATTGGCTACTTAGCTTATTCAAGCCTGTTTCAAAATACAACACTGGCCCTTTAAGACAAAAAAAACTCTTTATTTGACTAGCTTTTCAAAGATTTCTACAAAAGTACACATTTTGTGTATCTTGTAGGAAGCAATCACTCCCCTATTGCTGAATGGAATAATGGTATGGGGCTGTTTTTCATGGTTCGGGTTAGGCCCCTTAGTTCCAGTGAATGGAAATCTTAACGCTACAGCATACAATGATATTCTAGATGATTCTGTGTTTCCAAAATTGTGGCAACAGTTTTGGAAAGGCCCTTTACTGTTTCAGCATAACAATGCCCCCGTACACAAAGCGAGGTCCATACAGAAATGGTTTGTCGAGATCGGTGTGGAAGAACTTTACTGGCCTGGACAGAGCCCTGACCACAACCACATCGAACACATTCGGGATGAATTGGAACGCCGACTGCGAGCCAGGCCTAATCGCCCGACCTCACTAATGCTCTTGTGGCTGAATGGAAGCAAGTCCCCAGAGCCATTGTTCCAACATCTAGTGGAATGCCTTCCCAGAAGACTGGAGGCTGTTATAGCAGAAAAGAGGGGACCAACTCCATTTTAATGCCCATGATTTTGGAATAAGATGTGCGACGAGCAGGTGTCCACATACATTTGGTCATGTAGTGTATTTCCTTTAGATACTGTCTTGGCCTATTTCCACTACTTTCAAAGTATACAGCAAATAAGGGCGTTATTGTCACCATTGTCACCATGGGTGTTCAGGCGGAGGACATATGATGCTCGTTCACGCACACACCGTTTTAATGACAGATCTGATTTAGTGTTAAATTTACTGTATGCAACAGTTAGAAATGAGGCCCCAGGCCTTTGGCTTTCTGCAAGATGCTGGATGGGTGCATAAACAAAAACAGCTGCCCAATCCGAGTGCCAGAGGGAATGTGTTAAATGTACAATCTGCTATATTTAATTCATTCTAATAGTATTTCAATAAGGATACAGTCTGCTGATTTTGCAAGACCATCACTTATAAATCCGGGATGAGCTAAGTACGACTGTCTTACCCTATCATAACCCAAAAATCGAAGGTTGTTTTTCTCCGTTATTTGTAGGGGAGAGTGGGGTAAGTTGAGCCAAAGGGGTAAGTTGAGCCACCCTTGTTTCTTGGAAACCATACAGAAAATGTATAATTTGACCAAATATTTCGGAAGAGGTCATCATTTCGTGGAGTTTTTGAAGGAAGAATCCACATGGAAAAAAAGTGGTAAGAAAGTTAGAGAGCCCAAGAGTCTCTATGAGCTTCAATATGAGGTCCTAAACCTAGCATGATAGTGCATCCTTGTGGCAATGGTTGAACCAATGGCAAATTGAAGCGTTTTCTTCCCAGGCGTAATACAAAGCATTATCACTGGGATATGAGGTAACAACAGGGCCTGGCCTATGTTAAAAGTATTTAAAAAAAATGGTTGGTTGTGGTTAAGCCTGTTTTAAAAGGTGCTTAATTAAATTGATTCAAACACAAAAAAAGCAATGGTGATTGTGTTTAATTGTCTTTGGTAAATAAAGATTGACATGGTTTAAAAAAAGTAGTGGGCTATATTTCATTCAGTACAAACATTTTTCTCTGCTTAACTTACCATGTCCTGTGGGTCAACTTACCCCATACCAGTGGTAAGATAACTTTTTTTGGACAAGCTATATTTTCAAAATTGATTATTTCCATGAATACACAACATCCTGAAATATATGTAGATATCTTTGTCAGAACAAATACCATATTTCCTTTGAAGGATTAATGCTTAATGTGAAAAATGGCTCAACTTACCCCACTCTCCCCTAAAGCATAAAAACATGTTTAAAACTAACATTTTGATCTCATGGACTAACAGTCCTATGAATTGGAGAGTGGTTATATTTCTCCAGCCTCTACCAAAACAAGTGATGGCATAGCTGCCATTTGACTGAAAAATAAATGAAGGACTGTACCTTTAATGTCATGGCTATTAAGCTCTGAAATATGAAGACAGTATTGGTCACTCTTTGACTGCTGTTCTGGTGCCCCGAATCAATAAAAAAGCCCCTTTCGCTGTCACACTACAAGACAGATGTACCAATACACCAGGGATGCTAATTAGCACAAAATGTTAACACCAACACAGAGTCCAACAGTCTTGTGTGCTCACTGTAATTAATTCTCACCCCATGCAATTTATTATACATTTTTTGTACACTCCTTTAAGGGTTTCCCTGTGGACGTGCTATGAATGTTTTATGAAGACAACATGACAAGTGGAGCCCTTGGGTTATTGTCCCAAATGCCACCTATTAACATTTCAGTGCACTACTTTTGACCAGGGCTTATATACTCTAAACCTATTTGGAATGCAACCTTGCCCTACTCTACCGTTTGTAATCGGTGCTCCTGGGAGATAACCCAGCTGAAGCTGTATTTACTCAGCATGTCTGTCAAAACTGGTGCCATCAAGACTACTTTGGTTCTTAATACGAGAGACATGTACAGAATTTGAACAGGATGATTGCTCCCACCCACGATAGACAGTGTACAGTTGCCAATGTGACTGACAGATCGCTGTGTCGAAACACACAAGCGATCCTACAAGCGATGACGCAGGATTTTGAATGCACACACACACACACAGGATAAGAATGGCACAGGAGGACGTGTGAGACATGAGATATATTGTTTCACACGTTGCTGAGCCTTTGAAGCTCTTGCTCCGGGCACTGTTGCATGCTGGGAGGATGGAGACGTTCCTAAAAAACATCAGAGGGGGTCTCCCAGGGACTCAGCGCTTGGTTGGTTGGTGTGTGTGTGTGTCTGTGTGTGTGACTGTGTGTGTGTGTGTGTGTGTGTGTGTGTGTGTGACTGTGTGTGTGTGTGTGTGTGTGTGTGTGTGTGTGACTGTGTGTGTGTGACTGTGTGTGTGTGACTGTGTGTGTGTGTGTGTGTGTGTGTGTGTGTGTGTGTGTGTGTGTGTGTGTGTGTGTGTGTGTGTGTGTGTGTGTGTGTTTTGGGGCGGTCTACCACCTTGCAATTTACAAAACCAACTCTATGGTAAGCATTTGCTTAGTTTGAATAAGGAATAGAAATTGTAACATGCTTAGGGGAGAGAAACATGCAGAGGTTTCTTTTTCCCAACAAGTTATTCAGGTAGTGTTGTGCAACAATTGACACTTACGAGGAAAACAGTGGTGTGGATTAGTTAGGTAGGTTACCCCTCCCCACAACTGCCATAGGATCAGATATTTCCTAAATCTTCTAATGGTTGAGGTTAGATCGGGGGTGGGATAATCTAATCTCCAAGATCTGTATTTACAGTAACACAGTGGGCTACTCTGCATACTGTAGCATCATTTCAGAGATTGAAAGGTTGAACATACCTGCTGGTTCCTGGAATCAGATAAGGATGGCGACAGCAGAAATGTGGCACAAAATGTGGAAGGAAATACTACTTTATATACAGTAGTATTGAACAATGATAGATAATGGTGTAAGGGAGTGCGTAACTGGCGGCAGTGAAGACAGGCGCAGGAGAGCAAAACTGGGTAATCAACGGAGCAGTTTTATTCATAAAAGCACCGGAAACCAGAACAACAAACAAATGTGTACAAAGCCCGGCGCGCACCAGAGAAAACGTGCACATGCACTTACAATAAACAATTCCGCACAAAGACATGGGGGGAACAGAGGGTAAATACACAACATTTAATGAGGGAATTGAGACCAGGTGTGTGGGAAGACAAGACAAAACAAAAGGAAAATGAAAAGTGGATCGAAGATGGCTAGAAGACCGGCGACACCGAGCGCCACCCGAACAAGGAGAGGAACCGACTTCGGCGGAAGTTGTGACAAATGGCCTGCAACCTCTGGCTGACATTGAGGTTCCCTGGAGGCCCATTTGTGTTAGAGGGCTGGTGAACTGATAGAGTTCACCAGCTGGCCCAAAGGGCTTTAACCTCCTATAGGGCCTAGCTGACTGTCAGCAGGACAATGTGTGAGAATCCTCCACTACGGTTTCCATATTATGAACGCCTCAGTCTCAGCATAAATTATTTCATTCTCAGCAGGAGTTGACTCTGATATGCCTCCTAATATAGACACCGTTCTCCACAATTTCCTTAACAGTCTGAGATGGTCTTTACATAATGGTTACAGCATTAATTAATAGGAATAGATCATGCCTACAGTACTTTGATTATGTATAGTTCCTGATTAGTTCATGGTTAATAATTTTTGGTCTGGGAATAGTAGTTTTATACCATGGGCAAAATATGAACTGTGAACTGACCTTTTTTACCAATCAAAAGGGTTCAAGGTCAACATGCTATTAATTTGGAATGGAGGGGCCCCTCAATTCCTTTTTATGGTGTATTATAGTGTGTGTTCAATTCCTTGACAGCAAGTATCTCTTTAAAAAGTAGTTATGTTAGTATTGATGTCATCCATCTGACTGAACCTTCCATTACTCTGCCCCTATTGACAATACCGTGCATGGCTAAAACAAAAATGCAAGTTCTCCATCCATCCTGGTCAAATTGGCGCTATTGGCTTCTGAAATGGAGGTGATTGCCATAATATCTGAAATATTCATGTTTGATCAGTGCTGATACAATCATCACTGTAAAGTATTGAGGCAACGACCACGACACAGCAAAATCAATGCACACATCCCATTAGCTACGCTCCAATGGAGATTAAGCTGAGAGGATGTCCTGTCACGTGGTCGGCCATTTTATAGCGGGTTGGTATAGTCTAATTTGCTCTGAGACCCCTTCACAATCCAATCAATGACTCAGCAGGCTCCTAAAGGATGGTCTTTAGGGTTGAGGGAGTGGGAGGGAGAGGCTTGAAGACGGGCTTTAATTCAATATACATTGCATAAGAGGGGTGGGTAGAAATTAGTAATTATTACGTGGTGGGTTAGGAGAGGTGAGCTGAGGAAAGAATTTAGTGGATTAGGAGATAGTCTGGGAGGGGGGCATTGGTGACGGCAAGGTGCCGGATAATTCTCCGGACCTTGGTGACAGAATTGGCGGCCATTTTGGATTGAGTGTTCAGGGGGAAAATACTACCTTATGAGGGAGAACACAGTAAAAGTTTAAGCATTAACAATTAAATGTATTTATTATTGTCAAGTCATATGTATTTGTACTTCTATGTACATTTTTGTAAGACATTAACACTTTGACTATAGCCTACGACTATGAGATCATAAGAATGTGGTGTCACGTTAAAAATGCACTATAATTTGCACTATAAAGCATTCAATTCACAAGGAAGCTATCAATCATTCATAAACCCTCAAAACCCACTGGTGAGACATACATTTAAAAAAACTTCCAATCCATTACCATGGTTTCAACTGCTCCTACAGCCTTGCTTCTGTACTTGAGTTTAACTGACGCCCGTCCCAGAAAGACAATTTCCATAGATGGCAACATAGAGAAATCATATTTGAAAACTCTTAATAAGAAACTTTATTCATCACCTTTGTACATAAAACATCCATTGAATCATTGAAAGAATCGTTGCTGAGGCCGATTTCTTTTTCATCACCCACGGCCCGAAAGATATTTCAATTTTATATGAATCTAATGGCTGCCATGTTTTTGGATGACTTGATTACGTCGTCGCTGCTTGCCCTGCTGCCTGTGCGCACTGAATGCTAGTGTAAATGTGAATTTGGGCCGTGTAAACCGGATGCCACCCAGATATAGACGGTCCATGAATCGGTGTATGTGAGCATGTGAGCGTGAGTAAATTATGTTGAAAACAACGGTCAGGCATCTTGGACGCAGTCCCCAGCTATTTATACTGCAGTGTAATCAACTGTTTAATTACAGTACAATGCCATTTCTGGGCATTCATGACGTCTCCTTTAACAGCGACTGTACTGTAATCTCAAAATATCTTATTTATGGTTCTATCGACCACCCAAAAACGTTTTTCATTGCTTCCGGGTCTTTGAAGTGCATTCATTTTTATTCAAGCTCAGATTATTTGATACATTTTAAAACATCAGAACTTGATAAACCAAATTCAATTGCTGATTTGCTACTAAATAAAAACATTAAAAGGAGCCCCACTATCTTTGGCCATGTCTTGTAACAAAATGACTGATACATGTTGCAAATTCAGGTAATGAAACTTTAAATTATTAAGGCTTTTAGATGGTTGTGTTATATGATATATTTTTTATCAGGATTTTCAAAAAACTCTACCTCTAACTTCTGTGCTCCCTGGTACTTTTAAGTGCTCTGTTCTTGCTCCGACATGCTTTCGTCCTTTGCTGTCTGACCCAGTGGGGAGTAAGGTGAAGTTGCCCTTGGAAGGTTTGGATTTGGGGTGGGTCAGCCGATTCTAGATCTGTAACAAATGGCAACTTCTACCTGGAAGAAGTAAGTCAAGGATTGATATTGTATGTACACTCTTACAAAAAAAATTTGCTATCTAGAACCTAAAAGGGCTCTTCGGATTGTCCCCATAGCAGAACCCTTTGGTTCCAGGTATAAACCTTCCCAGGGTTCCATGTAGAACCCTTTCCACAGAGGGTTCTACATGGAGCCCAAAAGGGTCCTGCCTAAAAACAAAAAGGATTCTCCTATGGGGACTGCCAAAGAACCCTTTTATAACCCTTTTTTGTAAGAGTGTATAACCGCTTATAACTCCGTTATGACATGCTTATGACTGCGTTATCACCATCTCACCAAGAAGGTTCAGGTAATGTTTTCCCACGACCGCAGATGGATCTTAGTAGAATGAGGGACTCTCACCTCTCATCTTCACGAAGGCAATCTAAACACATTAAAACCTCGTAGTGTCAAGGGCCGCCCGCATCCATTAAAGTGACCTGTGCAGACTGCGAGGAAACGGATGGAAACGAAGGGTCCCATGCACCGTGCAAGGGTTTTCAGATGACCTGTACAGCTGCAGGAGAAGCGTAGGCAGGCAAAACTCACTGAAGCACGAAGAAGAAGGATGTCATCCTCCGGACAATTACCCGCCTGGCTCCAGAACACCGGAACAGTCTTTCTGACCTGGTTGTGTGCTCAGAGTCTCATACTGTATATACACACACTTTTTCAGATGAGAGTCCAAAGCACTTCCTAAGGGGAAGAGCTGATATATACAGAAAGCTATTTTGACAACCAGAAGGCCAAGGAGTTGAATATAAAAGATTAACAGACTGGTTAAAGTTATCAAAGCTGACTGAATTATCCAGGGCGATGTCTTACTTTGTGTCATTTATTGATGGTGTGAGTGTTGTGTCCACAGTCTTCTGACATTTGTATAAATTGTTTGATATTTCATTGTTCCTGATACGTGTTCCAGAAATGCCCGACAAAATGTTCATGCTGTATGTGGAATCCTTGTATCTTGACTTGATTTATTCTGACAACTATTGTGTCTTTGGTAGCAGGCTGGTCTTTTGAAAGAAACTTTTTTTTTTAATCATGTAGTGTGGACACATTGAAGACTCCTTGTCAAAATAATTTGGGATCTATGAGAAATTGGTAATGTAAATCTGTTTATGGCCTACAACGACTTTAAATAGTGTCAGTAACACAATAATCTGGAACACATGAGTTAGCGAATCTCCAAAAACTGTATCCTCACGGTGCTTCACACTCACACACACACACACACAAACACACACACACACACACACACACACACACACACACACACACACACGCACACACACACACACACACACACACACACACACTTTTTTTTTTAAATCTAGAGGGGATGTATATTGGTCTAAGGCCAGATACTGAAACATCAAACACTAATCGGTTTACCGCTAAACACACCCACATTTTATGGAGATTGAAATTGATTTCTGAGCCCGGATGCAAGAGACAAGACAACGAAAGTACCCGATTTGTTTTTGTGTGAAAAAATGTCCGGTTTTACACACTTCTTTCGGTTTATTGCTGACTTACAGTTACAAGCTTAAAGACGGAAATAATAGAGGGGATAGCGCCTTATGGGCAAAGACAATGTGTGAGTTACTGGAACACTCATGGGTTTATAATGACTTCTATCAGCTCTTTTAGCTCTTTGACGTCTGGAGATTAGAGAGGGAATTGAAACATAACATTCATTTTACATGTACTTTAGAATGAAAAGACAGAACGCCCCATTCTGTTTTACTCCCTTCAGCTTGAAAGGGCTGATCATGTAACCTTTTTCATTGTGATCTAAAAGGTCTTAAATTAGCACTCCCACAAAACGTGCATTTAAAATGTGGGGGAGCAACATCAGACAATGGTTCTGGGTCTGCCAATGGTTCTGAGGGCCTTCCTGCATTGCTATTTAATGCTCTTACCAAATTGCCATTCAAGGCTCATTTCATACATTTCTACACTATCTAATTGGGCAATAAATGATGGCATCACTAGAGAAAAGTGTTCGGGAGTAACATTTAACTGTACAATGTACGTGTGTGCGTCCTTACTCCCTTGTCGACCTGGATTTAAATAATATTTGAAGTCATTTCACATGCTTTATTATCACGACTCAGGATATGAATCAGATGCAGACGTAGGAGGTGGAGGAATATTTATTATCACTAAGGGGCAGGCAAAAGGCAGGTCGAGGGCAGTCAGAGGATCGTAAACCAGATCAGAGTCAGGCAAGTACAGGATGGCAGGCAGGCTCAGGGTCAGGACAGGCAGAACGGTCAGAACCGGGTAGACTAGAAAGCAAAAACTTGAGAATAGGAGAAGCGGGAAACATGCTGGTAAGACCTGACAAAACCATTCGAACTGGCAACAGAAACAGAAAAACAGGTATAAATACACAGGGGATAATGGGGAAAATAGGAGACCCCTGGATGGGGGTGGAGTCGAGCACAAGACAGGTGAAACAGATCAGGATGTGACACTTTATATGTGCTTAATTGAGCTTGTCTGGCTTAATGGACCAGTAGAATAGCCACAAAGCTGCAAACCCCACCCACCTGGCACTCCAGGCTGACTGGGGCAAATGCTCAAAGTATTTGAGAGATGTCAAATAGTATTTGAACCCAGGTTTAGTCCCTAGTGGAAATTACGCCCATGCATCTCTCCCAATGAGAAGTATTTAAACCATCAGCTGCCACAAATTAGGGTGCATCTGCAGGTATGTAAATGTATGCTAATGTATGGCCTCTTTCCTTTCCCGCTGCTTTGAAGTAAGCTAGGGCAAGTGGATGGCTGAGAGTTTGGACTAGCTAGCATCAGGAAGCATGTGCCTGTTGGCTGATGCAGACACTGTCCCTCGAGTCCCAATGAGACAGATTTAATGTATATAATCGATCATTCACATATACATGCAGTTGACAATATCAATAGACCCCTTATATTTAATTCATCAAGCCAATCAATTAATAATCGTTATGTGTTGCTTAAATTAGGTACATTTCCTATTAAGTACGTTTTTTTTTAAAACCAAAATGGATGATAATTTAAAACTTAGTAAGACTTGTTTGTCATCCCACCAGGCTTTGAGAATTGTTTGGGGAGTTGTGTAGTACATTTAATTCAACTTTAATTTAATTATGTGAAGTTTATCGCCAGGATTATAGTTTTATAGTCTGTATTTGATTTGGAGTTGAGGAAAACAGATAGTGTACCTCCTTCAGCAGAGAAAGAGTAAACATCGCATGCCAAGTACACAAGCAGAGAAAATGCCAGAAAAATGTGTCAAAGTTTTTTATCATGTGACAGCGGGAAATGCAAAGAACTGTGGGAAGTGGTGTGTCCGCGGTGTAAATGCCTTTGGATGCCAGATGCAATTTTACACTCATGTGTGGAATACTGAGGATTTTGGATGTGTGTGTGTGTGTGTGTGTGTGTGTGTGTGTGTGTGTGTGTGTGTGCGCGCGTGTGTGTCTGTGTGCATCTACATTACCTCTTTGCAAAATAAACACCCACACACTATGGAATATAAGCTCAAGATATAAGAGTGGACATTCAAAGTAAAGGCAGCCATGCTGAGAGAAACATCTACTTAGGTAACGCTTCAGGCACCCTACTGAGCATATGAACCATGTAACACATTCATACACAGCTCAAGGCTTTAGAAGCACCGATAGAGCTTCAGTTCTGTTTTTGCAAAGGAGATGCAATGCCAGGCTTGCAAAACATGTCCTACATCTGATTTCCCCTAAATGAATGACATTAAATAGCACAATCAAATGTCTGAACAAGTTACAAACACTCCTAATCTAATTCATATTACAACAGTATAACCCTTGAAAACATTTTTTTTTTTAAGTCCCCTTGTGACCTCTGATAGGTGAGAGGAAAGGATTGTATACAGGGGTGCATCTCAATAGTCTAAAGTGGCTTCCTCTCCTCATCTCCTTTCCTTCATCTGCACCGACGTGAAATAACAAAAGCACATTCCTGGTGGCAACCACAACATTACTCTGACCTATCCTGTGTTTTGAGGTCAGTGCAGAAAAAGGAGAGGAGAGGAGGAGAGGAGGCCACTTTTTAGATGCACCGCATGTTTCCACGTCACTGCTGTCACCTATTTAGTCCAGACCCATTGGGCCAAGTTGGAAAGGAGACTAGGGAAAGAACTACGCTATAAGAATATTTGGACCTACTGTCGACACTGGTTTTGGGTGTGCTTCTGAGGAAATCTAAGGCGTAGTAAATTGGGCTAATTTGATTCCCATATTTGCATTTCCAGAGCATCTTTTCATTACTTTTTCATGTTTCCATCCCATCTAAAACTTTTTTTTTAAATAACACATTTGTGGGTCAGACGATACATTTGTAAGATTTCTGGTGTCTGGGAATCTTGGTCTGATTACTGACTCACGTGGTCATTAAAATGAAAAATGAAAGATTCTGATGACTAATTTTTATCCCAATTTGACTTTGTACACTCGTTTTCTGAGTCCCAATATTGTTGTTCTTATTCCTGTGTAGCAACACTGTGCTTTTAAAGTAGTTTCAACATTTGATTAATAAGGTACTTCTTATTAACTGCATTACAATTGCAGAGCCAAAACACCTAATGAAGAGGGGACTTAAAGTAAGAAAGTTGAGTTGAGTGTTTTTTGTAATAACACAGGAAGAAAACAGACGGCTGCTTATACTGCCTGTGTAATAACAACAACAACGCAACTTCATTATTATGCAATTACTAAAGTACAATGTCTAACAATGCTACCATCACCATGTTACCATAACAAAGTGCTGCCATCACTTTCTTCCATATGGTTTCTCTCTATGGCTGGACATAATCCATTTGGAGGAAAGTTATGGAAACACTATGTAACGCTGTTAGTTTTGCAGGTCTTGACACAAACCGGGGCGCCTTGGCACCTACTACCATACCCCGTTCCAAGCCACTTAAATCTTTTGTCTTACCCATTCACCCTCTGAATGGCACACACACACAATCCATGTCTCAATTGTCTCAAGACTTACAAATCCTTCTTTAATCTGTCTCCTCCCCTTCATCTACACTGATTGAAGTGGATTTAATGAATTACATCAATAAGGGATCATAGCTGTCACCTGAAGTCACCTGGTTGGCCTATGTCATGGAGAGAGCAGGTGTGTCAAGGCACAAGGCGAAACCCAGATGCAGACACAGGAGGCATATGATTGGAGTCTTACCATGTTTATTCATCTAAAAGGGGGTAGGCAAGAGAATGGTCATGTACAGGCAAAAGGTCAAAACCAGTCCAAAAGGGCAGGCAGATTCAAAGTCAGGGCAGGCAGGATGATCAGGCAGGTGGGGAAGTAGTCCAGAGTCAGGCAGGGGTCAAAACTGTGAGGACTAGCAAAAGAGAATAGAAAAAGGAGTACGGGGGGGGGGGGGGGAAACACTGGTTGTCTAAACATACAAGACAAACTGGCACAGAGAGACAGGAAACACAGGGCTAAATACACTGGGGAAAATAAGCAACACCTGGAGGGGGTGGAGACAATCACAGGGACAGGTGAAACAGATCAAGGTGTTTTTAATGTTTTATATTCAGTGTACAATTTACAAATGAGCAAGTTGATTTCTGCAGCGTAGTAACTTTGAATATTTGAATGAACACCTTTAATCCATGTGAATACTTTACACAATCACAACAAAATAATAATGGGATCGCCATATTGCCTTGTTGGCACCAGCCCGCACAAACACCTACACAATGTTTGGTAATACACAAGTACAATATGTGGCGGTATATCATCGATTCTGTTTGATGCTCATCAACAGATGGACTTGTTCACTTGTGTATGTTCCAACGATGGACCCATAGTAATGCATGTCAAGCCAATCTGTCAATTAAGAAAAACAAAGCCTTTGAAAAGCCCTGCCTTTTGGTAAGTCGTTGTTTACCAAAATGGACTTGCAAAGCTTGGTCATGCTGTTCTTTGCACACAAAAGAGCTGAGATAATTGAACTTCCCCATGAGTCTCAGAAATTGTGCAGGTAGGCCTATTTCTTCTGTTCAAAAACATACACGTAAAGGGATTTTTTATAAAACGTAAGTGGTACATTTCCTACAGTCAAGCAAATGTGACTCACTATCCAATATGGTAATTAACTCTAGTGCAGCAGGCTACATTAAACATAATTTGTCTTTCTGTGTTCTTTCTGTAAAGAAAAAGGTGACATGAACGGTTGTGGTTACATGTTATAAATAACCACCAATGTTCTCAAAGGAAAAAATTTTGTTTTCAAAGGAGAGAAAATTACAATGGAACTTGAAGTGCCTTTTAACATAAATGGCCATCGTCAGTAATGGACAGCTTCTCTCCATGGGGTTCACTGGCTCTGCGTCCCAAATAGCACCCTTTTCCCTACATAGTGCACTACTTTCTACCAGAGCCCTATGAGAAATACTGTTCTACATAGGGAATAGTGTTCCATTTGGGATACAGACGGGGTATCTACTACAGCTTTCTACTTCTGTGCCCCCGAGTGGCACATGTGAGTCCAGATAAATAAATTAGGCACTTGGCATAGTGTGTGGATTATACCACCCATACGCATTTCACAGGACATATATCCTTCTTATGTATACAAACACATGCAGAAACAAATATGTATCACAGGAAACATGTAGCACAATTTTCCAGATGTTATATCCACACCAATGACCACAGCACAGCAGATGGATACGGTACGCTTTTCTGACCGACCGTGACCATGGCCATTATTCTTGGTGGCACGGGACCCAGGCTCGCACCAGCTGGAAAATTGGCTTTTATTTGGAGGCAGGGCCTTTAAAAGTAAACCACATGGAGGGGCCATGAGACACCAGTAACAGCTCTCCGACTGGCAGGACCAATATTTCACGGTGACGGAAGAAGTAGGTCAGCGCCAAGTAGTAGACGAGCTGTTGCTGAGAATATCGCTGGCCCCAGTGGACATTTTTAGGAATCTTAGGTACTTTCTCTCCACAAGGTACAGGTGACTACTCTGTCATGAGTTTCCAGTGTTTTCCCAGCCAATCAGACCTGCTCACAGACAGGTGGGATTTGGAAATGTCACTTTGAGAAGTGTAATTGTAACATGTTTGAGGTTCTCACAAAAAACGAATTTCTTTGCATGTCAAAATGATTTCCATACACCGTACCGAACTCCCTTTCTGAACGATACGTTCAAATTCCACCCCTACTCACAAAGGTTGCAACTGGGATGATACGATTCATAGACTTATCATGTGCTATTTGAGCTGTGTCAGGTATCAGATTATGTTGTGTTTGGATGGTGTTGAGTTGCCCATTGTTGCCCAAATTGCTCACTTACACCTTGAATTCTGTTGATACAATTATGCGAGCAACAGAAATTCCAACCCCATGTATCAAACAGTCCTTGAGACTCCAAAATCTTCCAAAGGTATTTTTTTTTTCTCAGCTAGAAAGAAGTTTTTCATTAGTTCATCCACTTTATTGGAGGGTGAAGTCATATGTGTAATGCTGTGGAACTGTTATATCGCCCTCATAGTTTATTGCCTCTTTGAGAAAATACGGTTTGAGAACCTCACATTTTGCATCTGCGTCTCCTGTTTCATTACAGTAATTGAGTTAGCGCTACTTTGGGCACTTTGCACATTGAATAGAAGAAAGGGGCTGGTGCCAGTTGCATATAAAGCAATTTAGACACTCCTTGGAGTTTCCATAGCAATAACCAACAAACAAGCTGTTATTCCTTTTGATAAGTAATAATATCACTAGTCCCATTTTCCCTGTTCAAACATAATTACATCGTAAGAAAGCACTTTAGCACTTGCTGAAAGCTCTCACAGTGTCATTGCGATTGATTACACATAATTGTATATTTTCAAGTGGTTTTGGCTGTGATAATGTTGTCAGTGAGAAAAACCATAAGAATATCCAACCAAGTCATAACAAAACATGTAATAGAACTAAAGTGCAATATTTATTAGTAATTTAAATTATTTTATTGTTATGGCACATTCAAATTGACAGATTAAACACACGTTAAAACATTTAAGAGATACAATTAAGAGTATACTAATGAAAATAAGTGGTTACCTCAATGAAACACCAATCCTGGTTTCAGGGAGTATTTCTCAGAAAAAGGAACCTACATGAAAGGCAGAAAGAGACTAAATGATTTCCCTGCAGAGAGAGAGAGAGAGAGAGAGAGAGAGAGAGGCTACAAAGCACAATTAACACATGTATCTACTTGGTGGAAAACACTTTCCATTTCTACTCGGATACAGCTCGTGCCTCACTATAGTGGGTAAGGACGATAGTCTGTCTCTGCTTCACTGGTGTTTAGATAGTTTAGTATAAGCATTCACGGCAGGGAGAGTGCCTGGAGTCAATGACACGCGATCCAATAAACTGATGGCCGGTGGCGGCGGCTTTCCCGACACCCCACTCCAGCCCCGATCAAGCCCCCCACCTGTGTGTTCATATTTGGGAGTAATGCATCACAGAACCTGTCCCCTGGGGGGTGTCTTAACAGTCCGATGTTCAGATTTATGCCAAGTGATCAAACATGCCTTATTAGCATAGCGTAGCCTAGCGCTGGGGCTAACGCTCCCCCACACTGGCTCAAAGACCTAGTGTGGCGCCAGCCCTCCATCTCTCCATCCCCATTTATTATTACATGCTTAATTAGCCTAGCGAAGCGCTGGGACTAGGCAGCTAGCTCCTTCACACACTGCTAGCCCTCCCTCTTGCCCATTTATTATTTACGCCTGACGATCCCTCTGTTAATTCTGGAAAAGAGAAGTCTTTCATCAATAATGAAAGAGCCTGTCTTTCCAAAAAGAGAGATTGTGATGTTGAGGTACAGGTTATGGCTTGTAATGAGTAAGGCATGTATTATCAGCCATAGAAATATGATTTCTGGAACAGGCATCCTCATTTAAGTCAATGTTCAGGTCAATGTTCCATGATTCTTTTTCTAAGTTATTGACGATTCTATTTCTATGCTCCCCTGTCGTTATTGTTATAAATTGTGTATAATTGCACCACACATTTTGGATGGATGGTGATATATTAAGTGCTCTGAGTATCTCTTGTCTCTCATCCCTGTGTTCCCTTGAAGAAATCAGTGCAAAGGTTCTGAAAGAGCAGCCAAGGCTTAGCCTCCCCCTTCTCCTCTCTCTCTCTCTCTCTCTCTCTCTTTCTCTCTCTCTCTCTCACACACACACACACACACACACACACACACACACACACACACACACACACACACACACACACACACACACACACACAGGAGGCACACACACAGGGGGCCGCTGGAGGGGACGTGTGTGTGAGGGTGTGTGTCACTAGTCTCAGTGGAGTGTGTGTGTGATTTGTGTGTGTGTGGGGGTGTGTGTCACTCGTCTCAGTGGAGTGTGTGTGTGATTTGTGTGTGTGGGGGTGTGTGTCACTCGTCTCAGTGGAGTGTGTGTGTGTGATTTGTATGTTATTGAATCCCCCCCCCCCCCCCCCCGAGCGTCTTTGCCCTCCCCTGATAAAAGGAGGATCTCGACATCTGAGGGGTTGGGTGGACTTCACAGCAGGGATCAGTCACTCTGAAGGAGAGGGACGAGGGCTTTAAAGAGCATGGGCCAGGAGGGGAAAAGAAGGGATGAAAAAAGAGAAGAGCATTTGATGGCAGGAAGCAGCTCACACATGACCATCACCATCGCTCCCTTACACCCCTATCTCTCTTTCCCTCGCTCTCTCTCTCGTCCTGCAGCTGTGGCTTTCTGAGCATGCCTCTTCGCCATCCAACGGCTGAGCGCACACGAGTGGGGGAAGGAAGAGAGGCAAGAGAGGAGGGGCGAAAAGAGATTCCAGCAGACCTAGTTTGAGAAGGCACAGACAAACAGAACCTCGAGTAGGAGCAAGGAGGGCAAATATTTATATATTTTCACATTAGAGGACATTTGAAACAGGGAGATTTGACAATGCTGTGGCAATGTGATGGCCATTTGCAACTCCTTTTCGGAGGGGGAAAGAAGATGACAAAGGAGGGAAAAGGGCTTTTCGTTGATGGCCGTGTGTGTGTCTCAATGGGCAGTAGGGCACGTCCGGCATTCGAGGGTTGACCGCACTCCGGTGGACATTCTAGGACACTCACCTAGAACAGATAGTTTATCAAAGGGACACATTATTTTTATCGTTCCGCATGAAGAGCTTTCGGTTGTCAAGGGGAGAGAGCATCTTTGAAGTGAGAGCACTTGTTATTGAAAAGGACAAGAAGCTTGTTGTTTTCAGGGATTCAACTTGAAAGATAAACTTTTATCAGTCCTTTCTTTTTGAGGTTGCACACACAGGTCCCTGTTCCCTTTTGTGACTCAAAAGGGGGAGTTCGGGGGAGGATTTTGTGCGTCAGCGGAAAGACAACATTGGAATCGCAGTTGTTCATTTCCTTTTGTCAACACAATATATTGGGAATATCACAGTGTTGGGAACGTGTGAGGATTACAATGGAGACGAAACCTATCATTCGTGGCAGTGGACATTCAATACTCAAATAAGGAACCATATCCATCATGTTTTTTCACTCCGTGCCACTGTATGGAATTAGTGCTGGAGTTCCCAATTCCACATTGGCATCCAACCGGAAATGTAACGCTGCGAATCCTTATGATTGATTGTGACTGGAGACGTAAGTGTAAGTGCATTGCTGAAACCAGTGGCGCTTTTTCTTACTGCTCGGGAAGAGCTTTTTATGCGGCAGCTTATCTACAATGTCCAACATCTAAAATGATATCAACCACTGACAGAATTACACGAACATTAAAGTAAGAGCAATTAAAGTAGAGCAATTAAAGTAGAGCAATTCCCAGTTACTGAAGATACTAAAGGACTACAAATCAATGACGTGGAGGTATTGTGTTTAGAGTGTAGCGTTTTAGAGTTAGGGCAAAAACTATTGGCAGTAAGGATTTTTTTTTATTACAGTCCCTAGGCAGCAATGCGGTTTCAAAGTTACTCTGCTTGACTGTTTCCCTGCTTGTTAAATACTGAATAGAGGTTGAAGGATAACTATTCATATTTACGAGGGTATTTTGGGGGAACTGATGGCAGGTCATGCAAGTGGACCTGACTTTGTACTCATCTGATAGGACTAAAACTATCTGAACCAACTGGTGGTATATACCTGATTCAACCAACAGGACTAAAATGAACTGATGAACAGAGACAGTTACCACACGTTTATTATAATACACAACCCTCTTTGAACCCAGGTTTTTGCTTTGACCCACAACCTTCATTTATTTGATATTTTATTACATTGGTTTCACTTCTTTCTTGGACCTATTTTTCTCTTTGACCTTCGGCATCTGGTCAGTAATGGTGCCACCACCGCCCACCAACAAGCCTCATGTGTGCTTGTCGGCCATCTTGATCATGGGTAGCATGGCGCTGATGGACGCCTACCTGGTGGAGCAGAACCAGGGGCCCAGGAAGATTGGTGTGTGCATCATGGTCCTTGTGGGGGACATCTGCTTCCTCCTCGTCCTACGCTACGTGGCTGTGTGGGTGGGTTCCGAGGTGCGGACCTCCAAGCGTGGCTACACCATGATCCTATGGTTCTTCTACGTCTTCGTTCTGGAGATCAAGGTCTACTTTGTCTACCAGAACTACAAGGCCGAGGACGGGAAGAGGGCAAGTTTGGACGGTTGGACTGGCGGCGGCGTGGACGGGGTGGCACGGAAGGCGCTGACATTGCTTCTGTCCATCTGCGTGCCCGTCGTCTACATCACGTTGGTGGCCATCGACCACATGGAGTACGTGCGGCCGCAGAAGAAGAAGGAGGAGATCCGGTGTCGACTCTTCTGGGTGGTGGTGGACTTGCTCGACGTCCTGGACGTGCAGGCCAACCTATGGGAGCCTCAGAGGAGAGGGCTCCCCCTATGGGTGGAGGGACTCATGTTCTTCTACTGCTACATCCTGCTGCTGGTGCTGCCGTGCGTGTCGCTGAGCGAGATCAGCATGCAAGGGGTGAACATTGTGCCCCATAAGATGATGCTCTACCCGATTCTCAGCCTAGTGACTATTAACATTATCACTCTCTTCATTCGAGGCGGGAACATGGTTTTCTATAGGGACTCCAGGGTGTCTGGGATACTGATGGGTAAAAATGTGATCGCCATTGTTCTTAAGACATGCAGTTTCGTCCAATATCGGAGGCATCTCGGTGAGGTCCCGTCTCCCGCTCTTGGGGTAGAGATGCAGAAGAATTGCGTTGTCCACGGCCCGAAAGTGACTATGCCTGTGCCCATGCCGATGCCCATGCCACCCCAAGTAGTGATTCAAGACTTCACAAAGTTTCCTGAAGAGATGGTGTGTGTGAGTGACACAGAGGTTGAGCAAACGTGACACACGTCTTGGTGAGAAAGTGCTAAAGATACATAACATATTATAAGCTTTATTATAGGACATTATAAAAGACTAATTCATGCGTATAACAAGTTATTAAGCATGATGCTTGCAGGGCTTCAGTAAAGTGTTACCAGAACAGTTGACACAAGGAAGCACTGTGTAGGGTCACAACAAGGTGTTGCACCATTTCCTAGGACAAGGGAGAAAATTACTATAGGGAGAAGTGAATGTGTCCCCCCCCCCCCCCCCCCCCCATGATGATGATCTAATGGAGAACAAAAAACAAAAATGAAAGGATCTTCTTAAGTATCGGACCCTTTTATTAAATGTTTGCCTAAAATGACATACCAAAATCTAACTGCCTGTAGCTCAGGACCTGAAGCAAGGATATGCATATTATTGATACCATTTGAAAGTAAAACCTTTGAAGTTTGTGGAAGTGTAAAATTAATGTAGGAGAATATAACACATTAGATCTGGTAAAAGATATTAAACAAAAAAACATGTGTTTTCAATTTTTTTGTTCTGTTCCATCATCTTAGAAATGCAAGAGAAAGGCCATTAAATTGCATAGGAGTTTAGGCGCCAGATGGCAGCAGTGTTTGTGCAAAGTTTCAGACTGATCCAATGAAGCATTATATTACTGCACAAAATGCAATTGTATCAAAATGCAATTGTATGATGTCTGCCCAAATGTGCCAAATTGGTCAATTTATATATTTTCAAGTACATAACTATAGAGAACATTCAAAAATGATATGGTAATAAAATATTTCAATTTACACACTCCCAGGAATGTTATAAATGATGGATAATTAGCTTCCCTAAAGAAAAGACACTAACCTTCACACATCTAGATGGCCAGGTGTGGTGGGTGTGTTGGGCCAGACACAGCAGGGGTTCAAATTGTATAACCCAGTTCCTACATTTGAATATAAACATGGATTTTATCAAACAAAACTACGCTACATTTTATCTCTGGGACTCTCAGCAAGATTACTGAATGTAACTACATTATTTACCTTCTGAGGTTGAATGTATCAAACCAGTTGCCGTGATACATTTTTGTTGTTGTTGTGTCCTCTCCTCAAACAATAGCATGGTATTTTTTCACTGTAATAGCTACTGTAAATTGGACACTTCAGTTAGATTAATCAGAATTGAAGCTTTCTGCCCATATAAGACATGTCTATGTCCTGGAAAGTTGGCTGTTACTTACCATGTCAGTCTAGTCACATTAGCGCATGTTAGCAACAACCGTCCTGGTATAGGGACACAGATCCCCTAGAGGAAAGGGATACTTATATTTTAATAAGACGTTGTGCAGAACAAAGTATGATGTATCTTTTAACTTGGGGATGATTTGTGTCTCTTTGTGCACCTGTAAAACTACCTAAAAATATGAATGTGCTGGATTCTGGATAAAGTAAATGAAAGACATTCTGTGTTTATTATTTATTTCACCATTGTAGAGGCAGTTCAATGAACAGTAGAGTACTTTTACTCTGACCGGTCCTCCTTTCCAAACTGTTTTTGTTCTAATGCTGTTTGAGTGTCAATGTGAACCATTTGTATTGACTGACTTGTCTTTGATAAATGAGCCCTGCATTGAAAGAGTTCAGGTTGTGATTGTTATGTATTTTGCATTCGATTAAGCGATATGCGTAACACTGAAGAGCTTTAAAAGAAAAAGGAACAATTTGAAGCATTTTCTTTTACAATAATTTTTTATTTTGCTAAGAGAAGTTGACTTTTTTCTTAGACGATTTCTTACTGTTCACTGTGGTCAACAAAATAAGATTGAAGAAAATACTTTAATGCGACTGGTATATGTGTCTCCGAAAATAGGCCTTTATCAAATATGTATTGAAAATGAAAATGGCCGATGCCCGCTAACTTGTTCTGACACGTCCTTATGAAGCTGAGCTTTTCAGCTTAGTTGTATGTGTATGACTACAAAGACAGACATTTGTAATGAAAGCAGAATATGGTGGAGAAATTACAAGATTATGTTATAATACTGTTATTAATACTATAATACTGTTATGCTGTCAAATGGTTGTTTTATGCAAGAACTTTTTAGAACTTTTTCATCTGTATGTGTTCTACTGAGGATGGGCTTCTGAGCGATTGAAAACTGACAGAAGATTTACGATGTCTTTGGGTGATAAGCCTAACAAGACCATAGCATGAGTTAATGTTTCTATACTGGGGTACCAGAGGGAGATGGCTCCAGTGTTGAGTTGGGGGCCAGACCCTGGTCTCTACACAATGAGAATAGTCTTTACAGCAGATACTGTTTGCTGTGAATTATTAGTATCTTTCATACAAATCCGAACTTTTGTGACCCAATCATACATCTGTGATTTGTCATGAACATCCAGGAGGATGGACTTTGCTATAAAATGCTGTGGCTTAGTCCTGCTGGTTGGGCTCTCAGCGAATCACCTACAGGAGGGTTGTTGGCAATCTCCATTACTGCAGTAATTAAATAATAAAGTTGACTTGTTTTGAAGAAATGTAAAAGTCTCTCCTTTTGATTAGAATAATTCCACAACAAGACATTTTATCAAGGAGAGATATTCTGCACACATTCGTGTTCAGACAGAGAAATCACAAGACAACTTCTGTCCTGTGAAAACTACATATTTTTATAATTGAGGCATGGCTGTTCTCTTCACTTCCTCAATTCACCGTTGGAAGATGGGTTCTCATTTTTCAAAAGTCCAATTTCAGTATACAGTGGGGTGAACAAGTATTTGATACACTGCCGATTTTGCAGGTTTTCCTACTTACAAAGCATGTAGAGGTCTATAATTTTTATCATAGGTACACATCAACTGTGAGAGACATAATCTAAAACAAAAATCCAGAAAATCACATTGTATGATTTTTAAGTAATTAATTAGCATTTTATTGCATGACATAAGTATTTGATCACCTACCAACCAGTAAGAATTCCGGCTCTCACAGACCTGTTAGTTTTTCTTTAAGAAGCCCTCCTGTTCTCCACTCATTACATGTATTAACTGCACCTGTTTGAACTTGTTACCTGTATAAAAGACACCTGTCCACACACTCAATCAAACAGATTCCAACCTCCCCACAATGGCCAAGACCAGAGAGCTGTGTAAGGACATCAGGGATAAAATTGTAGACCTGCACAAGGCTGGGATGGGCTACAGGACAATAGGCAAGCAGCTTGGTGAGAAGGCAACAACTGTTGGCGCAATTATTAGAAAATGGAAGAAGTTCAAGATGACGGTCAATCACCCTCGGTCTGGGGCTCCATGCAAGCTCTCAACTCGTGGGGCATCAATGATCATAGGAAGGTGAGGGATCAGCCCAGAACTACATGGCAGGACCTAGTCAATGACCTGAAGAGAGCTGGGACCACAGTCTCAAAGAAAACCATTAGTAACACACTACGCCGTCATCCTGCAGCGCACGCAAGGTCCCTCTGCTCAAGCCAGCGCATGTCCAGGCCCATCTGAAGGTTGCCAATGACCATCTGGAGGATCCAGAAGAGGAATGGGAGAAGGTCATGTGGTCTGATGAGGCAAAAATAGAGCTTTTTGGTCTAAACTCCACTCGCCGTGTTTGGAGGAAGAAGAAGGATGAGTACAACCCCAAGAACACCATCCCAACCGTGAAGCATGGAGGTGGAAACATCATTCTTTGGGGATGCTTTTCTGCAAAGGGGATAGGACGACTGCACCGTATTGAGGGGAGGATGGATGGGGCCATGTATCGCGAGATCTTGGCCAACAACCTGCTTCCCTCAGTAAGAGCATTGAAGATGGGTCGTGGCTGGGTCTTCCAGCATGACAACGACCCGAAACACACAGCCAGGGCAACTAAGGAGTGGCTCCGTAAGAAGCATCTCAAGGTCCTGGAGTGGCCTAGCCACTCTCCAGACCTGAACCCAATAGAAAATCTTTGGAGGGAGCTGAAAGTCCGTATTGCCCAGCGATAGCCCCGAAACCTGAAGGATCTGGAAAAGGTCTGTATGGAGGAGAGGGAAAAAATCCCTGCTGCAGTGTGTGCAAAACTGGTCAAGAACTACAGGAAACGTATGATCTCTGTAATTGCAAACAAAGGTTTCTGTACCAAATATTAAGTTCTGCTTTTCTGATGTATCAAATACTTATGTCATGCAATAAAATGCAAATGAATTACTTAAAAATCATACAATGTGATTTTCTGGATTTTTGTTTTAGATTCTGTCTCTCACAGTTGAAGTGTACCTATGATAAAAAATGACAGACCTTACAGACCTTTGTAAGTAGGAAAACCTGCAGAATCTGCAGTGTATCAAATACTTGTTCTCCCCACTGTACATAAGAAAAACTATATCAAGTGCATAATTAATCCAAATACCTTGAATTTGGCAATCAGTGCTCCCTCAAAATATAAGGGCATGACCCCTCTGCATTCAGAATGGCTAGAGAATATATTCAGAATATATTCCGAACAGTATGAGCTCTATGTTTGAGAAATGCCCAATACACCATATAAAAATTCTGTTTACAGTTTTCTCAGAAAGACCATGCTGCATAATTGGTGTGGTATCCATGGCTACCCAATATCTTGTAATGACTGATATCTGCAGTATGAGGAAGATAAGTTTGTGATTATATAACTGTCGCTAGCGAGATCATTACGTTTCCTTCTGTATTGTTCTCTGATATTGTTCTACAATGCCTTTACAACAGCACTCTTTGTTTTGAGGTTACGCTTTGAACCCTTAAAAGCACATTATTTATAGGGTAAGTATTACAATATGCAGGCAATGTTCCAACTAAATATTTCAGCTCGCAATTCATCCCTCGCTTTTTGGACCCTTAGGGGAAATAATAAAATATGATAAACTTCATTTAAATATGATCAAGGGCAAAATGTACACTGCTGCTTGGCAGTGTTTTAGGAGGCGTATGTTGCTGAGGTTGTCTATAAGGAATGGGTGAATGAAAGTGGAGTGGTCTTGAGGTCCTCAGACGGGTACAAATCTGACCCGTACTCACACATATTATATATGCACAAATACAGATGCAGTATTGTTTTGCACGCGTTGCATCACGGCACGGCACGCCACACTCGCCTGCGTCAAAATCGCCTGAAAGAAATTTCAATAACAAATGCCATTCATCCTCATCATCACCAAGGAAGTTACATTACCTTGTGCAAGTTTTTCTTTTGACCCATAATTTCACTGCAAAAACTGATGTTTGCCCAAAAGACACAAACATCACACTGCAAGTCTGCAGTCAAATACCCAATACCTATGAGGAATACCTATGTGAGAATGCTGATCATTGACTACTCAGCGTTCATTAATTTATGTAAATCCTCTGGCGCAGGAAAATTCTCAGCAACAGCAGAGTGATCAAATGAAGAGCATACATCTGTAGTCCCCTCCAAGTTTGGGACCCTGGGACTGAACACCTCCCTCTGCAACTGGATCCTGAACTTACTGACAGGCCGACCCCAGGTGGTGAGGGTAGGCAACAACACCTCCGCCACACTGACCCTCAACACAGGGCCTGTCATGCCAAATAATGTCCCCTGGCCAAATAGTGTCCCCCTCTACGTCACAATATAATTTGATAAACTATTAGCGTTGCTATAACAACGGTGTGATGACCTAATTGTCACGCCCTGACCTTAGTTTTTTATGTTTTATGTGTTATTTTGGTCAGGTCAGGGTGTGACGAGGGTGGGTATGCTTGTTTGTGCTGTCTAGGGTTTTTTGTATATCTAGGGGTGTTTGTTAGTCTAGGTTTATTATAGGTCTATGGTGGCCTGAATTGGTTCCCAATCAGAGACAGCTGTTTATCATTGTCTCTGATTGGGGATCCTATTTAGGTTGCCATTTTCCATTTTGGTTTTGTGGGTTATTGTCTATGAGTAGTTGCCTGTCAGCAATTGTTAGTGCAGTGTCACGTTGTTTTTTGTTGGTTTAATGTTTTTCCTTCATTAAAAGAAGAATGTATTCTTATCACGCTGCACCTTGGTCTCCTTGTTATGACGAACGTGACACTAATGATTAGCATTCTGGAGATCATTACAGCCTAAATTACGCTCTTTTCATCATCCCTATGCAAACAAGGCTGATTTCCGCAGCAATGTCACTGTTTAAACCAGTTATGTTTAGTTAATAAAATGAAAACATTAATTCAAACTACTTTTGGTACCTTGTTAACATCACAACATGAAATCCATGTCTTAGACATTTCTACGTTTCGGCAAATGGCAAAGAACATGTGTAATCTGCTTGACACATTAAAGTTACTTACCTTACAGATCACAAAGAAGGCTAATTTCCACTCCATTCATATGCAAATCAGTTTGATTCAAACACTGGTTTGTCTGGCTGTCATGTTTATATTTGAACCTGCCTTTCCCTTGTCTACACTGAAATAATATCATTTCAGTATTCCTCTATTGTGATTTTTTTTCTCTCTAGTATAGCTCATATATGGATCTATTGTAGGTCCTAGGATACAGCAATGAATAACGTGGAACAAATAAATACCATCGAATACCACCTTACAACAATCAACACCTTGTGAAACAGCTATGAAAACCAACCTGGCAATATTTAAGATTTTAATACAAACTTTGTTAGGTTTTGGTACAGATTGTTTTTACATGGCAATCACAGACTAAAATATTGAATTTAGGTGTGTGAAATTCTGCCTGTCACTTGTTCTCAACAGGCAGCCAGTCTCAGAAGGGGGACTTGAAGAGGGAGACTGCACTGTCCAGACACTGCTGCTCTCTTTTTTTCTGAGTGTTTGCAGAGTGCTAGTGTTTTTAGTTCATCTGTGTATCTCACATATTATGTGCCCAGTATGATAGAGCAAGAAAACTTTATTAGCAGATAATGACAACAACAGTAGCTGTAGATGATGTAATGAAAAGTTGGGAGGGTGGTTGGTAATGGAGGACATCAGGTGGATCCACGTCTGGGTGTTGGGCAGAACCCTCTAGGTCCTGGAGAACAGGTAATGGAGGACATCAGGTGGATCCACGTCTGGGTGTTGGGCAGAACCCCTAGGTCCTGGAGAACAGGAGCAGAGTTAAAGGGAACAGGGTAGGAGACAGAGACGTAAGCAAGCGAACACACAGGTTGCACTTTACTGTGAGAAAATTTGATGGATTAGTGTAGTGTTATTAACAGCGGGCAATCATTTTTATCTGGTATAAAACCTCCACTTCCTTCTCACTCCGTGCCTGAAGGTAGTACTCAAAGGCGTTCTGATCTGGTTGGACAATTTCCACCACACCAGGTGGGGTTTCAATGATCTGAAAGTATGTTCTACAAAAATAGCAATAGACAAACAACGACACTAAGTCATATCACACATTTGAAAGACTACAGTAAATGCAATATGTATGTATACAATTGTATTGTTTACCTCAGTCAACAGCTGCGGCTCCCGTCCATACCTGGCCTGGATGCTGCTGTTGTGTGCAAAGAGAATTACCTTCAGGTTGTTCTCCCACCCTTCCTGGTACCAATCTAGGGACTAGCCCATGGCAGTCTGGTTGGTCCATTCACCAAACCTAGAGGATGGGGTAGGAAAGCGATATCTATTGACAGTGTAAGATATTGAAATATGTCTGATTATGTACCATGGAAAAACGAATTGTAATAAATTAATAAAACAAACCATTGATGATAGAATATAACCTTTAACAGCCGTACCTTGTTTCAGCATTCATGACCTCAGTCACTCAAGATGACCTCAGGAGAACCGTGGGTGTTAAAGATAGTCCACCATCGCCTTGGAAGTGGCCTCACTAGTCTCGTCCTTAATGGGTATTATTCAAAACGAAAATCTATTTTTAATGGGTTACAGAAGGGAATTTAGAGTTAAGCACATACTCTTCCTTTACTGACCTTAATGGGTATTGCCTCCATCCACTTGGTAAAGTGATCAGTCGCAGGCAGGCACCAGCTGTTGCCATTCCTGGATTTCGTGAAGTGTCCGATGAGGTCAACCCCTAACATTTAAAGTGTTAGAGAGAAGATTACTTTATTCTTACCCGTATCTGTGTTATACAGTCTTGTCACGTTCTGACCTTTATTTCCGTTGTTTTGTATTTATTTAGTATGGTCAGGGCGTGAGTTGGGTGGGCAGTCTATGTTTGTTTTTCTATGGTTTGGGGCATTTCTATGTTTTCGGCCTAGTATGGTTCTCAATCAGAGGCAGGTGTCATTAGTTGTCTCTGATTGAGAATCATACTTAGGTAGCCTGGGTTGCACTGTTTGTTTGTGGGTGATTGTCTATGTTGATGGCTTGTTTCAGCACAGTCCATATGATTAGCGTCACGGTTGTTATTTTGTTTACTGGTTTTGTATAGTTTTCAGTGTTCACTACTTTCTTTATTAAAGATTGACCATGGACACTTACCACGGCGTGTATTGGTCCTCAGATCCATCTCGCCTCTCCTCTTCAGATGAAGAGGAGGACGGCCGTGACAAGTCTGAAGATTTTCGTATTTGTAAGGATACTGACACACACACACACACACACACTATAATATTGAACTCTGCTGTGGTCAAATGAAGAAACCATTACAAAACAATTTATCAGGGCAAAATTTTAATTGGGACACTTACCGATCATGTGCCATGGTCCATGGTGAGATAAATTTGATGGGCTCAAACTCCAGCGCCACAGACTTCGCCCTCTCAAACTTCTGGCAGGCTAGACATGGTACTGACCTTTAAGCAAAAAGTGACAAATTGAATCATTGTGTGCTCTCTGATATATTCATTGAAATCATAATAATTTCAGATATAATATTATGTGGTTGATAAACAAATGTTATTTCACTTGCCCAGCTGTCTACCCACTTGATAATTCCCCATCAAAAGAAGCATAGGTTGAATTTGGCATTCATGCATTTTACCCCGAAATGTCCAAAATGCATTTCTGTCAGCATGGCCTCCTTCTCCTCCTTAGTAACAATCACCATCCTGTGTGGCTGGCCATCCTACCCCCGTAGGTATTTCACCTTTATTTATTAACCAGGTAGGCTAGCTGAGAAAAGTTCTCATTTGCAACTGCGACCTGGCCAAGATAAAGCGTAGCAATTCGACACATACAACAACACAGTTACACATGGAATAAACAAAACATACAGTCAATAATACAGTAGAACAAAAGAAAACAAGTCTATATACAGTGAGTGCAAATGAGGTAAGTTAAGGAAATAAATAGGCCATGGTGGCGAAGTAATTACAATATAGCAATTAAACACTGGAATGGTAGATCGGCAGAAGATGAATGTGTAGGTAGAGATACTGGGGTGCAAAGGATCAAAATAAATAAATACCAGTATGGGGATGAGGTAGGTAGATAGATGGGCTGTTTACAGATGGGCTATGTACAGGTGCAGTGATCTGTAAACTGCTCTGACAGCTGGTGCTTAAAACTAGTGAGGGAGATCTGAGTCTCCAGCTTCAGAGATTTTTGCAATTTGTTCCAGTCATGGGCAGCAGAGAACTGGAAGGAAAGACGACCAAAGGAGGAATTGGCTTTGGGGGTGACCAGTGAGATACAGTATACCTGCTGGAGCGCGTGCTACGAGTGGGTGCTGCTATGGTGACCAGTGAGCTGAGATAAGGCAGGGCTTTACCTAGCAGACTTGTAGATAACCTGTAGCCAGTGGGTTTGGCGACGAGTATGAAGCGAGGGCCAACCAACGAGAGCGTACAGGTCGCAATGGTGGGTAGTGTATGGGGCTTTGGTGATAAAACGGATGGCACTAGGTAGCTACGATTGCCTAACAAGTTGGAAGAGAAGAGTTGTTGAAATACTAAAGTCTGAGTATATTTGCACTGCCATCTTTCTCTCTCTCCATCTCTCTGTCTTCCACTCTCTTCCCACCTCTCTCTCACATTCACCCTTTTTTTCTCACTGCTCCCCCCTCTCTGCGTGTTTGTCTAGTGAAGACACCTAGTTTATTTTATAGCTAGACACCTCAATATGATAGAGATATAACTATATCAATGGCGGCTGCTGAGGGGAGGACGGCTCATAATAATGGCAGGAATGGAGTCAATTGAACGCTATCAACCACATGGAAACCATGTGTTTGATACCATTCCATTTACAGTTGAAGTTGGAAGTTTGCATACACTTAGATTGGAGTCATTAAAACTCATTTTTCAACCACAAATTTCTTGTAAACAAACTATAGTTTTGGCAAGTCGGTTACGACATCTACTTTGTGTATGACACAAGTAGTTTTTCCAACAATTCCTTACAGACAGACTATTTCACTTATAATTCACTGTATCACAATTACAGTGGGTCAGAAGTTTACATACACTAAGTTGACAGCCTTTAAAAAGCTTGGAAAATTCCAGAAAATTATGTCATGGCTTTAGAAGCGTCGGATAAATTATGTCAATTAGCCTGACTCAATTGGAGGAGTACCTGTGGATGTATTTCAAGGCCTACCTTCAAACTCAGTGCCTCTTTGCTTGACATCATGGGAAAATCAAAAGAAATCAGCCAAGACCTCAGAAAAATAATTGTAGACCTCCACGAGTCTGGTTCATCCTTGGGAGCAATTTCCAAACGCCTGAAGGTACCACGTTCATCTGTACAAACAATTGAACGCAAGTATAAACACCATGGGACCACGCAGTCGTCATACTGCTCAGGAAGGAGACGCGTTCTGTCTCCTAGAGATGAACGTACCTTGGTGCGAAAAGTGCAAATCAATCCCAGAATAACAGCAAAGGATCTTGTGAAGATGCTGGAGGAAACAGGTACAAAACTATCTATATCCACAGTAAAACGAGTCCTATGTCTACATAACCTGAAAGGCTGCTCAGCAAGGAAGAAGTCACTGCTACAAAACCGCCATAAAAAAGCCAGACTATAGTTTGCAACTGCACATGGGGACAAAGATCGTACTTTTTGGAGAAATGTCCTCTGGTCTGATGAAGCAAAAATAAAACTCTTTGGCCATAATGACCATTGTTGTGTTTGGAGGAAAAAGGGAGGCTTGCAAGCCGAAGAACACCATCCCAACCGTGAAGCACGGGGTGGCAGCATCATGTTGTGGAGGTGCTTTGCTGCAGGAGGGACTGGTGCACTTCACAAAATACAGTCATGGCTAGACGTTTTGAGAATGACACATATCAATTTCCACCAAGTTTGCTGCTTGAGTGTCTTTAGATATTTTTGTAAGATGTTGCTATGGAATACTGAATTATAATTACAAGCATTTCATAAGTGTCCAACGCTTTTATTGACAATTACATGAAGTTGATGCAAAGAGTCAATATTTGCAGTGTTGACCCTTCTTTTTCAAGACCTCTGCAATCCTCCCTGGCATGCTGTCAATTAACTTCTGGGCCACATCCTGACTGATGGCAGCCCATTCTTGCATAGTCATTGCTTGGAGTTTGTCAGAATTTGTGGGGTTTTGTTTGTCCACCCGCCTCTTGAGGATTGACCACAAGTTCTCAATGGGATTAAAGCCTGGGGAGTTTCCTGGGCCATGGACCCAAAATATTGATGTTTTGTTCCCTGAGCCACTTAGTTATCACTTTTGCCTTATGGCAAGGTGCTCCATCATGCTGGAAAAGGCATTGTTCGTCACCAAACTGTTTCTGGATGGTTGGGAGAAGTTGCTCTCGGAGGATGTGTTGGTACCATTCTTTATTCATGGCTGTGTTCATAGGCAAAATTGTGAGTGAGCCCACTCCCTTGGCTGAGAAGCAACACCACACATGAATGGTCTCAGGATGCTTTACTGTTGGCATGACACAGGACTGATGGTAGCGCTCACCTTGTCTTTGCTTCTTTCAAGAGGGACTTCGCTTCTTTCAAGAGGTCTGGCTTACTGAATCTGCTCATCAAGCTCTTAAGCAACTTGAACAAGTATGTAGAGAGAAATGGCACCATGGGCTTATTGGTCTGGTAGCGTGTGTGGAATCGATTCCACACAAATCTACTAATAATATGCATATATTAGCTTCTGGGCCTGAGTAGCAGGCAGTTTACTCTGGGCACGGTTTTCATCTGGACGTGAAAATACTGCCCCCTACCCAAGAGAGGTTAACAGTTGTGAGCATACACTTCTTGCAAGCGATTTTGAAGTCCAATGTTTTCTGTCAAATTTTCTTCCTTGCGGACAAGTCTCTCACAATTCTTCGAGTAACAAAGCTCAAGTTGACCTGTGAGGAGTCAATGTGATTAGATGACTGGCTCACCTCAACATCAAGAAGTCTTCGCTTCCTTCAAGAGGTCTGGCTTATTGAATCTGCTCATCAAGCTCTTAAGCAACTTGAACAAGTCTGTAGAGAGAAACGGCACCATGGGCTTATCAGTCTGGTAGCGTGTGTGGAATCGTGTCACTTCTTTGCTCACTGACAAGATGAATTTCATTTTGCTGTCATGAGAGGGTCCTTGAGAGGGTCCTTCACCTCAAAGGACTTAGTGCCTGGATTTGAACATCTCTTCTCTACAGCCTTCACATATGTTGCCATATGGGGTAAAAACTCTAAAGCTCTTCAAGTACGGGCGCATTTTCAACCACCATGTCTGGCAAAACGTAAGTGGCACTGGGGGATCTGATGATCCAATGATGTTAAAGTAGTCCTCCCTGCGGGCTGGATTATCCTTCAGAAGTTGGTACATAGCACTGTCGACTTTCCACTCTGTTTCTTCCACTCCCTTCTGAAATGCTCCATGTACAATATGGAGGCCACAATTGCCAACGTTTATAAAGGTGTACATCAAAATCTAGGAGTGACTTCTCAACCTTTGAGTAAAATGACCAATTTACATTTGGTTCATCCATGCAGATCAGAACCATGTTTTTCTTTTGTAGATCTTCGGTGCTCTTCTCATAGACCGCTTTAAGGTCCAATGCAGTCGCATGTCCCATAAATTTAGAATCATAAAATCTCCTCACAACTGTGTCCTCATCCTGTAAACGGATGTGAAAGTCACACTGCTTTGACTGTGTTTTTCTGTTAAGGCTCTCATCAAGAAGTACATAGTCCTCCTCCCCAGCAGACAGTTTTTTAGACTACAAGTGCTTGAAATGAGGAGCCAAGCCATGTGTGCACACATAGCTGGACTTTCTTGCCCCGCATGTGAAGGTCTTGGCTATTGCACTGTCTGGGAACATCACTGAGATCAGCACACCTGAGAGTAAAAAAAAAGTTTGAAATCAAACACATTCCTGTTTCTAGCCTGTGTGTAAACGTGTGTGTGTGTCACAGAGAGATAATATGAAATATGAAAACAAACATAACATGTTCCTAAAAAATAATTTTATGTTACAGGTGACAGTTTATAAACCATGCCACTCACCCGTGCGTTCACTAGAGTGGAAAGAGTAGTGAGACGCCATCATATTCAGACACCACAATGTCTCGGCCCGCAATGTGTCCTCTTTGGGAAGGCCAGTTATGACGGACTGTCTTGAGGAGGTGGTGAATGTGGTAGTAGTTGTAGAAGATTGTCTAGGTGGTGAAGTAGATGACGATAACTTTTCCACATAGTTCAATAGAGTGGGAGCTGTAAGAAAATAAGTGTCCAAGTCTGATGAATGACTAGCTAGCTGGCTAACGTTAGCTAGCATTAATCATGAAACGTTGTCACTAACAACTCTAGTGAAGGTCCTTTAACTAAATGTCAACTTTCAGCTAACATTAGCAAACTGTTGTTTATTTTATAATGTTCACTGTCCAGCTTTGCTTGCCACAACTTGGCCAACGTAACGTTAACAACTTAGCTAACGTTAGCTAGCTAGCACTATATTGACAGGTGTGATTCTGTGGGAAAACTGACTGAGACATCTAGATAAGTTAGCTGACAACAACATAGCAAACGTTAATTTGACAGAATAGTACTGTACATTGAAATTAATTACCAACCACGAAGAGATGGAATAATCTAGCTCATTAATTAACGTTAGTAACTAAGTATGGTTGTTGTATTCCTTTCTACATGTTACCAGGGGTAGGACCTACCTGCTTTTAACTTCTCTAGGGTAGGGGGCAGTATTTGGAATTTTGGATGAAAAGCATGCCCAAATTCAAATGCCTGCTACTCATCCCCAGAAGTTAAGATACGCATATTATTAGTAAAACACTCTGAAGTTTCTAAAACTGTTTGAATCATGTCTGTGAGTATAACAGAACTTATGTAGCAGACGAAACCCAGAGGACAGACCATTCAGATTTTTTTTTTTTAGGTCACCCTCTTTTCAATTAGATTTCATTGAGAATCATGATTTCTAAGGGACTTTCTTGCAGTTCCTACCGCTTCCACTGGATGTCACCAGTCTTCAGAAATTGGTTGAGGTTATTCCTTTGTGTAATGAAGAAGTACGGCCATATTGAACGAGGGTCACTTCATGTGTACTGTTTGATAGAGGCGCATGACCAGGAAGCATGCTTTCTTCCTGTATTGAACACAGATCATCCCACCTTCAATTGTATCGATTATTTACTTTAAAAAATACCAAAAGTTGTATTACAAATGTAGTTTGAAATGTTTTGGCAAAGTTTACAGGTTACTTTTGAGATATTTTGTTGTCACCTTGCGCAAGTTGGAACCAGTGTTTTTCTGGATCAAACGTGCCAAATAAATGGACATTTTGGATATACAGTATATGGACGGAATTAATCTCTCTTTTGTTTATGGAGGTGCTATCCTCAGATAATAGCATCGTTTGCTTTTGCCGAAAAGCCTTTTTGAAATCTGACATGTTGGCTGGATTCACAACACGTGTAGCTTTAATTTGGTATCTTACATGTGTGATTTCATGAAAGTTAGATTTTTATAGGAACTTATTTGAATTCGGCGCTCTGCATTTTCTCTGGCTTTTGGCCAAGTGGGACGCTACCATCCCACATATCCCAGAGAGGTTTTTAACTTGCAGAGTGCCGTCCTGTGTGATGCTCCAGCAGCATGGCTCGTCACAGGTGCTTCGCCCATGGCGTGAACTTTTATTGATTTGCTGCAGGCTCTGCATCGGGCCATATAGATTTCCCGCGGATCTTTAACAAGCCAGTCTTTGTAAATGTCTTTGGTGAGCCACGAGTCCTGGAATTTACATTTTTTAGGCATAGCTGAAGGTTAGCTTTGTCGCTTGCTTGCCGCTGTTTAACTTGCGTCATTCGACTTCAATCACTCATGCACGCACGTGACGGTCGCACTTTCTCGAGGCATGTAGCGCATGAAACAAGGACGCACAGATGGCGGGAGACACACATGCAGACAGCGGAACGTAGCCTATTACTGAGGTTAGGTTAAAAAAAATATCTAGAGAACTTAAATTTCTATTCTTGCACAAAATATAATATCTAAATTCAAGCACTTTCAATGACCCAATGTCTATTTATGTCTATTTTCAAAAACTTTCAAGGCCTTGATTTTTTTTCAAATTTTCACAAACTTTCAAGGATTTCATGGACCCGTGGGAACCCTGGCGTAACGTTACATAAGAAATGTCATGACGGATTATTGGGACCGAGGTCAGAGGAACAGACTTAGTCAATTACATAATTAGAGATGGTCTTGTTATGCTGCTGGAAATGTGATGGAATAACAATGTGAGGAAAACATCCACGCCAACACATTATGGTCTGGGTAGTCACAATGATGTAGAAAGGTTATTAGTGTGTGAATTAATGTGAATAGGACATTTGAAGAATTCTTGCATTTCCCTTCCCGTCTGGTCTCTCAACGAGGGGTACTTTTGAATGAGCGCTGTGCACACATCCATGTATTGCCGGGTAGTTGAGTACATAAAGCAAAAGAGAAACATACAAGATTACATTTAGACTAACAATTCTGTTTGTAATACAAATTATATTGATTGTTGCCGTTGATTATCATCAAGTAAAAGTTGAGTATGTGCTATGCAGTGATTATGACAAGACAATATAGAGAAGGAGAGTATGGAGGACAGGAGTAACAGCACCCAAACTTTACAATTTAACTGGACAGGGGCAGAATAAGATGGGGACTGAAGGAGGATGGAAGGAGATGGAAAGAGTGAATCATGGGTTTAAATGAGGACTAACATTTCTCAATATTGAATATAAATTAGCTAGCTAAAGTTAGCTATCATTACAGAAACTTTAACTCGCTAGCTGGCGAGTTAGCTAATGTTGGCTAAAACATACCAACAATCATGCAACAATTATCAGGTAACATTACAGGGTATGTAGCTTGGCTAGCTGATGAAAAACTTAAAACGCAGTCTCAAAAATAAATACGGGCTCTAAATGAATTACCTTGAATTATGAGGTATAATGTTTGATTTGCTACATTAAATAATTCAGTAATGACTCAAAAAAGTTATGGCAATCATCTGTTTTTATCACCAGTATGAAACTGCTAGCCATTTGCTGCTAACAGCTGAGAACTGCTAGCTAACTGGCGAGAACAAAAACAGTCAACAACTTCGGGAGTACAGACCCCTAGAAATCGACCAATAGCAAAAGTAAGAACTGCCCTAAAATGCACAGTCAAAGAGGAGAATATTTATTCTGTCAAGGAAAGATTTTTTTTTTATAGAGGCATACTGCTCAAATAGAAGCCTGTCTCTAATAAGCACCCTTTGTGTTCAGTGATTTAATTTAAGTTTTACGGTACATTACATTATGCATTTTTTTAAATATATTTTTGATTATTATTAATTATTATCATATCTAGCGAATAGCTAATGTTTACTCAACTTCCATGTCGATCCGTTGCAGTCTCTCACCTGTTGTGTATCCAACCATCCACTCTCTTCCTATTTCAAGTGCATTTTTTGACCAAGTGCACTTTATTCTTCAAAGCAACCCTTGCGTTTACAAAGGTTTACAAATAACTGGTGTTAGAGAATGGGTTATTTAATGGACCCTAAGGTTACTTTTAAATTATCGTAAGGGATCATACAGGAACCTTTGAAGTAAATTGATTTACCTTAAATTATCCAGAAACCTTTTATTTTTAGTGTACAGGGAGGTGGTCAGACACCTGGCAGTATGGTGCCAGGGCAACAATCTCTCCCTCAACAAGTATGCCCCCATCCACATCGACGGGTCTGCAGTGGAGCAGGCCAAGAGCTTCAAATTCCTTTGTGTCCATATCACAGATGGTTCACACACACTGGCACAGTCGTGAAGAGGGTGCTTCTTCTCCCTCATGAGGCTGAAGAGACTTGGTATGGGCCCTCAGATCCTCAAGAAGTTCTAATGCTGCACCATCGAGGGCAACTTGACTGGCTGCATGAACACCTGGCATGGCAACTGCACTTTTCACAACCACAAGTCTCTACAGAGAATGGTGCGGACGGCTCAGTGCATCACTGGATATCCAGGAAATTCATATCAGGCGATGTCTGAGGAAGGCCCGGACAATACCCAAAGACATCAGCCAAACCAGCCATGCACTGTTCTCTCCGCTACTGTCTGGCAAGCGATACCAGAGCATCAGGTCTCAGACCAACAGACTCAGACACAGGTTCTATCTCCAAGCAATAAGACTGTTGAACAGCTAACCGATGGCTGCTCACCCTCATTAATATACTATCTGCACTGACTATATGCACACTCTCAGGTCTCTGTTCTCACACACATAAACACATAAACACGCAAGCACACGCATACACATTCACCTACATATGCTTCTGCACCTATTATTATTATTATTTTTTTTTTTTTTAACTTTTTTTTTTGTGTGTTACAAGATGGGATTAAAATTAATTCAAATTGTCATTTTTTTGTCAACGATCTACACAAAATACAGTGTTATGTCAAAGTGGAGGAAAAATAAAACACTAATATATCTTGATTACCATGAGAGTTACAGTGCCTTGCGAAAGTATTCGGCCCCCTTGAACTTTGCTACCTTTTGCCACATTTCAGGCTTCAAACATAAAGATATAAAACTGTATTTTTTTGTGAAGAATCAACAACAAGTGGGACACAATCATGAGGTGGAACGACATTTATTGGATATTTCAAACTTTTTTAACAAATCAAAAACTGAAAAATTGGGCGTGCAAGATTATTCAGCCCCTTTACTTTCAGTGCAGCAAACTCTCTCCAGGAGTTCAGTGAGCATCTCTGAATGATCCAATGTTGACCTAAATGACTAATGATGATAAATACAATCCACCTGTGTGTAATCAAGTCTCCGTATAAATGCACCTGCACTGTGATAGTCTCAGAGGTCCGTTAAAAGCGCAGAGAGTATCATGAAGAACAAGGAACACACCAGGCAGGTCCGAGATACTGTTGTGAAGAAGTTTAAAGCCGGATTTGGATACAAAAAGATTTCCCAAGCTTTAAACATCCCAAGGAGCACTGTGCAAGCGATAATATTGAAATGGAAGGAGTATCAGACCACTGCAAATCTACCAAGACCTGGCCGTCCCTCTAAACTTTCAGCTCATACAAGGAGAAGACTGATCAGAGATGCAGCCAAGAGGCCCATGATCACTCTGGATGAACTGCAGAGATCTACAGCTGAGGTGGGAGACTCTGTCCATAGGACAACAATCAGTCGTGTATTGCACAAATCTGGCCTTTATGGAAGAGTGGCAAGAAGAAAGCCATTTCTTAAAGATATCCATAAAAAGTGTTGTTTAAAGTTTGCCACAAGCCACCTGAGAGACACACCAAACATGTGGAAGAAGGTGCTCTGGTCAGATGAAACCAAAATTGAACTTTTTGGCAACAATGCAAAACGTTTTGTTTGGCGTAAAAGCAACACAGCTCATCACCCTGAACACACCATCCCCACTGTCAAACATGGTGGTGGCAGCATCATGGTTTGGGCCTGCTTTTCTTCAGCAGGGACAGGGAAGATGGTTAAAATTGATGGGAAGATGGATGGAGCCAAATACAGGACCAATCTGGAAGAAAACCTGATGGAGTCTGCAAAAGACCTGAGACTGGGACGGAGATTTGTCTTCCAACAAGACAATGATCCAAAACATAAAGCAAAATCTACAATGGAATGGTTCAAAAATAAACATATCCAGGTGTTAGAATGGCCAAGTCAAAGTCCAGACCTGAATCCAATCGAGAATCTGTGGAAAGAACTGAAAACTGCTGTTCACAAATGCTCTCCATCCAACCTCACTGAGCTCGAGCTGTTTTGCAAGGAGGAATGGGAAAAAATGTCAGTCTCTCGATGTGCAAAACTGATAGAGACATACCCCAAGTGACTTACAGCTGTAATCGCAGCAAAAGGTGGCGCTACAAAGTATTAACTTAAGGGGGCTGAATAATTTTGCACGCCCAATTTTTCAGTTTTTGATTTGTAGGGATGGGAGGGCCAAGACACCAGAGTGTGTCAGAAGATAATGAGATGCATTTGCCCTGGCTGCTCCATAGGCAAGCATCAGGGTCTTGAAGATGATGTGAGATTTGACTGGAAGTAGTGGAGTGTGCGGAGGAGGGGGTGACATGGTAGAACTTAGGAAGGTTGAACATCAGGTGGGCTGCGGCTTTGTGGACTGGGGACAAGTCTGGACAAGTTGCAGGGCTTTGATGGCACAAACGGGAAGGCCAGCCAACAGAGAGTTGTAATAGTCTAGACGGGAGATGACAAGTGGCTGGATTAGGACCTGCTCCCCTTTCTGTGTGAGGAAAGGTTGTACTCTGCGGATGTTGTAGAGCATGAACCTGTAGGAGCGAGTCACTGCTTTGATGTTTGCAGAGAATGACAGGGTGTTGTCCGGGGTCCCACCAAGGTTCTTTGCACTCTGGGAGGGAGACACTCTGGAGTTGTCAACTGTGATGGAGAGGTCTTGGAGCGGGCAGGCCTTTCCCGGGAGGAAGAGTAGCTCTGTTTTGTTGAGGTTGAGCTTGAGGTGGTGGGCCGACATCCAAGTTCAGATGTCTGCCAGGCACACAGAAAATGCGTCGCCACCTGGGTGTCAGAAGGGGGGGGGGGTGGAGAAGAGTAGTTTAGTGTCATTCGCATATCAATGATAGCGAGACCATGTGAGGATATGACAGAGCTGAGCGACTTGGTGTAGAAAGAAAAGAGGAGAGGGCCTAGAACCGAGCCCTGGGGGGACATCAGAAGTGAGAGCACGTGGTCAAGACACCGATCTTCTCCACGCCACCTGGTAGGAGCGACCTGCTTAGGTAGGATGCAATCCAGGAATGTGCTGAGCCTTAGACGCCGAACCCTGAGAGGGTGGAGAAGAGGATCTGATGGTCCATAGTGTCGAAGGTAGCAGATATGTCTAGGAGGATGAGAACAGAGGAGAGAGAGTTAGCTTTGACAAAGTAGAGAGCCTCTGTGACACAGAGGAGAGCAGTCTCAGTTGAGTGAGCTGCCTTGAAGCCTGAGTGGTTAAGGTCAAGAGGATCGTTCTGAGAGAGATAACGAGAGAGTTGGTCAGAGACATTATTCTCAAGTGTTTTGGAAAGAAAATAAAGAAGGGACATCGGTTTGTAGTTTTTGATGTCAGAGGGTTCATACTTGTTTTTGCTGTTCTCCAAATTGCATGTAAGAGTTTTTAAATTGTGTATAAATGCAGTAAAAATATAATATTTTTTTATATGGAATTTTTCACTTTTTTTTTATCTTGTTGAGTTGTTTTGAGCTATGTCACATCTGTGCTAATATGACTCAAATTCGCTAGGTAGCTAACCAACAAAGGTAACGATTTATTTCAGAGCCAAGAAGTGCTTATTGTGCAAATGTATTTGTTTTCAAAACAAAATTGGAGACAAAATGTAAATTACATGTCAATAATCACATGATTGTAAACCAACCCCATCTGTTTCCTAACTCTTGGATGAGCGCACATGATTTTGGTAAGTAAACATTCCACCCATTTATGGATACTCACACACACAGAGCATAGGGTGCAGGGGGCAGCGCAGTGAGCTGGGGAGAGAGCGAGACCAGCAGCTATTTAATTTTGGCAGAAGCAATAGGTAGGGTAGGGTCTGAATGTTGCGGGCATGGAAGGGGCTCGCACACTCGCACACACAAACTTGCAGAGTGAACTCATCAACAGCAGTTCGGTTGTCTTGAGTCATCCTCTTGACTCTCCCTCCCATCATCCTCATTGTTCACCCTAGTCATGGGTTGAGTCATCACCGACTTCACTGAGATGGGAATCTATTGTCTTACTGTCGGCACTCCTTGCTCTCACGGGTCTCTGTCATGTTGCTATAGTTACCTTTCATTCCAGTAATAACAGTATCAGTGAACCAACACAGAGAGGCATATGCTCCTTGTACAACAACAACAAGCGATGACAAGGGCTGAAGGGTGGGGGCTGCCATATGTAGTGATTTTAGTTGCAACAGAAATTGTGAATTTAATCATTAATGGGACTTAAATACTATTTTCCGTACACGTGAAGTCAGAATGCACTCACTGTTCCAAAATATGATTGTTAAGCAAAACAGGACAGTTAACACGTGCTGCCTTATAATTATCTATAGGCTATGTTTCAACTTGTCAATTTCAAATTATTTTCTAGCAAGTTTTATTTCCTAACAACAGTTTGAATTAAGGTGTGTTCCGCCTCGTCATTAATTTACATAGAAGTATCCCATTTCAGTCTTGTGGACAATTTATGTTTGAGGCTTTACTGAGCTGGACAAACTTCTCTCTTTGAGGAGAGCCCAAGCACTTCCCTAGTGTTTCTGCAGATCAAGTATGCAGACATTTGCGCAGTCTTGCACGAACTGGCACATTTTCTGGCTGGCATTTACAGTTTTATTCACCATGTTTTCAAGTACTGGTGACAACTAATGCATTCTGATTATTGCATAGATTATAATGGACACCTATGATGTGTGTAAAATACTTTTTTGAAGGTTGTAATGATTATAATGAGCTAACGCTAAGCTATTTTCCAGCTATGTGTGGCGCCATGTTTGTTGACATTATACAATGCATTCTGGATGTCACGCTCTGGGTGTCACTTCTGTGAATGTCTGAACATTGCGTCCAAAAATGAACAGGTCACATTCAGGACATAACTTTGTAAGGACTGTGTTAGTGCAAAATGTTTCTGTGAAAAAACAGTGGCCAGCTCAAATGCTGACTATTGCGTCAATCGAAACTGGACGTTGTAAATAAGCGTTCTAATCACACAACCACAAAAATAAGTTTAAAGAGCTAAAGGAAGTCCCACCATTTTTTTAATGGAACATTTTGTATAATTTTCAATTCAGAATACTTTTCTGTTGGCACTAACATCACTCCATTCTGACATTACCTTAGGTATTGGTATATAATGGACTGCTGAATAAACTGTAGGTTGTTCTTTCTTCAGCTTGGCTTGTAATATGATATCAAATTGACAATTTCATTGTTTTGTATTCTGCACTGGCACAAACTTAAACATTAAAAAATAAATTAGCAAAGATATACAGTAAGCAAATAGACCGTTTCAACTTGAGGTGTGCCATATTACTTACACTACATGAGTATGTTGAACATCTCATTCCAAAATCACGGGCATTGATATGGAGTTGGTCCCCCCTTTGCCGCTATAACAGCCTATACTTTTCTGTAAAGGCGTTCCACTGGATGTTGGAACGTTGCTGCAGGGACTTGCTTCCATTCAGCCACAAGAGCATTAGTGAAGTCAGACTCTGATGGGCGATTAGGCCTGTCTCTCAGTCCAATTCATTCCAAAGGTGTTCAATGCGGATGAGGTGTCATAACTCTCCTGTGACGATCTGAAGGATCAGTGGGTCCGCTCTACAGCTTGCTCTCTCTCTTGTAGAGGGGGAGATTGGGAAGTCGGCTGTTTTATGGGAGGTCATAAAATACGCTGCCTCCATGCTCTGTAGTGTTCAAGATTGGAATGTAAACTGTGGAACACCGAGAGACCCTTGGACATCAAAAGTTTGAATAATTAAACAATGTTTATATATTTGAGAATGTGGGAGTGGTCCGTGGACACTTAAGGGACAGTCATGACGAGTGTGTTTAATTTGGTGATCTCATGAAAGACAGGAAACACTCACTACTGTGTCTTTGGTTGTGTACACTTCTTAATTATGGGGTTTACATCTAAATATTGTGTAAAACATATGATTACATATGAAACTATTTGTGAAAAGATTAAATGTAATGTTAGCTTTCTAAATGATAGTATGGATTTTCATATAACGTTTAATTAGTCGTGAAGCCCAACATCACATTAGACGTCATATAACCCCTTCTTCCACAGAGTGTAAAACCCACTTCCTACAAAATATACATTAAGTCAGAGAACACCGAGACGGAGTCCCCACATTGGAATGGCTACAACCAAGGACAAGAACAGAGAATGCAGAGATCATTCTCACGTTGAAATGGCAAAGAAATCAACAAACTAAAGAACAATTTTGCAGACTGCAGCTGTAAATACTTTAGTCTGGTAAACGCATTCGACCTAAGAACAGTTCCTAATGGTCCTCTGAAGCATCCATTGTAACAACTACAACACACTGTGACTCCTGGGGAATGCAACCAGAGACTTTTCTGTTGACTTTCTCCAGCAGACGGACCGGCGACCACAGAAAGAGATAACAAGACATACACTTGTAAATATGTAAATTGAAATGTATTTTCGAATGAGCGGTCGTTCATGTAAAGTATTAGCAATTTCTATGAGTGTAGTTATCAGCTATGAGTTTCCCGCTCTTGAGCGGTCCACACCCCCCTTCCCTTGTCTACCAAGCCGTCATATCTATTTTGTCCGCTAGGGACTTTATCAATGCATTGTGTTAGTAACCAATATCTACTGTTTATTTGTTATATATTTCTGTGATTATTTAGTTAGTAAATAAATAATTAAGCCAATTTGTATATCGCTGATTCATCATTTAGGCTAGGGTTCATGCAGATATCCAAGGGTTTGCGATGTTCAGTAATGAGAACTGATGAGGTAATAAGGATATGTTAATAGAAGATTAATCTATAAGATGTGAAAATATCTGAAGAGTCAATTCAGGAAATAGAGAATCTATAAACATTTTCCCGTGGTGCCCCGACTTCCTAAGTTAATTAAAGTTTACATGATTAGTTTAATTACGTAATAATAATTACACAGAGAATTGATGATAAAATAACAGTCTTCACATTTAAGGAGGTCAGGGCTCTGTTTAGGCCAGTCAGATTCATCCACACCGATCTCAACAAACCATTTCTCTATGGACTTCACTTCGTGCACAGAGGCTTTGTCATGCTGAAATAGGATTTGGCCTTCCCCAAACTGTTGCCACAAAGTTGGAAGCACAGAATCGTCTAGACTGTCATTGTAAGCTGTAGCGTTAATATTTCCTTTCACTGACCTAGGCCGAACCATGAAAAACAGCCCCAGAGCATTAAACTTTACAGTTGGCACTGTGCATTGGGGCAGGTTCTCCTGGCATAAGCCAAACCTAGATTTGTCCGTCGGACTGCCAGATGGTGAAGCGTGATTCATCACTCCAGAGAATGCGTTTCCACTGCTCCAGAGTCCAACGGTGGCGAGCTTTACCCCACTCCAGCCGATGCTTGGCATTGCGCATGGTGATCTTAGGCTTGTGTACGACTGCTCGGCCATGGAAACCCATTTCATGAAGCTCCAGATGAACATAAAATAGCACTAGGCGGTCCCGTTCTGTGAGTTTGTGTGGCCTACCACTTCGCGGCTGAGCCATTGTGGCTCCTAGATGTTTCCACTTCACAATAACAGCTCTCACAGTTGACCGTGGCTGCTCTAGCAGGGCAGAACTGACTTGTTGGAAAGGTGGCATCCTATGACTGTTCCACGTTGAAAGTCACTTCCACGTTGAAAGTCAATGTTATACACTCGTCAGCAACGGGTGTGGCTGAAGTAGTCAAAGCCACTAATTTGAAAGGGTGTCCACATACTTTTTTATATAAAGTGTACTTAGTGTACTCAATAGTGTACTCAACCACTATGGGACATGAGATTACAATGAGGCCCGTGTTGCCCCTCGCCCTAGGGGTTAATCTTGGCCACCTCACCCACCACAGTTCTGGTGCAGTTAGCTTTAGGCCTACCAGGTTCTCTTGACCTTGGTGGAATCCACCTTAAGAACTTTTGCGGATTGTGATTCTGCTCCACCCGCAAACCATGGCCAAGCCAACGCATTATTCTGATCTTGATTTGATGGGTGATATTCTGTCTTTTGGTCTTCCTGTAGAGTTCGAGGTTGGTGATTTTATTTGGCCAGAAAATGCAGCAGATTCTTCTGAGGCATCCATTATGGAACTTTCTTAATGTCTACTTGACGACCCGCGAGCATTCAGACCCATACAACAGGATAGATCTTCCATTGCTGTTGTATAGGTGGATCTTTGCTTTAAGGCTGTACTGTTTGGACATCCAGATGGAGTTGGGAGAAGACACCCTGAGCTTTTCTCAATCTTGCCTTGATGCCCTTTTTGAGCCCTGCTGTCCTTGCTGTTGAGGCTGCTCAGGTATAGGAAGTCATCCACAAACCCAAGTGGGTCACTGTTTACAGCGACTGGTGCCAGGATTTCAAAGTTTTAAAATGATTTCAGTACAAATGTAATGATCTATGAAATGTTGCAATGCATTACAGTGCTCCTTAAATGCAAGGTTGTTAGACTGGTGTGTACAAGATACCATGATTCGAGGTGAAAAAACAATGAGTGTCAATGAATTCTCATTTATTGGTTTGTGAAAATATTTTTTCCCATTATCAACGCAGCATTCAACGTCGACATTATATGACCTTGAAAGAAATAACTCCTTAGAAACCATCTAATTGAACTTCGCTGACAAAGTTGAGCCTGCATAACAAAACTATATGCACAGGAAATCAGCATTATTACTCTGTAACAATTGACATGAATCATACCTTCATAAAACATACATTACACATCGATAAACACTAAGTATTAAACAATATTAGTGATTCATTAATATATAGATATATAGTCTGGCACAGTGGTTGCATCATAATACCCATAAGACCTAGCGATAAAACCAGGCAATGGTTCCTATCATATTTTCACCATTCATTTTTGCATCTGGGATTTTAGAACTACTTCATATAAGGTCTGTGTTTTGAGGCTTACCCTGGCATGACATTTTGATAACCGTGTAATTCTCTCTTGTACAAGGTGAGTTTTATTAATATATTCTCCTTTACTCTCAAAAATATGCGCATCCTGCGCATCATCTCTAGTTGACACTGTCAGCTACTGTTCACCAGCGCGATCAGAGAACTGTGTCCAGTCCATTTACTTCTTATGTCCCCTTTCTCTGTCTTAGCTAGCCACTGACTACACTTTAGGTAGCTAGTTAGCAGAGCAGTAGGTCAAACAATGATTTTGTTTTACTTAGCCTAGATAAATGTTTGTAGAGTGTGTCGACTTTGGTGTCTATTTCAAAACTTTTTCTAAGGCAGAGCATAAGAGCATTTAAAGGGGAGAAGACCACTATAATAAGTCTGCCATGTGGAGAAGTCTAGCTATAGTGAGGGGCAATTTACCGGTTTGGTCAGGACCAGCATGAGGGATAAAGTTTATCCTGTGTTGGTAAGTGTAGCTGGTAAGTTAAGTTTGAGCAGCTTAGCAAAACAGTGTGTTCTATACAGCTGTCGACATTCTACAAGGAAAGAGCCACTTAATCAATATAATAATCATTAACCTGAATGCCCCGGATGACAGACTTCGATGAGTGATAATGCCGTTCTAGAATGTTGTCATTGATGAGAATGAATTTAAAAAAATCTATTGACATTCAGAAGTGACTTTGTTTAGACATTCAGCATGTATTGTAGTTTCATGACCAGAAACACATCTTCAAAGGCAGTATTTATTTATTTGGGGTTGTACATGCATTCACAGTCTTGATTTATAGGGTAGCCTAGTGGTTAGAGTGTTGGACTAGTAACCAGAAGGTTGCAAGTTCAAACCCCTGAGCTGACAAGGTACAAATATGTCATTCTGCCCCTGAACAGGCAGTTAACCCACTGTAACCAAAGGCCGTCATTGAAAATAAAAATTTGTTCTTAACTGACTTGCCTAGTTAAAACAAAGATAAAATGTGATTGATATGTCAAATGATCAAATCTCAAGTTATCAAAAATGTGTTTATTAAATATTCTACAGTACAACTATATTGTTATCAATCAAATCAATCTTTATTTATATAGCACGTCTTACAACGAATGCTTTTCAAGGTGTTCAAAGTCATGCATTGAAAGGCATGTGGCACTTAACATCCTTCCTCTGGCCAGGTCCATATAGGTGACCAGGGGATTCTCTGTACTACATGCAAATGCCTCCATGGAGCTCATAAGTATAGCCATGTAGCCTATTTTGGCGGTTCACAATATCGGCCATACAGATGTGGAATGCGAGTGCAGGAAGCCAGCTGTGCACAACCAGGTGCAGTCAGTGGATGACCTGTGCCCTGCCGAAGACTACATCCCTCTGTCCCGAGAGACCACAGAGGAGGATCTTTAGCAAAGGCATTTCTCCTTGAATCTGAGCCAGAACAACCGCTACCCTCCCTGCGATCCCTGTCTGTACCAGGCATTATAAAAAACAAGGGCACCTGGGAAATTAAGGCATCCTGGCTGGCAGGCAACAGTTGGAGAGCGCACCAGCCCCAACTGGCACACTATGAGTAGAGAAAGGTTGGTGGCCAGCAATTATAGAGCAGTGGTTAGAGCCAAGTGAATTACTTCTCCGCTGCTAAAAAAAAGGGTCCTCAGGCATTGGATGGGGTGTTGTCTGTAAAATAGGGCACATATAACGAAGAGGAGGGCACCAGACCATCCGGTTACGCATCAAGGCATATGGCTACAGGGATGGATGTGCAGGAGTCTGGGCTTGGGGTCATGGGGTCTGGGATACTGGGTACCTCACCGGATGATCTGGTGAAAATATAATCATCCTCACCGGATGAGCTGGCTAGCTCACTAAAGACTTGTCAGTCAGTCAATTAATGCTAGCCTATGCTGGTTTTCTTTTTACTTGTAAGGAAGGTAACATGCGTTGTACACGTAACTACAGTTTGTGGTTATCTAGAAAACTGTCCTAAGCACCTACTATAGCTAACAACAGTTAGCCATTAGCAAAATTACAGGTGAATATATAAATAAAAGTTACATTGTCCAACAGAGATTTGTGCGGCTATCAAAATGTCATGCCAGGGTAAGCCTACACGAAACACAAACCTTATATGAAGTAGTTCTAAAATCCCAGATGCAAAAATGAATGGTGAGAAAACTATTGGAACCATTCCTGTGTTCTACCGCTAGGTTTTATATTATTATGACTCATACTGTGGTACTCAATGCATTTAAAGATACACATTTATTTTTACCATATGTATTTAAAGTATACTTTAAAAGTGTATTTTGATGTAATTCCTAGGGTTTCACCGCCCACCGCCCCATTGAAAGGAATGGACCACTTAGCAGCGTCGCCTTCTATAAATTGGTGTATGTGTGTCTTATATTACCACAGAGTTTTCTTATACTCATACCCAGGTTGAGTTAAATAGTCTACCAACTGGTCACACCATGCTATTTCAATGTGAAAAAATGTGGTAATATTTGGTTGAGACATTGATCAATGAGATTACAACCTACACTGAACAAAAATATTAACGCAACATGTAAAGTGTTGGTCCCATGTTTCATGAGCTGAAATAAAAGATCCCAGAAATGTTCCATCTGTGGACATTGAAGTCATGGCAAGGGCGGACTTACCAAATTTCTACTTTTCAACGTCAAATTTCTACTTTTCAACATCAGCTGAACATAACAGAATGCCAGTGGAAGGGAGGACAGTGTATCATGTATCAAATAATCTCTCACACCAAGTTACTTCATTCCTCAGTGTCAACATGCACAGATGCAAAGATGGGCCCAGTCACCATCCCCACGCATTCACGCACGCACGCACGCACGCACGCACGCACACACACACACACACACACACACACACACACACACACACACACACACACACACACACACACACACACACACACACACACACACACACACACACAATCACCAAATCTACCAAGTATATGCATATCCTAGCATCTGGGCCTGAGTAACAGGCAGTTTACTTTGGGCACGCTTTTCATCCAGACGTGAAAATACTGCCCCCTTCCCAAGAGAGGTTAAAATAACTAACTTTGTCCTTCCAAATAGCCTGAGTGTACTTATTTCTCATTTGCCTGAACGAGAGCCAGTCAGCCTGAGTATGCGTGTGCCGAGCCTTTCGCCAAATTAAATTCTTGAGGTGGGGTAACTCTGCAAGATCACAGTCGAACCAGGGGCTGAACCTGTTTTTTAATTCATTTTTTTTTTATGGGGGCGTGTTTACTAACAATACCACTGAAAATATCAAAAAAGAAGGTCCAAGCGTCTTCAACGGAGGGGATCAAGCTGATTTCTATACCATTTTACAGAGGCCAGGTCATGAAGGAAGACTTTTTCATTAGTTTTTTAGCAAGCGTCTATGACAAATCAGGACAGGTCGTTTCACTGAGCAGTCATTACGAACACAGGCTGTAAAACAGTGATCACTAAGGTCATTACTGAAAACACCAGACTGATACCTATCAGGATTATTTGTGAGGATAACATCGAGGAGAGTAGCCCTTTCTAGGTGTTTGGAGTTATAGTTTGTGGAATTGGTAATAATCTGAGAAATGATTAATGATTCACCAAATTATATTTTGAAAGAGGAAGTAAAGTACTTTAAGGATATGTTTTCATTTCACTCTGCTCCATCTCCACTAACCAAAGCTAATTGTATGGATTTTCTTCCAAATGATAATGTAAAATTAATATCTGTACAGAAAGACTCATGTGAAGGCCAAATTACAGAGGAGGAACTTCTTGATGCAATTAAAGCCTTTAAGGCTGGGAAAACTCCAAGGCTGGATGACATACCAGTGGAAATATACCAAACTTTTTTTGATATACTCAGAGGACCATTATTAGCATGTTTTAACCACTCCTATATAAACACTAGATTATCGACACACAACAAGGTCTGATTTCCTTATTACTGAAACAGGATCCAAGTGTTGTATATATAAATATCCAGTCCATTGAAAAATTGGAGGCCTCTTACATTTCAGTGTTGTGATGTAAAAATTCTAGCTAAATGCTTGGCGCACGGAATTAAAAAGGTATTGTCAGATATTATTCATCCTAATCAGACAGGTTTTTTACATAATAGAATATAATGAAATATCGGGGACACCAGGCCTGGTTTTCATAGCTGATTTTGAAAAGGCTTCTGATAAAGTACGACTGGATTTTATATATAAATGCCTAGAATATTTCAATTTTGGAGAATCTCTTTTAAAATGTGTTAAAGTTACTGTATGTATAGTAACCCTAGATGTAAAATAGTAAATAATGGCTACATCTCAGAAAGTTTTAAACTGTCAAGAGGAGTAAAACAAGGTTGTCCACTATCGGCATATCTATTTATTATTGCCACCGAAATGTTAGATGTTAAAATTTGATCCAATAATAATATTAAGGGAATCAGAAATCCATGGTTTAAACAAAGATGTCATTCTACACTGATGATTCATGTTTTCTTTTAAAACTACAATTAGAATCCCTACACAGCCTCATAGAGGATCTAGATACTTTTGCTATCCTCTGGATTAAAATCAAATTATGATATATTATGTATTGGATCACAAAAAAATGCTACTTTATATTACCCTGTAGTTTACCAATAAAATGGTCTGACGGGGATGTGGACATACTCGGTATACAAATCCTGAAAGAAAGAAATTATCTCACTCCAATAAATGTTTATAGAAAGTTAGCAAAAATAGATAAGATCTTGCTACCATGGAAAGGAAAATACCTGTCTATTTATAGAAAAATCACCATGATTAACTCTTTAGTCACATCACAGTTTACCTATTTGCTTATGGTTTTGCCTACACCTAGTGAGCTGCTTTTAAATTATATGAACAGAAAATATTCAAATTTAATTTGTAATGGCAAGCCAGACAAAATTAAAAGGGCCTATTTATATAACGAATATGGATTCGGAGGGCAGAAATGATTAAATATTAAATCATTAGACCTCTCACTAAAGGCATCAGTCATACAAAAGTTATACTTCAATCTGGATTGGTTCTCTAGTAAATTAGTAAGTAAAGTAAATTAGTCTCAAGAATGGCCCTTTCCCTTTATTCAGATTACACCTGCTCACTTTCAGATATTTGAAAACAAAATATCGTTATTTTTTCAACAAGTGTAACGGTTTTCTTGTGTCGAAGGCGAGGCGGACCAAAATGCAGAGTGGTTATTATTCATGGTTCTTTAATAAAGAAACTATACATGAATAGACTAACAAAACCAAGACATGTGAAAAACCAAAATAGCCCTATCTGGTGCAAACACAGAGACAGGAACAATCACCCCCAAAACCCAACACCAAACAGGCTACCTAAATATGGTTCCCAATCAGAGACAATGACTAACACCTGCCTCTGATTGAGAACCACATCAGGCCAAACACAGAAACAGACAAACTAGACACACAACATAGAATGCCCACTCAGATCACACCCTGACCAAATAAAACATAGAAACATACAAAGCAAACTATGGTCAGGGTGTGACAACAAGCCTTAGAAGGTTGGTTGCAAATTCAGTTTAATCCACCTGAAAAGACAGAACAAATAATACAACAAATATTGTGGTTAAATTCAAATATACTAATTGATTAAAAAAAACATATTTTTTGATGAGATGTTTAAAAAAGGTATAATTTTTGTAAATTATATCATAAATAAGACTGGTGCCAGAATAACAACCTATCCCTCAACGTAACCAAAACTAAGGAGATGATTGTGGACTACAGGACAAGGAGCACCGAGCACGCCCCCATTCTCATCGACGGGGCTGTAGTGGAGCAGGTTGAGAGCTTCAAGTTCCTTGGTGTTCACATCACCAACAAACTAACATGGTCCAAACACACCAAGACAGTTGTGAAGAGGGCACGACAAAGCCTATTCAGGAAACTAAAAAGATTTGCCATGGGTCCTGAGATCCTTAAAATGTTCTACAGCATCGAGAGCATGGTTGCATCATGTACTGGTTGCATCACTGCCTGGTACAGCAATTGCTCGGCCTCCGACTGCAAGGCACTTCAGAGGGTAGTGCGTACGGCCCAGTACATCACTGGGGCAAAGCTGCCTGCCATCCAGGACCTCTACAACAGGTGGTGCCAGAGGAAGGCCCTAAAATTTGTCAAAGAACACAGCCACCCCAGTCATAGACTGTTCTCTCTACTACCGCATGGCAAGTGGTACCGGAGTGCCAAGTCTAGGACAAAAAGGCTTCTCAACAGTTTTACCCCTGAACAGGTAACCAAATAGTTTCCCGGACTATTTGCATTGTGTCCCCCCCTCTTTTACGCTGCTGCTACTCTCTGTTTATCTTATTTGAATAGTCACTTTAACTATACGTTCATGTACGTACTACCTCAATTGGCCCGACCAACCAGTGCTCCCGCACATTGGCTAACCGGGCTATCTGCATTGTGTCCCACCACCCGCCAACCCCTATTTTACACTACTGCTATTATCTGTTCATCATATATCCATAGTCACTTTAACCATACCTACATGTACATACTACCTGAATAAGCCTGACTAACTTGTGGCTGTATATAGCCTTGCTACTCTTATTTGCAAATGTATTTTTACTGTTGTATTATTTCTTTACTGACACGCACGCACGCACACACACACACACACACATATTTTTTTCACACTATTGGTTAGAGCCTGTAAGTAAGCATTTCACTGTAAGGTCTACCTACACCTGTTGTATTCGGCTCACGTGACAAATAAACTTTGATTTGATTTGGTGGAGTTATGTCACACATGCAGCTAACACAGACATATGGAAATGTCGGCTCTACCCAAAATTACAACCCAAAAAATGGAAGAGGCAAGTAAAAGGGGAAAAAGTAAGGAACTTGTCTGTCAGCACTGCATTAAACACCATAAATGGTCAAAAAAAAATTGATAAATTAAAGCATATTCCAATTTCATTTAAGGACCAAAAAATTGACAGCTGTGCCATTTAATTGCAAAATAGTTGGGGAGAGATTTTCTATTTACCGATTCCATGGCACATGGTTTATGAATTGACGGATTCAAAAATTTTCAATTTAAATTATAATACAAAATTCTTGCAACCAATAGAAGATTGTATGGGGGATACAATCTTCCCAGCTCTGCAGATTTTGCTGCGAGGACGCAGAGTCATTAGATCATTTTATTTTGGTAATGTCCATATGTAGCTTGTTTTTGGTCACAAATCCAGAAATGGCAACATTTACCTAGAACTCTCGCTGCAGATAGCAATACTGGGTGATTTGACATGTCATAGTCAATCAATTAATAATATAATTATTATTTCAGCAAAAAAAACATCTTTAATTTGCAATCTGTGGAAACTATGAGAATAAAAAGGTTCAGTACTTTTCTGAAGCATCACAGCACAGTTGAAAAATATATGGCAAATAGAAATCCAAAATGGATGGTGCTAACTTCTTGGTGCACCCATCCCGTTAGCGGGATAATTTTCGTCATCATCTGCTGAATTGCAGAGCTCCAAATTCAAAATTAACTTACTAAAAATATTTAATTTTCATGAAATCACAAGTGCAATATAGCAAAATACAGCTTAGTTTGTTGTTAATCCACATGGAGCGTCAAATTTCAAAAAAGCTTTTTGGCGAAAGCTAATTAATAACTTAAAAATCATACAATGTGATTTTCTGGATTCATGTTTTAGATTCCGTCTCTCACAGTTGAAGTGTACCTATGATAAACATTACAGACCTCTACATTCTTTGTAAGTAGGAAAACCTGCAAAATCGGCAGTGTATCAAATACTTGTTCTCCCCACTGTATATGTACTTATACCATGGCATTGCTGAATATTCCTTTCTTATTGGCTTGAAGGGCGTTCTAGAGCGTGCTTTATTTCCATATAACGCACGGTATTCATAGGTTGCACCTCCGTCACTAGGCTGTGCCATGACTCTCCTGTGAGGATCCAAAGATCAGGTTTACAATGGATCTGGAGGAGCGATTGATGTGGGGGTTTTATGACACCTCACGCCTGGTCGTAAATTGTATGCAGCAGAGGACTTTTCTTTTGGTCTTCAGTAGTGGTGATTGGAATCTCTTTGTTACAGAGACATTTTGCTGCCCAAAAACTCTTAACGTCTAAAAGTGAACACTGGAACAATATTTCTAACATCCAAATGTGGGGAATGATGAGAGATGGAATATGGAAAATTAATGTCTATTTTGTGATGTCATTAAAAATGGTATAAAAATGAAAAAATATATATATATTGTAACTTGAAGAGTTTTCACACTGTTCATGTCAGGTTTTCATCCTTTACGTTGTGTAGGAAATATCATGGATGAAGAGAATATTTTTGTTAAAATAAGAATTATGTGATTTTAGTTTTATAATGAGAACATAGTTTTGAGGATACTTTGCCCAGTCAGTAGCCACGCCTGAGGGAGTTCAGCGAGCGTGTCAGCATGACGGAAATACCCCTACCAGAGTAAAGGATGAGTTGAGAATTACCATATCAGACCAGAAGGACAAGTTGCAGCTTAAGTCTCCATTGGATACGACCCTAAAAATCAACACGAGGTGAAGATGACAAAGTAGCCTCTCTAACAATCAATGTTAAGGCTGAGTAGCTGTTCTAAATACTGCATCCAAGAAAGTGAATTTAAGTAGGACCATCCTGTTACTCTCTTAAAATCATCAACTACATTACTCACATCACCCCACTGGGGATCATTGACACGGCTGATTAGCTGTCTTCAGAGGACCACTCTTCCAGAATGGGTGAAAGTAAACCCCATTCTGTTAGATCTGCTAAGAAGGACATTGTGCTAAGAAGGACACTTTTCACAAAGGTCTGGGACGAACAGAGATACACGAGGAAGGAAGACATTCAAACACGTAAATACATTCATTACTTCTTACCCCAAACGGGTGGCGATTCGTGGCAAAGTATTATGATTACTGCGAGTGTAGTTCCAAGTGTATAAGTTTGTCTCTCTTTCTTTGACACTTTGTTCCTCTCTACTCCTCCCTCTTTTCATAAACAAGCAGTCATGTTGTCATTAATCCACTAGGGACCTGTTTCCATCGTATTAAGTGTGTGTGTGCGCATGTGTGTCCTGTGTTATCATCTAGTTAGTTAGTAAATAAACAATTAAATCAATTTGTGTGGCATGGAATGATCAGTAAAGCTGGGGTTTGTGCTGATTCAAGTATGTGACGTTCAGATGTATGAGACTGATATGAGGTAATGATTAATAAATGATCGATATATATCTTATATATCATCTAGAGTTTAATTCAGGAGATGGTAACTCATTAAACAACTTCTTCCATGGTGCCCCAAATACTAATGAGTTAATTGTTACATTATTCATTTAATCGAGTAACAATTAAACATACTTAGTTGATTCGATACATAACAATCATCAGATGAATGAAAGTCACGTCAGGACAGCAGCATCATGCCATTGTTCTGAACAATCTCAAGCCGCACTCTATAGGTGGCTGGATAGTGGTAACCTGAAGTGGTGATAAGTCCCCCAGACAGCACACATACAGCTCGCCGATGTCGGCCTGACAGCCGTTAGTAGATTGCGTTCCATTTAGAAGGTCGGCAGGAGGGGGGCTGTAAGTGTGGGAGGTCAGCATCACAGAGTCAGCCGTAGATCGTGTAGACATCGAAATTGGGACCCAGATAGCGCACGTCTGCCCAACGTAGGCACGATGTGTACATGATACATCAGGAAGATGTAATAAGGAGAGTGTTAGGACATTGGCAAGACGTCTTGCAGATGTATTTTGAATGCCTACATTCTAAATTCTACATTGTTTATATGTCGGCCAGGCATCCACATTCTATTCTGATGTCTCGGCGGCGTCTTGCCTATGTGCAAACGCTCTCCAAACTACATATTCCCTACGCATTTTGATACGTCGTCCGAAGGTGTGTGTGCTGATGCCTTCTCTCGAAGCATAATCATTCCTCGCCCGCGGGGCACGTTTCACATCTTTTAGGCATAGCCTACCCATGAACAGTCACACATTTTTGGGTCATGATTGGCAATACTTTTATCAGAATTTGTATAAAGCCTATAGGCTTAAAAAAATTCATAAAAGTGCATTTTCTGATTTACAGTTAATGTCCCATGCATTCTTTTCACCACATGGCTCAAATGTTACCTTTTTTTTGTAAATATATTCATAACATACTCACTGCTCTTAGCCTGTAATAAAACCTTCATTCCATATTGTAGTAACTTGACAAGGAATGCCCACATGCATTTCTATATAACTCCTTTATTTTCAACCTAAGAAATACAGCACACTCAACATGTGATAGTCGCCTTGAACAGATCCGACTTTGGGTGATGACCTCATCAAAGGGGAAAGGTCACAGTCAATGCCAATGCTTATAATACCCATGCACACATAAATAGCAATTATACTGTACTGCCGGTAAGTACAATACATATTGAATGTAATATAGAGTCCACACTATAACACTTCTCCCCCTTTAATTTCAATCCCCCCCTGTAAGGAAAGAACACAAGGTTAACCAGACAACCACATCAGTGTTTTCTTTTCTCTTTTTCCCAACACTTTAGAACTTCTGAACTTCTAAATGTAAACAAACGAAAAAATATGACAGTCCTTACTTCTTTTCATCTAGGGCTGCTGTTCCAACCAAACACTAACACCACGAGACTCTCAGTCTCAACTACAGAGTTATTCTTTCAGGAGGCTTGTGACTACTCTGTGATTTTATTTTTTATATATCCGTTATTTTACCAGGTAAGTTGACTGAGAACACGTTCTCATTTGCAGCAACGACCTGGGGAATAGTTACAGGGGAGAGGAGGGGGATGAATGAGCCAATTGTAATGATCTGATCTGCGCAGTACTCCTGGTGTGCCACGAGACACAGGTAAGGTATGTACCGGTGGAGCTAGGTCTGTTCCTCAGATAATGTTTCCTGTGGGGTTTCAACTTGTGTACTACCACCCGCAGCTGTTCTGTCTGAAAACATGGCATTTTCTTTGTCATAGCGCAGGCGGATGTGGTCCTGGTGTCTGCGCATGACTCGACCATCAGTCAGTTTGACCACAAAGGAGACTGGACCACTCTGACTCAGAATGATACCTGGGAACCAGCACTGGCTGCTGTTTGTGAAGTTGCGGATGTAGACAGTGTCAATGGGTTTCAACTGTCTCTCCCTCGCGTGGTGGTCATGTCTCTATTTTTGTTCCACTCGTGCTTTGATGTCTGGACGCAGTAGATCCAGGGGAGCTTTTGGCTTTCTGCCCATCAACATCTCAGCTGGAGCCGGTCCTATTGTTGTTTGCAGCGTGATGCAGTACTTGAACAAGAACCGAGAGAGCTTAGCTGTGATGGTTCCCCCAGTCATCCTTTTAAGTCCCTATTTCAGTGTCTGCACAGCCTGCTCCATTTGAGCCTTAAGCCTTTTGAGGCCGGGTGAAAAGGAACGCTGCGGACATGACGAATCCCGTTTCTCCGCATGAATTCTTGGAACAAGTCACAGGTAAAGGTTCTGCGGAATGTTTTTGTATTTTCCCCTGCATATGCATTCATTACACAGAAAGTCAACCAGTCTGTTTTTTTTTACATCCATTATGAATGACAGCAGTTCTTCTCTCAATGCAAAAATATATTTCCAACATATTTCCTCATTAACCACCAAGCCTCGGTGTGAAATAGAACATTGTCATGCTCTGATCCCATATCTCCACATGGTTCTGCAAACAGCTGTGTGCGCAGTGGATGTGGTTTGATGTGCAGTAGTTCACAATCTAAGTTACTTGCTGCTGCTTATCTCTGAGTTCTGTGCTCAGTTATTTTGCCGCCAGTTGCTCTGTGTATCATACAATGCGTCCATCTGGCAGAAGGAGATACATTCATAACTAAAGTATCGAGGCCTGCTCGCCGTCCCGCCATTCGAGCCCCATCTGTGCAAAAGCCCACCATTCGATCCCATGGAATCTGTTTTTGGTATTTTGTAGTCACCCACCACACTGTGTCGTTGCATGCTCTGGAATTGTGAGATAGAACAATATGTCCTCGCCAATAGCATCCCCCGACATGTATAGCGAACAAAAGTCAATGCGTGGGCATCTCGGCCCTCACAGCTGACGTCCGTTTGGAGAGCATAAGCTGGGGAGTTTTTGAATCGTTCAGTCAGTTTCCTCTTGATTGCTAGGAATAGCATAAATTCTTTGTTTAAAAGCGTTATCTGAAAAAAGTATTGATGTGAGTCTTTGCAATAGTGTAGCAAGCCTGTAGCAGGCCTAGCCATTCACCGTGGGAATTATTCAAGTGCAACGGTCAAGTGTGACCTTTTCCCATGATCTAAGGGTGCTCTGGTTGGAATTGGTTGGAATGCATCTTTTAGATATGAATAATTTTCATTTAGAATTTTAAGGTTGACCCAATTACAATGATTTTGAGATACAAAGACGATATTATACTCTTTTTTTGTGTATATATTTATTTTAATGATTTTGGAAATTCTCCCGCAACCCCATATCCGTCGACCTCTAGTTTGGGAACCGCTGGTCTAGGATTCACCGAGAATGGTACGACAAACAAAAAGCATCCAGTCAGCAGCCGTCATGTGGGCGAAAACAGCTCGTTGATGAGAGAGTTTGAAGGAGAATGTCAAGAATCGTGCAAGCTAACAAGCAGGCCACAAACAGACAAATAACGGTGCAGTACAACAGTGGTGTGCAGAACGGCATATCGGAACTCACAACTCGTCAGCACTTGTCACGGATGGGCAATTGCAGCAGACGACCACGGTTGACCATGATTGTTCCACTCCTATCAGCTAAAAACAAGAATAAGCGGCTTCAGTGGGAAACCGATCACTGACACTGAACAATTTGGGAATGGAAAAACATCGCTAGGAACATGACAGCGAGTTCAGATTACTTGAGTGGCCTGCGCAGTTCCCAGACCTCAACCTAATAGAGCATCTTTGGGATGAGTTGGAACGGGCTGTTCACAGCATGAATGTACCTCCGTCAAATCTGCAGCAACTGCGTGACACCATCGCGTCAGCATGGACCAACATCCCTGTGGAACGTTTCCAACACCTTGTAAAATGCCCCAGAGAATTCAGGCTGTTCTGGAGGCAAAAGGGGGTCCGACCCAGTACTTGATGTGTCCAGTGAGCCCACTGTCCAGTGAGCTCACTGTCCAGTGAGCCAAAAGTATTCAGACCCATTGGATTTCTTCACATTTTATTGTGTTACAAAGTCGGATTGAAATGGATTGAATTAATCTACACAAAATACTCTGAAATTTCAAAGTGATTTATTTATTTTCTATTTAGAAAATCATGATGAAAATATAGTCGTTGCATAAGTACTCAGACCCTTTGTTTACACAAGCCTAAATTAGTCAAGAAATATGTGGCTTGACAAATCACATGATAAGTTACATCACTTTGTCTTTCTGTATGTGTCTTTCTGCCTTTTCACTGCTGCGATGTGTTGTCTTTGACTTGGCCTCCTGCTCGCTCTTGTGGACCTCGCTTCTCCCTCTCAGATAAATATTTTAATAATTTTACCTTTCCCTCTTCCTTTCTTTTAGCATTTCTTTCCCTTTCCTTTTCCAGATATTGTTGATATTGCACAGGGGCAGTTTATCCTCTCTCTAGCCCCATTTATACCTAGTTCTAACATGTCAGTTGTCCTGATCTTGTCCATTTTCTGATTGTGCCCACATTTGTCAACAGGTGTAGACAATCAAAAGACACATTTTGAACTGATTGTGATTCGATCATCCTGACCACCTTTGGAGTTAGTCGAAGACGCATCTTGTTCGGATATCCTTGAAGTGTAAACGAATCCTGACAATGAAAGCATTTCAATTTGGCTGATCTCATGGTTGTCCCGCACTAAAAAAATGTATCACACCGGCCAGTTGAGGTAGTAGTTATGGACAATAATACCTCTATAAAAATATTGGAAAACATTGCACAGAAAGACCAAGGACTGTAATATCAGGAGTGGGACCAGGAGAACCCAATGCCACTTTTATTCAGAGCTGGACATCATATAGGGTAACCATCCCATCACCAGTCCACTATTCAATCTGGACAGCGCTGTGGAGGATGGAGATATTGAGCTGCTGAGCGCTTTTATAAATGTTTTTGTAACGTGAAGAATAGTCTAATTCAGTTGCTATAATAGGTATGAAAATATCAGTCTACAGTGGTATTATAATACAGTCGCTTGTCTATGGAAATGTTATACAACTCCACTCTGGCTCGATCTAAAGGTGCAGGTGGAAAATTAGGCCTATACATTATATCGTGCCATAGAGTTGACCCTTCGGTAAGCCCAACCCACCTTGGTTACTGTTGCACTCAGGCAACATTTTCCCAGGAAGCCCAATTCCCCATTAAACCACAGGTGAAATCACCTCACAATGATCTCAAACTGTGTTTCTAATACACAATGAAATTAAACACAGACTATTCATAAAATTGTTAACTTAGCTAGCATACATTTTAAGAAAACAAGTTATATTAAGTGGCTTGCTAGCGTTAGCAATGTTTGGTGGTCAATGAGACTTAGAGCTAGCTAGCTAACCAGCTAAGCTAGCAAACAATGTATCACAAGTATAATTTCAGATTCCAAAAATACTCCATCAAAAGGCTTTGCATTTCAGGAATCACAGTAGCAAGTACTCCTGGTGCACTGTTCAATTATACTGAACAAAAATATAAACACAAAATGCAACAATTTCAATGATTTTACAGTTCATATAAGGAAATCAGTCAATTTAAATAAATAAAAATAGGCCCTAATCTATGGATTTGACATGACTGGGCAGGGGCGCAGCCAATCAGAATGAGTTTTATTCCCACAAAAATTATTACAGACAAATAATTCTTAGTTTCATCAGCTGTCTGAGTGGCTGGTCTCAGACGATCCCGCATCTGAAGAAGCCAGATGTGGAGGTCCTGGGCTGGCGTGGCTACACGTGGTCTGCGGTTGTTAGGCCGGTTGGATGTACTGCCAAATTCTTTAAAACGACGTTGGAAGCCGTTTATGGTAGAGAAATTAGCATTATATTCACTGGCAACAGCCCTGGTGGACTTTCCTGCAGTCAGCATGCCAATTCTATGTTCCCTCAAAACTTGTGACATTGTGTTGTTTGACAAAACTGCACATTTTAGAGTGGCCTTTTATTGTCCCTGCACAAGGTGCACCTGTGTAATGATCATGCTGTTTCATCAGCTTCTTGATATGCCACACCTGTCATGGGGATGGATTATCTTGGCAAAGGAGAAATGCTCACTAACAGGGATGTAAACAAATGTGTGCACAAAATTGGAGAGAAACCAACATTACATGTATTTTTGTTCAGTATATTTAACCATTAAAACATTTTATTTTTGAAAGAAAATGTAGTTTTTTGCCATAGCCCTCACTGGCTTTCATAGGATTTAAACATGAACTTGTCTGATGTGCCAGACTTGACTACAGTTGCTATCCATTGGAGTGCTGCAATTGCTTGGCCAAAATTCTGGGGCATGGCCCATGCATCCCCAATACATTTGTAGTTCAGTTTAAATTCTGTAATGCTAGTATATCAGTCAATCAACCCTCAATGAGTGAAAGAGACTCTGTTACTGAATTATCACTGATAAATTATTTGAAGTTAACCAAACACAGTCGTTCTCCCAGAATGTCACAATTCTGTTGCTTTGGTAAAACTGTTTAGGCATAGAGACCCACAGTGGAGGTGTCATATTACCCATAACACCTAGTGGTCAAACAGGGAAATGGTTCCAATCATTTTTGCCCCAATCATTTTCCCCATAGGGCATTTTACGACTGTTTTGTGTAGGCTTACCCTGGTGTGACATTTTGATAACGGTGTAAATGTATCTGGGACAAGGTGATTTTTTTTTATCCATGGCTGGGCACAAATGCGTTATGTGTGAGATGATTTCCACATAATTACAAGAGGAGGATATGGTGGAACTGAAAAACGTACTAGGATTTGTCTGCCCTAAATGCACCAACATCAAGCAGTTTAGGGAAGAGATCCTCTGGCTGTTCGCCTGGCTGCGAGTACACTGACCTTGCTGTAGCCCAGGCAAACCAAATCTCGCTTATAAACGCCTCCTAAAGCAAAGCTGTCAATGAGTTGGGTGGCATTGATCTGGACCAACCACCATGAAGCAGAAGTGTGATGGGTGCAATAAAGAAGGCCTTTAACTTTTGCCTGCCCCACAGACCTGGGCCACGTGGCAGCCTGTTGATTTCTGCCTCATGCACCGGCCTCACAGCTGGGAGGGGGCCACAAGCTGGAATTGGGGGACTTTGGCAGCGCAGCAGTCTGCCCAAACTCAGGGCTAGGCCCCTGAACCAGGTCAAACCTGCAGGGAAGCAGTCTTAAGCGGCAGCCGCAGCAAATCAAATCAAATCAAATTTGCCTAATAAATATTTATAATATAAGTCCCACTTATACCATGTATATGTACTTATACCATGGCATTGCTGAATACACCTTTCTTATTGGCTTGAAGGGCATTCTAGAGGGTGCATTATTTCCCTATAACCCAAGGTATTCATAGGTTGCACCTCCATCACTCGGTCATGCCATTGTTATGAATGTTTTGAAGCCGCCCTCTATCGGCATCGGGATAGTGGTGCCCTAAAGTGGTGATAAGCCCCCCAGACAGCACACATACATTTTCCCGATGTTGACCTGACAGCGTTATATCGTTAGTAGATCGCGTTCCATTTAGAAGGTCGGCGGGAGGGCGTCTGAGTGTGGGAGGTCTTAATGCAGGCGCGCTCAGCATCACTGTGTTGGCCGTAGATCATGTAGACATCTAAATTAGGACCCAGATAGCACACATACGTCTGCCCAACGTAGTCACGATGTATACATGATACATCGGGAAGATGTAGTATGAATAGCGTTCTACATCGTTTCTATGTCGGCCAGGCATCAACATTTTATTCTGATTTTAATTGGCACATCTCGCCAATGTGCAAACGCTATCCAAACTACATATTCCCTATGCATTTTGATATGTCGGCCAAAGGTGTGCGTGCTGACGGGACGAGTGTCACAATTCTCTCGATTCATAATCATTCCTCACCTGCGGAAGGGGTCAAGTTCCACATCTTTCAGGTATATCCTACCCATGGACAGTCAAACATTTTCTGGTCATGGTTAGCAATACTTTTATCAGAAAATATGTATAAAGCTATAGGCTTAAATAAATTAATCAAAAGCGCCTTATCGGATTTACAGTAAATGTCCCATGCGTTCTTTTCACCACGTGACTCAAATGTTTCCTTTTTTTGTATTCATCAAATATTCACTGCTTTTAGCCTGTAATAAAACCTTCATTCCATCTTTATCAAACTAACTGCACACCCTCTACATAAGCTACCTTTTTGTCAAATGTGATGTTTATGTTTCTCTCTCCTCTGTGCTGGAGTTCTTTTATTAAGAACTTGGTGTATCAACACCCTAACCAACACCCTTACACCACTGAGGCTGACGCATATATACCTTTCGTAATATTTCCCCTAATGTTATTAGCCGACAATCTCTGTTGTTGCTTCATTCCTTCCTCGGTTTCAACAGTTAAATGAAATACATTTTGATGTCCTTATCTTCATCATTCTAAAGACATCCTTAAATAATATAGGACTAGAATTAGACGCAGAAGGCTTTCACTTCTCTTCACGAGGATTGAATGGTTATGGGTCTGGATAAATAACTGCTATAGCATACTGCACGCTCGCTCTTCTTTCAAACTCTCCTTGAGTTCTATTGGCTGCTGTATTTCACATCCAGCAAACAAGAGCTTGGGTCCCTCTTCGAAAAGTATATTGGTAAAAGAAATGCTAAGAACAATATTGTCCAGCAAGCTATTATAGTCTAGGTTTCCCTGCATTGGACTCCAAGAGCTAAGGAGGGTTTTTTAAAGATAGAGACCAGCGGAGCACAGGTGCATGCGTATTGCGCAAGAGACAGAGGCGATAAGTTAAATCAAATAAAATTGTATTTGTCATATTAGAAGTCTATTATGCAGAACCCATCATTAATTAGCTAAATATAAGGCTAATACTGCATTGAATGTATTACCTGAAAGAGGTAGGCTAGGACATCTATATATAGAGCTTTATATTAATCTAGAACAGGATTATCTATTTTGGATGCAATTTGAATGGAGTTGATGAAGAGAAAGACTACCAGAGTGCTCGCGCGTGCACTGATTTAAAGCAACAACATTTGAGTGCTAGGCCGTTTTAAAACTCTGCAGCTGCAATAAAATAAAGTCTAAATGTGATTCCCGACAGCCAGATGGAGATGGGTAAATTAGACCCGCATTCGGTCTTTATATTACTGTAGCATACACTATGTTGCAGCAAATGCAGGCCTACCTGTCATAAGAAAAAACGTTACCGTGATATAATGATGGGTCCACGTGCATTGTGAACTGCGCTCCACACTGAGATGAGCTGTTTGTCCCCACCATGAGCATTGATGATTCATCATGCAGAGGCCGTAGAGAAGCCAGATTTCGACATTTGCATACAATTTAACATTTCCATTTCACGCCATGCTGTTCATATAAATCACTTATTATAATTTACTGGTTTCTCAAAGTTATTTTTTTCCCGGGAAAAGGGAGTGGTTTTGGGCTGTAAATGTCGGTAACCAGGTTCCCCCATTCAACTCTGTATCATACATTTTTCAGACCTCTAAAGTACTCTAATGTCCCAATGAGTGTTTCAATTACATCATAATATTGTTTATTCTATGTTTTATTCAGTGTTACAATGTGAACATGACCAGAATACAGATTTTTCACCTATATTTGCTTATGCACAGATTTTTTTTGTGTGGAGACGGCCATGGAGAATCGACTATTAAATTCTTAGATCCACAGAAAGCCGCACGATTTTGTCTATAAAAATCTTGAGTATCAAATGAGTAATGCATTACAATTGTAAATTTCAGTCCTTTCCAAGTATCGTTCCAAATAGAAGGTGCATGACAGTACATTAAGGATTACTTATACTGTTGTTATGATTAATGGTAAAAGAAAATCACCAAAATTGAATTACGGTCGAGTTGAAAACAGTGGTACCACATATGGAACTCGATCTCGGCCTTTTATTTTCATAAACCAATGAAAATTGAGCATAGACAGTGTTGTCATTCTGTGGTGTAGTAACGCTACCATCCACTGGAGGGCAAAGGATGAAGCTAGATTGTTAGATATACACACTGATGTGAGTTTAAGCAGGTGTAACCTTCTTAACCGCTTCCTTTCCATGTAAAGTGATGCGTTTCAGACCTCAAAAGTAAACTTTTGTTACGAAAGTATTCTGACCGCTTGACTTTTTCCACATTTTGTTAAGTTACAACCTTATTATAAAATTGATTAAATTGTTTTTATTCCTCTTCAATCTACACACAATACCTCATGACATATCAAAAACAGGTTTTTAGCCATTTTTGCGAATTTATACAAATAAATCAAAAGTGACATTTACATAAGCATTCAGACACTTCACTCAGTACTTTGTTGAAGCACCTTTGGCAGAGATTACAGCCTTGAGTCTTCTTGGGTATGACGCTACAAGCTTGACACACCTGTAGTTGGGGAGTTTCTCCCATTCTTCTCTGCAGATCCTCTCAAGCTCTGTCAGGTTGGATAGGGAGCGTCGCTGCACAGCTATTTTCAGGTCTCTCCAGAGATGTTCGATCGGGTTCATGTCCGGGCTCTGGCTGGGCCACTCAAGGACATTCAGAGACTTGTCCCAAAACCACTCCTGCGTTGTCTTGGCTGTGCGCTTAGGGTCGTTGTCCTGTTGGAAGGTGAACCTTCGCCCCAGTCTGAGGTCCGGAGTGCTCTGGTGCAGGTTTTCATCAAGGATCTCTCTGTATTTTGCTCCATTCATCTTTCATCTTTCCCTCGATCGTGACTATCCTCCCAGACCGCTGAAAACATCTACACAGCGTGATGCTGCCACCACCATGCTTCACCTTAGGGATGGTGCCAGGTTTCCTCCAGATGTGAAGCTTGGCATTCAGGCCAAAGAGTTCAATCTTGGTTTCATCAGACCAAAGAATCTTGTTTCTCATAGTCTGAGAGTCCTTTAGGAGCCTTTTGGCAAACTCCAGGCGGGCTGTTATGTGCCTTTTACTGAGGAGTGGCTTCCGTATGGCCACTCTACCATAAAGGCCTGATTGGTGGAGTGCTGCAGAGATGGTTGTCCTTCTGGAAGGTTGTCCCATCTTCACAGAGGAACTCTGGAGCTCTGTCAGAGTGACCATCGGGTTCTTGGTCACCTCCCTGACCAAGGCCCTACTCCCCCGATTGCTCAGTTTGGCCAGGCGGCCAGCTCTAGGAAGTCTTGGTGGTTCCAAACTTCTTCCATTTAAGAATGATGGAGGCCACTGTGTTCTTGGGGACCTTCAATTCTGCAGACATTTTTTGGTACCCTTGTTCCTCGACACAATCCTGTCTCAGAGCTCTACGGACAATTCCTTCGACCTCATGGCTTGGTTTTTGGTCTGACATGCACTGTCAACTGTGGCACCTAAAACTTAGAGGTAATCAAGACCTGGGGAAACCAGTCTTGCATTGGATATCTTGTTCATAATGTATTGCAGTGCTTTTCACAATAAAAAACGTAGAAATTCAACATCAGTTTTTTCATTTTTTGCATTTACGGAACATTATCGCTCATATAAATTTCTCAAAAGTTTGTTTTGACATTATATTTATTGTAGCTGACAGTGTGCTGAATCAATAGATTTAAAACACTTCAGGCGCTCATTACAGAAATGCCTGTAGAAGTCAAAATGTCAAGGTGGTGAAAAACAACTTTATGGGGTTAAGTGTTATCAGCAGATGTCTTGAAAATAGAAAAAGGCAGCGAGTTAGTAGTTCCTGCGCCATAGACAGGCAATTGCTTTGGAGTTGTTGAAAGAATGTTTTGGTATTTCTATATGATCAACCATTACATAATCTAGACCTACGTGAAACAGTATAGTACACAAGGTACACATTTGAAATTTGGCTGTGCATCCGCAGTCACTCAATTAGCCCATGTCCGCAAATTTGTCTTGATTGGTAAGTTAGTCTAGTGGCCAGCTATCTAAACTTGTAGTAAGCACCCCGGTCGAATTACCAACCGGGGTGGGGCCCTTTGATCATCAGTTATTTTTTTACTCCTGGCTCAGAGTTTGTCTTAGCAGTGTCATAACATCATCCTAAAAATGACTCTGACATGGGAGTTTTTTTCTAGTCTTAAAACAGGTTTTAACAGAATTCCTAGGACCTTTTCTGAGACGCTTTGTGGATACGGGTCCTGGTTTCCATGTTTGATACCATTGCATTCATTATAATGAGCCTGCAAAATGTCTGAAAGTAAATGATCACAGTTTATACTGCATGTTCATCTACACTACCAGTCAAAAAGTTTAGAACACCTACTCATTCAAGGGTTTTTCTTTATTTTTACTATTTTCTACATTGTAGAATAATAGTGAAGACAATAAAACTATGAAATAACACAAATGGAATCATGTAGTACCCAAAGAAGTGTTAAACAAATCTAAATATATTTTATATTTGAGATTTTTCAAAGTAGCCACCCTTTGCCCTGATGACAGCTTTGTACACTCTTGGCATTCTCTCAACCAGCTTCAACTGGAATGCTTTTCCAACAGTCTTGAAGGAGTTCCCACAGATGCTAAGCACTTGTTGGCTGCTTTTCCTCCACTCTGCGGTCCGACTCATCCCAAACCATCTAAAATTGGTTGAGGTTGGGTGATTGTGGAGGCCAGGTCGTATGATGCAGCACTCCATCACTCTCCTTCTTGGTAAAATAGCCCTTACACAGCCTGGAGGTGGGTTGGGTTGGCGCCTCCCCCCTGGGTTGCGCCGTGGCGGAGATCTTTGTGGGCTATACTCGGCCTTGTCTCAGGATGGTAAGTTGGTGGTTGAAGATATCCCTCTAGTGGTGTGGGGGTTGTGCTTTGGCAAAGTGGGTGGGGTTATATCCTGCCTGTTTGGCCATGTCCGGGGGTATCATCGGATAGGGCCACAGTGTCTCCTGACCCCTCCTGTCTCAGCCTCCAGTATTTATGCTGCAGTAGTTTGTGTCGGGGGGCTAGGGTCAATATGTTATATCTGGAGTATTTCTCCTGTCTTATCCGGTGTCCTGTGTGAATTTAAGTATGCTCTCTCTAATTCTCTCTTTCTCTCTCTCGGAGGACCTGAGCCCTAGGACCATGCCTCAGGACTACCTGGCCTGATGACTCCTTGCTGTCCCCAGTCCACCTGGCCGTGCTGCTTCTCCAGTTTCAACTGTTTTGCCAGCGGCTATGGAACCCTGACCTGTTCACCGGACATGCTACCTGTCCCAGACCTGCTGTTTTCAACTCTCTAGAGACAGCAGGAGCGGTAGAGATACTCTCAATGATCGGCTATGAAAAGACAACTGACATTTACTCCTGAGGTGCTGACTTGTTGCACCTTCAACAACTACTGTGATTATTATTATTTGACCATGCTGGTCATTTATGAATATTTGAACATCTTGGCCATGTTCTGTTATAATCTCCACCAGGCACAGCCAGAAGAGGCCACCCCTCATAGCCTCTATAGGTTTCTTCCTAGGTTCTGGCCTTTCTAGGGAGTTTTTCCTAGCCTCCGTGCTTCTACACCTGCATTGCTTGCTGTTTGGGGTTTTAGGCTGGGTTTCTGTACAGCACTTTGATATATCAGCTGATGTAAGAAGGGCTACATAAATACATTTGATTTGTTGGAACCAAAAATCTCCAATTTGGACTCTCAATATGGACCTTGCTCGTGTTTCTTGGCACAAGCAAGTCTCTTCTTATTATTGGTGTCCTTTAGTAGTGGTTTCTTTGCAGCAATTCGACAATGAAGGCCTGATTCACAGTCTCCTCTGAACAGTTTATGTTTTGATGTGTCTGTTCCTTGAATTCTGTGAAGCAATTATTTGGGCTATAATTTCTGAGGCTGGTAACTCTAATGAACTTATCCTCTGCAGCAGAGATAACTCTGGGTCTTCCATTACTGTGGCGGTCCTCATGAGAGCCAGTTCCATCACAGCGCTTGATTGTTTCTGCGTCTGCGCTTGAAACGTTCAAAATTCTTGAAATGTTCCGTATTGACTGACCATCTCTTAAATAATGGACTGTCATTTGTCTTTACTTATTTGACCTGTTCTTGCCATAATATGGACTTCGTCTTTACCAAATAGGGCCATCTTCTGTATACCTCCCTACCTTGTCACAACACAACTGATTGGCTCAAGCAACACATTAAGGAAATAAATTCCACAAATTAACTTTTAAGGAACACCTGTTAATTGAAATGCATTCCAAGTGACTACCTCATGAAGCTGGTTGAGAGAATGCCAAGAGTGTGCAAAGCTGTCATCATGGCTACTTTGAAGAATATAAAATATATTTTGATTTGTTTAACACTTTTTTAGGTACAACATGATTCCATGTGTTATTTCAGTTTTGATGTCTTCACTATTATTCTACAATGTAGAAAATAGTCCAAATAAAGAAAAACCCTTGAATGAGGTGTTCTAAACCTTTTGACCTGTAACTTCTCTCAGCTACGTAATTCTGGTTTATCTTCAAGTTTACCAGGACGTCCAAGGTGATCTTTACTGTCCCCTCATCAAGGTAGCTCTCCATCACCGTGTCCTGCCTGACGTCGTTCTCTAGCTGGCTTCCTACAGGAAATTCAGGCTACGGGCTGAAATCTTTCTAGTTGCTCTTCAGTCAGCGCCATCAGCATCAACAAGTCTGTGACAACATGTAAGGAATACAACTACTGGCAACAAGAACATCAATACCTCCATATTTTTGGGGATATACTGGAATATTTGAACTTAATCTCTCAATCTCATAATCATGGGACAGATTCACTCACTAACACAATTTGAAAGCTTTCAAATTATTTCAGAGTTGGCTTTAGCCTGCCTGGAGTTTGTACTTTTGGGATCACTGGTTCCATTAAAACAGGCAGGCTCAATCAAGAACAGCCTTAGTATTTGATATTTCAAATAGTATTTGAACTCCCGTGTCCTAGAGCAGTGGCAATCACAACAATAGGGAATCATTCTGCAGACTAACCTCATGTTCTCCTCCTTTCAAAATCATTTACCAATGGTCCAATTGGTTCAGTCTGTGAAGAAGTCAGAAAGCAGTTGAGGGTGGAAGTGACCTGTCAGGACCTCGTTTTTAATTGTTTTTACTTTGTCAAAGAATGATCCAGATTCTGTAATCCCCTATTTTGCAATCCAGGATCAGATCAATCGTTCCGAATGAGTTTTTCAGAAAAGGATGGGGTCAATCTGATCCAGATAACACAATGTGAAGGTAACAGATGTTCAGTGCTTTGAACAGGCCTACAACCTTGTCATCTACTGACAAGTCGTTACTACTTCTACACTGTCATGGGAAACAGTTACGTAAACTACAAGGACTCAATTATTAAATTATACTGTCATGACGTTGGCCTGGGGGTAGGTTTATGACAGTCATAAATACCTCTTCCCCCCCTTTTTCCTCTCTCTACCCTACTGATTTGACATTTGAAAATCCTTTGGTAAACATAGAGATTCTGGGAACATCAGAAGGTGGGGGGAAATTAACCATATTCTGGTAATCCGACCACTTGAACATATGCGTTGGTACTTAATGAATATGATGTCAGTTCGGTTGTCATCTGAGACATTCTCATCAATGATAGGATGACAAACTCTACAGTGGAAAGTCTGCACATTGTAGTTGTTCAATTTAAATGTTTGAATATAAAATTATTGGTGAAGAGATGAAATGTAATTTTAGCTTCCAAATTAGAGATTTGGGTTTTCATAAGGTTAGGGCTCTTCTCAATCAGTGGCCCGCCCCTGTGAAGAGACATGGGTTATAAAACTGTGAAAACACACCCTTCTCCCTCCACTATTTAGAGAATGTAACCTCCTGTTCCGAGGATGTGAGGACGACGGTCCGATGTCAGAATGGTTCAGATAATAACTACAGAACGAAGCCAACCTCAGCGTGAGCTTTGGTTGCGAATGGTATGAACTTTGAAATCTTATTCACTACAGAAGTGATACCTCCTAGCCGTTGAGTTAGCAACAGCAGCTGCAAACGTGGGCTAGGAAAGAACAGACAGAGTATCCCGTCTACCACACAACGATGTTACTACAACGTATCCAATTTACCAGCAGATACATTCTTCAAAGGACAAAGGACTCTGTTGGGCAACACAGCCTTCCATCTGAAGTTTGCCAATGACCATCTGGATGATCCAGAGGAGGAATGGGAGAAGGTCATGTGGTCTGATGAAACAAAAATATAGCTTTTTTTGTCTAAACTCCACTCGCCGTGTTTGGAGGAAGAAGAAGGATGAGTACAACCCCAAGAACACTATCCCAACCATGAAGCATGGAGGTGGAAACATCATTCTTTGGGGATGCTTTTCTGCAAAGGGGACAGGACGACTTCACAGTATTGAGGGGAGGATGGATGGGGCCATATATCACGAGATCTTGGCCATCAACCTCCTTCCCTCAGTAAGAGCATTGAAGATGGGTCGTGGCTTGTTCTTCCAGCATGACAACAACCCGAAACACATAGCCAGGGCAACAAAGGAGTGGCTCCGTAAGAAGCATCTCAAGGTCCTGGAGGGGCCTAGCCACTCTCCAGACCTGAACCCAATAGAAAATCTTTGGAGGGAGCTGAAAGTCCGTATTGCCCAGCGACAGCCCCGAAACCTGAAGGATCTGTAGAAGGTCTGTATGGAGGGTGTGTGCAAACCTGGTCAAGAACTACAGGAAACCTATGATCTCTGTAATTGCAAACAAAGGTTTCTGTACCAAATATTAAGTTCTGCTTTTCTGATGTATCAAATACTTATGTCATGCAATAAAATGCAAATTAATTACTTAATCATAGTGTGATTTTTCTGTATTTTTGTTTTAGATTCTGTCTCTCACAGTTGAAGTGTACCTATGATAAAAATTACAGACCTCTAAATGCTTTGTAAGTAGGAAAACCTGCAAAATCGGCAGTGTATCAAATACTTGTTCTCCCCACTAAGTGCCATCCAACGAAGTTTGTCAATGAATGATCATAACATAGATGCTAGGTTTGGTTGAGGAGAGGATTGACACTCATGATATTGGCAATGACGTATATATTTAATACAAAAATGACCCTTCTGCATGTTCCAATGAAATAACATCATAAATACAAACCATACGTATTTGTATTGGAAGTCCTCATAAAAACATACAAAATCAACAGTCTGCTTTCAGAAATTCCTCGCCGGTGAGCAAATACGGGAAGACGATATGAAGTACTAGATAATATACCGTAGTTGTGATTAAGTCCTCTCCCATGGGACACCTCCATGGCCATGATAGCCAAGCGAATGCGGCCCTTCGGTCTCTGTCAGCCCTCTCCTAACCTTATTGGCTCAGTCCAAACTTAAGATGCATGCAAGCATCTTAGACTCTCACATAAATCATACATTGTTAATGGGATTCAGACCAGTTCAGTTACTCACATGAATCTCAAGATAGAAGAGCGGCCCCTGGGTAGATTGGCCCTTAGTAAAAACAAAGCAGTGTAAATTGTTGCTGGGACAGCTTCTGAGACCAAAATGTCCCACCATCATCATCATCATCATCAGGACAAACAAAAGAGCAAGACTGTTCCTCGGCCAGTTTCAGGACAGTCACTTCTGCTGGAAAGGCAGCTTCCTGCGGTCTTTGCCAGCATTCCTCTTCCTCTTCTTGCTGAGGAAGTTTTCCAGCTTGCCGCTCTTCTTCAGTTCGCTGTACTTCTCCGCCAGCTCCAGCTTCTTCTTGTCAGCTGTGAGAGGGTTAAGAGAGCAGAGTAAGGTTTTTGAGTATCCTATCTGCGCTTTCACCGTAATGGCATTTCTACAACCAGAGTCTTGTGGTCAATGAAGATGGCGTTTGGACAGCGATACAGTCTCTTATTCCATTGTAATATCTCTGATTTACAATGTGAAAAAAAAACATAAGAGATTCCCCACCCAACCAAACAGGGTACAGCAATGTATTATAGTCTAGTGGCAAATTCTGAGGGGTTCAACAATATTGCATTGTTGTTGCCTTGATTCTAGAACTGTACCATAGCTGAAGTTAAGAGCTTTACAACATAGAAAAATAATGTCTATAGAGAAGAATAAATAGGCTTCAGAGTACAAGAAATAGAATAGAATGTCATGCTTTACATCCCAACTTACATTTCTTGAGGAAGAAAGGCTTCAGTCCCTGGCCCGCCATCTCTCTCTGCTTCCTCTTGAACTCTAGCTCCTTCTCACGCTGCTGTTCCCGGCTCTTCCGGGCCCGCTCCTGGTTCTCCTGAATATGAGAAGGAATCGGGTGAATTATATAGAAAAGAAGCCCTCATTCTAAAACTGCTTTGCATGGTTGTGTGTGTTCAGCAATTAACTCACCATTCTTTGCATGGTTGTGTGTTCAGCAATTAACTCACCATTCTTTTCAACAGGAACTGAAGTTTCTCCTTCTTTTGGTTGCTCTTTAGTGGTTTCTTGAGCTTCTTCTGCACTACCTATATATATATATATACACACACCACAAAGAATGAACACAATTAAATTCAGTGATCGTCAAATGTAAAAAATCTTGAGGACAAGCAGGACCATGTTGTACAAGAGATAATGCAAAACAAGTCCTATTTCAAATGTATGTTGTCTAAAATGTAAAACGGACGGATATGGACTAGACAAATATGGACTGATTAGAATTGATCGTTTTCACACATCTCTCTCGTGCTGTTTGATGTCGTTGATGAATCTGTATGTTTTCTCAAAGATCTCCGGTTTGTATTCACCAGACAGATCGTCAAATCGAGGATCTCTTGACACCTGGGGGGGAAGGGGAAAGTGACAGACAATTACAATTACACCTGGGGCGGCAGTTAGCCTAGTGGTTAGAGCGTTGGGTCCAGCAACCAAATCCCCGAGCTGACAAGGTAAAAATCTGTCGTTCTGCCCCTGAACTAGGCAGTTAACCCACTGTTCCTCAGTAGGCCGTCATTGTAAATATGAATTTGTTCTTAACTAACTTGCCTAGTTAAATAAATAAAAGACAGCATGCAACAAGATGGTTTGAGAGGTCAAAAGCAAAAAAGCAAGAGATGGAGATGTCAATCTACAAAATACTTCAGAAGTGCCTTACTGATTTCTTGACAGGAACTACTTGTCTGAGAAAAGGGGCTGGCCTCTTGGCTGATATCTCCATGGGCCTTAAAAAGAAAAACAACACATGAGAAAGGATTGTTAGGAGTTTAAATACATACACCATCCCCACAGTAAAGAAATAACAGATTTTCTCCAAAATGACTTACACTCAACACATACAGATACTGAATAAAAATGAGGTTCATAAAGGAATCAAAAACCCATAACACATATTTAGAGTGCTAGAAAAAAAAACTAGAATGAATCGCATGACCGATTGGTTTACAAAACAACAATTGCACCCTCATCAGACCACTTCAGATAATCTTCAGATGGTAACCTAATGCTCCAACTCAGCTATTGGAATGGCCTTATTCTAATGCATGAAGGTGAACAGACAATTGGACATTACCTATTCTTGTTGAGGCGTTTCTTTGTGGGAGTTTGTTTTGCCTTGGTTGTTCCGTAGGCTATTTCATTATAGACCTTTGTCCCCACCTTGTTTTGAAGCTTCATAATGTCCTCAAAAGACATTGTTGAAAGCTCTGTAAAAGCCATTAAGAAAAATGAAGGATTCACTGGCTCGCTTAGAATACATGACATTTCACTAGTCGAGAATATTTTATAACCTTATTATGTATAATTATAAATTGAAACTTCAAATGCAGACCATTTCCATTTGCTTACAAATTGTATAGTTATAGTTCTGTATGGATATAGGATTTGTTCTTCATAAATGAGATGGAGAACACACCAAACTATCCTATAGACCTTTTAGGTCGTCAGTGTAAATAAGAATTAGTTCTTAACTGACTCGCCTAGTTAAATAATGGTTAAATAAATAAAATACCTTGACATTTGTTCCTGGGAGATCAACTGCAGTGAATGAAACTATGCTTACGATTTACCTTTTTTAATGTCGTCTTGTGTTTGTATTTCACCACTGCTGTTTACCGATTCCGGTTGTTCTGCGTCATCATCGACATCCTCAGAGTCCTCAGTGTCACTACCCAAACCTGTCTGGTCAACACCATCACTCTCTGCATTTTCATCATTAGCCTCTTCTTCACTGGCATCCTCAAGAGCTTCTCCACCACTCAAACTGTACTCCTCTTCCTCTCGTTCAGACTCTTCCTGGTCTTCCTCGATCATACCTGAGGAGCTCTTTTTACTGAGTAAGGCAAAGTTTTCTTCCAGTTCAGAGTCTTCACCACTACTGTCAGGGGCTTTATTTGACAGACTTTTGGTCTTTTTTGACTTGTTATCCAACCTAGACACAGTGACAGCCACTTCTTGATGTTGCTTTCGCTTCATAGTTGCTTTCTGGTGCCCGGAGGACATTGTGGACTGTGAAAAGACACATAGGAGTTGTAAGCCTTAGCTCACTCGCTTACAAAGTGTATGGGGCCTGAAATAGATTTAGGTAGCCTACTTTGAGATAGTCGATTTGAAACAATAACACAAAGGGTGAAACACCTCTACACATAACATGTTGCTATGAGGCACGTTCTAGCAACACGTAGACAAACAGGTACCAGAAACAGCACGCCTATTTTGACTCCTTAGAAACGGTGGCTTTATAAATCAATGTGATTGATTGGCTCACCTGCCTATGCTGAAAAAGGTTACATAAAACCCCTAAAACAAATTGCCGTGCGTTACATTGGAAAGCCACTCCAGAAATAATGTCTCTCAACGCAAGTCCCCGGCGTTCACTCTCCCCCCGAATAGAACACAACTCGAGTACCAGGCTTTAGAGAGGCCTTGTCTTGCATGGCTAATGTTACTAGTTAACGTTAGCTATAGTGGCTAGCTTGCAATAAAAAGTCAAACCAACAACAACGGTGAATGTAACACGGTATTGTTTTTGGCGAAAGAGTTAAGTAGGTACGTTAACGACTTACCATTATATGAACGACGATCCTAACTTAGAAACGAACTATAATAGCAACCAGCCCAAGATGTTATCCACGTGGGTTTTAGTTGTGTACTGTTAGCTAGCTAGCTACTCTGAGTCTGACTGATTCCCGTGCAATATTTAATCGACCAACGGGGGGCACTGTTGAATAGGTATTGAGATACAGGCAGACGCGGGCCCAAAGATGTATGTGTTACCTTAAATTTGACCTTGTTACAATGCTGACATTTTCTAATTCAAGGCACCTTTCTCTGTCTATACTAACAAGAATGTGTTGATCATCCCCCGATCCACTTCAGAGCTTTATTCTCGATAAAATTGGACAACACTGCTCAAACTTTTTTGTCATTCTCATTGGTAGGTAGGCTCACTTGCAGAGTGAAAAAAAAAACACCCCCGCTTTAAATGATGTTCAGTTTATAAAGGCTTCATAATGCCTTCATAAACACTACATGAATGTGTTACAAATAATCTATAACCGTATGTCATGCATTATACAGGCTTCATTATTGTGGCATAACTGTGTGACAATCACCATTATCAAATGTGACATAACCCACTTATGTCAAATATGATATAAACATGTGACATGTTGTGCTGTAGGATGGCCCATGCTTTGAAGTGTAGTCATGTTTGTCACATTACACCTAATCTCGTTCCCAGACACTTATGCCCAAATGTGCGGAAGGTCCAACAAATCAAATGTGGCCTTCATTAGTTAGGGTTAGGTTTAAAATCACATTTTAAGAAGGGAAATTGTGGAAATGGGTAGGGTTTAGCCATAATTATGACTTTGTCGCACACCAGAACATAACTAGTACCAATACATACAATCAAACAATTACCGACAAGGACATGAGGGGAAACAGAGGGTTAAATACACAACATGTAATTGATGGGATTGGAATCAGGTGTGATGGAAGACAAGACAAAACCAATGAAAAAAAAAATGGATCAGTGATGGCTAGAAGGTCGGTGACGTCAACCTTTGAACACCGCCCGAACAAGGAGAGGGACCGACTTTGGCGGAAGTCGTGACAGTACCCCCCCCCCCCCCCCCCCCCCCCAACACACAGACGGAAAGTACAGAGCCCAATCGCCTCCAATGTCCAGCTGGGCCTCTGTACGTTCCGTCTGCTATCCGCGACCGGCTGATCTATTAGGCACACACGTCACCCTCCTCTGGTCATCCGGGCATCGGTCGAACAGTGCGCTGTCTTAATGGGAAGTACTGGTGGTCCACTTTGGCTAAGGACGTGAGGGTTTATGTTTCCTCCTGCTCAACGGAACGTACAGACGCCCAGCTGGACATTGGAGGGGATTGGGTGGGGATTGGGCTCTGTACGTAACGCCCGGGTAAAAAACATGGCCCACCTTGCCTGGCGAGGGTTCAGTCTTCTCGCCGCCCGGATGTTCTCAGGATTGCGCTTGTCAGTCCAGATGAGAAAAGGGTGTTTAGCCCCATCAAGCCAATGTCTCCACGCCTTCAAGGCTTTGATGACAGCCAACAGCTCCCGGTCCCCCACGTCATAGTTTCGCGCCGCCGGGCTGAGTGAAGAAGGCACAGGGCGGAGCTTTGGTGGCATACCCGAGCGCTGAGAGATCACGACTCCTATCCCAGCCTCGGACGTGTCCACCTCAACAATGAACACCAAAGAGGGATCCAGATGAGCCAGCACGGGAGTTGAGGTAAACCGAGCTTTCAGCTGACCAAAAGCCTATTCCGCCTCAGCCAACTACTGCAAACGCCCCTGTCCCCCCTTCAGCAGTGAGGTAATGGGAGCCGCTACCTGACCAAAGCCCCGGATAAACCTCCAGTAGTAGTTGGCAAACCCTAGAAACCACTGCACCTCCTTTACCGTGGTGGGAGTCGGCCAATTACGCACGGATGAAATGCTTTCACTCTCCATCTCCACCCCTGAAGTGGAAATGCAGTACCCTAGGAAGGAGACAGACTGTTGGAAGAACAGATATTTCTCAGCCTTGACGTACAGGTCATGCTCCAACAGTCGACCAAGCACCCTGCGCACCAGGGACACATGCTCGGCACGTGTAGCGGAGTATATCAGGATGTCAGCAATACACACCACTACAACATGCCTGTGCAGGTCCCTGAAAATCTCATCTACAAAGGCCTGAAAGACTGATGGAGCATTCATCAACCCGTACGACATGACGAGTACTCATAGCTCCCAGAGGTGGTACTGAAAGCCGTCTTCCACTCGTCTCCCTCCCGGATACGCACCAGGTTGTAAGCACTCCTGAGATCCAATTTGGTGAAAAAGCGCGCTCCGTGCACTGACTCAATCGCACTGGCTATGATAGGTAGCGGGTAACTGTACCTAACAGTGATCTGGTTGATACCTCGATAGTCAATACACAGGTACAGACCTCCATCCTTCTTCTTCACAAACAAGAAACTTGAGGAGGCAAGTGAAGTGGAGGACCAAATGTACCCCTGCCCCAGGGTTTCCATAGCCTCTGTCTCCTCCTGTGACAGGGGATACACGTGACTCCTGGGAAGTGCTGCGTCTACCAGGAGATTTATCGCACAATCGCCCCGTCGATGGGGTGGTATTTGAGTCGGCCCCTTTTTTACAGAAGGCGAGAGCCAAATCGGCTGTTTCAGAGGGGATGCGCACGGTGGAGACCTGGTCTGGACTTTCCACCATAGTATCACCAACGGAAACCCCTAAACACCTCCCCGAGCACTTTCGTGACCAATATGGATCCCTAAACTATGGGCAAATGATCTGTCTATAAAGTTCCCAGCTGTGCCTGAATCTACGAGCACCTTACGCTGGGAATGCCTAGGAAAACTCAGGAAAATTAATATACAAAAACATGTGTGTAACAGAGGGCTCTGGGTGAGCCTGGTACCAACTCACCTGGGGTGACACGAGAGTGCCCTGCCTACTGCCTCAACTCCCAGAGGAACCTCCCTAGCACCGACCGGCAGTGTGCCCTCTGCGGCCACAGATGGTGCATGGACCGGCCACTCCTCCGGTCGCCCTAAGTGCAGCACCTCCCAGCTCCATGGGCGTAGAAGCGGTGGTAATGGGGGATGGGATCTACAGACCCCAATCTGGACGTCCACAGGTAGCCAGCAGGTTATCCAACCGGATGGACAGGTCCACCAGCTGGTCAAAGGTGAGAGTGGTGTCCCTGCAGGCCAACTCCCGACGGACATCCTCGCGCAAACTACAATGGTAGTGATCGATCCGGGCCCTGTCCCTGTCGTTCCATCCCGCGCCGGCGGCCAGGGTCCGAAAGTCCAAAGCGAACTACTGTGCGCTCCTCGTCCCCTGCCTAAGGTGGACGAGACGTTCAGGTGAAGCAGGGGGTGAAATCCTTGAATTGGTCCAACACCGCTTCTCCTTCCCCCATACGGCGTTGGCACACTCCAGGGCTTTCCCTGAGAGACAGGAGACGAGGGCGGACACGCTCTCACGGCCCGAAGGAGCCGGGTGGACGGTTGCCAGGTAGAGCTCCAGCTGGAGTAGGAACCCCTGACATCCCGCAGCCGTCCCATCATACTCCCTCAGAAGAGTGAGCCGAATCCCACTGGGACCGGGTGAAGGAGGGGTGAGTAGTGGTGCCCTTGGTGGGGCTGGTGGAGGCGCTGGAGGAGCTCCTCTTCTCTCCCAACGATCCATAGTCTGAAGGACGTGATCCATGGCGGTGCCGAGATGTTGTAGCATGGCCGCATGCTGCTGGACGCGCTCCTCTACCCCTAATACGGGGGTGTCTGCTCCTGCTGTCTCCATATGGTTGGGTGCGTGATTCTGTCAGAAGGTGGGTGTAGCTGGTGCATGAAGTCAGGTGCAGGAGAGCAGAATGAGTGAGCAACGTACTTTACTCAAAATAAAGGCACAAGGTAACAATACACTTGACCAACAATAAACGGTAATCAATTACGCACGACTGAAAACAGCACCCGTCGAAAACCAGCCATAACGTGGGGGAACATGGGGGAAACAGAGGGTTAAATACATGAACATGTAATTGGGGAATGAAACCAGGTGAGTAGAAAACAAAGAAAAAACAAATGGAAAATTAAAAGTGGATCAGCGATGGCTAGAAGACATTGACCGAGAGGCACCTACTTCGGTGGAAGTCATGACAGTAGCTGTGAAAAGTAAACATACATTTATAGGAGCAGTTTCCCAGACAAAGTTTAATTTAAGTCAGGTAAGTAAGCTAATTCTTCTTAAATTAATCCAGATTCAAAAAATAGCTTTCTGAGATGTTGCTTAACTTCAGATGAATTAATTATGGGGAGTCTCAGACTAAGGTAAATAAGGACTAACCAGTTAATCTTTGTGAAGCCTAATTAGATTAATGATGTGCACTTGGTGCTGACCTGAGGCTGCTTCAAAAATCAGGGATGGGACACGAATACATAAGCAAGTCACCTAAACCAAGCAATGGATGGAGGTAAAAGAAAACATTAAAAGAATTTCAGTGACTGAAAAAACCCTCTTGAAGTGAATTGTGTCAAACCACCCAATTATCGAGAACAAACAGCATGATTCATCAACAGAAAACAATAAAAAATAGTGCCTGAACTACCATTTGTAGGGAAACCAGAAGCAGGTTCTTCTCGAACCAGCACCAGTTTGGGATCTAAATATTTCCATTTGTGAATAATAACCTTTTTGTTACCAATCCATGGCTATTGTTTGCTTCAATCACTTGAGCTGTCTTTGTTGTGAGAAGTGCTGCATAGCAAAAGCATCTCTGCAGGGTTGTCCATTTCTGTCAAGATTCTGTCTCAAGCCATAGAAACAAATGGGTATTCTTCATCTTCAGTGCGAGGATCTGGGCAGCCATGCTGTTTGAGGTAATTATGAAGCACTGCTGTTGCAATTATGACAATGCTGTATCTTCTTGGTTGAAAGTGCAATGTGTTTCTGAGACACTGGTATTTTTGGTATTTTATTAGGATCCCCATTAGCTGTTGCAAAAGCAGCAGTTACTCTTCCTGGGGTCCACACAAAAATGGCATAATATAGAACATTCATAGACAAGAACAGCTCAAGGACAGAACTACATCAAAAATATTTTAAAGTCACACAGCCTACATGTCAGTACATACACACAAACTATCTAGGTCAAATAGGGAAGAGGCATTGTGCTGTGAAGTGTTGCTTTATCTGTTTTTTTAAACCAGGTTTGCTGTTCATTTGAGCAATATGAGATTCCATGCAATAATGGCTCTATAAAATACTGCACGCTTTCTTGAATTTGTTCTGGATTTTGGGACTGTAAAAAGACCCCTGGTGGCATGTCTGGTGGGGTAAATGTGTGTGTCAGAGCTGTGTGTAAGTTGACTATGGAAACTATTTGGAATTTTCAACACATGAATGTTTCTTATACAAATAAGTGATGCAGTCAGTCTCTCCTCAACTCTTAGCCAAGAGAGACTGGCATGTATAGTATTTATATCAGCCCTCTGATTACAATGAAGAGCAAGAAGTGCCGCTCTGTTCTGGGCCAACTGCAGCTTAACTAGATATTTCCTTGCAGCACTCAACCACACGACTGGACAATAATCAAGATAAGACAAAACTAGAGCCTGCAGGACTTGCTTTTTGGAGTGTGGTGTCAAAAAAGCAGAGCATCTCTTTGTTACAGACAGAACTCTCCCCATCTTTACAACCATTGAATCTATATGTTTTGACCATGACAGTTTACAATCTAAGGTAACACCAAGTAATTTAGTCTCCTAAACTTGTTCAACAGCCACACTGTTCATTACCATATTCAGCTGAGGTCTAGAACTTATGGAATGATTTGTACCAAATGCAATGCTCTTAGTGTTAGAGATGTTCAGGACCAGTTTATTACTGCCTGCCCATTCCAAAACAGACTGCAACTCTTTGTTAAGGGTTGTAGTGACTTCATTAGCTGTGGTTGCTGATACGTATATGGACACACATGCCTTGTTTAATGCCAGTGGCAGGTCATTGATAACAATAAAAGAGTAGAGAGCCTAGAGAGCTGCTGTGAGGTACACCACACTTTACATGTTTGACATTAGAGAAGCTTCCAATAAAGAAAACCATTTGAGTTCTATTAGATAGAGAGCTCTGAATCCAAGATATGGCAGAGAATGAAAAGCCATAACACATATGTTTTTCAACAATATGTTATGGTCAATAATTTCAAAGGCTGCACTGAAATCTAACAGTACAGTAATTTGTGTCAGTGCAGTACATGTTGAGTTCCCTTTTCTATAAGCATGCTGAAGTCTCCATATACCAAAAATGTGCTCCACTGTACCTCTGGTGCGAACATGAGCTTGGTTGTACCGTTGTTGCTCAGGTCCTATTGCAGGAAGATAGGGGTTGAACAATAAGTTGGTCTGTGCATACCCGCTGTCACCAAGTATGATTCCACTATGTTGTCTTCCTTCAAGCTGAGCATACAAAGAGGAGTTCTGGAGTTGCACCTTTCCGACGTGCAACAATGTTGGAGAACTGCAAATTGGGAGTGCACACACTTTGTACAGTTTTTAAGATTCCTGTACTTCTCAGCATCTGCTGTAGAAGGGAATATGACTTCCATTTATACAGCTAATGACTCCAGGGAAGTTCCCATATTCATATAACTCTACCTTGTAGTTGGCTTGGGTAACAGCATAATAGAACTTCATGTAATTGTCATTCAGTTCGCATTGTAGACTTTGTGGACTATTCTGCAAACTGTCTGTTCACTTGCACCACACAAATCTCCTGTTTCACAGTGGAAGGTTCCAGATGCCAAAAACCTCAATGTCAGCTGCATTTTCTTTGTATTTACGGAAACGATCACGAAAATTGATTTAATCAAAATGGGTTGCTCCTGTCTATAATCGCCCTTCTGTCTGGCCTTGGTGGTGCTCGTTGATCATCATTGAAATAGTCCAGGTAATACATTTTTTGGGCCAGGTTTAATTTAAGCTTTCACTTAGATCTAGATTAATTATAATCGTCTTTCTGGAAATCAGAAGTCTGAGACTATTTTAAACCATGTCTGAGAAATGTAATATACATTTGTCCAGTTTAAAAGTGAACATTTGTCTAGGATTAGGCTTAATCTGTGTCCGCAAAACCGCCCCATAGAGTTTGTTTTATGGTAGGATCAAGATGGTCAGATTTATATTTAGATACTGCATATTGACATTTATTCTGGAATGTTTAATGTTTCATTAGCATCATGGAAAATGTTAAATGTCTAGTAACCCATGTTGGAATAAGTGTTGAAAATGCAGGAGTATGTGACTGAACTCTTTGTTCTTGCTATCAGCAAAACAAGAGCTGTCATTGTTAGGGGTGAGCTATAGCCATAGGAATTTGAGGTCATGTAGCTACAGTACATAAGACGGTTGGTTCTTGGAACAGCAAATGGACAGGGCTGTTTCATGCCTTAAGTATTTTTGGTCCTCATGGGGTTGACCCAAAGTCAGTTGACTTCAGTTGAGCCTCGAGAGAAAGGGGGCATGGGGTGTAAGGGTAAAATACAAACATGAGAAGTATTCATTTGTGAGAGTGAGCAAGTTAGCATGGTGTAATTGTGATACGTTCATAAATCAACGAGGGAATTCCCCAACATCTTGTACAAGGCAAATATGTGAACGCAGTTCCACCAGAGTATAGGATTACACAGTGAAATATTTGAGAAAACAAAAATAAATCTTCTTTCTACAAAACCCCAATCCATCTTCATGAAACAATGACAGGTATTTTCTCCTGTTCCTATAAGAACAAACAACATTGTATAAGTCCCAGTCCACATACAGTATAGGCCTGTGGCTTATAACGTGGAAAATACCTGTAATTGATTGCCAAAGAAGTACAGAGGATGTTACAGTAGCCTGATAGGACACCTGGTTCAAATCAAGTGGAAGCCTGAGGCCTGAGTAAGCACAATGTGTTTCCTATGTGTGTCTGTAAATGTTTGGCCTGTGAATGTGGAATTAAAAAAATAAGTGGAAAATTGCATTGGATTTTGTTACTCCTCAAAACAAACTCATAGGGATTGTTATGAAAAAGTGTGAAAACTGTTAGAAAAGACAACTGATTCTTGAGGCATGTTTGAGAACAAGCAAATACCCTGACCTTTAGTCTTTGTAGAGCAAACATTTGACAATTTGACCAGTTATGGAGAGAGATAAAGAGAGAGAGGGAGAAAGAGAGAGAGAGAGCAGACTGCAGACGTGAGATCTAGAGGTGCTTCATGTTTGTTGTTCTTGTTAAAAGCATTACCTCATTGTCCAGCTGTGAGCAGGCAAGACCAGAATGAGAGAGAGTGAGAGCGAGAGAGAGAGCAAGAGGAGCATTTTACCCCTCTGTTACTCTACTCATATCTGAGCATGGAGCTTTTTGTTTGGGGAGGAAGTTTTTACAGCACCAGTTTACAACCCTCAGTCACTCTGACTCTGCCCAGCCCTTGACAGAAAGTGGTGACCTCACTCCTCTTTAATGAAACTTCCCCCCTCTCTTTCCCTTCCTATTTTTTCTTTTTTTCTAAGAGAGCACCCAGGCAGCAAGCCAGACACTTTCCCTTTTCACTCAGATGTCTCTCTCTCTTTCTGTCTCTCTCTCTCTCTCTCACCATTGGCTTGGTGGTTGCTCAGAAGAGGCACTCCTCCCTCCTCGCCTTCTCATATTGGTTTCCCCTGACATGACACAGGCGCTGTAGCTCAGTTGATAACTTCGAAACAGACAGGAGGGGACGTTCTATTGTGTGTCCTGTACTTGTCTTCCTCTCCATGAGGTGCAAGGAGGCGGGTGGCTTTTTGAGTGAGTTTTGCTTTTGACAATTTTTTTGGGGAAAAGAGCGTTGTTTATTCGAGAATTCACCTCTCATTCTGAACTTCTGATACTGGACATTGCCGTTCATGAGGTGAGATATCTGTATTGTTTTGTGACTCTTGTATGCCCATCTAGACTAAACTGCACAGCTATCAAAAACCATGTCTGAGGGTGTCGTCAGAAAAATCCAACCCTTTACCATTGGGACCAGGCTGTCTGTCCCCTCTGAAGCCAAATGCCAGGAGTTCGTGGACGTCTATCTGCCGAAGTCTGCTGCTCCGGACAAGTTGGAGCTACACGACCAAATGTCCCTTTACATGGGCCAGTCCCAGGGGTGGCCTGGGAACTCGGAACTCCCACAAGTGGCCACCCAGGTCTACGCTTCAACACCAGAGGGACATCAGGATGAGAGAGTGGAGGAGGACAGGAATTCTGTGTCCCCCACTGCATCCTCTAGATCCATCAGGAAGATTGCTATTTGCCGGAATGTTGAGACAGCCCCCGACGTGTCCTTGTGTGACTCTGACCTGGCCACTTCCGTTAGATCCACGTCGGAGACCATCCGAAGCAACCACAACAGTGTTCACCCAAAACCGCCATCCTTGATGGTAGAGGACGACTTGGATAAGAGGTCCAACTCTCAGTCTAAGGTAACCTTGGATTACAGTTGTTTTATTCATGGTGTCTCACATGTTATTGAGTTGGGATAGGCTACAAGCCAGCACCAACTAATGTACATTTCAAATCACCTGGTTCAAATCAATTGACTTTGAAATAGAAATGGTGAATGTCTCAATCAGTGTTATGGACATTTGTTTTGTTTCTGTTGGTCAATGTGACCCGTGTTAACCATTCTCAAGCTTTCTGAAAGCAAATTAATTGACTTGTTTACTTTAAAGAAAGTAAGTCCAGAGCCAAAAGGCAATAGGAGGATTGGGAATTAAATCCATAACCACAAAACCCAGTGTAAGTAATGTTTTTCTCCCTCATTTCACATACTATGTAATGCTCTCATTACATAAGTGTGTTTTAACATACTAATAATTACTGGATTTGTGTTACTGACTAAGCTGAGTAACAACATCAGAATCTTTCCGTTGGGCGCCTTCCACCCTGCAACACAAGATACTGTTTTATCGGCTGTTACCAAAAGCAACATGATATAAACACCACCATAACGTACATTGTTCCAGCATGAAACCTCCACACACACACACACACACACACACAATGTGTGCACTATTACCTCAGTGTTGCATTATCCACACTGTACTCTCGAGCTATGAGATCATCAGCAGGCTTTCATTAAGCTAGGCAAAAGGCCACGTTTCGGATGAACTGGTTATTTCCACAGAATAAACGACTCCCAATTTCATAATTGAAGGGGTTGCATGATAAAAATAGCAATCAGGCACATTGCGTTGGTGGATATAATGATGCCGAACTGAAGTTGTACCTGTGATTAAGTGTTTCTCCAGATCCACAGCTGGCAAACAGGTTATTTCAATATTTGCGAGTACCTTTAGGAATTTAAGGGGATCCTGATTGTATTTAATGGCGACATTGACCAACTATTTTGAAATATAACTCTACACGTTCCATAAGTTCCACTCCAGTGGCATGGGCATGCCAAAATAAGCTGACATATGAGGAAGATTGTGTACTTATTATCACATACCATGTTAAGATGCATATTTTATGCACTCAGAAAGCATGATATACATTTGAAGCAAACCGGAAAATTTAGTTAGATATTTATACAGACAACAGTCCAATGGTTACAGTTTTCAATGCTGAGCATGCAACTAGCAAAAGGACAGTGGGAGGGGAAAAGGAACGCCCCAACAAGCGAGAAGAGGAGCAATTATTTTGAGATGAGATCATGGCTTTGGCTCTCTTCGTTCTTCATCTCGGCCCTGTGTAGGTGGGCTGGCTGAGTCACACAAAGCCTGCGTGATCTCATCGGTGTGTTTAGTACACAAGTTCCATTTTTCACCAGGATTGAGTATAGCTCTAGGGGTCCGTTTCTGTGTATCTGTCTGTACATTTCCCTGTTTCGCATGACAATGTCTACATCTCTTGAAGTTTTCAACTTTTCAAGGGCCCAAGACTAAATAGACACATTGTTTATAGCCAGGCAAGCTATCCAAATACTATGGGGTATGTGCATTCCGTTTTGTGGTCTTTTGTAGCCAACCTGTGGAAGGCACATGGAAATCTTACAACATGGTGAAACTTGTGTTTACAGTTCTTACATGAAACCTGTTCAACAGGGCTTACAGAGACACATTATTGTAAAACATTATAAAGCTCATATACAAGCTTATCAGCGCATCATACTGCATTATAACTGCAAGCTTTAAGTAAACTGTTACCAAAGTGTGTATTTCACTGCAGAAAATACAGTACATTACGTTCCAGGAAAACAAACATCTTTCTAAGATGAAAAGCAGGCAGGCCTAACAAGTTTCAGATTATTGTGGAGACCGTAGGGAACCAGCAGCAGGTTGCTCCATGATTTAGCTACATACTGTGATGATTGATGTAAGAGGTCTCGGAAAGATAATATGCATCATTCAATGTTTTGCATGAGGTCATCAGTACAGAATGCATTGGCATGGCAAAGGGAGAACGGCGACAGACAGGGAAAAGGTTCCTCAAGCTTAAGGTTAAGGTTATGAAATCGCAAAGATGGAGAAGGAGTAGTGCTCTGGAGCTGGCAGAAAATGATTTCAGCTTCCAGGAATTGTGTGCAGATCCTCGCGACATGGCACCGTGCATCATCATGCTGAAATATGAGGTGACAGCGGCAGATGAATGGCACGACATTTCTGAGATATTTTAATTTCAGATCATGAAACATGGGACAAACTCCTTAGATGTTGTGTTTATATTTTTGTTCAGTATATATACCACTGTTCAAAAGTTTGGGGTCACTTAGAAATGTCCTTGTTTTGAAAGAAAAGTAAATGTTTTGTTCATTAGAGTAACATCAAATTGATCAAAAATACAATGTAGACATTGTTAATGTTGTAAATAACTATTCTAGCTGGAAACGGTAGTTTTGCGGGTACTATTTAATGAAGCTGTATTTCTGATCAACTTGATGTTATTTTAATGGACAAACAATGTGCTTTTCTTTCAAAAACAAGGACATTTCTAAGTGACCCCAAACTTTTGAACTGTAGTGTGTATATACAGTGTAGTGTGTATATACAGTTGAAGTCGAAAGTTTACATACACTTTAGCCAAATACATTTAAACAAAGCTTTTCACAATTCCTGATATTTAATCTAAGTAAAAATTCCCTGTCTTAGGTCAGATAGGATCACCACTTTATTTTAAGAATGTGAAATGTCAGAATAATAGTAGAGAATTATTTATTTCCAGCTTTTATTTCTTTCATCACAATCCAAGTGGGTCAGAAGTTTACGTACACTCAGTTAGTATTTGGTAGCATTGACTTTAAATTGTTTAACTTGGGTCAAACATTTTGGGTAGTCTTCCACAAGCTTCCCACAATAAGTTGGGCGAATTTTGGCCCATTCCTCCTGACAGAGCTGGTGTAACTGAGTCAGGTTTGTAGGCCTCCTTGCTTGCACACGCTTTTTCAGTTCTACCCACAGATGTTCTATAGGATTGAGGTCAGGGCTTTGTGATGGCCACTCCAATACCTTGACTTTTTTGTCCTTAAGCCATTTTGCCACAACTTTGGAAGTATGCTTGGGGTCATTGTCCATTTGGAAGACCCATTTGCGACCAAGCTTTTACTTCCTGACTGATGTCTTGAGATGTTGCTTCAATATGTCCACAGAATTTTCCTTTCTCATGATGCCATCTATTTTGTGAAGTGCACCAGTCCCTCCTGCAGCAAAGCACCCCCACCACATGATGCTGCCACCCCCGTGCTTCATGTTTGGGATGGTGTTCTTCGGCTTGCAAGCCTCCCCCTTTTTCCTCCAAACATAACGACGGTCGTTATGGCCAAACAGTTCTATTTTTGTTTCATCAGACCAGAGGACATTTCTCCAAAAAGTACGATCTTTGTCCCCATGTGCAGTTGCAAACCGTAGTCAAGCTTTTTTTGACGGTTTTGGAGCAGTGACTTCTTCCTTATTGAGCAGCCTTTCAGGTTATGCTGATATAGGACTCGTTTTACTGTGGATGTAAATACTTTTGTACCTGTTTCCTCCAGCATCTTTACGAGGTCGTTTGCTGTTGTTCTGGGATTGATTTGCACTTTTCACACCAAAGTACATTAATCTCTAGGAGACAGAACGCGTCTCCTTCATGATCGGTATGACTGCTGCATGGTCCCATGGTGTTTATACTTGCGTACTATTGTTTGTACAGATAAACGTGGTACTTTCAGGCATTTGTAAATTGCTCCCAAGGATGAACCAGACTTGCAGAGGTCTACAATTTTTTTTTCTGAGGTCTTGGCTGATTTCTATTGATTTTCCCATGATGTCAAGCGAAGAGGCACTGAGTTTGAAGGTAGGCCTTGAAATACATCCACTGGTAAACCTCCAATTGACTCAAATTATGTTAATTAGCCTATCAGAAGCTTCTAAAGTCATGACATCATTTTTTGGAATTTTCCAAGCTGTTTAAATGCACAGTCAACTTAGTGTATGTACACTTCGGACTCACTGGAATTGTGATACAGTGAAATAATCTCTCTGTAAACAATTGTTGGAAAAATTACTTGTGTCATGCACAAAGTAGATGTCCTAACCGACTTGGCAAAACTATAATTTGTCAACAAGAAGTATGTAAACTTCCGACTTCAACTGATATATATATATATATATATATATATATACACAGTGCCTTGCGAAAGTATTCGGCCCCCTTGAACTTTGCGACCTTTTGCCACATTTCGGGCTTCAAACATAAAGATATAAAACTGTATTTTTTTGTGAAGAATCAACAACAAGTGGGACACAATCATGAAGTGGAACGACATTTATTGGATATTTCAAACTTTTTTAACAAATCAAAAACTGAAAGATTGGGCGTGCAAAATTATTCAGCCCCTTTAATTTCAGTGCAGCGAACTCTCTCCAGAAATTCAGTGAGGATCTCTGAATGATCCAATGTTGACCTAAATGACTAATGATGATAAATACAATCCACCTGTGTGTAATCAAGTCTCCGTATAAATGCACCTGCACTGTGATAGTCTCAGAGGTCCGTTAAAAGCGCAGAGAGCATCATGAAGAACAAGGAACACACCAGGCAGGTCCGAGATACTGTTGTGAAGAAGTTTAAAGCCGGATTTGGATACAAAAATATTTCCCAAGCTTTAAACATCCCAAGGAGCTCTGTGCAAGCGATAATATTGAAATGGAAGGAGTATCAGACCACTGCAAATCTACCAAGACCTGGCCATCCCTCTAAACTTTCAGCTCATACAAGGAGAAGACTGATCAGAGATGCAGCCAAGAGGCCCATGATCACTCTGGATGAACTGCAGAGATCTACAGCTGAGGTGGGAGACTCTGTCCATAGGACAACAATCAGTCGTATATTGCACAAATCTGGCCTTTATGGAAGAGTGGCAAGAAGAAAGCCATTTCTTAAAGATATCCATAAAAAGTGTTGTTTAAAGTTTGCCACAAGCCACCTGGGAGACACACCAAACATGTGGAAGAAGGTGCTCTGGTCAGATGAAACCAAAATGGAACTTTTTGGCAACAATGCAAAACGTTATGTTTGGCGTAAAAGCAACACAGCTGAACACACCATCCCCACTGTCAAACATGGTGGTGGCAGCATCATGGTTTGGGCCTGCTTTTCTTCAGCAGGGACAGGGAAGATGGTTAAAATTGAGGGGAAGATGGATGGAGCCAAATACAGGACCATTCTGGAAGAAAACCTGATGGAGTCTGCAAAAGACCTGAGACTGGGACGGAGATTTGTCTTCCAACAAGACAATGATCCAAAACATAAAGCAAAATCTACAATGGAATGGTTCAAAAATAAACATATCCAGGTGTTAGAATGGCCAAGTCAAAGTCCAGACCTGAATCCAATCAAGAATCTGTGGAAAGAACTGAAAACTGCTGTTCACAAATGCTCTCCATCCAACCTCACTGAGCTCGAGCTGTTTTGCAAGGAGGAATGGGAAAAAAATTCAGCCTTTCGATGTGCAAAACTGATAGAGACATACCCCAAGCGACTTACAGCTGTAATCACAGCAAAAGGTGGCGCTACAAAGTATTAACTTAAGGGGGCTGAATAGTTTTACACGCCCAATTTTTCAGTTTTTGATTTGTTAAAAAAGTTAGAAATATCCAATAAATGTCGTTCCACTTCATGATTGTGTCCCACTTGTTGTTGATTTTTCACAAAAAAATACAGTTTTATATATTTATGTTTGAAGCCTGAAATGTGGCAAAAGGTCGCAAAGTTCAAGGGGGCCGAATACTTTCGCAAGGCACTGTATATATATATATATATATATATATATATATATATATATATTACCCACATGGGACCAATTCATCTTGTTTACAGACTGTCATAAAATGTAACTGTCCAATAAGAAATGTAAGGAGTGGGAGCTAGAGTCGTCTTTTTACTTCATCACTTCTTTTTCAATTATTTGTGCAATTGTGAAACACAAGAATTATGAGTACCACAGGCTTGCAACTGTCTCTCAGTGCACCTGCAATGCTTGCAATTTGACATGTCTCTATAAATTATATTGGGAAATGTAAAGGAATGTATTTCATGATATATTGCAGGCTTGTTCTGTTTTGACTATCAATAATATATTTCATGATTATATTGCAGATTTACTTTGTAACAAATGACTATCAATAATAGTACATTTACTCCTTTTTGCTTGCTCACTTCCAGATGTTTAATCCCGGGTTCCAAACTGTTTAGTTAGCCAAACACCTAAATCAGTGTTCCAGTATATTTTTATATACTCTTTTCAGTATATTTTCTGTATTTATAAACAGTAATCTCCTCACTAAAGGCACAGTACTCATCAAATGTAATCATGTCATCATGGATAGATACTTTATTGTGAGAGCATATCTGCTACAGTGAAAATCCCTTGAACTAATTTCGTATCAACTTGATTTTAAAGACTTGTTATTACTCAATCGTGTTTCTACACAGGTGGACTCTTGGTTCAAGAGGAAGCTTCGGGATCTGAAGTATGGCTGTAGTGTCCTTGGATGTCCTTTGCAGGACCCAGAGGACGCGTTACCGACCCAACAGCGAGACCTAAAGGACATTGAGAATTCCCTCATACAGATGACGAGAAGTCTGGACATAAAACAGGTTTGTGCTTCAATGAATGAATCAATGTGTAGTGCACAAAGGTCCATGATGTGGTATAACTCATAATTCAGTGTATCTCAATCCATAAAAAATATGTTATTCTAGCCAAGGACTAACAGACCTGACTCAACTGATAAGTTAGCCATTAATTAGTTGAATCAGGTGTGTTAGTGCTGGGCTAAAACAAAAATGTGCACCCTGGAATGGATAAAGAAACGTTATGCACTACACATTGATTACATTTACTTCCTACAATATTGTAATGTATCCACATACATGCCCTCAAGTGTCAGAACCATGCATTGAGTGTACTGGTTCACAGGTTCTTCCTTTCTAATGTCCTCTATAGGATGGACATCAGTACGAGACGCTTGACGTGGAGACCGGCCACGAGGGAGAGAAGAGGAAGAGACTGCAACAAATAGAAGGCAACAAAATCCCTTCTGGAGAGAACACCGTTAACCAAACGTAAGTCCCATTTTTGACTGTTTGAGCAAGATGCATCAATAACACCTTACTTTAATTAAAAAATAAAGCAATAACAGTAAGGCATTCGAGGCCCCTAGGCTGTGATATACTCATGATAAATCATTGCCACTCGTGCTTTATTATAGTTAATTTTTTTCTCTCTATGGCTAAATCAAATCAAATTCTATGTCACATGCGCCGAATACAACAGGTGTAGAGTTTGTAAACTTTGAAATGCTTACTTACAAGCCCTTAACCAACAATACAGTGAAGAAAAAAAGTATTTACTAAAATAAACTGAAGTAAAAAATGAATAAACAAGAAAAAAAAAAAAAAAAAAGGAGCAACAATAAAATAACATTAGCGAGGCTATATACAGGGGGTACTGGTACAGAGTCAATGTGCGGGGGCACCGGTTAGCTGAGGTAATTGAGATAATATGTACATGTCGGTAGAGGTAAAGTGACTATGAATGGATAATAATATGGGTATATAATCTGGGTAGCCATTTGATTAGCTGTTCAGGAGTCTTATGGCTTGGGGGTAGAAGCTGTTAAGAAGCCTTTTGGACCTAGACTTGGCACTCCGGTAGCACGTGCCGTGCGGTAGCAGAGAGAACAATCTATGACTAGGGTGGCTGGAGTCGTTCTCTGACACCGCCTGGTATAAAGGTCCTGGATGGCAGGAAGCTTGGCCTCAGTGATGTACTGGGCCGTACGCATTACCCTCTGTAGTGCCTTGCGGTAGGAGACTGAGCAGTTGCCATATCAGGCGGTGGGTGATGCAACCAGGATGCTCTCGATGGTGCAGCTGTAGAACATTTTGAGGATCTGAGGACCCATGCCAGATCTTTTCAGTCTCCTGGGGGGGATTAGATGTTGTCATGCCCTCTTCACGACTGTCTTGGTGTGTCGGGACCATGTTAGGTTGTTGGTGATGTAGACACCAAGCAACTTGAAGCTCTCAACCTGCTCCACTACAGCCCCGTCAATGAGAATGGGGGCGTGCTTGGTCCTCCTTTTCTTGTAGTCCACAATCATCTCCTTTGTCTTGATCACGTTGAGGGAGAGGTTGTTATTCTGGCACCACACTGCCAGGTCTCTGACCTCCTCCCTATAGGCTGTCTCAACGTTGTTGGTGATCAGGCCTACCACTGTTGTGTCGTCGGCAAACTTAATGTTGGTGCTTGGCCATGCAGTCATGGGTGAACAGGGAGTACAGGAGGGGACTGAGCATGCACCCCTGAGGGGCCCCGTGTTGATGATCAGCGTGGCAATGTGTTGTTACCTACCCTTACCACCTGGGGGCGGCCCATCAGGAAGTCCAGGGTCCAGTTAGAGGGAGGTGTTTAGTCCCAGGGTCCTTAGCTTCGTGATGAGCTTTGAGGGCACTATGGTGTTGAACGCTGAACTGTGGTCAATGAATAGCATTCTCACGTAGGTGTTCCTTTTCTCCAGGTGGGAAAGGGCAGTGTGGAGAGCAATAGAGATTGCATCATCTGTGGATCTGTTGGGGCGGTATGCAAATTGGAGATGGTCTAGGGTTTCTGGGATACTGGTGTTGATCTGAGCCATGGCTATTCTTTCAAAGCACTTCATGAATACAGACGTGAGTGCTATGGGTCGGCAGTCATTTATGTAGGTTACCTTGGTGTTCTTGGGTACAGAGACTATGGTGGTCTGCTTGAACATGTTGGTATTACAGACTCGGTCAGGGACAGGTTGAAAATGTCAGTGAAGACACTTGCCAGTTGGTCAGTGCATGCTCAGAGTACACATCCTGGTAATCTGTCTGGCCCTGTGGCCTTGTGAATGTTAAATAGTTTAAAGGTCTTACTCACGTCTGCTACGGAGTGCATGATCACACAGTCATCCGGAACAGCTGATACTCTCATGCATGCTTCAGTGCTGCTTGCCTCGAAGCGAGCCTATAGGATATTTAGTTTGACTGGTAGGCTCGTGTCACTGGGCAGCTCGCGGCTCTGTTTCCCTTTGTAGTCCGTAATAGTTTGCAAGCCCTGCCACATCCGACGAGCGTCAGAGTCGGTGGAGTACGATTCAATCTTAGTCCTGTATTGACGCTTTGCCTGTTTGATGATTTGTCGGAAGGCATACTGTGATTTCTTATAAGCGTCTGGGTTAGAGTCCTTGACTAGGCTACATATACTTTGTCCTTGGTGCTATGGATGTATATTTGTTATGGCTACCGTTAACATGTTGTTTTCCTATCTACTCCTATGTAACTACAGCTTTCCATGTTATGTAACAGTACTTGGTCTGACTTGAATTACTTTCACATCCATCTTGGATTTCAAGTCATATCTGGGAATTTGACCCCATTGTGATCCCATTGCCAAAGCACTGAACTAGATACTGTATCTCTTTGGTAGCTGGCTGAGGTTCCAGTCACTGTTAAGAAACTATCACCAAGACCTCAAACTGGCTCTGGACGTCTCCTCCTTCTACCAACAGGCTGACACCATCATCTGCACCATCAACAGGAAGGTAAAAAGGCAGAATAGGAATTTGGACAAGAGTCCTATTTTGCACCAGTGATCCTTTAAAGGTACAATCTGCAATATTTACATGCTGTTAAAAGTTTGATTGATTCTTGAAAAATATATGCGCTTAGTACAACTGTCCCCATCATAACATCATAACCCCAAATATAAGATCGTTTTACTCCATAGTTCCTCTTCATTATTTGAATGGTATGTGAAAATGTGGTCCCAAGGTTCTGCAGATTATCATTGTTTTGTAATTACACGTTATTACACATAGACTCTATGTTATTTGGTTTGTTTGGTAGAGAAGCGTCCTGTCTGGATCCGATAACCAGGGGAGCTGCGGTCAGACAGAGATCTACGATATTGCCAGCCAAATCATGGTGAGTGGCACATGGGGAATGTAGCTCAGAATAATTCATGCATTTACGGTGAAATGCAGCAATGCATCATTCATACGTCAGGGTTGTGTTCAGTTCCATTTCAAGTGAAATACTGGTCGTTTACAAATGTTATCATTGAAAATACTCAAATGTACTCCAATAGGAATTTAAAAGGAATACACTACAGCTGTAGTGTATGGTGTAAGCACATTTTGTAACCTTTATTTAACTAGGCAAGTCAGTTAAGAACAAATTCTTATTTACAATGATGGCCTAGGAACAGTGGGTTAACTGCCTTGTTCAGGGGCAGAACGACAGATTTTTACCTTGTCAGCTCAGGGATTCGATCTAGCAACCTTTTGGTTACTGGCCCAATGCTCTAACCACTAGGCCACCTGCTCAGTACTCAAGACTACTTCAGTCCTAAGTAGAGAGAAACACAGAGAAACTATCACAAGACAGTGAAACATAACACTAAAATCTAGACTACTCCTTCCTAGACCTTTTCTGAATCTTTTTGGGGCGTTTCCCCCTTAACCATAGAAGAAGCCTTCTATGAAGTGGTGTTACACTTCTGTGTTAAATCTAACCATATACTTCCATTTTAAAGAGTGTGGGTCGTTTTCCAAGACTGTAAATCAACTGTAAATGAATTGTGTCACTTCCATCCACTACCCCATCCCCTCCTCGACCACGCTCTCTCCAGATGCTGAACGAGACTGTTTCCCGCCTTTCGGACCTCCACCCTACCCTGGCTGCCAGAGTGACACGGAAGCAGGCTGAGGTGCAGGAGAGCTGGGGCCTTCTCCAGGAGGGTAGTGGGTAAATAAGGGTCCTAAAGCCCATAATGTTTCTCTAATGCAGCGTTTCCTAAAATTGGTCCTCGGGACCCCAAGGAGTGCACATTTTGGTTTTTGCCCTAGCACTACACAGCTAATTCAAATGATCAAAGGTTGATGATTAGTTGATTATTTGAATCAGCTGTCTTGTGCTAGGGCAAAAAACTAAATGTGCAGCCCTTGTGGTCCCGAGGACCAAGTTTGGGAAACCTTGCTCTAATGGCACCCTATTCCCTATATACTGTAGTTCACTATTTTTGACCAAGGCCCATGCGACTCTGGTCAAAAGTAGTGCATTATATAGAGAATAGGGTGCCATTTCAGGATACCCTATAAAGTCATTCTATTATATAATACAGTGTTTCCTAACTCCAGGCCTTGAGTATCCCCAACAGCACACATTTGTTGTAGCCCTGGACAAAAACACCTGATTCAACTTGATGATTACTTAAGTAGAATCAGATGTGCTTGTCCAGGGCCACAATGTGTGTTGTTGGGGGAACTCGGGAAACACTGATCTAATATCGCATTATCTAGGGGTGTGTTACAAGGATGCCATCCATCATCGTATCTATATATTATGGCAATATTTGCTATAAATGTAAGATCAAATACTAACATCAAAGGATTTTGAGAATGTTTGCAACGTTCACACATGGTTCCTGTTTGGTTGGAGAACGCTGGTTGTAACATAACTCCTGAAACACCTGATTTAACTGTGACAGGGCTGGCCAATGCCCTTCACATAAAAAGGGTTTTACTAAAAGAACTGGAACGGTTTCTTCCAAATTGGGAGATTTATTTTCAATAAATATATAAATACAAAAACAGGCTTCAAAATGGCAGCGCTAAAATGGTAAAAACATGGACTAAAAGATTTAAGCCCCAGAATAAAATAATAATCTTCACTGGTCTATCTCTTCCCCAATGGCACTCTCCCACAAACATTTAAAACATCTGTAGCTCATTATCTCGTTTAGTGGGAGGGGCCTACAATTCCCTCTTGAGCCAATACCAATTCAGACACAAACACTCAATTACTACACACTTAACTGGTTCAGGTGAATTGGTGGAATCAGATCTCAACTATGGCATGATATGAATAATGTATGTTAAGTAGGAACCATGGAATACAATTAACATAGAAATAAACACTCACAAATACAATTTAAATTAGGGACAAGGTTCAAATGTTCAAGTGAGGATGTGTTTGCATCACTCAACCCTATTGGTTTATTGAAGACTGTGTATATTTCGCTCCTGAAACCACAGTCTGACAACCAGGTTGCTTACCTGTAGCCTATTTTTCAGTGGTGGAAAAAGTACCCAATTGTCATACTTAAGTAAAAAATAAAGATATCTTCATGGAAAATGACTCCCCAGTAAAAGTGAAAGTCACCCAGTAAAATACAACTTGAGTAAAAGTCTTAAAGTATTTGGTTTTAAGTAACAAAAGTAAACGTAATTGCTAAAATATACTTAAGTATCAAAAAATAAAAATAACAATAATAATTTCAAATGTCTTATATTGAGCAAACCAGATGGCAAAATTTCTGTTTTTTTAATTTACTTACGGATAGCCATGGACACACTAAGACATCATTTACAAACAAAGCATTTGTGTTTAGTGAGTCCGCCAGATCAGAGGCAGTAGGGATGACCAGGGATGTTCTCTTGATAAGTGTGTGAATTGGACCATTTTCCTAACCTGTTAAACATTCAAAATGTAACGAGTACTTTTGGGTGTCAGGGAAAATGTATGGAGTAAAAAGTACATTTTTTCTTTAGGAATGTAGTGAAGTAAAAGTTACCCCAAAAATGTATTTTTTATTTTTACTTAAGTACTTCACACCATTGCTATTTTTCCCTCCATAAAATCACTTACATATGGCAGTGCTGAATAAAGTCATCAATGGAGGTCACCAATAACGGAGTTAGCGAGCCGTTGCTACAGTATAATGATACAAAATGGGCAGCCCTTTTGACCCAACCCACACGTCGACTCTGAACTTTTCAACATGTTGATAAACATTGCTTAACAGTTTACGTCTGGATGAACTCATGGGATATGTATTCCAGATGAAAAGGTTTGATGTTTACAATTGGATTAAATGGAAAACATACTCGGTGAATAAGATTATTGTTTTTCTACTAACACTCTTGTTGCGTAACTAACAAGACATTCTGGCATTAGAACCAATGCCCTAATGGCAACTGAAGCCGACATTGAAATGATTCTTGCCCTAATAAGCCATAGTCTGAGTTTCACGCATAACAAATGCTGTCCAAATAATCGCCATGGAATCAATTCAGGGGAATTCATTCTTGACATTCTCTTTGTATTGTGCAATGCTCCAACTTTAAACATGACATGGATTTCGCAAGCCCCTGTGTCACAGTGAAAGTGTTCTGTGTAGGAGCTGGTGCCAAAATGAGATATGGATGAATATCGAGAAAGACATTTTGGGGGGAGATTACTATACGATAAACCTGCTCCTAATTTCTTCAGCAGATGTGTGCAGGGTGCCTCATAAGTATGGTATGGCCTAGTGACCAGGGATACAAACGGATGTAGCTTATAAAGCTTAATGAACAGAAGTATACTGGTCAGTTACCATGTTAGTCATTCGATTGTGGGTTAAATGCACTTCTGCCTTTAAAGTTACATTTTGGAAGTTTAATTACAAATGTTCTACCTCAGATTTTGGATTTAAACTGTATGGTTTACAGACGCATTAACACATTTCTTAACCCATTGAACCATAACATTTTAGGGTATCAAACCTTTGAAATATAAAGAGATGACCCACATTCCAAGCATCTGTGTGGAGAGGTGTGCCTATTTCTGTCCAGTGAGTATCAGTATCACAAACGTTGTATTTTTGTTGTAAGGGCGGCAATGGGCTCTCTTCTGTCAAAACTGGAAATAGATTTCCTTAACGGACGCCAGCGAGAAAGAACGTTCGAATTAAAGACAACCGACAAGACACGACATACACAAAGTGTTCCTTTTTGATTCCAAGATTTCTGACTCCTCCCAGCTGTTCCCTCTCTATTTTATAGTTTCTTTCAAAAACAAAAGCACTTTCCTGAAACCATGACCTCACCCCTTCAGAGGGGGGTGACATCATTACTTTATACCCCTGCCAGCCCCAGTCAGTCACTCCAAGGACAAAGCCCTCTGTCTGTTCAGATTGTCATGGTTGCATAACATGTCATTAGCTAATTCAGCTTATCTGGTGGATCCAGTCAATGTTGTTCATCCTGGGATTTCTGAGTCATGTGACACGTCTCCAAGCAGAAGCGCTCTAGACATGTTGAGGAGTGCTCAAACTTGTGGGTATGACTTAAACCCTAAAGAATATACAGTAAAACTGATTAACAGGCATCCGCAGCTGCCACAAATGATCCACTTTGGACATATTGTCTCTAATGCATGACAATACGTGCTAAGCCGTGGTTAAGTGGTATCACTCCCTTCACTATGTACCACAGCCCTGGAGTCCAGAGTTCAACCTTCGTGTCCACCCTTCTGACCTCTCCCCCACATCTATCTACCCCTTTGTTTCCAATCTGCCTACATTAAAAGCACTAAAATGCAGTATTGTTTTATTTTAACACTGCTTTTCTCTCATCTTCTTTGTGGGGCTGAAAATAGAAGCCTCAGGAAACACAATTTCCCTAGTATATCACCGGGGTGGATACAGTACACCAATGTTTGCTGTGGAGAATGAGCATAATATCGTACATTGTAAAAGACTACTCCCGGACACATGACTACCTCTGCATGTTTATTGTTGGCAGCATTTCGGACAGTGTCTTTTCTCAAGACAATTTTGAGTTAGTTCTCTATTCCGAAACCACAATCACATGATTTTAGCCCAGTCACTCACATTAACTGTTCTATTTCATTACCAATGAACCTAGCACTGAGAGTATCAACTGGCCTTCTGGATGAAGTAGGGTAGGGTCACCATCATTGATAGAACCAGGGTTACAATAAGTAACCCATAATGTTTTGCCATGCAGGAGCGAGTGGCCAGATTTGTCCACCACCCTTGACATAGACTTCTCCTGTGATGAACCTGGCTCACTGAGTCCAACCAGAGATACGGAACATGAGGCCCAGAGGACCATAGGAAAGGACATCAAAGAGGAACAGAACCGTCTCAAAGGGTTCGAGGTCAGCAGATCCATTCTTCAAATGACTAGGAAATTCTCTTTAAAAGTAGTTAAAGGGATAGTTAACTCAAATTACAAAATGAAGATAGTTCACCCAAATTACAACATTACATATAGGTTTCCTTACCTTTAAAGCAGTCGATTAAAAACGAATATGTAATATGGGGTGTAATTTGGGTGAACTGTTATGAATCGGGTAAATCATCAGAATAGGTGGTACTTGATACCTCTGTGAAATAGCATTTGAACTCTAATTATATGACCTACTAATGACCTATGTAATTTCCTTTTTTTTTAGAACATGAAAGACTGTGGTGTCCCCAGGAAGCTGACTGTTTGTCAAGTTGAAGAACAGCCTTTCAAAAGCTATGCCCGAGTCTCCTGTGACACCACCAGCAATCTGGATGACTTGATTGGAAGACGGCGTGTGGAGAGGCAAGGGTATAGACTTTCATCAGCTTCTTGTTTTTTGAAACCAGATTCAATTGTTGATGACACTTTAAGCAGAACATTAAGTTAACGTATGTGCTTGCTTTGCAGAAAGGACCAGACAACACATTTGAACACTTGTTCTCCAGATTGCCAATCAGAACTTGGTACTCAGTTGCAAAATTCTACCACATCTGCTGATAAGGTAGCTATGGATTGATTTCTGGTGTTTCTTGTGGTCTGCTACTACAGTACCAGTACTAATACTTTAGAGTAAATATCCAATGACAATGTCCGCGAGATGAACAGGGTGTGTTGATTTTAACGGGGTTTACAACGTTGATACGGTGTAAACATCGAGAGTGAACCCCCAGTGTACTGTAGTTTTCCTTCATCTGCAAATGATTGAATTTGGGCCTGGATGCATCCCACTGGGTTAACCAAACGTCACTTCCTCCTCTTGTTTTCTCTCTTCCTCTTCCGTTTCCTCACTTCCTGTTTCTTGGTTGAAGACTCTGTCATGGCTGAAAGACAACCTTGCTATGTCAACCCCCAGCCACCATACAGCCACTACGTGTGGTCCAGATGTGACTAAAAACCTGCCAGCTGATATTTACGAGGACAATGTTGTTTCAAACACGATTTGCTTAGACCTGTCCAAGGGAGTAAGTCTTGTAGCTTTTATTTTCATAATATGCAGTCTTTGCGACGGTACTTGTCGTATTCAGAAAGTTTTACATTGGGCAATTTATACTGAACAAAAATATAACAGCATATAAAACATTTTTGAAATCACCTTGTTGTACACGCCGGTCCTTCTTTGGCAAATTTTGTCATCAATAAAAATGATTTACAATTCCGATTTGGATGACCGTTCAAAACGTATTTTCCCGGTCTGACTTCCCAGCTGCAATGCTTGCTTCACTGATTACTTCCAAACAACTCATTGTCGAATTTGCTATTTCCAAATTGTCCAATGGCCGATGAGCACCGATACGTTTTGTCTATATTTTCTCATCATTATATTTCTTCATATGACAAGGATTAAAAAGGATTTGCCAGTAGACTTGATTCACGAATCATGATGATGACTGCTAGCTAAAATTATGAAAGTAAGACATTAACATGATCAGTCCAATCACAGCTACTGGACAATAGAACGTGATTTGACGTAATTTCTGTAATAATAATAAATAATAAATAATAATAATAACAATATATATATATAAATATATAATAGAAATATATAATATATATATATATATATATATATATATATATATATAAATATATCATATATATATATAAATATATATATATATATCATATATATATATTTTTTTGCAAATGTGGGCCACCTGCCGTGAATGACGGGTTGCCACTGATTATCACAGAGCTCCACATTGTTCTGGGGACAATAAAAGGCCACTCTATAATGTGCAGTTTTGCCACACAACACTGCCACAGATGTTTCAGGTTTTGAGGGAGAGTGCAATTGGTATGCTGACTGCAGGAGAGTCCACCAGAGCTGTCGCCAGAGAATTGAATGTCCATTTCTCTACCATAAGCTGTCTCCAATGTAGTTTTAGAGAATTTGGCAGTACGTCCAACCGGCCTCACAACCGCAGACCACGTATAACCACGCCAACCCAGGACATCCACACCCGGCATCTTCACCTGCGGGATCGTCTGAGACCAGACACCCGGCCAGCTGATAAAACTCTGGGTTTGTACAACTGAAAGAAATTCTGCAAAAACTGTCAGAAACCGTCTCAGGGAAGCTCATCCGAGTGCTCGTCATCCTCACCAGGGTCTTAACCTGACTTCAGTGGGCAACTGCTCACCTTCCATGGCCACTGGCATACTGGAGAAGTGTGCTCTTCATGGATGAATCCTGGTTTCAACTGTACTGGGTAGATGGCAAATAGCGTGTATGCCATTGTGTGGGTGAGCAGTTTGTCGATGTCAACGTTGTGAACAGAGTGCCCCATGGTCTCAGTGGGGTTATGCTGTTATGCTGATGTCAACAGGCATGAGCTACAGACAACAAACAAAATTGCATTTTACCGATGTCAATTTGAATGCCATGACGAGATCCTGAGGCCCATTGTCGTGCCATTCATCCGCCGCCATAACCTCATGTTTCAGCATTAAAATGCACAGCCCTGTGTTGCAAGGATCTGTTCACGATTATTGGATGATGCAAATGTCCCAGTTCTTCGATGGCCTGCATACTCACCAGACGTCACCGATGAAATGTTTGGGAATACGACAGTGTGTTCTAGTTCCCGCCAATATCCAGCAACTTTGCACAGCCATTGAAGAGGAGTGGGACAGCATTCCACAGGCCACAATCAACAGCCTGATCAGCTCAATGTGAAGGAGATGTGTTGCGCTGCATGAGGCAAATGGTGGTCACACCAGATACTGACTGGTTTTCTGATCCTTCTGATAAGGTATCTATGACCAACAGATCCATATCTGTATTTCCAGTCATGTGAAACCCATCATTTATTTCAATTTAATTAGTTCCTTATATGAACTGTAACTTATTGAAACCTTTGACTGTTGCATGTTGCGTTTATATTTTTGTTCAGTATATGTATGATGAGATTTGCAGGGGCTATCAGAGTTGGGGTCTTTAATTCTGGCAAAGGGTTTAAATTGAACATTACTTTCATTATTTTCCTATTCACTAATAGAATTTACAATTCAGAAATGTATAAATGTGACTGTTAAAATGGAAAATATTTTATTTTATCCTACAAAATGACATAATAGATTAGAGCAAAGATTTATGTTCCATGCTTTGGTACAGGAAAAGCCAGGGTCAACCCAAGGCCAGCACAAAGGTGGTGTGAAGATGGAGGACCTCCTTGGTCAAGTGGAGACGCTATGGGAAGTTCTGAGGAGAAGACATCATAGAAGCATGATTGATGCAAACAGCTCTGAGAGGCTCAACTTGGAGGTATTGATTATTGGTGTCTATATACTGATCTGGGCCTGTATTCATAGTGTCTCAAAGTCAGAGTGCTGATGTAGGATCAGTTATGTATTTTACATCATATTAATAAGATTATATGGATAGGGGGACCTGATCCTAGATCAGCACTCCTATTCTGAGACACTCTTTGGTCTCCAGAGGGCAATGTATGCAGTGTTGAAGACAAATCCATGCTATCCTTTGTAGAGGGATGACAATCATGAGACAGACAAGGATCGGCTCGAAGGACGCATGTCAGAATACAGGGCAACCACGGAAAACGTGGAATTCTGGAGCGTCCCAGAAGTCAAGGATCTCTCTGAGACATTGGAGGAAAACGACAGAGGAATGCTGACAGAGCTGCTTAGGTGTCTTGACCAGGATGAAAACTTTGATCATTGTGAGGTAGAGGAACAGGTAAGGTTTCAGCTTTTTCCGTTCACGTGGTTTTCCAATGCCACTTTATTAATGTCCTCCTTGCAAGTCCGTTTCCTCAAACCTCCGTAAAAGGAAGGTGGGGTGTGTTTTTTTTCTAGATACATACACTCCCACTAAACCTCCCATTAGACCTCAACAAGACATGGTCACTGGCCTTGCAGGCAAAGCTAACCACACTCCAATTCTATCATCAGATAACTCAATTAGATTAATACAGCCACAATCTACCAAAATACTGAATAATTTATTTGAGTATCATGGCAGACCCTTACTGGACAAATGGATGACCAGGGGTGCATGAACCACCCTATGGAGGAATTGGTGGGGGTCCTGGAGGATCTTGGTGAAGCAGTGCAGAAAAGAGGACATTCCCTCTATTAAAGTCAAGACATCCAAGAATTTATGAGTCAGATAGGAGTTAACTGAACAGTTTTTTATTTGGATGTGGTCCTCTGTAGCTCAGTTGGTAGAGCATGGTGCTTGCAAAGCCAGGATAGTGGGTTTGTTTCCCAGGAACCCCCGTAAGTGAAATATGCATGCATGACTGTAAGTCCCTTTGGATAAAAGTGTCTGCTAAATAGCATATATTATATGATTATTTTCTGTTGCTTTTAGCATAAAAAACACCACAAATTTGCACACTGTGCTTGTAGAGTTTCACAAACTGAACAATAGTAACAGAAACAGACTGATTTTACTAGCATTGACTGGTTTAAGTAGTGTAACCAGTCAATGCTAGTAAAGTCAGGCTGTTTTAGCTACTATTGTTCAGTTTGTGAAACTCTACAAGCACAAAGTCATTCTTTACCTATGGGCTAAAATAAAATTTGCAATGCCCCCTCTCCTCTCTTCTCTCCTTTCCTCTCCTCTCCTCTACTAGCAATCAACACTGAAGCTGCGCATCAACCAGCTCTTGTCCAGGTGTGCAGAGTTCAGCATGGACATTCTGGACACTGAGACAGACATGGCGGTCAGATGTGAGCCCAATAGTTCTGAACTCGAGGGACTGCAGGAGCAACAGGATGAGCTAGAGGTATATACAGTATATGTATGTGTGTTAAAAAGAGGACATTCCCTCTATCAAAGTCCAAGACATCAAAGAACTTAGGAGTCAGGTTGACTGAACAGTTTTCGATTTGGATGTGGTCCTCTGTAGCTCAGTTGTTAGAGCATGGTGCTTGCAATGCCAGAATAGTGGGTTTGATTCCCAGGACCTGTCATCTGATAGGGTACCAGTCAAAAGTTTGGACACGCTTATTCATTCAAGGGTTTTTCTTTATTTTTATTATCATGTAGTAAAAGTCTTAAACAAATTAAAATAGGTTTTATATTTTTGAAGAATCTAAGTAGCCACCCTTTGCCTTGATGACAGCTTTGCACACTCTTGCAATTCTCTCAACCAGCTTCACCTGGAATGATTTTCCAACAGTCTTGAAGGAGTTCCCACAGATGCTGAGCACTTGTTGGCTGCTTTTCCTTCACTCTGTGGTCCAACTCATCCCAAACCATCACAATTTGGTTTGAGGTTGGGTGATTGTGCAGGCCAGGTCATCTGATGCAGCACGCCATCACTCTCCTTCTTGTTAAAATAGCCCTCACACAGCTTGGAGGTGCATTTTAGGTCATTATCCAAATGATAGTCCCACTAAGCGCAAACCCGATGGAATGGCGTATCCCTGCAGAATGCTGTGGTAGCCATGCTGGTTAAGTGTGCCTTGAATTCTAAATAAATCACAGACAGTGTCACCAGCAAAGTACCATCACACCACCTCCTCCATGCTTCACCATGAGAACTACACATGCGGATATCATCCGTTCACCTATTCTGCGTCTCACAAAGACACAGTTGTTGGAACCAAAAATCTCAAATTTGTTTGATATTAATAGTTAACGATTATATACTTAACTAATAGTAAGACATTTATGTTCTATGGGTTTTGGGTAATTGCTTGGGTTTTGCTTGAGATCGCTTGAGCTGACAATGATTTAAAAACCTAAAGTTCCCAAAGAACACAGTGGCCTCCATCATTCTATGTATTTATTTTTTATGTTTCTTTGTGATAGACAATTGATAGTTACAGTCTTGTTCCATCGAGAGGTGAAGGTAGAGAGCCATGCGTCCTTCGAAACACAACCCTGCCAAGCCGCAACCCTGCCAACCCTGCTTCCCGGTCATGGCCGGCTGTGACACAGCCTGGGATCGAACCCTGGTCTGTAGTGACGTCTCAAGCACTGCAATGCAGTGCCTTAGACTGCCGCGCCATTCGGGAGGCTGACCTCCATCATTCTAAAATGGAAGAAGTTTGGAACCACCAAGACTTCCTAGAGCTGGCCGCCCGGCCAAACTGAGCAATCGGGGGAGAAGGTTCTTGGTCAGGGAGGTGACCAAGAACCCGATGGTCACTCTGACAGAGCTCCAAAGTTTCTCTGTGGAGATGGGAGAATCTTCCACGAGGACAACCATCTCTACAGCACTCTACCAATCAGGCCTTTATGGTAGACTGGCCAGACGGAAGCCACTCCTCAGTAAAAGGCACATGACACCCCGCTTGGAGTTTGCCAAAAGGCACCTAAAGGACTCAGACCATGAGAAACAAGATTCTCTGGTCTGATGAAAGCAAGATTGAAATCTGAATGGTCTGAATGCCAAGCATCATGTCTGGAGGAAACCTGACACCATCCCTAAGGTGAAGCATGGTGGTGGCAGCATCATGCTGTGGGGATGTTTTTCAGCAGCAGGGACTGGGTCTAGTCAGGATCGAGGCAAAGATGAATGGAGCTAAGTACAGAGAGATTCTTGATGAAAACCTGCTCCAGAGCACTCAGGACCTTAGAATGAGCGAAGGTTCACCTTCCAACAGGACAACGACCCTAAGCACACAGCCAAGACAGCGTAGGAGTGGCTTCGGGACAGTCTCTGAAAGTCCTTGAGTGGCCCAGCCAGAGACCGGACTTGAACCTGATCAAACATCTCTGGAGAGACTTGAAAACAGCTGTGCAGCAACAATCCCTATCCAACCTGACAGAGCTTGAGATCTTGAGATCTGCAGAGAATGAGAGAAACTCCACAAATACAGGTGTGCCAAGCTTAATAAGGCATCAAACACCAAGAAGACTTAAGGCTGTAATTGCTGCCAAAGGTGCTTCAACAAAGTACTGTGTAAGGGGTATGAATACTTACAGTGCCTTGCGAAAGTATTCGGCCCCCTTGAACTTTGCGACCTTTTGCCACATTTCAGGCTTCAAACATAAAGATATAAAACTCTATTTTTTTGTGAAGAATCAACAACAAGTGGGACACAATCATGAAGTGGAACGACATTTATTGGATATTTCAAACTTTTTTAACAAATCAAAAACTGAAAAATTGGGCGTGCAAAATTATTCAGCCCCTTTACTTTCAGTGCAGCAAACACTCTCCAGAAGTTCAGTGAGGATCTCTGAATGATCCAATGTTGACCTAAATGACTAATGATGATAAATACAATCCACCTGTGTGTAATCAAGTCTCCGTATAAATGCACCTGCACTGTGATAGTCTCAGAGGTCCGTTAAAAGCGCAGAGAGCATCATGAAGAACAAGGAACACACCAGACAGGTCCGAGATACTGTTGTGAAGAAGTTTAAAGCCGGATTTGGATACAAAAAGATTTCCCAAGCTTTAAACATCCCAAGGAGCACTGTGCAAGCGATAATATTGAAATGGAAGGAGTATCAGACCACTGCAAATCTACCAAGACCTGGCCGTCCCTCTAAACTTTCAGCTCATACAAGGAGAAGACTGATCAGAGATGCAGCCAAGAGGCCCATGATCACTCTGGATGAACTGCAGAGATCTACAGCTGAGGTGGGAGACTCTGTCCATAGGACAACAGTCAGTCGTGTATTGCACAAATCTGGCCTTTATGGAAGAGTGGCAAGAAGAAAGACATTTCTTAAAGATATCCATAAAAAGTGTTGTTTAAAGTTTGCCACAAGCCACCTGGGAGACACACCAAACATGTGGAAGAAGGTGCTCTGGTCAGATGAAACCAAAATTGAACTTTTTGGCAACAATGCAAAACGTTATGTTTGGCGTCAAAGCAACACAGCTGAACACACCATCCCCACTGTCAAACATGGTGGTGGCAGCATCATGGTTTGGGCCTGCTTTTCTTCAGCAGGGACAGGGAAGATGGTTAAAATTGATGGGAAGATGGATGGAGCCAAATACAGGACCATTCTGGAAGAAAACCTGATGGAGTCTGCAAAAGACCTGAGACTGGGACGGAGATTTGTCTTCCAACAAGACAATGATCCAAAACATAAAGCAAAATCTACAATAGAATGGTTCAAAAATAAACATATCCAGGTGTTAGAATGGCCAAGTCAAAGTCCAGACCTGAATCCAATCGAGAATCTGTGGAAAGAACTGAAAACTGCTGTTCACAAATGCTCTCCATCCAACCTCACTGAGCTCGAGCTGTTTTGCAAGGAGGAATGGGGAAAAATTTCAGTCTCTCGATGTGCAAAACTGATAGAGACATACCCCAAGCGACTTACAGCTGTAATCGCAGCAAAAGGTGGCGCTACAAAGTATTAACTTAAGGGGGCTGAATAATTTTGCACGCCCAATTTTTCAGTTTTTGATTTGTTAAAAAAGTTAGAAATATCCAATAAATGTCGTTCCACTTCATGATTGTGTCCCACTTGTTGTTGATTCTTCACAAAAAAATACAGTTTTATATCTTTATGTTTGAAGCCTGAAATGTGGCAAAAGGTCGCAAAGTTCAAGGGGGCCGAATACTTTCGCAAGGCACTGTATGTAAATGTTATATTTCAATGTTTTATTTAATACATTTGCAAACATTTTTTTTGAATAGGGCTGTAACGTAACAAAATGTGGAAAAAGTCAAGGGGTCTCTATACTTTCTGAATGCACTGTTTAGTCCAGTGTCTTCAGAGATAGTGTTTGCTTCAGCTTGCTTTAACGCTCCATAGCATTGTATTTAAAAAAAAACTCTAGAATTGTCAGATCTCATCTCAGAGACATAGACTTTACACCTGTGTTAAAATTTCGAACATCATTAATAAAGGATAGTTCTCTCAAACTATCCAGCATAAGCTGTCAATAGTGTAATCTTGGCTATCCAGTCATGATACATGATGAGTTCAATCATACTAGCCATGGTGTCCCTCTGTAGGTTGAAAGACCAGAAAAAAATATAGATTTTGTTTTCATAGCAGAATGCAACCCTATGTCCATTATCTATCATAAGATTATGACATGCGTTATTAGTTGGATTGGTTTTGAACCTCTGTCAGGCTTAAACTCTGATACAAAAATATTCAACTCACCTGCGAGAGTGTAATTGTTCCACATACAGTATAAAACATACAGTATGATCTTCTTTCAGAGGGACTATCAGGTCATAAAAGAGGAGGTGGAGGAGATTGAGGGACTGGCTTCGCAACTACAGGTCCTCCTACCTGAGATGGCAGGGGCTTTGGGGGAGAACGTCCATGCGACCCAGCAAGCTTGGCAGGAGTTGGGCTGGAGCATCGCAGAGAACCAATGCAACCTCCAACAATTTCGGCAACTGCAAGATTTTCTTAGGGCCTACCTGGCCATGATGTAAGGGATTACACATACAGTGTGATGTCAAATATTGTTCTTGGTACAATTGGTTCAACTGGAATGTTGTGCCTGTTTTGTCCTGAATAATGTACATGTATATGTTTAGTGCTCATGAATGCTTATTCTAATAACCAATTTACCTACTGACCCCCCCCCCCTCCCTCCCATACAGCTCATGGACAGAGGACACACAGACTTGCATTTTCTCAGAGGCTTCAGCCCAGCAGTGGAGATTGGCAGAATCGAGTGTTCCATCTGAGCTGGATCTGAGGATTGAGCAGAAGTTTGACGAGTTTGACAAGCTCGCTGCTGCTGGGCAGAAGCTTATCAAGGAGCGACATCACTTGGCAGATATTGTGAGTTATTTTACAACAGGGGTCACAAACATATTTTGCAATGTGGACCACAGCCTTTGAAAAGACTGTGATTAATACAATTATTTTGTACTTTCACTTGTTTTAAAAATGGAACTAGTCTAGTTGCACAAACCCCAAATGACCCAACCATTAGAAGGGACTGAAATTATCTGGCAACTGTTTCTACAGATAAAGGAGAGGACTGAGGAACTGCAAAGCATGCTGGGATGGATCCTGGTGTACTGGAGGGCACAGAAAGACCAGCTGGGTCGGGAGAGGTCAGGGGATTCAAGAAGAAGTGATGCCCCTCAGGGAGACGCAAGCAGATTTTCACAAGGCCAACCCCAGGTAGGATATCCCTGCTACTCCTTTCACGTCAATACGATATTTATTTGTTATAACAAATTATTTCAGAACACTACCACTGTTCTCTATTAGAATTCAACACATTTAATGCACTGAACTACATTGCTGTGGTGAAACTACTGCATACATGTGTAATGTGTATAGAAGACCAAGTGCTTTCTGACGATATTCAACCTGCCCAAATCTTGGCAAAATATGCTCCTAAGGATCAAGGCTTATTGCACAAAACCTAAAAATAATTTTAAAAAATACTTGAAATAGGAGTTATTGAAGAAAATCTTTAGTTTTCTTTGCAGAATCTATCCTCTCTGGCAGAACACAAGTCCTCGGAAAGACTGTCCACAAAGCACAGGCTGATGGTGGCGAGCCGGTTTGAAGGACCACAAAAATCCCAACCGGGGATAGGTCACCATGGAGAAAACTTTGCCAAGCTGGTAAACGTCACACCACACGTCCCCTTGGCTGTGGCAGTAAACTCGCCCAGCATTATCCTTGAAGAGCCCTGTGCTACTGTCACCCCACTGGGCAGCAGCATCAACCTCATCCTCAGTTTTGACCAACAGCCACCAGGGGGCAGTCTGCAACAGGGGCCAGTGGAGGCAAGGCAGGCAGTGGAACCTGTGCATAGGGTGAGTACAGATCACCACATATTCATATCTACATACCACAAGACAACATCATCCAAATTAAAAGGGAGGATGCAAAGTTTTGGACAACAGTCAAATTTGAATTATGTTGCTGTAGATGTCTGTAAGCAGGTAGTTGACCCAACGTGTACGATGATGTTATACTGTCAAGTCTACCTAAAAGGCACAAATACACAACATGGCCAAATGTATGTGGACACCCCTTCAAATTAGTGGATTCGGCTATTTCAGCTGTTGCTAACAGGTGTATAAAATTGAGCACACCGCCATGCAATGTCCGTAGACAAACATTGGCAGTAGAATGGCTTATACTGAAGAGCTCAGTGACATTCCATGTGGCACCGTCATAGGATGCCACCTTCCAAACAAGTCAGTTTGAACATTTCTGCCCTGCTAGAGCTGCCCTGGTCAACTGTAAGTGGAAACATCTAGAAGCAACAATGGCTCAGCCGCAAAGTGGTCGGCCCCACAAGCTCACAGAACGGACCGCCGAGTGCTGAAGCGCGGAAAAATCGTCTGTCCTTGGTTGCAACATTCACTATCGAGTTCCAAACTGCCTCTGGAAGCTACGTCAGCGCAATAACTGTTTGTCGGGAGCTTCATGAAATGGATTTCCATGGCCGAGCAGCTGCACACACACAATTCACCATCTGGCAGTCCGACAAACAAATCGGGGTTTGGCGGATACCAGGGGAACGCTACCTGCCCCAATGCATAGTGCCAACTGTAACGTTTGGGGGAAGAGGAATAATGGTCTGGGGCTGTTTTCCATGGTTCAACCAAGGCCCCTTAGCTACAGGGAAGGGAAATCTTAACCCTACAGCATACAATGACACTCTAGACACTCTAGTGGGCAATTCCAGTCCTCGGGGGCCTGATTGGTGTCACAGTTTTGCACCAGCTAACACACCTGACTCCAATAATCACCTAATCATGATCTTCAGTTTAGAATGCAATTTGATTAATCAGCTGTGTTTGCTAGGGATGTAGAAAAAGTGTGACACCAATCAGGCCCCAGAGGATTGAAGTTGCCCACCTCTGTTCTAGATGACTGGTTAACTTCAACTTTGTGGCAACAATTTGGGGAAGGCCCTTTCCAGTTTAAGCATGACAATGAACCCGTGCACAAAGTGAGGTCCATACAGAAATGGTTTGTCGAGATCGGTGTGGAAGAACTTGACTGGTCTGCAGAGAGCCCTGAACTCAACCCCATCGAACACCTTTAGGATGAATTGAAATGCCAATTGCGAGCCAGGTCTAATCCGTGCATGACCTCACTAATGTTCTTATTGCTGAATGGAAGCAAGTCCCCGCAGCAATGTTCCAACATCTAGTGAAAAGCCTTCCCAGAAGAATGGAGACTGTTATTGCAGCAAAAGTGGGGACCAACTCCATATTAATGCCCATGATTTTAGAATGAGATGTTCGACGAGCAGGTGTCCACATACTTTTGGCCATGTAGTGTATTTTAACACAAAACATCTAGTAGAACCTCAAGACTTTCAGGCACATTTCTATTGTGTTTATCTTAAAAAGCTTTAGACTGGGATAGGGAGAGCTGATCCTAATGGCCTAGAGCAGCTATTAGTAAAGGAATGTGCTGTAAGATTTCTGTAAGGTCCCCCATTCCAGAAGTGGTGTTTCATCAACTTGGCTCACACTCACACTGGATTAGTCATGGTCAAGCCATTGCCACTGCAGCTGGGTATGAGACCACCTCATCTCCATGTGATTTTGATAAGTTTTGCAGAATTTGTGATCCCACTTTGAAGGCTTGCAGCTGAAGTAATGTCTTAAAATAACGTACAGTATTTTCCTACAGAATCAACTACATATTTCATAAAGTTTGCACGAGTATCAAATTGATTCTTCGTAAATTAATCTAAGATGTCTTTGATCATGGTTGCATAAGCATTTAACTTCAAGGATAATGAAAGTCTCATTTTGCTGAGTTTTGTATTTTAATACATCCAATTATCTTAATCTTTTTCAGGTGAGCACCTATCTGCAAGTCACAGATGGAAGTCCTGTTTTTGAAGAGGTGGCATCGCCTCATATCACAGACACGAGCCACGTGTCGACCACCGTTTCCACAAGCTCAACCAACGCCACTTTCATACCCCAAGTCAGGACTGTCTTGCTCCCCACCTTACCCAGAACCAGTTCCACCTCTACCTTAAACCTGAAGGGACCGATGAAGAGGAGGAAGAAAATTACACACAGGCACACTGTGACTGGCATTGTCGGAATGCCCAAGCCGGAGGGGGTTACTACCGTGCCCATCGGCGCCACACACAGAGCCTACACCTGGCCACTGGAGGATAAGAAGGAATGCCATGCCAAGCAAGGGAGTCCAGTTAATACAGAACTCCAACTGTATATCAAAAATAATTCTGTGGTGAGTGTCATAGATGGAAACTCTTCAGACACATCAAGCATTCCTACCGTTCCTACCATCCAGGGGCATTTCTTGCATGGGCCCAATGAGATGACAATTAGGCAAGACAAGAGCCACTATGGCGTTATCCCTCTTGGGTCGATGTTGAGCTTTGACCTACCCAAGGATTGGGGGAAAATCTCACAGATAGGTGCAAAAGACCTCACAACAGAGAAAGTGCCTTCTGAAGCCAATGGGGACCATGCCAGTCCCCCTTTGAATCTGTATATCTCAAACACACTTGGTCAGACTCACGAATCGTCCAAAGTAATTGGACAGACTTTCACCCTCAGTCCAGAGAAGGAAAGGCATCTTGAAGCTGATGGGGAACATGACAGTCCGAATGGTTCACCTTCGATTCTGTGTAGACCGCCAGGATCAAATACACTCAGTCTAACTCAGAAAGTGATTGGGCAGAATTTCACCCTCAGTCCAGGGGAGGAAAGTATCTGCAAAACAGGGGACTTTGCTGGTCAAAATGGTTCACCTTTGAATCTATACAAATTGGCAGACTCAAACACACTCAGTCAGACTCACAAAGTGATTGGACATACTTTCACCCTCAGTCCGAAAGAGGAAAGGAGCTGCGAAACAGCAAGGCAGGACTCGCAGAAGGTGAGCGCAGAGTCTGTTTCTCTTTTGGTTCCTGAGAAAGATGACGTCTATCACGACCTAAGATGCGCCACAAGGAGTCCTGCCCTTGCAGCTGGACATGAGAACATTTTCTCCAGCACTGTTGGTATCCACGATGAGGATAAGGTTGAGGTTTCTATTCCAGTGGCCATTTTGGACTCTAACAAGCAACGCACTGAACCAAACTGCAGGAGCTCGATGCATGACCACACCCGCACTGAACCGTCACAGAACCACAAGCACAACTGTTTAAGTGTTCACACTAAGATTCAAGACCTCAATAACCACATATACTTCCCTTCTGCAAAGAGGCAATTCACTTTCCAAAGTGCACTTAGAGTTGTAGAGATCAAGGTCTTGTCTACTGTGTCTGAAGACTCCACATGGATGGGTGTGCGCAGGTCTGGACGAGTCATTGTGTGCTCTGAGGACAACTGTTGCGTGTGCTCCGACAGCTCCACACCAATGATGGTATTGGAAAAAGAAACTTCACCCAAAAGAGAACCAGATCATATTCATCCTGATCATTGGCAGTTTGAGGAGGAGGAAGAGGAGCTGGAGGATATTTGGAATGGCACAGACCGGGAAAGAGCGCCTTGAATTACTGTGGTCCAAAAATACGAGGTATTTAGATCAACAAAAGTGTCCATCTTATATTTGTATATATCTGCACTCATAGCACACACACACACTGCATCTGCAATAGTGTAATATACATACATTCTTGCATTAATATTTCCACACACAAACCAGCTGATTTCATACTGCAAAGTGTAGCCTAAGTAAATACAGTGGGGCAAAAAAGTATTTAGTCAGCCACCAATTGTGCAAGTTCTCCCACTTAAAAAGATGAGAGGCCTGTAATTTTCATCATAGGTACACTTCAACTATGACAGAAAAATGAGAATTAAAAAATCCAGAAAATCACATTGTAGGATTTGTTATGAATTTATTTGCAAATTATGATGGAAAATAAGTATTTGGTCAATAACAAAAGTTTCTCAATACTTTGTTATATACCCTTTGTTGGCAATGACAGAGGTCAAACGTTTTCTGTAAGTCTTCACAAGGTTTTCACACGCTGTTGCTGGTATTTTGGCCCATTCCTACATGCAGATCTCCTCTAGAGCAGTGATGTTTTGGGGCTGTTGTTGGGCAACACGGACTTTCAACTCCCTCCAAAGAGGGGGTTCTATGGGGTTGAGATCTGGAGACTGGCTAAGCCACTCCAGGACCTTGAAATGCTTCTTACGAAGCCCCTCCTTCGTTGCCCGGGCGGTGTGTATGGGATCATTGTCATGCTGAAAGACCCAGCCACGTTTCATTTTCAATGCCCTTGCTGATGGAAGGAGGTTTTCACTCAAAATCTCACGATACATGGCCCCATTCATTCTTTCCTTTACACGGATTAGTCGTCCTGGTCCCTTTGCAGAAAAACAGCCCCAAAGCATGATGTTTCCACCCCCATGCTTCACAGTAGGTATGGTGTTCTTTGGATGCAACTCAGCATTCTTTGTCCTCCAAACACAACGAGTTGAGTTTTTACCAAAAAGTTATATTTTGGTTTCATCTGACCATATGACATTCTCCCAATCTTCTTCTGGATGATCCAAATGCTCTCTAGCAAACTTCAGACGGGCCTGGACATGTACTGGCTTAAGCAGGGGGACACGTCTGGCACTGCAGGATTTGAGTCCCTGGCGGCGTAGTGTGTTACTGATGGTAGGCTTTGTTACTTTGGTCCCAGCTCTCTGCAGGTCATTCACAATGGCCCCCCGTGTGATTCTGGGATTTTTGCTCACCGTTCTTGTGATCATTTTGACCCCACGGGGTGAGATCTTGCGTGGAGCCCCAGATCGAGGGAGATTATCAGTGGTCTTGTATGTCTTCCATTTCCTAATAATTGCTCCCACAGTTGATTTCTTCAAACCAAGCTGCTTACCTATTGCAGATTCAGTCTTCCCAGCCTGGTGCAGGTCTACAATTTTGTTTCTGGTGTCCTTTGACAGCTCTTTGGTCTTGGCCATAGTGGAGTTTGGAGTGTGACTGTTTGAGGTTGTGGATAGGTGTCTTTTATACTGATAACAAGTTCAAACCGGTGCCATTAATACAGGTAACGAGTGGAGGACAGAGGAGCCGCTTAAAGAAGAAGTTACAAGTCTGTGAGAGCCAGAAATCTTGCTTGTTTGTAGGTGACTAAATACTTATTTTCCACCATAATTTGCAAATAAATTCATTAAAAATCCTACAACGTGATTTTAAGGATTTTTTTCTTCTAATTTTGTCTGTCAAAGTTTAAGTGTACCTATGATGAAAATTTACAAGCCTCTCATCTTTTTAAGTGGGAGAACTTGCACAATTGGTTGCTGACTAAATACTTTTTTGCCCCACTGTAAGTAACATTGATTTAGATATCAGACTTTTACATTTCAATTCTAAATCAAGTTCTACATGGACACCACATTAGGAAAAGCTTGAAGTGTATGCATGTCTGTTTTAACACAGATAACACCTTTTGATACAGCCTGAACATTCTGAGTGAACAATTGTCTGAAAGAGATTGAACTGGTTTTGCCTTGAAAAACTCCATTTGAATCTTCAATGTATTCTCATGTTCCTTCTTCTCCCACCAGGTGGTGCCCATGCCACACTGAAGCACAGACCAGTGACCAACCAGCCAGAGATTAAAGTGTCCCTAAACGAATAGCGTCTCAGAGTAGGAGTGCTGATCTAGGATTAGTTTGCTTTTTTTTTTAGATCATAATGAATAAGATTATATGACAGATCCTAGATCAGCACTCCTACTCTGAGATGCTTTGTGGGATTCGGACCCAGATCTATGATCAGTTTTTTCTCCCCCTTTTCCAATCTTGACTCCAAATGGACTTTTACTTCACATTGTCTCAGTGACATTAGAGGACTATCGTGTGCAAGCAGCAGTGGTGGAAAAGTACTCAATTGTCATACCTTAATAGAAAATGACTCAAGTCAAAGTCACACAGTAAACTATTACTTGAGTAAAAGTCCAAAAGGTATTTGGTTTTAAATATACTTAAGTATCAAAAGTAAATTGAATTGCTAAAATGTAATTTTTTGTTGTTGTTGGTATTAAGCAAAAAATGTACTTTTTTTGTGTTGGTATTAAGCAAACCAGATGGCACAATAATAAAACAAATGTTTTAATTGACGGATAGTACTTTGGATGTCAAAAAGGGTAAAAAGTACATTATTGTCTTTAGGAATGTAGTGAAGAACAATTAAAAGTGGGCAAAAATATAAATAGTAAAGTACAGATATCCCCCCCAAAATACTTAAGTACTTTACACCACCTGCAAGCAGTCTGCAAGAATCTCACTACAGGAGACTGAAAACATCCATACAAGACCAAAGTAGTCATGCATGTACTGTTCTTCAATAAGGGAAATTAGACAGAATTCCCCATATTCAACTCTTACCTGTGATTTTGACTTGGTATCCTCAACCCTTTTTTTTAACCCTTATTTTACCAGGTAAGTTGAACACATTCTCATTTACAGCAACGACCTGGGGAATAGTTACATGGGAGAGGAGGGGGTGATGAATGAGCCAATTGGAAGCTGGGGATGATTAGGTGGCCATGATGGTATGAGGGCCAGATTGGGAATTTAGCCAGGACATCGGGGGTTAACACCCCTACTCTTATAAGTGCCATGGGATCTTTAGAGACCACAGAGAGTCAGGACATCCCATACTAAACGTCCCATACCACAGATGGATTTCCACTCAATAATTGATGGATGTCAATGGACAATGGAGGGCCGAAGCACTACAATCTTTGTGACTCTTTACATTGGTTACTGGCTGTTACCATGACTTGACTGCCTGATACAACATACAATACACATTACTGTATTGAAGCAATCAGACACTTGATGCAGGGTCACAAATAGTGCAATACACTGAACTGAATAGACTTACCCCATTGAATACCATACAAGACGATCAAAATGTATTTGCTCCTTCTCTTTAATGCCACTTGGTGTCTGATTTCTTTCAACTGTGTATGAATTGCATGCAGGGCACATAAAGAAAGAACTGCCATTGATACCTATTTTAATCTGCTGTACAGTAGACTATCATTTATAATTGTAATCACTTTTGTAAAGAAAAAATAAATAAGTCAAAGATAATTTGCAGTCTCAGTTCATATTGAATTGAAGTGGTTTGTCCGTTTATTAGTTGTAATAGAGAAACCTATTTCAGGTTATCACGAAGAAGTTCAACCTCTCATACTCTTTCAATGAATTTGAAGTATCTAGGAAGATTGCCTTTACGAGTAGACATTTTAGATGGTCAGGCTCAGATATATTCACTTTATTATTGTTACAAAAAGCAAGACAACTTGTAGTCCAATTCGTGGCTGTGCAAACTTCCAGTTGGGGCCAGTAATAGACCATTTAAGAGCCTTCATTTAGATAGGCTACTTTATGTGGACACAATGTGGACCAATGTGAATTCATTGTCGAGCAGTACAGGAAAGATAACGTGTCACTACTATTACTTATGCTCATGTTTTCATTACTGTATTCTGTATGATTTTACTCATTCTTTCTGCATTATTTGTGTCTATGTTTCAGCAATTACAAGTGATGATTGATATCTCAGAGAACAAACGAGCAATAACGTCACGGTAGGCCAGCCTATCCTTAAACAAATGACCGCATGGGATAGGCGGGACTTCTGCCGATGCTGCCAGCGCGACTCAACAGAAACTAGTTGTATAGACAGACACAGCTAGGCCTATTGATACAGTTCATGAATTGTAGGGCCGGGGCTTTGTCTAGTTGCAATTGCAAAAAGTCATTGGTAAACACAGTTTATTCTTCAACTAGGATGTTAAGCCTTCAAGTTAATCGTTTTGGATAAAATGGGATTGGAGTTATCTAGATCTCGTCTGAGGTAAGATCTTTTTTGTTGTTTAAGTAATTCGATTAAAGTAGCCACATTTATAAGAATTACACTTTGGCATGAATTGGTATTGTTCAAATGGTATCATAACTGAATGCAACTTTAAAAGTCGGCCTGACCATCTAAATCTGGTGTATAATGGTAAAAACAACAGCGAGATCTGAAAAGGTTCTGCGATTCTATTGTGCTGTGAGTTCGCCCTCAACAGCGGGCTCTCTAGCCTAAATTACATTAACTTTTCATTAGAAGCAAAACACCGTTCATAAATTGTAAACTGGACTGATATTTTGAAGCCAGAATTGATACGATACGGCTTCTTGATATTGTACAAATAACAGCGCTAGTTCAACTTCTTTCCTTTGAGTCAAATGTTGATTGTTTGCAAAACTCACTGCATGTTATGTTGGGATTCAAAGGGAAGAGGTAAAAACGACTGTGGTGTGAAGTTGGTATACAAACATTTAGCCAAAATTATACTAACTTTTTTTGTGAATAATTCTATGAGAAACAGTGACATACACACCTAAAATGGTACATCCTATGTTGGTCTTTAAGTCAGGACAAGCTAAAGGCGTCCGCATACTTCCCGTCTGGAACAGTTCCTGCATGTATTATGACGACATTTTGTGACGTTTTCGGTCTTCGGCAAGGTTTTTTTCTGGTTGTTCGTGCACATATTTTTTTCTCGAGGCAAGCCGAACTCGGTTGAGGAAGATTGGGGATTGGTCAACAGTAGGGATTGTTCAGTTAAGTATTTGTAATTCAAGGAGAGACTAATTGTTTTTTATGCAAAAAAATTTACTTGAGAAAAACTGCACTAAACATAGTTAGATGTAAAATTGCCCAACTATGATCTCCTTGACAGAAAAGTGAAAATAATGACAGATTTCTTCAGTTATTTTAGATTAATTCAGACTATTTTGAGGAAGTGTATCTGGCTATGGTGTCTCAAGATGGACAAACAGTACTATTGTTGCTTTTTTTCTAGTTTTTCTAGCGAAGCACCCTAGTTTGGGACTCCTAGCAGAAGCATGCAGTAGGCTTAAAGGCCCCCATGCTTCCAGTGGAGAAATATTCGGAAACAGTTTGTGTATATATTATGACAACATTTTTTGATGTTTATGTTCATTTTGGACTTCAGCAAGGGTTTCTTCGTCTGTTCGTGCACACACAAAATATTGAGACGAGGCCTCCCGGGTGGCGCAGTGGATAAGGGCGCTGTACTGCAGCAGAGACTCTGGGTTCGTGCCCAGGCTCTGTCGTAACCGGCGCGATCGGGGAGCACAATTGGCCTAGCGTCGTCCGAGTTAGGGAGGGCTTGGCCGGTAGGGGTGTCTCATCGCACACCAGCGACTCCTGTGGCGGCCGTGAGCAGTGCGCTCTAACCAAGGTTGCCAGGTGCACAGTGTTTCCTCCAACACATTGGTGCGTCTGGCTTCCGGGTTGGATGCGCGCTGTGTTAAAAAGCAGTGCGGCTTGGTTGGGTTGTGTATCGGAGGACGCATGACTTTCAACTTGTTGTAGCGATGAGACAAGATAGTAGCTACTAAAACAATTGGATACCATGAAATTGGGGAGAAAAAGGGGTAAAAAAAATAAAATAAAGAAATTGAGATGAGCCGAATTTCGGGTAGTCGAAGTTTACGCCCCTTCGTCAGTCATTGTGTTCAGCAGTAGGGATTCTTAAATTAAGTGTTTGTCATTTAACGATAGACGACACGTTTTCATTCAGATTTTTTCACTTGAGAAAGACTGCACCAAAAAAGTTAGATGGATGTAAAATTGCGAGAGTACGATCTCCTTGACTAAAAAGTCCAAATGAATCACAGATTTCTTGAGTTATCTAAGATTCATTCGGACTATTTGAGGAAGTGAATGGCTACTGGCTATGGCGCCTCAAGATGGACAAACAGTACTTTTGCTGCTTTATTATTGTTTTTCAAGTGAAGGTCTTTAAAGGGAATATGTGAGCACACTCGTTTGGCTAGGTGCCAGCCGCACTGAAGCATGAAGAAACCTTAATAGTTAGCCCTTGATCATGACTCCGTTCCTTTACATTACATTACAAGTCATTGGATGAAGGTGTCATCTGTACTGGGGAGTTTTGTTAAGAGCCCTAACAGTCGTTCTGAACATTGACATGCATTGCTTGTGGTACAGTTTTGGAAGTACAATGACTTAATCATTCATATCAGCAAAAAAAATTCAATTTATACACAACCTTCTTATGGGGTTTGTGTTTACAGAAGAAATACGGAAGAGAGAGGGACCACTGTGCTATCTAGCATGCGCCGAACACCTGTGTGTAATGCCAGAAATGTCTCTAAAAAATACTGTCAGCTACAACTGTGATAAAGCTGGTTGAAACAGTGTGTTTTTTTGCATTTGTGAAAGTATTTTGTTGGGATAGGAAAGTAAAGCGGTTTGTTTTTCTAGAATTGTATTGCAATTGAGAATCAATTCCTGTTTGGATGGAGCATTTGGCTGTTTTGGCAGCCAGAGCTAGTCTACCTCCGAAAATAACACAAGGTCCTTTGACCTTTTAGGAGTAACGGCAATGTTAGGCTCCTTAAGAGTACATCTTGGGCTTGCTAATAGTAGGCCTACTATTGAAACAGATAAATAAGTCTGTCAACAGAGTCAGAAATTCACAGGTTTCAGATTTGCCCCATGTTTGTTTTTTTCTCTCAGGTTTACGCTCTCACACCTTTTTAAATAGAATATTTAGTTTTGTTGTTTTTCTAAGTCCACAACAATGCATAAACCACATCAGGAGACAGACAACCTTTGAGACCTGGGAAAAAATGTACGCCATTTGTATTTTTGAGTGTAGTTTCCCTTTAATTCAAAGGCTCAGGTACCTAAACACTGTGGTTAGTGGTGTTTCTGTTGCACAGGAGATGGAGTTTGCAAAACAAATGGCCACTGGATTGATAATAATAATCATGATATTATTTTGCAAGGCTACTTTTTTAGCTACTTTGTAGCTAGTTAACATTTAACTGAGAAGGTTTTTGGGAAAGCTTTTCCATCTACCTGAGGACGGATAGGCCCATCATTAGCATTGCTATATTTTTCCTGTTCCTTAATTGTTTGAAACCTGGACATTTTATTTCATATTATGAGGCATTTCTTACCTAGCTTCAAAGTAGCCTATAGCCAAAATTCCACCATAGAAATGTGGAGGCAATTTATTTTATAAAGCCTTCCTCATAAGTATTATTCTGTTCAATTAGTTTTCTTTCAACTTTCTTTTATTGTCAAGCAACCAAAAGCATTATCCTAGTCATATTGGCAACCCATGATGGTTGTTGCATCTTTGGATCACTTTCTACATTTCAAATGCATATTTCCATCTCTGATGGTATGCATCCTGGGCATTAAGAAGTGAGTATATGCAATGACCATTGAAAATAAATGGTTATACGCCATATACTTGCGTATACCCTCCACTACACCACTGAGTATGCTTTCTCAAGTTGGCTAAGTTTGCTCTACAAGACATTTTGTATAGTTTCTAATTAAACTATCCTAAGTATGTAGGCTGTTGCTAAAAATTGTGTTTTGATAGCGTAAGGATGATGATGATGATGATATTATTATGCTATTAAAATAAGTCTCATACACGCAAGCATATATTAGGACAATTTGTCAACTAAACTAGTTGGTACCTGTGTAAGGGTTTGGTTTATATTGAAACTAAGTCTGTTTCTTCTACCTGGTGTGGCAGTGTTAACCTTGACAGTCCAGCTGTTGTCTTCATCAGCCTACAACGCGGTACTTTTGATTTCAGACTTTTGGAGAAACGCCTGCTAAGTACATCTTCTTATAGCTCGCTGATGCTTTGCGTGTTTGAGATGTCAAACACCATGACTTGTGAAGTGGTTTATCGGCCATGAGAAAACGAATCTGACAGAAATGCTCAACTTTGAAAAAGGGGAGTCGTATTCTCCAGGATAGACCTTGGTAGTTCAAGAGGCAGCCAAGAATACATTAGCCTCGATTAGCTTTTTCCTAAATATAGTCCCCAAAACACACGAGAATCCCTAAAAAATGGCTATGGAAACAAGGTCCTTTGGCTCCCAAAATACTTCCACTCATCAACATGCCTAAAATGCTCAAAACTGGCAACCAATTCTAACTTGCATACCCTCCTCATATGGCTAAAATCAATAGCATTTGTATTGCCAAGCGCCTGAGAGGACAAGCTTATGGGTGATTTGTTTGGCCAGATTAGCTCCTTTTATCTGAACTTGCAAAAGTACCTGTCAGCACTCAAGCCCGCTCAATGGGGCTCCAACTTTCTTTACTGGAGGCAGCTAATTAAAAGGCACAGCTTTTGTTTTCTAATCCTGTTCCTGGAATGCTGGACAGCTGAGACAAGCCAAGCCCGTTTATAGATGCAGCCCACACTCCAGAGCAGTGTATTCAGGGTATTTTCTGTCTGCATTAAGGTCCCCTTGAGCAGGCCAAGGAAAGTCGTCCCTCAGCAAGGTGTTCACTGTAGATGAAAGTAAATCCTTATCTGCGTTCCCTTTTCCTCCTTTCCACTCTTGATATTTGGAAACTCAGTACTCCTTACTGTAGGGCATTGGGGTGTAATGTTATCTGGATCTGTTGTTTGCGGGTCAGGTTTCTCTACTCATCTCCATATTCCCCACCTCCTTGTACTCTGCTTCTTTGGTTCCCCCGGGGAGGTTAAATAATTGGAGTGTGAGCTCATCGCCAGTATCCTACTTGGCAGGGAAGATCATGTGCATGGTTTGCATGATTATAGATAATGAAGTGAGAGAATCAATCCTGATGTGTTTCGTGTTCCTCCAAACAAGGTCAAGAGAGGAAGGACTCGGTGCCATACTAAACAAGTTCTCCTCTTGTCCTTCACTTGACCTTTTTCTTACCCTGCCCAGTAGTGTACTGCACATGTTTCAATTCCTAACCAGGTGTCTGCAACTTTGTGCCGCACACTTCTTTCTCTGTACACACATCCTGTGTGGTGCAGAACAGGAAAATGGCCACTGGCGATAGTCTGCACATCGAATCATCCACATGTGTAACCTGACCGCAGGCCAGCTTGTAGACCTATTTCAACGTGCCTGACTAGAAAGGCTGCATGATAGTGTTACAGACAAGGGATTTTTAGGACTGGGCAAACACATTTTTAAAGGGCCTTCATCAACTCTTGTGATCCGGTATCTGGTAACAAGGGAATGCACGGACGCAGACTGGGATTAGCTAGCCGGGGCCATCTGTGAGATGGACAGCGGTAGCCAGGCCTTTTCTTGGTGTCCCTGCATGGAGTCCGGAAGTCTCTGCTGGACTCCCCGTTGACCTCCCTTCATCTGGGCCACCCTGTGGTCTTCAATGATTTGATTTCACTGTGAAGCTGGAGGGAGGAGCTGCCTCCACAATCACCTCCCTTCATTCCCAATTCTCCATACCACAGGTGAAAGGAGTCCGTGGCCAGGCAGGCGCCACTCCTCCGTAAACCCCATAGAGAGTTTAGTTGCAGGTCGATGGAAATTAAAACGGATCCTTCCCCATGATAGCAGCAGAGAGCCCTTGAAGAGGCAAAGCCAGCTCGGGGAAAGGCCTCTGACTTCCGCTCTACTGAACGCGGTGACATTCAAACGTGAATCACCTGGTCTTAGCACCCTACTTTTCCAGCCAGCCCAGCTTGTCAGTCACGGGGGGGCCATAGCCCTTGCAGGTTGAAAAATGGGATTAACAGGTTTACCAGTGTGGACGGCTTTATTCACTCAACTCGTTTGTGTGTTTAATCTATTATTAGCTGTAATTACTCTACGGTGACTGGGCCTGCGTGGTGTTTGGGCTGGCGCCATAAACTGGTCAGGTGATTGACTTAGGTCACGGACCACAGTCAAGGTTTAAGGTCAATTAAGTGGATTGACTTAAGTGTAAGGAGTTAAGCCAATTAAATATTTAAATACTGAAGCAACCTTTTTTGATGAACTTTCTAGATGGGACAACTCTACTTTTTAGAGTTTCTTCTCGGTGGATCCTTGGGAAAATATGAATGGCTTGAATCAAACACTACTGCTATTCTCATACACTCCTGTAAGGAAGGATACCGTTTAGCCTGCTCGTGTGTTGTAACCGCCTTCCCAGTCTCTGTAACATTTTGGAACCTCTACGCTATCATCTGAAATTCTCTATCCAGCACCACATACTCTCAAGGGAGTGGATCAAGCTGCTGGCAAGCGCTTTTCCAAACATGCAGCCATCTGCCTCGACACCTGACACCATAGCCCACACTGAGATCCAATTCGACTTCTCCTCAGAGACGCGTTTGTTCCTATTAAAGACGGTTTAAAAACTGACGACAAAGCATCACCACTATCTACCACACCAATAGAATAGATCGCCGATCTCCATTCATAGGAGTCACATCCACACGTTCCTTTTATTTTCACCCAGAAAAGAATCTGTTGAAAACATGTTTAATATTTGAAAATGACTGTGGACCAATCAAGTGTGCCTGAATGCTTGTGTCCTTTAGCTGGGGCGGTGTTGAATCAACCTCCCGGTTCGGATGTGTTTCAAATTAGATGTGACAAATGGATGCTGTGTGCAATCTTGCTGACAAGTATAATTGAGGACTTTTGGCCTTTTGTAAGTGTATTTGTTTCATTGGTTTGCGCAAAATGGTATTTTTGACTGTGCTGAGAGATTATTTTCGCAACATTTTAATTTGGCTGAATTTATGGCTATTGAATCTTTGAGTTAGTCGTAATAGTAGGCCAGGGCTGATACAGTTGCTAAGTGCACACATTGTTTCCAGAGTTCTCAGTGAAAGTAACTTTAAGATCTTAGACATTTTGAACTTTTACATCAAACTACTAACAAAGACAAGTGAAACGTTGCTTAAAACAAACTGTGTTTAAAGTAGACGGCCACCTTTAATTTCCCCAAGGTCGAAGCTGTTTTCAGGATGTCAGCAATTGCCTCCGGGTGAAAATTTGATTAATTTCACCTCTTAATAACCTCTAATTGATCCTTGGTTGGTGTCCATCTGGGAAATGCAAAACAACGAATCGAGCTTGATGGGTCTATGAAAAGAAAGAATGAGAAGCCTTTATGCTATTGTAGAAACACCTGTCAAAAGATTGGTAAAGCAACATTGAGGTGTATGCAATCAAAAGACAAGACGGGTTTATTTAGAGTGTTATGACACTTGGAGGCCTTCGTAACTATCGAGTAGCGACGAGCTACAACGCAGTAGTGTGGGTGTCTACATCGACAATCATCTGGGGCTTGTCTTAACTGGTCATGTCATATTTGGTCACCGTCTCGTTTAAGTTTTCTATTGGATCTTGGCAGCTGTGCTGACAAGTTTCTTGTGTTTTTTTTTCTCTTCAACACTACTAATGCATTTGAGAATTGAGCAAGGCTTTTTTTTCAGATGACAGTTTGACAATGGTTCTGCAATTATTAGTGAATGACAAGTGACTTTGTTGTTGTATTAATGCATACATTAGCCCTTTGGGGACATTACTCTCCATTTCTATGCTTTGCATCATTTGTTTGCTCGATTTACTAATCATAGTTTATTATATTTGGTCCCTCAGAGCTATCAACTCCAAATGGGAGTCCCACAGTTTGTGTTATTTCAGCAACGACCTGGGGAACCATTTGGTATTTCCATTTTTCATTGCCAGAGGAGATCACTTTCGAGCCATTTGTCTAAGAATTAATGAGGATGTAGACTAAATGTCCTCGACAGCAGAGTACAAATGATGTTGTTTGTGGCCGACAATTCCCGCCATATTACACTGATGTGATATCCCATGGCATTTCTATTTTTCTTTGTGGGTTTGTTTGTGTGGGTGGATGATGAGCCCGATATGCTTGATTTAATTTATGTAATCCTCCTTAACCTTTTTCTCGTGCTGTAAAGGAAGATTAGTTTGCTCTGACTGCTTTCATAACAAATCTGTCGTCTTCGAGTATTGCTATTCTTCGTCGTTTAGTGGATGGTGATAAATAATAGTACAACAATGTCCTTTTCTTTCTGGGATACACTATCATTTAGAATTATTATTGGGATAATGACAGAATGACAATGGGTGGGTTATGGCATTGTTAGACCCATTTGTACACCGCACCCAATTGTAATCATGGGGTGATTTTTGGGGGTTACGGTGCAAGTGGCCTCAATGAACCAAGTTGACAGACGTGGGGGTCAGCCAGATCCAATCAGAGGTTTAACTCAATCAAAAGGCTGCGATGAAGCCTTTTCTGTTTGGCTCCCAGAGAGGTCTTCTCACCTCATCCCTATAGTTTGACATCCGCCACCTATGATAGGTCACTAGTGTAACCTTTGTATAACCCTGGGAATCCTCAGATTCTCTGAGGATTTGCTGGTCAAAAGTAAAAATCCTGTAAATGACCAATCACGGCACTGAAGTTCTCCCCTTGGTGTCGGTTAGTTGCAGGGGCAGCTTTACCAGACATCTACCAGATGTATTCCATATATTTGTGAAAGATGAAGAGAAGGATCTTTGTTTTTCTTATGTATCATTTAGCTTAATGACCGTTCAATGACCGTTCAATGACTGAAACATTTTAAAGGGCAAGGGCTAACATAAAGGACACCATGAAAAAGTTGTTGCATTGTTCAATCTTTCAGATAAAAACTAAGCCCACCTTACCAGATATTTTCATAAAACGTCAGGAAAGCAAAAGTCTGCCATGTCAATGACCCTGAACTCAAGCTTGTGATAACCCCTCTGGCCGTGCTACGGTTAACTACAGCCTGGGGGGGATGTGTTGTGTCTTCTCCGGCCCAGAGCAGAAGCCGGGTACTGACCTCACTGGCCCCAGCCTCGAACGGGAGATAAAAAGAAGATTACCGGCCTTCCCTCCCTGCATTCCTTCTCCTCACTGAGGCGAAAGTGACATCTCAATTGGAAGCCCTCGGGGATCTCCTTTGACACTCCTGGATCACTTGACTCTTCTATCTCCGCTGATGTCGTTTATGAATTGGGATGGGAAGTCATCTGATCAAGTCCCACTGAGCAGAGCTGGCTGAGGGAAATTATGGATGTGCTGATATTGGCAGGAAGTTGTTTGTTGCCGATTTTTAGTTTTAAAGGACGATTACTAGCAAACACAAATTGTCTTTGAACATTTTTGGTAGACAAGTCAAAAGGCAGAAAAAGATGACAGCATATTGGTGGTTCAGTTATAGGAACCAAGAAGAACTTAGTTTTGTTAAGAGGATGGTGCTTGGCACACCAAGGGTGTGGGTTTGATTCCCTTTTAGGAGGCCTAAGTGGCTTTGGATGCTAAACAACCATATTGGCTCTAATGGTTTTGATTACTGTCACCATGTTGGCTTGTATGTTAGAGGAATGTTCTGAATCAGGCAATATCGTCAGACTAATGCATGACTACCAACTGGGGCCGGGCGATGTATCATAAATTAATTCAAATGTATGTTTTAGTGCAATGCCTGTATCGCAATAATCATTTTCCGTTAGTTTTCATGAGTGTTGTGTGTTTTTGGTCTCGTCTTCTTCACTTCTTCTGTGTGCACTGTGCACCTTCCCACTCTCACACAGACACCAATTCCTAATAGTTCAACTGGCCTACCTTGTTAGCAAGCAAATAGATCCAAGTTGTCTGGCTACTTAGCTGGCTACTCACTAGCACGTGACCTTGTGCTTGAGAGGTTGTGTAGGAGACGTGTTCATTTTCTACAATGCCTGCCATAGGGTGGTCATTACTAGTGGATGTGCATGGTTCAGGTTAAATTTGTAACCAACAATCAAATTTTCGAAGACTGACTTGAAAGCCAGATCTGTGATTATTGCAAAAAAGCAGGTTAATAATTAAACTATTTTGATCAAATAATTAAATTATTTGTGTGTGTTATGATTGTGGAATGCTTATTTAGCCTAGGTACAATGTTTCACGCCCTGAATTCATTAGATTATTCCTGACTGTTTGAAATGCAGTGCATTGACCTTTTTTTAAATTTTCCAACAAAGCTTATTTAGAGAAAACGTTCAAGAAATTGAGATGTATATTTTCCATCAATTTGGAAAAAATCTAAATATGATTTTTAGGCCATTTCACCCAGCTTTACTACCAACCAGTCATAAGGCCTCATGACCGATGTTTCGTTATGTAGTCATTTACCAACAGTGTGACCGACTAGTGGCTTTGGATTGGTATCGAGTCCTATTTGTTGTCATGCTTTTTTAACTACAGATTCCTTATAGGTTTTAAAGTATTATGTTTTGTTTTCACCATCTGTGTGTTTTTTTTTTTTTTTTTCAATTCTTCAAACATTTATCCCAGCCACCACACTAAACTGTTTGCTGCTCCCAAAAGGGATTTTGTAAAGAAGCTTTGGTGATACAATAACACAAATTTTATCTACCGACCAGTTGAAATGTTATTGCGTACCTAAGTCTTCTAAATCTTCTTCGCTTTTGGGAGCAGCGTCTCTGCTCCCTTTTGGATGTATTTGTAGAGGGTACTCAGCACAGTAGGCCTCAACCACACAGGAAGAGCTGTTTTTATTTTTATTTATAAAAAAAGTCTCAGTCCAGTGATTCCACCATAGGCTTCAAACAGAGAAGCTAAATCTTTTAAAAGTGCTGCTCCGTGTCTTACTCACCAAGAGTTCTGTCTATGGATAGACTTGTCTATGGCTTGTCTATGGCTCGTCACATAGGCTTGTCTATGGATTTAATTCATAATTCATGGAATGCGTATCGCCAGCTTCACAATTCTGCCACCCGCATCCTGCCGGGTAACATTGACCCCAAGTTGACCCCGCCAACCAGGAAGCCCATCGATATCCCACTTCGGCCAACCACTCGAAGCCATTCCGGCAACTGTGGGAATTTATATAGTGAACTCGCCCTCACGACGAGCCGCTGATGAACCGATTACCGGTGCCGTCTCTCGTGTGCCATCACATGGTGAGTTTTCTGTTCTACAAAGGGAACCATTAGATGGAAGATGACCCCATCCGTTTCGAGGTTAATTGGAATTATGGTCGCTAATCAAGAGCGGCGACGTGGACAGTTTCAACAGGCTTAATTAGTTGCAACTGCAGATAATGGGTAGTGACCGTGATCACCGGATAACATGCCCTTTGCGTAGTTTGCAATAGTAATCACTCCCAAAAGTACGACTTTTTGGATTTAGGATGATGGTGTCTTCATACGTGATTATTTAATGGACATTTCTGGCCAATACGGCCATGAACACTCAAAGGCCATAGGTGAAAACGCAGAAAGAGCCGCTGTTCAAATTCACTCCATAATGGGCAGAAATACTCTTTGATATCATTCATGGGGCCCGGGTTTTCGTGTGTGTGTATATGGTCCATGTGTTGTTGGATGACTGGGTCATAATGTGCGAGTTTGTCGTAATTGGAAAATCATGTGTTAGGTGGGTGTTCGGGCATATGTATGTTTGTTACTAGACTGTTGTGTTTTGGTATCTGGTTTATATATGGTGTGGGCGCAGGACTTTGTAGGGCTGACTAATCCTCCCTTACTCAGCACTCATTGTGCACTTTCAGAGTAGCTCCAAAACACACAGGCATTTCAACTAGTAATATAACACCAGAGAAATATTTTATTCTTATAGTTGTCACTGCCTTGAACTATTCTGCTCTATATAACAAGTCAGCATTTCCCAAAAGACTTGTGCTTTTTTCCCCTCTTTCTTTCCTAACCCAGGATACACATTTTATCTGAGTACCTGTCTCCTTTAAAAAGGCATGTCTTTTCATGAGATCATTAGCTCTGGCAGACTCGAGAGGTCAAAGGTGACTCTTCAGAGACTAGACATACTGCTCCTGGAGACATGTTTGCTGAAGGAAGCCTCGATGCAGACAGGCCCCACGCCCACCCCTGCATGCTTTTCCCTGAGTAGAGGAGAGAAGGGGGGGTAAGGGGGGGAGGGAGAGGTAGAGAGGACATGGGGGGATGGAGGAGCACAGTTTGGGGGGGGGGGGGGGGGGGGTAGTAGTTCAATCTGTCTTGGTTGAGGCTTCCCAAACCTGCTTCCTAGAATCTACTGATGTGACCGCCTCCAGTCGGGGAAGGGCTCTGATGTACCCAATGGGGCATTAAACATGCATTCACTCACTCACTCTCTCCACTCTTCCTCTGTCATTGTCTTATTTCTGCTCTTCGTCTCTTGAGGCTTTTAGTCTGCTCTCTCCCTCTCACCCTCACTCTTCCAATCTTTTTTATTTTTTCAATGGCTGTCTGCTGCGTCTTCTCTCACTCTAATGATTTCTTTCTCTCTCTGTTTTCAGATGCTCAGTTCTCTCTCAATCTGACCTCTACTTTTCTTGCTACTGCACTTTTTCCTTAAAAAAAAAAAGATGTTGAATTTTACCCCCCCTTTCTCCCCAATTTCGAGCTTGTCTCATCGCTGCAACTCCCCAACGGGGTCGGGAGGTGAAGGTCGAGTCATACGTCCTCCGAAACATGACCCGCCAAACCGTGCTTCTTAATACCCGCCCGCAAAAACCTGGCAGCCCGCCACACCAATGTGTCAGAGGAAACCCCGTTCTACTTATTGTAGTGTGGGAATAAGCTTATGCCAGACTTTAGCCTACGTTTAACCTCTCCCTTGTTAATTTCAAAGGATGTTCATGACCTAATTCATATAAATCATGTCAAATGAAACATTGATATTAACCCCTCCTACAGAATATGCTTTGGCAAGATTTTGAGTGATGCAAGGACTCCAGTGGTCATTCATAATTCATAGATTCACCAAACATCTTTATTATTATTAGTATTATTATTATGTGTTTCATTTTTCCTGGTAGATACTACTGGTTATGATTGCAGACAGAGCTCAGAGGAGTAGTAGAGAATGGAGTTTTTGTTTGTATTTTACCCCCCTTTTCAACCCAATTTTGTGATCGTAACATGGTGTAACATATGTTCACAGATGAATTTGAATGTTTATGTTTCACGCATGGCTTTTCTTATGATCCTAACAATTTCCGTATGGATTTTCTTACGATCCTACTGATACAGGAGTTCTATCAATAGGTCGCTAGAAGATGCATATCTTTCATTTTAGCGGGAGAAAGTATGGAGCGAGATACCTGACAAAGGTTGAACATCATAGGACAGCGCCTGTCAGTCACAGTGAGTGACAACAGTGAAACATTGCTGGTTTGAGTCTGCTGTCGATCCTACCTCTCTTTACCTGTGTGTGTTGTGTGCGCTGTGGTTACTTTAACATTTCTGCACTGAGCGTGATAAAATAAACATATTTAATTGTTTTTTTAAAAGCTAATGATGTTCAGTGCTGTGAAAGTATTTTCCCCCTTTCTGATATTCTCTAATTGCATATTTGGTTTTTATACTGAATGTTCAGATCTTCAACCAAAACATAATATTAGACAAAGGAGTTTAGTTTAAAAAATTCATAAACACAATTTTTTAAATTTTATTTACAGGAAGCATTTGGTTGCAGTCAAAGGTGGCACAACCAGTTATTTTTTAATTTTTTATTTTACCTTTATTTAACTAGGCAAGTCAGTTAAGAACAAATTCTTATTTTCAATGACGGCCTAGGAACAGTGGGTTAACTGCCTGTTCAGGGGCAGAACGACAGATTTGTACCTTGTCAGCTCGGGGGTTTGAACTTGCAACCTTCCGGTTACTAGTTACTACCACTAGGCTACCCTTTTCACACAGGGCATTCGATATTGCATAACGTTGTTTATGACATAAGTATGTAATTGTTATTTGTTCACTGTTTCCCTTTATCTAATATTAGGTTTTGGTTGAAGATCTGATAACATTCAGTATCAAAAGAATCAGAAAGGGGGGAAATACTTTTTCACGACTCTGTATGTGATATTTTCGAAGATGTTGATATATGTCTAATGATCTTAATCCAAGTGTTGACAATGGAGTAGTCATCTATCTGTGTAGCAAAGCCCATGTTTAACACCTGTATTGCAAATAGCTTAGAAAATGCATCTTAAGAGGAAGCTTGATGCCTGTGGCTGTCCGCAGACTCTTCTGTTTTTATATGATATTGTACAACAGCTGATGCAAGTAACACTGTAAAAGTGTGAACATTTGATCAGTGTTTTTTCCTCTAGTGATGCACCGATATGACATGTTTTGGATATTTTCCTTTCAAAAAGAAAAAAGCGATAACCGATATTAAACATTTAGACGGCCATTTAACCTCTCTGCGCACCGAACCCGTTAAAGCGGGATGAAATTCGACAACATACGGTGATCGCTACATAAATAGTCATATTAAACATTCATGAAAATACAAGTGTCTCACGTGTTTCGAAAGCCTATAATCTTGCTAATCCAACTGCGTTGTCAGATTAAAAAAAAAAAAATTACTGCAAAAGAATACGATGCAATTATCTGAAGATAGAGCCCCATTAAAACAACTCTTTCAACCAGCACAGGCGTAACAAAATCACAAACTGCAATAAAATAAATAGTTTACCTTTGACGATCTTCCTCTGTTTGCAATCCCAATGCTCATTGTTTGTCTTTTGTTTGATAAAATACATTTTTATAGCCTATCACGAAACATTTTGTGAACCGCTTGTGTCGTGAATTCCGTCTCATTCCTTTTTCGACGACACATTCAATGTAAATACACACACTAAACGTGACTTTTCCAGTCATGTTTGGTTTCATTGCAATCAACTGGTTTGTTTGTAACACAACCAAACCCGATGGGTCATTTCGCGGGACGTATTGACTGAAAGAAACCGATTTGAAGACAACAAGTAATGACATCACTGTGCACCAATGATATGACCTCTGTTTTGTTGATTGACTGACTCTATTTTAACCCAATGACCACTGATCGTCTTGAAATCTAGCTGGGTAGATAGCCAATGAGCTGAGGTAAACGGCAATATGTAATGCTTATGTTTTGGAAGACCAACCCATGTAGTAAACTCCGGCGTAAAGAGGTTAATTCGCCATTGAAGATTCATACCGGAAGGAGCCACGCATGTTACGCACAGCATTGTTTTGGTAAAGTGCCTCTTCAGCTGTTTATATATCAATCAGTATGGTGACTAAGTCAGGGAAAGCTAAATCTAAGTCTAGATATACAGATGTACACACAATTGATCGGGAAAATTGATCGGGAAAGTGAGACCGAGATTGTTGGAGGACGATTAATTTAGCGATTCCCAAATGGAGGAATATTTTTTGAACGGAGAGGACATCGTTTTGGACTGGTAAGTTTTTCTCATGCCAATGCCGTTGTTTGAAATTAATAATAGCCAATTTGAAGGGAGGGCAGGCCCACAACAATGGCCAAAGTAAAATGGAGACAGTAGATACAGCTGGTCTGTTGTAATATAATAAAGACAGTAGATCTTGCTGCTCTGTCATAATATAATAGAGACAGTAGATCTAGCTGAAATGTCATAATATAAAATAAACAGTAGATCTAGCTGGTCTGTCATAATATAAATGAGACAGTAGATCTAGCAGGTCTATAATAATATATTCAACCTTATGTTCCCTGTACTCTCTATATATCTGTTTATTATACCTGTTGATACAGGGCTCATATGTGAAACTATTCTAATTGAACATTTTATTTCACAGTGACAATGACTCCGAATGGGATCCCCCAGTGAAGCTGGTTCATCCAGCTCCTGCCACAAGTGGTGTTCATCTGCCCAAATGTATTTCTGCAGGCATGGATGTGCCTCAGGGCCCCATCACCTGCACCACATGCTTGGTGACCCTCTGCTTAACAGCAGAAAGAGACTGCTATGGCACCTGGCATCAGCAGCATAATATTGTGTAGAGGATTGAGGGTCTTGTTATTTTGTAAATGTATATATTTGTGTATATTTTTTTTCATGTTTTTTCTCAACATATTTTTTTGGGGGGGTGTGTTAGAACACCATTTTGGTATTTTGTATATAGTTATTCCATTCAAAATGTATAACTTCACCAATTTGGCCACTTGGGTACATTTGGGCTACTTGTGTGGGATACCTGGGTAAATGGTAAATGTCATGTAGCACACTCATTTTGGAAGTTATCATTCTGAAACTTTGCACAAGTACTGTTGCCCTCTTATGTTTTTCACTGAAGTTGTCCCCATCATCCTATCTGAATTTTTGTTTTGTCTTGTTCATTTTAAAGATGATGATACAACAATAAAAATGAACAAACATATGTTTTTTTCATTGTATTATCTAAACCAGATATCTTGTTGTATTCTCCTACATTCAATTCACATTTACACACACCTCAGTGTTTTATTTAAAATGAAACAAATTCTTGGTCCTGGGCCTGAGCTACAGGAAGTTAGATTTGGGTATGTCTTCAGGCGGAAATTGAAAAAAGTAGGGGGGTAGCTGTAAGAGGTTAGGTTACACACACACACCACACTGACCAAAAAGTTATTTTGTTGGCATTTACGTATGTCCCCATTACCAGTAAAACATAATCAAAACCTATTTCTTTCACTTGCTGTGCCGTTTCGTTGTTCATTTGTTCCGTCTTTTCATTCTCAACCAGGAGTTCATCATACATGTCAAGCAGTTCAGTTGTCTGTCCATGGACTCTCTTTCTCGGTGCGCACTGTTACTGTGTCCGTTTCCATCGTGTCCAGCTGTGTATGTAACATTTCACGTAAACCCTGGTTTCTTGTCTGTATCGAAGTGGTGGTCCTTGTACATAGCATCTAGCATGGTGGCGACATAGTAAAACGAGAATGTCACCGAATCGCTTGTTCACAGCCTGTGTCGGCAGTTTTGTTGAGCAGGCGTTTCAATGCCATGACAGGGTATCACGTCTGCTGCAGGAGCAGTCGGTGAGCTTATTTTTTTGAGTCAGTTGTTCGATTGGAGCTAGCTAGTGTGTTCATGCTTCAAACCTGTTCTCAAATGCCACTGAAATGGCAGCAGCGGTATGCCAACCAGCATATTCATGATCATGCAATACGACTTTCCTCAGTACGAGATCCTCGACGACCCACTGTGCTGTCAGACTCAGCATGCTCATGGGGCCGATATCGCTGGTCCACATGTCAGTCATGAAAATAGCGCACTTGGTAGTGTGTACCGGTGTTCGATCAGTCGGCAAAAGCCAACATCACCCACAACAGAGAACGGTTGATTGTCAAGGGCAATGAATTCAATTATCTTGGGTTTAATGGATTTCCAATTTGAGTTGTCTCGCTGAAATGTTCTTACTCTTTCAAATGACTGCCCGACTTGTTGACCGCTCGATCCACACAGCAGACAATGGGCTAGGTGAGGAATGCTGTGTTGCACGCGTAGAGCTACATTTTACATGGCGTCATTCCTCCATGTACCGACGTTTATATAGGTATGCTTTGACATCAGTTTTGCACATCGGCGTTAAACTAGACATCGGGTCCATGTTGGCATTTTTTTGCTAGTATTGGACGATTCTGATATGTTCACTGACATGTCGCGCATCCCAAATTTCCTGAATGTTCCAGAGGCCACCAAAATAGAGCTTGTTCTGCAAAGAAAATCACCCCCTCCCCCCCAACCCGGGGGAGCCTGGCTGGTTACTATTTCTATTTGGCTGGCTACTCCATGTGCTTGTGGAAAACACTGCAATGGCCACTGGTCAGTTTGTAGAAACATCATCTGTTTGGCTGTACAAATTCACCATGTACAGATGTACTCTTTTGCTATCATTCTGGAACAGGAAAACAAACACTGTAAAAGGGAGTTCTGAAAATCCAGTCAGTGACTCACACACGACTCACACACACCCTGTCTCACTCTGCACCCTATCTCAGGGCGGCAGATAGCCTAGCGGTTAGAGCATTGGGCCAGTAACCGCAAGGTTGCTAGTTTGAATCCCTGAGCTGACTAGGTGAAAAATCTGTTGATCTGCACATGAGCAAGGCACGTATGCCTAATTGCTCCAGGGTAGCTATCAGTAATGTCTGACCCACTCTATGCGGGTGTCTCATTGCTATATACAAAAAACACCATTTCCATTATCGCACCACTCTTGTACATGTGTGACCTGTAAAAACAAAACAAAGACTAAGAAAAACCACATCAGTTTTTGCTGCCTTGCCAACTCCTATGGCCATGACGACCACCACAGAATTTGTCCACAGCCTACAGCTCAAACAAACGTGCGAACAGGCTAGAGCTTGGAGGCCAACCAACTAAAATGCTTTGGGTCTAGCCTTAAAGAAAGCTCCAGTCCCTTCAAAGGCCGACTGTACTCTCTCAGCGAGACCTAAATGTCATTCAGCAATGTCTAATACGCTGCTGTAACCACCACAAGAGAACCCCCAGTCTGTCTGTCATTAGTATCAAGCTTCCCATCCACTTCAGAGCTTACATAGTGCAGGTGTTCTGGCTCCACGGAGGGGGGAGACTGTAATTAAAGCTAGCGATAGCTAAATTGCTTACGTCGTTAGCATGCAACATGCAACCAACCTCGCTCGCACCCTGTGCGTGTGTGAGATAGGATTTAGGATGGGAGCTTTGAGAGTCCGTGAAAACAAATGAAGGCGTTTTATTTGTATTTTCACTGTACAGTAGAGGATATTTTAATGATAAAGCAAGCCTGGTTGATGATAAAGCAAGCCTGGATGAGGATGATGATGATGATGATGATAAAGCAAGCCTGGATGATGATAAAGCAAGCCTGGATGATGCTAAAGCAAGCCTGGATGATGATGATGATGATGATAAAGCAAGCCTGGATGATGATAAAGCAAGCCTGGATGATGATAAAGCAAGCCTGGATGATGATGATGATGATACAGCAAGCCTGGATGATGATAAAGCAAGCCTGGATGATGATGATGATGATGATAAAGCAAGCCTGAATGATGATGATGATGATGATGATGATAAAGCAAGCCTGGATGATGATCAAGCAAGCCTGGGGAATGATGATGATAAAGCAAGCCTGGATGATGATGATGATGATGATAAAGCAAGCCTGAATGATGATGATGATAAAGCAAGCCTGGATGATGATCAAGCAAGCCTGGGAAATGATGATGATAAAGCAAGCCTGGATGATGATGATGATGATGATGATGATGATAAAGCAAGCCTGAATGATGATAAGGCAAGCCTGGATGATGATGATTAAAGCAAGCCTGGATGATGATTAAAGCAAGCCTGGATGATGATTAAAGCAAGCCTGGATGATGATAAAACAAGCCTGGATGATGATAAAGCAAGCCTGGATGATGATGATGATTAAAGCAAGCCTGGTTGATGATAAAGCAAGCCTGGATGATGATGATGATGATGATTAAAGCAAGCCTGGTTGATGAAACCTACAGTCGACTTTGTAAAGTTAGACTGCTCCGTTTCTTCTTTCCCTAGATGATGAATGGACATACCATACCCCTCCACTAGCATACAAAGGAATGGAAATAACTTGCTCTACATTCAACTAGACAGTTATGCTGTCTCTGGAGCAAAACATTTAATTCAGCTAGTTACAAAGTTTATGATCATTTGTGTGTAGTTTTGTTGGACCAAGCTGCCGCCTCCCCCCTTCACTACCCCTTTAACACTCTCACACAAATGCAACACGCCCTGTTTTTACTCAAGTGGACCACAAACTCGTATAATTTTGACTTTGGCACAGCGGGCTGCAAAACAGTTGGCACGTCACTTCTTTAACATGGGAGTGTCAGGTGGTAGAAACATCTGCTGGCTATCCCCCCTGCCAACCCCACCCCCTTCCCCCCAATACTCCCACTCTTTCCCACACACACACACCCAACCACCAGATGTGTTGAAGCAATGCCACACTTTATGCAGGCTTGAAAGAGCCTTAAATTACAGTCTATCCCCCTCTAAAATGTTTTCCCAACAGGCCTTAAGCCAAACGGAGAGGCACATTCTGTCAATCAAATTCCTCTTCAATGATACGGTGCACGCCTTCCCAGCCGACCGGTTGCTGTCTCTGAAGAAAATAGTCCAATCGGTTGGTTGTTGCCTAGAGACGGAAGAAGAGAGGCATAAACATCCTCACTGTGACCATACAATCTCCATCTCTCTTGGTTTATCTCTACCTCATATACTTCCACTCTCTTCCCCATTCCATTATTGCCTAATAATTTTGTTACCCATCCCTCTTTCCTGCACTATTTCACTTATGTGAATTATTGCTATCACACTCGGTCACCAGTCCAACAGATCCCTCAACTTGTGGCACTGCTTTCCTCTGCAAATGGTGGGTAACTAGGTCATATTCATTAGGTAACAGAATAACACAGACTGAAACAGGGAGGCACTACCTGTACTTGTCCAATAAGAAACTGTTTTTTTCCCATTGCAAAAAGTTTGCATTGCGTGGTGGCCAACTGCACACAGGGGAGAAGGACTGCCCCCTCTCATTGAAGCCACGACAGTTTAAGGCCGACAGCGGTACATCATGTATTGTTAGCAGAAAACAACAGGAACCTCCGTTATAGTGAATGGAAAAACATTTGAGGGGGAGTCTCTCTCATTCTTCTCTACAGATCCTCTCAAGCTTTGTCAGGTTGGATGACGCTTCACAGCCATTTCCAGAGATGTTCAATATGGTTAAAGTCTGGGATCTGGCTGGTCCACACTAAATTGTCCCGAAGCCACTCTTGCGTTGTCTTGGTTGTGTGCTTAGGGTTGTTGTCCTATTGGAAGGTGAACCTTCGCCCCAGTCTGAGGTTCTGAGCACTCCGGAGCAGGTTTTCAACAAGGTTCTCTTTGTACTTTGCTCCGTTTCTCTTTCCCTCAATCCTGACTAGTCTCCGAGTCCCAGCCGCTGAAAAACATCCCCACAGTATGATGCTGCCACCACCATTCTTCACCGTAGAGTGATGAGCAGTGCGTGGTTTCCTCCATACATGATGCTTGGCATTCAGGTCAAAGAGTTCAATCTTGTTTCTCATGGTATGAGAGTCCTCTAGGTGCCTTTTGGCAAACCAAGCGGGCTGTCATGTGCTTTTTACTGAAGAGTGGCTTACGTCTGGCCACTCTACCATAAAGGCCTGATTCATGGAGTGCTGCAGAGTTGGTTGTCCTTCTGGAAGGTTTTCCCATCTTCTCAGAGTAACTGTAGAGCTCTGTCACTGACCATCAGGTTCTTAGTCACCTCCCTGACCAAGGCCCTTCTCCCCCGATTGCTCAGTTTGGCCGGGCGGCCAGCTCTAGGGATAGTCTTGGTGGTTCCAAACTTCTTCCATTTTAAGAATGATGGGGGCCACTGTGTTCATGGGACCTTTTAATGCCGCAGAAATGTTTTGGTACCCTTCCCCATGTGCCCAAACAAAATCCTGTCTTGGAGCTCTACGGACAATTCCTTTGACCTCGTCTTGGTTTTTGCACTGACATGCACTGTGAACTGGGACCTTGTGTAGACTGGTGTGTGTGCCTTTTCTAAATTATATTCAATCAATTTAATTTACCACTTGTGGACTCCAATCAAGTTATAGAAACATCTCAAGGATGATCAATGGAAACAGAACGCACCTGAGCTCAATTTAGAGTCTAAAAGCAAAGGGTCCTAATACTTAGTAGCAAGAAAAAGTATGTGAACCCTTTGGAATTACCTGGACTTCTGCATAAATTGGTCATCAAATTGATCTGATCTTCATCTGAGTCACAACAATAGACATAGTGTGCTTAAACTAATAACACACATTATTGTATTTGTCTTGTCTATATTGAATACATAATTTAAACATTCACAGTGTATGTTGGAAAATGTATGCAAACCCCTAGGCTAATGACTTCTTCAAAAGTTAATTGGAGTCAAGAGTCGGCTAACCTAGAGTTCAGTCAATGAGATGAGATGTTGGTTAGAGCTGCCTTGACCTATAAAAAAACACTCACAAAATGTGAGTTTGCTATTCACAAGAAGCATTGCCTGATGTGAACTATGCTTGATGTGAACTTTGTTTGGAAGGAACACACTACACTGTCTGTTGAGAAAAAAGGCACAGCACACCAACATCATCCCTACTGTGAAGTATGGTTGGAGGGAGCGTCATGGTTTGGGGCTGCTTTGCTGCCTCAGGGCCTGGACTGCTTGCTATCATCAACGGAAAAATGAATTCCCAAGTTTATCAAGACAGCAGAATGTAAGGTTATCTGCCCGCCAATTGAAGCTCAACAGAATTTGAGTTATGCGACAGGACATAGACTCAAAACACAGAAGTAAATCAACAACAGAATGGCTTCAACAGAAGAAAATAAGCCTTCTGGAGTGGTCCAACCCGATTGAGATGCTGGGGCATGACCTCGAGCAGTTTTGCTGAAATGAAACAGTTTTGTAATGAGGAATGGTCAAATTCCTCCTGACTGTTGTGCAGATCTGATCCGCAACAACAGAAAATGTTCGGTAGAGGTTATTGCTGCCAAAGGAGGATCAACCAGTTATAAAATCCAAGGGTTCACTTACTTTTCCCACCCTGCACTGTGAATGTTTACACGGTGTGTTCAATAAATGCATGAAAACATATAATTGTTGGTGTGTTATTAGTATAAGCAGACTATTTGTCTATTGTTGTGACCAATTTATGCAGAAATCCAGGTATTTCCAGAGGGTTCACATACTTTTTCTTGCCACTGTATGTAAATAAGGCATTTTAAATTTATTTTGAATACATTTGCACACATTTCTAAACCTGTTTTCGCTTTGTCATTATGGGGTATTGTATGTAGATTGAATGTTATTTTTTTTTATTTGATAAATTTTAGAATAAGGCTGTAACGTAACAAAATGTGGAAATAGATCATGGGTCTGAATCCTTTCCGAATGCACTGTGTCATTGAACCAATTATTTTAAAATCGCACACAGAAGTTATGAGGATAATTGAGTTTGTAATGGCGCCCTGCAGTACCCTGGTCGGCCTTGAGTTACTCAATGAGAAGGGGAAACGCAGAGCAAGTCTGTAACCTCACTTTCTGGAGTAGCTCAAACTGCTCATGTTATGTTTCCATGAGATGCCATCTTAACCGATTTTAATTTGGTTTGCTTCACATAGAAATGAATGGTGTCCCGTGATTGATGGCTTTGTCCATTAACATCACTGGCACACAGTTACATTGCCACGCCCTCTTTCAAGTGGAAACTGTACTATATACACAAACCTATGTGGACACCTTCAAATTAGTGGACTTGGCTATTTCAGTCACACCCATTTGCTGACAGGTGTATAAAATCGGGGTACACAGCCATGCATTCTCCACAGACAAACATTAGCAGGAAAATGTCCTTCCTAAAAAGCTCATTAACTTTCAACATGGCACCGTCTTAGGATGCCACCTTTCCAACAAGTCAGTTTATCAAATGTATGCCCTGCTAGAGCTGCCCCGGTCAACCGTAAGTCCGGTTATTGTGAAGTGGAAACGTCTTGGAGCAACAACGGCTCAGCTGCGAAGTGGTAGGCCACACAAGCTCACAGAATGGGACCATCGAGTGCTGAAGAGCTGAGTGTAAAAATCATCTGTCCTCTGTTGCAACACTCACTATTGAGTGACAACTTCCTATGGACGCAATGTCAGCACAATAACGGTTTGTCGGGAGATTCATGAAATAGGTTTCCATGGCTGAGCAGCCACTCACAAGCCTAAGATTACCATGCGCAATGCCAAGTGTCAGCTGGACCGGTGTAATGTATGTAGTGTATGTTGATAAACAATCTGGGGTCATTTGGTCTTGTGTTAGTCTCTGGTTGTTGTGGCTGCAGAGTGAACGTGTCCATATATGTGTTAGGATCTGTTTGGTGTTAGGAGACAAAGGGTTGATCCAAAGACTGTCTTTCTCCTGTTCTCTCTCCTTCCATGTCTGTCATTCGGTCTCCCATTTGAATCCCTCCCCCTCTTATTATTCCCCATATTACTTTTTCGCCCTCTGTCCATCTTTCACTCCCACTCTTATTGCTTTCCTTGTCTTTACTTTGCCTCGGTCCATTTCGGCCTCACTCGTTCTTATTTCTGTCTCTTGTCCTCTCTCTGCCCACAGACAACACATAATTGACAGCTGTCTAATATGGGAGGCAGTGATCTACAGCACTCCACCAGACTGAAACGCTGGCAGTCCCCCCCCGAACACACACACACACACACACACACACACACCACCTCTGTCTCACCCACAGAGATCTATTTTAAAAATACAGACTTGTCTGTTGGAAAGTTTTCAATGGGGTGTGGAGAACAACCGCTGGTGATTCGTGTTTGTGTTAAATATGGATTAGTATCATGGGAACCACATATTTTACGACCAATAAGAGAGGTGTCTGACCCTCAACCAAAATGGGTTTTGATGAGACAAGCCTTCTAAAGGTTTTCACACATTCTGCTGTTGCGTGATTGAGCAAAAGACTGACAAAGTAATCATACAATTGTAACCACTGGGACTGCCTTTCATTGCTGTTTTTCTGATGCTTAAACCATTGTTGTGTGGCGTTTTGATGCACTCTGAAACGATAAGTAACATTAACGCTAGTTTTAATATTGCGTCAACTCCTGGACTCCGACCTTTGGTGTCACGCGTGACCCCTAAGCAGAGTGCGAAATACACCGTGACATTAGGGAGGGTGGGGGGTGGTCTGAGCCTAATAATCAACACCTAATTTAAACAGTAAAAATGAATGACCTTTTTATTGTGGCATGAACACAACCAGTCATGATATTTTCATCTGACTGTCAAACAAATCAATTTAAAAAGTAGGCTACCTGTGCATGTTCATCCACTCTAAAATAATTCCAGTATACAAACTGCGTGTATACTTGCACCATTTTATGACTGTAAATGGACATCTGTTACATTAATAGACAAATTGACTCTTTTTTTTTTGTGGTCTGATAAGTCGGGACAACTAAAATGCGTCAAACTGTCCTGGGGAAAACGTGATGGTCACCGTAACACACACGGTCAACTTACTAAACAAGGCTACAATGTGTATTACCGTGAACTTCTTCAAATAGGACTACTGGTAGCCAGTGTGTACTGGTAAAAACAAATAGTGCTTAATGTATTAATGCTTGGAGTCTTTACAGATTGTGTGACATAAAACACTACCGTTCCTTACATTAATTACAATTTTGACAGTGTTATTTGTCATTATTAAGCATTTAACAATTGAACTTAAACCCTGTATGAATCATTGATCTTAGAGGTCTCGGAAAATGTCCTGTATGTGTAACTATGCCTACGTAATGTTTCACCATGAAAACAGTTCTCGTGTACACAAATCCAAAATAATTTAGGCCTATGCCATTGCAAAATCGAATGCTTCTAACCGAAAGAGTTAACTGTACGCCTACTGTAATTAACGTATACTTGTTGGATGGATTGGATGCGCATTGGTGTCCAGCTTTTGGCTAGTTGTCTAGTGATATTGTCAACCATCAGCTGAAAGAAAACAAATATTTATTTAAACAAATCTACTTTTGGGCACGGAGTACACCTGAAACACAAAGCAATGAGCACTCTTAACAGCTGACTGACAAAAGCAAACAGTGATATATCAAAGGATAAATCTAATGCTTTGGAATAAAATCATAGGCATTTTTTTTTAAGGACACATTGCAAACAAATGGGCGAAAAAGGAGGAAGTACACAGGAAACTGTGTAAAGGAGCTCAGCTGTGGCCGAAATTCAGCACTACTGATTGGACAACGCCACCACATACAAATATGGTTTAAACCATGACTAAGAGGTGGGGGTATTTGTTTTCATATTTACCACTGTAAATACATACCACTGCATTTTAAACATGTCGGATAATTATTAAATTAGCATTATTTAGAGCCCCCCACCCTAGAGTCTAAACAAACCGAACAAGATTTCTATTTTTGCCTGTTTAGGTTGCACCAGGCAGACGTTTTCACACAGAATCAAGCACTCGGCATCAAACCCTGCATTGTAAGACGTTTATACAGTTAAGACCAGTGTAAAAGAGATTAGGAAGGGTTACTTATTGACTTAGACCGATCGCACTAGTCTGTCTAAATAGAGGCACTGGTGGTGGTGTACTTAAGGATTAAGCAGAAGCATCAAGCTCTTGTCGAGGATGTTTCTCTTAGACTTTGGTTGATCCCAGATGATCTCGTCAGACTTGGTAATGCTTTCAAAATAAGCTCCCAAGTGAAAGGGAGTGGTTAGATGAATTGAGTGCAGATGCAGACACGCATGCATGTACAGACCCGCACGTATACCCATACACACAGGCCGAAATCGAGACTGAATTGTACATTCTGATCTCTGAAAAATCACTCTCCCTCCATACCTTTGTCCTATTCTTTCGCTGCAATCCACAGGAAGTCAAAAAATATGCAGCCCAGAGAAGGTCCTATTGGAGGCTCTGAAAGCACCCGATCCTTTGCCTCCTTTGCATTTTTCTTTTTGAACCTCCAGAACTTAAAGGGGCTCCGTTCTTTTATTGTGTCCCCCCAGAATACGTTGAAAGGCCCTTCTTCAATCCCGTTGCCCCCCCTCTAAAGACCCTTTCAGTCCCTCAGAAGTTGGGGGTGTTGCAACGTAGACCGGGGTTATTTTGGGGCGACACAATCAGGATGTATCTGCCGTCCTGATAAACTGAATGTCATGGTGTCCCTTTTCTCTATACACATGCTAATGCATCCCAATCAGTTCGGCAGTTGGAGAGTGTGGGCATTTGTTCAGGGAAGGACACCCGGGGATAGCTAGCTACACATCCCATCCCTCTCACAGTAGGGTGTGAGGGGAGTCTCACTAGCTCTCTGTTCAGTGCTCCTTCTGTCAGCAGATGGTCGAAATTTGGGGGTGGATGGATGTACTTCTCCTTAAAGGTGTAATTGTTCGACAACTAGGCCTAGCTATAGCCCGATATGGGATGACTGACTTGACTTCATTCAAGAGAAGCAGAGCGACTGAAATGCAATCAAGCTACCTGCTGCTCTGTTTTTTTTCCTTCTCCTTTTTCATATTCATAGGAGACTTCAGTTACCGCCTCTCTTTCCCTCGTTTTCTTTTTCATTAGCATTCCAGAATGAATGATGATGATTCCTCCTCGCTTCCACCCAATGGGGTTCATTTTTTTGTCAACAGACAATGCAACAGACTGCTTTCCTCAAGCTCTATGGGGAAATCCTGGCGGGAAAATAGGCTTGCGAAAAACTGTCCTTCTCGTTTCACTCTCCTACTCTGTCTCTGCTACCATTGCCATTGGACATAGCACTGCCCTTAGCACTGGCGCCGGAGAGCCATGGCTGCCATTTCATGGGCTCTTAACCAACCGTGCCATTTTGTTTAGTTTTAAAAAACAAACAATTGTAACTTATTTTGTACATAATGCTGCTGCTACTGTCTCTTATGACTGGAAAAAGCTTCTGTAAATCAGAACATAGATTACTCACCTTGAACTGGACGAATAATCTTGTCCGATTAATTTTCTTTAATGAATCGGACGAGAAGGATTTACTCCAGACACCCGGCGAGGTTAAGTCGCAGGAGAAAAAGACTGAAGAGATATGTCGGAAGAAATCGGGATGCCGTGTGAGGATCCGCCGACAATTGGCTAATCTGCCTTTGCCATCCTGGCCAACGTACAATCGCTGGATAATACATTGGACGAACTAAAAGCACATATATCCTACCAACATGACATTAACTGTAATATCTTATGTTTCACTGAGTCGTGGCTGAACAATAACATGATTAACATACAGCTGGCAGGGTTACACACTGCATCGGCAGGATAGAACAGCAGCCTCTGGTAAGACAAGGGGTGGCGGTCTATGTATATTTGTAAACAAAAGCTGGTGCACGATATCTAAGGAAGTCTCATGGAGTATCTCATGATAAGCTGTAGACCACACTATCTACTAAGAGAGTTTTCATACAATCTTCTTAGCTGTCAACATACCACCACAGACTGATGCTGGCACTAAGACCACACTCAATGAGCTGTATAACACCAAAAGAAAACAGGAAAACGCTCAGCCAGAAGCGGCGCTCCTAGTGGCCGGAGACTTTAATGCAGAGAAACTTAAATCTGTTTTACCTCATTTCTATCAGCATGTTAAATGTGCAACCAGAGGGAAAACAACTCTAGACCACCTTTACTCAACACACAGAGATGTGTACAAAGCTCGCCCTCCATTTGGCAAATCTGACCATAATTCTATCCTCCTGATTCCTGTTTACATACAAAAAATTTAAGCAGGAAGCAGCAGTGACTCGGTCAATAAAAAAAGTGTTCAGATGATGCAGATGCTAAACTACAGGACTGTTTTGCTAGCACAGACTGGAATATCTTCCGGGATTCATTGGAGTACACCACATCAGTCACTGGCTTCATTAATAAGTGCATCGATGACGTTGTCCCCACAGTGAATGTACGTACATACCCCAACCAGAAGCCATGGATTACATTCAACATCCACACTGAGCTAAAGGGTAGAGCTGCCGCTTTCAAGGAGCGGGACTCTAATCCGGAAGCTTACAAGAAATCCTGCTATGGCCTCCGACGAACCACCAACTAGGCAAAGCGTCAATACTGGACTAAGATCAAATCGTACTACACCGGCTCCGACGTCAAATGTGGCAGGGCTTGCAAACTATTAGACGACAAAGAGAAAAACAGCTGAGAGCTGCCCAGTGACCCGAGTCTACCAGATGAGCTAAATTACTTCTATGCTCGCTTCAAGGCAAGTAACACTGAAACATGTATGAGAGGACCAGCTGTTCCAGATGACTGTGTGATCACGCTCTCCGCAGCCGATGTGAGTAAGACATTTAAACAAGTCAAAATTCACAAGGCCGCAGGGCCAGATGGATTGACAGAACGTGTACTCCGAGCATGCGCTGACAAACTGGCAAGTGTTTTCAACCTGTCCGAGTCTGTAATACCAACATGTTTCAAGCAGACCACCATAGTCCATGAGCCCAAGAACACTAAGGTAACCTGCCTAAATGACTATCAACCAGTAGAACTCACGTCTGTAGCCATGAAGTGCTTTGAAAGGCTTGTCCATGGCTCACCAACACCATTATCCTAGAAACCCGAGACCCACTCCAATTTGCATACCGCCCCAACAGATCCACAGATGATGCAATCACTAATGCACTCCACACTACCCTTTCACACCTGGATAAAAAGACCACATATATAAGTTAAGAACCCTGGGACTTAACATCTCCCTCTGCAACTGGATCCTGGACTTCCTGATGGGCTGCCTCCAGGTGGTAATGGTAGGTAACAACATATCCGCCACGCTGATCCTCAATACGGGGGCCCATCAGTGGTGTGTGCTCAGTCCCCTCCTTTACTCCCTGTTCACTCACGGCCAGGCACGACTTTTACACCATTATTACGTTTTCCGATGACACAACAGTGGTAGGCCTGATCACCAACAACGAGACAGCCTATAGGGAGGAGGTCAGAGACCTGGCCGTGTGGTGCCGGGACAAGAACGTGATCAAGACTAAGGAGATGATTGTGGACTCCAGGAAAAGGAGGACTGAGCACGCCCCCAATCTCATCGACGGGGCTATAGTGGAGCAGGTTGAGAGCTTCAAGTTCCTTGGTGTCCACATCACCAACATACTAACATGGTCCAAGCACACCAAGACAGTCGTGAAGAGGGCACCACAACACCTATTCCTCCTCATGCCAAATCCTTTCAGTCTCCTGAGTCCTCAGATCCTCAAAAGTTTCTACAGCTGCACCTTTGAGAGCATGGTGATGGTTGCATCACTGCCTGACTGGTTGCATCACTGCCTGGTTTGGCAACTGCTCAGCCTCAGACCGCAAGACACTACAGAGGGTAGTGCGTGCGGTCCAGTACATCACTGAGGCCAAACCTCCTGCCATCCAGGACCTCTATACCAGGCGGTGTCAGAGGAAGGCCCTAAAAATTGTAAAAGAATCCAGCCACCCTAGTCATAAACTGTTCTCTCTGCTACCCCATGGCAAGCGATACCGCATCGCAAAGTCTAGGTCCTTGAAGCTTCTAACAGCTTCTACCCCCAAGCCTTAAGACTATTGAACATCTAATCAAATGGCTACCTAGACTACTTGCACCCCCCCTCCTCTACGCTGCTGCTACTCTGTTATTATCTACGCTTAGTCACTTCAATAACTCTACCCACATGTATATATTATCTTGTCTAACCGGTGCCCTGCACATGGTTCTCCCTGTATATAGCCTCGGTATTGTTATTTTACTGCTACTCTTAATTATTTGTTACTTTTATTTTCAGGTATTTTTCTCTACTGCATTGTTGGTTAAGGGCTTGTAAGTAAGCATTTCAAGGTCTACACCTGTTGAATTCGGCACATATGACAAATAACATTTGGTTTGATAAAATGAATATAGAAATGAAAGAGAACACCAAGGCTGTGTGCGTGCACATGGCTTGTCCTTCTATGTTTTGTTCACACCCTCCTATGTGCCCAGATTCAAAGTGTCTGCAACAGCAACAAGTTGGAAGAGCCCAAAACCAGCCGAGTTATGAGTGGCAACCCTCGTAAAACTGACAATCCTTGACTTCGGCGATGACATTTACAAAATAGCCTCCAGCACTCTACTCAGCAAACTGGATGTAGTCTATCACAGGGCCATCTGTTTTATCACCAAAGCCCCATATGCCACCAACCTCTGCAACCTGTATGCTCTCGTTGGCTGGCCCTCGCTACATATTCGTCGCCAAACCCACTGGTCCAGGTCATCTATAAGTCTTTGCTAGGTAAAGCCCCGCCTTTTCTCAGCTCACTAGTCACCGTAGCAACACCCACCCATAGCACGCGCTCCAGCAGGTATATTTCACTGGTCATCCCCAAAGCCAACACCCCTTTGGCCGACTTTCCTTCCAGTTCTCTGCTGCCAAAGACTGGAACAAATTGCAAAAATGACTGAAGCTGGAGACTTATCTCCCTCAAAAACTTTAAGCATTAGCTGTCAGAGCAGCTTACCGATCACTGCACCTGTACACAGCCCATCTGTAAATAGCCCACCCAACTACCGCATCCCCATATTGTTATTTTTTGTTGTTGCTCTTCTGCACCACAGTATCTCTACTTGCACATCATCATCTGCACATCTATCAATCCAGTGTTAATTGCGGCGGCAGGGTAGCCTAGTCGTTAGAGCGTTGGACTAGTAACCGGAAGGTTGCAAGTTCAAACCCCCGAGCTGACAAGGTACAAATCTGTCGTTCTTCCCCTGAACAGGCAGTTAACCCACTGTTCCTAGACCATCACTGAAAATAAGAATTTGTTCTTAACCGACTTGCCTATTTAAATAAAGATAAAATAAAAAATGCTAATTATTTTGCCTTTATGGCCTATTTATTGTCTTACCTCCCTAATCTTACTACATTTGCACACACTAGATTTGTCTATTGTGTTATTGACTGTACGTTTGTTTATCCCATGTGTATTTTTGTCGCACTGCTTTGCTTTATCTTGTCTCGGTCGCCGTTGTAAATGAGAACTTGTTCTCAACTGGCCTTTATTTAAATAGGCAAGTCGGTTAAGAACAAATTCTTATTTTCAGAAAAAAACAACTGATGTCATGAACCGAGGGCTGACCCATTTCTTTTGTGTTTCTTGTTACTCAGCTCAACAGTTACCATCACGCAGAGACATTTGTCCACAGGCCTGTGTATGCTGTTAACATCATATTGGTGTTGCAGCTGTACTGTTTGGTGATGATGAGGTCCTACTACTGTTTTCCTCGCTTTTGTCTGTAAGACGAGTGGTAGGATGCAGTGACACAGTAAACAGTCTTATCTCGAGCACCGGTCCTTTCCAAACAATGCCTGACTAACCTGCGCGCCTTTTAATCTGCATCTTTAGGCTCACCTGTTGTCCATTTACTCAGTCTCATTCCAGACCATGTCCCCTTCACAAACATGGCCTTTTCCCTCTCAACCTGGTTCTGAGAGACTGCCGTATATGCTTGTCTTGTCTTCAACTCATATTTAAAAAATTATGCTCTCAATGATTTGATGCTGCCTTTCAGGTGATTTTGTCATTTTTTCCCCAACGATTTGCATACATTTAAGACATCTCTTGAAGAGTCTAGTGCTTCCATAGTGGCCCTCCAGGACTGAGTTTGGGTTCAGTGTTTCGTATGCTGAAGTTAACAAAAAAGAAAAGGGGAATGCATGGAGGAGCATGAGCCTTTTTATAGATAGACACAGCAACCCATCCTTGTGCTATATGTAGGAAACTCGTCCCAAGTTGTTTGGTAATGACACAGTCACATCCCCGCTTGGTCCTTAGCCTCGAAGAGTGGCATTGTTGCATGCTGCAAGGCATATGGTAGGTATTACTTTAAAAGTTAGAAATTAGAATAACTGAGCCTTGGCACACTTAATTGCCCCCGAATTCCAAGGCTTGCTCTTAAGGGAAAGAAGGAGAACAACGTGGGAGTGTTTCCCAGCATGAGAAGTCCAGATGGGGGAGTTGAACAAAATGTCAGACCCCCTAAATGAAACAAACAAAAGTCAACATTGTCCTAGTCCAGCAGTTCCATCTCAGCTGGAGCTCCTTGCGTGGGCTCGATGTGATCGGGCCTGGAGCACCATGTTGCTATATCAAACAACAGCCCAACATACAGTTCCCATAAATCCCATAACTTGTTTAAAGATGTCATCAGTGCTTTATCTATGCAAACAAAAACCCCATATCTTGGTTCCATGTGGCAGCCTGCCTAGAGCTCAGCTGTGAAGGGTTATGTTGGCTGGGGGGTAGGTTCACAGGTTGAAAAGGGCTTCTGGTGCGTTCTGGCATTGATTTATTTGAACAGCTGATCCAAGTCAACTGGGCCAGTCAGCAGAGCCAGAGCATGGCCATCCCACTTTCAAAAAAACTCAACAAGAGCTTTATTGGCAGCCCTTAACGTTGACCACTTGGTTTGCCAAAAAAACTGCTAGAGATTGCTGACATAGGCTGATTGAAAGTAATGATACAGTACTTTATACTCCAACATGGATAGCTATACCATATACGTTTAGGATATGGAAGAGCAACCACTGTGAGAATCCAATAAACATAGAACCTGTAACTGCGTCATTTCAGCCAGCACAGCCCAGTTTTGCCCACCGGGGAGTAGTGATATGAAAATGGATTTTTCAGATTGTTGTCTTAGAAAAAATATTTTACTTAATCACTTGAATATACTGGATGTACTGACACAGTCAACTATCTCCTTCTTTACTTCTCATCTCACTCATCACAGACCAAATGGGCCTAATTCAGTAACAGCTTGCCATAAAAAAAAAAGCTACTACATGTACACACGTTATTTTTTTACACTAAAAGCATCCATGTGAGGGGGGTCTACTTTGTATATCTCCAGTACCCAAGACCATTAGTTTGTGATTTTATGTGGCTATTGGGGTAAAGGCATATTTACTCAATGCCACTATGATTTCAAGTAGCTCAGGGTAGGTGCTGAGGGGTATACTACAAAGCAGGATCACTGCTTCAGCCAGCTAACTTTCATAAACAACCATATATAACTAGATTTTCTGGTTAATAAATCTAAACATGTTTTATTTTTTGGGGTGGATCAGCTTAATATTGCGGCAAAATTGTTGCTTCCATCAATGCAATTCTCTGCAATTCCCAATCCCCCATATATTTTTGGGGTAAATATATATAGTTTTGCTATTTTTTATATACAGTATATCACAAAAGTGAGTACCCCTCACATTTTTGTAAATATGAGTATATCTTTAAATGTGACAACACTGAAGAAATGACACTTTGCTACAATGTAAAGTAGTGAGTGTGCAGCTTGTATAACAGTGTAAATTTGCTGTCCCCTCAATAACTCAACACACAGCCGTTAATGTCTAAACCGCTGGCAACAAAAGTGAGTACACCCCTAAGTGAAAATGTCCAAATTGGGCCCAAAGTGTCAATATTTTGTGTGGCAACCATCTCCATCCAGCACTGCCTTAACCCTCTTGGGCATGGAGTTCCCCAGAGCTTCACAGGTTGCCACTGGAGTCCAGCCATGCAGACCAATTTGATGCAGTGTACGGCGTATGGTCTGAGCACTGACAGGCTGACCCCCCACCCCTTCAACCTCTGCAGCAATGCTGGCAGCACTCATACGTCTATTTCCCAAAGACAACCTCTGGATATGACACTGAGCACTCAACTTATTTGGTCGACCATGGCGGGGCCTGTTCTGAGTGGAACCTGTCCAGTTAAACCGTTGTATGGTCGTGGCCACTGTGCTGCAGCTCAGTTTCAGGGTCTTGGCAATCTTCTTATATCCCAGGCCATCTTTATGTAGAGCAACATTTTTTTTTTCAGATCCTCAGAGAGTTCTTTGCCATGAGGTGCCATGTTGAACTTCCAGTGACCAGTCAGTATGAGGAGTGTGAGAGTGATGACACCAAATTTAACACGCCTGCTCCCCATTCACACCTGAGACCTTGTAACACTAACGAGTCACATGACACCGGGGAGGGAAAATGGCTTATTGGGCCCAATTTGGACATTTTCACTTAGTCGTGTACTTACTTTTGTTGCCAGCGGTTTAGACGTTAATGGCTGTGTGTTGAGTTATTTTGAGGGGACAGCAAATTTACAGTGTTATACAAGCTGTACACTCACTACTTTACATTGTAGCAAAGTGTAATTTCTTCAGTGTTGTCACATGAAAAGATATACTCAAATATTTACAAATATGTGAGGGGTGTACTCACTTTTGTGATATACTGTGTATATACAGTGGGGAGAACAAGTATTTGATAAACTGCCAATTTTGCAGGTTTTCTAATCTAAAACAAAAATCCAGAAAATCACATTGTATGATTTTTAAGTAATTCATTTGCATTTTATTGCATGACATAAGTATTTGATCACCTACCAACCAGTAAGAATTCCAGATCTCACAGACCTGTTAGTTTTTCTTTAAGAAGCCCTCCTGTTCTCCACTCAGTACCTGTATTAACTGCACCTGTTTGAACTCGTTACCTGTATAAAAGACAGCTGCCCACACACTCAATCAAACAGGCTCCAGCCTCTCCACAATGGCCAAGACCAGACAGCTGTGTAAGGACATCAGGGATAAAATTGTAGACCTGTACAAGGCTGGGATGGGCTACAGGACAATAGGCAAGCAGCTTGGTGAGAAGGCAACAACTGTTGGGGCAATTACTAGAAAATGGAAGAAGTTCAAGATGACGGTCAATCACCCTCGGTCTGGGGCTCCATGCAAGATCTCACCTCGTGGGGCATCAATGATCATGAGGAAGGTGAGGGATCAGCCCAGAACTACACGGCAGGACCTGGTCAATGACCTGAAGAGAGCTGGGACCACAGTCTCAAAGAAAACCATTAGTAACACACTACGCCATCATGGATTAAAATCCTGCAGCGCAGGTAAGGTCCCCCTGCTTAAGCCAGCGCATGTCCAGGCCCGTCTGAAGTTTGCCAATGACCATCTGGATGATCCAGAGGAGGAATGGGAGAAGGTCATGTGGTCTGATGAGACAAAAATAGAGCTTTTTGGTCTAAACTCCACTCGCTGTGTTTGGAGGAAGAAGAAGGATGAGTACAACCCCAAGAACACCATCCCAACCGTGAAGCATGGAGGTGGAAACATCATTCTTTGGGGATGCTTTACTGCAAAGGGGGCAGGACGACTGCACCGTATTGAGGGGAGGATGGATGGGGTCATGTATTGAGAGATCTTGGCCAACAACCTCCTTTCCTCAGTAAGAGCATTGAAGATGGGTTGTGGCTGGGTCTTCCAGCATGACAACGACCCGAAACACAAAGCCAGGGCAACTAAAGAGTGGCTCCGTAAGAAGCATCTCAAGGTCCTGGAGTGGCCTAGCCAGTCTCCAGACCTGAACCCAATAGAAAATCTTTGGAGGGATTGCCCAGCGACGGCCCCGAAACCTGAAGGATCTGGAGAAGGTCTGTATGGAGGAGTGGGCCAAAATCCCTGCTACAGTGTGTGCAAACCTGGTCAAGATCTACAGGAAACAAATTATCTTTGTAATTGCAAACAAAGGTTTCTGTAAAAAATATTAAGTTCTGCTTTTCTGATGTATCAAATACGTATGTCATGCAATAAAATGCGAATTAATTACTTAAAAATCATACAATGTGATTTTCTGGATTTCTGTTTTAGATTCCGTCTCTCACAGTTGAAGTGTACCTATGATAAAATGATGATTACAGACCTATGATTACAGACCTCTTACATGCTTTGTAAGTAGGAAACACTGCCAATTTTGCAAGTTATCAAATACTTGTTCTCCACACTGTATATGCCCATACATTTGCATACATAAACATTCATATACATACCCATATAGATAAAAACTTTTTTTTATTTTTTATATACCTTTATTATTCACCGCAAACCCCACCACCCTTCCCCCAATTGGAGCAAACTAATAAACAACAACACTCAGGCTTCTACCTTCAGTCCATACATCTTATACACATTTTTACAAACAATCTATTTTACAATAGTTATATCTTGTTTGTTTTTAGTCCATCCTCTTTTTCTGATGTCCATCCAGTTTCCACTTGTAACTGTGCCATTTAACAATATTTCTAAAACTATATACATTTTACAGACCCTGTATGTTTTACATTGGTTATCTTGTTATTAGTCCCACCCTTCAGCTCGATTCAACCCCACCCATCTGTCTCCCAACACTATCCTCTTTGGATTTCTATTTGCCATACATTTTTCAACATTGATTCTTATAGCTTCTGCAGATTGTAAATTAAAGGTAAACAGTTTTGCTAAAATAGTTATTATATTATTGATTGATTGACTATGGCTTTTCAAATCACCCAGTATTGCTATCTGCAGCGTTTAGTTCTAGGCAAATATTGCAATTCTTCAGCCATTCCTGGACATGTGACCGAAAACAAGCTTGATCTTCTGAGGCTGTGGAAGGATTCTAATTGTGGTTTTAAAAGAAAACATGAATCATCAGCGTACAATGACACCTTAGTTTTTAAGCCCTGGATTTCTAATCCCTTAATATTATTGTTGGATTTCATTTTAATAGCTAAGATTTCGATGACAATAATAAATAGTTATGCCGATAGTGGACAACCTTGTTTTACACCTCTTGACAGTTTAAAACTTTCTGAGATGTAGCCATTATTTACTATTTTACGCCTAGGGTTACCATACATAACTTTAACCCATTTTATAAGAGATTCCCCAAAATTGAAATATTCTAGGCATTTATATATAAACTCCAGTCGTACTTTATCAATAGCCTTTTCAAAATCGGCTATGAAAACCAGACCTGGTGTCCCCGATATTTCATAGTATTCTATTGTTTCCCGTACTTGTCTTATATTATCTCCAATGTATCTTCCATGTAAAAAACCTGTCTGATTAGGATGAATAATATTTGACAATATTTTTTTAATTCTATGCGCCAAGCATTTTGCTAGGATTTTTGCATCAGAACACTGAAGTGTAAGAGGCCTTTTTTATGGATTGGATATTTATATATACCACTTGGGTCCTGTTTCAGTAATAATGATATCAGACCTTCTTTTGCGTGTCTGATAATCTACCATTATATGGGAGTGGTTAAAACATGCTAATAGTGGTCCTCTGTGTATATCAAAAAAAGTTTGGTATACTTCCACTGGTATGCCATCCAGCCCTGGAGTTTCCACAGCCTTAAAGGCTTTAATTGCATCAAGAAGTGTCTCCTCTGTAATTTGGCTTTAACATCTGTACAGAAAGACTCATGTGAATTTTACATTATTATTATGAAAAAATCCATACAATTAGCATTGGTTAGTGGAGATGGAGGAGACTGAAACGAAAATCTATTCTTAAAGTACTTTACTTCCTCTTTCAAAATATAATTTGGTGAAATCATGCGTGACATTTTTAACAAGTTTCAATAAAAACAATTTGGTAGCATTTCTATAATGAAGATTGAAAAAGATTTTGGTGCATTTTTACCCATATTCCATCCAGTTCGCTTTATTTTTATAATATATTGCACTGTATCTTGAATAAGTTCCTCCATTTCTTTTTGTTTTTCCTCTAACGTATTCTGTGTCGCTATGGTACAGTTGTTATTGCTATCTAACTGTACTGTTAGTCGTTCAATTTCCTTTGTTAATATCGACTCTTAATCTAAATTGCTTTTCTTTTGCATGGCCTCTAAAGGCACATTTTAAGTGTCTCATACAATAAATGGATCTGTTGTACCTAGGTTATGTCTGACAAAGTCAGTTAAACAACTTATTTTGTGTTTTTTTTTGTTACGTCGATTAAACCATACCCATTTCAAATTATTTAAAAAATATTTAGAAAAGTTAGCTGGCCTGTTTTATATAGTAAACAGAGAGACCAGCAGAAGAGGAAATAGCCACAACAATAACAAAACCAATGTTAATGTCCAGATGCACTATCCTCCCCACAACCCACCCATATGTGCCTCCCTGGGTACTTCCCAGGGGTCCGTCTTTCATTTAGCTCCTGCAGAGCCATCAGTGTTTACATTCAGTTCCTTGATGTCTGCATTTCCTCTCTTTTTGTTTATTTATGGCCTTTCTCCATACCTTCATTTGGCCCACCTACCACTACCACCGCTGCCCCTCTTCACTAGCTACAGCCCCACAACTAAACAGCCACACAGTGTTCTCGATGGCTGACCAACCTCTCCCACCCCCCAACCAACCTGCCTTCTTGAGGGAGTAGTCATTTTAAAGTAAACACACACTGATTTGTCTCTGCTTCAGGAAATCAAAATCAAACGTACGCATGTATGTCGTGGTGGAGTGCATATCGGAGGACCGCACTGGAATGTGTATGTGAACTGATCCCCACCCCACCCCATCCTGCCTGCCTCCGCTTGGAATAAATCCTGGAGAAACTTCCCCTGGCATGGAATGCATTAGGCCCTGTGACTGGGAGTATCTCGTAGTTCTTCCAGGGGCTTAGAATGCCTGGGTACTTAGGCTAGTGCACCTAACAAGGCAAAGCAGACAAGCAGTGGGAAGATGGATGGGGTCCCTGCTATCTTAGCTCTGTCTTATTGATGTGCGAGGTTATGTGAATGCCAGGGTGGGTTGCCAGTTAATGGGATGCACCCATGTACGGTGTTGGAAGCAGGCTAGACGCCCTTGTTTTCTTGCCCCTTGGTTTGGATACGGGCCCAGTCAGCAGTTGGAGACACATGAGCCCATTGATTCGAAGGCTTCAAGGCATATTGCAGCCAATCCCTTGGTGTGAATTTGAATCTCGATTTGAAATCCCCCCCCCCCCAAATATATACAGTATGTTTTACTTTCCTGAATCATTTTTAATGGTAAAGATAAAGCTCACATTGTCAAGTAGAACAAAGGAATGATGTGTCTGTCTGTCTCTGGGGGTTTTGGAACTGGCTGCAAAGCTTCCACTGCTCACTGACCTCCTTTCTCTGTCATTTATTTTGTTGCCCACCTCATTAGAGGTCCACGGATTATGATTTTTCAACGCCGAAACCGATTTATTGGAGGACAAAAAAAATCTGATACCGATTTAATCGGCCGATTTTTAAAATGTGTATATAGGTACACACATTTTTGTAATAATGACAATTGCAATAATACTGAATGAACAATGAACACTTTTATTTTAACTTAATATAATACATATCGGCTTTTGGATGGGTGTTCTTAAGGTGATTCCACAGGGTGGTATTTTTTTATTTAACCTTTGCTTGACCCCATGCTTACATCTTTATCACAAATAAGACACCTTGCTTTCCCTGGTGCCAATTCCATGTAATAGTCCCACACTGGTGCTCTGTTTTTCTCTGCCATCTGTAAAAGACACACACAGCTCTGAAGTGACAATGACACTGAAGAGTCTGCTTAGGAGACAAATACTCTCAACTGTTTGAATAAAACAGTTTAAGTTACCTGTGATGAATGTTGAAAACAAAAACTGTAATTTCTATATGCAGGAAATCCTATTTTAATAATGGACATGGTAAGAATTGACTACCAAAGTGCGAGTCATAATTCCCATGACACCTTCTAGCAAAATCTGAAAAGCGGTTCCTTCATTCATTTATTCCATAGGATATTTTTAGATTCACTTAAAATAAGGTCTGTGTTTCGTGTAGGCTTACACCACCTTGCCAATTTGATAACTGTGTAGATATCCATAGGACAAGGTAACTCTGATCAATATTGGCTAAATATAAGCAAAGATCATTTTTTTTGTAGAGTGGATTTATGAAAATATTTTGACAAACGTTACCTTATCCTAGTGAGATCTACATGGGTATCAAAACGCCGAGGTGGTTTAAGCCTGAACGAAACACAGACCTTATTTGAAGTAGATCAAGACATTCTCTATTATGGAAGACATGAACGGTAAAATAACGAAGGAACCCCTTTCAAGTTCAGCCGCAAGTTATTATAGGAATTATGACGTGTCGACTATTTCTCTCTAAACCATATACCTTTGACTATTACGAGCCTGCTGCTGCCTACCACCCCTCAGTCAGACTGCTCTATCAAATATCAAATCATAGACTTAACTATAATAAACACACAGAAATACGAGCCTTAGGTCAAATCCGGAAACTATCACCTCGAAAACAAAACGTTTATTCTGTTCCGTATTTTATCTAACGGGTGGCATCCATGAGTCTAAATATTCCGGTTACATTGCACAACCTTCAATGTTATGTCATAATAGAGCCAGGCGGCCCAAACTGTTGCATATACCTTGACTTTGTGTGCAATGAACGCAAGAGAAGTGACACAATTTCACCTGGTTAATATTGCCTGCTAACCTGGATTTGGCTAAATATGCAGGTTTAAAAAATATATACTTGTGTATTGATTTTAAGAAAGGCATCAGTGTTTATGGTCAAGTACACATTGGTGCAACGACAGTCGATTGATTGTTTTTTATAAGATAAGTTTAATGCTAGCTAGCAACTTACCCTGGCTTACTGCATTCGCATAACAGGCGGGCTCCTCGTGAGGCAGGTGGTTAGAGCGTTGGTCTAGTTAACTGTGAGGTTGCAAGATTGGATCCCCCGAGCTGACAAGGTTCTGCCTCGTTCTGCCTCGTTCCTAGGCCGTCATTGAAAATAAGAATGTGTTCTTAACTGACTTGCCTAGTTAAATAAAGATTACGTTTTTTTTATTATATATATATATATATATATATATATATATATATATACACACAAAAATACCGATTTACGATAGTTATGAAAACTTGAAATCGGCCATTCCGATTAATCGGTCGACCTCTACTAATCTTTACCCAGTGTTCCCGAAGGACATCGCCACTTGCGCTTGTTCCCGTGGTTAATGAACTGTGATGATACAGGGACTGCATGAGCATTTCCAAAATGTCACTGAATAACTGAATTTGAACTGTAGTACTGCAAACAATAGCTTAATCACATAGGAATATAGCTCAAGTACAATGTCCAGATCACACACAAATCTATAGTTCAGTGTAACAGTATGTCAAATGGGTTTGAGCCATACAGACAGACATAACAAGTACAAACCTCTGCAGCCAGCAATGAGTTAGGCCTGGCTCATTTCTAGATGCCACACACCATCAAATCAAATCAAATGTATTTATATAGCCCTTCGTACATCAGCTGATATCTCAAAGTGCTGTACAGAAACCCAGCCTAAAACCCCAAACAGCAAGCAATGCAGGTGTAGAAGCATTAATCTCAAACTCTCCCAAATCACAGAATCCAATACCCAGTACTGACATCCACTTCACTGTACCCCAGTCGGGGTAGATAGTGTCCGTTCTATAGATTTCAACCAAAACAACACTACTCTGCCTCCCAGCCAAATGTTGCTCCCATGTCACTACCCTAACATTTGCACTGTTCCCTCATTTGATTACCGTTATGTTTGGGTGAGTGGCCAGCTCTGTGTGCCCCGCTGGTTCGTGGAACCAACTGTAGCGCACATCGGTTCTGTCATTAACCAGCAGTGGTGAGACTGTAGCCTACATTCAGGCTGACGTTTGATGGACGGTGGTGTCGCCCGTTCATTTGTGACCACGTTTGTATGTTTAAAAAAAAAAAAAAAAACATAATATTTTTTTTCCTCCCCCCCTTTTTAGATGGTCTTATTTTAAAGACCATCTAGGGACTGACTGATGCTTGAACACAATGTTCATGCAATTTATCTGACTCTTGGTAATTACTATGTGTTTATTGCAGTTTATTGCAGTTTATTGCAACGCTTAATAGAGTGCTATGTGCTTTTTTTAATGTATTTTTAATTTGAGACATATTACAACACAAACTTTGACATATTGAAGATTCAAGCATCCGATGCAGTGCACCGTCATACTTTAGCTGGTCCTAACTTCCAGAATCAGTCAGACCCTACTGCAGCATCAGTCGGGCCTTTGATGGCCAATAGGAAGTATACATACTGATATGTAAAGCAGCATGAACTTGTACTTCTAAACCATATCCACTTAATTAGGCTTTGTAGATCAGACAACTGACTCAAGCCTCAGAACCAAAGTTGTCTTCTTTTGCCGAGGCAGGAACCTTTTCAGAAGATTCCTGACGAGGACTGAAGGGGGAAGAAAGTATGTCACACGCTGTTTTCATCTCACGCTTTCATGATCTGTTTGCTCTCAAGCAGTCGGACATTAAGGCCATGCATTTAATGAGGGCTCTTTTCTCACTTTGATCTCCTCCTCATTTTATTGGGGTGTTTTTAATAATGGAGCAGGGCGTCATTGGCATCGGTTACTGCGTCTTGGGCCCCCTCAGTGTTCCGGGTCCAATCATAGCACGGCTGCCTCTGTAGTGAATTACTTTTACACCTTGATGTTATGACTGCTTAACGCTCGTTTTAAACAGCCGTCTGTTAGAGGTGTTTCTACACTGATTAGTGTGCAATGGTCTGTCTGGCTCTTGCTAAGAGTGTTGATTTATAAACTAGTCAGTAAAGGTCCATGGTGTTTGAATGGATGTGGCACTTTCAAAAGTATCCTATAACAAATTCAAAAAACCCATGATGTTATTTATTCTAGTTATCATACTCTTTATTTATTCACATTTTTTTACACTAAGGTAACCTTAAAGTTCAAATGAGCATCCAATCAGAACCATTCAACATTCAATACAATGAGGCAAAAGAGACAGCTGAAAGGATAAGGCCTGTGTTTATCCTCAAAGGGTAGGGGGACTATTCCGTCTGGTCAAAGTTTTGGGGCCTATCTAAAGATCGTGCACTGCTTTTGACCCGGGACTATGTAGAGAATAGGGTGCCATTTGGGACTTATTCAGACTGGTATTTCCCAACATGGTATTAATATACCCCCTGGTGTTAAATCTGTTGATGTTTACTATAGGAAATGGTGAATTATGGATATTCAAATCTGGTACGGATATACATTTGTCCTTGTTCACAAATATTGTAGCCTGTTTTGAAATAAATCCTCTGAATAATGCAACTACCTTAACATAAACATTCTCCCTCTACTCTTTTTTTTTTACAATTTTTAATAAGGGCAATTCCACAGTAATGTCATTTCTAATTAGTATCACTTTCAAATGCATACAGTACTTATCAGGAAGGTTGAAATGTTGGTCACATGTTCACACGGTTAATCACATTCCAAGAGGACTAACTAAATACTGGTTAATGTTGGCAGTTTTATACTGTTTTCTGAAATCCTGCCCTCCACAACTAACATTTTAATGACTCCACAGTCCAGAGGCAGTGTGATAAACAGTTTACTTTGAGAGTGATAGGATGATTCGTATCATGTGACATTGTTACTCTTCTGTAAGACCTAGGAGGCATTACTTGTTTTTGCATAGGCTGTGTGGCATGTTACATTAATACAGATCAGATAACTGCGATAAATCTTTCAAATTCAACAAGGTTGTGGGCCATTTACAGCCATGTAGCTTGCAGCACCTAGAGACATGAAATAATTCATTCTAAATTATTGCAAATGAGCCTTTGAACTTGAAAAGGCCTTTAATCTTTCAGCCACACAATTCCCAATGTGTTAAAAGCTGCCAAAAACCCCATCAATGCAATACATGTATTTTGTTCTAATATTGGTACATGGACATTGTTTGTAGGCCCTCGGTCCGATTGATTAAACCGAAATAGCAATGACAATTGATGTTCGTTGTGTTTAGGCCTTTGTACAAATTGTTAAAATGCAATTTTAGTTCTGTTTTTATTTTTGATGTTATAATTGAATGAAATTAACCATGTTATGTTTCTCACTTTTTAAGATCTGAATCCACAAAGGATCACCATGTGCCGGTCATTGGCTTGATGTGGACCAGGAAAGGATCTTCACCTTCTATGCTACACGGTCCTTCAGAGACCCAAGGAGATCTGTCAAACTAATCATTTTCTATGGATTATGGACCTGGCGAAGTGAAACCCCAGATTTGGGTTTTTGCCTAGTACTACCTGATCGCAGTTTCCAGAGCAAATGGCTTGTATTGGAAACTAGTCATGAAATTTGGGACTGTAAGGTACCTGCGCCTAGCCTCTGGACTGAGGACGTAGCGAATCTTGCTGGAGTAGCTGGTGAACCAAAGGCTCCAATCATTTGATGCAGTCGGATAACCTGTTCAACAAGAAACTCCAAGCGTTAAAGGGGCCCATGGGACCTCCAAATGCCAACGTGCAAGGAACGCCAGCCATGCCCAAGATGGGTGTCCGGGCGAGGGTGTCGGACTGGCCCCAGCGAAAGGACGGCTGGGAGTCACAACCTCCACCACGCTATGACAGCCTGGTGCCGACCTTCCAGAAGGGACCGTCAAATCTTAGCACAGAGGTCATCCTCCAAAAGAACCAGGAGTTACTCAGTGCCAAGTTCCCAGAGACCAAGTATCCGCTGTGTGACCTCCTGAGCCACTCCCCCATGAAGGGCTTCCCTGGGATCAAGAGGAGCAACAGCGAGGTCACCATTAGTGACATCGGCGCCGAAGACTTGGATCACACCACCATCAACCCCAACACTGGGGCCACCTTGCACCGTGAGTATGGCAGCACGTCCTCTCTCGACAAGCAGAGTCTGTCCGGCGCCAGCGAAGGCTTTGTGGGAACCCTGAGGGGCTACCCCATGGAGGACCGCTCGGACCAACCCCGCGTGCCTCCTCCACAGAGTTTCCCGGAGCTGCTGCGTCTCAACACCACCCTGTCATCCAGCCTACAGACGGCCGCCCAGATCGCGCGAGGCGACATTGTCTGCATCCCGGGCTACGACTACGTGGACAGCTCCCTGCTCTACAGCCGTGAGCGGGAGAAGTCCTTCATCCAACGCATGAAGGCAGAGAAGGCCGACACCTCCATCTTCCGGAGGCTGCGGAATGTGAAGAGCGAGGGCGAGTACCTGGACCAGGAGTACGGAGGGCGCTTCGGAAGGCCCCTGAGCTTCCAGAAGTGCTTTGCCCACTACGATGTGCAGAGCGTCCTCTTCAACATCAGCGAGGCGGTGGCCAACCGCGCTGACCTGGGTCGCAGGAAGAACACTACCACTGGGGCATCGGCTGCCTCTCAGTGCCAGACGCCGGCTTCTGGGCTGGGAGACAGCGCCACGCCCATGCCCATCTGTGAGTCACCCGTAGGCAGCTGCGAGGACCTGGGCCACAAGGCCAGCATGGACGCAGATGAAGGGGATGGGAAGAGCAATACCCTGGTGCTCAGCTGTCCGTACTTCCGAAACGAGACTGGTGGCGAGGGCGAGAGGAAGGTGGCCCTGAGCAAAGCCAGCAGCGCCAGCTATGGGAGTGGAGACTATGCTGCTAACTATGGGGGTGGAGGACAAGGCTACTCTGTGGAATCATCGCTCAGCACCCGGTGCACCAACGCAGGGGTGTCGGTGCTCGAGGTGCCAAGGGAGAGCCAGGCTTTCCACAGGGACATGTACAAGCGCTACATAATCGAACACATTGACCAAGGGGCTTACTACTACCACAAGTACTTTTACAATAAAGGTAAGAGAGGCATTGGTTACCTCCTAATACTAAATTGTTTCCTTACTATAATGTACTGTAGCCAGATGGGGCTTTTCAGTTTTTCAAGTTCATTTACGATGTGCTTTGCAGTGTTTACAAATGCACGTTTGCAGACATGCCATAGAGTCTGGCCATGTGTAGCTAAATGTTGCTGAAAATCTATGACCTGCTCATTGAATGAGGAAAGAATTTACTGGAGTAGACGTCAACATGATACCTGCGATTGCAGGTACATTTAAAAATCTGCAATTTTCCACTCTGCTTTTTAGATGGCATAAGTGTAGCTTGTTTGTTGACCATAACTTCTGGGCACTTAAAGGCACTTAAATGTTGCTTATATGTCAGTGATTGACATTGCCTGAGATGACTATAGTCACAGTTGAGTCACCGCAGTGCAGTAGTTTTTCCCTCTACATTTGTCAGTATACATAGGTTGAAAATAAATTCATATTAGCCATATGAATATCCACATCAAACCCAAGATGTTGCTAATAGCTTTTTTCAGCCATTTTACAGACTTGAGCTAAACTTGAAGATGGGCGATTCCACGCCAGCTTAGTTGGAAAATATTTTTTGGTGTCTCAGATTGTTCTGGCAATTCTCACAAGAATGTTTGACATGCATTTTACATTTGTATCGCAATCATGAAAAAATCTTGATGAAAGTGGCCATTTTAGGCCTATTTTAGACCTTTATATGCCTCCTGTAAGACCTTATGATCTGTGATCTGTACATGATACAGACAACATCTTGGTGTCAACATACTCCTCATAACCATGTTTCCATCCACACTTTTTATGCGAGTAAAGTCATACCTTATAAAAATCATGACAGCAATGATGGAAACAGGAAGTTTCGATATTATTTTAGAAAGGCAGACGGATAAATTGTTGGTTCGACATGGTGGGATCTTTGATAACAATGCCTGATTGGTGGCGTGCTGCAGAGATGGTTGTCCTTCTGGAAGGTTCTCCCACCTTCACAGAGGAGCTCTGTCAGAGTGACCATCGGGTTCTTGGTCACCTCCCTGACCAAGGCCCTTCTCCCCTGATTGCTCAGTTTGGCCAAGCGGCCAGCTCTAGGAAGAGTCTTGGTTAAGAATGATGGAGGCCACTGTGTTCTTGGGGACCATCAATCCAGCAGAAATGTTTTGATACCCTTTCCTGGATCTGTGCTTCAACTCTACGGCCAATTCCTACAAACTCATGGCTTGTTTTTTGCTATGACATGCACTGTCAACTGTGGGACCTTAAAAAGACAGGTGTGTGCCTTTCTAAATTATGTCCAATAAATTGAATTTACCACAGGTGTACTCCAATCAAGTTGTAGAAACATCTCAAGGATGATCAATGGAAACAGGATGCACCTTGAGCTCAATTTCTAGTCTTGTAGCAAAGGGTTTGAATACTACATTTGTCAAAACTTTCTACAAACCTGTTTTCAATTATGTCATTATGGAGTATTGTGTGTAGATTTGTATTTTATTTTTCTTTCCTTTAACTAGGCATGTTAGTTAAGAACAAATTCTTATTTTCAATGATGGCCTAGGAACAGTGGGTTAACTGCCTTGTTCAGGGGCAGAACAACAGATTTTCACCTTGTCAGCTCGGGAATTCGATCTTGCAACCTTTCGGTTACTAGTCCAACGTTCTAACCACTAGGCTACCTGCCGCCCCAATTGAGGGACGTTTTAAAAAAATCCATTTTAGAGTAAGGCTGTAACAAAATATGGGAAAAGTCAAGGGGTCTGAATACTTTTCGAATGTGCTATATAGTTTATAAATAATATAGACCATTGAAGCTCTTTTGGGATTTTTGTTGTTGTGGGAAAACAAACTGTATACACTGCTCGTCAAACATCTTAAAATGGAGTTGGTCGCCCATTTTCTGCTGTAACAGCCTCCACTCTTTTGGGAAGGCTTTCCACTAAATGTTGGAACATTGCTACAGGGACTTGCTTCCTTTCAACCACGAGCTGTGAGGTTGGGCACTGATGTTGGGTGATTAGGTCTGGCTTGCCGTCGACGTTCCAATTCATTGTGAGCTTGTGTGGCCTACCACTTCGCGGCTGAGCCGTTGATGCTCCTAGATGGATGAATTTAATGAAACCCGTACTGAAGTTAATGGAACTACAAAGACTGTTTTTCCTACAGTGTAGGTTTCGGGCCGTGCTGGTTTCAGTCCGTGCAGGTTTTATTGAGATGAGCCTGTAGTTACATGTCTTTTCGAACCCTGCAAGGTCATATGCCTACATGTCAATTCATCAGTAAAGGGAGCATTACTACATGAATTGTATCTGTCTACTCATTGATTTATTGATACACTAGGTTAAGGCATATCTCTTTATGGGTTAGCAATGTCAGTGGGTCCATATATTTGGTGAATTTGATCTACTTTTCTTTGCTAGTGTTATAATCTATGATGTGTTGGCCCTATTCATGGAGTTTAAGGAATGCAAAGGAACATCCAATCAAAAGGCAAATCATGTTAAGTTGAACTGTGTTTGTTGCAAATCTTTTTTATTTTATTTTATTTTTTACATTTGACCTGAGTGCCAAAGCCACATTTTTATTTTATGTGTATGAAATAAAGATTTCTTATGTTATCATAATCCAAACCACAGCTAACATTTGTGTTGTACCGTCGTTTACCATTTACCCTCAGATCACCAGAACTACTTTGGCACGGATGAGAACTTGGGCCCCGTGGCGGTCAGTATCCGCCGGGAAAAGCTGGATGAGGGAAAGGAGGGAGCACAGTACAACTACCGGGTAACCTTCCGGACTAGCGAGGTAAATAATTGAAAAGGGTAGATGTCATTTAAGGCTGAGGGTGTCCTAAAATGTATGATGTACACAGGTTCTTACTGTGGACTCTCACATTGCTGAATATGCTGAAGTCGTAGAATATTGTCATACCTTCATACATAATGAATAATCAATTAAATATATCACAACAAATGGTGTGAAATAGGAAATACCTCTAAATTGAATTCAAACTTAACCAAGTAGTTCCACAGAACCCCCAAGTTCAACTCTAGATAATCACAACATAACCAAAAGGTACATCTGTTCTGAAACTATACACAGTCGACTAGATGAGCAGACTTTTTGTATGATCAAAACCAATGGGACATTAGACAAGTTAATGGAAGATAAACTCTTAAAGGGAAAGTTTGATCCCACGATATGTTAGTTCTCCCATGAGACACTGTAAGTGGGGAGTTCGCAGTTGCACTTCTTATGACACGCTAATGCTAAAAGCTAATCTATTTAGTTTTACTAAAAGCTAATTCCCTAACTTAAACGTCTCTCTCCCAGTTCACTGGGTTAACTGCATGCAGCGGGAAATTGAAGCTGTTTGGGGAGGCACTCTCTTTTCATCACAAGTATCCTAGTTTACTACTCCATATATCACTCACGTTTCTTATGTATTACAGTAATTTGTCTTTTACGTTTTCTTCCTGATGTAGTTAAAAAAAAATATATTATTCATAATTTGTAAGCATCCCCCCCCCCCCCCCAAAACGGAATACTTCTTTAATAACATCATAGCTACATTACTAAAGATAGTCAAACACTTAAATGATTCCCACTCACTTAATGTGTTACAAACATTATTTAGGATCATGTTGCTCTTGAAACGTGGGTGCAGAAAAGATTCTGACATCCGCATCAAATCTGAACCCTTAATAACAACTTTCACGAATGAGCCTTTATAAATGCTTACACTTCATGAATAACTTTCAATGTTGTATCTAAGTCCCTATGAATTGTAATGATTGTAATACTTCTGAGTGCTCAATTCTTAAGTCTTAAGCCGTTGGGGGCTTCTAAGCTGCCATATGGAATTGTTTTAAGAAGGTCACACCATGGATCATCCTTTACTATTGTAACCCATAGAAACGCATTGAATTACACATTTATAAATGGCCAAAAATACCCCAAAAAATGAATCACAAGGAATAAGGTTTTGAAGTGTCTGTCTTTGATCTAGGAGATAAGAACGCTCAGGAAATATTTTTTTTGGCACAGAACTACCTCCATACTTCCATTAATTTGTTACGTTTAGACGAATTCCGTGACACTTGTGAGGGTCGTACAGTTCTACAGTGATATGTAGCCCAAACGGCTCGGCCACTATAGACAAACGTTAGTACATTAGCGTTACCGACTTCAAACGAGTCCCGTGACAAACTGTTTGGATGCTAGAGACGGAGAAGACCGATTTTTATTTTATTTTTTCTTCGGGATGTCTCCTGGTCTGACAAACAGCACTGTAGATCGGCCATTCTCCAATCAGGTGTGGAAGGGTGACATAGGTGATGCGGTGGATTGAGATGCAGCTCTAGCTTAAACTGACAGATTTTGATGCACCGGTGCATCAATACACTCTAGGAGGTTAAACTCTATACTTACTTATAATTTGCAACTTTATTCATGAGGTTATAAATTGTTACTCGAAATTCGACTCAACCGTCAGGGCTAGACACCCAGCTAACCTCCAGCCTCTCTCTCTGTCCTCCCCAGCTCACCACTCTCCGAGGAGCCATCCTGGAAGACGCCGTGCCCTCCACCGCTAAGCATGGTATGGCCAGGGGCCTACCGCTGAAGGAGGTGCTGGAGTATGTGGTCCCAGAGCTGAACATCCAGTGTCTCAGGCTGGCCACCAGCTCGCCCAAGGTCCCTGAGCAGCTCCTCAAGCTGGACCAACAGGGGGTGAGTGACCATAGACATACAGTCGATTATGAAAGTCTCCACACCTCTTGCACAGTCTTCATTTTGCTGGCTTAAATGATGTAAAAAGGTAATAAAACTACTCCATATTTTCAAAGTGTGTGTCAGTCTACCATTCAAAAGTTTGGGTCATTTAGAAATTTCCTGGTTTTTGAAAGACGATCACTTTTTTTTCTCTTTTCTCTTTTCCCCCATTTAAAATAACATCAAATTGATCAGAAATACAGAAATACAGTGTACATTAACAATAATGTTGTAAATGACTATTTATGGAATATCTACAGGCGTACAGAGGCCCATTATCAGCAACCATCACTTCTGTGTTCCAATGGCAGGTTGTGTTAGCTAATCCAAGTTTATCATTTTAAAAGGAGAGACGAAGGTTGAAAGTCATGCGTCCTCTGATACACAACCCAACCAAGCCGCACTGCTTCTTAACACAGTGCGCATCCAACCCGGAAGCCAGCCGCACCAATGTGTCGGAGGAAACACCGTGCACCTGGCAACCTTGGTTAGCGCACACTGCGCCCGGCCCGCCACAGGAGTCGCTGGTGCGCGATGAGACAAGGATATCCCTACCGGCCAATTACCTCAACAAATTGACAACTACAATGTCTAAGGTCTGCAAGGCTGCAATTGCTGAAAATTAAGGATTCTTTGGCGGAAGAAAAGTTTGAAGGACACTATTATTTAAATAAAAATCATTATTTATACCTTTGTCAGCATCTTGACTATATTTCCTGTTCATTTTGCAAATCATTTCATGTATGTTTTCATGGAAAACAAGGACATTTCTAAGTGACCCCAAACTTTGAAACGGTAGTGTAAATGACTATGTAACTGGATATCTGGGTAACCAGAGACGTGCATCGAGACAGATCGATCCCTAAAGCATATAACAGCAGGGGGAGAAATGGCGTCAGTGTGCAATAAGAGTATTGATGATATCACGTTTCATACAAGCCTCTTTCATTCATTTGGTTTGTAAATCTATTGGAGAGCGAGGAGGGGGGAATCTTGACCTCTGTCAATATCTAGCGATCACATCTCTTATTCCTCAATTCGATTTAAGTTTAATTACATGTTCCTTAATTCAATTAAGTTTAATTACATTATATTTCATTGATGTGATATTCATAATATCATAATAAGCTTTCACCGGTTATATCTACTGTAAGTAGGACTGGAATGCTATTATTGTTTTAGCTACTCGTTAAGCAACCATGGAGATATAGTGAAGACAACAATCAATGGCAATCTAACATCGCTTTACAAGCAGTACTTCCCCCATCCCCCTCAAGTGTGAATAATTTACTAAGGCGGCACAGCTTCCGTTCCCCTTATCCAAAACGATATGGCCTCGGCTCCTACTGAATTTTTGCAGTGTTGCCACGACAACTGCCGCAGCGGCACCAGGATGCGAGCCCCTTTATTTCCTTTATTTCCTGTGTTAGGAGAGATGAGAAGAGACCAGCCAAGCAAATTGAGACTTTTCTAGATTTTAATAAATGTTTCTTTTGACCGCTCGTCTCGTCGTGTTGCCTAGCTGTGAGCAGTGGGCACCCCCGCTGTCTTTTTGTTTCACAAGGGTCTACTGATCCCTGGTCTTGCACACACGCACTACACAACCCAAGCCTCCCCCACACACCCCCCAAAAAACGTTTCATCCTATAGCATTTCTAAGATTATTAAATGATTCAGGACCAACAGTTAGGTGTGGTCTGAGGGCCACTCACACTCTAATGGTTTCCTCTTTTTGTGTGTGTGTCTGCTCCACAGTGCACTTAGCACTAGCTATCAACATGAACAACCTCAGCACCGGGTGTCAGGTAATAGGTATTGATAGCAGGAGATAAAATCCACTGGGCTGGTAAAACTCTTGAAAAAGCCCTTCCTCCCTGAGTGCTTACATGGGCGTTTCAGTCTAATTTGACACCATAGACCGGCGCCGGTAATCGTCTCTGACACTACAGAGCATTTCAATCAAGAGTGCAGATAAGGAGGAACGCATTGTTGAAAACTGTATGGCCAATCTCAGTTTTGGGCTGAAATAACGTGTCTTATGAAAAATAGCACCTGCTATAATTTGGTCATGAGCCCAAACATTTTGAGAAATGTTTCACAATCGTTATGCCAGTAACCTTATAAGATTTGAATTGAGATTTTTTTTTAAATTGATATTATTATATAATAAACAGAAAATAGGTGTCTCTTTAACCCACCCCGATATTACAAGGTTCTTCCACCCATTAGCATGGAATAAACAGATTTTGGGCAGATCCTATTGTTCTTTGTGGTTCCAGTTGAGTTTCCAGCACAAGGTGGGCATCATGTACTGCCAGGCGGGCCAGAGCACCGAAGAGGAGATGTACAACAACGAGAGTGCCAGCCCTTCCCTGGAAGAGTTCTTGGAGCTGCTGGGCCAGAGGGTCAGGCTGAAGGGCTTCACCAAGTACCGGGCCCAGCTGGACAACAAAAGTAAGTTCACGGCTCAACACACACATCATTTGTTTGTTTTATTCGCATTTGATTTATCATATGGTTGATAAATGTGCAATAAGTTAGAGGATCAGGGCCCAGCTGGACACATACTGTACATCATCTTGTACAGACCAACTGAAAAGAAGAATAATGCAGTTTTGAATGACACATCTTTTGATAGGAGCAAACTTGGAAGTTAGTCCTTTTCTCTGTATTAAATAAATGTGGTAGATTGCAAAAGAACTACAAAGAAAGTCCATGTCTCTCTGTACACTGAAAAAGGAGTTACATGGCCAGGATATTTAAAACAGTGCAAACAAAATAATACTTAAAAAAATATATATATATATACACACAAGTGCCTTGGAGAGTTTTGCTAATGCAGCGAAGGACTACCTTCCATGTTTGTTCCTATCAGTCAATACTGTTTCCAAAGAGAACTGTTCCGCCATACCCAAACCCACACAGCTCCTATCCTTTGTTTCTCCTTTGCTTTGAAATTGTGGAGTATGTGAAACAAGTTATCATTGAATGTGAAAACCAAGCCACTGTATATGGAGATATGACTAAAGTCTATGGAGGTACTGTATGAGTTTGGCCAACTTCAGAGCTGTTGTTGCCTTCTGCTTGATGCTGGCAACACCAGGACTGATTGGTACTGATTCCCGTATGTGTATATAAACTCAGCAAAAAACATAAATGTCCTCTCACTGTCAACTGCGTTTTATTTTCAGCAAACTTAACATGTGTAAATATTTGTATGAACATAACAAGATTCAACAACTGAGACATAAACTGAACAAGTTCCACAGACATGTGACGAATAGAAATGGAATGTGTCCCTGAACAAAGGGGGGGGTCAAAATCAAAAGTAACAGTCAGTATCTGGTGTGACCACCAGCTGCATTAAGTGCATCTCCTCCTCATGGGCTGCACCAGATTTCCCAGTTATTGCTGTGAGATGTTACCCCAATCTTCCACCAAGGCACCTGCAAGTTCCCGGACATTTCTGGGGGGGAATGACCCCAGCCCTCACTCTCCGATCCAACAGATCCCAGACGTGCTCAATGGGATTGAGATCCGGGCTCTTCCCTGGCCAACACTGACATTCCGATCTTGCAGGAAATCACGCACAGAACGTGATGTCAGGATGAGCCTGCAGGAAGGGTACCACATGAGGGAGGAGGATGTCTTCCCTGTAACGCACAGCGTTGAGATTGCCTGCAATGACAACAAGCTCAGTCCGATGATGCTGTGACACACCGCCCCAGACCATGACGGACCCTCCACCTCCAAATCGATCCCGCTCCAGAGTACAGGCCTCGGTGTAACACTCATTCCTTCGACGATAAACGTGACTCCGACCATCACCCCTGGTGAGACAAAAACGCGACTCGTCAGTGGAAAGCACTTTTTGCCAGTCCTGTCTGGTCCAGCGATGGTGGGTTTGTGCCCATAGGTGACGCTGTTGCCGGTGATGTCAGGTGAGGACCTGCCTTACAACAGGCCTACAAGCCCTCAGTCCAGCCTCTCTCTGCCTTTTGTGGACAGTCTGAGCACTGATGGAGAGATTGTGCATTCCTGGTGTAACTCGGGCAGTTGTTGTTGCCATCCTGTACCTGTCCCACAGGTGTGATGTTTTGATGTATCGATCCTGTGCAGGTGTTGTTACACGTGATCTGCCACTGCGAGGACGATGAGCTGTCCGTCCTGTCTCCCTGTAGCGCCGTCTTAGGCGTCTCACAGTACGGACGTTGCAATTTATTGCCCTGGCCACATCTACAGTCCTCATGCCCCCTTGCAGCATGCCTAAGGCACGTTCAGGCAGATGAGCAGGGACCCTGGGCATCTTTCTTTTGGTGTATTTCAGAGTCAGTAGAAAGGCCTCTTTAGTGTTCCAAGTTTTCATTACTGTGACCTTAATTGCCTACCGTCTGTAAGCTGTTAGTGTCTTAATGACCGTTCCACAGGTGCATGTTCATTAATTGTTTATGGCCATTGAACAAGTGGGGGAAACAGTGTTTAAACCCTTTACAATGAAGATCTGTGACATTATTTGGATTCTTATGAATTATCTTTGAAAGACAGGGTCCTGAATAATGGCTGTTTCTTTTTTTGCTGAGTATATATTAGAGCAATAATTGTCGTTCTGGAGGTCCCTGCCTTTAGCCTCTTCAAAGTGGGCGAGATAACCGATTTTAGACGTTTCATGCTAGCTAGCCGGGTCCCATTTTCGCCAACTTCTTTCCAGATAACGGCAAAAATCGGGTCCAAACAAAGAATAGTTGGGGTTATTTAGCATATATATATCCCTGGTTCAAATTCAGGCTGTATCACATCTGGCCGTGTTTGGGAGTCCCAAAGGGCGGCGCACAATTGGTCCAGCGTTGTCCGGGTTTGGCAGGGCTAGGCCATCATTTTAAATAAGAATTTGTTCTTAACTGACTTGCCTAGTTAAATAAAGGTTACACACACACACTGACCAAAAAGTTATTTTGTTGGCATTTACTTATGTCGCCATTACCAGTAAAACATAATCAAAACCTATTTCTTTCACATACTTACTGTGCTGTTTCGTGGTTCGTTTGTTCAGTCGTTTCATTCTCTGCCAGGATTTCTATGGAACACTGTTTGGATCTTTGCGTGTCAAAAAATATACTATTTGATGTGTCAAATAAGCTTTTTGACCAATTAGGACCTGACTATGACTGCACGTCACATAATAATTTAACCCGTTCATACATTTTTTTACGTATATATTATACACATTGATTAGACTACCACTCGTATTTCATATGTCACAACGATTCATCGATACGTATGCTATGATGCTGGTAAAGTTGAATCGCGCACCTACAGTGCTGGACATAAAAAAAGCTAGTTAGCTCATGGATGTAACCATGACAAAACATAGCAAAATGACATCTGTTTCAGTAGCTATATAGTTAGCTGGCTAAATATATAACTAGGTTTCACCATCTAAAATAACCCTAATTTATAAGACAGATCTTATGTGAAGCTTATGTGAAGCTAGCCACAATAAGGATTAGGCACGAGTGGACTTTACGGTTAACCTTCAAAATAAAAGTTTTTGCATCATTCTACTATTTGTATTCATTTACACTTTACTGTCAATTACATTATTTTATTTTGAAGGCAACCCGCAAATTCTATTATTGTGCCTAATCCTTAACTTCACAACACACTAGCCAGATGAAGCTAGCTGGCTGCTTATAACATTAGCTTTGAGCAACAAGGTTAAGAAGCTGGCTAGCTATTTCTTTTGAAATGTAACTTCAGTTCATGAATAGGCGAATACAGAATGAATACAGACAGAGTTCATTGTGTCAAATCGGAGGGCATGTTGTCCGGACATCTGGCAGTCTCTATGAAGGTGCCACAGGGTTAAATTCTCGGGCCGACTCTTTTCTCTGTATGATGTCGCTCTTGCTGCGGGCGATTCCCTGATCCACCTCTACGCAGACGACACCATTCTGTATACTTCTGGCGTTTCCTTGGACACTGTGCTAACAAACCTCCAAACGAGCTTCAATGCCACACAACACTTCTTCCGTGGCCTCCAAATGCTCTTAAACGCTAGAAAAACCAAATGCATGCTTTTCAACCGTTCGCTGCCCGCACCCACCCGCCCGACTAGCATCACGATCCTGGACGGTTCCGACCTAGAATATGTGGACCGCTATAAATACCTAGGTGTCTGGCTAGACTGTAAACTCTCCTTCCAGACTCATATTAAACATCTCCAATCTAAAATCAAATCTAGAATCAGCTTTCTATTTCGCAACAAAGCCTCCTTCACTCATGCTGCCAAACTTGCCCTAGTAAAACTGACTATCCTACCGATCCTCGACTTCGGCAATGTCATCTACAAAATAGCTTCCAACACTCTACTCATCAAACTGGATGCAGTCTATCACAGTGCCATCCGTTTTGTTACCAAATCACCTTATACCACCCACCACTGCATCCTGTATGCTCTAGTCGGCTGGCCCTCGCTACATATTCATCGCCAGACCCACTGGCTCCAGGTCATCTATAAATCTATGCTAGGTGAAGCTCCGCCTTATCTCAGTTCACTGGTCATGATAACAACACCCCCCCGTAGCACACGTTCCAGCAGGTATATCTCACTGATCATCCCCAAAGCCAACACCTAATTTGGCTGCCTTTCCATCCAGTTCTCTGCTGCCAGTGACTGGAACGAATTGCAAAAATCACTGAAGTTGGAGACTTTTTTATTTCTCTCACCAACTTTAAACATCAACTATCTGAGCAACTAACCGATCGCTGAAGCTGTACATAGTCCATCTGTAAATAGCCCACCCAATCTACCTACCTCAAATCCATACTGTTTTTATTTTATTTACTTTTCTGCTCTTTTGCACACCAGTATCTCTACTTGCACATCAACATCTGCTCATTTATCACTCCAGTGTTAATCTGCTAAATTGTAATTATTTGCTCCTATGGCCTATTTATTGCCTACCTCCTCATGCCTTTTGCACACACTGTGTATAGACTTTCTTTTTTCTACTGTGTCATTGACTTGTTTGTGTTATTGGCTTGTTATTGTTATTGTTTACTCCATGTGTAACTCTGTTGTTGTCTGTGTCACACTGCTTTGCTTTATCTTGGCCAGGTCGCAGTTGCAAATGAGAACTTGTTCTCAACTAGCCTACCTGGTTAAATAAAGGTGAAATAAAAAATAAAAATAAAAAGGCAATGACTTGAAAAACTACAAACCTCAGATTTCCCACTTCCTGGTTGGATTTTTTCTCAGATTTTTGCCTGCCATATGAGTTATGTTATACTCACAGACATCATTCAAACAGTTTTAGAAACTTCCGTGTTTTCTGTCCAAATCTACTAATTATATACATATTCTAGCTTTTGAGTAGCAGGCAGTTTACCCTTTATTATCCAAGCTACTCAATACTGCCCCCCAGTCCCAAAGAAGTTAACAAGAAAATTGTGGAGTGGTTGAAAAACAAGTTTTAATGACTCCAACCTAAGTGTATGTAAACTTCCGACTTCAACTGTATATGAGATCTTAAAACATATCTTTTTAGCTTTGCTTTTCCTTCGGGTGCTTTTTAGTCATTCAGTGTTTGTCACTCTTTTTATTTTTTATTCTTATGTTTGTTGTGTAGTAAATATTTCAGCTTTTATTTTCCTTCTTTTTCTTTCTTTTTTTCTTCTTCCTGTGAAGCACATTTAGTTGCATTCCATGTCTGAAATGAGCTGTATAAATAAAGCTTGATTTGACTTGGTTTCTGTGAATAAACCCGGGTGGGTCTTTTCTATCTAAACCATAGCAACAATCTATATACATTTATTGTCATGTGTACCCTGTTGGTTTTATTTGCTTTGCTGTTCTAAGCAGTATGTTGCGTAATGCTCTTGGGGAAATCATTCAGATCACTGTTTTTGGATTATTCTGGAGGTCTGAAATTCAGTTACAGCAATCAAGATTTTATGCCATCTTAAAGCTGTGTCCTTCTGTCAATCCTGATTCCTAGACATAACACGCAATCTGCCCAGCATTCATATAAAGCCACCTATACAGGAACCAGGGCCAGTGTCGTTTCTGAGGTCTAGGGAAAGAGAACGGGACATTTTTAGAAATACCCAGAAATAGACTGGCCATAGGGCATTTCAGGCAAATGCAAGATAGGTGGTCAGCCCAGTGGTCCTGTGTACATTTGTTTAAAAAAAATAATTTGCGCTGTATTATCGTTATTTGACTAATAATGGGGGGCCTCACGAAAACAAATGGGCCGTCCCTGGCAACACCACAGGATTATTGTTGCAGAATGCAATGATCTTATTGCAGATCATTTTTCCCGGAGACTGCAGTATTACATTATTTTCAATTCTATTGTTTAGAATGTCTGTCTGAGCTGCTCTGACCTAAATTCTTTGTTTGGGTGTTACAGCGGATTCCACTGGAACACATTCTCTCTACACTACTTACAAAGACTATGAGCTGATGTTCCACGTGTCCACACTGCTGCCCTACACCCCCAACAACAGACAACAGGTGAGTGGACTCTGGAAGTCTATGGGTATCTGCTAGCAATGCTACCTCTAACTTCCTTCATACTGGACACGGATGAGTAACATGTTTATCCACAAGTTCATCTGACTCTGGGACAGTGGCTAAAAGGCATTGCCAACATCCCAAAGTATCCCTTTTAAAGCAGCTCTAGTCAATCTGTGTCCACACACAGTGGGCCCCCAACATTTATGTAAGTAATCTGAGAGATTGGTCTTGGCAAATGTCACTGCCACAGGTATTTGAATATTGTTGTAACTAACTGCCCTTAAAGCCAGATTTTGGAGTGCCACTTCAAAAGAGCAATTTAACACCTTTTTGATAATTAACACAAGGATCTCGTAGGTCAGTTTTTGAAACATTAAGGGCTGAATTTAAACTTGAAATGTGCACATAACCAGTGGTGGAAAAAGTACCCAATTGTCATACTTGAGTAAAAGTAAAGATACCTTATGGATGACCAGGGATGTTCTCTTGATCAGAGTGTGAATTTGACCATTTTCCTGTCCTGCTAAGCATTCAAATTATAACGAGTACTTTTGGGTGTCAAGGAAAATGTATGGGGTAAATAGTACATTATTTTCTGTTGGAATGAAGTAAAGTAAAAGTTACTTAAGTAGTACTTCAAAGTATTTTTACTTAAGTACTTTACACCACTGCACATAACCATCTTGAGTTCATTTCCGCGACTCTGCGACAATCTAATTGGCATAATAAAAAAATCCCCATCAAAATCCGTCTAAGACAGTTGTATCTATTTTATTACATGGGTTTAACTGGCAACCCGGTACCAGTTACAAAATGTTATTAAAGTATGTATGGAAATAGTTTAGTGCCCAAATAATGGGGTAAATATGTGCAAAAATAATACAATTAGTTTCCTGATCTTATATCACTCAGATATAGGACAGACACTTCAAAACAAACTTAGTAAAAAAAAGTATCTAAAAAGGATCTGTTTTTACATGTATGATTATGTTATCAATGTGTTTCTGTCGGCTAAATTCAGTAAGCCCAAATTCAATGTTTCAACTAATATTGTTTTAATATTTTGGGGGGATACGTAAAGGGGTTCTAAAATTCTAAATCAAATGGCTAAATGATCCTTGATATGACCATCTTAAAACAATTCCATATGTTAGCTTAGTAAACCTCCCCCCCAGAAACTCAAGTCAAGCTCACAGTTTTTAAGCTGCTGTGAAGAATATTTTTAAAAATCACTTGTTAGTGAAGTTAACTCTAAATGCAACCCTTTTTTTAAATCGTCATTATAGTGATCATTATCATGAACATTTCTTATAGTTTCTACCCCTTTACTACAACAGGTAGCTTGCCATGTTGATCCTTTAGTCACAATCTGCTCTCCAATATTAGAAATTGGCACTCATCATTTCAGAGTTGCGCATAATTTCCCCCAGTCAGTGACATGTTAATTGGAAATTATATTTCTGGAGATGTTGCCACGACAACAATTCCGCATGCACTCCTCAATTCAATTCCCCACTCTGCTTGGTGTCTGTGAATATGCCTGGGTGGGTCTTTCTATCGAGACCATAGCAACACGCCCTGTAAATGAATTGTCACGTGCACCATGTTGATTCTATTTGCTTTGCAGTTGTAAGCAGTATCTTACATAAAGCTCTTGGGAACAGCATTTGGATCAGTTTTTTTTTATATTAATGGACTATTCTGCAAGTCTGAAATTAAATTACATTACATTAATAAAGATTTTTAGGCCATCTGTGGCCATCTGGCAATCCTGATTCCTGGACATATGCGCAATCTGCCCAGCGTTCATAGAAAGCCACCTATACAGGAACGAGGGCCAGTGTCTTTCTGAGCTTTCCAAAATCAGAACGGGCCAAGTGTCTTGGGCTTCGCATGTGTCTTGGGCCTTGATTATTAGGATTTGAAGTTTCATTCCCCCCCTGGGATCCCATTTGATTTCTGAGATTAGCTATAAGCCCCCCCAAGGTCGGCAGAGGCTCTGCCACTACTTGAGCCCCTTTATCCAGCCAATTCCACCCCTCATCCCGTTTGTTTACCACCTACACCAAGGGACTTAACAGATTATGGCCTCCTGGTGAGGAGGCTATCGCCCTGTTAGAAACCCCTGGACCCTAGCCACTGCCTTTAGCACTTCTGTTGATTGGCAAGGATATGAGAGGTATAAGCAATTTGACAGTACTATAGCTCCCACAGGCACTCTGATAGACTCCAAATAAACATGTTTTACTGTCCTCCATATCCTTTCTTTGACCACTTAACAGCTTGACTTGTGTTCTAGAGTGGGATAGATTTCCATCAATTAGGTCTTCATCAGCCTTTGAGACCTTGTCCTAGTCTCTCATGTACTGTAAGGGCATTTATTTTTCTGAATTCTAATGTGCTTTTTCTTTTCCGTTTCCTTTTCTTGCCATTTAGCTACTGAGGAAGAGGCACATTGGAAATGACATCGTCACCGTCATCTTCCAGGAACCTGGTGCTCTTCCCTTCACCCCCAAAAACATTCGCTCACACTTCCAGCACGTGTTCATCATCGTCAGAGTTCACAACCCTTGCACAGAGAATGTTTGCTACAGGTGAGCAAAGCATACCGCTGATACTTCTAAAATACATGGTGTGAGAGATGTGTAAAGCTGGTTTCAATTAACTTGCATTGATTCAAGCATTCATGTACCTCAAGGGCCCAATTTCAATAAGGCTGCAATCCAATCATTTTAAGAAGTACCTCTATTAATGATTGTTGAATCAAGTGTCAACTCCCTCCATCGCTAAAGTTCAGTCGTTGGACAATAAAGTAGACAAGCTTAGGGCTATGATCTCTTTCCAGAGAGACATCAGGGACTGTATAACATAGTCTTTTTTTTACAGAATCATGACTCTGCGGATATATTGTCCATTCAGCCAGCAGGGTTCTCTGTCGATCGTACAGTCAAAAAAAAGAGTTTAATGATTAACAACTGTGTGATTGTGGTAACGTTCTCCCAATTTGGAATACCTCACCATCAAATGCCGATCGCATTACCCCCCAAAATACATTTATTCGGTCATCGTCATTGCCGTATATATTCCCCACCAAGCCGACACTGCGACGGTTCTTAAGGAACTACACTTTTCTATGTGCAAACTGGAAACCGCTTATCCTGAGGCCGCATGTATTGTAACTGGGGACTTTAATAAAGGAAATCTGAGGAAAAGGCTACCGAAATCCAATTAACACATCTCTGTGCTACATGAGCAACACGGACTGTGGATCATTGCTACTCTCCCTTTTGAGGCGGGCTACAAGGCCATCCCCTTCCCTCCCTTCGGCAAATTTGACCACACCTCTGTTCTGCTCCTGCCCACCTATAGGCAAAATGGGTACAGGAAGCCCCCATGGTATGGACTGCTCAATGTTGGTCTGACCAATCGAAATCTATGCTTCAAGATCGTTTTGATCACACGGACCTGGAAATATTCCGGGTCGCCTCCTTAGAATAGTAGTATTGATGTACACACTGACTGGGTTCATAAGGAAGTGCATAGAGGATGTTGTCCCACTGTGACGATTAGAACTCATTTAAACCAAAAACCGTGAATAGATTGCGGCATTCGCGCAAAACTAAAAGTGTGAAACATCGCATTTAACCATGGCAAGGTGACTGGGAATGTGGACCTGTACAAGCAGACCAGCTATGACCTCAGTAACGCAATCAAGAGGCAAAACAACATTACACAGTGGAGTTATATTAAACTGCTCCAACATGAGATATATGTGGCAGGGACTCCAGAAAATCACGGATTATGAAAGGAAAGCCAGCCACATTGTGGACACCTACACCTCGCTCCTGGACGAGCTAAACACTTTCACCCGCTTTGAGGAAAACAACATAGAGCCGTTGACATAGCTACCGACGCTCACCAAGACTCTATGCTTTCGTCCTCCGTGGCTGACGTAAGTAAGTAAATGAAGCGTGTTAACCCTTGCAAGGCTGCCAGGGCCACGTCCTCAAAGCAGACCAGCTGGCTGAAGTGTTTACAGACATGTTTTTTCTCCATATCCCAGTCTGTTGTCCCCACTTGCATCAAGATGTCCACCATTATTCCTGTACCCAATAAAGCAAAGGTAATTGAACTAAATGTCTATCACCCCATAGCACTCACTTCTGTCATCATGATGTGCTTTGAGAGACTAGTTAAGAATCTTATCACCTCTACCTTACCTGGCACCCAAAAGTTTGGACACACCTACTCATTCCAGGGTTTTTCTTTATTTTTACTATTTTCTACTTTGTAAAATAGTAGTGAAGACATCAAAACTATGAAATAACACATATGGAATCATATAGTAACCAAACAAGTGTTAAACAAATCTAAATATTTCATATTTGAGATTCTTCAAAGTAGCCAACCTTTGTGCAAAGCTGTCATCAATCTTGGCATTCTCTCAACCAGCTTCATAAGGTAGTCACCTAGAATGCATTTAAAATTAACAGGTGTGCCTTGTTAAAAGTTAATTTGTGGAATTTCTTTCCTTCTTAATGTGTTTGAGCCAATCAGTTGTGTTGTCACAAGGTAGGGGTGGTTTTACAGAAGATAGCCCTATTTGGTAAAATACCAAATGCATATTATGGCAAGAACAGCTAAAATAAGCAAAGAGAAACGACAGTCCATTACTTTAAGACATGAAGGTCAGTCAACATGAAACATTTCAAGAACTTTGAAGGTTTCTTCAAGTGCAGTCGCAAAACCATCAAGCGCTATGATGAAAGAGGCTCGGGGCCTTGGTCTGAACCCTTCCCTGTGTAACTCGGTCCTGGATTTCCTGACGGGCCGACCCCAAGTGGTAAGGTTAGGCAGAGTGGCAGAGGTGTTGTTGGTCTTCAACACTGGTCTTCACACCCTGTTTACTCTTGACAGTGTGGCCACTCATTTCTCCAACTCAATCATTAGGTTTGCTGACGATTGTAGGCCTGATAACCAACAACGATGAGACGGCCTACAGTGAGAAGGTGAGGGAACTGGAAATAATCTCAACGTCTTCAAAACGAAGGAGCTGATTGTGGACTACAGGAGACAGCAGAGAGAGCACTCCCCCATCCACATCAACGGCCGCAGTGGAAGTGAAAAGTACACGTTCCTCAGCGTACACATCACGGACAGCCTGAAATGGTCCCTTCACACCGAGAGCGTGGTGAAGAAGAAGCAACAGTGCCTCTTCAACTTCAGGAGGCTGAAGAAATTCAGCTTGGTCCCTGAAGGCATCTGCATGCTTCCCAGACGAAACAGTTCAGAAGGGAGTATGCGAACACACTCATTTGCCGACTTAGGCCGAACTGAAACATGCAGGACGCCTTTAGACCCTCACAAACTTCTACAGATTCACCATTGTGAGCATCCTGTCGGGCTGTATCACCGCATGGTATGGCAATTGCACCGCCCGCAACTGCAGGGCTCTCCAGAAGGTGGTGCGGTCAGCCCAACACGTCACCGGGGGTACACGACATCTACAGCACCCGGTGTCACGAGAATGCCAATAAGATCATTAAGGACCTCAGCCACCCGTGCCACAGCCTGTTCACGCCGCTACCATCTTGAAGGCAGAGACCGTACAGGTACATCAAAGCTGGGACCGAGAAACTGAGACACTGCTTGTATCTCCAGGCCATCAGACTGTTACAGTCCCCACTAGCCGGCCTCCACTCAGTTCCCTGCCCTGACACTTAGTCACTGTTCTAGCCGGCTACCACGTGGTACTCTACCCCTGCTCCTTAGACTGCTGCCCTATGTACATAGGCATTGAACACTGGTCACTTTTTAATTGTGTTTACATACTGGTTAACCCACATTTTGTATGTACAGTGCATTTGTAAAGTTTTCGGACCCCTTTTCCCACATTTTGTTACGTTGCAGCCTTACTCTAAAATGTATCAAATTAATTGTTTTCCTCATCAATCTACGCACAATAACCCATAATGATGAAGCGAAAACGGGTTTTTAGGAAACTTTGCAAATTTAAACAGGTCACAAAGGTTTGAATAATTATGGAAATCATCTATGAGACTTGAAATTGAGCTCAAGTGCATCCTGTTTCCATTGATCATCCTTGATGTTTCTACAACTTGATTGGAGTCCACCTGTGGCAAATTCAATTGATTGGACATGATTTGGAAAGGCACACACCTGTCTATATAAGGTCCCACAGTTGACAGTACATGTCAGAGCAAAAACCAAGCAATGAAGCTGAAGAAATTGTCTGTAGAGCTCCAAGACAGGAATGTGTTGAGGTACAGATCTGGGGAAGGGTACCAAAAAAAATTCTGCAGCATTGAAGGTCCCCAAGAACACAGTGGCCTCCATCATTCTTAAATGGAAGAAGATTGGAATCGCCAAGACTCTTCCTAAAGCTGGCCGCTTTGCCAAACTGAGCAATTGGGGGAGAAGGGCCTTGGTCAGTGAGGTGACCAAGAACCCAATGCTCACTCTGACCGAGCTCCAGAGTTCCTCTGTGGGGATGGGAGAACTTTCCAGATGGACATCTCTGCAGCACTCCACCAATCAGGACTCTTTGGTGGCCAGACGGAAGCCACTCCTCAGCAAAAGGCACAGGACAACCCACTTGGAGTTTGCCAAAAGGCACCTAAAGGCTCTCAGACTACTAGAAACAAGATGCCCTGGTCTGATGAAACCAAGATTGAACTCTTTGGTCTAAATGCCAAGAGTCACGTCTGGAGGAAACCAGCCTCCATCCCTACGGTGAGGCGTGATGGCAGCATCATGCTGTGGGGATGTTTTCAGGGACTGGGAGACAGGATTTGAGGGTAGGATGAACGGCGCAAAGTACAGAGAGATCATTGATGAAAACCTGCTCCAGAACGCTCAGGACCTCTGACTGGGGCCAAGATTCACCTTCCAATAGGACAACGACCCTAAGCACACAGCCAAGACCATGCAGGAGTGGCTTCTGGACAAGTCGCTGAATGTCCTTGAGTGACACAGCCAGAGCCCAGACTTGAACATGATCGAACATCTCTGGAAAGACCTGAAAATAGCTGTGCAGCAACACTCCCCATCCAACCTGACAACGATTGAGAGGATCTGCAGAAAAGAATGGGAGAAACTCCCCAAATACAGGTGTGCCAAGTAGAGGTCGACCGATTATGATTTTAATGCCGATTATTAGAGGACCTAAAAACCGATACCGATTCATTTAAAAAAAATAATGTATTTGTAATAATGACAATAACAACAATACTGAATGAACACTTATTTTAACTTAATATAATACATCAATAAAATTAATTTAGCCTCAAATAAATAATGAAACATGTTCAATTTGGTTTAAATAATGCAAAAACAAAGTGTTGGAGAAGAAAGTAAAAGTGCAATATGTGCTATGTAAGAAAGCTAACGTTTCAGTTCCTTGCTCAGAACATGAGAACATATGAAATCTGGTGGTTCCTTTCACATGAGTATTCAACATTCCCAGGTAAGAAGTTTTAGGTTGTAGTTATTATAGGAATTATAGGACTATTTCCCTCTATACCATTTGTATTTCATTAACCTTAGTCACTTTAGTATTGCCAGTGTAACAGTATAGCTTCCATCCCTCTCCTCGCTCCTCCCTGAATGTTTACGCGCCTGCTTCTGCCTACCACCACTGTCAGATACTTAAGTACTTGTATGCTTTTATGCTCAGTGAGATTATATGCAACGCATATATCTAGTCATATCATCAACCATGTGTAGTTAACTAGTGATTATGATTGATTGTTTTTTATAAGATAAGTTTAATGCTAGCTAGCAACTTACCTTGGCTTACTGCATTCGCATAACAGGCAGTCTCCTTGTGGAGTGCAACGAGAGAGGCAGGTCGTTATTGCGTTGGACTAGTTAACTGTAAGGATGTAAGATTGGATCCCCCGAGCTGACAAGGTGAAAATCTGTCCTTCTGCCCCTGAACAAGGCAGTTATAACCCACTGTCATTGAAAATAAGAATAGGTTCTTAACTGACTTGCCTAGTTAAATAAGGTTTAAAAAATAATAATAATTAAATCGGCGCCCAAAAGTACCGATTTCCGATTGTTATGAAAACTTGAATCGGCCATTCCGATTAATCGGTCGACCTCTATTGCCAAGCTTGTAGCTTCAAATCCAAGAAGACTCCAGGCTGTAATCGCTGCCAAAAGTTCTTCAGCAAAGTACTGAGTAAAGGGTCTGAATACTTATGTAAATGTGATATTTATGTTTTTTAATTTTTAATAAATAAAAATGTGTGAACCTGTCATGGGGTATTGTGTGTAGATTGATAAGGGAAAAAATAAGGATGTAACATAATAAAATTTGGCAAAAGTTAAGGGGTCTGAATACTTTCCGAATGCACTCAAACTGTATTCTAGTCATGGCTCAACCTATATATCAACTGCTGGACAATAATGTCCATACTGCCTTTACACCATTTATATGTGTGTGTATGTGTATGTATAGTGTCTGTCATAGTTGAAGTGTACCTATGATGAAATTATAGGCCCCTCTCATCTTTTTAAGTGGGAGAACTTGCACAATTGGTGGCTGACTAAATACTTTTTTGCCCCAGTGTGTGTGTGTGTGTATATGTGTGTGTGTATATATATATATATATATATATATATATATATATATATATATATATATATATATATATATATATATTCCGGATTGTTTGTTACCTTTTCATTTCCGGGGAGTGGCTTTAAATCAAATTCCCCCCCCAACAATTCTCTCTCAGATGTATTGTTTTGACCTGTTTGTTACTTATAAAATATCGTGATGGAAAACGACAGAGGGATTAAAATAGCTGTTTGTCTTTATTTTAGTGTGGCGGTCACCAGATCTAAAGACGTGCCCGCCTTTGGTCCTCCCATCCCCCAGGGGGTGCTCTTCCCAAAGTCGGCCATGTTCCGGGACTTCCTTCTGGCCAAGATGATGAACGGTGAGAATGCGGTGCATAAGTCGGACAAGTTCCGCGCCATGGCCATGCGCACGCGCCAAGAGTACCTGAAAGATTTGTCCGAGAACTTTGTAAGCGCCAACCCCGTGGACTCTTCAGCGGCCAAGTTTAGCTTCATCTCGTTGGGTGTCAAGAAGAAGGAGCGCAGCCGACCCCGGCGGAACGCCCACCTCCAGAGCTACGGGGCGGTCACTTGGGCCGTGGTGGCCCGGGACTTTGGCCAGTCGGCGGACATTGGCTGCCTGCTGGCCGTCTCCAATGAGTTTGTGGTGCTGATCGAAGAGGCGTCCAAGGAGGTGGTGTTCAACTGCTACTGCCGCGATGTCCTTGGTTGGAGCGCAACATCTGGGAGCGTCCGGCTCTTCTACGAGCGAGGCGAGTGTGTGGTGTTCTCCACGCAGGAAGGATGCTTGGACGACGTCCGGGAGATCATGCAGAGGTTGGAGGTAAGGAGGTTGTGTTAGGCTAAAAGACAACATCATTCAGTGCTACACATCCTGTACACAGGTTAAGCCTATTACTGGACTAAAGCAGTATTTTCAATTAAGATCTTCCATTGAGAATGATATTTAGTCCAGGCTTAAGTGTTAAAGTCCTTTAAACTAGTGGTTGCCAATCGGACCTAAAGGAACATATATAATTAAACTTCTCCAAGTATTTACTGAAGACTAGGTTTAGTTTATCACTTGAAAATTGGGTTTGGGTTTGTTACTGCTTGGCTGTACCCACACTGGCCCAGAGAGAAGATTGGCCACATCTGCCCGAGACATACACTACCGTTCAAAAGTTTGGGGTCCTTGTTTTTGAAAGAAAAGTAAATTTTTCGTCCATTAAAATAACATCAAATTGATCAGAAATACAGGGTAGACATTGTTAATGTTGTAAATGACTATTTCTAAGTGACCCCAAACTTTTGAACTAGTTTAATATCATAAGACACTTGCATAAAACCTTCTACCTTAGTATTTGGCTGCGTTTAGACAGGCAGCCCAATTCTGATATTTTTTCACTAATTGGTGTTTTGACCAATCAGATCTGTAAAAGATCTGATGTGAAAAGATCTTGTTAGGTTAAATGGTTTACTATGGGTTAACGCTGCAGTGAGAAGATTACTCAAGTCCTGGGAGCCGGCCCAAGTCACAGCAGTTTAGTCAGCAGATGTCCCCCATTATACCGCCACTTTACCTCAGCCTCACAACAATATGTTTGTTGTTAGAAGTTACTGTTCTTGAATCACTGTTTGTAATAAACGCCTGCCGGGGCATGTACTTTCCTCCTGCTTTTTTTTGGCCTGGAATTGATTTAATCATTTGGTTGATAATTGTGTTATTTTGGGGGAGACGAGAGGTCGTATGGGGTCGGCTGTCCCTGAGCGCTCTGTCCCAGGCCCTCTAAATTTCAGTTAAATGGGATAATCCAAAGGTGTCTAAAGCATCTGCTAGGGTTGATACCATTAGCCTCAGACGCCCAGGCTTTAAGACGCCAAAAAGGGGTGAAGAACTGGGGAGTCTGGATGAAAAATAGTAACACGTTGCCACTCCAAACAGAGATGGTGTTTTTTTTCTTCCTTTGGCATGGTGACGACCCTAATCTCTGCAGAGCTTCACATTGTGTTTTGGCTGGTTTATTCTGAAACGATTTCTTCTGTTGATGGCAAACTTTTTTTGTCAAATCCCGTAACTGTTTCCTGCGCTTCAAGAGGCCAGCTCAGGCCACTTTTGGACTATATTTAGTTTTTGTTGCCAAGTTTGATTGAATGGAGCCCTTTAGTCTTTTCAACCAACTTTATCTTGGAAAGGGGTAATGATTTAAGTTCTCATTGGCTTCGGTGCGATTTTAAAGTTTTGTGTTTGTGTGGAGTAGATCAAACCACAAAGTTTCTAATTGCTGCTCTTCCATGAGGTTAACTGGGGTAAAGGTTGATCTACAGTAGGCTTTATAAGGTAATGCTCATAACTTATCAAAACAGTTGCCAACATGGTTAATCCCTAATAAAGCCATTAGATCAGAGTAGACTGAAATTGACTCTCTTGGTAATGTCGTACTAGATTGTCACCCGGGGCTGCGAGACAGTGGAGATGACCCTTCGGCGGAACGGTCTGGGCCAGCTGGGATTCCACGTCAACTTCGAGGGCGTGGTGGCGGACGTGGAGCCTTTCGGCTTCGCCTGGCAGGTGGGTCTCCGTCCGGGCAGCCGGCTGATGGAGATCTGCAAGGTGGCTGTTGCCACACTATCCCACGAGCAGATGATCGACTTGCTGCGCACGTCCAACACAGTCAGTGTGGTCATCGTCCAGCCCCACGAAGACGGCACGCCCAGGAGGTAGGTTTACACCACCAGCTCCTTTGCACTTAAACTAAGCTCTGTTTTATTCTTACACTGAACAAAAATATAAACGCAACATGCAACAATTTCAATGATGTTACTGAGTTACAGTTCATATAAGGAAATCAGTCAATTTAAATACATTTATTAGGCCCTAATGTATGGATTTCACATGACTGGGCAGGGGCACAGCCATGGGAGTGCATAAGCCCACCCACTTGGGAGCCAGGCCCAGCCAATCAGAATTAGTTTTTCACAGCAAAAGGGCTTTATTACAGACATAAATACTCATCAGTTTCATCAGCTGTCCGGGTGGCTGGTTTCAGACAATCCCGCAGGTGAAGAAGTTGGATGTGGAGGTCCTGGGCTGGCATGTTTACCCGTAGTCTGTGGTTGTGAGGCCGGTTGGACGTTCTCTAAAACGACATTGGAGAGGCGGCTTATGGTAGAGAAATGAACATTCAATTCTCTGGCAACAGCTCTGTTGGACATTCCTTTAGTTAGCATGCTCCCTCAACTTAAGACATCTGTGGCATTGTGTTGTGACAAAACTGCACATTTTAGTGGCCTTTTGTTGTCCCTAGCACAAGGTGCATCTGTGTAACGATCATGCTGTTTAATCAGCTTCTTGATATGCCACATCTATCAGGTGGATGGATTATCTTGGAAAATGAGAAATGCTCACCAACATGGATGTAAGCAAATTTGTGCACAAACTTTGAGAGAAATAAGCTTTTTGTGCATATGGAACATTTATGGGGTCTTTTATTTCAGCTCATGGGACCAACACTTTACATGTTGCGTTGATATTTTTGTTCAGTATATAACCAACTCAATCTTTAAAGGTTTAATCTGTAACTTTATTTTTCTCAAAAGGGCAGGGTTTGGGTCTTGGTGAGTATGTCCCTTTATTTTTAACTTTGCTTCTTGGATGTTTGTAGTATCTTAAATTGTCACTGGCAAAATAAAAATGACAAATTGCAATTTTAAACATTGTTAGTATCATTGCTGCATCGATTTCCCACGATTTCGACCACTATAACCTTTTTGGTTTTACATCAATAATTCTTATTTCTGTTAGTGGCTTGTACTCCCCTGTCTTCACAGTGGAATAATGGCTCTTGACAGTGTTATGGCTCACCTGCACAACTGCCAGAACATGTTAGCCGTCACATCAATCAAGTTATGACGGCACTGCTGTACTCAGTGTTCTGAAGGAATTCTGACAACAAACTAAAGTTAATGTTTACCATAGTCTCAAACATTTTATTGATCAGTATAATGTCCCCTTTTAACCAAATGTCTATATACAGTTGAAGTCGGAAGTTTACATACACTTAGGTTGGAGTCATTAAAACTCGTTTTTCAACCTCTTCACAAATTTCTTGTCAACAAACTGTAGTTTTGGCAAGTCGGTTAGGACATCTACTTTGTGCATGACACAAGTAATTTTTCAAACAATTGTTTACAGACTATTTCACTGTATCACAATTCCAGTGGTTCAGAAGTTTACACACACTAAGTTGACTCTGTGCCCTTTAAACAGCTTGGAAAATTCCAGAAAATGATGTCATGGCTTTAGAAGCTTCTGATAGGCTAAGTGACATCATTTGAGTCAATTGGAGTTGTACCTGTATATGTATTTCTGTACAAACAACAGTACGCAAGTATAAACACCATGGGACCATGCAGCAGTCATACCGATCATGAAGGAGACGCGTTCTGTCTCCTAGAGATGAATGTACTTTGGTGTGAAAAGTACAAATCAATCCCAGAACAACAGCAAAGGACCTTGTGAAGATGCTGGAGGAAACGGGTACAAAAGTATCTATATCCACAGTAAAACGAGTCCTATATCGACATAACATGAAAGGCCACTCAGCAAGGAAGAAGCCACTGCTCCAAAACCGCAATAAAAAAGCCACACTACGGTTTGAAACTGTACATGGGGACAACAATTGTATTTTTTAGAGAAATGTCCTCTGGTTTGATGAAACAAAAATAGAACTGTTTGGCCATAATGACCATTGTTTTGTTTGGAGGAAATAGGGGGAGGCTTGCAAGCTGAAGAACACCATCCCACCCGTGAATCACGGGGGTGGCAGCATCATGTTGTGGGGGTGCTTTGCTGCAGGAGGGACTGGTGCACTTTACAAAATAGATGGCATCATGCAGTAAGAAAATAATGTAGATATATTGAAGAAACATCTCAAGATATCAGTTAGGAAGTTAAAGCTTGGTCGCAAATGGGTCTTCCAAATGGCTTAAGGACCACAAAGTCAAGGTATTGGAGTGGCCATCACAAAGCCCTGACCTCAATCCTAATCCTAGAAAATGTGTGGGCAGAACTGAAAAAGCGTGTGCGAGCAAGAAGGCCTACAAACCTGATTCAGTTACACCAGCTCTGTCAGGAGGAATGGGCCAAAATTTACCCAACTTATTGTGGGAAGCTTGTGGAAGGCTACCCGAAAGGGTTGACCCAAGTTAAGCAATTTAAAGGCAATAAACTTCAGACTTCAACTGTACCTCATGTTTTTAGCAGGAGCATTTATATCGATCTTTTCCCATATAGAATAGATACTACTATTCTTTTACCTTCCTGTTAGTGAGCATTTCTCCTTTGCCAAGATAATCCATCCACCTGACAGGTGTGGCATATCGAGAAGCTGATTTAAACAGTATGATCATTACACAGGTGCACCTTATAATAAAAGGCAACTCAAAAATAGTCTGTTTCGTCACAACACAATGCCACAGATGTCTCAAATTTTGAGAGAGCGTTGCAATTGGCATTCTGACTTCAGGAATGTCCACCAGAGCTGTTGCCAGAGAATGTTAATTTCTCTACCATAAGCCGCCTCCAACGTCGTTTTAGAGAATTTGACTGTACGCCCAACCGGCCTCACATCCCCAGACCACGTGTAACCACCCCAAGCTAGGACCTCCTCATCCAGCGTCTGCATCTGCGGGATCATTTTAAATCAACTTCCTGGACAGCTGATGAAACTGTGGGTTTGCACAACCAAAGAATTTCTGCACAAACTGTCAAACCATCTCAGGGAAGCTCGCCCTCACCAGGGTCTTGACCTGACTGCAGTTCGGCGTCGTAGCAGACTTCAGTGGGCAAATTCTCACCTTCGATGGTCCTTGGCTTACTGGAGAAGTGTGCTCTTCACGGATGAGTCCCGGTTTCAACTGTACCGGGCAGATGGCGTGTGTTGCTTCTTGTGGGTGAGTGGTTTGCTGATGTCATCACTGTGAACAGAGTGCCCAATGGTGGTGGTGGGGGTTATGGTATGGGAAGGCATAAGCTACGCACAATGAACAGAATTGCATTTTATCAATGGCAATTTGAATGCACAGAGATACCGCGACGAGATCCTGAATCCCATTGTCGTTCCATTCATCACTATGTTCCAGCATGGTAATGCAGGGCCCCATGTTGCAAGGATCTGTACTCAATTCCTGGAAGCTGTCCCAGTTCTTCCATGGCCTGCATACTCACCAGGCATGTCACCTATTGAGCATGTTTGGGATTCTCTGGATCGATGTGTACGACAGCGTGTTCCAGTTCCCGCCAATATCCAGCAATTTCACACAGCCATTGAAGAGGAGTGGGACAACATTCCACAGGCCACAATCAACAGCCTGATCAACTCTACAGTGAAGGAGATGTTGTGCTGCATGAGGCAAATGGTCACACCAGATACTGACTGGTTTTTCTGATCCCCGCCCCTACCTTTTTTTTAAGGTATCTTTGACCAACATATTCATATCTGTATTCCCAGTCATGTGAAATCCATAGTTTAGGGCCTAATGAATGTATTTCAATTGACTGATTTTCGTTATATGAACTGTAACTCAGTAAAATCGTTGAAATTGTTGCATGTTGCGTTTTACATTTTTGTACTGTGTTTATAGCACACTACTTTTGGCCAGAGCCATATGGTCCCTGGTCAAAAGTAGTGCATTATAATGGAAATGGGTGCCATTTGAGACTTATGAATCCAACATGTATGAATCAAGACAGGGCTTTCGTGCTGTGCCATTTTTTGGGACACTCCAAGGCCGTCGTTTGGGTTGGCTGAGATCTTGAGACTTGACAAATCATGTTTTAACAGGAATCAACCAGAGTGAAGGAGAAAACATGATCCATAGTTTTGTACGATATGTGCGTAAGGGACATTTCTGGGATCTTTTATTTTAGCTCATGGAACATGGGACCAACACTTTACATGTTGTGTTCATATTTTTCTTCAGTATAGGAAATAAGGGGCCTTTTGGGACTCAGGCCTATATAGCTAATTATCTCTGTAGTCATGACCGAATGGGCTTGTTAAATTAATCAATGTTGTCTGTTAATGTTATGTACTATGTCGTGTTTTGTGTGGACCCCTGGGAGAGTAGCTACCGTAATTGCTGGACTATTAAGCACACCTGAATATAAGCCGCACCCACTGAATTATTAAAAAAATATGTATTTTGTACATAAATAAGCCGCACATGTCTATAAGCCGCACATGTCTATAAGCCGCAGGTGCCTACCGGTACATTGAAACAAATTAACTTTACACAGCCTTTAAATGAAACACGGCGTTGTAACAAAAATAAATAGGCTTTAACGAAACACGGCTTGTAACAAAAATAAATAGGCTTTAACGAAACACGGCTTGTAACAAAAATTAAAACAGTAGCCTACCAAGAAAGTCATTGGTCACTACCTTCCTCCTCCTGTGCACTAAAACCACTGAAGTCATCTCCTTCGGTGTCGGAGTTGAATAGCCTCAGAATTGCTTCATCCGATGTTGGATCATTTTCATTGTCGCTCTCATCACTTTCATCCGGAGGCAAATACCCCGCTGAGCTCATGCTGCCCCTTCAACACGCAGCAGTCCAGCCTTTCGAAACCCGTTGATGATAGTGGATTTTTTTACAATGCTCCATGCTGTCAGGACCCACTGGCAGACTTGACCATAAGATGCTCTTCGCCTGCGGCCCGTTTTAGTGAAGGATTTCTCCCCACTTGTCATCCAAGCCTCCCACTGAACAAGGAGCGCCACCTTAAATGCACGATTTACACTGATGTCGAGTGGCTGCAAATACTTTGGGCCATCTGCTTTTCTTCCCTCTGAAAGCTTTTGTTGTCTTTTTGCACTGAGTCAGTTCCTCACGCTGCTGTTTCCAACGTCTTATCATCGACTCATTAAGGCCAAGCTCCCGTGCAGCAGCTCTATTTCCTTTTCCAACAGCCAAATCAATCGCCTTCAACTTGAAAGCTGCATCATATGCATTTCTCCGTGTCTTTGCCATGATGAGGGTGACAAAATTACTACCGTAATCAGAATGATGGGAAGTTTGAGTGCGCTCGATTTACGTCACATTATGTGACGGTGCTCAGTTTTTTGGCGGCATGAATCTTGTGAAAGCGGGAAAAATCCATAAATTAGCCGCGTCATTGTATAAACCGCGAGGTTCAAAGTGTGGGAATAAAGTAGCGGCTTATAGTCCGGAAATTACAGTAATAGGGATCCTAATCAAATACTAATACCAGTGTTATTGATGTCAATCGGCCACAGGCTTAGTCAATGTAGCTCATATCCATCAGCAAATATTGAACATATTTGACTGTAGCAAAGTAGCAGTACATTTGGATGAGGTTGGACACAAGTTGGCAGCGACTGGTCCCAAATGTAATGACCAACTTTCCATCTCTTTCGCACCCAGAATATTGGGTTAATGCTACATTTCTGACGGTTAAATCAAGCGAGCAAGAAAGAGGTGGAACGTGGCTGTACCTCTTTGGAAACGGACGTATCAAGTAGCAGGCAGTGAAAAATCTCAAAAAACCTAACACTTAAAATGCAGTCCATCTGCCAAACATCCACATAAATCTCCTATTGACTTAGATTTACCTATGAGGATTGCGTCACACTTTTTTTTAAACATTAGATGCACATAATAACATGTAACAACACCTACACATGCTCTTACAGTTTAATAAGACGCTCAATTGTTAATGTGTCTTTTTGATTTGTTCTATCAGGAGCTGCTCGGAGATGTACCGCATCCCCGTGGTGGAGTACAAGACCACCACTGCTGCCGGCTGGCACCGCGTCTCGGCAGCCCCGGGTGGTGGCCCATCCATGTCCCGGACCTCCCCCACACAGGGCCCCAGCCCCGGGCAGCAGATGTTCCATTACGCTCAGGGGGCCATCTCCCGCAGCACCTCCTTCGACAGGAAGCAACAGGACGGGACCAGGTACACCTCAGCACCCACTCAATTGACTCATAGTTCCTAGTTCCAGCACCCTAGATCCGAGGTACTCACATTTGAGCCTGGATGGCCAGAGTCCTGATGTTTTTTTATTTATTTTCGAACAGAGTAAACTCATTGTCACTGTTTGGTTAGTGCTAGTGAGTGGAATCTCGATCTTAATCAGTCCCTGCTTAGAGCAAAGAGTTTACATCAGCAGTACTTCTTGTCTTGAGGCCAGATTTTAGTATCTCTGCCTTTGACACTCATAATCATGCTCAAAGTGTGTCACCAAAAGAGACTTGAGCTATATTACATCAAGCATGCTTCTTTGCTTGGCATGAAGAGTCACTCCAATTCTGAAAATATTTTCATGTACATATACAGATTTGCTGGCCAACCATGTCTGACTCATCCCAAGAACCTGTACAAATAATTGAATGGGACTCATTGCCGACTTGTTTTTGTCAGTGAAATTGTATAATTTTCTCGACGAACACAATGGCACCTCTATCCTTAGTATCACTGACACTGCACGATATTAGCATAGGCTGTGCATAATGAGGTCAATGTAACTTTTGTAATTTGATTAGCATAAAATTAGCAAGTGGCAAATACATGACTGGGAAACTGAGACTGGGCTCTGACAGGAAGAAAAACAAGATGGCAGAAGGGGCATTAGGGAAACCAACAAAGTGTTCTAAAATGATTTACAATGGAAAACGGGAATGAGCTTTTATTTGACAAGTCTAGGTAAACCGTCCCTGTTTGTCTGTTTTCTACCGTTCATGCCTAATGAACTCGACCCAGCTCTAATTCCAACTCTATTATACTGTGGCTACTATACTTAAATCAGTGTTTCTCATAGACATTGTTTCAGATGGTATTTGCACACACAGTGGGTCCCAGGACTAGAGAAAACAACTGAATCAATGCTGAATGTAGATGAGAAGAGCTCTTTGGCACTGTGATATAATAATAACAGATAAACAAACAGAATAAACTAAAAGGTTTTTCCTAGTGTTTTATTTTTGCTCTTATGTTGGGTCATGTTTTATGGAGTGATTTTAGTGGCAACAGAATTTTTATCAGAATTTAATCATGTTGAATTTGTGTTATGAAATGTTTCATTTTGTTGGCAATAATATCACTCCATAAGCATCAACTTTCTTTACCCTGTATTTAGAGTGTATGTTTCCCACTCTGTCTGAGGGTTGAGGATCGACCTCCATGTTGTGCCCCTGTTATTTAACATGGCACACAGCATTAGGGGAGGGGGTGGGGGGGGTGTTAGCTAGCAGGGTGTCATGGCGTGTGAATGTTTTATTGAGCTCTGGAGTGTCGAGGTGCTTGTTTGCAGCCCTGCACTGCCCCTCTGCTGTGGACTGTCCACGATTGTCTTTACACACACACACACACACACACACACACACACACACACACACAGCTACAGTAAGGCTACCTCAGCATTGGTCTTTCAGGGTAGTGTTGCATTACATAACAGGTTGAACACGCGTGTGTGTCCATGCCATGCGTATCTGTGGTGTTACATCTAATCAGTGTGTGCATGTCCATTTACAACTGTGTGACAACTGTGTGTGCGCATGCAAGCATACCGGTATATGTGGGAGTAGTGCATTTGTGTGGGATGAGTTTGACCTTTTGTAGAAAGAAAAGCACAGCCTGTTGGCTGGTGGAAAATTGAGATTAAGTGATTCCCTTCTAGTCAGTTGTTTCACAGGATTGATTGCGGCATGGATTGGCCTCTCAGGAGAGAACTCTATTTTCAGATTGGAGTGTCCTTGTATATATCTGTTATGAAAGACTTTACAAAAATATTGTGAAGACCTGCTCTTTCCATGACATAGACTGACCAGGTGAATCCAGATGAAAGCTTTGATCCCTTATTGACTCCAACACAATTGTAGTCAACGTGGGCGAGCATCCCTGTGGAATGCTTTTGACACCTTGTAGAGTCCATGCCCCGACGAATTGAGGCTGTTCTGACGGAGAGGGGGGGGGGGGGGGAGCAACTCAATATTAGGAAGGTGGTCTTAATGTTTTGTACAGTCAGTGTATATTATAGACATGTTAAAGAAAATGGGTGGTTTGCTTCGCTACAAACTCTTCTGGTGGCAGTCTGGTTGTTGTGAAATTTCTCTCATTAAACTTAATATGTCATGAGTTAAGATGTCAAACCCACTTGGCACCAAATAGTGAATTTATTTTATCTTTATTTTATCAGGGATTCAGACTAGAGGTCGATTTATTTAGGGCCGATTTCAAGTTTTCATAACAATCTGTAATTGCCATTTTTGGACACCGATTATGTCCGATTACATTGCACTCCACGAGGAGACTGCGTGGCAGGCTGACTGACTACCTGTTATGCGAGTGCAGCAAGGAGCCAAGGTAAGGTGCTAGCTAGCATTAAACGTATCTTATAAAAAACAATCACTCTTAACATAATCCCTAGTTAACTACACATGGTTGATGATAGTACTAGTTTATCTAGCTTGTCCTGCGTTGCATATAATCGATGCAGTGCCTGTTAATTTATCATTGAATCACAGCCTTCTTCACCAAATACGGGTGATTTAACAAGCGCATTCGCAAAAAAAAGCACTGTTGTTGCATCAATGTGTACTTAACCATAAACATCAATGCCTTTCTTAAAATCAATACACAAGTATATATTTTTAAACCTGCATATTTAGTTAATATTGCCTGCTAACATGAATTTATTTTAACTAGGGAAATTCTGTCACTTCTCTTGCAAGCAGAGTCAGGGTATATGCAGCAGTTTGGGCCGCCTGGCTCGTTGCAAACTGTGTGAAGACCATTTCTTCCTAACAAAGACTGTAATTAATTTGACAGAATTGTACAAAATTATGACATAACATTGAAGGTTGTGCAATGTAACATCAATATTTAGACTTAGGGTTGCCACCCGTTAGATAAAATACGGAACAGTTCTGTATTTCACTGAAAGAATAAACGTTTTGTTTTCTAAATGATATTTTCCGGATTTGACCATATTAATGACCTAAGGCTCATATTTCTGTGTGTTATTATGTTATAATTAAGTCTATGATTTGATAGAGTGGTGGCAGGCAGCAGCAGGCTCATACGCATTCATTCAAACAGTACTTTCCTGCATTTGCTAGCAGCTCTTCGCTGTGCTTCAAGGATTGTGCTGTTTATGACTTCAAGCCTTTCAACTCCCGAGATTAGGCTTGCAATACTAAAATACCTCTTAGAACATCCAATGGTCAAACGTATATGAAATACAAATGGTATAGAGAGAAATAGTCCTATAATAACTACAACCTAAAACTTCTTAACTGGGAATATTGAAGACTATTAAAAGGAACCACCAGCTTTCATATGTTCTCATGTTCTGAGCAAGGAACTTAAACGTTAGCTTTTTTACTTGGCACATATTGCACTTTTACTTCTCCAACACTTTGTTTTTGCATTATTTAAACAAAATTGAACATGTTTCATTTATTTATTTGACACTAAATTGATTTTATTGATGTATTATATGAAGTTTAAATAAGTGTTCATTCAGTATCATTGTGATTATTACAAACAACAACAAAAATGTTATATATATATATATTTTTTTATTTATTTTTATTTAATATATATATATATATATATATATATATATTTTTTGTATGTATATGTGTGTATATATATATATATATATATATATATATATATATATATATATATATATATATATATATATATATATATATATATATATATATATTTTTTATATATATATATATATATATAAATCGGCCAATTTAATCGGTATCTGCTTTTTTTGGTCCTCCAATAATCGGTATCGGCGTTGAAAAATCATAATCGGTCGACCTCTAATTCATACTGAAACCAAGATCTCTTTTACAGATGACACCCTGAATTGCAGAAAATACCAACATCAAAATAGAAATACAAAATGCAAGCAGAAAGGAAAACACGGTCATAGAAAACAAACACATTCATCAGTAATAAGGTACTCAATCAGCTTTCTGAATTACCCTACCCTAAACATCACATTTAAGAAAATGTTAAAGATTGTTCCACAAAATAAGGTGCCAGAAAACTAAAAGCTGAGTTACCAAAGGAATTATCAGAGTTCGCCATCCCTGAGACCGGGTGGCGAAAGTTTAGTGAATATGTTAGTCCCACTTAAAACATAGCAATGTATCAACCTACATGACATCAGAGGGCCAACAACCTTTCTGGTAGAGAATGCAGTGATGAGTACTAAAATTGCCGCCCATAATAAAGTGCAGGGTGCTATGATAAACTCCATCTAAGGCTTTAGTGCACCTAAAGTCCTGACCAACTAGTCATTGTCCTTTTTTATTATGTGGGTTTTAGTTAGCGCTTTGTGCTACGCTTAAGGGGGAAAGATTTTCGAACCAAGTTAGAATTTTCAATGTGACCGTAATGTCTTGAAAATAAAAACATATATCACATTTTAAATGACCACGTATTTCCAAGACACTAGCCTTCTCAGTCTACGTTTCGGACCAGACCAGTTAATATAATAACTAGAGGTCGACCGATTATGATTTTTCAACGCCGATACCGATTATTGGAGGACCAAAAAAGCCGATGCCAATTAATCGGCCAATTATTTTTGTTTATATATATATATATATATATATATATTTTACATTTGTAATAATGACAACTACAATAATACTGAATTAACACTTATTTTAATTTTAATATAACACATCAATAAAATCAATTCAGCCTCAAATAAATAATGAAACATGTTCAATTTGGTTTAAATAATGCAAAAACAATGTGTTGGAGAAGAAAGTAATATGTGCTAATATGCAATATGTGCCATGTAAAATATGTGCTATGTAAAAAAGCAAACGTTTAAGTTCCTTGCTCAGAACATGAGAACATATGAAAGTTGGTGGTTCCTTTTAACATGAGACTTCAATTTTCCAAGGTAAGAGGTTTTAGGTTGTAGAATATAGTATTCATAGGACTATTTCTCTCTATACCACTTGTATTTCATATACAGTGGGGCAAAAAAGTATTTAGTCAGCCACCAATTGTGCAAGTTCTCCCACTTAAAAAGATGTTGCATCCAAAGAACAGCATACCTACTGTGAAGCATGGGGGTGGAAACATCATGCTTTGGGGCTGTTTTTCTGCAAAGGGACCAGGACGACTGATCCGTGTAAAGGAAAGAATGAATGGGGTCATGTATCATGAGATTTTGAGTGAAAACCTCCTTCCATCAGCAAGGGCATTGAAGATGAAACGTGGCTGGGTCTTTCAGCATGACAATGATCCCAAACACACCGCCCGGGCAACGAAGGAGTGGCTTCGTAAGAAGCTTTTCAAGGTCCTGGAGTGGCTTAGCCAGCCTCCAGGTCTCAACACCATAGAAAATCTTTGGAGGGAGTTGAAAGTCTGTGCTCTAGAGGAGATCTGCATGGAGGAATGGGTCAAAATACCAGCAACAGTGTGTGAAAACCTTGTGAAGACTTACAGAAAACGTTTGACCTCCGTCATTGCCAGAAAGGGTATATAACAAAGTATTGAGATAAACTTTTGTTATTGACCAAATACTTATTTTCCACCATAATTTGCAAATAAATTAATTAAAAATCCTACAATGTGATTTTCTGGATTTTTTTTCTCATTTTGTCTGTCATAGTTGAAGTGTACCTATGATGAAAATTACAGGCCTCTCTCATCGTTTTAAGTGGGAGAACTTGCACAATTGGTGGCTGACTAAATACTTTTTTGCCCCACTGTACCTTTGACTATTGGATGTTCTTATAGGCACTATAGTATTGCCAGTGTAACAGTATAGCTTCCGTACCCCTCCTCGCCCCTACCTGGGCTCGAACCAGGAACACATCGACAACAGCCACACTCGAAGCATCGTTACCCATCACCCCACAAAAGCCGCAGCCCTTGCAACGTAAGTGGAATAACTACTCCAAATCTAAAAGCGAGTGACGTTTGAAACGGTATTAGCACACACCCAGCTAACTAGCTAGCCATTTCACATTGGTTACACCAGCCATTAGGCTGATAGGCTTCAAGTCATTAACTGTGCTTGCGAAGAGCTGCTGGCAAAACGCACGAAAGTGCTGTTTGAATGAATGATTACGGGCCTGCTGCTGCTCAGTCAGACTGCTCTATCAAATCAGACTTAATTATAACATAATAACACACAGAAATACGAGCCTTTGGTCATTAATATGGTCGAATCCGGAAACTATCATTTCGAAAAAACAAAACGTTTATTATTTCAGTGGAATACGGAACCGTTCGGTATTTTATGTAACGTGTGGCATCCCTAAGTCTAAATATTCTTGTTACATTGCACAACCTTCAATGTTATCTCATAATTACGTAAAATTCTGGCAAATTAGTTCGCAATGAGCCAGGCAGCCCAAACTGTTGCATATACCCTGACTCTGCATGCAATGAACGCAAGAGAAATGACACAATTTCACCTGGTTAATATTGCCTGCTAAACTGGATTAGTAGTTATAACTAGTGATTATGATTGATTGTTTTTTTATAAGATAAGTTTAATGCTAGCTAGCAATGTACCTTGGCTTCTACTGCATACGCGTAACAGGCAGGCTAATCGTGGAGTGCAATGGTTAGAGCATTGGGCTAGTTAAATGTACAGTTGCAAAATTGGATCCCCTGAGCTGACGACAAGGTGAAAATGTGTCGTTCTGCCCCTGAACAAGGCAGTTAACCCACCGTTCCTCGGCCATCATTGAAAATACTGACTTGCCTAGTTAAATAAAGGTATACAAAATAAAATTTATTAAAATATCGGAAATCGGCGCCCAAAAATACAGATTTCCGATTGTTATGACAATCGGCCATTCCGATTAATCGGTCAACCTCTAATAGTAACATACTGGTTCTTATAAGCGCTGTGGAGCGTACCGGGAGTCACCACACCGTTACCAGCAGGAAATATAAAAACTGATTTCTGGGTTATGATTTATGTAACATTACATTTCCCGCACACTTTTACCATACCATATTTGTCATATGTAACACTTTGCCTGGGTTCTACAAAAAAACGTGATAGACTCTGAGGTTGTACAATGGAACCATTAAGGTGACATGTTTTCCTAAGGGAAACATACATGGAGACACTGCATATGTTTATTGTGTGGGGATCATTTGAATTCAAACACTTTGTGGCTTCTACTCCTAGTCGGAGTTTTGCCAGCTAATTAAGAGGGAGCGGGACTCAATTTGCAGCTGCCAACGCCTTGTAAAGCAGGCCTGCTCCAATGCTGCTGTAGATGCAGCATTGAAGATCCCTTTCACACCTCCTCATCCTTTACTCCCTCCCTGCCCTATATAACCTCCATTATGCGAGCTTCTCCATTGCACATTTACGATCCCATCTCAGCTTTTCCATATGATGTGTAATTCCGTGTTTTTTTCGAGGTCTCAGCGTTCTTCCCGGTCTGGCAGGAGAGTCGGGTTTCACGAGTCGGAGGCTCGAGCATCTCCCACGCCCCGGAGGCTTGGAACAGTGTGTTCAGGCTAAGAATAACGCCTTGCCTAACTGCTTACTTACGCTATGTTCCGCAAGTATTTCCCCAAGCACTCTTCATAAATGGATGGGATTCTAGTAGTCCAGTTACTACTTATCATCACAGTATAACGGTTGACCTACTATTTGTATTGTCTGTATCAAATAAACCCTCCTTTTTTAAAATATATAAACGTTCTTATCTACACTGTGTAGTTTGACCTTTGGCATAATACACATAATGATATACTAAACAAACAAACATCAGGAGCACATGCATCATACGTCCAGACTAGGTGATGAGTTGTATTGACACGCCTGACATTGTCTTGACAGCTCTTTTATTTTGTTTTCACAACTCTGAGAATAATAGGAGTCATAACATGGTCGTTTAGCAGATGCATTTATCCCAAGTGACCCACCCAGTGGCCAATTTAGTTTGGTCTGCTAGGTACAGTCAAATCGTTTCCTGAGACCTAGTGTGTGGCCCTTTTGAGAATCAAACGAACAACTAACCCTTTCCATTTAATAGGGCCATTGGCGCTGTAGCCTACAGGTGTGGCACTTTAGCGGTTGAGGCCCATTTTGGTTACATGTCCCCTAAATGTTATTTTTGTGTTTTTTCAGGGTACTGCAGGAATATGAGATCTCCCCTACGGCCTCCTGTAGCAGTCGGGAACCAGGACAACTGTACTGCAGCTCCCCCAGCAACCAGTCCACGTCCAGTGACCCCGGACCCTGTGGCACCTGGTCCCAGAAGGCGGGATGCATTAACGGGTAAGTGCATTAGAGCACAGTGCTGCGGTGCACATTTTATGACAGCTAGGGTGTATATTTTAGGACAACTACGGTGTACATTTTAGGAAACTCTCAACCTCAAGCCTCACCCTTCCATGGAGTACACAGCAGACTGGGTTTGAATACAATTATATTCAAATACTGTATCTGCGCTTGATTTAGCTTGTCTGGGGCAATGGTGCCAATGAAATAGTAGCAAAAGTGGAAACCCCGCCCACTATTCTGTTTAAAGGGATAGTTTAGTCCAAAATCAAAGTTTATTGGATGTTTACGTTTCTCAATATAATCAAGTCCATATTTGATGGCATCTGTTGTGTGTCCCGGTTACAGATAGGCCTACAGCTATGAGCATTAGGAGAAGTCTACAGACCCCGAGCACAAATAAATGGGAGAGATGGCTGTCATCTAATAAAATGCAATTAGGTGCTTTTCTTTGCTCCTAGATTAGATCAACTTTATAGTCCCAACAGGGGGAAATTAATTTGGTCATGTGCTTAAAAAGACAAAGTGCATAATATATAGAAACACAGAATAGGCTATATATTTACATTGAAAGTTCAATCCATATTTATACTCCTTTAAACCAGACTATTCCCTCCTGGGCATACTGTAGATGGCACATAATCTATAGAGAAAGAGGACTATAACAATACTATGGTCATTTAGCATTTGTATCCAAAGACATTTTCATAACTGTTCAGCATTCACAGTGACTCATACTGTATATGAATCAATCAAATTCAATCACATTGATTTTAAAAGCCCTTTATCCCTCAGCTGTTGTCACAGAGTACTTTATAGATATCCAGCCTAAAACACCAAAGACCAAACAATGCAGAAGCATCAGTGTAGTGTTTATATTCAGTACATCGGCCCATATATTCAGCATAGTGTATATATTCAATACAGTGACCCATACATTCAGTATATGTAGTGGGACCAGTTGTGTCATATGATAGGCCATCTCCTCTATCTAGGACAAAACGATACCATTACTACCCCCCCATCCTGGTTCTTCCAGGACCCCCATTCCTTGACCTTCGGCAGTCTAGGCCAGGTTATAGTCGCCAGGCCAGAGGCCCCAGCCGGACCCTGGCTCTCAGGTTGTAAGGCATTCCTTCAATATCCCCACAGCATCCGTTGTGGAAATGTGTCTGGGCGGCCACAGCTTAACGGATACTGTTACACACCAAGGGAAAGGTTTGAAATAGCTCAGTGCGACGAGCCAAGTGGTGAGAAGCAGTGAAACAATGGCCAGTGGTGTGAAAAGCAGGAAGTGGGGTTGATAAGTATTACAATGCACTTAAAAGGTTCTAAAGCAATGGCAAAGCATTGAGGATGCTGTGGGAGAAGACTATAATTTGAACACATTTTTGGGAGCCATGATATGCTGGTTAGCATTCTCTTTTCTCTTTGAGGCCTGAGTTTAGGACAACAGTTCTCATTTGACAAGATTATTGCATTGAAAGTTGATACAGTTGTGATTAGGTAAGGCATGGGTAGGCAACCCTGTTCTTGGAGTGCCGCAGGATTTTGCTCCGATTAGGTACCACACCTGACCAACTGAGGTAAAATGGTCAGTTAAATGATTGTCTAAATGCAAAACACCTGGTCATCCAGGTCGGTTAAATCAAAAACATTTGAAGTTCCTACGTCACTCCAGGACAAGAGTTGCCAACCCTTGTAATAAGAACTGGCAGCTCTACATTGGATCATTCAGGTGCGGGTTCAGTTAACTGAGTTTGTTTGGGCAAATAAAATTTAAAAGAATGGCTGACCTGTGCGTCACTGATTGTCTTCATGGTTAGAATGTTCAGCAAAGACGTCATATCTTTCCTCCCACTTTTGAAGATTTAATAAACGAGTTTGCTGATACCGCTAGCTTTGTCATATCCTTCTTTCGTGCACCTGTAGATGCCAGTCCCCTGCACTGCTCCTGGACCAGCCGAGTGACAAGGAGGGAGAGGGCCGGAGAGAGAGGGAGCCCAAGCTGGAGAGGACCAGATCTGCAGGTATGAGTTACTCTTCATCACCAGCACCATCATAAGCATCATGTTTCACCAATATCATTTTCATCATCATTATCAACTGTGCTGTGAAAGAGACTCACTCGCCTGTCAGTAGAAATGCACTTTATCGAATTGGTCAGCTGGAGACAGACAAAACAGAAAGCAATATTAACTGTCATTCTTACAGATTCACGATTGTCATTCACATTAAGTGTTATCAGATGTGTCATGTTGTGATGTCAACAAATGACAAATGTGCTTTCATAGCCTATAACACAAAATAGAATGACCAAATAACTGCCATTCCAATTCATTTTTTGGCATTTCACGAACTGCATTGAAAAAATGCCAGTAATGGCAACTAGGGAAAGAAAAATAAAAAACATTTCTTATTGGACACATTCAGGTAGTCCCTCCCCACTTCAATTGGTTTGGTTCCTAGTGAATATATAATAGTTCCTGACATCAACTCTGGTGGACAATAATCGTAGAAATTGCACCACAAGTATTTTAATGAGAAAATTATATCTAAAAAAAATAAAAAATTCACAAATGGTCTTATTCCTCTTTTGCAGAGGCCAAGTGGCACCATCCCTCCACAAAGATTCTGAACATGAGGGAGAGAAGCCAGCCGAGACCAGGAGCAAAGGACTCCCCCAATAAATACCAACATGTGAGTACTCATACTTGGAAAGAGTTATCTTAATGTTTATTGAGGGTTGCCAGGTTAAATGTAATTTTACACTGTAACGCTTTTTTCTTGTCATGCTGGATTTGGGTTAGCTTGTTACTGCGTCTATGTCATCTCATGCAATACATATGCCTACATTTGAGCATCAATGGAAAGTGTGTCTTGGAACACTTTTTTTTTCAGGACAAAATCAGTTAGTCGTAATACCTTAACCAATCAAATGTTTCATACGAAAGCATTGATGTCATCCAATGACAGAACATCATGGCCATTTGGTGAACGTATCCCATAGGAGTCCCGTCAGTCGATAAAGGCTTTGGTAGACCTAGCTATGCGCTCGCAGAGCACCTTATACCCTACCAGCAACATGCATGGTCTTCGGGGTTTGGACCGCAACACGACACCCTAGACAGATGGGTCGTGATACCGTACGTATAGTCATCTGATCTTTAAGGTCACACCTATAGCAGTAGAGAACGGCTTGGTTACCCATACGGCCCCCAGCTGTAAAAGTGTATTGCAAGTAATGGCGACGCATCGATTCATGTGCGTTGTTTATTTTTCATTAGTGTTACTACAAATGAGGAAGCTTCCCAACAATTGGCCCTGGATAAACAGAAAGAGGGGTAGAATGTACTTGTCTCCCTATGCAGAGCGCATTAAAGTTTCATATGCCCTCCTAACCCATTTGGAATGGCTTGGTTTATGGGATTTTCAATTAATTGCAGCTTCAGGAATTATTTATTTTACTACGGTGTAGTTGAAATGGGACCCAAGTCGGCTATGAATATAGCTCTCTTAACAGGAGTAGGAAGCTCATTGGCTGGATAGCTCTATTAAATCAAAATGCGAATGGTTTAAAGTCCAAACCACATATAGTCTAGCAACAAGAAAATGATGTTTTAACTGAAATGCAGTTTTGGTTTTGTTACACTAAAAGGCCTGTGAAGTGGTACGTTGGTCATTTTCCCACACGACTTGGTGGATTAGATTAGGGTTAGGAGTAGAGTAATTTACTGCTGTAAATACATTGTAACAATGAGTAATTACAATAGTAAATTGTACCAAACATTTCCAGGGCCCCAATTTCAGAATTCTCAAGTTAAGGGGTCAATACATTCTGAACCAGTGAATAAACCCACAATGTGTTTTTCCGATTTTATTTAAGATTTGATTGAATTGTGGTGTAAGGACACACAGCCTATGTATACTAGCTGCCGAATCCTTGTTTCATCAATTCCTCTCAAAGGTCATTGGAGGTCGGAGGGCGAGGTCTTGGATCCTTCAATGCTCTTTCAGAGGAACGGAATGGACGAAGCAAGGATTTAACTGCTAATTTTCAGACACAAATGAATGCTGCTAACCACTAACTGTTGTTGTGTTTTGATCGCCATCTCTTCCCCCAGTCTGGCTCCAGCCACTCCAGCAGCAACACGCTCTCCAGCAATGCCTCCAGCGGCAGCAGCGACGACAAGCGCTTTGGCTCTGGTGACCCCATGGACCCCGATGCCCTGGGCCTCATCTACATCAAGGGCGCGTCTACCGACAGCGGCATCGACACGGCACCTTGCATGCCCCCGCCACCTCCCCCTCTACCTGGCTGCGGCGGAGGTGGTGTACCGGGGGTCTCGGCTGGCCAGCCAGTCCCCCAGAATGCCCGAGGGGAACAGTGGGTGCTGGAGTACCATGGGGCGGGGGGTTACCATGGAGCGGGGACGCCGGAAGGAGGATTGACGTCACAAGGCTATAGCACCCAGGCCACTTCGGCTGGGCACGTAACGGACGGGAGCCTGGGCGACCTGAGTGAGATTTCCTCCATGTCCAGGTAAGGTGTAGCTCCAAATAAAGTTCCCCAAATGACAGATCTAGGATCAGCTTCCACTCTCCCAATCCATTAGTGGGGAAACCGCCAAACTGACCCATGATCAGTGTCTAGGGGAAACATCACCATACACCAAGAGGCTGACTGGATCCCTTTTATCTGACCAATGACCAGCACTTGAATTGTTGACAACGACTCACAGTTACGCAGTAGCAGCATCTGACATGTTATTCTGCTTGATCATCGGCACCTCTTGTAGAATATTCACTCTAAAATGAACCCTGGTACTGGAAAATGTAAATCAGTACTGGTACCTTTTTCATTCTAATTCAACCACAGGCAATGCTCAAACACATCATCAGGCTAAGTAATGTGAGGTCAAACTGCCCATGTTTTCAGTGTCTGTCATTATTGGATGTGAGTTATTTTTGCTCTAGGCATGTACACATTACACATTATCATGATGAGTAAGCAGGGACGGACTAGGACATAAAAACGGCCCTGGATTTTGACGCAGACTGCCCCACCACAACCAGTCCTCGGATACTCCACCGCCTACGGACACACGTAAACACACCAGCCCCTAATACCACCACCTAGCTGCATCACAGCTATTGTACACTAATGCAGTACTATTTTCAGAGTGCTACAGAACACACTGTACGCTGTTAAAGGAGTTCTACAGAACACATACTGAAATTGTCATGATTGAACAACATCCTGTCATCTGAAGCCTAGAATAAAACGGAGAAGATATATAGTAGCTAGAATACTCAGTGAGACAGAGCACTGGCTGGCTAGTTTTCAGAGAGGGCTGGCTGGCTTCACTCTGTCAAAGCAGTAGACAACACTACTACAGACAGCACAGTGAACCAGAAAAAGACACACCAAATTTGGGCGTAAAGAGAATGGTAAGTAAGCAAGTTATAGAAAAATATGTCCTGGCTACCTTATTGGACGAGCAGTTTTCTCAGCAGCTCACTGTCCTCTAGCTTAGCACAACCATTCAGTTGTAATTCATAGTTGTTTTAGCTACAGATTATAAATATAACAACATAGTGGAAGCAATAGGTTTAGTCAGAATTAATCATCATAAAATGTATAAATAAAAGGCAACTGTGCTGTGTCAAAGGCTGCCTTTTCAAGCATTTCACTACACCCGCAATAACATCTGCTAAATATGTGTATGTGACCAATAAAGTTTGATTTGATTTGACTAATGTCAATTGTAGGGCTTCAAACAAACATGAACCTGTTGAATGTAATGTAAAAATGTAGAATTCCGCCTAAATATACATTCCCAAAAGTAATTATTTATCATGAGTGCCAAAAACAATAGCTAGTAATGCCGCATACTCCAAGAAAGATAAAGATCGCACCTTTCTGGTAAAAAATAGTTATAAATTGCCGAGCTGTACTCACTTTTAAAGACACAAGCTCAAGTACATAATAAAAATATGATTAAAATATGAAAGCATATGTTGTTGTTCCTATTCAACAAAAGTTGAGGAATAGGGCTTGAAATTACTATGGCTGGCATGTACATTAATCAAGAAACGGTCTGGCTGGTATCATGTTGCTGGTATAGTTAGTTAGCCTAGTTAGTTTGCCCGATATTGATGTTGTGTTACCCATGTCTCCCTCCCTGCTCTGGATCCCCATTGTCTAGCGCTTCGGCTGCACTGACTTTTGCTGGTGCTAGGCTCACAATCGTCAACTATGCTGTCGCTGTCTTCTTCTGCTAGGCAATGACCCGGGGCTGTGGCATCCTCCTCGGAATGGGCTTACATGCACGTTGACGTTAGCATTGGCACTGTCCCCTAACTTTCCGGACCCACCTTTTGCGTTTCTTTTGTGTGGTGGTGTTACTTTTTCATGTTGATTTGGGAGTTTTCCTGGGTGGACTTCTCTTGATAGATAGCTCAACTTCTCGTGAACGGGAGCCCTTGCTCCTTCTAGTTTTTCTCCACACTCCTTGGTTCACTATCACTCCGACTCTCTGGTTCATTCGTATGCTGTGTTCAGTGAAAGGAAATGTTTGGAACGTTGCAGATGTAAATGTAATAAATAGAGCTGACATGATTCTCTAGTGTTAGCCATTTCGGTGCTCCAGATGGCCAGTCCATTACTGTGAGTAAGGCTAAATAGGTCATTGCTGTGCCTGCACAATAGATTGTTTTATTAATTCACATAGACACTGGGCACATCACATCGATAATGACGCCGCTAAAGTAGCCAGCTAACCTACTTAGCCAGCGACTAAGCAGAAACCACCGTCGTCATCATCACAATCTCCCCACCAGATTCCCAATCCATTAGTCTCGCACGTCCTCTCCAAGTTTGTGCACAGTAGCCTGGAGTCAAGGTTACCTTTCCAGCATTTCATGTCCTTCATTTTTGGATCAGACAGAATGAAACGGTGTAGACAGTTTCCTGCCCAACTCTGCAGTTTCCTGCTGGGCCAGGCTGAGAGGTGACACCAGTACCTCCATTTTGGGGTCAGGTAGATCAGATATAGTCTGCAGTTTCCTGCTAGGCCAGGCTGAGAGGTGACACCAGTACCTCCATTTTGAGGTCAGGTAGACCAGATATAGTCTGCAGTTTCCTGCTGGGCCAGGCTGAGAGGTGACACCAGTACCTCCATTTTGGGGTCAGGTAGACCAGATATAGTCTGCAGTTTCCCGCTGGGCCAGGCTGAGAGGTGACACCAGTACCTCCATTTTGGGGTCAGGGAGACCAGATATAGTCTTCATTTTCATGCTGTGCCAGGCTGAGAGGTGACACCAGTACCTCCATTTTGGGGTCAGGTAGACCAGATATGGTCTTCATTTTCATGCTGTGCCAGGCTGAGCGGTGACATCAGGTTCTCCATTTTAAGTCAGACTGGATGAGCCAAAGTGCAGTTTCCTACCGGAATAAAAGTAACCTCGTCCTCTGGCTATTGTGCCCAGCCTATATAATCCTGGGATATCAACCACTCTAAATTGGCCTTAATGGGAGTGGCCATAGAATTCTATGGGAGTGCTCTACTGAGTAAAGCATTTGTAATTTAATTTTAGCGAATCACCTGACTGCGAGGCGTGGCTCTGTGCTTGTTGTGTGCTAGTATACGGGGGATAGTGAAGGGGAAAGCGTTCTGGGAGATGATTGGTTGGTAGATTAAGCCTATTTAAACCAATGCCTGCGCTGGGATTTTCTCCAGGCTCTCTGTATTGGCTAACAAAGGCTAAGTTTGACGCATTGGTCCACCAGACTCTTTGTGCATTTGGGGTGAAAGTGTCTGGGAACATGATTATGCTAAAAGGTTGATGACCAGTCTGCCATGTTGTGGCAGGCTCACTGTGGCCATGGCATGATCCTGCCTCCCCCCGCAGTGGGAACAATGCAGCATTTAATGAGGTGTGACACATTTGCCCTTCGCTGCCAGCGGCAACAGTGCAGTGTCATCATGCCCCAATTCGTATCACTATGTTGTCTGCATAGGCAGGGTTGGAGTCATAGGAGTTAGGATCAAAACCTGCTCCGAGAACCACACAGCCCATCGTGAGGAGAACCACTGATATGGGTAGCAGGGTTTGGGTCAGTTCAGTTCAGTTCAGGAGGCATAATTATCCCTCCTGATTATCCCCTGACTTTACTGATATAAAATGGACTGATCCCAAACCTTGGATTTTTGCTAGCCACTCATATTTGACGTAATTGGCCAACTGTGATCACATGTTTCTGTCTCGGTTTTCCTAGTGGCTCGCGGCACTCAGGCAGCCCCTCGGAACGTGGTCCTAAGACCTCCACCTCGGTCGACTCCTCCAAAGTCTACATCGTCTCCTCCGGCAGCACGGTGACAGGGGCGGGGCTTAATGATCCCATCCACGCCTGCCAATCACCAGGCAAAGAGTATCTGATTGGCTGGAAGAAAGCCGTGGATGGCTCTCCAATGGAGGATCTGGGCAGGCCAAAAGACTACGGGTGAGAAAATAAGCAGTGTTTTGTGGGGTTGTATTCTTACTTGGACATGTAACTTGCTCCTAGAGCGCTGTCAATATGCTCTATAGCATCATAATAGTTGCCAGTGCCACACATACTTTTTCTCCCTGCCAGACTGACACGATTTCAGCCTCGACTCTACGTAACCCGTTGAAATAAACCCCATCGTCCTATTTTAATAAAGAAGCCACAAGTGCGTATGCGTGTCAACTTTACTAGTACTTCCCTGCTAGCCTTTGGCCAGGTTGACGGTCTTTCTTGGTTAAGTTAACTGAACTGGAAAGAAAGATGGCGAGCTGACGAACTGCCTGCTTTGATTAGTATGGCTTGCCACCTTTTCAACAGGACCAAAGGCCCCCATTTTAGGCAGGTTCTGATCAAAGGGGACAGCCATATTAAAAGTAACCTCTGATTTACTTGATGCTCTGACAGAATCCTCTTGACACATGTCCCATCTTATTGATAAGTAGGAGTTGAAGCAGTGTTCTCGAGTACAGTCTCTCATTTAGCTAGTGTCAAGTGTCCATTGGCTAGTGCAACCTTTTCTGATATTTTCAGTTCACAAAACAGTCTTCGTAGTGGGTAAAGAGACCCCAAAATAAACAGATAATTTGAGATGGGACTGCACATAGATAATACAAAACAAGTTTGGATTGCTGAAGCTTCACTACATGAAAAAAGGTATGTGGAGACCTGCTCGTCGAACATCTCATTCCAAAATCATGGGCGTTAATATGGAGTTGGTCCCCCTTTTGCTGCTATAACAGCCTCCACTCTTCTGGGAAGGCTTTCCACTAGATGTTGGAACATTGCTGCTGGGACTTGCTTCCGAACCATGAAAAACAGCCCCAGACCATAATTCCTCCTCCCCAAACGTTATAATTGGCTCTATGCATTGGGGCAGGTAGCGTTGTCCTGGCATCTACCAAACCCAGATTGGTCCGTCGGACTGCTAGATGGTGAAGCATGATTCATCTAGAACATGTTTCCCCAACTGGCGCCCTGCGAGCATAGCTTCCATCAATTTAATTGTCTGCATAATTTCTAATACCCATTTTTTTTTTTATTGTGAACGCTTTTTTCTTTATTTTTACTATTTTCTACATTGTAGAATAATAGTGAAGACATCAAAACTATGACATAACACATATGGAATCATGTAATAACCAAAAAAGTGTTAAACAAATCAAAATATATTTTACATGTAAGATTCTTCAAGGTAGCCACCCTACACCTTGATTACAGCTTTGCACTTCAAGAGGTAGTCACCTGGAATGCGTTTCAATTAACAGGTGTGCCTTGTTGAAAGTTAATTTATGGAATTAACTGTAATGAACTTATCCTCTGCAGCAGAGGTAACTCTGGGTCTTCCTTTCCTGTGGCGGTCCTCATGAGAGCCAGTTTCATCATAGCGCTTGATGGTTTTTGCGATGGCACTTGAAGAAACTTTCGAAGTTCTTGAAATGTTCCTCATTGACTGACCTTCATGTCTTAAAGCAATGATGGACTGTTGTTTCTCTTTGCTTATTTGAGCTGTTCTTTCCATAATATGGATTTGGTCTTTTACCAAATAGGGCCTTCTTCTGTGTACCCACCCCTACCTTGTCACAACACAACTGATTGTCTCAAACGCATTAAGAAGGAAAGATATTCCACATCCATCGGTGAAGGGTGAGTCATCATTCCAGAGAAAGCATTTCCACTGCTGCAGAGTCCAATGGCGGTGAGCTTTACACCACTCCTGGCGACGCTTTGCATTGTGCATGGTGATCTTAGGCTTGTGTGCGTCTGCTTTGCCATGGAAACCCATTTTATGAAGCTCCAGACAAACCGTTCTTGTGCTGATGTTTCATCCAGAGGCAGTTTGGAGCTCGGTAGTGAGTGTTGCAACCGAGGTTTCAGCACTCGGGGATCCCCTTCTGTGAGCTTGTGTGGCCTACCACTTCGGCTGAGCCGATGTTGCTCCTAGACGTTTCCACTTCACAATAACAGCACTTACAGTTGCCCGGGACAGCTCTAGCAGGAAAGAAATTTGACATCCTATGATGAAAGTTACTGAGCTCTTCAGTAAATGGCTCTTCAGCCATTCGACTGTCAATGTTTGTCTATGGAGATTGCATGGTTGTGTGCTACATTTTTATACACCTGTCAGCAACAACTGTGGCTGAAATAGCCGAATCCACCATTTAAAATGGTGAGTGACCACATACTTTTGTATATATAGTGTAGAAATAGCATTCGTGGATAGTTGTCATTCTTTTGTTGTTATATTATATCATGACAGGTTTCATTGTAATGTTTATAATTGGTGGAGGTTAAGAGTAGAGCAGTATTTTTATCACCACTTTACACAGGCCTCTCTCATCTTTTTAAGTGGGAGAACTTGCACAATTGGTGGCTGACTAAATACTTTTTTGCCCCACTGTATGTAATTCGTTTGTACTATGTATGCAAGAACAAGTAGTTAGTGTACTTACCCCTGTACAGAAACAATTAACACAAAAGTAACTGTTTTATAACATAGTCTGCTTTATAAGGCCAATGTCATTTGAGGTATGACCATATAGCATAACAATTTTGACCGCAATATGCTTGCATATCAGCCATGTATACAGCTTTTGTTTACATCTCAATGTACATTATTTCCCTCCTTTTTTTCACTTGGGGTTTTCTACATCAGTGGAATGGAAGGCGTATTGTCTTTCCTACTAAAGACTCTAACACTGAGATCCTGGTACACTAGCTTTTACTCTGTGTGTTTACCTGGAAACGGCAACTCCCCAAACTAGATGCCCTCCAGTTGAAGCACTGTGATTGAATGGTTCCGGACAGCATATTGTAATAAATTACTCCCCCCTGTTTGTGTGTGTGTGTGTTGATATTCAACTTTCAATAACCCTTTACAGTAGTTCTGGTAGTATACTTATTTCTTATGACCTTGTTGTATTATTTTGTCCTTCCCAAAGAGCAGTGTAATGTGCTGCCTCGTCTTACTTTTGATAGCTTTATGCTTCTATATATGTCTTACTGTTTTCGGTCTTACTGTTCAGTAATGTCCTTACTCTCCCACACGTGTCACTATGCCCCCTCTACCGCACCTTTGTGTGCAAATGACCCCCTATTCCACATGTCGTGCACTGCGTTTGACCAGGAATTTTAGACACCTGTTCTTTGTTCAGGAGAGGCTGCCTTCCTCCTACCCTTGTACAATAGCTTTCACAAGAAACTTCAGTGAAACTGATAAGCTTGTCTCTAATGCATCTCTCTTACCTTTTTTTTTTTTTTGCCCCCAATATACACCCTCTCTCTGCCCGTTTCTCATCCCGATCTCTCTCTTCCCTCCTTTCTCCACCCCACTTTCTCTCTACCCTCACTGTCTCGTTACATTCTCTACCTTACCATCGTTCTTCATTTAACCCCTTTTCACTCATCCCTATCCCTATCTCGATCTCTTTTCTCTCTTCCGCCTCTGTCTTCCCCTCCCTCCCGCTCTCCATTGCATCCCCCATCCTCCCCTGGGGAGCAGGCTGCGGGCCATGCTGGGTACAGACAGCCAGGTCCAGCCCAGCCTGACCAGAGAGGCCTTCCTGAAGATGATGCTGCCCGACAGTCCCCCTGGGGAGGGGGGGCGTGGCAAGGTGAGCCCCTGCTCCCGCTAGTTTTTCTCCACACTCTACTTGGTTCACTAGTTCACTCTACTTGGTTCACTCTGACTCTGTGGTTCATTCGTATGCCTTCTGGGCTGTGTTCAGTTAAAGGAAATGTTTGAACATCGCAGATAGAAATTTAATAAATAGAGCTGACAGCATTATCTAGTGTAGTGTTAGCCATTTCCTCCCCTGACAATGAGTGTCTTGCTTCAATTTCCTTCCCTCCTTCAGTCGGCTCCTTCCTCCGCTTGACATAATCCATTCAGATTGCTTGTGATATTAAAAATCAAGGCCGCCGCCGTTTTCAAATGAACTGAAATTAAAACCAAGGGGGATTATAAGGTGCCAGACTTGGGCTAACCTTTTTCTACCACAGCTTCCCTCCGCCTGTCGAAAGGTTAATTTAGACATCTACCGTTCAATACCACCGGCCTAGCGTCAGAAAAAACCCCACCACTTGATGTAAAGGCTCTTGGGTAATTAGAAGAAGACAATATGGCCAGGAAACAAGGGTGGAGGTAGAATGGGAAGGGGTTGATACAAATGGATTTGATCTGGGAGCTAGCAAGCTGCTCTTCAGTCCTCTTTGTTCACTGATTGAAAATACATCACAGGAAAATGGCTGCCAGCAACATAATAGTCAATAGTCTTGACATACCCTCCTGTAATAAATGGAAGATGCAAGTCTTTCATTATTATCTGATGCCCTGCATTGATACTAACTACTATGCGCAGGGAAGCTATCGTCAGAAAATTGAGGGGAAATTATCGGCTCTCATTTTTGGCACTGTGGTAGACCGAAGTTACTGTTTTGCCAATTTTGTGGAAGATTTAGGCAGTTTTTTTCCTAGTTTAGCACAACCAGTTGGAGCTTGAATCACCTCTTCCGTGGTGCAGCCCTCCAAGATGTAAAATGTCTCAGGATTTTCAGTCACCCTTTTTCCCTCCCTCATTTTCTCCATCCCTTCCCGCAGAGTCTGACTGGTCCTGGCGGCCTCCCCATGTCCCCACGGAGGTCCCTGTACCGGACCCTGTCGGATGAGAGCCTGTGCAGCAGCTACAGGAAAAACCTGTCCCTGGTCAGCTCTCGGAGCTCTCTCCTGGACCAGGCCCTACCCAACGATATCCTGTTCAGCACCCCCACTGAGCCACACCACAGCACCCTGCCACCTCGCGTGAACCTCGGCCACAGCCATGGGGCGCCGCTAAACAAGAGTGAGTGTCTGCCCGTTTAGGGTAGGGGTGGCGTAGTCTCTCGCTAGCTAGGTCTTGTCAGTTGTGAAAACAGAATCTAATAGAACAGCTAATATATACTTTAATCTATATCTGTGGTTGAGAGGTAATAGGGATGGCCAACCTTTCTCCTAGAGAGCTACAGGATGTATATATATTCTTCCATCCCGGCTCGAACTCACCATATTCAGCTAATACCGTCAAGGCCCCTTTTACCTGAAAATCTAAATATGTCCAAACTGTATAGTCAGTGTAAAAGTACCACATGTGCCCTACATTTGATTATGTATTAGGGAAACCCTGGAGTACATTTCATTGATTCAGACATTCATTTAGGAATGGAACACATGTTACGAAATCATTAATGTATCTGCCAAAGATGGAACGCAAACAGGGCAAATGGACAAACGCATTAAATGGACAGTGGACAGCTGCATTCACCTACTCCTGAAAAGCACTTAAAGGCCTACTCTGTGATATTTACAGCCACTTTTATATTTTTCCAGACTCATTCCTCAGCTTTATAGTAAACAAAGTGGCAGCCATTTTGATTTTCAAATTAAGGCCATAGAAATAAAAAATATCTAGCTGCGAGCTCATTGTGGTCAATTAAATGCAAACGCCCTTGCCAGTCTGAAGCTGAACTTGAAGCTGAACTAGACCCATTGTAATAGCTACAGCATATGCCACTTTCAATTTCCCATCTGTCTTGTGCAAACCTATTTAAAAAAAAAGTTTACTCTGTTTATAAGAAACACAGCAAGATATTGGATATTTTTCACTGGGAAAAACATCCCAGTATGTGCTCATTGAGTATGCAAGATATTAACCCTTTCACTGTCTGTCCTTGCGTTCTTTGTTGAAACATTCTACCCACTTGTTGTATTTCGCAATGACACACAGGGGCTGAATACCCCCCCCCCCACACACACACACACCTTGGAGGGTGGAGGTTGTGTGTGTGTGGATATGTAATTGCTGTGTCTTATTCAGATAACCTTAGCTCTATGGGGGTGTGGGGGGCTGCTGTCACACATTTGTATGCCAAGGTTTGTGTGAGTATGTTCTCCAAAGCTGACCCCTGTGGATGTCCCCTAGATGCAGGTGAATTGTCTGTCTGACGGGGGGAAGCTCCCCCTTCGTCTCCGTCCTCTGATCAGCTTTCAACAGACTGACATTGGGGTTTTAAAAAAGTAACCATGTTCTTGGCAGTTTTCCAAGCAGAAGTGCACTTTGAGAGTGTAATATATATTTTTTTTTACATTTTGGGTGGGGGTTTGTCTCGCACAGTCAATTTGGTGCAAATTGAACAGGCTGAATTGTATTTGCTTCAAGGGGAATTCCAGATGTCTCTAAAAATATCTGTTAAGGTGATACAAGTCGTATGGATAACTCTGTGATGTTTGTCTTACGCTGTGGTGGAAAGTGCCTGTCTTTCATTCGTTAAGAGTATCATCTTATTTAAACTCTACTTGTGTTTTTACTGACTTTGAAACCTAAAACCCTGAAATGGAAATCTGCAAGCAGTTTGGGCTTAATATAGGAGCAGGTGTTCCTGTGGAGAATGGATGAGCACTGATGTCTAATTATCGGTAGACAGAAGGGAGAGGGAGAGGGAGAGAGAACCAAATCGGTGAGCTTGTCAGTCACTTATCTAAACCGAAATGTCTCATCTCTACAGATGAGCTGTGGTTCTCTGACAGCTCCCTGGCCGACCGCTGCAAAATGGCTGATGGCAGTCTGATGCCTCTCCCGGAAGTAGTGTCTGGCCTGGACTGGTCCCATCTTGTTGATGCCGCAAGGGCTTTTGAAGGTAAGGACAACGTCTAGATTCGTCATCATCGTTAAACAAAACTGAGTACTTATTCACTGTTTGACCTTTTGATGCCCCCAAAAGCTTTACCCAGCTAACAATTAACTTGGCCTAGAACAGTATGGGATTTTTTTTTGTCAGGCACCCATTTGGTTTTGATGTGAGAACATCAGAAGGGGAATCTTCACATTTGTTAGGAAATTATACGTTTGGACGATGTTCAAAGGAAAATATCCCTTTGGACAGACTTTCTTAAAGCACTTAAAAGCTGGACCAACAAAGGTTATGGGAATGTTATCCTCTGACCGACCATAAACGTTATCTCCCGACCTAGCAGAAATTTTCTGGGAATGCAGAAATGTTAGCTAGGTGTAAGTGGTACCTGATTTAACATTTGCTGCTACCAAGGTTCTTCCTGTCAGGTGTCATACTGTCAAAGGCTGTCAAATCTTTTGTCCCCAGTTCTCATCAGGCTTTCAGTGCTTGAACTGTTACCCTTTTGTTCACTCAGTATTTGTATTTATTATGGATCCCCATTAGCTGCTGCCAACAATTCCTGGCCTTTATTCAGTGTCTAAATCCACTCTGGTCAATTTAGGTATCTAATTTTGGCGTGACTTTCAAAGTGCGAAAAGACCATTATAAAAGTTGTTTTTCTTTTCTCTTAATGTTCAGATGGGATTTCAATGTCCGTCATCCAATTCAAGTCTGCCAAATTCATTTGCTGAAGCGACTTGACATGAATTCAAATTGACCCCCAATATCATCCTGACCCAGTCAAAATCCTCAGTCTCTCCCATTGTCTGTGTCTACCTCAAGGTGCTAATTAGCAGGAAGTGGAAGGAGAGAGAGAGTATTTGGGGACTTGAGAAACTAAGCTTTATGACAATGGAGCGCACAGCAAGGAACCATTTTGCCAATTCGCTCCGTAATTGCACCTCTTGCTTGCACACTTTCTCTGGCAATTATAGCCTAGCTACCTCATCCAACTGTGTTTCTGGTCATCTGGAATTACAGGGTGATGTACTCACAATGTTGTTTTTTCCTGCAAATGGCTTCTGCTTCCTTCATGACCAACAGATGTTTATAGACTGGATGGTTTGGACCCGTTGACCACGTTCTTTTCACCCTGAGCAACGAGGGGCGGGGCCGGGGACATGGATTAGCATCGGGCTGCACAGCAGCCTTCGATTTGTGTAGAAGTCAACACCAGAGAAAAGAGGGGGAACTCATTGTCTTGGAGAGTTGTGTTAGTGTTGACCCTGGCGTTATTATGCTGTGTCGTTTAATTGGCTTGTTTTGTTTCGTGTCGCTCGCTGTGTGCTCTCAAGGCAGTGTTGCTAAGCGCGCAGAGACTCTAGCATGCTAGCCCTCATTAGCATGCTGGGGGAAAAGGGCAGGGTGAGCATTAGTAGCAACAAGCAAGCATTATTTATGTTACCGTAGACCTACGCATACTAGAACAGGACAAATGGTTCACAGTCAAGAGTGCAGCAGAGCAGACACAACACAGACATTCCTCTCTCCTTGTGCATCTCATTCCTCAGTTGTGATTCATATTTATCAATGATAAACTTAACCTCGAGATTTATCTTGGACTGTTTGTCTTCCATATTGAACATTACAGAGAGAATGTCATGGGGTGTTTTAGTTGTTTCCAACTCGCTATAGGCTAGTCTTTTTAAGGAAAAGGAATACCTGGCTCTGTTCTAGATCTCTCTCTTTTACTTTCCCTCTTTTGTGTTCTTTGTTTTCCACTATGATAATCACTTCACCTGTGATTTACTTCAGTCAATGTTGAGACTCAATTAGAACGGAGTGACTGTTAAAAGGAAGAAAGAGGGACGTGTAATTATGGGTGGTTTTCAAAGCGTCAGTCTCTCGCTTGGCTCTCAGAAGCACCTTCGGTGAGACACTTATCTTTAGTGAGAACCACTTTCATCTCTCGTCCCTCTCGCTCTTTACCCCTCTCTCGCAATTCCCTATTTCTCTCTCCCCTCTTCACACTCCTTTAGCGGGAATAATCTTAGCGAGAACAGTTCCCATCCCTTTCCCTTTCTCCCTCCTTTCTGTCATCAAATACCACAGTCCAAGTCCACGTCACCTCTCAACGCCATCCAAATATTGAGAAGACAGATGAAGGTGGGGGATGGTTGGTGCTGCCCTTTCGCAAGAAACTTAACCTCACTTTCCTCAACCTCACTTTCCCCGTCTTTCTAAATTGATATGTGATGCCCACTCGGACATCTGCTAGGCTATTCTGACTTCTCACAAGCTTAGTCTGTTTTTTCTTGTCTTCTTCCCTATCCAGAATTGTCCTATGCTCTCTATCTGGAAGGTAACAATAGTGTGCTGTGCCATGTCAGTTACTAAGGAAGGGTACTGGCTTCTAGTGTTTCTCCACTCGACAACCCATCTGACTGCGCTTTATTGTTCTAGCCCAGTGCTAATGCACTTGATTCAACTTAGCCACGGGCTGTTTGAGTTGTTGACTAGTTGAATCGAGTGTGTTAGTTTTGGTGGGCTAGAACAAAAATGTACAGTCATGTGGGTCTTTACAGCTGGAGTTGAGAATCACTGGCTTATAATGCCTTCGGAAAATATTCAGACCCCTTGACTTTTTACAAATTTTGTTAGGTTACAGCATAAATTAATTAAACAGTTTTTTTCCCTTCATCAATCTACACACAATACCACATAATGACAAAGCAAAAGCAGGTTTAGACATTTTTGAAAATTTATTAAAATAATTAATAAAAACAATTAAATCACATTTACATAAGTATTCAGACCCATTACTCAGTATATTGTTGAACCACTTTTGGCAGCAGTTACAGCCTTGAGTTTTCTTCGATAAAATGCTACAATCTTGTCACACCTGTATTTGGGGAGGTTCTATCATTCTTCTTTGCAGATCCTCTCAAGCTCTGTCAGGTTGGATAGGGAGCGTTGCTGCACAGCTATTTTCAGGTCTCTCCAGAGATGTTCGATCGGGTTCAAGTCCGGGCTCTGGCTGGGCCACTCAAGGACATGCGGAGACTTGTCCTGGAACCACTCCGATGTTGTCTTGGCTGTGTGCATAGGGTCCTGTTGAAAGGTGAACCTTCGCCCCAGTCTGAGGTCCTGAGCGCTCTGGAGCAGGTTTTCATCAAGGCTCTCTCTGTACTTTGCTCCGTTCATCTTTCCCTCGATCCCAACTAGTCTCCCAGTCCCTGATGCTGAAAAACACCACCACAGCATGATGCAGCCACCACCATGCTTCACCGTAGGGATGGTGCCAGGTTCTTCCAGAGGTGACGCTTGGCATTCAGGCCAAAGAGTTCAATCTTGGTTTCATCAGACCAGAGGATCTTGTTTCTCATGGTCTGAGAGTCCATTAGGTGCCTTTTGGCAAACTCCAAGCAGGGTATCATGTGCCTTTAACTGAGGAGTGACTTCCGTCTGGCCACTCTAGTGTAAAGGCCTGATTGGTGGAGTACTGCAGAGATGGTTGTCCTTCTGGAAGGTTCTCCAATCTCCACAGAAGAGCTTTGTCAGAGTGACCTGTCGGGTTCTTGGTCACATCCCTGACCCAGGCCCTTTTCCCCCGATTGCTCAGTTTGACTGGGCGGCCAGCTCTAAGGATAGTCTTGGTGATTCCAAACTTCTTCCATTTTAAGAATGATGGAGGCCACTGTGTTCTTCAATGCTGCAGAAATGTTTTTTGTATCCTTCCCCAGATCTGTGCCTCGACACAATCCTGTCTTGGAGCTCTACGGATAATTATTTCGACCTCATGGCTTGGTTTTTTTCTCTGCCATGCACTGTCAACTGTGGAACCTTATATAGACAGGTGTGTGCCTTTCCAAATCATGTCCAATCAATGGAATTTACCACAGGTAGACTCCAATCAAGTTATAGAAACATCTCAAGGATGATCAATGGAAACGGGATGCAACCGAGCTCAATTTCGAGTCTCATGGCAAAGAGTCTAAATACTTATGCAAATTAGGTATTTCTGTTTTTTTTATTTTGTATACATTTGTAAAAAAAAATGTCTAAACCCGTTTTCACTTTGTCATTGTGGGGTATTGTGTGTAGATTGCTGAGTTTTTGTAAAAAAAAAAAATTAATCCATTTTAAAAGACTGTAACGTAACAAAATGTGGAAACGGTCAAGGGGTCTGAATACAGTCCGAAGGCACTGTGTATTATACTGTGAGTGGGGCCTTAACTGTGTGAAATCCAGTTTGCTCTCATATTTAACCCGCAGCCTGCTTGTGCCCTCTTCACACCCCCCCCCCCCCCCCCGAGAGAGTGGATCCAGGTGGTAAATACAGTGCTGTGAAAAAGTATTTTCCCCCTTACTCATTTTCTCTATTTTTGCATATTGTTGATACTGAATGTTATCAGATCTTAAACCTTTGTCTAATATTAGGTTTTGTTGAAGATCTGATAATGTTCACTATAAAAAAAATATGCAAAAATAGCGAAAATTAGAAAGTAGCTCCATAATTGTTGCTTTTAGGATAGACTCTGGCAAAGGCTTAGGGGTGGGAGCTAACCATAGCACCTCCACAGGATCCATTCTACTCTACATCACTCCCTATTAGTCACGCTCTCCACCTTCATGGTTGCAAGATTGGACTGCTTAAAAGGGCTGCACCAGAATGTGCCTTTCCTTAGAACATTGCTTTTGGAGCATTTAAGCGCTACTGTAGGTTCATTTGCACTGAACGTGGACTGTACACAGTGTGGGTAACTGAACTGTACCTGAGGGATGTGCTGTCTCCTGTTTTCAGGTCTGCAGCTCGACAAGGATACCAGTCGTCTGTGTGATAAAGACTGTCTGAAAGACTCACTAGGTGACATGACATTTTGCTCCGCGAGGCAATCTATTCTTCACTGGAATTCCTTGACTTTTACTACCACTAGTTAGTTACTGGCATTAAAGCTTCTTTCACCTTTACTGTCGTTGGTGCTTTTGCTATTACTGTTATGGGACCTCCACAACTGCTACAAATTTATTTAGTGTTGAAACCAAATCAAATGAGGGTTTTTACGAGCATTTCTGTAACACTACAGCAGCTACTACTACCACTGTACATCTATCACCACCTTCTAGCTGCCTAGTGCCTCTGCCTAGTGCATCTGCCTAGTGCCTCTGCCTAGTGCCTCTGCCTAGTGCCTCTGCCTAGTGCCTCTGCCTAGTGCCTCTGCCTAGTGCCTCTGCCTAGTGCCTCTGCCTGGTGCCTCTGCCTGGTGCCTCTGCCTGGTGCCTCTGCCTAGTGCCTCTGCCTGGTGCCTCTGCCTGGTGCCTCTGCCTGGTGCCTCTGCCTGGTGCCTCTGCCTGGTGCCTCTGCCTAGTGCCTCTGCCTAGTGCCTCTGCCTTGTGCCTCTGCCTAGTGTTACCTCAACCACTTCTTCTGTTGTGATGTTTTCTCCTGCTAACTTTTGTTCCAGCCTTGCACTAACACGCCTGATTAAACTGCTCTCCTCTTCTCATCTGGCATTTCCCAGCAGTTAAGAACATTATTGAAGTTGAGATGTGTGTCATGGTATTTAAAGCTACACTATGCAGAAATCTCTCCGCCATTTCCCGCTTGCTAAAATTCTAATAATTTGACAAATTTCAGTTTGTGACAAAACAAGCGAGTGTAGTGTAGAGAATCAATGTACCATCTAAACTGCTGTGAAATGTATATTCCATAACCAAAAACATTGTACACTGAACAAAAATGTAAAGTCTTGATCCCATGTTTCATGAGCTGAAATAAAAGATCCCAGAAATGTTCCATATGGACAAAAAGTTTATTTCTCTTAAATGTTGTGCAAAGATGTGTTTACATCCATGTTAGTGAGCATTTCTCATTTGCCAAGATAATAAATCCACCTGATAGGTGTGGCATATCAAGAAGCTGATTAAACAGCATGATCATTACACAGGTGCACCTTATGATGGTGTCAATAAAATGGCGCTCTAAAATTACACAACACAATGCCACAGATGTCTCAAGTTTTGAGGGACCATGCAATTGGCATGCTAACTTCAGGAATGTATACCAGAGGTGTTATCAGAGAGTAGAATGTTAATTTCTCCACCATAAGCCGCCTCCAACGTCGTCTTAGAGAAATTGGTAATACGTCCAACCGGCCTCACAACCGCAGACCATTTGTATGGCGTTGTGTGGGCAAGCGGTTTGCTGATATCAACGTTGTGAACAGAGTGCCCCATGGTGGCAGTGGGGTTATGGTATGGGCAGGCATAAGCTACAGACAACCAACGCAAAAGCATTTTATCAATGGCCAATTGAATGCACTGAGAAACCGTTACGAGATCCTGAGGCCCATTGTCGTGCCATTCATCCTCCACCATCACCTGCTGTTTCAGTGAGATAATGCACGGCCCCATGTCATCGGATCTGTACACAATTCCTGGAAGCTGAAAATGTCCCAGTTCTTTCATGGCTTGCATACTCACCAGACATGTATGGGATGCTCAGGATCCACGTGTACAACCACGTGTTCCAGTTCCCGGCAATATCCAGCAACTTCACGCAACCATTGAAGGGGGTGGGACAACATTCCACAGGCCACAATCAACAGCCAGATTAACTCTATGCGAAGGAGATGTGTCGTACTGCATGAGGGAAATGGTGGTCACACCAGATATTGACTGGTTTTCTGATCCATGCCTCTGCCTTTTTTTGTGTCTGTGAAATCTATAGATTAGGACCTAATAATAAAAAATCTTAATGATTTCCTTACATGAAATGTAACTCAGTCAAATATTTGAAATTTTTGAATTGTTGCGTTTGTTTTTGTTGACTGTATTTTCAGCCATTTGAAGCTGGTGTGCAAAACTAACTAAAAGTAGCAAAAAACGAAACGTAAGAATGGGATGCATAGAAATAGAGCACATAGAACAGATCTACCCCCCCACACACAAAAAAATAGTTACCTATTGCGGCTTTAATAGTATTGTGTGTGTGTTTTCTTTAGCAGCGGACCAGGGTTCACTCTGCTCCATGTTGGACGTGGAGCAGGCCCAGCAGGCCATGGAGCTGTCCCGTGAGCTGAGTCGGAAGGTGGCTGCGTCGGAGGCTGCCGCTCTGGAGGCAGGGTAGGTGTACTGCGCCTTTGGGTGGGCCAGGCAGTTAAAGGAGCTTGACTTAGTAGAGAAGGGATTTAGTTATTGAAGGTCTTACATATGCGCATGTTTAACACTACTTGCTGACTGAATGCACTGACAATAGCATGAATGCCGAAATATTGTTCATCCTCCTCTAAAGGAATCACTTTTATGATCAAAAGATTCCGATTACAGGCCCAGTGTAGTCAAAAATGTGATTTTTCCTTCTCTCTCTGTGTGTGTGTGTGTGTGTGTGTGTGTGTGTGTGTGTGTGTGTGTGTGTGTGTGTGTGTGTGTGTGTGTGTGTGTGTGTGTGTGTGTGTGTGTAAAAAAAAATCACATTGTGATTGGAGTAATACTGTGAAATTGTGAAAAATATGATAATGCCTTTCTAGTGTAAGAGCTTTTTGAAAGACTGCCTAAAATTTCTGCCTGTTTTGGTGGGATGGAGTTTTGGCCTGCCTGGTGTCAACACAAATGAGCTAATAGACCAATAAGAAAGAGTTCCAGACCTCTCTGCCAATATCAGCTAGTTGTCAATGTTCTCCTCCCCACTCAGACACTCCTAGCAGTCCTTCTTGGAAAAATGGCTCTTTGCTAAGAAGCTATTTTTGTTTATTTTTGACTATTTTAATTGAAAACAATCACAGCAAGGTGCTTAATTGTAGTAACCAGAAAAGGTTACTAACCATGTAAACATTTTCATAAATGACCTTCACTTCACATAAATGACCTTGAGTGTGGACCTACAACACTATTCACTTAAATATGTTTTAAGTCAGTGACCTGGTCACACCTGAAGTTAGCTAGTAAACAATGCTGTTTTTTGTCTGTAGTTATACTCCACTTCAAAGAGTGGTGTAATTGATGCTGTGTAAAAGCATATACCAATAAAGACAGACATAAAAGAGGTCAAATTCTATAGACTGCTCTATAGACTCGCAAAACATGAAGAAGCCTGTCTCTCTATCTCTATATAGGGATGGTTCTCCTGCTCTGCTCACTGGCAAAGTCATCCAACTGGAAGAGATCCTCAGACAGCTTCAGTCCGACCTGCGAAAGGTATAGTCAACTCCCCCGAAGCACATCAGCAATGTGTCCAGTAAATTGCTTAGCATGTATAACAATAATAACACGGTCATTTAGCTGATTACTTTCATCCAAAGGGATGTGCAGCTAACACGTGAATCAGTATACTACCATGATACACTACAATGGTCTGTACAATTAGCTGTGGTTTTAAAATGTACGCTTCTCTGTTGGTGTGTGTTGTAAATCATACAACCCCAGCGATAACCAGTTGTCATAGTCAGGTGGAATATTGATTGTAAAAGGAAGTTTTGTCAGTCTTTTCAGCAGATAAACAGCAAGAATATGATTTGCTTTCCCATGATGTGGTGACGTCGTCATATAATATGCATCTTTACCTGGCTATAACAGAGACCAGTTGCTTGTAATCTGGTTATATTTTGTATTCTCATTCAGAAAACCAGTGTACAACCAGACAATTATGTCACAATGAAGCCAAATCTGGTCTACTGTGCCAAATGGTGATCATATGTATAGCTAATGTCATCATGCCAGGTTGCGTAATAACGTGTGTGTGTGTGTGTGTGTGTGTTCCCTCTCCACAGGAGCAAGAGGACAAGGCCATGTTGCAGGAGCAGGTCCAGCACTTGCGTCAGGACAACATGCGTCTGCACGAGGAGAGCCAAACGGCAGCCGGCCAGCTCAGGAGGTTCAGCGAATGGTTCCTAAACTCGGTCGACAACAAGAAGCCCTGAGCAACAAAAAAAAACACTGACACACACTGCAACATGGCCGTTAACTCCACATTATCTGAGCCAGTGGCATGTCAAGAGGGACGATGTCTACAGTGATTCAAAATGAATAGCCATCGCATGAGTGCGAGAAGTTGCGAGTTAATAGCGTGCTAGCGTGCTAATGCTAGTAGCATTGTTTTGTAATCAAAACAACAACATGAATTAGTGTAAATATACCAAGGGGACAGGGGAGGGTAAAGGGATACATTTATAGAAGGTTAAAATAAAGGGGGGGAAGGGAAGAATGCTTCAGATCTCATGTTTTTTGGATATTTGGTTATAGGAAGGAACATGTGAATAAAAAAAAACAAATGAATGTAACTTATGTGAAATCTATATTATTTTGTCGAATAAGGCAAGTGTAAACTTATCGGTTCCCTCAGTAAACAACAATGAAAAGAAGTTCTCCCAAATAAATTTACTTAACTTTACCTTGACTTTTAATGCATTATATAATAACCAGGAAATAACTAAGGTGTTACAAGGTTCTTGTATAAGTTTTGTAAATACTCCACTTTTGAACAAAAAAATGAAATTGTCCTAGCAATAAATATGGTGATAGTCACAAAACTGTTATTAATGGTTAGCACTGATTGTGGTGTTGTCGAAATTGCGGTTGTATTGGATTACTTGGAAGTGTTTATTTTGCAGGAACAAAAACGTGCCTGACTTTAACCAGTGGTGTATGGATACTGTAGTCTTTTCTGTTGTTGTAGTCCCTCATCCTTTTCCAACCCCACGCCTTGTCCACCACTCTCACTAATGATGTCTACCATGATTTTATGACCTTTTTCTTTTTGCCACAGAGAAAAGTATTCTTATGCAGTCGATCCTGAACACTTGCAGGTACATAAGGTACCACCAAGTGTACGAATTATGTATTTTCAATGCCAAAGTGTGTTTGATGTTCTTTGTACAGTACTTTAGAGAAAGTGTCTTGTATTTAACACTCTTTATTTAAATTTACCCTCCAAATTGTTTATTTTAATATTGAGTATTTTGATCCTTTCTGCACTAAAACAATTAATGGCTCCTTATTGGCAATGTCGTCTGTATAGTTGGCAAGAGATGAGATATAAATACTATATACTTATAAAGGGTTATTTCTGGGAAGCCCAACGTTTGGATGCTGCTAGAATACAGCCTGTTGTTTTGTAAGCCTTTCTTTCTTTGTAAGATGTTTTGTTAAAGATGGGACAAAAGGTTTGCTTTTTTTAATAAATGTAGGATGTTGGAAAAACAAAATGGACTCAACAGTGACATTTAATTCCAGCGACAACGTTTGTGAGTATTAAGGTATTTTTTTTGGTAATGCTTCCGTGTTGATTTGCAGACAAATGATGTCTTAAACAGACATCCTATAGTATGCCCCTGACTATAATCAGTGCTACACACTGTTTGATAAGTGGCATGCAGTTGTTTAGAGTATTGAATTATGGGTAACACTTGTACAGGGATCATATCTTCGGCACAATTGGGAATCCGCGTAGTGCCTTCCTTTTTTATAGGTCAGGCCATTATTCAAAACAGCTCCTCTCTCCAAAGGATCTAGCAAAAGTGATGCCTGGCTGGCTGGAAACGGGTATTCTGGAGTGTAGCACACGATCATCAAATCTTGTTAGACCCAGATGGGCCGGCAGTGTCCACAAGCATCACCTAGATAAACCTTTTGAATTATTCATGGCTTGGAAGAAATATCATTATTATACTTTCGCAATAGAATTTTCAGATCTGGATCCTGGAGCCATGTTAAACTAATAAAAAATATATATTTGCCCCAAAATGATGGTACTGCAAAGTATTTGGCTCAGAGGTCTCTGAGGAGTAGGGCTATTAGCTCTTATGGCAAGGTGACACAAGTGAAATTTTGCTCAGTACAAATAGCTGTCAAACTTGTGTCTTGTACTGGAGAATTCACACGATAGTAATCGGACTATAATTGTTTTTATTCCTTTTCGGTTAGACTTAACATATTGGAAAGTCTTGTGTGTTGAGAAATCAGAGCATAGTATTTTCCTAAAACCTCACACAACCAAACTAGTCTCTTATGAAAACCTTGAATACATTCTGAAAACAAGGCCTAGATTTGGTCGACACCAGTTTACCTCTTAAGGATCTCTACAGATCGGTGTCCCACCCTCGCGACGGTTGAGCTAATGTGCGCTAGTGCAATTAGCATGAGGTTGTAAGTAACAAGAACATTTCCCAGGACATAGACGTATCGGATATTGGTAGAAAGCTTAAATTATTAATCTAACTGCACTGTCCAATTTACAGTAGCTATTACAGTGAAAGAATACCATGCTATTGTTTGAAAAATTATTAATAAACCAATTAGGCACATTTGGGCAGCCTTGATACAACATTTTGAACAGTTCTTTGGACCAGTCTAAAACTTTGCACATACTGCTGCCATCTAGTGGCCAACATCTAAATTGCACCTGGGCTGGAATAATAAATTATGGCCTTTCTCTTGCATTTCAAAGATGGTACAAAAAAAAAAAAATGTATTAACTTTTATGTTATATCTATGTTATATTCTCCTACATTAATTTCACATTTCCACAAACTTCAAAGTGTTTCCTCTCAAAGGGTATCAAGAATTTGCATGTCCTTGCTTCAGGTCCTGAGCGGTTAGATTTGGGTATGTCATTTTGGTGAAAATTTTAAAAAGGGGTGGATCCCTATCATGTCCAACTAAGAAGGCAACATACTCTCATTGTGTCCAACAGATGAGCCATTATGTATGGCAGATTGAGAACATTCCCATCCCTTAGGGACAATAACCTGTGGTATGGTGGGGAAGTCTGTACAGATATCAGCCCAGCCTGTCTACAACAGTAGGCCTATGTCCCAGATGCCTCTCCTGCAGCCCCCAGCCACCCAATTTAGGTCCCATTACCTCACATCTCTCCACATCAAATCAAACTTTATTTGCCACGTGCCGAATACAAGTGTAGACTTTACAGTGAAATGCTTACTTACAAGCCCTTAACCACCAGTGCAGTTCAAGAATAAGAAAATATTTACTAAGTAGGCCAAAATAAAAAGTAACAATAAGAATAATAACGAGGCTATATACAGGGGGCACCGGTACCGAGTCAGTGTGCGGGGGTACAGTTTAGTTGAGGTAATCTGTACATGTAGGTGGGGAGAAGTGACTATGCATAGGTAACAAGCAGCAGTGTACAAGGGGGGGTCAATGTTAATTGTCCGGTGGCGATTTTCATAAATTGTTCAGCAGTCCAATGGCTTGGGGGTAGAAGCTGTTGAGTAGCCTTTTGGTCCTAGACTTGGCGCTCTGGAACCGCTTGCCGTGCGGTGGCAGAGAAAACAGTCTATAACTTGGGTGACTGGAGTCAATTTTATGGGCTTTCCTCTGACACCACCTATTATTTAGGTCCTGGATGGCAGGTAGCTTGGCCCCAGTGATGTACTGGGCCATTTGCACTACCCTCTGTAGCGCCTTACAGTCAGATGTCGAGCAGTTGCCATACCAGGCGGTGATGCAACCAGTGCTCTCGATGGTGCAGCTGTAGAACCTGTTGAGGATCCGGGGACCAATGCCAAATCTTTTCAGTCTCCCAAGGGGGAAAAGTTTTTGGCGTGCCCTCTTCACGACTGTCTTGGTATGTTTGGACCATGATAGTTCGATGGTGATGCGGACACCAAGGAACTTGAAACTCTCAACCTGCTCCACTACAGCCCCGTCGATGTTAAAGGGGGCCTGTCCGGCCTGCCTTTTCTTGTAGTCCACGATCAGCTCCTTTGCCTTGCTCACATTGAGGGGAAGGTTGTTGTCCTGGCACCAGACTGCCAGTTCTCTGACCTCCTCCATATAGGCTGTCTCATCGTTGTCGGTCATGGTTGTGTCGTCAGCAAACTTAATGATGGTGTTGGAGTCGTGTTTGGCCACGAGTCGTGGGTGAACAGGGAATACAGGAGGGGACTAAGTACACACCCCTGTGGGGCCCCAGTGTCAAGGATCAGCATAGCAGATGTGTTGTTGCCTACTCTTACCACCTGGGGGTGGCCCGTCAAAGTCCAGGATCCAGTTACAGAGGGAAGTGTTTAGTCCCTGAGTCCTTAGCTTAGTGATGAGCTTTGTGGGCACTATGGTGTTGAACGCTGAGCTGTAGTCAATGAACAGCATTCTCACATAGGTGTTCCTTTTGTCCAGGTGAGAAAGGGCAGTGTGGAGTGCGATTGAGATTGTGTCATCTATGGATCTGTTGGGGCGGTGTGTAAATTGGAGAGGGTCTATGGTGTCCGGGAGAATGCTGTTGATGTGAGCCATGCCCAGCCTTTCAAAGCACTTCATGGCTACCGATGTGAGTGCCACGGGGCGGTAATCATTTAGGCAGGTTACCTTCACTTCCTTGGGCACAGGGACTATGGTGGTCTACTTGAAACATGTAGGTATAACAGACTCGGTTAGGAGAGGTTGAAAATGTCAGTGAAGACACTTGACAGTTGGTTTGCGCATGCTTTGAGTACACGTCCTGGTAATCCGTCTGGCGCAGCGGATTTGTGATTGTTAATCTGTTTGAAGGTTTTGTTCACATCGGCTGCCGAGAGTGGTATCACACAGTCATCCATAACAGCTGGTGCTCTTGTGCATGCTTCAGTGTTGTTTGCCTCGAAGCGAGCATAAAATGCATTTAGCTCATCTGGTAGGCTCGCGTCACTGGGCAGCTCGTGTCTGGGTTTCCCTTTGTAGTCCGTAATAGTTTTCAAGCCCTGCCACATCCGACGAGCATCAGAGCCGGTGTAGGAGGATTCAATCTTAATCCTGTATTGACGCTTTGTTGTTTGATGGTTCGTCTGAGGACATAGCAGGATTTCTTATAAGCGTCTAGATTAGTGTCCCACTCCAGCCTTTAGCTTGATGCGGATGTTGTCTGTAATCCATGGCTTCTGGTTGGGATATGTACGTACAGTCACTGTGGGGACGACGTCATCGATGCACTTATTGATGAAGCCGATGACTGAGGTATTCCTCAATGCCATTGGATGAATCCCAGAACATATTCCAGTCTGTGCTATCAAAACAGTCCTGTAGTGTAGCATCCATGTCATCTGACCACTTCCGTATTGAGCGAGTCACTGGTACTTCCTGATTTCGTTTTTGCTTGTAAGCAGGAATCAGGAAGATAGTATTATGGTCAGATTTGCCAAATGGAGGGCGGAGAAGAGCTTTGTATGCATCTCTGTGTGTGGAGTAAAGGTGGTCCAGGATTTTTTCCCCCCTGGTTGCACGTGACATGCTCTATATTGTCCGTTTCTTCATTCAGCCACATCTCAGTGAAACATAAGATGTTACAGTTTTTAATGTCCCGTTGGTAGGATCATCTTAATTAATAGTACGTCATCAATTTTATTTTCCAACAATTGCATGTTAGCAAGGAGAATGGGAGTTTGCTCGCTCACCTCTGGATTCTCAGAAGGATGCCTGATCTGCATCCTCTTTTCTGGCGTCTTTTCTTCATGCAAAAGGCATGGATCTGGGCCTGTTCCAGGCAAAGCAGGATATCCTTCTCGTCGGATTCATTAAAGGAAAAAGTTTATTCCAGTCCGCGGTGAGTAATCGCTTTTCTGATATCCAGAAGTTATTTTCGATCATAAGAGACAATGGCAGCAACATTGTGTACACAATAGGTTTAAAAAAAATAAGTTACACAAAACACACAAAAAATAACAAAATTGCACAATTGGTTGGCAGAATGTAAAACCTCAGCAGTGTTCTTTGGTGCCATCTTCTCTGTCATATGGTTTGACCACATATGTAAAAAGTGGAGGAACCGAGAGAGACACACACCCACTCACACATGCAATTGGGAGCAGACACACACGCATGCACGTCGTTGAAGTCCAGGAGGAGTAGCAAGGTTTGGTTGGAGATGAAAAAGAGAGTTAAAAAAATGAGTGCCCGAGAGAAACAAAAACAGAAGGACAGGAGGAGAAGAGCGATCAAACAGGAGAGGCATCCTGCAAGTAGGGGAAGACAAATGGGCCAGTGGAATAGTTCGAAGTTAGCTTTTTTTTAAAGATCAATGGAAGAAAAATTGGATGGATGGAGTGCTGAATATTGAATGGAGCTCCATTGTCACCCCCTTTACTCTAGCTCATGTTTCACCTTCCATTTCAAAACCCCAGCGTTCTCCTCAGTGGAGCACTTTGGTGGTTGCGTGGGAAACGGATAGAGCACCTGCCGCATGACAAAGTGCTTTTAGGATGAGAGCCCCGACCCGAGAAGTGTGACACAAAATGAGAAGATGCTGTGTCCCATCCTTCCCAATGATCCCATGTTTTGAACGAAGAGTTGACTTAATGGAACAACACTTTACAAAGATGCTTGCGAAGCACAAGGCACGCTAAATCCCGAACAGAAGCGTTCAACCAAAGGGAAAAAGAAAGCTATGCAATGTTGTAAGTGCCGGAGTTTGTCATGGAGAGGGATCTATAATTCATAGGTTCGATGACCTGATTTCATGAAAAAAATGCTGCTAGAGAGGGAAAAAAGATCAATGCATTGGTATTTTTCGCTGAGTTCTACACACAATGGAAAGCAGGAAGTGTAGAGAAAGATCGGAGACCTATATGGCTCGGGGTTAAAAATGCAAATTGTGCAATGGTTTCAGCTGTGGTGCCCCAAAGGTTTGGGCTTTCTAGGCCAGAGTGTATTCTCAGCAGTGAGCTTTAGGTCAATAATAATAATCATGGGAATGCAATGGTAATTTGAAGCATATTGCTGTGTATGTGACCGACCGTGTATCGAAGCTTAATCTAAGCATCATTAGGGCTCCATCAACGTTGCTTTTCACTGTGCAGTCCTTTCAAATAAGTTGGAACATTGTTTCTCCCCCGAACTAATCAAGGGCTTGATGATAAGTTGAGTGGTTGGAACAGTTCAAATGGGATAAAACAGAACAAGTTAAATGTGCAACCTTTCGGGTACACAAGGACCAGGATTGAAAAACGTTGATGTCTTATCTTCTCAGAAAATCGCAAAGCCAACAGAGGTTTAGGGCAGGCCAGACTCATGAAAAGGTTCAGGCAAAGTCACATCTCCCGACGGTCCTACAGGGAGAGTTCAGCAGCTCTACTACCAAGGTTAGCCATGTTGACAGTTTGGTCCGGTGCCCTGAATGAAAAGTTCCCGACGCTATCTGTCAGTAGAGTTGTGAAGAGTTCTTAATTGATTACATATACATAACGGAGTCCATAAGCACAGATGAAGGATATCAAGGATCTGGAAATATTCTGGATGGAGGTGTAATATCCCTCCCAATGTGTTCTCCAATCTCATAAAACATTTTAGAAAACGGCTCAGTGTTAGGAGGGTGCTGCAGTATTGATAATAGGGGGTACAATCAATTTGACCCAGTCTTTTTGAGATATGTTATATTACTTGATTAACAGAATATATTTCTCTGATCAATTATATTAGTATATAATAATATAGTTTAGCAGTTTATGGATTAAGTGCCTTACTCAATGGCATAACGGCAGTAGGTGGCACCTCACTCCCGCCAGATTGTTCCCCGTCAACCCTTTGTTTCCTGGCCTGCCTGAGGCTACTGCCTCATATAAAATGAAATACATGTTGGTCCCACTTTAAACAAAGTATAATTTTATATAGCACACATAAAGATAAAGGCTTCATAGGCACTACAACAAGGCTTCACAAATCTTCTATAAGCCTATGTCATACTCTATAAATTGTGTATAAAGGGTACATAACAATTCCCGCAGTATGGTGAATTGCCAAATCTAACATTCTACAGCATTCATAGGGTATGACATAGGCTTATAGATGACTTGTGAAGCATTTATGTAGTGCTTATGAAGCCGTACTCCGTTTAAAGTGGCACCCATATTTTCAATAAAGTGTTTAAAGTCGCTAATAGACTTATGTTGTGAGCTATACATGCATGTGATCACGACTTGAACAAAAGCATCAACTCCATCTGCTCTGAGTTGTTGTACTTTGACTTTCCCACAGGATGTATCACCATAGAAACGCAGCATTCCTTTTATAATCGGCACTAGAACACATAAAAAGAATATGGCTTCTACTGTGGCATCAATGCATTGAAAACTGTCAGCGTCTCTCACAACCACAATACCGGTCCACACATGGCGACAATCCAATCAAGACAGCCACAGGTCCAGATGTCAATGTCTCTGTGTACAGTACATATTTCTATCTATTTTTCTGCATAGGTTATCTAAGCATAGGTCTTTACCTGTTCAATTGTCATTTAAATTAATGATCCACATTGATTATTTAACAACGTTTATGCCCTTAGTAGTTTAGTACAGCTGCCACACTGATATATAATATCATAACCCAAGAATTAAAGCAATTTTGTTATTTTCTAAAGTCTAGCAACCTTGCCAGCAAGCATGCCAGCTAAGATACATAGACAAGCTACTCTTAACTGGATTGATAGCCTGAAATGGCTTGGTAGCTAGTATTGAGATTGGGAGATTGGGAACCTATCTACCTGGCTAGTTAAAATTGCGAGGTATTTCAGAGAAACACCAAAACGGTTTTATTTATTCATCAAAAAGGAATCAATAGGCTAACATAGCTTGATCAATTTCATTTACAAACGTACCTCCTGGAAGTCCTGCCCATCACTGGCAGCTAAAATCAAATCAAATGCTGTGTGTGTTACTCAACACTCTCTCTCCCCCTCCACTGATGATAGTGTATGCACACATTAGAGAATCTAGTGTCCTGCCTAGCATACCTTTGCTCCGTGGTGCACCTTGGAAGAAACCCTGACAGATCTTATTTTTATAAATAATTGTGATCAAACGTGGGCTTAAAAATTATGTTTAGTAATTAATTTAACATCTGAAAAATTAAGAAACAGGACAAATCTGAGCGGCATGACACCACTGGGTGTGCTGCAATTCCACATCAGCCAGTGGGTTTTGTAATCGACACCATTTATGTGTGACGGAGAGTGGATGTCTTTGTCTCCTCTGGACTGTAGAAATAGAAGGCTTATAATAAAGCCCCGTGGTGATACCGCCTGTTCCATCTGTTTTTTTTTTCCTGCTGAAAACATCTGGGCCCGAATTCACATAATACTTCTTAAGAAAAAACCCAAGAAGCGTCTGGTCTCTGCTTTTCTCTAGCATCTGTATCCAGAGTTATTCCTTAGTTTGCATTGTTAAGGCAGAAGATAAGGAGATTACTTTTTCCACATTTTGTTGTGTTACAGCCTGAATTTAAAAGATTTTATATTTTTAGTTTTTTTTCCAACACACAATAACCCATAATGTCCAAGTGGAATTATGTTTTTCAAAAATGAAAAGCTGAAATGCTGTTATGGCAAGCCTAAATAAGTTCAGGAGTAAACATTTTCTTAACAAGTTACAAAATATGTTGCATGGACTCTGTATAGACCAGGGAGGTTTTCCAATGCCTTGCAAAGAAGGGCATGGGTACAACAAAAATCAGACATTGAATATCCCTTTGAGCATGGTGAAGTTATTCATTACTCTTTGGATGGTGTATCAACTTAAAGTGAAATAAAGGTTAAATAAAATTACAATATAAAATCAATATACCCAGTCAATACAAAGATACAGGCGTCCTTCCTAACTCAGTTGCCGGAGAGGAAGGAAACCTCTCAGGGATTTCACCATGAGGCCATGGGTGACCCTTAAAACAGTTATGGAGTTTAATGGCTGTAGTAGGAAAAAACTGAGGATGGGTCAACAATATTGCTGTTACTCTACAATACTAACCTAATTGACAGAGTGAAAAGGAGGCTTGTAAAGAATACCATTTTGGCGAAGTGTTATGTTTGTGGCAAATGCAATACAACACATTACTGGCTGCCAGTTTCCATATTTCCAAGCATAGTGGTGGCTGCATCATGTATGCTTGTAATCTTTAAGGACTGGGGAATTTTCTAGGATAAAAATGAAATGGAATGGAGCTAAGCACAGGCATAATCCTAGAGGAAACCTGGTTCATTCTGCTTTCCTCCAGACACTGGGAGATGAATTCACCTTTCAGCAGGACAGTAACGTAAAACACAAGGCCAAATCTTCACTGGAGTTGTTTACAAAGAAGACAGTGAATGTTCCTGAATGGCCGAGTTACAGATTTGAATTAAATCTTCTTGAAAATCTATGGAAAGATCTGAAATTGGTTGTCTAGCAATAATCAACAAAAAGTTTGAAAAGAATAATGGGCAAATGTTGCACAATCCAGCTCTTAGAGACTTACCCAGAAAGACTCACATCTGTAATCGCTGCCAAAAGTCATCTACAAAGTATTGACTCAGGGGTGTGAATTCATGTGTAAATGAGATATTTCTGTATTTAATTTTCAATAAATTAACAAAAATGTCTAAAAACAGTTTTTCATTACAGTTTATCATTATGGGATATTGTGAGAGAAAAAAATATTGAATCCATTTTGAATTCAGGCTGTAACATAATAAAATGTGGAAGAAGTCAAGGGGTATGAATACTTTCTGAAGGCAGTGTATGTGACAGTGTCACGCCCTGACCTTAGTTATCTTTGTTTTCTTTATTATTTGGTTAGGTCAGGGTGTGGCAACGGTGGTTTGTGTAGTTTTTGTATTGTCTAGGGTTTTTTGTATGTTTATGGGTTTTTATCTAGTCTAGGTTTTTATATGTCTATGGTTGCCTACGATGTCTATGGTTGCCAACGCTAAACAGAGGCAGCTGTTTATTGTTGTCTCTGATTGGGGACCATATTTAGGAAGCCATATTCCTTGGATAATTTGTGGGTTGTTATTCTACGTTTAGTTGCCTGTTCTGCACTAGCCATATTGCTTCACGGTTCATTTTGTTTGTTTAAGTGTTCTTCGTAAAAGAAGAATGTATTCATCTCACGCTGCGCCTTCATCTCATCGTTATGACGAACGTGACAGAATAACCCACCAAACCAGGACCAAGCAGCGTGAGAGGGAGGAACAGCGTTTGGTGGAAAAATGGACCTGGGACGAAAGACTGGACGGCAAAGGATCCTGGACGTAGGAGGATATTTTGCCAGGAGAGGATCGCCTACCATGGAGGCAGGTGGAAACAACGCAGGATGAACGGCAAGGACTCAGTGTAAAGAAGGGGGGCGGCGTCCAGAACCAGAGCCGCCACCGAGGTTAGATGCCCACCCAGACCCTCCCATATAGGTTTAGGTTTGCGGCCGGTAGTCCGCACCTTTCGGGGGGGTACTTTCACGCCCTGACCTTAGTTATCTTTGTTTTCTTCATTATTTTGCTTAGATCAGGGTGTGACGAGGGTAGGTTTTGTATTGTCTAGGCGTTTTTGTATGTCTAGGCGTTTTTATATGTCTATGGTTGTCTAGATTGGTTCCCAATCAGAGGCAGCTGTTTATCGTTTTCTCTGATTGGGGACCATATTTAGGTAGCCATATTCCTTGGGTATTTTGTGGGTTATTGTCTGTGTAGTTGCATGTCAGCACTAGTGTTTATAGCGTCACGTTTTTTTTGTTATTTTGTTTAAGCGTTTTTCGTTTTAATAAAATAATGTATTCATCTCACGCTGCGCCTTGGTCTCATCGTTATGACGAACGTGACAGACAGTGCCATTCTGTTGCCCCGTATGTTGGTTAAATCTGTTTAGTTTTAGCTTTTGCATAGTTTATATTTCATTGCCTAAATTTAAAAAAAATGGCACGGTGGGATTTGACCTCACAACCCCGAAGAGACTAGAGCAGTGCTATTCAAAGCCGAGGGTCGCAATCTCACTAAACTACAGTGAAGTTAAAAATTAAATAATTAAGAGTAATAATTAAGATTATGCCTGTGATCGTTGTATGGGTCAATATACAAACTTTTTCAGAAAGATAACTTTTTTTGAAAATGTATTTATTGACAGATTTCACAGTTGTATCATTAGATCATTAGAGTCATGAGACATTCTTGGGGGAAAAAATTGGGTCTCCAGAAAATCTGTTGGAAAAAATGTGGTCCCCTCTGAAAAAGTTTGAATACCAAACCCACATGAAAAATATTAAGTTAATTAAAGAATACTATAGTAAACTGTAGTGTACTGTATAATACTATACTCCACACTGTAGTATCCCTTGATCATGTTTAGTACTTACTATATAATTTTGCAGTAAACTATAGAATATTTTACTCCACCCTGTAGTATTCCTTGATTGTGTAGTGCTGACTATAGATTTTTTTGGATACTGTAGAACAGTGGTTCCCAAACTTTTTATAGTTCCGTACACCTTCAAACATTCAACCTCCAGCTGCGTACCCCCTCTATAGCACCAGGGTCAGCGCACTCTCAAATGTTTTTTATGCCATCATTGTAAGCCTGCCACACACACACTATACGATACATTTATTAAACATAAGAATGAGTGTGAGTTTTTGTCACAACCCGGCTCGTGGGAAGCGACAAAGAGCTCTTATAGGACCAGGGCACAAATAATAATAATCAATCATTTTGCTCGTTATTTAGCCTTCTTACATATAAAACATTATTTGTTCATCAAAAATTATGAGTAACTCACCACAGGTAAATGAGAAGGGTGTGCTTGAAAGGATGCATCTAACTCTGCAATGTTGGGTTGTATTGGAGAGCGGCTCAGTCTTAAGTCATTCATCACAGAGTCATCCACACAGTCATCCACACAGTCTGTGCCTGTATTTAGTTTTCATGCTAGTGAGGGCAGAGAATCTACTCTCACATAGATACGTGGTTGCAAAGGGCATCAGTGTCTTAACAGCGCGATTTGCCAAGGCAAGAAACTCTGAGCACAGCCCCATCCAGAAATCTCAGTGGCTTCTGATTAAATTCAATTTTCACAGAATCGCTTGTTGCAATTTCGATGAGGCTCTCTTGTTCGGTAAGTGGACTGGAGGCAGGGCATGTAAGGGAAAACGAATCCAATTGTTTGTGTCGTCAGTTTTGGGAAAGTGCCTGCGTAGTTGCGCACCCAGCTCACTCAGGTGCTTCGCTATATCACATTTGGCATTGTCCGTAAGCTTGAGTTCATTTGCACCCCAATAAAATCATACAATGATGGAAATACCTGTGTGTTGTCTTTGTTAATGCAGGCAGAAAAGAGCTCCAACTTCTTAATCATAGCCTCAATTTTGTCCCGCGGAGAGTCCCTGTAATCCTAGATTCAGATCATTCAGGCAAGAAAAAACATCACCCAGACAGGCCAGTCGTGTGAGAAACTCGTCATCATGCAAGCGGTCAGACAAGTGAAAATTATGGTTAGTAAAGAAAACTTTAAGCTCGTCTCAAAAAAAAAAAAACGGGTCAATACTTTGCCCCTTGATAACAAGCTTTACATGGTCGCTGCCCATGCATAGTGCAGAAAATATATACGAGAGTTCAGGGGCCTTGCTTTAATTAACAAAGTTAGCCATTTTGACTGTAATGTCCAAAACGTATTTCAAGCTGTCAGGCATTCCCTAGGCAGCAAGAGCCTCTTGGTGGATGCTGCAGTGTACCCAAGTGGCGTTGAGAGCAACTGCTTGCACACGCGTTACCACTCCACTATGTCTCCCTGTCATGGCTTTTGCGCCATCAGTACAGATACCAACACATATTGACCAACAAAGTCCATTTGATGTCACAAAGCTGTTCGGTACTTTAAAAATATCCTCTCATGTTGTCCTGGTTTCCAGTGGTTTGCAGAAGAGGCTGTCTTTCTTAATTGACCCCATAAATATAACGAACATATACCAGGATCTGTGCCAGGCCTAATGCTTAGTGAAACTGTGTTTGATGAAGGCATTGTCTGCATATTTTTTGGGGCCTTTTCCCACAGCATTGTCCCAGCTACAGTGGGGAGAACAAGTATTTGATACACTGCCGATTTTGCAGGTTTTCCTACTAACAAAGCATGTAGAGGTCTGTAATTTTTATCATAGGTACCACTTCAACTGTGAGAGACAGAATCTAAAACAAAAATCCAGAAAATCAAATTGAATGATTTTTAAGTAATTAATTTGCATTTTATTCCATGACATAAGTATTTGATACATCCGAAAAGCAGAACTTAATATTTGGTACAGAAACCTTTGTTTGCAATTACAGAGATCATACATTTCCTGTAGTTTTTGGCCCACTCCTCCATACAGACCTTCTCCAGATCCTTCAGGTTTCGGGGCTGTCGCTGGGCAATACGGACTTTCAGCTCCCTCCAAAGATTTTCTATTGGGTTCAGGTCTGGAGACTGGCTAGGCCACTCCAGGACCTTGAGATGCTTCTTACGGAGCCACTCCTTATTTGCCCTGGCTGTGTGTTTTGGGTCGTTGTCATATTGGAAGACCCAGCCATGACCCATCTTCAATGCTCTTACTGAGGGAAGGAGGTTGTTGGCCAAGATCTCGCGATACATGGCCCCATCCATCCTCCCCTCAATACGGTGCAGTCTTCCTTTCCCCTTTGCAGAAAAGCATCCCCAAAGAATGATGTTTCCACCTCCATGCTTCACCGTTGGGAAGATGTTCTTGGGGTTGTACTCATCCTTTTTCTTCCTCCAAACACGGCGAGTGGAGTTTAGATCAAAAAGCTATATTTTTGTCTCATCAGACCACATGACCTTCTCCCATTCCTCCTCTGGATTATCCAGATGGTCATTGGCAAACTTCAGACAGGCCTGGACTGGCTTGAGCAGGGGGACCTTGCGTGCGCTGCAGGATTTTAATACATGACGGCGTAGTGTGTTACTAATGGTTTTCTTTGAGACTGTGGTCCCAGCTCTCTTTAGGTCATTGACCAGGTCCTGCCGTGTAGTTCTGGGCTGATCCCTCACCTTCCTCATGATCATTGATGCCCCACGAGGTGAGATCTTGCACGGAGCCCCAGACCGAGGGTGATTGACCGTCATCTTGAACTTCTTCCATTTTCTAATAATTGCGCCAACAGTTGTTGCCTTCTCACCAAGCTACTTGCCTATTGTCCTGTAGCCCATCCCAACCTTGTGCAGGTCTACAATTTATCCCTGATGTCCTTACACAGCTCTCTGGTCTTGGCCATTGTGGAGAGGTTGGAGCCTGTTTGATTGAGTGTGTGGACAGGTTTCTTTTATACAGGTAACGAGTTCAAACAGGTGCAGTTAATACAGGTAATGCGTGGAGAACAGGAGGGCTAAAAAAATAACAGGTCTGTGAGAGCCGGAATTCTTACTGGTTGGTGGGTGATCAAATACTTATGTCATGCAATAAAATGCAAATTAATTACTTAAAAATCATACAATGTGATTTTCTGGATTTTAGTTTTAGATTCCGTCTCTCACAGTTGAAGTGTACCTATGATAAAAATTACAGACCTCTACATGCTTTGTAAGTAGGGAAAACCTGCAAAATCGGCAGTTCTCCCCACTGTATATCCACGGCAGGAGGAAGAATTAAGCCCTCCACAATACTACTGTGCTTGCCTGTCCTAGCCACTCGGTAGTTCACCATATAAGATGCCCCTTCTTATTAATGGTATCTGTTGCTTTTATACATCTTACTACTCAAGTCTTCTTTAATCTCGATCAAAAAAGTCTGGTGGCTTATTTTTCAAACTGTCATATTCCTTTTCTAAATGTCTGCGCAAGAGTGAAAGTTTCCCGTGAGAGAGTAACAGTTAATGTAATTGGATGTTAATTATTTGACCAGGCTACCTGTATTTGACTTGTTTTGTTATTTCGCTGAACACTAGGTTTAATTTGATTTTTGACAGTGAAATGAGGCTCCTCAGGTGAGAAAAAAACCTCACCTAAATGTATAGCCCCATTGGAAAATATAAATGTACTGTTTGAAAATGTGAAGAATAAAACATTTTTAAAAAAATGTAAAAGTGAATCACATTTTAATTTGGCGTACCCCCGATGGCATTGCGTGTAGTTTGGGAATACCCCTGTTTGGAAATACCTGCTCTAAACTATTCATTCAGACTCCAGTACTACCTACCTTTAGTTTTTGTCTAGTAGGTTTCCTCAAGGAGAAAGCCTCCACTTCTATGTCAAATATAAAGCAAAAACACTAGGGTAAATGCTGCAGTAATTTCCACAAAAACACTACAGTAAATGTTATAGTATACTACATTCATGGCCGCAAAAACAGCAGATTTTTTGCTCCTGCTGCGTTAGGTTCCGTTCAACATTAGCTTCTTATTTCATCCTTCTAGCAGGCTAAGTAATACTAGCCAGAGCCCTTCAACATTACTGCAATAGAAGTCTCTGTTGGCAGCTAGCCTCCTGACTGATATATCGTTAACCCTCCTGCTGGGTTCCGGTCAAATTGGGCCGATTTTCAAGTTTTCTCTCTGAAAAATGTAGTTCATTTAATCTGATTGTCATAAGGTTCCGTGACTGTGATCACACAAAATTCATTTTGACGATTTTCATTATATTTTGGGTGTTTTATTTTACTTTTGTACGCCTGTGGTGTTCCTGGTCAAAAATGATCTGTCATTAGAAATTAATAGGTGAAACTACAATTAGCATGTAAAATTTTGTTCAGGCACATGCCCATTCATCAGCTGGACACACTTCTTCTCCCAGACCCCCACATGCATGTGTGTTTGAGCACACACACACCTCACTCCCCTTCTTGGCTTCCATGGCAAACCCCACGGGAACCTGTCCCCAATAGAATCTTTCCCCCACGGGAACGACACCTGTTGGCATTCCCACAAACAATCGCAACATTGTTTCAATAATATATGAAACCTTTCTCGCAGCTCTGGTATATAACGCTTTTTTGAGGCCTTGCTCACAATTAATTCTGTGGCAGCACAATGACCAAACGATATACTGTATGTGAGGCTCTTTGATCATGACACTGGTGAGGAGGAGAGTCCTTTAACACAAAGTAGTCTGTGATAAATAGCGCATTATGTTTCATCTGAGTATTTGTTATAGTCAAAAATGAGCTCAGGTCAATGAGGCCTACAGACCATAAATAGCAAATAGAAGTTTAAAACTTGTAATGTTCACAAGAACTTAAGGTGATACAAAGATCTAACACAACATTAGGTGATAATGTATGTATTATTATGATTTATGGACCAGGAACACAGAATTAAATAACATGAAACGAACACAACAGGAGAGTTAAGCTACTATTTACCAGTTGTGCACTCATTCTCCGAGAGTCAGTTTTTGTTTGTTTGGGGGATGTCTGTAGACACCGCATGAGTCACAGGATGGTTACAAATGGCCTTTTGTCTGGTATCTCGCCAACACATTGTCAACTGGGTCTTTCGTTGCCTACTTGAGCCGACTACGAGTTGGGTTAGTAAGTTTCTCCTCTCAGGCCCTCGGTCATTATCCATACCCGAACCATCTCCACCCTGGTACCTCCTGGCACACAAACACCAACTCATGCTATGGAATACAGTCTTTAGGTTTTTATCACAGAAGGCATCGTAAATCCACTGTCGGCCTCAAGAGGCCCAACTCCGAAGACCACGCACAGATGAGAGTGTTCTAAAAACCATATTCTACTCCATAAAACAACCATTTGATGTAGTCACGGCGCCGCTGATAATGGTTAACAACTTTGCATTGTTGAAACAAGCAGCAGACTTGAAACAAATAGTCTGCCAATTTTCAAGTGCAAACAGTGAGGGATGCAAAGTGGCAATCTAACTCACCAGAGGAGTCTGACTGTAACTTTGTTTGTCATATCCTGCGGGTGACCTGGTTACTGTGCCAACAAATCATGTAATCGGCAATGAAGTTGCCACAAAGACAAGGCCGTCTTCTCATATCCCCTGAGCATTGTGTCGGTATACAGCACAAAACACAACATCCACTTCCCTTACACACGCACACATCCACAGGGCTAGATTTACAAGGCATTTGCATTGCTACACATGGATTTCAGAGAGGAATACAACATACAGTGAAAGGCTGAAAGAATTGAATGCGGAGAAGTCACACCGCCTTGCAGAAACATTTCAGACGCATTTCATTCACAGGAAACTCACATTTGCTAATGCCTTCTGTCATGTAATGTCATAGCGTCATGTATACATTAGGAACAACTTCTTAATATTGACTTGCACCCCCTTTGCCCTCAAATTTGATTTGATTTGACTCGCCGATCAGTCTGTCATGGAAAGAGCAGGTGTTCCTAATGTTTTGCACCATCAGTTTATATGTGCCATTTAGCATACGCTTTTATCCAAAGTGACTTACAGTCATGCGTGCACTATCCTGGCATAGCAAGCACCATGCTCTACCAACTGCGCTACAGAGGTTTCAAACTATTCCAAAACCACTTACTCTGTGTACCAGAGTGGCCTTATTCAGCCTGTAAGGCTTCTTATCTAATTTCATGGTTCACCAATGTGTCATCGAAGCTGGCCTTTTTAGGAATGGTTACGTTTGCCCATTTGTTTTTTTTTAACAGGAAACATAATTTTTAGTGCTCCGTATGAGGAGAGTTTTGTCCACCCCCAACGCTTCTTTTCAAAGGGCTCTGATACATTCCACTTTAGGCTTCACTAAACTACAGGCTTTTGACATATAATTTGTACTGCACATCCTTAACTTATTCATGAAAATTCATTTGGCTTTTTGCAAAACAGCTCAATACACTGACCACTGTTCAAGGGATTTTAGGCTAACTGTAATGTTTCATTACATCGCTCACAAGCAATTGGAGTAGTAAATGAAATAGGTTTTGACGGATGGCTTGATTGCCTTCTGCAGCCTAGCCTTTTGCAGCCTAGCCAATTCTTGTTTTAAGCCTATCCCAAACCTTGACCCTTATGTTAACCATTCGGAGTTGTCTAAACTTAACCTTAAACAATTTTACGTTTGCAAAAACTTTGAATTTTGATGTTTGAGAATCATGGGTGAACGTCTAATTGTGACCTGAGACCGTGAGAGAGAGTTGGAAATAAAACAGAATGCATGAGTGTAAGTGCAGGAATGTAAATATTCAATGCTTTGACTCTACTATGTTACTTAACGATGATAGCTCCATGAATCTCTAAAACAATCAGAGATGATTCCTGCTGGCAGGCAGCACTGCCGCAGGAGATGGTTGGTTGGAAGGAGACATGTTGGATGGCTGCGGTTGAGGGAATGGGTTTGGGGTGAGGCTCACTTCTTTTTGTTTCCCTTCATTTACATGCTACATTTATAATTACCTTTAACTCTGTAACATGATCAAAGGGATCAATACTTTGTAGTTATGTAAAAAAAAAAAAAAAAAAGATCTGTGTTTTTTGGGGGGGGGAGCCCAAATGTGTATATATACAGTTTATGTAAATTAAAGAATGGAAAATACAATATGAACTGAATATAGAATTATATGTATGTGTATATCGTACCTGCAACCCCCCCCCCCCCCTCCCCCCAACGTGTTCTCACACAAAAAAATTGCCTGTAGTTGTTGGAATACTCGAGGAATAAAGGTGATGACAGCGCAACTAACCTGCTGTGTTACATATTTCAAGACCTTCACAATCTGAAACTGGTTCAGATTCCTCTGTGAGATGATGTTGACCACATGTTTGATTCTCAATAATACAGGCTCCTCAATAATACAGGCTCCTCACGTACAGGCGCATCCCAGTTATCTACAGTGCCATAGTCACTAATGCCTCAACTCCGGAGGATTCTGATCCCATGATCACAGTAACAGGCCACATTTAGAGGCCACACGTATTTACAGTATTAACAAATGACATGTGACAAGCACAGTAAATGATCCCATTCCTGTGTTGTCATGTTTTGACCATGTGTCTCTGTCACCTCCATCAGTAAACCGTGGGCCACATGAACTGGCCCAGGCAAAGAACTGTGTGAATAGTGATTCATGCTTTGTGATTCATCCAAGATAAGTGGATAAATCATGTTATATATTTTTGAGTGGATCATCTCTTTAATGCTCGCCAAGAACCAATGTAGCTGGAACCCTGCTTTCATGGTTCTGTAGAATGTTCTATAGCGAGGTAAAATTAAAATAATTGTTTCTAAGGCCATTTCCCCTCAACATATACTGTAGATTGAATTAGATGGAACTGATGGAATGGTGCGATATAGAATATTGATGCTTCGAGAGTGAGCGATAGAAATCCTCATGAAGGAAAAGGAGTGATGGAAAATGTACACTGAGTGTTCAAAACATTAAGAACACCTGCTCTTTCCATGACACAGACTGCCAGGTGAATCCGGGTGAAGGCTATTATCCTTTAATGGTGATTGATGTCACTTGTTAAATCCGCTTCAATCAGTGTAGATTGAAGGGGAGGAGACAGGTTGAAGAAGGATTTTTAAGTTTTTAGACAATTGAGACATGGATTGTGTGTGTGCCTTCCAGAGGGTGAATGGGAAAGACAACATATTTAAGGGCCTTTGAATTGAGTATGGTAGTAGGTGCCATGGTTTATCACACTCAACAGTTTCCCGTGTGTATTAAGCACAGGAGGTTGGTGGCACCTTAATTGGGGGAGCACATTTTGAATCAGTTGTCCTCGTAATAGAAACCATGCTAGTATAAAACCATGCTAATATGTCTAATTTCATTTCCCATGTCCAATGATAACCATGCTGTGGTTTAGAACATTGATTTATGACTTCATTTTTTACATAGCTCTTACTACTGAATGTTAAAGAGACACATCATTAGTGTATCTCAAGCACCACCAGTGTCAACATTATGTGAAAGAATTTAGAAAATCATCATTGTCAAATGTGTAGACACTGGTATGATGCTGGAGATATTACATTTGTGTTAAATATTGTGTCCCTTTAACTCTTTTTTTTTTATTTTTTTATCTTTCCAAACTTGATTTGTTCCTTTGCAGGTCTTTAGCGTAAGCGCTCTCTCTTCTTAATATTTTGGTAGAAAAAAAGTACTCCCATTTGTCAAATCCAATACATGTAACAACTTCAAACAAACAGCTTGGCAAAGGTCATTGGCCAAGAGCAAGAAACTTTTGAAGGCCAGCGCAGCACAGTGATTCTTCGAGCTGTCTGTGTACAACAAAACAAATACATTTCCAGCCTTGTCACGAAGCACCACAAAGCATTGACAGATAACCATCCTAAAAATAACTGGGAGAGAGACAGAACATAGAAAAATGGACTGGAGAGCTCGCTCTCTCTCTCTCTCTCTCTCTCTCTCTCTCTCTCTCTCTCTCTCTCTCTCTCTCTCTCTCTCTCTCTCTCTCTCTCTCTCTAGGAGAAACATGGGGGTCAGTTGTAGCTGTTATTTTTAGAGGGTTGATGATGCACCTTTAGGAAGATAAATGGTCTCTACTTCTGGTCTTAGTTGACAAGTACAAGGTTGATGAGGAAAACGTCTCCCACCAAGGGGAGGTAGGCACACTCACACGCACACACACATTTACTCTCATAGGGCCTATACTGGGCTCTGGTAAGGGGTCTAAGAATGCTGTCTTTAGTGCCTGGAGGAACTGAGATGCCCCTATGCCGTCTAACCTGCCAATCAAAGGAGCCACAGGCCTTGTTTCAGCCGCCAGTCTCCTGTCTGTTCCAATAATTTCTCCTCAAAGACATCAACCTGTCTCTGTGTTTCTTGTTGGAACTCCTCTCCCATGGTCTGCCGTCGTCATGTTTATCTTTTCTTCTTTTTCAGTGAATCCGTATTTAATTTTAAGAATTTGTGCCATTTTGTAAAGATCCTATGAGAAATATTGGAGACCTACTGATATTGTCAAAGTAATTCTGTAGGATAGTGGCTGGAGAATACAATGACAAAATAAAAAACTGCTCCAGTGTTACAGTTTGTTTCTCACTCACTAAAAAAGACCCTCTCTCTTTCCATTCTCCAAAAGACTGGCCCAACATTTTTAAAACAGACGTGCATGGGCAGCACAACCAAAGGACAAATTTAAGCGACCCTTTTTTGCCCTAAGGCACTGGTTGCTATCCAGTTAGGAACATAGCATGGCTGCCACTCACAGTTGCCATGGGATCGATATGTAATGTTGCTTCCTTCCATTTCCTCATACTGCCTCTGTTTATTGTGCAACTGGCATTACGACCGGCTCAGCAGGACCCCGCAATGGCTTCCTTTTTTAGGATGCTCCCCTCTTGCATTCTCCTTTGTAAACTTGTCATTCCCTGGTCCGGTTGATGAGGAGAAATAAAATAACATTTCTTTATTTTGCTGTCGCAAAGCAGAGGAGAGAAATGGCCTTTGGGTGACACTGCGGTTTTCCTCCGACTGAGCATCCTGGTTCGTTTGCATATGGGTTTTGTTAATCTGTCAGAGTTTGTGTGGAGATTGTGGAAAAAAATGTTCTCTGTCTTTCCCTTCAGTTTAGATTCTTGTGAGATGTGGGTAGACCTCTGTTTGCTTTGTGGAGGTCATTTGCATGGCGCAAATTAGCATAAACAAACGTACTGTAATGTCTGAATAGGCAGGCATGGGAAAGAGGTAGTGTCGGCGGGTTTTCCGTCTCTATGGATCCATTTTATAGCAATGCATTAATTCTTTGTCAGATTATTCTGAATGTGTGATCATTCGTGTTTGTTTACATTTTATTACATGGAATATTAATTCATTCAGTCTGGTCCCTTCTGATGCTTCTGCCAGTGGTGGAAAAAGTACCCAATTGTCATACTTTAGTAAAAGTAAAGATACCTTATCAGAAAATTACTCAAGTAAAAGTGAGTCACCCAGTGAAATACTACTTGAGTAAAAGTCTTAAAGTATTTGATTTAAATGTACGTAAGTATCAAAAGTAGATGTAATCGCTACAATATACTTAAGTATATTAAAGTAAAGTACAGATACTTTACACCACACAAGTACTTTACACCACACATGACAACAATAGTCGATTTATGAAATGTCCTAATGTAACGGAGGGGGCATGTGGAGCCACTCTCATGTGATAAGTAAACTTGCCTATAACCTGGAGAATTCCATTAGCTCAGTAAGGTAACACAGTTTTGTGGCATACAGCACACCCCGGTTCTAATCCAGTCGGTCACACTGAGTTATCATATTGATTAGAGTGAGAATATGGGCCCAAGTAGTGTGCAACCCTAGATTGAGACATAGATACATCTGTCTGTTTGGCTTTGCAGCAGCATTGGAATTAACATTCCAACAATTATATATGAACACTGCAAAGCCAAAACTGTTAAAACGACACATTGTAGCGGTGGGAGTCTTTTTTTGACACAGCATGAATACATTATCCACACTTACGCAGTGTATCCAACCGAAAAGAAAACTACAGGTGCATGCCAAGAACAACAATTGTGTGTGTTTGTGTGTGTGTATGTTTGTGCACTTGTCTGCGCGTGTGTGTGCACCTGTCTGCGCGTGTGTGTGCGTGTGTGCGCGTGTGTGCATGTGTGTGTGCGTGCGTGCGTGTGTGCGTATACTGAGTACTGAGCAGCACCATTAGGACATTGCCTCTAGACATTTGTGTACTTGCTACAAGATGTGTGTAGGCAGGCACCCATCTTAGCCACCCTCCCGTCGAGAGGCATTGGCTTGAGTGAGACCAGGTTGTCTCACACTCATTTACAGCCAAACATAGTGTGGTTGCTCCAGGGACCCCATCTGTAGAGGACTAGATGCATATAGAGTAGAATAGAATATAGAATAGTAATATAGATTAGGAAGTTTGGACACACCTACTCATTCAAGGGGTTTTCTTTATTATTACTACATTGTATAATAATAGTGAAGACATCAAAACTATGAAATAACACATATGGAATCATGTAGTAACAAAAAAGTGTTAAACAAATCAAAAATATATTTTATATTAGAGATTCTTCAAAATAGCCACCCTTTGCTGTGATGACAGCTTTGCACACCCTTGGCATTCTCTCAACCAGCTTCACCTGGAATGCTTTTCCAAAAGTCTTGGAGTTCCCACATATGCTGAGCACTTGTTGGCTGCTTTTTCCTCACTCTGCGGTCCAATTCATTCAAACCATCTCAATTGGGTTGAGGGTGGGTGATTGTGGAGGCCAGGTCATCTGATGCAGCACTCCACCGCTCTCCTTCTTGGTTAATTAGCCCTTACACAGGCTGGTTGCGTGTTGGGTCATTGTCCTGTTGAAAAATAAATGACAGTCCCACTAAGCGCAAACCAGATGGGAGGCATGTCTCTGCAGAATGCTGTGGTAGCCATGCTGGTTAACTGTGCCTTGAATTCTAAATAAATCACAGACAGTGTCACCAGCAAAGCACCCCCACACCATCACACCTCCTCCACGCTTCACGGTGGGAATCACATATGCGGAGATCATCCGTTCACCTACTCGGTGTCTCATAAAGACACAGCGGTTGTAACCAAAATCAAAAATGTTTACTCATCAGACCAATGGACAGATTTAAACCGGTCTAATGTCTTGGCCCAAGTAAGTCTCTTCATCTCATTGGTGTCCTTTAGTAGTGACTTCTTTGCAGCAATTTGACTATGAAGGACTGATTCACACAGTCTCCTCTGAACAGTTGATGTTGAGATGTGTCTATTACTTGAACTCTGTGAAGCATTTATTTGGGCTGCAATATGAGGTGCAGTTAACTCAAATTAACTTATCCTCTGCAAAATAGGTAACTCTGGGTCTTCCTTTCCTGTGGTGGTCCTCATGAGAGCCAGTTTCATCATAGCTCTTGATGGTTTTTGCGACTGAACTTGAAGAAAGTTCTTGAAATGTTCCTCATTGACTGACCATGTCTTAAAGTAATGATGAACTGTCATTTCTCTTTGCTTATTTGAGCTGTTCTTGCCATAATATGGACTTGGTCTTTTACCAAATAGGGTTATCTTCTGTATACCACCCCTACCTTGCCACAACACAACTGATTGGTTCAAACACATTAAGAAGGAAAGAAATTCCACAATTAACATTTAACAAGGCACACCTGTTAATTGAAATGCATTCCAGGTGACTACCTCACTTTTTTGGTTACTACATGGTTCCATGTGTGTTATTTCATAGTTTTGATTTCTTCACTATTATTCTACTATGTAAATTGTAAAAATAAAGAAAAACGCTTGAATGAGTAGATGTGTCCAAACTTTTGACTGGTACTGTACAGTAATCACATGAAAAAACAGGGAATTTCCTGTTAGTTTTTTGCATGTAGTCGTTGCATGTTAGAAAATACACCACACAATTAAATATGTAATACACACCAAAGACACAGAAGACAAAGAGTTAGAGCAGAGTAAGTGGCAAGCCTTCTTACAGAATATTACCCAACTAACCCTCACTAACCCTTAGAGACAAATTGAATAAACCATATAAGCTCCAAGGAAGAGGGCTACACTATGCAGAAGGACAGAGAGATAGCGTCCCAAAATGGCACCCTATTCCCTTTATAGTGCACTCCTTTAGACCAGGGCCCATAGCGCTCTCATCAAAAGTAGCACACTTTATAGGGAATAAGGTGTCAGGTGGCATGCACACAGAGCTATGTCAAGTGGTTTCAATACATTTCACATAGAATACTAGATGAGCTGCATGCTATTATTTATACATACAGTAGGCAATCATTGGCCAGTAGTTGGCTATTTTTCTTGAAGTTGCTCATCTACCGAGGCAACTTTTATTCTGAAAACAGAAAATCAGCCCATACTGTACTTACTATGTACTATGTATTTTTTCCAGTTGGAATAGAGGCCTAGTTATCATTATGGTGTTACCAATACTGTGCTGTACATTGGTGAGGGCGATGCCATGCGGTCCTGTGTGGCTCAGTTGGTAGCTTATGGCACTTTCAATGCCAGGGTTGTGGGTTCACTACAGTAAGTTGCTCTGAATAAGTGTGTCTGTAAAATGTAAAAAAATTGTAAAAAAAGACTTATGATGAATCATATGACTCATTTGTTAGTTGGGGAAGAAGCAGGTGGGCTGATCTAATGATGACGTTAATGTTTCATGAACATGCCTGGAGGAAATGTCCTCTATGTGGAAAAGTAGAACTTTTCCATCTCAAGGGCTGTTGTATGAATCTGCTCTAATGTTGTCCTATTCAATTGCATGCAGGTGCCATCTGCAGTACTAAGAACTCTGTGGTGATATATATAGGCTTGTTATAGGCTTGTGTTACCGACACAGATATTCTACCATTGGGACTTACTACATCCTAAACACTTTCACTCTATACAGTAGTAGGTCATTGAAATCGTATGCCTATGCTTATGCTTTCAAAGAGCGACAAGGCCAAGCTTGAATTAGCTGGCGATGCATAGCAATAAAATCACTCAAGTTTTACATCAGGTAATTAATAACTTGATTAGAGGTGACTCCAAGAGGTCAGTACCAATGACAAGTCAATAAGCTACACCATGACCCCAATGAAATATATAAATGACTTTTGGAGGAAGAAAATGACCTTTGCTTGCAGCATATTGTAGCACATACAACATAAGAGATGTTTATATTAACAACGTCTGATTATTGCTTATCAGTGCTAATTCAATATGTTGTCATTAAAAGATCAAGACACTGACAAAAACAAATACACATTCTTACTCAGTCCCTACAGCCTTGAGAAGGAGGTGGTGAAATGGCCCCATCTCCATTGCTGGAACGAGCAGACACCTTATTGATAGAGTCAGAGTGACCCCTTCTGGCATTGAGACAATTAGTCGGCCATGACAGGGGGTCCCATAGGGGCTTACACACCCAGCACTGTTAGCCAGCTAGCTAAGACAAACCAATGAACAAGGAACTTGACGCCAAGGACATTAAGAAGTGGAGGGAGCCTCATTGTTGCCGTGTGTCCCAATATGGATGAAGGAGGATGAAGTAAGTAACGAACAATGAATAGTAGGATGTCTTGGAAATCAACTCAGCACAAAATAAACAATAGCATCTGTATTTTCAGCATACAAATGGATACAAACTCTGTTTCAATAGGCATGACGCCCCTGACACACACCACACCTTACCTTACGCAAATGGTTCTAGCGAGATTGATATGGAATGTGTCTCTTCTCTGTAGTCAGTGAGAGTAGGGCTGCCGGATGGAGGATTGCTCTCTTGGAGATGCCCCCTGCCTCCTTGCTACTGCTTTTTGCCTAATGGCTGGACGTTATGCAGACGTTCTCCTCGGGGTGATCTGCCTGTGTCCTTGGGATATTGTCCGCATCGCATCTCGTATGTAGGTCAGGCTGTCTTCAGCTGTTGTCAGGCAGTCTCTCTCTCTGACACATTTTCCAGGGCATATAACTCATGTCCTTCCCTAAGTGCTTCAGTGTACTAGAAGATAGTACTAAAGACATTCCTCAGGGATCTGTTCATTGTCTTCTGATGTTCCTTTAGTGTTCCCCTATGATCCAAGGAGAACAAAACACCCTCCTGCAACCTATTGTCTCACATGTTAATTTGGGCACTACCAACAGGCATTAAGCTGTTTGATGTCTTATAGATTTTTTCGCTGTAGATATATTTTTGTTTGCCCTTTAGATTAAATGTATTGCTCTGGGGTTTGTTTGTGCTTATTTGTGCTTATCCCTGAGCATGGCACTGACTTCGTCGTAGGCTACTATGTAAAATCTACAAGTCGGATTACAGAGCCTTGCGGTATACACCCAAACATGTTAGCAGTGGGTGTTAGATGCCATACCAACCAGCACACAGTACATGAACTTAACATTGTCGAGGAGATCAACGTGCAAGACCACCTTGGTGGCGTTTCAGTTTTTTTTGTTTGTTGAGTTGTGCTGTGCAGATTAGACATTGTGTGATCTGATCATTTCTACCGAGTGATGTCAGAAAAGACCACCTGAAACAGCACCCTATCCTACCTTCTATTAGCAATGCATTCACCTGGGAGATCACACGACTGAAAAGCATGGAATTAGCGCCCATGCACCAAAACAGAAGTATCCCCCTGTAAAGGATGCGTGTTGGTGGCATGGAAGTCAGGCGCTGGAGAAAGAACTTGGTATAAACGGAGTCATTTAAGAAGTGCTGACAAAACTCCAAAAAACTAAATATACTAAATAACAACACATCACTTGCACATCACTTGCACATCACTTACAATCAAACAAACAATCTCTGACAAGGACATGAGGGGAAACAGAGGGTTAAATACACAACATGTAATTGATGGGATTGGAACCAGGTGTGAAGGAAGACCAGACAAAACCAATGAAAAATGAAAAATGGATCAGTGATGGCTAGGTCGGTGACGTCGACCGCCGAACACCGCCCGAACAAGGAGAGGGACCGACTTCGGCGGAAGTCGTGACATTCCCAGTCCGCATGATGTACACTTATGTAATGCATAGGCTTCTATGGATTATTTCACTTATATCACAATGGGTCAGAAGTTTACATTAACTAAGTTGACTGTGCCTTTAAACAGCAAATTATGTCATTGTTTTAGAGGCTTCTGATAGGCTAATTGACATCATTTGAGTCAATTGGAGGTGCACCTGTGGATGTATTTCAAGGCCTACCTTCATACTCAGTGCCTCTTTGCTTGACATCATGGGAAAATCAAAAGAAATCAGCCAAGACCTCAGAAAAAAATTGTGAACCTTCACAAGTCTGATTCATCCTTGGGAGCAATTTCCAAACGTCTGAAGGTACCACGTTCATCTGTACAAACAATAGTACGCAAGTATAAACACCATGGGACCACGCAGCAATCATACCGCTCAGGAAGGAGATGCATTCTGTCTCCTAGAGATGAACGTACTGTGGTGCGAAAAGTGCAAATGAATCCCAGAACAACAGCAAAGGACCTTGTGAAGATGCTAGAGGAAACGGGTACAAAAGTATCTATATTCACAGTAAAATTAGTTCTACCTGAAACATTTGACCCAGTTTAAACAATTTAATGGCAATGCTACCAAATACTAATAGAGTGTATGTAAACGTCTGACCCACTGGGAATGTGATGAAAGAAATAAAAGCTCAAATAAATAATTCTCTCTACTATTATTTCACATTCTTAAAATTAAGTGGTGATCCTAACTGACCTAAGACTGGGAATTTTTACTAGGATTAAATGTCAGGAATTGTGAAACTGAGTTTAAATGTATTTGACTAAGGTGTATGTAAACGTCTGACTTCAACTGTATTACAAATGACATGATTCTATGAAACTATCCATGTAAAACAAGGGGGAATCATCAATATATAGACTGCTTATACAACACTGATCCTGTGGTTGATGAGGTCACGCCTAGGTTAAGCCAGGGTTAGGGATAGAATGAAAGATTATGACGCCCTTGCTCACAGCTTGTACATTATTAAATCACATGGTTTTAAAGGCTTACTTTGTGATCATTTTAAATGCTCTTCATAGCATATCAAATGCTGGGGCTGCCATTTTATTGTTACAAGTTAAGGAATGGGTCTGTGCAGCTCTAATAGGATATTATTACTCCAATCATAGTGTGTTGCTCAGCTTTTTAATGCAATATCGTTAAGTGAGGTTGCTTTTATTTTCTGCTACAACTAATGGATATAATCAAAATATATCATATAGCTACACCTATTCCAAGAGCCCGAGGTTATGCTGCTTATTGTAAACTGTTCTTTCAACTGACAGCTGTGGTGGACTGGGACATGCATATGGGGATCCTACTGGCATTGGTGGCATTCTGTATGTACTTCCAGGTTTTAAATAAAAAACTAAGTTGACCTCTGATCTATGGCAGGCCAAAATGAAAAGGATAAGCCGAATAAAGGGTTTGTTTTATGACACTGAAATCATCTAACATTTAAAGACTAACCTATTATTCTGATACACCCCCCCCCCAGCTAAATTAAGTCTGCTAAATGTGGTAATAAGATAACAGGCTCGGATTTCAACTTGGGTAACCTTGTTTGATACAAATGTATGCAGCTTTTGGTGTGTGTGTGTACGTACGTGTCTAAGGGTGTGCTAGCACCATCTGTGCCTGCTTTCTCTAACCCTCTCGTGCTGAAATCATTGTCCTTGGCATTTGGAGCATCTTATGCAGACAGATCCCTGCACCCTATTCCCTATCATGTATATTTCACTACTTTTGCCCAGGGCACATATGGCTCTATGTAGGGCCCTCAAACTCAACAATGACACAGTGCAGTGGGACTGGCTTCGAGGTCCAGTTCCACTGCATTTTTTCATTGTTCCCCTCTAATCAAGGACTGCTTTCGATCTGGGACTCAAGGTGTTTGCAATTCATTATTAGGTAGAACAGAGAACCAGCAGGCTCCGGACCTCGTAAGGTAAGAGTTAGGATGCCATTTGGGACGCACGCGTTAATAATTACAATTTAGGTTTAAGTTTATTTGAACATCTTGGTACATACAGTACCAGTCAAAGGTTTGGACACACCCGCTCATTCAAGGTTTTTTCTTTATTGCAGAATAATAGTGAAGACATCAAAACGATTAAGTAACACCTATGGAATCATGTAGGAACCAAAAAAGTGTTAAACAAATCCAAATATATTTTATATTCTTCAAAGTAGCCACCCTTTGACTTGAGGACAGCTTTGCACACCCTTGGCGTTCTCTCAACCAGCTTTTTTCTATTAAATGTTTTATTTCACCTTTATTTAACCAGGTAGGCCAGTTGAGAACATGTTCTCATTTACAACTGCAACCTGGCCAAGATAAAGCAAAGCAGTGTGACAAAAACAACAACACAGAGTTACACATGGGATTAACAAATGTTCAGTCAATAACACAATAGAAAAATCTGTATAAAGTGTGCGCAAATGAAGTAAGGAGGTAAGACAATAAATAGGCCATAGTGGCGAAGTAATGACAATTTAGCAGTTATTAACACTGGAGTGATAGATGTGTAGATGAGGATGTGCAAGTAGAAATACTGGTGTGCAAAAGAGCAGAAAAACATAAACAAATATAGGGATGAGGTAGGTAAGGTTGGTATATAGAAGATAACCCTATTTGGTAAAAGACCAAGTCCATATTATGGAAATTTGACATTCATAAGTCAGTACGGAATGCCCCTGTTTTTCATGAAACATGGTAAATATATTTATGCAACTGTTTGAAATAGTCTAATGAAAGAATACAAAAACGTATGTCTTTAGACACAAGTAGGCTAACAAACATGGTATTTATTGCGGTTTGCCATTGCTCAGCATACTTGAGTCTGCTGTTTTATATGCCTTGCTGACTATTGAGACTCCGAGTGGGTTTGACTGTCATACACGTTTCTGCAGTGTTTGCATTGAGAGATGTCCTCTGAGCAAGGCCATCACCATATGCTTCTCAACCCTCTAGGGAGAGTATCCATCTCCATTCACTGTTATTGATGTCCGGGGCTGTCTCTGTGTGTGTGTGTGTGTGTGTGTGTGTGTGTGTGTGTGTGTGTGTGTGTGTGTGTGTGTGTGTGTGTGTGTGTGTGTGTGTGTGTGTGTGTGTGTGTGTGTGTGTGTGTACACACTCTCTCTCTTTATATCCCCCCTCTCTCTCAAACACACTGTCACGGCCGTCGTTAAAGGAAGACCAAGGTGCAGCGTTGTGAGCGTACATTTTCTTTTATTTAGTAAAATATCGCCAACAAAAACAAGAAATGACAAAAACGAACGTGAGGCTTACAAGGGCTATAGTACCCCTAACAAAGACAACCTCCCACCCTACCAACAGGGAAAAGGCTGCCTAAGTATGATTCCCAATCAGAGACAGCTGTCTCTGATTGAGAACATACCCGGCCAAAGCATAGAAATACACAAACCTAGAAAGCAGAACATAGAATGCCCACCCAAATCACACCTTGACCAAACCAAGGCATAAAAAGGCTATCTAAGGTCAGGGCATGACACACACTCTTTCTCTCTTTATCTGAAAGAACTGCAGTTGTCACACCCTGATCTGTTTCACCTGTCCCTGTGCTTCTCTCCACTCCCCTCCAGGTGTCGCCCATCTTCCCCACTTATCCCCTGGGTATTTACACCTGTGTTTACTGTCTGTCTGTTTCCGTTCATCTTGTTTTCCAAGTCAACCAGTGTTTTTCTCTCATCCTGTTTTTCCAGTCTTTCTTTTTCCTCGTCCACCTGGTTTTGACCCTTGCCTGTCCCGACTCTGAGCCCGCCAGCCTGATCAATCTGCCTGCCCCTGACCTCGAGCCTGCCTACCGCCCTGTACCGTTTTGGACTCTGCCCTGGCTATGAATGCTTGCCTGTCCCCGACCTTCCTTTTGTCTATCCCTTGGATTATAATAAATACCAAAGCTCAAACCATCTGCCTCCTGTGTCTGTATCTGGGTCTCGCCTTGTGTCGTGATAGAACGAATTGGCCATGACCGACCCAGCAGACTTTGAACCCCGCTTACCTCCGCCGGAGCAATATTTCCCAGTGCTCCCTCATTTTTGAGCTACAGCCATCTTCGTTACCTTCAGATCGATTGAAGATAGAGTATCTAATTACGCTAATGTCAGGAAGGGCGCTTTCCTTGGCGATGTCCGATTGGGAGCAACAAAACGCAGTTTTGTCATAACCTGGAAGATTTCATGGCAGAAGTGAAGAAGGTATTCGATTCTCTGGTTTCTGGGAGAGAAGCGGCCCAAAAACTACTGAAGGGACATCAGAACTCCCGTAGTGTGGCAGACTACGCGGTAGAGTTTTGCACATTGGCCACCAAGAGTGCCTGGAATCCGGAGGCTCTATTCGATACCTTCCTTCACGGTCTGTCAGAGGAAATAAAAGATGAGCTCGCAGTGCGGGAGTTACCATTGGACCTCGATTCCCTCGTCGCCCTCATGATTAAGATTGATGGGCGTCTACAAGAACGCAGAAGTGAGAGGAGGTCGGGTCTCGGGAACATTCGCTCATCCCCTGCTGCCTGCTCACCTCCGAAAGGAATCCAGAAGTTCCCAAAGTGTGCACTTCCGAGGAGAGCCAAAGCCACCCGAGTTCCCTCGAGACTCATCGGTGATGAGTGAGTCGGTTACCCATGAGCCTATGCAACTGGGCAGAGCTGGACTATCTCCTAGGTAATTTCCCGCAGGCCAACTGTTGTCCCGCAGCCCCACAGTACAGACATTATATAGCCACCTGCCCAGTTAAGAGACCTATTTAGTTTGTAGTACTCTGGTGGGCCAAACTGGGAATCCTCTAATTCCCATCACCCGCACTCACTTTTTTGTGATACTGCTGTGGGGAGACCAGTCTAAGTCTCTCCAGGTGCTCATTGACTCTGGGGCGGAAGAGAGTTTTATCGACGCTACTCTAGTTTCTGGATTAGGTATCCAGACTCAGCTCCTCTCTGTTCCCATGGACGCTAGAGCACTGAACGGCTCCTTACCCACTGCACTGTGCCTATTAATCTGTAGGTTTCAGGAAATCACAGTGAGACTATACAACTTCTCCTCATGGATTCCCCTCATGTTCCTGTATTGGGATTTTCTTGGCTCCAAAAACACAACCCCGTTATTGACTGGACCACGAGTTCAATCCTGGGTTGGAGTCAGTTCTGCTATTCCCATTTCCTCAAAGCAGCCTTCCCTGAGACGTCCTCCTCTGGGCTTAAGTCAAGCCTCGGATTTCTTTGCCGTTCCCGCAGAGTACCATGACCTCCTGGAGGTCTTCAGCAAGGCACGGGCTACTTCTCTTCCCCCACATTGTCCCTACAATTGTGCCACTGACCTTCTCTCAGGCACCGCCTCGTGGTCGGTTATATTCCCTATCCGGCCAGGAGACCAAGGCCATGGAGGAGTATATTGAGGACTCTCTGGCTGCTGGAGGCATCCGTCCCTCTGCAACCCCTGCTGGCACAGGGTTTTTCTTTGTGGATAAGGACAAGACCCTGTGTCTGTGAATTGACTACTGGGGTCTTAATTACATAACGATCAAGAATCATTACCCCCTACCTCTCCTCGGCTTTCAAACCTCTCCAGGGGGCTACCATCTTCTCCAAGCTGGACCTTCGGAATGCCTACCACCTGGTTTGGATACGCGAAGGGGATGAGTGGAAGCCAGCCTTCAACACTGCCAGTGGACATTATGAGTACCTGGTCATGCCGTTTGTACTCACCGAGGCCCTGATAAACAATGAGTTCCCGGAAAAGTTAAATCGTTTCGTGTTTGTTTACCTCGACGACATCCTGTTTTTCCCCGTTCTGCCCAAGAACACGTTCGACAAGTCCTTCAGCGCCTCCTGGAGAGTCAGTTATTTGTGAAAGCGGAGAAGTGCAAGTTCTAACCTCTCCTTTCTGGGATATGTCATCACTGACGGAAATGTCAAGATGGACCCGGAAAAGGTGATAGCAGTAGTGGATTGGCTCCAACCTACATGCAGGGAGCAGCTACAATGTTTCCTGGGGTTTGACAATTTCTACCGCCGTTTCATTTGAGGCTACAGCACCCTGGTGGCCCCCCTCTCTACACTCACTCTCCCAAAGTACTGTTCACATGGTCCCCAGCTGTTGACAGAGCCTTTGTGGACCTGACACGTCGGGTTCACTACAGCCCCCATCCCCGTCCGGCTCGTCCCATCAGTTTGTGGTTGAGGTCGATGCCTCTGACATTGGATTGGGCGCTATCCTGTCCCAGCAATCCGCCCAGAACCAAAAGCGCCATCCCTGTGCCTTCCTGTCCCATCGTCTCAGCTCTGCAGCAAGAGACTACAACGTGGGTAACCCATGAACTCCTGGCAGTCAAGAGGAGAGCAGTGGAGACACTGGCTGGAAGGAGCAGAACATCCGTTTCTGGTTTGGACCGACCACAAGAATTTGGAAAATCTCCGCACAGCCAGGTGCCTGGCATGCTCTGTTATTCACCAGGTTCAACTTCACCATTTCCTATCACCCAGGGTTAAGAATGTTAAACCTGATGCCCTGTCTTGCCTACACAGTCCCGCTTCCACATCCTCTGACTCCGAGACATCCTCCCTACCTCATGCTTTGCAGCTTCTGTGGGCTGGGGTATTGAGACCCTGGTCCGCAAGGCACAACATTCCCTGCCTGCCACTGGAGGGGGACCAGTTAACCAAGCAGTTGTTTGTTCCTATCAGTCCGGTCCCGGGTCCTGGAATGGGCTCGTTTCTCCAGGCTTACCATCTGCCTCCTGTGTCTGCATCTGGGTCTCGAATTGTGTCATGATAGCAGTACCTTTTGAAAATTAAGACCAAACTTCCATTAAATCCCTAGGGATCCAATATGACCTTTAGCATTTGAGCAGGGTCACGGCCCTTCTACAGTGTTTCTCAATAGTTGAGTCCATTACAAAGAGGTCTTGACATCAATATCACCACATGTCGAGTATTTTACCGCCTATGCTTCATCCTAATAGTCTCTCTAATGAAACCATAGACATGGTGATACAGCTGAGCCTCTTTACTCAAAGACACAGACCTCTACATTCTGGGCCGAAATACATAACCTAAAGGTACACCAATCAAAGAAAGAAAGATACATTTCTTCATGTATTTGTGAATTTTTGTTTAACCTTTATTTAACTAGGCAAGTCAACCTCTTAGTGATCCCTTCGCGCCCTGACAACATCCAGTGAAATAGCAGAGCGCCAAATTCAAAAACAGAAATACTCATAATAATAATTCCTAAATCACACAAGTGTTATACACCGGTTCAAAGATGAACTTCTTGTTAATCCAGCCACAGTGTCAGATTTCAAAAAGGCTTTACAGCGAAAGCAAACCATGCTATTATCTGAGGACAGCACCCCAGCAAACATACACATGAAAATCATAATTCAACCCGCCAGGCACAACACAAAAGCTAGAAATAACATATAATGCATGCCTTACCTTTGGAGATCTTCTTCTGTTGGCACTCCAATATGTCCATTAAAGATCACAAATGGTCCTTTTGTTCGATAAATTCTGTCGTTATATATCCAAAATGTCAATTTATTTGGCGCGTATGATTCAGAAAATACACTGGTTCCAACTTGCGCTACATGACTACACATTATCTTATTAGTTACCTGTAAACTTGATCCAAATATTTCAAACAACTTTCCTAATCCAACTTTAGGTATTTTTAAATGTAAAAATAATCAATAAAATTTAAGACGGAATAAACTGTGTTCAAAACCGGAGGAAAACAAAGTGGAGCGTGTATTTCAGGTCACGCGCCTCTATCAAACAGCACACTTCCCCCAACCCTCGTTCTGAACAGGGCTACTTATTCATTTCTCAAAGGAAAAACATCAACCAATTTTTAAAGACTGTTAAACACATCCAGTGGAAGCGATAGGAACTGCAAGCAACTGCCTTAGAATTCTAGATTCCCAATGAAAACATCCTGGATGTTTGTCCTTGGTGTTTTGCCTGCCAAATAAGTTATGTTATACTCACAGACACCTCAATATACTAATAATATGCATATCCCAGTTTTAGAAACTGAAAGAGTGTTTTAAATCAAAATCTACTAATAATATGCATATCCTAGGTTCTGGGCCTGAGTAGCAGGCAGTTTACTTTGGGCACACTTTTCATCCGGATGTGAAAATAGTGCCCCCTAGCCTTAAGAAGTTTTAACAACAAATTCTTATTTACAATGACTGCCTACCAAAAGGCAAAAGGCCTCCTGCGAGAATGGAGTCCTGGGATTTAAAAAATAAATACAATATAAATATAGAACAAAACACACATCACAACAGAGATAAAAGCACATAAAGAGAGACCTAAAGACAACAACATAGCAAGGCAGCAACACATGACAACACAGCATAGTAGCAACACAACATAACAACAACATGGTAGCAACACAACATCGTAGCAGCACAAAACATGGCACAAACATTATTGGGCACAGACAACAGCACAAAGGGCAAGAACGTAGAGACAACAAAAAATCACACAAGCAGCCACAACTGTCAGTAAGAGTGTCCATGACTGAGTCTTTGAATGTAGAGATTGAGATAAAACTGTCCAGTTTGAGTGTTTGTTGCAGCTCGTTCCAGTCGCTAGCTGCAGTGAACTGAAAAGATGAGCGACCCAGGGATGTGTGTGCTTTGGGGACCTTTAACAGAATGTGACTGGCAGAACGGCTGTTGTATATGGAGGATGAGGGCTGCAGTAGATACAGTGGGGCAAAAAAGTATTTAGTCAGCCACCAATTGTGCAAGTTCTCCCACGTAAAAAGATGAGAGGCCTGTAATTTTCAGCATAGGTACACTTCAACTATGACAGAAAAAATGAAAAGAAAATCCAGAAAATCACATTGTAGGATTTTTGAAGGATTTCAAATTATGGTGGAAAATAAGTATTTGGTCAAATTTCTGGCTCTCACAGACCTGTAACTTCTTCTTCAAGAGGCTCCTCTGTCCTCCACTCGTTACCTGTATTAATGGCACCTGTTTGAACTTGTTATCAGTATAAAAGACACCTGTCCACAACCTCAAACAGTCACACTCCAAACTCCACTATGGCCAAGACCAAAGAGCTGTCAAAGGACACCAGAAACAAAATTGTAGACCTGCACCAGGCTGGGAAGACTGAATCTGCAATAGGTAAGCAGCTTGGTTTGAGGAAATCAACTGTGAGAGCAATTATTAGGAAATGGAAGACATACAAGACCACTGATAATCTGGGGCTCCACGCAAGATCTCACCCCGTGGGGTCAAGATGATCACAAGAACGGTGAGCAAAAATCCAAGAACCACACCTAGTGAATGACCTGCAGAGAGCTGGGACCAAAGTAACAAAGCCTACCATCAGTAACACACTACGCTGCCAGGGACTCAAATCCGGCAGTGCCAGACGTGTCCCCCTGCTTAAGCCAGTACATGTCCAGGCCCATCTGAAGTTTGCTAGAGAGCATTTAAATGATCCAGAACAAGATTGGGAGAATGTCATATGGTCAGATGAAACCAAAATATAACTTTTTGGTAAAAACTCAACTCGTCGTTTTTAGAGGACAAAGAATGCTGAGTTGCATTCAAAGAACACCATACCTACTGTGAAGCATGGGGGTGGAAACATCATGCTTTGGGGCTGTTTTTCTGCAAAGGGACCAGGACGACTGATCCGTGTAAAGGAAAGAATGAATGGGGCCATGTATCGTGAGATTTTGAGTGAAAACCTCCTTCCATCAGCAAGGGCATTGAAGATGAAACGTGGCTGGGTCTTTCAGCATGACAATGATCCCAAACACATCGCCCGGGCAACGAAGGAGTGGCTTCGTAAGAAGCATTTCAAGGTCCTGGAGTGGCCTAGCCAGTCTCCAGATCTCAACCCCATATAAAATCTTTGGAGGGAGTTGAAAGTCCATGTTGCCCAGCAACAGCCCCAAAACATCACTGCTCTAGAGGAGCTCTGCATGGAGGAATGGGCCAAAATATCAGCAACAGTGTGTGAAAACCTTGTGAAGACTTACGTTTGACCTCTGCCATTGCCAACAAAGGGTATATAACAAAGTATTGAGATAAACTTTTGTTATTGACCAAATACTTATTTTCCACCATAATTTGCAAATAAATTCATAAAAAATCCTGCAATGTGATTTTCTGGATTTTTTTCCACCTCATTTTGTCTGTCATAGTTTAAGTGTACCTATGATACATTACAGGCCTCTCATCTTTTTAAGTTGGAGAACTTGCACAATTGGTGACTGACTAAATACTTTTTTGCCCCACTGTGTCTCAGATAGGGGGGACTGAGGCCTAAGACAGTTTATAAATAAGCATCAAACAGTGGGTCTTGCGACAGGTATACAGAGAAGACCAGTTTACAGAGGAGTATAAAGTGCAGTGATGTGTCCTATAAGGAGCATTTGTGGCAAAACTGATAAATGAATGGTAAAGAACATCTATCCGCTCGAGAGCACCCTTACCTGCCGATCTATAAATGATGTCTCCGTAATCTAGCACGGGTAGGATGGTCATCTGATTCAGGGTTAGTTTGGCAGTTGGGGTGAAAGAGGAAAGATTACGATGGAGGAAACCAAGTCTAGATTTAACTTTAACTGCAGCTTTGATATGTGCTGAGAGAAGGGTAGTGTACCGTCTAGCAATATATATATATATATATTTATGTTTTTTTTTATATTATAATTGAATTATATATTAGAGTTAATTAGAAACATCGCTTGACTTTTTGGACAAACTTTTACCGGTAACTTTTTGGATTAGTTTGTATGCATGTTGAACGAGTGGAATACTGAGATCATTGGCGCCAACTAAACATACTTTTTTGTATATAAAGAAGGACTTTATAGAACAAAATGACCATTCATTGTGTAGCTGGGACCCTTGTGATTGCAAACAGAGGAAGATCTTCAAAGGTAAGGGATTTATTTAATCGCTATTTGTGATTTTTGTGATGCCTGTGCTGGTTCAAAAAGTATTTTGATGTGGGGCGCTGTCCTCAAATAATCGCATGGTATGCTTTTGCCGTAAAGCCTTTTTGAAATCTGACAACGCGGTTGAATTAACAAAAAGTTAAGCTTTTAAATTATGTAAGACACTTATATTTTCATGAATGTTTAATATTACGATTTTTGTATTTAGAATTCTGCGCTCTGCAATTTCACCAGATGTTGTCGTAGGTGTCCCGCTAGCGGTTCATGCGCCCTACAAGGTTTTAACATCAGTATTCAAAACACTCTTCCTTAACCACATCTCAGTAATGACCAACACATCTGGATTGGAGCTGTGAACCCACACGTTCAATTGACCCATTTTAGGTAATAAGCTTTGAGTGTTAACGTGCAGAAAACCCAGGCTTTTATGACAGCAGATATCAGTGAAACAGATATCAGAGCACAAGTCAGAATTGGGGCTAGCAACAGTAGATGGGCCAGGGTGTACATGCACATTTCCAGATATCATCAACATTAATACAATCAAGGCATGGCATAGGACAGGGACAGCTCTGCAGTGCTGATTTATGACATCTGAATGTGCATCAGATGGCAACAAGATCATATTGTACAGCAATTTCATCAGGAAACATGAATACAAAGCCGGCGAGAGGTGGTTAGAATAGGATGGGAGTCCAAAAGTCTGTGTAACCAGTATAGAGTCAGAGTCCCGAGTGTGGGAACAAACAGTCTGTTCCACGGTTGGGTAAAGAAAGTTTGTAGTCAACAAAGTATGCAGGAGTCATGAGGCACATAGAAAAATAGCTAAAATGCACAAGAAAACTTTTAAATATATAACAACTTGGGGCTAGCCATTGTAAGTTCAGAGTCACTCGCCCCAACAGTGAGTGTGTGCTGGAAGCGTGCAAAAGCACAGAAGAGAGAGGGTGAGTGTAGTGGGTGTACCTGCACCATACAGGGGGAGACAGGGCAGGGCAGATAGTGAACAGATCACCAGGTGGAATCCAAGCAGCAGTGCAGCAGGCAACGGGAGTAGATGTCACACCCACTTGGGAGAAGCTTTCATTTCTGGAGGCAGATTTCTTGTAGAAAATGCCAGTGAATGGTCTTTGAACAGCAGCAGGGGGCTTCAGAAGACTCCTGCCACTTGTTGGATCAAAAGGCCTCGACACCTTTTACTTCACACCTTGGTGCTAATGGAAGTTGTATCTGGTCTGTCCTTGCAAGCCTGGGAGCCTTAACTCAGCATTCAGTCCCTGTAAAGTCAAATATATCATTATAATGTACTTTATGTTTATTTTTTTTATTTTGTTTTATTGTAGCACGAAAGTATATCACAATTTTAGCAGCACTTTTAATTATAATTGTTTCTGGATCATCTGAAACATTTATTTTTACAGTAGGTTTAATAAAGGATCATCTCAACTTCTCAAGTGTTTTGATATCAAATAAATCTAATGAAATATGAAATTGAGACCGGTGACGACTGCTTTGGGTTTGCACAGAAGATTGCGTGGGGATGTCTCTCTCTCGCTCTCTCTCTCTCTCTCTCTCTCTCTCTCTCTCTCTTTTTCTCCATCCACATATCTAAGCTCCTGGCTGATGGATTAGTCATTGACAGAGAGGAGGATTTGAGATGACGGATAAAGGTGCAGAAGGGAGGAGTAGAAGTATGGGGACTGAACAGTAGCCTAAAAAGAAAGGTGAGGAGGGGCACGAGGAGCGATGAGTGGAGCCAGGCTATCTGGGCCCTAAATAGAACACATTTCCATGTGTTAAGTAGCAAAATGCCCCCGCTGTCAGAATGGTTTGACTTCAAAGCAGTGTTTCGCTTTGAACAGAAGAGTTTCCAAATGCCCAGTGCCAGCTTATCCTGTGAAGAGTAGACACGTCATATTTGTACATTCAATTATTAAGCTAAGAACTGAGACTTGCTGTTGGCTGAGTAGAAGAGCAAGAATGGCTACTATTTTTGAGATCATGAGAATCAAACAGGTGCATGGAAATATTTATCTTGTAATACAGTGATTTTCTTTCTGCATCTCCACTTATCTTATCTACAGTTGTCATATGGAACGGAAAGAAGAAAAAAATCGACATTGTTAGACAGGTTTAACATGATATTGCAAATGCCTCCAACAACAATGTAAGGAAAACAGGACAATGGAAATTTGCAGGTGTAAATGAAATGAAACTAGCAGCGTTTTCCGGCAATTGAAGTCAGTCATGGTTGCTTGTTTGCCGACAGATTGGCTGAGGCTTCAGGCAGCAGCAGGCAACAGGAGTTATTTTTGAAAAGCAATTGTAATTAAAGATACAGCACACACTCACATATACACACACAAACCCATTTAAAATACTCCCAACACGCTGGAACACCTACTATGTTGAGCCAATTATCTGTATTTCATTTCACAAGGTTAAGCAGACAGCGAATAATAACATATGGTACCAAAAAATATATAGAATTCCTAGATGCTGAGGTAACAGCAACCTTGCTCCCCAATTAAAAAAGGTAGCAGTGATAACTAACATGGTCACAAAGAGCATCCCATTCAACATTTCTAATGTGCAATCGAAAATTACCATCTTCATTAACCTGAAGACTCATGTTAGCTCCCCAAGCAAATGACTAGGCTTTGGCTCAGAGGGCTAACACATTCTTGTGGTGCCCAAGAGACCCGTATTCGCCCCTTCTCACGTCACCAAATTTGGCGATAGATGTTGCAGCTAGAACCAGACAATAGAGGCCACACTGTCTGTCGAGATCGAGGCACTTGGGGGCCATCACAAACAACACTGTCCGTCTAACTCTACCATTAAAACCTTTACTGTGTCTCCCTTTCAGAGGAAGACAGCGGATATGTAGCCTGCGTCCCAAAATGCACCCCATTCCTTATAAAGTGTACTTCTTTGACCAGGGTCCTCTGTTCAAAAGTATATAAGGAATAGGGTGCCATTTGGAATGCACAGTAACCTTCCTCAAACAAACAACCCCCCCCCCCCTTTCCTTTCCGCCCCCTTTGCCTTTTGCTTTGTTATTTTAGCCAAGCTTCTTATTTCTCTTTCTCTCTCTCTCTCTCTCTTACAGAGACAGATGGAGGGATGAGGTGGGGGGCAGAGCACAACTTACGATTTCCACGGAAGGCTGTGGGCATAAATGACTCTATATGACTGATTTGAACAAGATCAGCTTTAAAAACATAGTTCTCTAATTAGTTTTCTCTTTCATGAGATACAGACTGTTATTTTGCATCATCTCTTGTTTTGTTGTTTTTTGTGTAAAAAAAATATTTATTTCAGATTCAAAAGGCTTTGTATTTTTTTGTTATTTTGATAGTTTTTGGGATCAAAAAAGGCAATAAGCATTGATACAAAACATTACATTTACAGTACCAGTAAAAAGTTTAGACACACCTACTCATTCAAGGGTTTTTCTTTATTTTGACCATTTTCTACATTGTAGAATAACAGTAAAGACATCAAAACGATGAAATAACACATGGAATAATGTAGTAACCAAAGAAGTGTGAAACAAATCAAAATATATTTTATATTTGAGATTCTTCAAAGTAGCCACCATTTGCCTTCATGACAGCTTTGCACACTCTTGGCATTCTCTCAACCAGCTTCATGAGGAATGCTTTTCCAACAGGAGTTCCCAAATATGCTGAGCACTCATCCCAAACAATCTTAATTTGTTTGAGGTTGGATGATTGTGGAGGCCAGGTCATCTGATGCAGCACACCATCACTGTCCTTCTTGGTCATATAGCCTTAACACAGTCTGGAGGTGTGTCTTTGGTCATTGTCCTGTTAAAAAACAAATTATGGTCCCGCTAAGTGCAAACCAGATGGGATGGCGTATAGCTGCAGAATGCTTGGGTAGCTATGCTGGTTAAATGTGCATTGAATTCTAAATTAATCGCAGACAGTGTCACCAGCAAAGCACCCCCACACCATCACACCTCGTCCTCCATGCTTCCTGGTGGGAACCATACATGTTCACCTACTCTGCGTCTCAGAAAGACACGGCAGTTGGAACCAAAAATCTCAAATTTGGACTCATCAGACCAAAGGACAGATTTCAACCAGTCTAATGTCCATTGCTTGTGTTTCTTGGCCCAAGCAAGTCTCTTCTTATTATTGGTGTCCTTGAGTAGTGGTTTCTTTGCAGCAATTCGACCACGAAGGCTTGATTCACACAGTCCCCTCTGAACAGTTGATGTTGAGATGTGTCTGTTACTTGAACTCTGTGAAGCATTTATTTGGACTGCAATTTCTGAGGCTGGTAACTCTAATTAACTTATCCTCTGCAGCAGAGGTAACTCTGGGTATCACACTCTGATCTGTTTCACCTGTCTTTGTGATTGTCTCTACCCCCATCCAGGTGTCGCCCATCATCCCCATTATCTCCTGTGTATTTATAACTGTGTTCTCTGTTTGTCTGTTGCCAGTTCATCAAGTCAACCAGCATTTTTGTTTTCAGCTCCTGCTTTTCCCTGTCTCTCTTTTTCTCACCCTCCTGGTTTTGACCCTTGACTGTCCTGACTCTGAGCACACCTGCCTGACCACTCTGCCTGCTCTGACCCTGAGCCTGCCTGCCAACCTGTACCTTTGCTCCACCTCTGGATTATTGACCTCTGCCTACCCTTTACCTGAGCCTGCCTGCCTTCCGTTACCATTGCCCCACCTCTGGTTTACTGACCCCTGCCTTGACCTGTCTATTGCCTGTCCCTATTGGATTATTAAACCATTATTAATTCGACATGTCTACATCTGGGTCTTACCTTCATACCTGATAGTACGAACTGGCCATGACTGACCCAGCAGACCCGGGCCAGCGGCGCAACGCCATTTCCTCCTAAGGAGCCTCCATTGGTAGGCACAAGGAATTGCTTCATGGTCTTAATGGATGGGGTCCAAGCGTTGGCTGAGCGCCATAACCACAGCTCGCCTGCCTGACCACTCTGCCTGGCCCTGCCTCTGAGCCTGCCTGCCGACCTGTATCTTTGCCCCACCTCTGGATTATTGACCTCTGCCTACCCTAAACCTGAGCCTGCCTGCCATCTGGTACCATTTCCCTACCTCTGGTTTACTGACCCCTGCCTGCGTTGACCTACATAGGGATGGCATTTCCCGTATGATTGATGAGGATCTCCATATTGAAAATGTACGGTCCCTTACTAGATGTCCACGAATGCTTAAAAAATAGGCCGATCTTCCGGCAAGTCATCAAATAAAGTATCTTGGACATTTGGTTTCCGTTTTATACCATTTTGAATTGTTGAACTGTTCTGGAAAATACCACCAGATGGCGACTGGCTGCTTATTGTAAATGGACAAAACATCACCAAAGTGACATGGCCATTTCTCCTAAACGAAAAGACTTCGAAGATGAAACTCGGTGAGCACAGGTTTGGCCAAATGGGCTTTTAGCCCAGAAACAAGTTGGCATCAAAGCCTCAGTGCTTTTTGAGTTAAGGCCCATTTTCTGGGATTAAAGGTCAAAAATGGTAATAGAGTGCTAATTTGACTACTTCACGTCAAAGTACATGAACCGACGGTGTAAGGAAAAAAAGAACCAGACTTTTATCTATCGGAATTTACGAGAAATCGTACAATGTACAATTGGTGATGGTTAAAGACATTTGTTTTCTTTTCCAAAAAAGTTACAGATCCAGTTGCGGTGTTTTCAGACAAATCCGTTAAGGCAGGTTTCGGTGCTCTACATGATTTCTGTGATTTTCTGAACTCACACACAGCATGGATGAATTAACACAGTGTGGGGTTTACAGACACACAGAGCCTGCAATAGATACCGATGTTTGCACCATCAAAGAACCGTCAGAACTAGAGCTCTGAAACTTGATAAATCTGTTCTAGAGCTTAAGTCAATAATGCACAGTGAGTTATAAGGCTCTAGAAGGTTCTCAGGCTGAGAAACAGCCTCGTACATTTGCAATGACTTCAATACATTTTTACCATCGCGAAAATAACATTTAGAGTTTTAGCAAAGTCCCAGAGTCACAAGACTAGGTGCATTGATACCGCCTCGGCCCACAGCGACAGACCCTAAAGTTTCTGTCCGATAGCTCATTCAAGGTCCTCGTAGCAATGACCGGAAAAGTGGATTTTCAGCACTAATTAAGGTCGCTGCTCGGGCTCCGAATGAGCTATCGAGCCGAATCTTGGGATTCGTCTCAGCTAGGCCTACACATAATATCAGAACTGGACCCGCAGCTGGAAGATAACTACGTGTTTTAAGTTTTTATTATGGTTTAAACAGATGGCGCTGTCAGTTTTGGGCCTGCTCTGAAAAATGTGATACTTGGCTTCTAAACGTGTTGGACAAAGTGGGTTTGGTGTCAGAGTGTCATCTTCCCCAGTCACAATAGGGATTACTTCCGGCGCCGACAGAGATGGCCGCCTCGCTTCGCGTTCCTAGGAAACTATGCAGTTTTTTGTTTTGTTACGTGTTATTTCTTACATTAGTACCCCAGGTCATCTTAGGTTTCATTACATACAGTCGAGAAGAACTACTGAATATAAGATCAGCGTCAACTCACCATCAGTACGACCAAGAATATGTTTTTCGCGACGCGGATCCTGTGTTCTGCCTTACAAACAGGACAACGGAGCGGATCCCATGCAGCGACCCAAAAAAACGACTCCGAAAAAGAGGGAAACGAGGCGGTCTTCTGGTCAGACTCCGGAGACGGGCACACCATGCACCACTCCCTAGCATTCTTCTTGCCAATGTCCAGTCTCTTGATAACAAGGTTGATGAAATCCGAACAAGGGTAGCATTCCAGAGGGACATCAGAGACTGTAACGTTCTTTGCTTCACCGAAACGTGGCTCACTGGAGAGACGCTATCCGAGGCGGTGCAGCCAACGGGTTTCTCCACGCATCGCGCAGACAGAAACAAACATCTTTCTGGTAAGAAGAGGGGCGGGGGCGTATGCCTTATGGCTAACGTGACATGGTGTGATGAAAGAAACATACAGGAACTCAAATCCTTCTGTTCACCTGATTTAGAATTCCTCACAATCAAATGTAGACCGCATTATCTACCAAGATAATTCTCTTCGATTATAATCACAGCCGTATATATCCCCCCCCCCCCCAAGCAGACACATCGATGGCTCTGAATGAACTTTATTTGACTCTTTGCAAACTGGAAACCATTTATCCGGAGGCTGCATTCATTGTAGCTGGGGATTTTAACAAGGCTAATCTGAAAACAAGACTCCCTAAATTTTATCAGCATATCGATTGCACAACCAGGGGTGGAAAGACCTTGGATCATTGTTACTCTAACTTCCGCGATGCATATAAGGCCCTGCCCCGCCCCCCTTTCGGAAAAGCTGACCACGACTCCATTTTGGTGATCCCTGCCTACAGACAGAAACTAAAACAAGAGGCTCCCACGCTGAGGTCTGTCCAACGCTGGTCCGACCAAGCTGACTCCACACTCCAAGACTGCTTCCATCACGTGGACTGGGACATGTTTCGTATTGCGTCAGACAACAACATTGACGAATACGCTGATTCGGTGTGCGAGTTCATTAGAACGTGCGTTGAAGATGTCGTTCCCATAGCAACGATTAAAACATTCCCTAACCAGAAACCGTGGATTGATGGCAGCATTCGCGTGAAACTGAAAGCGCGAACCACTGCTTTTAATCAGGGCAAGGTGTCTGGTAACATGACCGAATACAAACAGTGCAGCTATTCCCTCCACAAGGCTATCAAACAAGCTAAGCATCAGTACAGAGACAAAGTAGAATCTCAATTCAACCGCTCAGACACAAGAGGCATGTGGCAGGGTCTACAGTCAATCACAGACTACAGGAAGAAATCCAGCCCAGTCACGGACCAGGATGTCCTGCTCCCAGGCAGACTAAATAACTTTTTTGCCCGCTTTGAGGACAATACAGTGCCACTGACACGGCCTGCAACGAAAACATGCGGTCTCTCCTTCACTGCAGCCGAGGTGAGTAAGACATTTAAACGTGTTAACCCTCGCAAGGCTGCAGGCCCAGACGGCATCCCCAGCCGCGCCCTCAGAGCATGCGCAGACCAGCTGGCCGGTGTGTTTACGGACATATTCAATCAATCCCTATACCAGTCTGGTGTTCCCACATGCTTCAACAGGGCCACCATTGTTCCTGGTCCCAAGAAAGCTAAGGTAACTGAGCTAAACGACTACCGCCCCGTAGCACTCACTTCCGTCATCATGAAGTGCTTTGAGAGACTAGTCAAGGACCATATCACCTCCACCCTACCTGACACCCTAGACCCACTCCAATTTGCTTACCGCCCAAATAGGTCCACAGACGATGCAATCTCAACCACACTGCACACTGCCCTAACCCATCTGGACAGGAGGAATACCTATGTGAGAATGCTGTTCATTGACTACAGCTCGGCATTCAACACCATAGTACCCTCCAAGCTCGTCATCAAGCTCGAGACCCTGGGTCTCGACCCCGCCCTGTGCAACTGGGTACTGGACTTCCTGACGGGCCGCCCCCAGGTGGTGAGGGTAGGCAACAACATCTCCTCCCCGCTGATCCCCAACACTGGGGCCCCACAAGGGTGCGTTCTGAGCCCTCTCCTGTACTCCCTGTTCACCCACGACTGCGTGGCCACGCACGCCTCCAACTCAATCATCAAGTTTGCGGACGACACAACAGTGGTAGGCTTGATTACCAACAACGACGAGACGGCCTACAGGGAGGAGGTGAGGGCCCTCGGAGTGTGGTGTCAGGAAAATAACCTCACACTCAACGTCAACAAAACTAAGGAGATGATTGTGGACTTCAGGAAACAGCAAAGGGAACACCCCCCTATCCACATCGATGGAACAGTAGTGGAGAGGGTAGCAAGTTTTAAGTTCCTCGGCATACACATCACAGACAAACTGAATTGGTCCACTCACACAGACAGCATTGTGAAGAAGGCGCAGCAGCGCCTCTTCAACCTCAGGAGGCTGAAGAAATTCGGCTTGTCACCAAAAGCACTCACAAACTTCTACAGATGCACAATCGAGAGCATCCTGGCGGGCTGTATCACCGCCTGGTACGGCTACTGCTCCGCCCTCAACCGTAAGGCTCTCCAGAGGGTAGTGAGACTGAAAAACAGCTTCTATCTCAAGGCCATCAGACTGTTAAACAGCCACCACTAACACTGAGTGGCTGCTGCCAACACACTGACACTGACTCAACTCCAGCCACTTTAATAATGGGAATTGATGGAAAATGATGTAAATATATCACTAGCCACTTTAAACAATGCTACCTTATATAATGTTACTTACCCTACATTATTCATCTCATATGCATACGTATATACTGTACTCTATATCATCGACTGTATCCTTATGTAATACATGTATCACTAGCCACTTTAACTATGCCACTTTGTTTACATACTCATCTCATATACTGTACTCGATACCATCTACTGTATCTTGCCTATGCTGCTCTGTACCATCACTCATTCATATATCCTTATGTACATATTCTTTATCCCCTTACACTGTGTACAAGACAGTAGTTTTGGAATTGTTAGTTAGATTACTTGTTATTACTGCATTGTCGGAACTAGAAGCACAAGCATTTTGCTACACTCGCATTAACATCTGCTAACCATGTGTATGTGACAAATAACATTTGATTTGATTTGATTTGAATGTATCAGTTTGGTGTCAGAATGATATCTTATTGACTGATGGACGCTGACTTGATGGCTGATTTTGTCCGTTTGCAATACGTTTAAACAGTGATGAACCATCACCATATTGACATGCTGAAATCAACACCAACAAGCGATGGAGAGAAACCACTATCACTGCCCGGCCAAACCAAGTTCAATGGGCCAGTCAATTTGGCATTTCTGCAGTATATTAGAGCATGTATATATGTCATGTCAGGTTATATTTTCCATTTTTTTATTTAAATGGATGGAGTAGAACAGCAAACACACACATGGGCACTGCGCCTGCTTGAACTTTGCGACCTTTTGCCACATTTCAGGCTTCAAACATAAAGATATAAAACTGTATTTTTTTGTGAAGAATCAACAACAAGTGGGACACAATCATGAAGTGGAACGACATTTATTGGATATTTCAAACTTTTTTAACAAATAAAAAAGTGAAAAATTGGGCGTGCAAAATGATTTAGCCCCCGAGATGCAGACATCTCAAGTAGGCACCTGGAAATGCAAATGCGCTACGCTAAATGCTAAATGTACTCGTTAAAACTCAAACGTTCATTAAAATACACATGCAGGGTATTGAATTAAAGCTACACTCGTTGTGAATCTAGCCAACAAGTCAGATTTTTAAAATGCTTTTTGGCGAAAGCATGAGAAGCTATTATCTGATAGCATGCAACACCCCAAAATGCCTGAAGGCGACGTAAACAAAAGAATTAGCGTAGCCGGCGCTACACAAAAATGCAGAAATAAAATATAAAACATTCATTACCTTTGATGATATTCTTTGTTGGCACTCCTATATGTCCCATAAACATCACAAATTGGTCTTTTTCCCGATTAAATCCGTCCATGAATGCCCAAAATATCCATTTGTATAGCCTGTCTGCATCAGGAAAAAAGCTCTCTTCCAACACGCAACGTCATGTTTAAAAATGATATAAGTTGCCTATATTCTTTGACAAAACACTTCAACCTACTTTTATAACCCAACTTTAGGTATTTGTAAACGTTAATAAGCGATCAAATTGATCACTGGGCGATCTGTATTCAATAGCAGCTACACAAGAAAACAGTGTCCATTTTTCAATCTTCCAAAATTGATTGAGGTAGGCTGGATGGAATGACGGATCTATTGGTAATGTCTCAAAGTTTTTATTTGTCAATGAAAATGACGACTTTTGGCGACATCGTGAATTTTTGGCGACATCGTGTGGAAGCTGTAGGAATTGCATCCGTCTCCATATTAAATTTGGTTTCCTTTAAACAATCCATGAAAGGGGCGCATTGATACTTTTTTCAGATTTCAGTGACCAGTTTTTCTTGCGCTTTTCGATGAAACACACGCTCTGTTATAGTCACAGCCGTGATTTAACCAGTTTTAGAAACTTCAGAGTGTTTTCTATCCACACATACTAATCATATGCATATACTATATTCCTGGCATGAGTAGCAGGACGCTGAAATGTTGCGCGATTTTTAACAGAATGTTCAAAAAAGGAGGGGGTAGGATAAAGAGGTTAATACTTTGTAGCGCCACCTTTTGCTGCGATTACAGCTGTAAGTCGCTTGGGGTATGTCTCTATCAGTTTTGCACATCGAGAGACTGAAAGTTTTTCCCATTCCTCCTTGCAAAACAGCTCGAGCTCAGTGAGGTTGGATGGAGAGCATTTGTGAACAGCAGTTTTCAGTTCTTTCCACAGATTCTCGATTGGATTCAGGTCAAATCAAATCAAATTTATTTATATAGCCCTTCGTACATCAGCTTATATCTCAAAGTGCTGTACAGAAACCCAGCCTAAAACCCCAAACAGCAAGCAATGCAGGTGTAGAAGCACGGTGGCTAGGAAAAACTCCCTAGGCCAAAACCTAGGAAGAAACCTAGAGAGGAACCAGGCTATGTGGGGTGGCCAGTCCTCTTCTGGCTGTGCCGGGTGGAGATTATAACAGAACATGGCCAAGATGTTCAAATGTTCATAAATGACCAGCATGGTCGAATAATAATAAGGCAGAACAGTTGAAACTAGAGCAGCAGCACAGTCAGGTGGACTGGGGACAGCAAGGAGTCATCATGTCAGGTAGTCCTGGGGCATGGTCCTAGGGCTCAGGTCAGTTCAAACTGGAGCAGCAGCACGGCCAGGTGGACTGGGGACAGCAAGGAGTCATCATGTCAGGTAGTCCTGGGGCATGGTCCTAGGGCTCAGGTCCTCCGAGAGAGAGAAAGAAAGAGAGAAGGAGAGAATTAGAGAACACACACTTAGATTCACACAGGACACCGAATAGGACAGGAGAAGTACTCCAGATATAACAAACTGACCCTAGCCCCCCGACACATAAACTACTGCAGCATAAATACTGGAGCCCGAGACAGGATGGGTCAGGAGACACTGTGGCCCCATCCGAGGACACCCCCTGGACAGGGCCAAACAGGAAGGATATAACCCCACCCACTTTGCCAAAGCACAGGGAACCCAGACAGGATGACCACACCAGTGAATCAACCCACTCAGGTGACGCACCCCCTCCAGGGACGGCATGAGAGAGCCCCAGTAACCAGTGACTCAGCCCCTGTAATAGGGTTAGAGGCAGAGAATCCCAGTGGAAAGAGGGGAACCAGCCAGGCAGAGACAACAAGGGCGGTTCGTTGCTCCAGAGCCTTTCCGTTCACCTTCCCACTCCTGGGCCAGACTACACTCAATCATACGACCCGCTGAAGAGATGAGTCTTCAGTAGAGACTTGAAGGTTGAGACCGAGTTTGCGTCTCTGACATGGGTAGGCAGACCGTTCCATAAAAATGGAGCTCTATAGGAGAAAGCCCTGCCTCCAGCTGTTTGCTTAGAAATTCTAGGGACAATTAGGAGGCCTGCGTCTTGTGACCGTAGCGTACGTGTAGGTATGTACGGCAGGACCAAATCAGAGAGATCGGTAGGAGCAAGCCCATGTAATGCTTTGTAGGTTAGCAGTAAAACCATGAAATCAGCCCTTGCTTTGACAGGAAGCCAGTGTAGGGAGGCTAGCACTGGAGTAATATGATAATTTTTTTTGGTTCTAGTCAGGATTCTAGCAGCCGTATTTAGCACTAACTGAAGTTTATTTTGTGCTTTATCCAGGTAGCCGGAAAGTAGAGCATTGCAGTAGTCTAACCTAGAAGTGACGAAAGCATGGATTAATTTTTCTGCATCATTTTTGGACAGAAAGTTTCAGATTTTTGCAATGTTACGTAGATGGAAAAAAGCTGTCCTTGAAATGGTCTTGATATGTTCTTCAAAAGAGAGATCAGGGTCCAGAGTAACGCCGAGGTCCTTCACAGTTTTATTTGAGACGACTGTACAACCATTAAGATTAATTGTCAGATTCAACAGGAGATATCTTTGTTTCTTGGGACCTAGAACAGGCATCTCTGTTTTGTCTGAGTTTAAAAGTAGAAAGTTTGCAGCCATCCACTTCCTTATGTCTTAAACACATGCTTCTAGCAAGGGCAATTTTGGGGCTTCACCATGTTTCATTGAAATGTACAGCTGTGTGTCATCCGCATAGCAGTGAAAGTTAACATTATGTTTTCGAATGACATCCCCAAGAGGTAAAATATATAGTGAAAACAATAGTGGTCCTAAAACGGAACCTTGAGGAACACCGAAATGTACAGTTGATTTGTCAGAGGACAAACCATTCACAGAGACAAACTGATATCTTTCCGACAGATAAGATCTAAACCAGGCCAGAACTTGTCCGTGTAGACCAATTTGGGTTTCCAATCTCTCCAAAAGAATGTGGTGATCGATGGTATCAAAAGCAGCACTAAGGTCTAGGAGCACGAGGACCAATGCAGAGCCTCAGTCCGATGCAATTAAAATGTAATTTACCACCTTCACAAGTGCCGTCTCAGTGCTATGAAGGGTTCTAAAACCAGACTGAAGCATTTTGTGTACATTGTTTGTCTTCAGGAAGGCAGTGAGTTGTTGCGCAACAGCCTTTTCTAAAATTTTTGAGAGGAATGGAAGATTCGATATAGGCCGATTGTTTTTTATATTTTCTGGGTCAAGGTTTGGCTTTTTCAAGAGAGGCTTTATTACTGCCACTTTTAGTGAGTTTGGTACACATCCGGTGGATAGAGAGACGTTTATTATGTTCAACATAGGAGGGCCAAGCACAGGAAACAGCTCTTTCAGTAGTTTAGTTGGAATAGGGTCCAGTATGCAGCTTGAAGGTTTAGAGGCCATGATTATTTTCATCATTGTGTCAAGAGATATAGTACTAAAACACTTGAGCGTCTCTCTTGATCCTAGGTCCTGGCAGAGTTGTGCAGACTCAGGACAACTGAGCTTTGAAGGAATACGCAGATTTAAGGAGGAGTCCGTAATTTGCTTACTAATAATCATAATCTTTTCCTCAAAGAAGTTCATGAATTTATCACTGCTAAAGTGAAAGTCATCCTCTCTTGGGGAATGCTGCTTTTTAGTTAGCTTTGCGACAGTATCAAAAAGGAATTTCGGATTGTTCTTATTTTCCTCAATTAAGTTAGAAAAATAAGATGATCGAGCAGCAGTAAGGGCTCTTCGGTACTGCACAGTACTGTCTTTCCAAGCTAGTTGGAAGACTTCCAGTTTGGTGTGGCGCCATTTCCGTTCCAATTTTCTGGAAGCTTGCTTCAGAGCTCGGGTATTTTCTGTGTACCAGGGAGCTAGTTTCTTATGAGAAATGTTTTTAGTTTTTAGGGGTGCAACTGCATCTAGGGTATTGCGCAAGGTTAAATTGAGTTCCTCAGTTAGGTGGTTAACTGATTTTTGTCCTCTGGCGTCCTTGGGTAGACAGAGGACGCCAGAGGACAAGGAATCTTTGTGTTGTCTGTGAATTTATAGCATGACTTTTGATGATCCTTGGTTGGGGTCTGAGCAGATTATTTGTTGCAATTACAAACGTAATAAAATGGTGGTCCGATAGTCCAGGATTATGAGGAAAAACATTAAGATCCACAACATTTATTCCATGGGACAAAACTAGGTCCAGCGTATGACTGTGACAGTGAGTCGGTCCAGAGACATGTTGGACAAAACCCACTGAGTCGATGATGGCTCCGAAAGCCTTTTGGAGTGGGTCTGTGGACTTTTCCATGTGAATATTAAAGTCACCAAAGATTAGAATATTATCTGCTATGACTACAAGGTCTGATAGGAATTCAGGGAACTCAGTGAGGAACGCTGTATATGGCCCAGGAGGCCTGTAAACAGTAGCTATAAAAAGTGATTGAGTAGGCTGCATAGATTTCATGACTAGAAGCTCAAAAGATGAAAACGTCATCATTTTTTTTTTGTAAATTGAAATTTGCTATCGTAAATGTTAGCAACACCTCCGCCTTTGCGGGATGCACGGGGATATGGTCACTAGTGTAGCCAGGAGGTGAGGCCTCATTTAACACATTAAATTCATCAGGCTTAAGCCATGTTTCAGTCAGGCCAATCACATCAAGATTATGATCCGTGATTAGTTCATTGACTATAATTGCCTTTGAAGTAAGGGATCTAACATTAAGTAGCCCTATTTTGAGATGAGGTATCACTATCTCTTTCAATAATGACAGGAATGGAGGAGGTCTTTATCCTAGTGAGATTGCTAAGGCGAACACCGCCATGTTTAGTTTTGCCCAACCTAGGTCGAGGCACAGACACGGTCTCAATGGTGATAGCTGAGCTGACTACACTGACTGTGCTAGTGGCAGACTCCACTATGCTGGCAGGCTGGCTAACAGCCTGCTGCCTGGCCTGCACCCTATTTCATTGTGGAGCTAGAGGAGTTAGAGCCCTGTCTATGTTGGTAGATAAAATGAGAGCACCCCTCCAGCTAGGATGGAGTCCGTCACTCCTCAGCAGGTCAGGTTTGGTCCTGTTTGTGGGTGAGTCCCAGAAAGAGGGCCAATTATCTACAAATTCTATCTTTTGGGAGGGGCAGAAAACAGTTTTCAACCAGCGATTGAGTTGTGAGACTCTGCTGTAGAGCTCATCACTCCCCCTAACTGGGAGGGGGCCAGAGACAATTATTCGATGCCGACACATCTTTCTAGCTGATTTACACGCAGAAGCTATGTTGCGCTTGGTGATCTCTGACTGTTTCATCCTAACATCGTTGGTGCCGACGTGGATAACAATATCTCTATACTCTCTACACTCGCCAGTTTTAGCTTTAGCCAGCACCATCTTCAGATTAGCCTTAACGTCGGTAGCCCTGCCCCCCGGTAAACAGTGTATGATCGCTGGATGATTCGTTTTAAGTCTAATACTGCGGGTAATGGAGTCGCCAATGACTAGAGTTTTCAATTTGTCAGAGCTAATGGTGGGAAGCTTCGGCGTCTCAGACAAAGAGACCAGAGAAGACTCAGCCTCTGACTCCGACCCGCTGCTTAATGGGGAAAACCGGTTGAAAGTTTCTGTCGGCTGAATGAGCGACACCGGTTGAGCGTTCCTACAGCATTTCCTTCCAGAAACCGTGAGAAAGTTGTCCGGCTGCTGGGACTGTGCCAGGGGATTTATACTACTATCTGTACTTACTGGTGGCACAGACTCGGTTTCATCCTTTCCTACACTGAAATTACCCTTGCCTAGCGATTGCGTCTGAAGCTGGGCTTGTAGCACAGCTATCCTCGCCATATGGCGAGTACAGCGACTGCAATTAGAAGGCATCATGTTAATGTTACTACTTAGCGTCGGCTGTTGGAGGTCCTGACGAATCGTGTCCAGATAAAGCGTCCGGAGTGAAAAAGTTAAGGAAAAATAACCAAAAATATAAACGGTAATTAAAAAGTAAAAACCGTACATTTGTCAGGTAGCAAAACAGGTTGGCAACAAAACGCACAGCAACTCGAAAACAAGTCTGCAAGTTGTGACCGGAAATGACCTATTTCCACTCAGCACCAGTAGCGGACTTGGCCATTCTAACACCTGGATATGTTTATTTTTGAACCATTCCATTGTAGATTTTGCTTTATGTTTTGGATCATTGTCTCAGATCTTTTGCAGACTCCATCAGGTTTTCTTCCAGAATGGTCCTGTATTTGGCTCCATCCATCTTCCCATCAATTTTAACCATCTTCCCTGTCCCTGCTGAAGAAAAGCAGGCCCAAACCATGATGCTGCCACCACCATGTTTGACAGTGGGGATGGTGTGTTCAGCTGTGTTGCTTTTACGCCAAACATAACGTTTTGCATTGTTGCCAAACATTTCAATTTTGGTTTCATCTGACCAGAGCACCTTCTTCCACATGTTTGGTGTGTCTCCCAGGTGGCTTGTGGCAAACTTTAAACGACACTTTTTATGGATATCTTTAAGAAATGGCTTTCTTCTTGCCACTCTTCCATAAAGGCCAGATTTGTGCAATATACGACTGATTGTTGTCCTATGGACAGAGTCTCCCACCTCAGCTGTAGATCTCTGCAGTTCATCCAGCGTGATCATGGGCCTCTTGGCTGCATCTCTGATCAGTCTTCTCCTTGTATGAGCTGAAAGTTTAGAGGGACGGCCAGGTCTTGGTAGATTTGCAGTGGTCTGATACTCCTTCCATTTCAATATTATCGCTTGCACAGTGCTCCTTGGGATGTTTAAAGCTTGGGAAATATTTTTGTATCCAAATCCGGCTTTAAACTTCTTCACAACAGTATCTCGGACCTGCCTGGTGTGTTCCTTGTTCTTCATGATGCTCTCTGCGCTTTTAACGGACCTCTGAGACTATCACAGTGCAGGTGCATTTATACGGAGACTTGATTACACACAGGTGGATTGTATTTATCATCATTAGTCATTTAGGTCAACATTGGATCATTCAGAGATCCTCACTGAACTTCTGGAGAGAGTTTGCTGCACTGAAAGTAAAGGGGCTAAATAATTTTGCACGCCCAATTTTTCAGTTTTTGATATGTTAAAAAAGTTTGAAATATCCAATAAATGTCGTTCCACTTCATGATTGTGTCCCACTTGTTGTTGATTCTTCACAAAAAAATACAGTTTTATATCTTTATGTTTGAAGCCTGAAATGTGGCAAAAGGTCGCAAAGTTCAAGGGGCCGAATACTTTCGCAAGGCACTGTAGGTAACGAGTGGAGGACAGAGGAGCCTCTTAAAGAAGAAGGTACAGGTCTGTGAGAGCCAGAAATCTTGCTTGTTTGTAGGTGACCAAATACTTATTTTCCACCATAATTTGCAAATAAATTCATTCAAAATCCTACAATGTGATTTCTGCATTTTTTTTCTCATTTTGTCTGTCATAGTTGAAGTGTACCTATGATGAAAATTACAGGCCTCTCTCATCTTTTTAAGTGGGAGAACTTGCACAATTGGTGGCTGACTAAATACTTTTTTGCCCCACTGTATATAGTCCTATTTGCATAGGACTCTGGGTAGTCAATGAAGAAGTGGCTGGTTTTATCAAATAGGGTGCATTTGCTAGTGGTGTTACATTTTCTGGCTTTGTGGCCAAGGGATCCACAGCGCCTGCGGTTGATGGTTGTGAGTTCTTTGGCTGGATGGTCAGCAAGGTTACAGATGAAGCAGCATAGGACATGTCCGGGGTAGAAAACCCTAAGACTGTAGGGGCCCAAGGCGATTGTGTTCAGCACCTCTGACAGCTCTCCCGTCCTTACCCTCTTCAACTTCACCCTGTACTTTCTCACTTTGTACCAGCTACCATACTTATCTACGGGCTTCACAGCTGGCTGTGGAATGGTGCAATATCTCTCAATGAAGCAGTCGACATCTTTGTCAGCCACTCCGTCCAGAACTTCTTCTCAATGTTCATTGAGGATTTCACCTGCCAGTGCTTCCACTTCTCCTCCTATGACTTGGTTGACTTCCAGGAAGTGGCGCAAAGGCGTCTCTGCGTTGAAAACTACCCACTGGGCACAGACGTCAGTTCAACATCTAGTTTTGATTTCCATTTTGTTGAGTTGTCAACTAATGTGAATTCAATGTGAAATTAATTTTAAAAAATGTCACCCTGCCATTGGATTTAGGTTAAGAGTTGTGTGAAAAAAAATACCAAATTGCCTTACGTCAATGACTTTTTGCAAATCCAATCAGTTTTCCACGTTGATTCAACGTCATCACATGTTTTTTTTATGGCGTCGAAACAATGTTGATTCAACCAGTTTTGCCCAGTGCGTAGTTCATGTTCCTTCCTAAAGGCTATGAAGCTATAGATGTCACTGCCGTTAATCCATTAATTCCCTACATAGAAGGCGAGGCCTCCAGCAGACTATGTGAATGATTCAAAACAAGAGGGAAAAACTGATCGGAATGCATTATTGCAACCACGTCAAATGAATCCCTCTTCAACTTTGATGTCCACCTCCTAGTCCTATTTCAAGGTCGATCAAGGAAATGCACATTTTACATTGTGACCCCAGCTTTGGTATGGCGTTTGAATCCCCCTCTGAGGTTTTGCTCGCTGACACGAGATTGTTTAGTAAGGTGCCTAAGAAAAAAAGCATGACATTTTATATCTATCATTCCCGATGGCAATTTCCTTTGTCACAACTGTGTCCACTGTTATGCCATGATCAGAGGGAACTCTCTTATCCATCCCCATTCAGGTCAGTTGATCAAGAGTTTAGGTAGAATAACATGTAACATGAAATATGTTGTATATAAGTGTTCTTGTAACTTTTATTATGTGGGTAAGACCAAACGTGAACTTAATACAAGGATATGTGAGCATAAGAGCTCCATTCGCAACCATGATGAAAAAAAATCACCTGTTGCCAGGCATTTCAATAGCCATAATCATGGACTTAAGTGCCTTACGTTAATACAGGTATTGAATTGCTGAAGGTGCCACACATGGGAAGAGATAAGGATAAATTACTTCTCCAAAGGGATACATATTGGCTAGATTGTTTGGGCACTCTGGCCCCAGCAGGCCTTAATGAGGAATGGTCTTTTTCTTGTTTTTTTGTAGTAGGTTATCAATAGGCCAAACATTTAGGTAATTGCATCATAATGAATTTATATTGTGTGTCTATCTTTATTTGATTTTTATGTTTCCCCCACAGCTCCCTCTGCTGGGATCTCTTGATTGGGCCAATACTGACTGTGAATTTATAATTATGCCCACCTATACGATAGTATTGTTGTGACATTGATTGGCGTTGCCTTGAACGCTGAAGAAGGGGTCATACCCAAAACATTTGTGCGACCTTCGACCACATATTTCAGCAGGGCCCAGTGCTGGCTAAAGTGGACAGAACTGAGTACCATGATGGTAAGGCTTAATTTGGCTGATCACTGTGGAAGATAGGGAGGGTGGCCCAGGGCTTACTGCGTCCAGACATAGTGTTCACTAGTTGAGTTCAACTTCCCACCTCCCTCCATCAGAGGAAGACTAATAAGTAAAACCAGGGAGGGTTCAGGGCCCAAGCTAAGAGGATGTTGGCTGTGTTTATTGTTGTGGAACGGGATGTCATACTAAATAAGCTCTTCTGAGCTAGTTGGGTGACCCACTGACAACCTCTCTACACACACCTCTCTCTCAGTACCTAACAAAAATAACTGTCCCTGCGTCCATAGTGCCAAGATAGATTATGAATTATAAATAGATTGCTCTTAGTAGTAGTGTCGTGAAGGAAAACATGCTGTAATCTAAACCTGGATCTCAAGGATCTATATACTGTGGACCCAAAGGTCTTTAATCATTTTTATTGCATAGATGTAAAGCAATATATCCGTAGCTCCATGACTGAAGTCCAACACAACACACCACAACACAATTAAAAATATACTGTGCTAGCACAACTGACCCTTGCTCAATCTGATCGTGGGAAGAAAAATAAAAACAGTCACATATAGTTCACATCCAAGCACGACCCAACAGAGAAAGATTATCCTTTACAATATTGGAAAGAAACACACAGGGAAAGAAACACACAACTACTGTAGGTTGTATTCATTAGAGAACACTATAGCAACATTTTTAAATATTGGTGGGAGACTCCGTTAGTTATAGAGGAGTGTAAATGTTTTTTTTTTAGGCTGGATCATGTTGTTGTATGTTTTAACTATGTAATGTATTGATTGTTGCTGCCTTCTTGGCCAGGTCTCCACTGAAAAAGAGACTCTGGGTCTCAATGGGCTTTTCCTGGTTAAATAAAAACATGCAACGGTAATAACTGTTTCTCATAGGATGAGTTCAGGTTATAAACCTCCCTGTTTTATTATACCTCTCCATTTTCATCCATTTTGTGCCCAGTGAACATGACCCAGATGAAGGGAGTACAAGATTAAATCCAGCTGTTTGCTTGGATACATCTGATTGCAGGCTTGCAGAGCCAAGTAGACACCCTCCGAATCACTTCTTCTCTTTCCCTTGCCTTAAGCCCTTATTAAACTGACACTAGCTATGTTTCTATGACCTTGTCCATTGATTTTTTGGGGGGTCTACATTTAGATATTTTGCATAGAAAGTAAATGAGACAATTGCTTGCTATGGTGCGTTTCCATTGAACTATCTTGTGTCAATAAAAACATATTTTCCATCATTATTTGTCTAAGTAAAGAAAGTTCAATTAACTGGGCCTGTTCTGGCCATTCTGCCGCCCTAGGTGAGACAAAAAATATATTTTTTGAGACCATGTTTTTGTCGAATAAACCTGGGTCAATGGAAACCTGCCTAATTACTTAACTGGACACACAAGCACGTGTGTGCGCACACAGATTGATGTGGAACATAGCCATTAGTCGGTTACTGCACTGACAGGACTGTCACACCCTGATCTGTTTCACCTGTCTTGTGCTTGTCTCCACCCCCCACCAGGTGTCTCCTATTTTCCCCCATTATCCCCTGTGTAATTATAACCGTGTTTTCTGTTGGTCTGTTGACAGTTCGTCTTGTCTAACCAGCGTGTTTTCCTGTTTTCCAGTATCTCTAGTTTCTGTTTTCTTGTCTGCCTGCCTTGACCCTGAGCCTGTCTGCCATTCAGTCCCTGATTGATGCTATCTTGGATTACTGACCCCTGCCTGCCTTGACCCTGAGCCTGCCTGCCATTCAGTACCTGATTGATGCTGTCTTGGATTACCGACCCCTGCCTGCCTTGACCCTGAGCCTGCCTGCCATTCAGTCCCTGATTGATGCTGTCTTGGATTACCGACCCCTGCCTGCCTTGACCCTGAGCCTGCCTGCCATTCAGTCCCTGGTTGATGCTCTCTTGGATTACCGACCCCTGCCTGCCCTGTGCCTGCCTTTTGCCTGCCCCCTGTTTTGTAATAAACATCTGAGATTCTAACTGTCTGCCTCCTGTGTCTGCATCTGGGTCATATCCTGAGCTGTGTTAAGGACAGTGAGACAAGGTAGTTGAGAGTTGCTGTCAGTCAATAGCCCTGCTCCCACCACCAGGGCCTTTAGGCACTTGTGTAGATCTGAAAGGTTTGAATTGGTCTCATTTCTCTTGGCCTATCAGAAGGTGAAGTGGTGCTATTACCATTTTGCTGATGCCTATCCAATCCTTTAATAGATTAATACATCTTTAGTAGAGATGTGAAACATTTATTGTTTTGGATATTTCGAATGGGCACGTTTAAATTGTCCTTTCAAATAGCATTTCACTGCAATATCTTTCCTGTTAATTTTACACTGAACAAAAATATATGGATTTCACATGACTGCGTATACAGATATGCACCTGTTGGTCACCGGTATCTTAACAAAAGGTAGACTCATGGATCAGAAAACCAGTAAGTATCTGGTGTGACCATTTGCCTCATGCAGCACAACATGTTCTTCACATAGAGTTGATCAGGCTGTTGATTGTGGAATGTTGTCCCACTCCTCTTCAATAGTTGTGAGAAGTTTCTGGATATTGGCGGGAACTGGAACGTGCAAGTCGATCCAGAGCATCCCAAACATGCTCAATAGGTGACATATCTGGTGAGTATGCAGGACATGGAAGAACTTGGAAATGTTCAGTTTCCAGCAATTGTGTACAGATCCTTGTGACGTGCATTATCATGGTAAAACATGAGGTGATGGTGGCTGATGAATGGGACGACAACGATCGCATACACATCTTTGTGTATTCAAATTGCCATAGAGACAATGCAATTGTGTCCGTTGTCCATAGCGTATGCCGGCTCACGCCATAACCCCACTGCCAACATGGGGCCCTCTGTTCACAACATTGACATCAGCAAGCTGTTTGCCCACACGACACCAAACACGCTGTCTGCCATCTGGCCGGCACAAGAGGTATTTGAAACACACGTTTTTGTTGTCTACACAACCCCGTTTATTCAATGGGCATCCAGAACAAGACTTGATCAAATCACACTCTTACCCATTTAAGAAGAGGTACAGGCTCTTTAATGACCCCAGATAATCAGGAAACCAAATTCGAACTATATTTTTGCTAAATTGTTTATTTGACAGGGACAGTGCCTACTACAGCTTTTCTCGATTGCTAAAACACTTTGAATGAAACTGGGGTCCACTTGATCTCTATCATAACCTAATGAGCAAGACAGTATTCTTTTTTGCAAAACTGTAATTCATTTCCAATTGCTTTCACACACAATGCAAATGTTAAACACATTTCTGCAAAGAGTAAACACAACTCTCTACAAACGACACAGAAGTCAGTTGAGTAAATCATGTCAAACTAAATTAAAACATTTGGTCACAGCTGATACAAATTACTCCCATGACTGTGAACCTCTTCTGCATTTGTGCAAAAACTTTGCACAGATGTTTAATCAGCAATCATTCCTTATTCATGCATAAAAGAGGTCACCTATGAGTTGCTTTTTGCATGAATGGACCAAGTAAGAGGCCGAGGGCAAGGACAAAGAAGGGACCCATAGAGGAAGATAGTTCAACTCTCAGTTAAAATGGAAAAATGTCCAATACAGCCTTTTGTTTCTGGATCTTCATGCTTTTGAGTGACATTCTTTCTTCATTGATCACTTTTGGTAAAATCATTTTAGAGAAAGAAGATTATAGCCCATGCTGATATTATGTTAACCTGCCTTTTTTGGTGTATGCTGTAATTATAGTATCAACAAATGGCACAGACATATAAAAGAGGGTTAACCATGCTAGGGTATATTGATAGTTGTAGTTAGTATTTATTGGGCCATTGTGTAAAGATTGATTGAAATAACTTTTCATTAGATACATTTTTGTGTCATGTATTTACTGTTTTGAGAGTCATAATGCATTTTGCAAGTGAAATGTGTCATTTTTGGCCAACGTGTTTCTGTTTGGGGCCGAGTGTTGATTGTTTTGAAAAAGTGAATTCTGTTAGGACAAATGTGCTCAAGCAATCGAAAAACTGTAATCAACACTTAAGTGTTCACATCAAAAGTTAGCAAAAATAACCCATTTCAATTTGTGGTTCCGACACACTTTAGTCTCTGTCACTGCTTTGAGGCAATGGAGTAAATCAAGAAATGTATGTGAATAGGCAATGGGTGGCCAAAATATCTACCTTATTATAATCCACCCAGACATAGCCATGAGATATTCTCTGGTAGTCTAATTTCAACCTTCAGACAACGAAAGTGAAATACCCCATTATAGATAATTGGCTTCCTATCACCTCACTTAGGGTTTTGCTAACACCTTTGAAAGAAGTGAATTATGTTTAGGTTACTATGGCAACCCTCAGTCTGGGTGTTAGTACCTATGTGTGTGTGTGTGTGTGTGTGTGTGTGTGTGTGTGTGTGTAACACAACCGGGTGTGACTATTGGTGTGCCACGAAGTGTAAATTAGAGGTGTGAGATCATATTAACAAACTGAAACTACGGTGCCCAAGAGATGGCATGCTGTGCTGCAAGATCATTCAAACATTTTAGGCACAGTTTGACAAAATCGCGCTTTATCCAAAACCCAGGTCAAGACAAGGTGAAATAACTTTTCCGTAATTAGCCAGGGTTTGGGTCAATTCCATTCTCTAAAGTCAATTCAGGAGCTAAATTCAAATTCAAATCATGATTCATGATTATTTCATATGAGGTCTTTTGAAATCATTGTTTGAATTGACTTGAAAATGTAAAAATCAAATTGAAGTCAATTTGATAGAATTAGCAAAATCTCTGTTATAGGTCTCCTTTCATCAATATGGCTGTGTTTATTTTTATTGCGACAGTTGGCATGGTAGATATGAGACAAATAGAGCAGAAATGACAGAATTGAAAGTTGCCAATTGGGGATTCAAACTCACGTCACAAAGGCGGACATGCTTGGTCCAGAATCAGCAGTACAACCACTAGAACATTCCCAAGCACTTTGGCTGCATTGTTTTGATCACTTTTCATGGCTTGATAGTACATGACCATCTGGTGTTTTTTGATTCATCAACACGCAAGTGGGATGCGTCCCAAATGGCACCCTATTCCCTGTAATGCACTACTTTTGCCAGTCCTATGGGTCCTGGTCAAAAGTAGGGCACTAAATAGGGAATAGGGTGTCATTTGGGATACAGAGCGTTTTCTGAATTGCCAGATATCGAGTAGTTTTTGGTGGGCACTTGAAAACGTGCAGGCGCTCAGACTGATATCTTAATCATTGCAATTGGATTGAGCTTCTGGTGAAAGACTGTAGAGAAATCTAGACTGGAGTGTCCTTGAGTGAAGAAGGCCTTTGGGGACTAGCGTGTGGTCCCCTACTCTGTGTTTGGGAATAAATTCAAATTCTATTCTATTCATTTTAATTGCATGAACAGAAAAGTGATGTGTTCCTCATGTCTAACATTTTGTCATATTACTGTTAAGTTACTTTGTGCTCAGACTTTTGTTTTTTACCACTGTGTCTTGGCTTGACACAGTGGTTATCCAGTGTGGTTATCCACAGTGGTTATCCAGTTATCCAGCTAAATGACTAAAATGCCAAATGTAAATGTTTTACATACACATCTAATACTACTGTATTAAATATTTATGTTACAAATGTATCATTTCTACAGTTCTTTATAAAAAAAAATGTTAAGTTATTTGTTACATTTGACTGTGTAAAACCTATCAGTACTACTTATTTCTCTGAGTGTGAGGCGGATGTGTACAGTAGTGTTTTGAAAAAACATTATTCGTCTCTCTGAAATGAAACAACCAAGTGATAGACCTTACCGTGAAATGCTTACTTACAAGCCCTTAACCAACAGTGCAGTTCAAGAAAGAGTTATATACAGGGGGTACCGGTACAGAGTCAATGTGCGGGGGTACAGGTTAGTCAAGATAATTTGTACATGTTGGTAGGGTTAAAGTGACTATGCATACAGTGCCTTGAGAAAGTATTCGGCTCCCTTGAACTTTGCGACCTTTTGCCATATTTCAGGCTTCAAACATATAGATATAAAACTGTATTTTTTTGTGAAGAATCAACAACACGTGGGACACAATCATGAAGTGGAACGACATTTATTGGATATTTCAAACTTTTTTAACAAATCAAAAACTGAAAAATTGGGCGTGCAAAATTATTCAGCCCCCTTAAGTTAATACTTTGTAGCGCCACCTTTTGCTGCGATTACAGCTGTAAGTCGCTTGGGGTATGTCTCTATCAGTTTTGCACATCGAGAGACTGAAATTTTTTCCCATTCCTCCTTGCAAAACAGCTCGAGCTCAGTGAGGTTGGATGGAGAGCATTTGTGAACAGCAGTTTTCAGTTCTTTCCACAGATTCTTGATTGGATTCAGGTCTGGACTTTGACTTGGCCATTCTAAACACCTGGATATGTTTATTTTTGAACCATTCCATTGTAGATTTTGCTTTATGTTTTGGATCATTGTCTTGTTGGAAGACAAATCTCCGTCCCAGTCTCAGGTCTTTTGCAGACTCCATCAGGTTTTCTTCCAGAATCGTCCTGTATTTGGCTCCATTCATCTTCCCATCAATTTTAACCATCTTCCCTGTCCCTGCTGAAGAAAAGCAGGCCCAAACCATGATGCTGCCACCACCATGTTTGACAGTGGGGATGGTGTGTTCAGGGTGATGAGCTGTGTTGCTTTTACGCCAAACATAATGTTTTGCATTGTTGCCAAAAAGTTCAATTTTGGTTTCATCTGACCAGAGCACCTTCTTCCACATGTTTGGTGTGTCTCCCAGGTGGCTTGTGGCAAACTTTAAACAACACTTTTTATGGATATCTTTAAGAAATGGCTTTCTTCTTGCCACTCTTCCATAAAGGCCAGATTTGTGCAATATACGACTGATTGTTGTCCTATGGACAGAGTCTCCCACCTCAGCTGTAGATCTCTGCAGTTCATCCAGACTGATCATGGGCCTCTTGGCTGCATCTCTGATCAGTCTTCTCCTTGTATGAGCTGAAAGTTTAGAGGGACGGCCAGGTCTTGGTAGATTTGCAGTGGTCTGATACTCCTTCCATTTCAATATTATTGCTTGCACAGTGCTCCTTGGGATGTTTAAAGCTTGGGAAATCTTTTTGTATCCAAATCCGACTTTAAACTTCTTCACAACAGTATCTCGGACCTGCCTGGTGTGTTCCTTGTTCTTCATGATGCTCTCTGCGCTTTTAACGGACCTCTGAGACTATCACAGTGCAGGTGCATTTATACAGAGACTTGATTACACACAGGTGGATTGTAGTTATCATCATTAGTCATTTAGGTCAACATTGGATCATTCAGAGATCCTCACTGAACTTCTGGAGAGAGTTTGCTGCACTGAAAGTAAAGGGGCTGAATAATTTTGCACGCCCAATTTTTCAGTTTTTGATATGTTAAAAAAGTTTGAAATATCCAATAAATGTCGTTCCACTTCATGATTGTGTCCCACTTGTTGTTGATTCTTCACAAAAAAATACAGTTTTATATCTTTATGTTTGAAGCCTGAAATGTGGCAAAAGGTCGCAAAGTTCAAGGGGGCCGAATACTTTCGCAAGGCACTGTAGATAATAAACAGCGAGTAGCAGCAGTGTTAAAAACAAATGGGGGGGTGTCAATGTAAATAGTCCGGGTGGCCATTTGATTAATTGTTCAGCAGTCTTATGGCTTGGGGGTAGAAGCTGTAAAGGAGCCTTTTGGTCCTAGACTTGGCGCACCGGAACCGCTTGCCGTGCGGTTGCAGAGAAAACAGTCTATGACTTGGGTGACTGGAGTCTTTGACAATTTTTTGTGCCTTCCTCTGACACCGCCTAGTATATAGGTCCTAGATGGCAGGAAGCTTAGCCCTAGTGATGTACTGGGCCGTATGCACTACCCTCTGTAGCGCCTTACGGTCAGATGCCGAGGATGCAAAAAAGGTCAGGATGCTCTCAATGGTGCAGCTGTAGAACTTTTTGAGGATCTGGGGTACCCATGCCAAATATTTTCAGTCTCCTAAGGGGGGAAAAAGGTGTTGTGCCCTCTTCACGACTGTCTTGGTGCGTTTGGACCATGATAGTTCGTTGGTGATGTGGACACCAAGGAACCTAAAACTCTTGACCCGCCCAACTACAGCCCTGTCAATGTTAATGGGGGCCTGTTCGGCCTGCCTTTTCATGTAGTCCACAATCAGCTCCTTTGTCTTGCTCACATTAAGGGAGAGGTTGTATCATACCCTAGTTCCACTGATTTCAAAACTTGATCCTCCAGAAAGTGGAGAGCAACACTTATGCAGCTCCACACAATGCATGTTTTTAAAAGCCGTGTTTGACAGGATTACCAGCACAGACTGACCAGCTCAAATAGACAGAAGCCTTCTATATGGCAGACCAATCCGAACTCCTTTCTCGGTATGACCAGCCCATTCATTATCTCAGCCAATCATGTCTAGTGAGGTTTGCTGACTTTTTCTGTGGCTTAACCAACAAGGCACGTAATTAAACCATTTTGTCCGTATTTACAGATGGCATACATGTTTATTATTAAAAGGCACATGAAAGTTCACATGAAAGTTCCAGAATTCAAAAAATGAAATACGTTAAAACTAGTCTCCTGTGGCCTCCCGGGTGGCACAGTGGTTAAGGGCGCTGTACTGCAGCGCCAGCTGTGCCATCAGAGTCCCTGGGTTCGCGCCCAGGCTCTGTCGTAACCGGCCGCGACCGGGAGGTCCGTGGGGCGACGCACAATTGGCCTAGCGTCGCCCGGGTTAGGGAGGGCTTGGTCGGTACGGGTGTCCTTGTCTCATCGCGCACCAGCGACTCTTGTGGGGGGCTGGGCGCAGTGTACGCTAACCAAGGTGGCCAGGTGAACAGTGTTTCTTCCGGCGCATTGGTGCGGCTGGGTTCCGGGTTGGATGCGCGCTGTGTTAAGAAGCACTTGGTTGGGTTGTGTATCAGAGGACGCATGACTTTCAACCTTCGTCTCTCCCGAGCCCGTACGGGAGTTGTGAGACAAGATAGTAGCTACTAAAACAATTGGATACCATGAAATTGGGGAGAAAAAGGGGTCAAAAAAAAAAAAAAAACTAGTCTCCTGTGAAGACTTGCGACAGGTTCTTCCTTTAAAAGTTGCATTGTACTGCAGCACGGCTTGCCGCAGAATTATATGGCATGTTATTAATTAATTAATGCTGCTTATAGTGCTAGTTTGTTCACCAGAGGGCATCTTTGAGAAGCGTTTGACCGATTTTACTATTGTCTGTAATAGAGAATTTAAAACCTTTTTTGTTATTGTATGTAATACATGGGATTGATTTTAAGAAATGTAGCTTAATTAATTAGATTATGGTGTTTCTATTCCAAGAAAATTGAAAAATTATACATCTGACAGACAGCGCCTGATTCAGTAACACTAAGCAAGGATTAGATGGAGGCAGATGTTATAGGAAGAGCCATGGATGTATAGCTGAAGGAAAGGTGGGAAGTATCTGGGCAACTGCAGTACCTTTTACTTAGCGATAAGAAAATTAAGAATAAGAAAGAGAGCGCAGTGACTAGCTTTCAAAAGTGTACCAGCTGTACAACGTGACCGGTCGGGAGTAGGCTACTAAGTGACTGCGAGTGAAGAGCAAAATAATCCTAATATTTCCACACCCTAATTGTAGGCTAACCAATACCCAAATGGAGATTAAGTGAAAATAAACATCTCATTGATTTATCAAGACCAGTTCCGGTGCTGAAATAGTTGACCACACGGGCGTAGGCTATTGCTTCAAATCCTATTATAACAATTGGATAACATTGGGTGTTCCAGTAAGCAAGGATTTGTTGCCTTCATTAGCCTACTTTATTCTTAAAATAACTCCAGCACAGAGAAGAGAAAGGAGCCTTAATTAATTAAACAATAAAGCGATTGAATTCACAAATGCATTCCACTGTTTTTAATATTGGCCATCAACCAAAAACACAGCATCTACCGTGAAATTCCATTCAAGCCGTCGACTCACTGATGGTTGAAGATGATGAGCGATAGGCAAAGGCAATCTGTAATCTGCTGGCATCACCACACAACATCAACATCGCTCTAATCAGGGCCTCCCGGGTGGCGCAGTGGTTAAGGGCGCTGTACTGCAGCGCCAGCTGTGCCATCAGAGACTCTGGGTTTGCGCCCCGGCTCTGTCATAACCGGCCGCGACCAGGAGGTCCGTGGGGCGACGCACAATTGGCCTAGCGTTGTCCGGGTTAGGGAGGGCTTGGTCGGTAGGGATGTCCTTGTCTCATCGCGCACCAGCGACTCCTGTGGCGGGCCGTATGGGAGTTGTAGCGATGAGACAAGATAGTAGCTACTACAATTGGATACCACGAAATTGGGGAGAAAAAGGGGTAAAAAATTAAAAAAAAATTTTAAATAAAAACAACGCTCTAATCACAGTCGGAAGACAGGTGAAGAAACTTAAATCTGTCGTTCTGCCCCTGAACAGGCAGTTAACCCACTGTTCCTAGGCCGTCATTGAAAATAAGAACTTGTTCTTAACTGACTTGCCTAGTTAAATAAAGGTAAAAAAAAAAAAAAAAAGTTTGTGGAAATGTGAAGTTAATGTAGGAAAAGATGTAAAAGAAAATACAAAGAAAAAAAACAACCGTTTTTTGTATGTTTTTTTGTACAATTCTTGAAATGCAAGAGAAAGGCCTAAATGCATTATTCCAGCCCAGGCACAATTTAGATGTTGGCCAATAGATGGCAGCAGTGTATGTGCAAAGTTTTAGACTGATCCAATGAACCATTGCATTTCTGCCCAAATGTGCCTAATTGATGTATTAATAACTATTCAAGTTCATAACTGTGCACTCTCTTCAAACAATAGCATGGTATTATTTGACTGTAATAGCTGCTGTAAATTGGACACTGCAGTTAGATTAACACGACTTTAAGCTTTCTGCCAAAATCAAATATGTCTATGTCCTGGGAAATGTTCTTGTTACTTACAACCTCATGCTAATCGCATTAGCGCACATTAGCTCAACCGTCCCGCTGATCTTTAGAGATCCTTAAGAGGTTTTAAGGAGCAGATCTCTCTCTGTGGGTCTAACCCCAAGAAGTTCTGGAAAATGGGTAAAGACCAGGAGAATAAACCATCCTCCTCACAGCTGCCCATGTCCCTTAATGTTGATGATGTGGTTGTTACTGACAAGAAGCACATGGCTGAGCTCTTTAATCACTACTTCATTAAGTCAGGATTCCTATTTGACTCAACCATGCCTCCTTGCCCGTCCAACATTTCCTAATCTCCCACCCCTTCCATTGTGACTTTCCCCAATACTTCTCCCTCTTTTTCCCCTGCCCTGCTACAAAGTTTCTCCCTGCAGGCAGTCACTGAGTCAGAGGTGCTAATGGAGCTCCTTAAACTTGACCCCAAAAAACATCTTCGTCAGATGGTTTAGACCCTTTCTTCTTTAAGGTTGCTACCCCTATCATCGCCAAGCCTATCCCCGACCATTTCAACCCGTCTCTCCTTTCTGGGGAGGTTCCCATTCCTTGGAAGGCAGCCACGGGTCATCCTTCATTTAAAGGGAAGATAAAGCTGATCTTAACTGTTATAGGCCTATTAAATCTAGACTTGGTTTCCTCTATCGTAATCGCTCCTCTTTCACCCCAGCTGCCAAACTAACCCTGATTCAGATGACCATCCTTCCCATGCTAGATTACGGAGACATCGTTTATGGAGCGGCAGGTAAGGGTGCTCTCAAGCTGCTAAATATTCTTCACCATTCGGCCATCAGATTTGCCACCAATGCTCCTTATAGGACACATAACTGCACTCTATACACCTCTGTAAAGTGGTCATCTCTGTTTACCTGTCGCAAGACCCACTGTTTGATGCTTAGTTATAAACCCTCTTAGGCCTCAGTCCCCCTATCTGAGAGATCTACTGCAGCCCTCATCCTCCACATACAACACCGTTCTGCCAGTCACATTCTGTTAAAGGTCCCCAAAGCACACAAATCCCTGGGTCGCTCTTCTTTTCAGTTCGCTGCAGCTAGCGACTGGAACGAGCTGCCACAAACACTCAAACTGGACAGTTTGATCTCAATCTCTACATTCAAAGACTCAATCATGGACACTCTTACTGACAGTTGTGGCTGTTTTGTGTAATGTATTGTTTCTACCTTCTTGCCCTTTGTGCTGTTGTCTGTGCCCAGTAATGTTTGTAGTACTTCCATGTTGTGTTGCTACCATGTTGTGTTGCAGTAAGTCTCTCTTTATGTAGTGTTGTTTTGTCTCTCTTGTCATGTGTGTTTTGTCCTATATTTATAATCCCAGCCCCTGTCCCCACAGGAGGCCGTTTTCTAAGGGCTCATTGTAAATAAGAATTTGTTCCTAACTGACTTGCCTAGTTAAATAAAGGTTAAATAAATCAAATAAAAATAATAATCCATGCCTTCTGGGAATTTTTTTAAATCCAAAAGTTATGGGTGGAGTTAGAAGTTTGACAGTCAGAAGTATTTCAACCAATGTTAGCCTTCAAATGCTTTATTATCCAAATGATACTGGTATATACTTTTATTTTCACAATTTTCTTTAACCAATTTTGTTCTTTAATTGCAGGGCTAACTGACAAGTTCCTTACTTTTTCCCCCTTCCACTTGATAAAGGTTCCAATTAAAGTAATTTCAAATTATTCATGATATAAATAGGCCCTTTTCATTTAGTCTAGATTGTCATTTCAAATAAAATATATTTTTTGCTCATTGTCATGACCGTCATATGAGTAATTAGACCAAGGCGCAGCGTGAGTAGAGTTCCACATTATAATGATAGTGAAACTTCCAAAACAACAAAAATATAATGATTGTGAAATACGTAGCGCACATAGGCACTTACAGAAAACAATATCCCACATCGCAGGTGGGAAAAAGGACACACGAAGTATGATCCCCAATTAGAGGTAACGATCATCAGCTGCCTCCAATTGGGAACCATACACACACACACACACACACCAACATAGAAATATAATACCTAGAAACCCCCCTCGTCACGCCCTGTCCTAAAACACCATAGAGAACCCCGAGGGCTCTCTATGGTGAGGGCGTGACACTCATATAATTTAAATAGGTTGCTAGGTGTAGGCAAAACCATAAGCAAATATGTAAACTGTGATCTGACTAAAGAGTTAATCGGGGTGATTTTTTTCACAAATAGATAGGTATTTTCATCAAGTCAACAAACAGGAGGTGGAGTTCAAGAGCTCACAGGTGTGCCTGGCACGGATTGTGACTCCATCTCGTTCCTTGCCCTCTTCTACGCGTCATTCTCCACCTGACTCTCCGCCAATGATGTGACTCTCCACCAACACAATCTGGCTCTGGAACAATGCATCAGCTGATTAATTTGACAATCACGGCTAATGCGATTTAATTAAGGATTTCAGTTCAGAAAATACGGCTCTGTACAAGTTACTAAGTGACTGCAAGTGACGAGCAAAACAATCCTAACATTTCCAAATAAAAATCAGACCAGTCCCCATGCTCTGTCATTCAGTAATAATACTGGTAATAATAATAATCGTTGGATAACAGCCTGGCTCTCGGAACTCAATAAGAGGCGGCTTCTATCTTCAATATAGTCATTAATTCAGAAGGTTAAACCCATAGGTTTCAGGCCTGCAGTAGGTTATAATAAACGGGAAATTGCATGTCAATTCATAAACCATGTGCCATGGAATCGGTACATCGAAAATCTCTTCCCAACTATTTTGCTATCTATATGGCACAGCTGTCAATTTTTTGGTCCTTAAATGAAACTGGTATATATTTTTCATTTATCACCATTTTTAATCACCATTAATGCAGGGCCGACAGACAAGTTCCTTACCCCCCCCCCCCCCCTGTTTTTAGAGGTAGAGAACCTAAAAGCCCACCATTTGAAAATTGTCAGTCCACATGTCAAGTGAAAGTCCCCCATTGTATCTACCCAAGTTCTCTCAACTTCTTCAAGATTGGTGGGTCCCCCACGGGATGATGAGCTAACGTAGACTAATGCAATTAGCATGAGGCTGTAAGTAACAAGAACATTTCCCAGGACATAGACATATCTGATATTGGTAGAAAGCATACATTCTTGTTAATCTAACTGCACTGTCCAATTTACAGTAGCTATTACAGTGAAATAATACCATGGTACTGTTTGAGGAGAGTGCACAGTTATGAACTTGAAAAGTTATTAATAAGTCAATTAGGTAAATTTGGGCAGTCTTGATACAACATTTTGAACATAAATGCAATGGTTCATTTGATCAGTCTAACACTTTGCACATACACTGCTGCCATCTAGTGGCCAACATCTAAACATCAAAATCTAAATTACGCCTGGGATTGAATAATACATTATGGCCTTTCTCTTAAATTCAAAGATGATGGTACAAAAACATACAAAAAAACGAGTTATTTCTTTGCATTTTCTTTTACCAAATCTAATGTGTTATGTTATCCTACATACAGGTCACATTTCCACAAACTTCAAAGTGTATATTTTCAAATGGTATCAAGACTATGCATACCCTTGCTTCAATGCCTGAGCTACAGGCAGTTGGATTTTGGTACGTAATTTTAGGCGAAAATTGAAAAAAGGGGTCCGATCCTTCATGGGATCGGTGTCCCTATACCGGAATGGTTGTTGCTAATGTGAGCTAATGTGACTAGAATGATGTTGTAAGTAACATCCAACTTTCCATGACACAGACATGTTGGCTGTTGGCTGTTAGTTACAACATTATTCTAGTCACATTATCGCACTTTAGCAACAACCGTGGCAGCAGGTATCCTAGTGGTTAGAGTGTTGGGCCAGTAAACGAAAGGTTGCTGGATCGAATCCCTATGCCGACAAAGTAAACATATGTTGTTCTGCCCCTGAGCTAGGCAGTTACCCGGGCACCGAAGACGTGGATTGCAACTATGGCAGCTCCCCGCACCACCTCTCGTATCTCCCTTTCCCTTATATGGGCAGAAAGCTTAAATTCTTAATCTAACTGAAGTGTTCAATTTACAGTAGGTATCACAATGAAAAAAATACCATGCTATTGTTTGAGGAGAGGACACAACAACAACTTTTATCACGACAACTGGTTTGATACATTCACCTCTGATAATGTACTTACCTTCAGTAATCTTGCTCTGATTTGTCATCCTGAGGGTCCCAGAGAAAAAAATGTAGCATAGTTTTATTTGATAAAATCAATTTGTATATTCAAATGTAGGGACTGGGTTCTACAGTTTGAACCCCTGCTGCATGGAGGAGGAGGTGTGATAGTGTGGGGGTGCTTTGCTGGTCACATTGTCAGTGATTTATTTAGAATTCAAGGCATACTTAACCAGCATGGCTACCACAGCATTCTGCAGCATTACGCACTCCCATCGGGTTTGCGCTTAGTGGGGCTGTCCTTTTTTTTCAACAGGACAATGACCCAACACACCTCCAGGCTGTGTAAGGGCAATTTGACCAAAAAGGAGAGTGATGGAGTGCTGCATCAGATGACCTGGCCTCCCCAATCACCTGACCTCAACCCAATTGAGATGGTTTGGGATGAGTTGGACCGCAGAGTGAAGGAAAAGCAGCCAACAAGTGCTCAGCATATGTGGGAACTCCTTCAAGACAGTTGGAAAAGCATTCCAGGTGAAGATGGTTGAGATAATGCCAAGAGAATGCTTTGAAGACTCTAAATCAAATAAATAAAAAGTGTTTAACACTGGTTACTATATGAATCCATATCTGTTATTTCATAGTTTTGATGTCTTCACTATTATTCTACAATGTAGAAAATGGTAAAAAAAAAAAAAAAAAACTTGAATAAGTAGGTGTGTCCAAACTTTTGACTGGTAATGTATATAGCGTTTTGGAATGAAACTCTACATGTGTTGACACTGGTATTGTGCTGGAGATGAGGTTGAAAAGTGGTGGAGGTGCCCTTTACATGCAAAAGCCAGGACACTGTTGTGACACCTCTTGAGGAGAGGATCAGTGCACTATCTGTCTACTCTCACACACACTACACTTTCCCTATGTGCCTCCCCTTTGTGTCTGAGCCACTTCCAGCTTACTGGAATTAAGATTTAATCACATTTACCCAGCATCCCTATGGCAGCCGCCTGTGTTTCATCAACTGCCCCTCACCAGGTAACCATTGCATTGTGGGAATTGCCCTCACCGCTTGCCATCGCCACCAAAGAGGTTTTCAATGATTCATGTCTGCCCCCATTTTAAAGTGAGTGGATTTTGGACAGGGACTAGATCGTGCATAACACAGTGTTGTTAATTCTTTAGGATGTTGTTTCTGTTTGCATGTTTTTTGCCAGACATTTTGAGAGTAGATTTCTTTTTAATATATTTTTTTCTCACTTTTCTCATCTGCCTTCCTTTCAGCTACGTCCACTTCTGGTCCAAATGGTATTGTGATCTAATTACATATCACATCATCCCCTTTGGCACCTCCCTTGTTGTGAAGTGTCTCATCAACAGTAAAAAAAAGTAACCTTTATTTAACTAGGCAAGTCAGTTAAAGAACAAATTATTATTTACAATGACAGCCTACCGGGGAACAGTGGGTTAACTGCCTTGTTCAGGGGCAGAACAACAGATTTTTACCTTGTCAACTCGGGGATTCGATTCAGCAACCTTTCAGTTACTGGCCCAACCCTCTAACCACTAGGCTACCTGCCGTCCCTAGGCTACTCACCACCACACGCTCCGTGCCTCTGGCTCTGCATCCCAAATGGCACAATATTCCATATACAGTGCACTACTTTTTACCAGATCCGTATGGCCCTTGGTCGTGTAAGTCTCTCTGGATAAGAGCGTCTGCCAAAATACTCAAATGTAAATGTGAAAAGTAATGCAATGTGTAGGAAACAGGGTGCCATTATGGACAGAGTAAATGTCATGAAATAAAAAACAGTGTGCCTCGCAGTTCATTAAGCACCAAACTGAATCAAACAGACTGACACAGAGAGGGACTACCAGGACTATAAAGTCCCCATTGATGCAAATGTAAGACATACAGTGCCTTCAGAAGGTGTTAACACCAGTTTGAGCTTTTCCATATTTTGTGCTACAAAGTGGGATTAAATTATACATTCTTGTCACTGATCTACACAAAAAAGTCTAATGTCAAAGTGGAAGAAATAATACAATAATTGTACGAAAATATTTAATGAAAAATAAAACAATAATAGACTACATGGGCAAAAGTATGTGGAGACCTGCTCGTCGAACATCTCATTCCAAAATCATGGGCATTAATATGGAGTTGGTCCCCCCTTTGTTGCTATAACAGCCTCCACTCTTCTGGGAAGGCTTTCCACAAGATGTTGGAACATTGCTGCAGGGACTTCATTCAGCCAAGAGCATTAGTGAGGTCGGACATTGATGTTGGGAAATTAGGCCTGGCTCGCAGTCGGCGTTCCAATTCATCCCAAAGGTGTTCAATGGGATTGAGGTCAGGGCTCTGTGCAGTCCAGTCAAGTTCTTCCACACCGATCTCGATAAACCATTTCTGTATGGACCTCGCTTTGTGCACAGGGGCATTGTCATGATGAAACAGGAAAGGGCTTTCCCCAAACTGTTACCATAATGTTGGAAGCACTAAACTGTCATGTTGTGTCTTGTCTCTGTCCTTTCCCTTCACCCTGTCTCCCTCTGCTGGTCGTTGTTAGGTTACCTTTTCTCCCCCTCTTTCCCCCAGCTGTGCCTTGTCTCCTCCTAACCACCTCGTCACCCCTTTTCCCACCTGTTCCCTTTTTCCCTCTGATTAGGTCCCTATATCTCTCTCTGTTCCTGCTCCTGTCCTTGTCGGATTCTTGTTTGTTGTGTTTCATGCCTGAACCAGACTGTCGTCATGTTTGCTGTAACCTTGTCTTGTCCTGTCGGAATCTGCCGGTCCGTCTGAGCCTACCTATGTTTGGTAATTAAAGAAGCTCTGTTTAAGTTAATTCGCTTTTGGGTCCTCATTCACGCACCGTAACAGAAGAATCCGACCAAGAATGGACCCAGCGACTTCGGATCCTCTCCACTCAGCCGTCGGGATCCAGGGAGCGATGCTAGGCAGACACGAGCAGGAATTGTCTGCTGCTCGACATGCCGTTGAGACCCTGGCCACCCAAGTCTCCAACCTCACAGAACAGGTTCACCATCTCCGCCTCGATCCACCGGCCACTTCCAGGGCTTTCGAATCTCCGGAGCCCAGAATCAATAACCCGCCGTGTTACTCTGGGGAGCCCACTGAATGCCGCTCGTTCCTCACCCAGTGTGATATTGTGTTTTCTCTCCAGCCCTACACTTTCTCCAGGAGCACTGCTCGTGTCGCCTACGTCATATCTCTCCTTATTGGACGGGCTCGTGAGTGGGGCACGGCAATCTGGGAGGCAAGGGCTGAGTGTACTAACCAGTATCAGGACTTTAAGGAGGAGATGATACGGGTTTTTGATCGATCTGTTTTTGGGGAGGAGGCTTCCAGGGCCCTGTCTTCCCTATGTCAAGGTAATCGATCCATAACAGACTACTCTATTGAGTTTCGCACTCTTGCTGCCTCCAGTGGCTGGAACGAGCCGGCTTTGCTCGCTCGTTTTCTGGAGGGTCTCCGCGCAGAGGTAAAGGATGAGATTCTCTCCCGGGAGGTTCCTTCCAGCGTGGATTCCTTGATTGAACTCGCTATTCGCATTGAGCGACGGGTTGATCTTCGTCACCGAGCTCGTGGAAAGGAGCTCGCGTTCTCCGTTGCCCCCCTCTCCGCATCACTACCATCTTCCTCTGCCGGCTCGGGTGCTGAGCCCATGCAGCTGGGAGGTATCCGCATCTCGACTAAGGAGAGGGAACGGAGAATCACCAACCGCCTCTGTCTCTATTGCGGTTCCGCTGGTCATTTTGTCACTTCATGTCCAGTAAAAGGCCAGAGCTCATCAGTAAGCGGAGGGCTACTGGTGAGCGCTACTACTCCTGTCTCTCCTTCGAGATCCTGCAGGGAGCCAGGTTTTTCACTAAGTTGGACCTTCGTAACGCTTACCATCTCGTGCGCATCAGGGAGGGGGACGAGTGGAAGACGGCGTTTAACACTCCGTTAGGGCACTTTGAATACCGGGTTCTTCCTTTCGGCCTCGCTAACGCTCCAGCTGTCTTTCAGGCATTAGTCAATGATGTCCTGAGAGACATGCTGAACATCTTTGTTTTCGTTTACCTTGACGATATCCTGATTTTTTCACCGTCACTCCAGATTCATGTTCAGCACGTTCGACGTGTCCTCCAGCGCCTTTTAGAGAATTGTCTTTTTGTGAAGGCTGAGAAGTGCACTTTTCATGCCTCCTCCGTCACATTTCTCGGTTCTGTTATTTCCGCTGAAGGCATTAAGATGGATCCCGCTAAGGTCCAAGCTGTCATTGATTGGCCCGTCCCTAAGTCACGCGTCGAGCTGCAGCGCTTTCTCGGCTTCGCAAACTTCTATCGTCGTTTCATCCGTAATTTCGGTCAGGTGGCAGCTCCTCTCACAGCCCTTACTTCTGTCAAGACGTGCTTTAAGTGGTCCGTTTCCGCCCAGGGAGCTTTTGATCTCCTCAAGAATCGTTTTACATCCGCTCCTATCCTTGTTACACCTGACGTCTCTAGACAGTTCGTTGTCGAGGTTGACGCGTCAGAGGTGGGCGTGGGAGCCATTCTTTCTCAGCGCTCCCTCTCTGACGACAAGGTCCACCCATGCGCGTATTTTTCTCATCGCCTGTCGCCGTCGGAACGTAACTATGATGTGGGTAACCGCGAACTGCTCGCCATCCGGTTAGCCCTAGGCGAATGGCGACAGTGGTTGGAGGGGGCGACCGTTCCTTTTGTCGTTTGGACTGACCATAGGAACCTTGAGTACATCCGTTCTGCCAAACGACTTAATGCGCGTCAGGCGCTGTTTTTCGCTCGTTTCGAGTTCGTGATTTCTTATCGTCCGGGCTCTAAGAACACCAAGCCTGATGCTTTGTCTCGTCTCTTCAGTTCTTCAGTAGCCTCCACTGACCCCGAGGGGATTCTCCCTGAGGGGCGTGTTGTCGGGTTGACTGTCTGGGGAATTGAGAGGCAGGTAAAGCAAGCGCTCACTCACACTCCGTCGCCGCGCGCTTGTCCTAGGAACCTTCTTTTCGTTCCCGTTCCTACTCGTCTGGCCGTTCTTCAGTGGGCTCACTCTGCCAAGTTAGCCGGCCACCCTGGCGTTCGGGGTACGCTTGCTTCCATTCGCCAGCGTTTTTGGTGGCCCACCCGGGAGCATGACACGCGTCGTTTCGTGGCTGCTTGTTCGGTCTGCGCGCAGACTAAGTCCGGTAACTCTCCTCCTGCCGGCCATCTCAGGCCGCTTCCTATTCCCTCTCGACCGTGGTCTCACATCGCCTTAGATTTTGTCACCGGACTGCCTTCGTCAGCGGGGAAGACTGTTATTCTTACGGTTGTCGATAGGTTCTCTAAGGCGGCTCATTTCATTCCCCTTGCTAAGCTTCCTTCTGCTAAAGAGACGACACAAATCATCATCGAGAATGTTTTCAGAATTCATGGCCTTCCGTCAGACGTCGTTTCGGACAGAGGTCCGCAATTCACGTCTCAATTTTGGAGGGAGTTTTGCCGTTTGATTGGGGCTTCCGTCAGTCTCTCTTCCGGCTTTCACCCCCAGTCTAACGGTCAAGCAGAACGGGCCAATCAGACTATTGGTCGCATCTTACGCAGTCTTTCTTTTCGCAACCCTGCGTCTTGGTCAGAACAGCTCCCCTGGGCAGAATACGCCCACAACTCGCTTCCTTCGTCTGCGACCGGGCTATCTCCTTTTCAGAGTAGCCTCGGGTACCAGCCTCCGCTGTTCTCATCTCAGTTCGCCGAGTCCAGCGTCCCCTCCGCTCAGGCTTTTGTCCAACGTTGCGAGCGCACCTGGAAGAGGGTCAGGTCTGCACTTTGCCGTTATAGGACGCAGACTGTGAGGGCTGCTAATAAGCGTAGAACTAAGAGTCCTAGATATTGTCGCGGTCAGAGAGTTTGGCTCTCCACTCAGAACCTTCCCCTTAAGACGGCTTCTCGCAAGTTGACCCCGCGGTTCATTGGTCCGTTCCGTATTTCTCGGGTCATTAATCCTGTCGCAGTTCGACTTCTTCTTCCGCGATACCTTCGTCGCGTCCACCCGGTCTTCCATGTCTCCTGCATCAAGCCCGTCCTTCGCGCCCCCGCTCGTCTTCCCCCCCCCCCCCCCATCCTTGTCGAGGGCGCACCCATCTACAGGGTCCGTAGAATTTTGGACATGCGTCCTCGGGGCCGTGGTCACCAGTACCTCGTTGATTGGGAGGGGTACGGTCCTGAGGAGAGGAGTTGGGTTCCCTCTCGGGACGTGCTGGACCGTGCGCTGATCGAGGATTTCCTCCGTTGCCGCCAGGTTTCCTCCTCGAGTGCGCCAGGAGGCGCTCGGTGAGTGGGGGGGTACTGTCATGTTGTGTCTTGTCTCTGTCCTTTCCCTTCACCCTGTCTCCCTCTGCTGGTCGTTGTTAGGTTACCTTTTCTCCCCCTCTTTCCCCCAGCTGTGCCTTGTCTCCTCCTAACCACCTCGTCACCCCTTTTCCCACCTGTTCCCTTTTTCCCTCTGATTAGGTCCCTATATCTCTCTCTGTTCCTGCTCCTGTCCTTGTCGGATTCTTGTTTGTTGTGTTTCATGCCTGAACCAGACTGTCGTCATGTTTGCTGTAACCTTGTCTTGTCCTGTCGGAATCTGCCGGTCCGTCTGAGCCTACCTATGTTTGGTAATTAAAGAAGCTCTGTTTAAGTTAATTCGCTTTTGGGTCCTCATTCACGCACCGTAACATAAACAGTCTAGAATGTCATTGTATGCTGTATCATCAAGATTCTGTTCACTGGAACTAAAGGGACTAGCCTGAACCATGAAAAACAGCCTCAGACCATTATTCCTCCTCCACCAAACTTTACATTTGGCACTATGCATTGAGGCAGGTAGCGTTCTCCTGGCATCAGCCAAACACAGATTCGTACATCGGACTGACAGATGGTGAGGAGTGATTCATCACTCCAGAGAACACGTTTCCACTGCTCCAGAGTCCAATGGCAGCGAGCTTTACACCACTCCAGCCGACGCTTGACATTCTCCATTGGTGATCTTAGGCTTGTGTGCAGCCATGCAAAATCATTTCATTAAGCTCCCGACGAACAGTTATTGTGCTGACATGGCTTCCAGAGCCAGTTTTGAACTCGATAGTGAGTGTTGCAACCGAGGACAGAAGGACAATTTTGTGATATCCAATTGGTAGTTACAGTCTTGTCCCATCGCTCCAACGGACTCGGGAGAGGCGAAAGTTGAGAGCCATGTGTTTTCTGAAACACAAACTTGTGTGGCCTACCACTTCACGGTAGAGCCGTTGTTGTTCCGCACTGCTTCTTTACACACTGCTCGCTTAACCAGAAGCCAGCCGCACCAATGGGTCAGAGGAAACACAGTCCAGCTGGCAATCGACATCAGCGTGCAGGTGCCCGACCCATCACAGGGAGTCGCTAGAGCGTGATGGGACAAGGAAATCCCGGCTCGCCAAACCCTCCCCTGACCCGGACAACACTGGGCCAATTGTGCACCGCGTCATGGGTCTCCCGGTCACAGCTGGTTGTGACACAGCCTGGGATCAAACCTGGGTCTGTAGTGACGCCTCAAGCACTGCAGTGCCTTAGACCGCTGTGCCACTCGGGAGGCCTCAGGACAGATGATTCTTAGCATGCTCTTCAGCACTCTGGGGTCTCATTCTGTGAGTTTGTGTGGCCTACCACTTCACGGTAGAGCCGTTGTTGTTCCTAGATGTTTCCACTTCACAATATCAGCACTTACAGTTGACCTGGGGCAGCTCTAGCAGGGCAGACATTTGACAAACTGACTTGTTGGAAAGTTGGCATCCTATGACGGTGCCACGTTTAAAGTTACTGAGCTCTTTAGTACGGGCCATTCTACTGCCAATGTTTGTGTATGGAGATATCATGGCTGTGTGCTCTATTTTATACACCTGGTGGCTCAAATAGCCAAATCCATTAATTTGAAGGGGATAGACTACACTAACCTTTGACCATGTAGTGTATATCTTGATTAGATAAGTATTCATCTCACTGATTCAATACATGTTCAAATCAGCTTTGGCAGCGATTACAGCTCTGAGTCTTCCTGGGTGAGCAACATTTGCTTATAATTTTTTATTTTATTATTCAAGGGCTGTCAAATTGGTTGTTGATCATTGGTAGACAACCATTTTCAGATCTTGCCATAGATTTTCAAGCAGATCTAAGTCAAAACTGTAACTCGGCCACTCGGGAACATGTCTTCTTGGTAAGCAACTCCAATGTATAATGAATCTTCCAGAGTCTAGTGGAAAGCAGACTGAACCAGGTTTTCCACTAAAATTTGCTTTGCCAGATAATTTTTTATTCTTAAAAGCTCCCCAATCCTTAACGAGTACAAGCATACCCATAACATGATGCAGTCACCACTATGCTCTAAAATATGAAGAGTGGTACTTAGTAATGTGTTATGTTTACGGCAAATCCAATACCACACTTTGTATTCAGAGCAAAAAGTTAATTGCTTTGGCAAATGTTTTTGCAGTATTACTTTAATTCCTTGTTTGCTAAAAGGTTGCATGTTTTGAAATATATTTATTCTGTACAGACTTCCTTCTTTTCACTCTGTCAATTAGGTTAGTATTGTGGAGTAACTCCAATGTTGTTGATCCATCCTCAGCTGTCTCCAATCACAGTCATTAAACTCTGTAACTGATTTAAAGTCACCATTGGCCTCATGGTGAAATCCCTGAATGGTTTCCTTCCTCTCCAGCAACTGAGTTAGGAAGGATGCCTGTATCTTTTTATTGACTGGGTGTATCGATACACCATGCAAAGTGTAATTAATAACTTCACCATGCTCAAAGGCATATTCAATGTTTTTTTCTGTTTTTTTTTACCCATCAACTTATATGTGCCCTTCTATGCAAGGCATTGGAAAACCTTCCTGGTCTTTGTGGTTGAAACGTTTTTTGAAATTCACTGCTCGACTGAGGGACCTTACAGATAAATGTATTCGTGGGTTACAGATATGAGGAAGTCATTCAAAAATCATGTTAAACACTATTATTGCACACAGAATGAGTCTATGGAACTTTTTATGTGATTTGTTAAGCAAATGTTAAGATTGTTTTTACTGCTGAACTTATTTAGGCCTGCCATGCTACTTATTGACTCAATACATTTCAACTTTTCAGTTTTAATTCATTAGCAAAAATTTGGAACAGCATAATTCCACTTTAAAATTATTGGGTTTAGGCCAGTGACAACAACAAAAATCTAAATTTAATCAATTTTAAATTCTGGTTGTAACACAACAGAATGTGAAAAAGTCGAAGGGTGTGAATACTTTCTGAAGGTACTGTACATTTCTAATTTGTTTGCACCTACTTGTATGGCTCAAAGATAACTACAGTCCACTGCAGGAACCCACAGCTCCAGCTCAGATAAGTTGACCTAGAGTACAGTACTGTGCGTGTACAGCTCAGTCCAGTACCTAAGAGAGAACCAGTCATCTGATATCTCTTCCACACTATAAACTGACTGCTGATCCTGTGATCCCCAGTGATCCCTTCTCATCCATCCTAGGGTTGTTTTGATCTATCCCAGCGTTGATTTTCTCCAGCGCAGCCCAATGTGCTCTGGCCTTTCAGTCTCCACTGGACCTAACCAAGGATGGCATGCTTGTGCCATACACTACTTGCGCGCACACACACACACACCTACGCACACACAGTCCTCCTCCCCAGAGAACTATCCCCTGGCTCCCATGGTCTTCATTTATCCTGCTATGCAAGCGTTGTTGTATTCTAGCTCCTCTTCCTCACTCAGGGGGAGGTTGTTTACAGTATCAGGATTGATAGGAAGTCAGGACTGTCCAAGCTCTTCCTTTGCAGTTTCCCCTGGTTGGCATGCTTAACATTTCTTGCCCAAAACATTTCTGAAAATGATTTTGTAGCGCAATAACTTTGTTTGAAGTTACTTTGACATGAATGATTGGGCATGACATTTAAATCCCTATGTTTCAGAGGGTTAACCATGCAGGTTAGGTTTATTAAGTAGCAGTTCTCATAGCACAAGAAGTGACAAACTGATTTCACAATTTGCTCTTCGTCACATTAGTTACATTTTCTACAAATACTGGTCTGATGGATATGATTCGTTCGCTGCTGTAGCCCACATTTCCTTGAGAAGATATAATTTTTTGTAAAAAATTACAAATTCTTATAAATTAAACTGGGTCTATATGATTAAGTCCTCCCACGCATTATTTTAACTAGCAGTGACTGTGGGCCAAGTTCCCCTACTCAATCTTAAAGGGACTGGTCATCGATTTTACATATTTGTTAGGCTATTTGCTTGGCTACCTTAACAAAAAAAAGTGTAGATTGCAGTCACTCCCTGTCCGTAAACTGCCTTTAATAAGGTAAGGAAACCAATATCTATATACGTAAATTCACTGAAATGTCTCTTTAAAATAATGAAATAAGTCACAACAAAAACAAGTGATTCAATATCTACTTGCAGTCCCTGTGGCGTTTTGCTTGCTTGCTTCAGCAGACTATAATGTGGGTAATTGGACACACACTTGTCCTGCTGTCATGTCAAGATTAATCCGCCGGTCAAGAAATGCCCTTCTGAGCTACTGACTCACTGACTCATACTGTAGGCTCAGTGGAGATGTATTGAGCATTTAAAGTGAGTTGGGGGCTTTTGGAATAAATATTTGATACACTGTGTGAGTGACTCTAATGTTTCTCAACATCCTTTAATGATATTTCTCTATCCTCTGTGAAGTCGAATGTCTCTAGTCTCCCATTTCAGTTGTGTTCATCTGCCTGTAGGGGTTCTATGCTTCCCTTTTGTTTATTTATTTTCTGTGGTTGAGTCTGCATTCTAAATAGTCAGCTGATTGGGTATGCGGAAATAATTGATGTTACACGGATAAGAGGTATACAGCTAATACTTCATGCTCCATTTACCACACAGCACGTGCTTATTTCACCTGACTGCATGAAAGACAGGGAAACATATGTAGAGTGTAAGAAATGCAGAATGCATTTTTAAAGGGACAATCTGGGATTCCAAAAAATGTATGAACCAATCCCAGATTGTCCCTCTAAAGGGGCAGTCTGCAGTTCGAAAAATAACAAAGCGACACCCTGCCACTGATTTGGTAAACAGCTGAGGGGTAGGGCTGGAGAAATGTAACGATTCTCAAACTCATGGACAGAGCTATAGATACACACACTGACCATCCCTAATATCAGATGTATAGTTTAACCATGTTTTGAGGCCATACAGTATTTGTTTACATTTACATTGTTGGAGTAAAACAAGCTTATATTTTAGGTTCTGATGGGGTACGACAGTTGAACTAAGCCCACGAGGCATCTATATGCTACAGTATATTCTTCATTAATCAATGGGTACATATCATTCATTTAAAAGTCTAAATGGATGTAGCAACTGCAGATTGCCCCTTTAAGTCTTGAATTTCTAATGTAAATGCATCAAGCACAATGTCATTGAAGTACAGAATTCCATTGAGCACCATATTGTACACTACTGGACAAGTACAGTCCAATAAAAGGGCAAGTCCTTCAGCAGTCATCTAAAAAAACACCCCAAAAGGAAAAGAAAATGACCTACAAAGAGAGAGTCACCGAGTAAAATACCAGTAAAAGGACCATTTCTATTTTTACCACCGCTCTGGTATATCACTAGAGTGATATAATGGAATAATGGAAGCATTCGATGACATGGTTGCTGCATAGTTGTCTGTTGTTACAGCTGGAACTTCCATCAGAGAAAGCTCTTTGAGGATGACGGGAGGGCCTGTCTCCCCCCAGGGCTACGCTTCAGGCTTGCCCGGCTTTGAACATCGACATCTCAGAGTGGAGGAGCCTGACGTGAACAAAGATTTTACAACAGGGAGAACAACGACGCAGCTGCATACACGCAGACATGGCCTCCACCACTCAACAAGCATAAGCGAAAGGATGAAACGATGACTTACTGAAGCAGTGTTCTCCACTTCACAATTCTGATCTTAGAAAGCTGTAGATAGACCGTGTGTGCATTCTTTTGTTGCAGCTCAACATTAAATCACCTAGTTTAATGACTCAGCTAATCCACTAATCATGGTCTTGGTGATTAGTTGACGAGACGAATCAGGTGTGTTGGGGCTGGGTCGAGACTAAAGCCCACACATACTGCAGCCCTCCATGAATAGGGCTGAAGGACACTGATTTAAAGGGACAATACACTCCAAAATCAAACTTTGTCAAAAGTAGTCTAATGTCAAGATGAGTTCATGTCCCAGGAGATCTGTTTTGAATTTAATATAATTTATTTTGGGCAACAGACATACACAACAAAATGCACAATGTAGACCTAGAGGATATCACTTGAAAGTATTAATTAAAACGCTTGTTTCCTAAATGGTCCTCGATGGTAGATCCAGCTCTATGCCACAATCCAAACTGAATGAATAAGGTAATCACCATGTAATTTCCACATTTGCAGTGCTTATCTTTTCAATTCATTTGGGGTTGAGCTGGATCTACAAACCAATGGTGCTTGACATCTACAGGGGCTTTTGGTGTACTCTCTTAGAAAAAAAGGTGCGATCTAGAACCTAAAAGGGTTCTTTGGCTGTCCCCATAGTAGAACCCTTTCAATAACCATTTTTGGTTCCAGGTAGAACCCTATTGGGTTCTATGTAGGGGACAGCTGAATAACCATTATGAAACCCTTTTTTTAACATGCTGACCACACCGCTCTTATCACGTGACCGAGCGCTGCAAAATAAATTTACACAAACATGTTATTCAATCACTGCACCCACATTGCTCGCACGCATCAACGAGCGTCTGCGTGGCCAGGCGCTAAAATATAACTTGGTTTGCCTCTCCCATCTCCTCATTGGTTTTTAGGAGCATATACCCATGTGGGAAATTGAAAGATGAACTGAGGTCCACACTCCAGTCCAGTCAGTAGTGGTAATGTACCTTAAAGTTGGTTGCCAACTGCTATATAAAGTCCAAAGAAGAAGAAGAAGCCTGTGGGAGGAGCGAATACTAGAAACAAACATTTTTCGTTTTATCTGTGGATTAATTGTTCGAAGTAGAGGACCTTGTGCATTTCAGGTAAAATAACAACCCAATGTTTATATCCCAGGACAAATTAGCTAGCAACAGCGAGCTAGCTAGCTAGCTAGCTAAATTGCCATAAATGTTTAATGCTTTTCGACTTGTCCCCAAATGAATATAATTGGTTCAGAGTTTGTTTTGATATTTCAACCTGCATGTCCTGATTGCGTCTGGTGTTGGGGAACAAAATCAACATGCGCGCAATGGCGCACATGCTCGTGCGGTCTGGTCAGCATGTAAGAGTGTATTCTACTGACAACCATAGCGAGCATGTCAGTAAGCTCTCACAGCACACCCATTAGGCTTCACTGCTCTTGGTGGAATGGCTTGAGATTTTGACTGAGGGATGCAAGATTGCTCATTTGAAACCATCCCTTCCTATGCCTACAAGACAGTACAATGACAATGTATGATTCCATCATATTGGTCAGACAGCATAACAAGATATCTTGGCATGGTATCATTTTGCAATATGACGATAGTAATACAACCAATTTGGAGGCTTTTCCTCCCTGTATGACTTGATAATGAACTTACAGTGCATTCTGATATTCTATGTGTATAATTTTCATAGATGCTAGACTGCAAAACTTTATGCCTCAAAAAGGTTGAGGAAAATTGAAAGTGTCACATTCTGTATGACATTTATATGACTTGTGACTTTGCAATGCTAAAGGCTTGTAGGGGACAGGCGATGTCAAGCATGTACACACACACACACACACACACTTTCTGTCATGTCATTGGTCTATTGGGACCTTGCGTGAGAGCAAGAAGGTTTGAATCTTAAATACATTTAACCTCCTGGAATGGCTGTTAATTTCACTGGGTTAATTTGGTTAGTGATGCATGAACAGGCAATACCCACCCACCCACACATGCAAGCACGTACGATTGCACATGCGCGCACACACACACAGACACGCACACACACACGTAATTCAACAAGCTACTGTATACTCACTGGCTGATAAGAATACGCACTGACATATCATCACAAGCACACACACACACACACACACACACACACACGTGGCTGCCCACTGGGCACGGACGTCAGTTCAATGTCCATTTATGATTTACATTTGGTTGAGTTGTCTACTAATGTTAATACAATAAATAATGTCACCATGACATTGGATTTAGGTTAAAAGTTGGGTGGAAAAAAACACAAAATTCCCTTGTTGATAATGTTTTGCAAATACAATCATTTTCCCACATAGATTCAACGTCATCACTTTTTTTTTCAAATGACGTGGAAACAACGCTGATTCAACCAGTTTTTACCCAGTGGGTGGCTGCCAAAGAGCCATAGTCACTGGCTTCCCCCTGGCAGTGGTGGAATTTCAACACTGATCTCCTTCCGCGCAATAAGCTGCTGTCACCTCCGTGAACGGTCACAAGTCTCAGCTCCTCCAACGCCAGCCATGCTATACACACACACACACAAACACACACAGATACCCCCGTTCTACACACACCGCCCACGTACGCACGCGCACACACACACACACATACACGGCAACCCCAGAAATGTCAAGTGGAAAGAAAGGCGCCTTGTCACAAAGGCCAAGCCAACTACATTAAAGGTCAGTCCCAGAATCCGCCTCTATAAAGAAACATAGGGTTGTGTCCCAAATGGCACCCTATGTTGTACACTTCTTTTGACCAGGGCCCATGTAGCCAGAAGTAGTGCACTATTTAGGAAATGGGACACATGCACAGACTTCCTGGAAATTGTCATCAGAGCTCTAGGGGCGCTATTTCATTTTTGGATAAAAAAACGTTCCCGTTTTAAGCGCGATATTTTGTCACGAAAAGATGCTCGACTATGCATATTCATATTAGTTTTGGAAAGAAAACACTCTGAAGTTTCAGAATCTGCAAAGATTTTGTCTGTAAGTGCCCCAGAACTCATTCTACAGGCGAAACCAAGATGATGCATCACCCAGGAATTAGCAGAATTTCTGAAGCTCTGTTTTCCATTCTCTCCTTATATGGCTGTGATTGCGCAACGAATGAGCCTACACTTTCTGTCGTTCGCCCAAGGTCTTAGCAGCATTGTGACGTATTTGTAGGCATATCATTGGAAGATTGACCATAAGAGACTACATTTTCCAAGTGTCCGCCTGGTGTCCTGCGTCGAATTCGGTGCGCAATTGCCAGCTGCTTCTACTTTACCATTTGATTCAGGGGAGAAAGCATGTGTCCAAGAACGATGTATCAATGAAGAGATATGTGAAAAACACCTTGATGATTGATTCTAAACAACGTTTGCCATGTTTTCAGTCGATATTATGGAGTTAATTTGGAAAAAAGTTCGCGTTTTGAGGACTGAATTTTCGGATTTTTTTTGGTAGCCAAATGTGATGTATAAAACGGAGCTATTTCTAATACACAAGGAATCTTTTTGGAAAAACTGAGCATCTGCTATCTAACTGAGAGTATCCTCATTGAAAACATCAGAAGTTCTTCAAAGGTAAATGATTTTATTTGAAGGCTTTTATGTTTTTGTTAATGTTGCGTGTTGGATGCTAACGCTAATGCTAACGCTAAATGCTAACGCGAAATGCTAACGCTAGCTAGCTACTTTTACACAAATGATTGTTTTCCTATGGTTGAGAAGCATATTTTGAAAATCTGAGATGACAGTGTTGTTTACAAAAGGCTAAGCTTGAGAGATGGCATATTTATTTCATTTCATTTGCGATTTTCATAAATAGTTAACGTTGTGTTATGCTAATGAGCTTGCTGATAGATTTACACAATCCTGGATACAGGGTTTTTTTCATAGCTAAACGTGACGCAGAAAACGAAGCGATTTGTCCTAAACAAATAATCTTTCAGGAAAAACTGAACATTTGCTATCTGAGAGTCTCCTCATTGAAAACATCTGAAGTTCTTCAAAGGTAAATGATTTTATTTGAATGCTTTTCTGTTTTTTTGTGTAAATGTTGCCAGCTGAATGCTAATGCTAAATGCTACGTTAGCCATCAATACTGTTACACAAATGCTTGTTTTGCAATGGTTGAGAAGCATATTTTGAAAATCTGAGATGACAGTGTTGTTAACAAAAGGCTAAGCTTGAGAGCTAGCATATTTATTTCATTTCATTTGCGATTTTCATGAATAGTTAACGTTGCGTTATGGTAATGAGCTTGAGTCTGTATTCACGATCCCGGATCCGGGATGGGGAGATCAGAAACGACAAACTGAGAAGAAGGTCTTCAAGTACCATTTTACTATGTACTTTTTTTTATTAATACCTGCTGTAAGTGAACTACTGTAACCACTCATTCCTGTGCCGTAAAGTAAAGTGTTACCCATGAAAAGATATTGTAGTTATAAAACATTCTTCTTGTCCTTTGGGTTTCAAAGGCAATGGAGGGAGGGGCTTAAGTTGAGAAGTGCCGTCTTTCTTTTCCTTCTTTTGATACAGTTTTTTACAAGTGAACCATTAATCGAATGAGAAAAGCAGCCACAATTCTAACCGACAGATAATAACATCAGGTTGTACACAATGCAATTCTATCTGAGCATTGCATTCTGTAATGGGGCCCTTCGCAAAAGACTCCTGATTAAAGTTGGATGGGATTCTGGGTATCCTAGATGCCATGTACCGTTGTGCCCTTAAAGGTGATAGACAAAGGATTCCCGGTCTGTAAAAATAATAAAATAATGTTTAGACAAGAGCGATACTTTCCGTGTGTGAGCACGCATGTGCTTTCTCTCTATCAGCACAATGGGAGTGGAAAGCAAGAGCATGCTCGCACATGGAAAAGTATCACTTGAGTCCAACCTAATGGAATGTAACGTTGAGGAGTTGACACATTTTGGTGTGTACAACATCTAAAGACCTGCATCACTATACTGAGAGCTTTGCAGTTAGAAAATAAAGTGACCTATTTGGGTGTTTTTGGAGCCTTTGTACATGTTTTATCACCGCCTGATACTGCAGAATGAGCCAGAGGAAGTCTATCCTCAGTGTGGCTCAGTTGGTAGAGCTAAGCTGTTGCAACGCCAGGGTTGTGGGTTTGACTCCCATGGGTGACCAGTACAAAAATGTATGCACTCCAGCTGCTCTGGATAACAGTGTGTCTGCTAAATGCCTTAAAAAATATGGCTGGTGCGGTAAGTGAAATCACTTAAATCATGTGCTGTTTACATAAAAAAATATAAGGTTGGTTCAAAAAGCGAATTTGTCCTTTAACTGCCAGGACACCCATTATATCTGATCCTGGTTTCAAACTCCTCAGAGTATTTAAGAGTGTGTTCTTGAATGGGTTGGCTTTAAAGCAAAAAAATGTCACATTTCTGAAAGCCCTCTCACAAAAATCCTGTGGGAGGAGCGAATACTAGAAACAAACATTTTTCGTTTTATCTGTGGATTAATTGTTCGAAGTAGAGGACCTTGTGCATTTCAGGTAAAATAACAACCCAATGTTTATATCCCAGGACAAATTAGCTAGCAACAGCGAGCTAGCTAGCTAGCTAGCTAAATTGCCATAAATGTTTAATGCTTTTCGACTTGTCCCCAAATGAATATAATTGGTTCAGAGTTTGTTTTGATATTTCAACCTGCATGTCCTGATTGCGTCTGGTGTTGGGGAACAAAATCAACATGCGCGCAATGGCGCACATGCTCGTGCGGTCTGGTCAGCATGTAAGAGTGTATTCTACTGACAACCATAGCGAGCATGTCAGTAAGCTCTCACAGCACACCCATTAGGCTTCACTGCTCTTGGTGGAATGGCTTGAGATTTTGACTGAGGGATGCAAGATTGCTCATTTGAAACCATCCCTTCCTATGCCTACAAGACAGTACAATGACAATGTATGATTCCATCATATTGGTCAGACAGCATAACAAGATATCTTGGCATGGTATCATTTTGCAATATGACGATAGTAATACAACCAATTTGGAGGCTTTTCCTCCCTGTATGACTTGATAATGAACTTACAGTGCATTCTGATATTCTATGTGTATAATTTTCATAGATGCTAGACTGCAAAACTTTATGCCTCAAAAAGGTTGAGGAAAATTGAAAGTGTCACATTCTGTATGACATTTATATGACTTGTGACTTTGCAATGCTAAAGGCTTGTAGGGGACAGGCGATGTCAAGCATGTACACACACACACACACACACACTTTCTGTCATGTCATTGGTCTATTGGGACCTTGCGTGAGAGCAAGAAGGTTTGAATCTTAAATACATTTAACCTCCTGGAATGGCTGTTAATTTCACTGGGTTAATTTGGTTAGTGATGCATGAACAGGCAATACCCACCCACCCACACATGCAAGCACGTACGATTGCACATGCGCGCACACACACACAGACACGCACACACACACGTAATTCAACAAGCTACTGTATACTCACTGGCTGATAAGAATACGCACTGACATATCATCACAAGCACACACACACACACACACACACACACACACGTGGCTGCCCACTGGGCACGGACGTCAGTTCAATGTCCATTTATGATTTACATTTGGTTGAGTTGTCTACTAATGTTAATACAATAAATAATGTCACCATGACATTGGATTTAGGTTAAAAGTTGGGTGGAAAAAAACACAAAATTCCCTTGTTGATAATGTTTTGCAAATACAATCATTTTCCCACATAGATTCAACGTCATCACTTTTTTTTTCAAATGACGTGGAAACAACGCTGATTCAACCAGTTTTTACCCAGTGGGTGGCTGCCAAAGAGCCATAGTCACTGGCTTCCCCCTGGCAGTGGTGGAATTTCAACACTGATCTCCTTCCGCGCAATAAGCTGCTGTCACCTCCGTGAACGGTCACAAGTCTCAGCTCCTCCAACGCCAGCCATGCTATACACACACACACACAAACACACACAGATACCCCCGTTCTACACACACCGCCCACGTACGCACGCGCACACACACACACACATACACGGCAACCCCAGAAATGTCAAGTGGAAAGAAAGGCGCCTTGTCACAAAGGCCAAGCCAACTACATTAAAGGTCAGTCCCAGAATCCGCCTCTATAAAGAAACATAGGGTTGTGTCCCAAATGGCACCCTATGTTGTACACTTCTTTTGACCAGGGCCCATGTAGCCAGAAGTAGTGCACTATTTAGGAAATGGGACACATGCACAGACTTCCTGGAAATTGTCATCAGAGCTCTAGGGGCGCTATTTCATTTTTGGATAAAAAACGTTCCCGTTTTAAGCGCGATATTTTGTCACGAAAAGATGCTCGACTATGCATATTCATATTAGTTTTGGAAAGAAAACACTCTGAAGTTTCAGAATCTGCAAAGATTTTGTCTGTAAGTGCCCCAGAACTCATTCTACAGGCGAAACCAAGATGATGCATCACCCAGGAATTAGCAGAATTTCTGAAGCTCTGTTTTCCATTCTCTCCTTATATGGCTGTGATTGCGCAACGAATGAGCCTACACTTTCTGTCGTTCGCCCAAGGTCTTAGCAGCATTGTGACGTATTTGTAGGCATATCATTGGAAGATTGACCATAAGAGACTACATTTTCCAAGTGTCCGCCTGGTGTCCTGCGTCGAATTCGGTGCGCAATTGCCAGCTGCTTCTACTTTACCATTTGATTCAGGGGAGAAAGCATGTGTCCAAGAACGATGTATCAATGAAGAGATATGTGAAAAACACCTTGATGATTGATTCTAAACAACGTTTGCCATGTTTTCAGTCGATATTATGGAGTTAATTTGGAAAAAAGTTCGCGTTTTGAGGACTGAATTTTCGGATTTTTTTTGGTAGCCAAATGTGATGTATAAAACGGAGCTATTTCTAATACACAAGGAATCTTTTTGGAAAAACTGAGCATCTGCTATCTAACTGAGAGTATCCTCATTGAAAACATCAGAAGTTCTTCAAAGGTAAATGATTTTATTTGAAGGCTTTTATGTTTTTGTTAATGTTGCGTGTTGGATGCTAACGCTAATGCTAACGCTAAATGCTAACGCGAAATGCTAACGCTAGCTAGCTACTTTTACACAAATGATTGTTTTCCTATGGTTGAGAAGCATATTTTGAAAATCTGAGATGACAGTGTTGTTTACAAAAGGCTAAGCTTGAGAGATGGCATATTTATTTCATTTCATTTGCGATTTTCATAAATAGTTAACGTTGTGTTATGCTAATGAGCTTGCTGATAGATTTACACAATCCTGGATACAGGGTTTTTTTCATAGCTAAACGTGACGCAGAAAACGAAGCGATTTGTCCTAAACAAATAATCTTTCAGGAAAAACTGAACATTTGCTATCTGAGAGTCTCCTCATTGAAAACATCTGAAGTTCTTCAAAGGTAAATGATTTTATTTGAATGCTTTTCTGTTTTTTTGTGTAAATGTTGCCAGCTGAATGCTAATGCTAAATGCTACGTTAGCCATCAATACTGTTACACAAATGCTTGTTTTGCAATGGTTGAGAAGCATATTTTGAAAATCTGAGATGACAGTGTTGTTAACAAAAGGCTAAGCTTGAGAGCTAGCATATTTATTTCATTTCATTTGCGATTTTCATGAATAGTTAACGTTGCGTTATGGTAATGAGCTTGAGTCTGTATTCACGATCCCGGATCCGGGATGGGGAGATCAGAAACGACAAACTGAGAAGAAGGTCTTCAAGTACCATTTTACTATGTACTTTTTTTTATTAATACCTGCTGTAAGTGAACTACTGTAACCACTCATTCCTGTGCCGTAAAGTAAAGTGTTACCCATGAAAAGATATTGTAGTTATAAAACATTCTTCTTGTCCTTTGGGTTTCAAAGGCAATGGAGGGAGGGGCTTAAGTTGAGAAGTGCCGTCTTTCTTTTCCTTCTTTTGATACAGTTTTTTACAAGTGAACCATTAATCGAATGAGAAAAGCAGCCACAATTCTAACCGACAGATAATAACATCAGGTTGTACACAATGCAATTCTATCTGAGCATTGCATTCTGTAATGGGGCCCTTCGCAAAAGACTCCTGATTAAAGTTGGATGGGATTCTGGGTATCCTAGATGCCATGTACCGTTGTGCCCTTAAAGGTGATAGACAAAGGATTCCCGGTCTGTAAAAATAATAAAATAATGTTTAGACAAGAGCGATACTTTCCGTGTGTGAGCACGCATGTGCTTTCTCTCTATCAGCACAATGGGAGTGGAAAGCAAGAGCATGCTCGCACATGGAAAAGTATCACTTGAGTCCAACCTAATGGAATGTAACGTTGAGGAGTTGACACATTTTGGTGTGTACAACATCTAAAGACCTGCATCACTATACTGAGAGCTTTGCAGTTAGAAAATAAAGTGACCTATTTGGGTGTTTTTGGAGCCTTTGTACATGTTTTATCACCGCCTGATACTGCAGAATGAGCCAGAGGAAGTCTATCCTCAGTGTGGCTCAGTTGGTAGAGCTAAGCTGTTGCAACGCCAGGGTTGTGGGTTTGACTCCCATGGGTGACCAGTACAAAAATGTATGCACTCCAGCTGCTCTGGATAACAGTGTGTCTGCTAAATGCCTTAAAAAATATGGCTGGTGCGGTAAGTGAAATCACTTAAATCATGTGCTGTTTACATAAAAAAATATAAGGTTGGTTCAAAAAGCGAATTTGTCCTTTAACTGCCAGGACACCCATTATATCTGATCCTGGTTTCAAACTCCTCAGAGTATTTAAGAGTGTGTTCTTGAATGGGTTGGCTTTAAAGCAAAAAAATGTCACATTTCTGAAAGCCCTCTCACAAAAATGTGTTCAACCAACATCCCAACCTATACTTTGACATTTACGCTGTTGCAGAATCGAGTCACTCAACTGTTTATTTTTCCTTCAAATGTGACAAATAAGCTGGCCTACTTTCCAGCTGAGAAGATACCCTGCCAAGCATTTACGACATCCTGCTATTTCTCAAAATATTTCTATGCTCTCCCAAGACATGGAGGAAGAAATGCTTGCAGTAGAAACAGCAGCAGTAGCAGTGCTACCTCAATGACTCACGTCAGTTGTCCCTGGACATTGATCTTGGGTCTCCCCAATAATGGTTAAGGTTAGGATTTGGGGAGGAGAAGGTAATCCTAGATCTGTACCTAGAGGAAACTTCACCCTGGAGCACCTCGTTGACTCACGTTCCAGAACAGGAAGAATGGTCCCAGACGGCACTGTGCGATGATGTCGTAAGCCCCTGGTGCGGCTCCTAAAAGCAAAAGGCAGACAGGTATACATTAGCCCCTTAAATCAGAGTGAGCACAGCGGTCAACCTGGTTGAGTTCAGCCATCAGAAAATGTTGACCAGGCTTGCATAGCTACATATTCCAAAATATTTTTAAAAAAGTGTAGAATTCAGGCTTGGGATCGTAATGTTTATGCCAGTGTCTTCATTTATAAGCTTACGCACGCACAAACACACACAAACACACCCCTCATAGTACACAGTAGGCCTCTTTTACAGCTTCACTCATAACTGGGGCAAGAAGCCACAGGGAGAAAATAACATTTGGAAAAAAATATAATTATGAAGCCGTCTGTGAAGGAGGCAGGAATTAAGGAATTCACAAAATATCATGGGCAATCTCTGGAAGCATGTGCTACTTGAGTAATGGTGTGAAAAGTAGAACTTGCTACAAATAACCCTCACACGAGCAAGGCAAATGTAATCACTTGGGACTTGAATCAGCCGAGTGCCTAAAGATTCATTACTTAAGAAACAGGTTGCTGTGCTGGCACTCCAAAACACTGTGACATGCAGACTGGTAGTAGCTAGAAAACAAACTGAATAAATAAAAATAAGGAAATTACAATTAAGTCTTGGCAGTGATGGCTTGACTACTGTAAACTCACAGGCAGCAAACTCACAGGCAGCCAATGCAGAGACCTAAAAACCGGTGTAATGTTTACTCTCCGTCTGGTCGTGGTCAGTACCCGTGCTGCGGCATTCTGTATGTTGTACAATGCAGAGACCTAAGAACCGGTGTAATGTTTACTCTGTCTGGTTGTGGTCAGTACCCGTGCTGCAGCATTCTGCAAGTTTTGTAGTTGACCAATGGCTTTCTTGGGTCTACCCAAGAACGCCATTGGCAAAACATACAGAATGCTGCAGCACGGGTACTGACCACGACCAGACAGAGAGTAAACATTACAGCGGTTCTTAGGTCCTTTGCTGTTGTTCTGGGATTGATTTGCACTTTTCTCACCAAAATGCGTTAATCTCTAGGAGACCGAATAGGTCTCCTTCCTGAGCGGTATGACAGCTGCGTGGTCCCATGGTGTTTATACTTGCGTTCTATTGTTTGTACAGACAAATGTTCTACCTTCAGGCGTTGGAAATTGCTCCCAAGGATGAACCAGACTCGTGGAGGTCTACAATTATTTTTCTGAGGTCTTGGCTGATTTCTTTTGATTTTCCCATGATGTCAAGCAAAGCGGCACCGAGTTTGAAGGTAGGCCTTGAAATACATCCACAGGTACACCTCCAATTGACTCAAATGATGTGAATTAGCCAATCAGAAGCTTCTAAAGCCATGACATCATTTTCTGGAAGTTTACAAGCTGTTTAAAGACTCAACTTAGTGTATGTAAACTTCTGTCCCACTGGAATTATGATACAGTGAAATAATATGTCTGTAAAACATTGTTGGAAAAATAACTTGTGTCATGCACAAAGTAGATGTCCTAACCGACTTGCCAAAACTATAGTTTGTTAACAAGAAATTTGTGGAGTGGTTGAAAAACGAGTTTTAGTGACTCCAACCTAAGTGTATGTAATCTTCCGACTTCAACTGTAGGCTTCCACTTTAATAAATGAAACAGTAGTTACTTTAATAATGTTTACATATCCTGCATTACTAATCTCATATGTATATACTGTATTCTATACTATTCTACTGTATCTTAATCTATGCCGCTCTGACATCGCTCATCCATATATTTATAAATTCTTAATTACATTCCTTTATTTAGATTTGCGTGTATTGGGTATATGTTGTGAAAATGTTAGATATTACTTGATAGATATTACTGCACTGTTGGAGCTAGAAACACAAGCATTTCGCTACACCCGCAATAACATCTGCTAAACACTTGTATGTGATCCCCAAAAATTTGATTGGATTTGATAACCTTAACCATAGCTGTAACCTTAACCATAACCTTAGCCAGAACTTTAAGTATAACCATAACCATGTAACTTGCTCCATTTTTTACATACTGTGCATGCATTTTCAACATAAGCATAACCATATGGCTTCCTGCATTTTCACCATACTGTAGCCTACATGCATTGATTATAGCTTTTGAAATCCAGCCGACTGGAAACTATGACCACTAGATGAATCAAGTGTACAGAATGTTTTAATCGAGGTCATGAACCTAACACACACGCAGAGAGATACTTTTGCCTGCAGATAAGCGTAGTAACTCTAGTCTTCGTCTTGTTTCACCCATGGCCAAACTTACTGTGGCCAGAAAAGAGAGAGAGACCAGGTGAGACAGAGAACAGAGAGAGAGAGAGCAGAGAAAAAGGAGAGAAGAGAGAGGGAAAAGGTCACACCAACTAAGCAACACAGAGGTGGGGGAGAGTTCTCCAAATCGTTTCGTGGGGAGGCCAAGCATGAGGGCCCTGACAGAGGCAACGCTCAACCCACTGAGTCATCAAAAACAGGAGGGATGAGATCAAATAAACAACCAAAAAAAGAAAAAACACATTTCTATTTTTACTGTGGTTCCGGGCAACTGCTGTCCCTTGACTCTCAGCTCTCACATATATTTGACTTCGCAACGGGGGTGATTTCTATTTACACATTTCACGTGCGCCAAAGTGACGCAACTAGGCCACACTGGCAGATGGGAGAGGCTGGTTTGTGTAAATCATGAAAGAGGACAAGACCCCCCCCCACACACACACACTCCCTTAACAACTACTAGTGGCCCAGTGAAGCGCAGATTGTTGACCAGACAGATGCCTTGTTGACCTGTTGTAAAAGGCATTCATCCACCAGGCGTGAGTGTAACTACTCAAAATTGGAGCACTGATGAGGCCAAGTTTGGGTTGTGTTCATTAGGACATGCAACAGAAAATGTTTTAAAAGGTTTTACAATGAAAAACTAAAACAAGTAGTTCTTATTGGACAAGTACAGATAGTACCTCCCCATTTCACTCCATTTAGGTGCGTTTCCCTCCGTTTCATGCCTACTGAACAGAACTATGGTCTAGTGGTAGTGCTGAGGCAAACCTGCCCATCCAACTGGGACAAACATCCAACTGGGGCAAACATCCAACATATGTCTGAATGCCTGTGACTGTAACAACTGAATACTGGTCTGAGTTAGAGTAAGCATGGATGAAACTTGTGGAATTTCATTCATAGACAGATGAACCTCTACAACACTATAGAAATAGCGACTTCAGTCGATTGATGTTGTTCTTTTTCAAACAGTTTTGTAGTGGCATTTTATTTTCATATACTGTATCTGTAGAATGTAAGACTGAAGTTGCTGAGGACCAGTTGCCTGTATTACAGCGACCTCTACTGGAAGCATGTTTGTATGGTTTCGTGACAGCTCTTTTGAATTGATGGCATGACAGATATTTTTTGTCATGATGATAATAACATAATTGATTTGACATTTGAAGCCAAGATATGTTGTGCTGTGACACTGAATATTTATAGTAAATAGTGAAGGAAAAATAAATACTATGCAATATCCTTACATTTGTATATTTTCACCAGTAGATGTGTTTTTCTCTTATTTTCACTTCTTTTCTCTTATATTGTGCACTTTAGTTATGATGATTAGCACCCAACCACAGAATAATAGATGGTACAATATCATCTCAAAATGATCTCCATATAGTACATTTGTGGAACTGTGACACTGAGGGAAAAAACAAGGAAAAGATTGTAGACTATACATGAACTGTAAATCATCAAGCATATACAGAGGGGCAAAAAAGTATTTAGTCAGCCACCAATTGTGCAAGTTCTCCGACTTAAAAATGTTATGTAATTTTCAGCATCTTCAACTATGACAGACAAAATTAGGAAAAAAAATACAGAAAATCATATTGTAGGATTTTCAATTAATTTATTTGCAAATTATGGTGGAAAATAAGTATTTGGTCACCTACAAACAAGCAAGATTTCTGGCTCTCACAGACCTGTAACTTCTTCTTTAAGAGGCTCCTCTGTCCACCACTCGTTACCTGTATTAATGGCACCGGTTTGAACTTGTTATCAGTATAAAAGACACCTATCCACAACCTCAAACAGTCACACTCCAAACTCCACTATGGCCAAGACCAAAGAGCTGTCAAAGGACACCAGAAACAAAATTGTAGACCTGCACCAGGCTGGGAAGACTGAATCTGCAGTAGGTAAGCAGCTTGGTTTGAAGAAAAGTAGCTGAGCCACAAAATCAACACAGTTTAAATAGTATTTCATCAACTAGATGGGACTCTCAATGGCAACCTTGAATACAAATGATGTTATATGAGGTCTTGAGCTGCCCATCAGTAAAAAATAGTTACAGGCCCAATAGCCACAGGAAGGAGGGTTTGGCACTTGGATCTATTTTTACTACGGCAATTAACATCAAAGAATGTGATATCTCTCCATTCTTTGGCCACAGTCTGACACGTAGCTTCGGTAGAATGTTGGATGGCTCCTTTCAAACGCTGCTGCTATCCCTTGGATTGCCTCCATCTGTTGCAAGAGCATACCTCCACGATACAGATAGAAGGGAGATTGTGGAGTGAGAGAGGAAGGGAGAGCGAGCTATAAAGTGAGAGAGATAACCACGCACCATTCAAAAAATGTAGAACCAGGAACAAAATTATCCCTGGGTTCACTCCAGACCTGACTGCCCTTGACAAGCACAAAAACATCCGGTGGCGTACTGCATTAGCATCGAATAGCCCCCGTGATATTCAACTCTTCAAGGAAGTTAGGAACCAATATCCACAGGCAGTTAGGAGAGCAAAGGCAAGCTTTTTCATACAGAAATGTGCATCCTGTAGCACAAACTCAAAAAAGTTCTGGGACACTGTAAAGTCCATGGAAAATAAGAGCACCTCCTCCCAGCTGCCCACTGCACTGAGGCTAGGTAACAATGTCAGCACTGATAAATCAGTGATAATTGGGAATTTCAATAAGTATTTTTCTACGACTGGCCATGCTTTCTACCTGGCTCCCACTACCCCGGTCAACAGCCCTGCACCCCCCACAGCAACTTGCCCAAGCCTCCCCATTTCTTCACCCAAATCCAGATAGATGATGTTCTGAAAGAGCTGCAAAATCTGGACCCCTACACATCAGCCGGGCTAGACAATCTGGACCCTCTCTTTCTAAAATGATCCGCCGCAATTGTTGAAACCCCTATTACTAGCCTGTTCAACCTCTCTTTCGTATCGCCTGAGATCCCCAAAGATTAGAAAACTGCCACGGTCATCCCCCTATTCAAAGGGGGAGACACTCTAGACCGAAACTGTTACAGACCTATATTTATCCTACCCTGCCTTTCTAAAGTCTTCGAAATCCAAGTTAACAAACAGATCACCGACCATTTCGATTCCCACCGTACCTTCTCCGCTATGCAATCTGGTTTCCCGAAGCTGGTCATGGGTGCACCTCAGCCACGTCAAGGTCCAAAACGATATCATAAACGCCATCGATAAGACACAATACTGTGCAGCTGTATTTATCGACCTGGCCAAGGCTTTCGAATCTGTCAATCACCACATTCTTATTGCTAGACTCAACAGCCTTGGTTTCTCAAAATGACTGGTTTACCAACTACTTCTCAGACAGAGCTCAGTGTGTCAAATCGGAGGGCCTGTTGTCCGGACCTCTGACAGTTTCTATGGGGGTGCCACAGGGTTAAATTCTCGGGCCGACTCTTTTCTCTGTATACATCAATGATGTCGCTCTTGCTGCTGGTGATTCTCTGATCCACCTCTACGCAGACACTATTCTGTATACATCTGGCACTTCTTTGAACACTGTGTTAACTAACCTCCAGATGAACTTCAATGACATACAACTCTCCTTCCGTGGCCTCCAACTGCTCTTAAATGCAAGTAAAACTAAATGCATGCTCTTCAACCGATCACTGCACGCACCTGCCCGCCCGTCTAGTATCACTACTCTGGGTGGTTCTGACTTAGACTATGTGGACAACTAGGTGTGGACAACCTATGTGTCTGGTTAGACTGTAAACTCTCCTTCCAGACTCACATTAAGCATCTCCAATACAAAATGAAATCTAGAATCGGCTTCCAATTTCGCAACAAAGCAGCCTTCACTCACGCTGCCAAACATACCCTCGTAAAACTGACTATCCTACCGATCCTTGACTTCGGTGATGTCATTTACAAAATAGCCTCCAACACTACTCAGCAAACTGGATGCAGTCTATCACAGTGCCATCCGTTTTGTCACCAAAGCCCCATATACTTACCCACCACTGCAACCTGTATGCTCTCGTTGGCTGGCCCTCGCTTCATATTCGTCGCCAAACCCACTGGTTCCAGGTCATCTATAAGTCTTTGCTAGGTAAAGCCCCGCCTTATTTCAGCTCACTGGTCACCATAGTAGCACGCGCTCCAGCAGGTATGTTTCACTGGTCACCCCCAAAGTCAATTCCTCCTTTGGCCGCCTTTCCTTCCAGTTCTCTGCTGCCAATGACTGGAACGAATTGCAAAAATCACTGAAGCTGGAGACTCATTTCTCCCTCTCTAACTTTAAGCACCAGCTGTCAGAGCATCTCACAGATCACTGCACCTGTACATAACCCATCTGTAAATAGCCCATCCAACTACCTCATCCCCATACTGTTATTTATTTATTTTTTTGCTCCTTTGCACCCCAGTATCTCTACTTGCACATTCATCTTCTGCACATCTATCACTCTGGTTTTTAATTGCTAAATCGTAATTATTTCGCCACTATGGCCTATTTATTGCCTTATCTTACCTCATATACACTGTATATAGACTTTTCTATTGTGATATTGACTGTATGTTTGTTTATTCCATGTGTAACTCTGTGTTGTTGTTTATGTCACACTGCTTTACTTTATCTTGTCCAGGTCGCAATTGTAAATGAGAACTTGTTCTCAACTGGCCTACCTGGTTAAATAAAAGTGAAAATAAAAATAAATAAAAATGTCAGGTAAAGCCAACACCATCGTGTTACGTTACATTTGAGCTGTTTATTTAAGTACAGTTAACAAGAACACTTGTTATGCTTACTCAAACATTGACAGTGCAGTATACTCAAAATATATATATATATTCTCAAATGGTTCAGTGCCATTGGTTTCCTACAACCATTTGAGTAAATGTAACTAATCAGGTTTTACAGTGATAGTTGCCCTATGTATGGGTGCATGTGAAAATATGTTATAAATAGGTTTGGGAAAACCTGCTTATTACCTCATAACAATGGGGTAGAGTATAGCTGCCCTATGGCCTGAAACATTGCTGACTTTTGTCTACCTTGTGACAACCGTATGTCTACCTTATGACAGGGTAGTTATGTCAGCGTATGACAAGTTGTTATGTTTACCTTGTGACAAGGCAGGCACACAAACCCTTCCTCGCCAGTCTGCCAAACTTGTGTGTTTTGTTTCTCTCTGTATTTGTTTGTTTGTTGTTTGTTTTTACTATCTCTAAACCCCACCACCAGGAGTGCCAGCGCAGAGCAGTGTAGGGTGATAAATGTTGTTTTTTTTACATTTTAATTGACCCTTTATTTAACCAGGTAGACTAGTTGAGAACAAGTTCTCATTTACAACTGCAACCTGGCCAAGATAAAGCATAGCAGTGTGAACAGACAACAACACAGAGTTACACATGGAGTAAACAATAACACAGTAGAAAAAAAAGAAAAAAAGAGTATATACATTGTGTGCAAAAGGCATGAGGAGGTAGGCAAATATTTACAATTTAGCAGATTAACACTGGAGTGATAAATGGTCAGATGGTCATGTGCAGGTTGAGATACTGGTGTGCAAAAGAGCAGAAAAGTAAATACATAAAAACAGTATGGGGATGAGGTAGGTAAATTGGGTGCACGATGTTTAAAGTTGGTGAGGGAGATAAAAGTCTCCAACTTCAGTGATTTTTGCAATTCGTTCCAGTCACAGGCAGCAGAGAACTGGAAGGAAAGGTGGCCAAATGAGGTGTTGGCTTTAGGGATGATCAGTGAGATACACCTGCTGGAGCGCGTGCTACGGGTGGGTGTTGCCATCGTGACCAGTGAACTGAGATAAGGCGGAGCTTTACCTAGCATGAACTTGTAGATGACCTGGAGCCAGTGGGTCTGGCGACGAATATGTAGCGAGGGCCAGCCGACTAGAGCATACAGGTCGCAGTGGTGGGTGGTATAAGGTGCTTTAGTAACAAAACGGATGACACTGTGATAAACTGCATCCAGTTTGCTGAGTAGAGTATTGGAAGCTATTTTGTAGATGACATCGCCGAAGTCGAGGATCGGTAGGATAGTCAGTTTTACTAGGGTAAGTTAGGCGGCGTGAGTGAAGGAGGCTTTGTTGCAAAATAGAAAGCCGACTCTAGATTTGATTTTAGATTGGAGATGTTTGATATGAGTCTGGAAGGAGAGTTTACAGACACCTAGGTACTTATAGATGTCCACATATTCTAGGTCGGAACCATCCAGGGTGGTGATGCTAGTCGGGCGTGCGTGTGCAGGCAGTGAATGGTTGAAAAGCATACATTTGGTTTTACTAGCGTTTAAGAGCAGTTGGAGGCATTGAAGCTCGTTTGGAGGTTAGATAGCACAGTGTCCAAGGAAGGGCCAGAAGTATACAGAATGGTGTCGTCAGCAGGAGCAACATCATTGATATATACAGAGAAAAGAATAGGCCCGAGAATTGAACCCTGTGGCACCCCCATAGAGACTGCCAGAGGACTGGACAACATGCCCTCCGATTTGACACACTGAACTCTGTCTGCAAAGTAGTTGGAGAACCAGTCAAGGCAGTCATTAGAAAAACCTGTTGGCCGGGGTTGGAGTAGCCAGGAGGAAGGCATGGCCAGCCGTTGAGACATGCTTGTTGAAGTTTTAGATTATCATGGATTTATCGGTGGTGACCGTGTTACCTAGACTCAGTGCAGTCGGCAGCTGGGAGGAGGTGCTCTTGTTCTCCATAGACTTTACAGTGTCCCAGAACTTTTGGGAGTTAGAGCTACAGGATGCAAATTTCTGCTTGAAAAAGCTGACTTCCCTGAACAGTGGCATATCGTGGGGACTATTCGATGCTATTGCAGTCCGCCAGAGGATGTTTTTGTACTGATCGAGGGCAGTCAGGTCTGGAGTGAACCAAGGGCTATATCTGTCTTAGTTCTGCATTTTTTTTAAACTGAGCATGCTTGTCTAAGATGGTGAGGAAGTTACTTTTAAAGAATGACCAGGCATCCTCAACTGACGGGATGAGGTCAATATCCTTCCAGGACACCCGGGCCAGGTCGATTAGAAAGGCCTGCTCGCAGAAGTGTTTTAGGGAGCATTAGACAATGATGAGGGGTGGTTGTTTGACTGCGGACCCGTAGCGGATACAGGCAATGAGGCAGTGATCGCTGAGATCCTGATTGAAGACAGCAGAGGTGTATTTGGAGGGCTAGTTGGTCAGGATAACGTCTATGAGGGTGCCCTTGTTTACAGATTTAGGGTTGTACCTGGTGGGTTCCTTGATGATTTGTGTGAGATTGAGAGCATCTAGCTTAGATTGTTGGACTGCCGGGGTGTTAAGCATATCCCATTTTAGGTCACCTAACAGAACAAACTCTGAAACTAGATGGGGGGCGATCAATTCCCAAATGGTGTCCAGGGCACAGCTGGGAGCTGAGGGGGGTCGGTAGCAGGCGGCAACAGTGAGAGACTTATTTTTGGAGAGATTAATTTTTAAAATTAGAAGTTCGAACTGTTTGAGTATGGACCTGGAAAGTATGACATTACTTTGCAGGCTATCTCTGCAGTAGACTGAAACTCCTCCCCCTTTGGCAGTTCTATCTTGATGGAAAATGTTATAGTTGGGTATGGAAATCTCAGAATTTTTGGTGGCCTTCCTAAGCCAGGATTCAGACACGGCAAGGACATGAGGGTTGGCAGAGTGTGCTAAAGCAGTGAGTAAAACAAACTTAGGGAGGAGGCTTCTGATGTTGACATGCATGAAACCAAGGCTTTTTCGATCACAGAAGTCAACAAATGACTGGGGACATGCAGGGCCTGGGTTTACCTCCACATCACCTGCGGAACAGAGGAGGAGTGGGATGAAGATGCGGCTAAAAGCTATCAAAACTGGTCGCCTAGAGCGTTGGGGACAAAGAATAAAAGGAGCAGATTTCTGGGTGTGGTAGAATATATTCAGGGCATAATGCGCAGACAGGGGTATGGTGGGGTGCGGGTACAGCGGAGGTAAGCCCAGGGACTGGGTGATGATAAGAGTGGTTGTATCTCTGGACATGCTGGTTGAAATGGGTGAGGTTACCGCATGTGTGGGAGGTGGGACAAAGGAGGTATCAGAGGAATGAAGAGTTGAACTAGGGGCTCCATTGTAAACTAAAACAATGATAACTAACCTGAACAACAGTATACAAGGCATATTGACATTTGAGAGAGACATACAGCAAGGCATAAAGTAATCGCAGGTGTTGATTGGGAGAGCTAGCTAAAACAACAGGTGAGACAACAACAGCTAATCATCTAACACAACAACAACAGGTAAAATGGCGATGACTAGGCAGAGAGGGTCGGATTAACTACACACAGAGCCTGAGTTCGCGGCTGGGGCCGACAGATAAAAATAAATTAACAGAATGGAGTACCGTGATTAATGACAGTCCAGCAGGCATCAGCTATGTAGCCAAGTGATCATAGTGTCTAGGGGGCAGCAGTAGATGGAACAGGGAAGCCACCACTACGTTAGCACGCGGGCGACACATCGTTTAAAGTTAGTAGCCCGGGGCTAGTAGGAGCGTCTGCTCCGATGGAGGCCGGTTGAAGGCTCAGCGGATGGAGTATTCGTCGGCAGCCGTGTCGACAGAGAATCCAAGCCAGATGGCAAAATATGTATTGTAGAATTTAGTTTTCTAGCCTGGAGATGCGCATGGCTGACGACTAACACGGCTAACTGGTGCTAGCTTCGTGGCAGTGGTGTTAGCCACTATAGCCAATCGGTAGCAGTGATCCGGTGCCAAGGTCCAGAGTTTACAGCAAGGGTCCGGTGGAGTATTGGGCTCTAGCCGTGTATGAGTGGGGTTCGGGTGAACAGCTGAGTAGGCCGGGAGGTGGGCCTCAGGGATAGCTTCGGTACTGGGTGCCACGGTGAGTGCAAGCTGTGAGCTAGTGAGCACGGTGAGTGCTAACTGTGAGCTAGCTAGCTGCAAGCTAGCTGTGAAGATCAGAAGTAGTGGTCCAGGGATTACGGCAGGAATCCGGCGTTGTTGTGGAGAGACAGTCCGATACTGGTAGACTGGTGAGTATTATCCAGGCTAAAAACAGGGCTGGTATCAGTGCAGAAGGTAAAGCCGCTAGCAGTGGCTAACAATGACTAAATAGCTTGTAGCTAATTAGCTGGTTAGTTTCTGGAGGTTCTTGAATGTGTTCTAAAATGGAAAATAATAGCTATTCCGTATCACATTGGGTGAGGCAGGTTACCGGAAGGTAGAATCGAATTAAAAATCGAAAAGAGATTGAAAATAAATTGAAATATATATACAAAAAATACGAAAAATACAAAAGTACACGAGAGGACAAACAAACACGTCTTCACTGCTACGCCGTCTTGGTGTCCCTTGTGTCAGAGAGGTGCCTGGCAGTGCCCACGGTTGGATGATTTGTGGAGTTTCCAACATTCCTTCCCTTGGCACTTGGGCAGTAATGTGCCATTAAGCAATCAAGGTGACTATTAGGTGACTCGTGGAGTATTGGATCAGTGGATTGGCAAGAGACGAGGCTTAAACTTTTCCCACCTTTTCGTAACATGGGTTGAGTCATTATTTCGCAAAAGGTGGGACAGTAATTCCCAAACCCATGAGAAAATCCATTGTGCAATGCTTAAAAAAAGGATTGTTATCACTTCGATTAGGGCCATTATAAAACGTTTAATACGTTAAAGTAAACTATATATACAATGTAACTCAAAGGTTACTTACATGAAACACAAAATTCCTTTTCAATTCAACATTCAGCAATGTTTCAGGCCACACTTTCCCCCTACGCTGATGATCTGAAATAATACAGGGACAGTCTGGTTTATTTAAGGTGACGAGGAGAAAAGGAAGAGAAGGAGAAGGAGATAAAGAGAAAAAAAGACAGCACACCTGACTTTCTCCACAATAAACAGTTGGGATCCATTCCAAATGGCACCCTATTTCCCAGAGGTGGGACCAAGTCATTGTTTTACAAGTCACATTTAACTTGTAAAAGTCACAAGTCCTAAACTTTGAGTTTCGAGTCCTAAACCAGTCATAATGTGCTCTTCACCAAATGTTATACCATTTCATATTTTTAACAAGTGCAAGATACACCCCCCCCCCCCCCCCCAAATAGGGATCGACTATCGAGGATCACTATGGTACGCAATCGGGCGATGCAGGCTTGTACACAATCTCCCAACCTTAACACACACACACTCTCTGTGTGGTTGCATTAGGCTAACTAATGTCAATGGTTTTAGGAACAGCAGTAACATCAGGCAGGATTTAGGCTACCAACTGGGTGCAATGTTCACGTTCCCCGTACTGACTGACTGTGTGGAGGGTCATTGATTTAACATTATGTTAGCCTACACTAGTAAAGTAATTAAATATATAGCTGTCGGCTATATTAGCCACACCGTTCTTTGTGCAGCTTCAAATGTCGAACAAAGTTGGAAATTGTTGCATCTCCGTCTGTAATTTTCTTCCTGCATATTTTGTAAGTTGCAATCCTTTTTTTGTTGATACAGCGTAGTCTTTATATCCGAAAATACATTTTGGGTATCATCTTTCCAAGGGCTCCATCTGAATTCACCTGCCGACGTTACTCTGCATTGCCACGCACAACTTTCTCTCAGCTGGCACAATTTGATTGGCTGCTGTCTGATTCCAACTGTGATCCGTTAAATGAAGAGTTGGAACACTGCACACTTTTTTAAATAGCATAATTTATTATATTTGGGATTGGGTAGAGTATCAAGTCAGTTCGAGTTAAAAGGCTCAAGTCCAAGTCAAGTCACGAGCCATTGGTGTTAAAGTCAAAGTAGAGTTGCAAGTCATCATATTTGTGACTCGAGTCCAAGTCATGTGACTCGAGTCCACACCTCTGCTATTTCCTGTGTAGTGCATAGGGCTCTGGACCATAGGGCTCTGGTCAAAGGTGCACTAGATAGGAAGAATATAGGGTAAGACTTCAGATGCAACCTTGAAAATGAGCTCGCGTGGAAGGCATCCAAGAATATCAAAATGTCTGCCCACATCGACAAAACCAGGTCCCTTGTTTTCCATGGGAGCGGTGAACCGCGTAAGTGACATAAAAATGAGGGCAAAACACAGACGGTTGAATAGTATACCTCCATATTTTGCAACACCTTCTAAAGGGGGTTGGTATATTGTGACACCCTCTAAAGGAGGTGGTAATATCGCAGCCATGTAGATAGGGGCAGGAATTTATATTTGGTATGCATCTGTTAAGAAACCCAATGCGCTTATCACTTTGGGTCAACTGGGCCTTTCTTAGTGAGACAATACATATCACAGACTGAGCGATGTGGGAGTTTATGTGGGTCGTGAATGCACAGTTGCTTGAGTCCTCTCTCCACGTTCTCTTTAAATGCTTAAAGCCTTCTTCTGTGAAGGTCTGGCTTTTTCAAAGCCCCCATGTGAGAATAATGGATCAATTGCAACGAGTTAAGGTTAGCTTAGACTATTTATCCATAAATTGCTGTGTTCATTCTATCCAATCATTGATTATGATTTTGACTCTGCTTCCATAACGAACTGGTGTTTCATCCATAATGGTTCATCCATAACACTGCAAAAGGTCACTTTACACACAGCTGTTTTGCATACACGTGCATCAGAGAGGCACACTCAGCTGCAAGCCAAGACTGGCAATGCCAATACTGTGATGCTTCCACCACCACTGGTGGGTTCAGGTCTACCCGCAGGTGCCAACGTCAGCACCACGTACCATCATGGCAGGGCCTAACAAAGCCTTCCTTGTTGGGGCGTGCAAAGTTACTGCCGCCATCAGATGGAGCAGAAAAGAGAAGGTGAGTTATTGCCAAACATCCCTGTGCCCCAGTGCCAATGTTGTTGAGTCATTTTATATGTGGCAGCAAAGTGGGCCTAATAAGCAACTGAGGAGATGACAGTCAGGCTGGCCATGAAGTGAATATAATAGGCCTACCTACTATCCAAACATACAGTACCGGTCAAAGGTTTGGACACACCTACTCATTCAAGGGTTTTTCTTTATTTGTACTATTTTCTGCATTGTGGAGTAAGAGTGAAAACATCAAAACTATTAAATAACACATATGGAATCATGTAGTACACAAAAAAGTGGACACCCATTGTCTTGATGACAGCTTTGCACACTCTTGGTCTTCTCTCAACCAGCTTCACCTGGAATGCTTTTCCAACTCTCTTGAAGGAGTTCCCCCACATGTGTGGAGCACTTGTTGGCCACTTTTCCTTCACTCTGCGGTCCAACTCATCCCAAACCATCTCAATTGGGTTTAGTTTTGGTGATAGTGGAGGCCAGGTCATCTGATGCAGCACTCCATCACTCTCCTTCTTGGTAAAATAGCCCTCACACAGCCTGGAGGTGCATTTTAGGTCATTATCCAAATGATAGTCCCACTAAGCGCAAACCAGATGGGATGGTGTATCGCTGCAGAATGCTGTGGTAGCCATGCTGGTTAAGTGTGCCTTGAATTCTAAATAAATCACTGACAGTGTCACCAGCAAAGCACCCCCACACCATCACACCTCCTCCTCCATGCTTCACGGTGGGAACCACAAATCATTCGTTCACCTACTCTGTGTCTCACAAAGACACGGCGGTTGGAACCAAAAATCTCAAATTTGGACTCGTCAGACCAAAGGACAGATTTCCATCAATCTAATGTCCATTGCTCGTATTACTTGGCCAAATCAGGTCTCTTCTTATTATTGGTGTCCTTTAGTAGTGGCTTCTTTGCAGTAATTCGACGATGAAGGCCTGATTCACACAGTCTCCTCTGAACAGTTGATGTTGAGATGTGTCTGTTACTTGAATTCTGTGAGGCATTTATTTGGGCTGCAATCTGAGGTGCAGTTATTCTAATGAACTTAACCTGTGCAGCAGAGGTAACTCTGGGTCTTCCTTTCCTGAGGTGGTCCTCTTGAGAGCCAGTTTCATCATAGCGCTTGGTGTTTTTTTCGACTGCACTTGAAGAAACTTTCAAAGTTCTTGACATTTTCCAGATTGACTGACCTTCATGTCTTAAAGTAGTGATGGACTGTCATTTCTCTTTGCTTATTTGAGCTGTTTTTCCCATAATATGGACTTGGTCTTTTACCAAATAAGGCTATCTTCTGTATACCACCCCTACCTTGTCACAACACAACTGATTGGCTCAAACACATTAAGAAGGAAATAAATCCCACAAATTAACTTTTAACAAGGCGCACCTTGAAATGCATTACAGGTGACTGACTACCTCATGAAGCTGGTTGAGAGAATGCCAAGAGTGTGCAAAGCAGTCATCAATGCAAAGGATGGCTTCTTTGAAGAATCTCAAATATAAAATATATTTTCATTTGTTTAACATGATTCCATGTGTGTTTTTTCATAGTTTTGATGTCTTCACTATTATTCTACAAAGTAGAAAATAGTTTTTTTTAAAAACTTGAATGAGTAGGTGTGTCCAAACCTTTGACTGGTACTGTACAAAGGGGTATTTCAGAATTCAGAGAGTGTATTATATGGATGTTATATCTACTTACGAGTTCTTATGACAGTTCACAGCCAGTGTTATAACACACTACAAGGGTAGGCCTATCATAAGGCATTATAAATGCATGTGCCTCATAGAAAGTTACCAAAAGTTGTTGTGAAAATAGCCTCCCTTCTTAGCGTATCTAAGATAGTATTAGCAGAAAAAGTTCCAGCAAGCCAACTGTTACTCAGACAGACCTTATCAAAGCACTTTTCATATCAGGGATAATTACGCCCCAGATGTAGCCACTGAGAGATGTTAATGGTTACTGTGCAAACAACAACCACTCTAAAGACTAGCCGTCTGTGAGAACATCTTAACCTTAAGGTTTTACATTGTATAATTCAAGTTACAACTCTACAGTGTTCAAAAGTAGTCAACTGTATTAGTGTTCATTTTCAACTCTTTGCGGTTACTGAAACTCCCCGAAAGCGAACACTTATAGGATTAAATATAACACAAAAAAGTGTCTATATTGTTCCACACTCCACAGAGGTAGCTAACACTGTGTGGTGTAGGACAATATAGACACTTCTGATTTAACACTTGCTGTTTTGCTGTGAGATAACCACCACAATGTTGGGCTGTCGATCAATTTTGGAATGTTGATTAAAAACTATATTTGTTTTTAAGAAATCTTGAATTGTTGGGAAAGGGCCAGTGGTCAAGTCAGCATGGATGAAAAAGCAATTCATCTAGGACTCTACTCTAAAATTAACTTCAAGCTTTAAGATAACTACAGAAAAAAGCAGTTAGAAAAAGCCCCTAATGTTCCCTTCAAAAACTTGGCAGACAAAATGTCTGCCTCAGTCCAATTCTCTACCTCTCCCTAAGATAGCAATGAGAAATAATAATCTTTGGGTAATTTTATGTCTTATCCAAGGGCGGCATGTCATAATCAGTGCCTTGACACACTTCATGTAATGGCTGAGTTGGCCCTAGTGCCTAGAAAAAACTTGGTAACACTTTCTAGTGTTATAACACAATTTGAAAGTTTGCCACTTTCTAGTGGCATAACACAATTTGAAAGTTTTGGTGCCTCATAGAAAGTGTCACCAAACGTTTCTACTTGGTGATTTGTGTTGTTGTTTTTTAAAATTACATTTGTGTCCCTCTGTTTATACAGCAAAAATGGGTATTATCACAATCAAAATCTTTTTGTTGTTGTTGATATTTGAACCATATTTTCTTTAAAGTGCATGCTCAACTTTTTAAATGCACCAAACACCCTTTTATTCCAAAGTTGAGCAGTATAATTTTGATGATACACTTCCAACTCATGGTTTATTATAACCCTGCTAGGAGACAGTAAGGTTGCAGGTTGGTCTATTCCTTGTTTTTACAATGAAACACATTCATGCCTTCTTCTTCGGGAGAGGTAAAGGTCGAGTGCTATATGAGGTCCTCCTCGCTAAAAAGACTGAAGCCGACTGTGTGCGTGCAGCCAGACTCAGTTCCTACAGTTCCTGTAAGAGTGCCAGTATTTACCAAGCAGGTGTTCAACTCGGTTTGATATTAATCCTCATTTATTTTATGCTGCTGGTGCAGAGGAATTTCTAGGTAAAGGAACATGACCTTTTGCCAGTATCTATTTTCAGTGAATGAGTCAAACATCAATGGGTGGTGAATTGTTGTCAACAGTTTTGCTGTTGCTGTTTCTTCTTATTACAGTCCAGGTATTTCTGGTTTATGATGTAGGAGACATATTTCTGGTTTATGAGTATTATGATATTATATTTATAATGTAGTATCATATATTTTTTAAATCAACTCTGAATATGCCGTTTTTTATGTTAGGCTAATAAGTTCACTCTTTATCCTAGTATAAAAAGTAAATTTGATGAAAGACATATTGCAAATTAACAAAGCTTCATTGCAGGTCGAAACACTTTCTATTTAATGATGAGAAGAATATTGGGAACATCAAATCATGAAATGTACCTAAGGACTTCATAACACATTCATAACTTAGAAACACATTCATAAGCATTAAACATAACATGCATATGTAAACAACCACTTTAACTTTAACTGAAAATATAAAATAATGAGTGGTTATAGTTAATAATGATTTGAATGACAAAAACAACAACTAATTTGAAAAAATACTGCACTCTTTGTTTCAACCTTATGAATGGGCCTTGGCCCTTAACGGTTGGCCATGCCCTCGTTATGCTGACGCCAGGGGTTGGGTTACTTTGGGCTACGTGTGGAGTGAGTTGGGGGGGTTGGGGGGTGTACCGTGCGTCGTCGCCATGCGACTCGACCAGAACGTCACACTGCAAACAAGAGTCAGACAATTTGTTATGTCGCGTTCAAACAGTATTTTATCTACTACGAAACCCAAAAGGAGAGCAAGTCACCGCGTGATTCAATGATTTACCTGGGAGCCCCCGCTCTCCGGTTTCGTTTGTATTGTTTCAGGAGCCTTCTAAACTTGCACGGTAGAAGCGCGTGAAAAGACCTCGGTTTAAAGTGGCATTCGCTCTTGTATAAGCATGGAGAGAGAGAGCGTAAAGGAAAGGGCCGCCGGGACCGATTTGGACATGGACCAGCAGTATTGTGAGCTTTGTGGAAAGATGGAAAACCTGCTTAAATGTGGACGGTGTCGGAACTCTTTCTACTGTAGTAAAGAACACCAGAAAGCGGACTGGAAGAAGCACAAGCAGTTTTGTAGAGAGGCCGAGAAACCACAGTGTCAGCCACAGCCCGAATCAACACAACAGCCCGCACGGACTGCGAAAGGAGGGCAAGACAAGCAGCTAAAAAAGAAAAGCACAGAACAACAGAGTAAAAAAGCTTCTCAGAGCACCACAAACACTGGGCTTTCAAATCCGCCTGCAGGTGGCGAAAGAATGAAAGATTTGATCACTTCAGCAACTCGCTCGGGTAGTGTGTCTGACAGCAAGCAGACTGGGGAAGGAATTAAACTCAGCTCTAAGACCAACGGACAAACGATGTCCCCCCCGCAAAAACTGGCTATGGACTATATTATTCCATGTATGAATAAGCATGGCATTTGTGTTGTTGACAATTTCCTTGGAGAAGAGACTGGACTGAGCATTTTGGAGGATGTGAGAGCCCTCCACAAGACTGGTAAATTTACTGATGGGCAGTTGGTTAGTCAAAGAAGCGACTCCACTAAAGATATACGAGGAGACAAAATAACCTGGACTGAAGGAAGAGAACCTGGTTGTGAGAAGGTAGCCTTTCTCATGAGTCGCATGGACGACATGGTCCGACACTGTAATGGTAAACTGGGAAACTACAGAATAAATGGAAGGACGAAAGTAAGTAAACACTGAAAGTGAGTAGCACATTATTATTATTAGATTTTAACTTATTGAAATAGTTATTTATCTTCTCCATGTAGGCATATTTAAAAGTTATGAAAGTCTTAAGCATTTATTTTTGCAGCAACATAATAATCATAATATTGAAAACAATAATACAATATTTTTAAATGTGTAATAATAATAATATGAATATGGTATCATATTAATTCTACTATAAGAATATATAATACATATAATATTATAATAACAGATAGGCCTATTCTTAAAATAATATGGAATAAGCATAGGCCTTAAACAGTGCATTCGGAAAGTATTCAGAGCACTTGACTTTTTCCACATTTTGTTACTTTACAGACGTTCTAAAATGGATTAAATGTTTTTTTCCCTCATCAATCTACAATCTGCAAATGTATAAAAAAAAATGGAAGTATAACATTTACATGAGTATTAAGACCATTTACTCAGTACTTTGTTGACGCACCTTTGGCAGCGATTACAGCCTCGAGTCTTCTTGGGTATGACGCAATAAGCTTGACACACCTGTAGTTGGGGAGTTTCTCCCATTCTTCGCTGCAGATCCTCTCAAGCTCTGTCAGGTTGGATGGGGAGCTTCGCTGCAAAGCTATTTTCAGGTCTCTCCAGACATGTTAGATCGGGTTCAAGTCCGGGTTCTGGCTGGGTCACTCAAGGACATTCAGAGACTTGGCTGTGTGCTTAGGGTTGTTGTCCTGTTGGAAGGTGAACCTTCACCCCAGTCCTAAGCGCTCTGGAACAGGTTTTCATCAAGGATCTCTCTGTACTTTGCTTTTGCTCTGTTCATCATTCCCTTGATCCTGCATTTTGGAAAACTCCAACAAGGCCTGATTGGTGGAGTGCTGCAGAGATGGTTGTCCTTCCGAAAGGTTCTCCCATCTCCACAGAAGAACTCAGGAGGTCTGTCAGAGTGACCATCGGGTTCTTGGTCTCCTCCCCGATCAAGGCCCTTCTCCCCCGATTGCTCAGTTTGGCTGGGCGGCCAGCTCTAGGAAGATTGTTGGTGGTTCCAAACTTCCATTTAAGAATGATGGAGGCCACTGTTCTTGGGGACCTTCAATGCTGCAGACATTTTTGCTCCGACATGAACTGGTCAACTGTGGGACCTTATATAGACAGGTGTGTGCCTTTCCAAATCATGTCCAATCAATTGAATTTAAAACAGGGGGACTACAAGTTGTTGAAACATCTCAAGGATGATCAATGTTAACAGGATGCACAGGATGAGTTCAATTTCAAGTCTCATAGCAAAGGGTCTGAATACGTATGTAATTAAAGTATTTCTGTTTTTTATTTGTAATAAATTAGCATACATTTCTTAAAATTTGTTTTCACTTTGTGATTATGCGGTATTGTGGTGTAGATTGAGGAAGAAAAACATTCATTTAATACATTTTAGAATAAGGCTGTAACGTAATAAAATGTGGAAAAAGGCAAGGGGTCTGAAAAATTTCTGAATGCAATGTATGAACGAAAATTTGGAAAGTAGCCCTGATATGGACAGGAACCCGTGTCCCTGAGTCTGTCAGTCCAACACCTCACACCTTACACCAAGAGTTCTGAATGTACTAAGGAGCCTACACACACTACCCCCATCCTGCAGAGATCTCACAAGCCCCCCCCCCCCCCCCCATTCTCCAGCTGGTCCCTGCGTCATTCAGTCAAATAACAGTCTTTTAATGGGGGGAAATAATAATTGAATAGTGCACATTGCATGCCAGTGGTGGAAAAAGTACTCAATTGTCATACTTGACTAAAAGAAAGGTACCTTAATAGAAAATGACAAAAGTAAAAGTGAAAGTCACCCAGTAAATTACAAAGTTTTAAATATACTTAAGTATCAAAAGTAAATGTAATTGCTAAAATATACTTAATTATCAAAAGTAAAAGTGTAAATTATTTAAAATTCCTTATATTGAGCAATCCAGACAGCACAATTGTCAAATGTTTTATTTATTTTATTTAGGGATAGCAAGGGGCACACTCCCAACACTCAGACATTCTTTACAAACAAAGCATCTGTGTTTCGTGAGTCCGCCAGATCAGAGGCAGTAGGGATGACCAGGGATGTTCTCTTGATAAGTGCATACATTGGACCATTTTCCTGTCAAAATGTAACTTTTGGGTGTCAGGGAAAATGTATGGAGTAAAAAGTACATGATTTTCTTTAGGAATGTACTGAAGTAAAGGTTGTCAAAAATATTTACTGACCAAAAAATATAAATGCAACATGCAACAATTTCAAAGATTTTACTGAGTTACAGTTCATATAAGGAAGTCGGTCAATTTAAATAAATTCATTAGGCCCTAATCTATGGATTTCACATGACTGGGCAGGGGTACAGCCATGGGTGGGCCTGGGAGGGCATAGGATTATTTTGGCAAAGGAGAAATGCTCACTAACATGGATGTGAACTAAATTTGTGCACAACATTTGAGAGACATACACTTTTTGCGCATATGGAACATCTCTGGAATGTTTTATTTCAGCTCATGAAACATGGGATCAACACTTTACATGTTGCGTTTACTTTACTATTTACACTGGAAAAAATATATAAAGTACTTTAAAGTATTTTTGACTTAAGTACTTTACACCACTGCTTGAAACAAAACAAAATCAGTGTTACTCACAACAAAATTACTTGGTGATTATTATATTGTTTAAATTCATTTAATATTACATACATTTATGAAGACTTAAACTATTACTACGATATGCTACTTTCCATAGGCTAGGATATTTGAGTCTTTTGACAAAAAAACAGAGAGAATTACTAAAGAGTCCAGATTCTCTTTCCCTCCATCACTACCTCCTTTTTCTTTGTAAAGACAATGGAGCTCTGTCGTCCTAACGTATGTTTTTCAGTTTATTCATGAGGAAAGTGGTGGCGGGATTTGATTTCATGCAATTATTGGCCATATGTGCTTGGGGGACTACAGCACTACCAATGTGCCACACTCCCACACAACAACCTCTCCCTCTTAACACTAGAACCGCTGGGCCTCAAGGAACCCCGTTCAAGCGAATGAGGAGTGATTCTGACTGCAACACTCTAACAGTGTAATTCATACATTTCATATATGATATGGCAAACATTGTAATTTGATTGTGTTTATGAAGGCCTTGGGTAACATTAGAATGCAATTGTTATTTTATTTCAAATAACACTACAGCATTTCCATTAGTTTATGTTACTGTATGTAAAAACAGAAAACACCCAAATTCAAGTGGTGAATCAATTTTTTTTGTGGAGTGCCATTGTTACAACAATGAAACAGAAAGCATATGTGTTCGAACTCGGTAACAGCTTCTGTTTATAATGGCAAAATAAAATGAATGCCCCAACCACCAAGACACACAGTCAGCAAGATGCGTGGTCAAATGATTAAAACATCAGTAGCCTAAACATCATTATAAGCGACAAGTAACCTTGATAAATTGTACAAATCATCAGAAAAGCAATAATGGCATTATAATGAATATAAGTGTCTATGACAGCAGTCAAAAATAGTTAATTATTGTCAGCTCATGCTCACATTGTGTGCGTCGTCACACAATTGCATAATTTGGATTTTATTTAGCTGTTATCGGTTGTCCAACAGTTGACAAAAATCGTCATACTTTTCACTTGCTTGACACACAGTGCATTCGAAAAGTATTCAGACCCCTTGACTTTTTCCACATTTGTTACGTTATAGCCTTATTGTAAAATGTATTAAATATATCTTTTTTTACCAATCTACACATAATACCCCATAAACAGGTTTTTAGAAATGTTTGCAAATGTATTAAAAATAAAAAACAGATACCTTATTTACGTAAGTATTCAGACCCTTTGCTGTGAGTTCCGAGACAGCATTGTGTCGAGGCGCAGATCTGGGGAAAGGTACCAAAAAATGTCTGCATCATTAAAGGTCCCCAAGAACACAGTGACCTCCATCATTCTTAAATGGAAGAAGTTTTGAATCCACCAAGATTCTTCCTAGAGCTGGCCGCCCAGCCAATCTGAGCAATCGGAGGAGAACGTCCTTGGTTAGGGAGGTGGCCAAGAACCCGATGTTCACTCTGACAGAGCTCAGAGTTCCTCTGTGGAGATGAACCTTCCAGAAGGACAACCATCTCTGCAGCACTCCACCAATCAGGCCTTTATGGCAGAGTGGCTAGACGGAAGCCGCTTCTCAGTAAAAGGAATTTGCCAAAAGGCACCTAAAGGACTCTCAGATTATGAGAAACAAGATTTTATGGTCAAGATTGAACTCTTGGGCCTGAATGCCAAGCGTCACGTCTGGAGGAAAACTGGCACCATTTCTACGGTGAAGCATGGTGGTGGCAGCATCATGCTGTGGGTATGTTTTTCAGCGGCAGGGACTGGGAGGCTTTTAGGATAGAGGGAAAGATGAACGGAGCAAAGTACAGAGAGATCCTTGATGCAAACCTGCTCCAGAGCGCTCAGAACCTCAGACTGAAGGTTCAACTTCCAACAGGACAATGACCGCCAAGACAATGCACGAGACAATGCACGAGTGGCTTCAGTACAAGTCTCTGAATGTCCTTGAGTGCCCCAGCCAGAACCTAAAAATAGCTGTGCAGCGACGCTCCCCATCCAACCTGACAGAGTTGCAGAGAAGAATGTGAGAAACTCCCCAAATACAGGTGTGCCAAGCTTGTAGCGTCATACCCAAGAAGACTTGAGGCTGTAATCGCTGCCAAAGGTGCTTCAACTAAGTACTGAGTAAAGGGTCTGAATACTTATGTAAATGTGATATTTCAGGTTTTTTATTTTTTACATTTGCAAAAGTGTATAAAAACACTGCCATTGACAGTGCAGTGAAGAAATTGTCCATGTTGACATTTCTCCCCTTGCCAACCCTGATATAGGGTACATACCATTTTGTAGATTATAATTAGGACAGATCAATACAATAGAATGGCCCGTCCTGTTCTTTATTCACAGTTGGTGATTACATAATTATACATTGTTCGCTTTCCCTCGCTCATCAACCCATTTACCCCCTTTTCCCCCATTATACTTTACTTCATTTATTTAACCTGTTGTTATATGTGTGAAATCAGTTTCGGTATAGTTCAGGTTTAGTTTCGAGTCAATTATTGGGGTGATGGGCATGGCAGGTAGCCTAGTGGTTAGAGCGTTGTGCCAGTAACCGAAAGGTGTGACAAGGTAAACATCTGTCGTTCTGCCCCTGAGCAAGGCTGTTCCCTGGGCGCCGAAGATGTGGATGTTGATTAAGGTAATCCTCTGCACCACTCTGATTCAGAGGAGTTGGGTTAAATGCGGAAGACACATTTCAGTTGAAGGCATTCAGTTGTACAACTGACTAGGTATTTCCCCCCCCCCCCCCTTTCAACTGTCGGGAGAAGCAGGGGAAACGGGGGATAACCATTCTAACACTTATTTAGGAAAAGTCAAGAACGTAGGGGGCAGTCAAAAGTGTTAAGCCTAAAACAGAAAGGATTCAGCGTTGGCTGGCCACTGACTACTCTTTACCCTTTGTCCGCCCTGAACAAGATTATACATGAATTTGGGAATGACGGCCAATCGCTCACGTCCAACTAACGGCGAGGGTGAGGCACACACCTGTGAGCAATGGTCGACCACAGACAGTGTTGGACTGATCGTTGGTTCCGATGCGTCCCCTACTTTATGATTGAGTTCCTGCCTGACTTTATTGCTTCATTACATGCCAGACCTTACTACGCTTGGATATGTATTTAACATATAAGCTAACCACATCATATGATATAGCCATCTGATGCCCGACTGCACAGTTAATGATGTGGCACACAACCATTGGTACACATCTAGTCGGGCAGGAACGTAACCTATACTTGTGTGTGAGATCAGTCTTCACCCCTCCACCAGACAGAACTGTTCTAGGGTTATAATACAGTACTGTGTTATTCCTCCATTCTATCCACACACACCAGTTGAACCACAAGGCTAGTATGCACTCATTAAGTCTAATCTCTTGGCAAACTTTGAAGTCTTAACCATTCTATATACAGAGTTGGTGTGTACTGTTAACCGGTTGACAGGTGATGCAATTTTTACCAAACAATGGAAAATTTGCAATTTGAATACCTTCGATTGAGTTGCATTGCTGCCCCTTGTGCCTCTCTCACCAGCTGTAAATGGTACTCTACTGCCAAACTCTACTTCATTCCACAATCTGTCCACCTCGGGAGGACTAATGCATCTGTTGTGGCCCTTATAGGTTCTCGCCAGGGGTTCATTGCAGTCCCCAGGCCCACAGCCAAACTGCTGTGTATCTTCTCTCTCTATTGTTCTGAACCCTCTGATATAAAAACTAGAGTCCATTTCTTTAAACAGGGACTTCCTGGCAGGCTGCACCCAATGCTACTGATAGGCTGTATTTGAGTCATCCATCGCCAGGACGACCTTCACATTTCCTGCATGCGAGAAACGCCCCTTTACCGTCAGCTTTGCGCCCATGCCTCAAAAAGGTTGTGTTTTGCCTTAAAGATACACTATGGAAGTTTAGTTTTGTCATTGTTTAAGTAACATTTTGGCTTGGATGTTGTCTGCATGTTTCATATGCATATTATACGTTAATAAATTCATTTCCTGTTTTATGAAATCACACATCCATTTAATAGTATTAGGGAAACAATGTATGCTTTTTCTCATGGTTGTGATGTGCCACTCTGTCCAATGAGGTCATTTCTGGACAATGGGTTATTTCTGTCCATTTAGGGTACTTCCTTTGGCTCAAGAGCACCTCCGGGCAGATGCTACATATTCCATTACTTTAAGTTGTTTGACCAATAGAGAAAAAAATACACTGATGTGTCAGTTACTGATGGGTTTTGTTTGGGTGTGTGTCTCTGAACCCTTCGAGCTGCTGTAGTTCTCTCCACACTGTTGGCTAGCAAGGTGACTTGTTTCGTCACAGCTGTGAAGAAGGACGACCCCTGATAGATCCGTGACTGTTTGGACTGTAGATTGGAGGGCTTCCCTTATCAGGCCCTACACACAGACAGACGCACGCATGAAGCTCAACTTTGTGGAAAACAGTGCAGCTCTGCTTGCTTGTCACGTAAGCCCCAGATTCAAGGTCTGTGAACTTTATATCCGAGTGTCTAACCAAACCAAAAACGTCTAAACTACTCTGAGAATGTTGCTTTTGGAACCCTAACATACTCTGTGTCTTGATGTGATGTATCTTCTATCTATAATGATTGGTTCAGTTGTTGACGTGGGGAATGCAAACACAACATTTCACTACAAGCAAAGCCTGGCTTTTGTGGTTACTAGAATTGGTATCTGGTGTCAAGATCTCAAAGTAATATGAAATTACAGCAATACTACACTGGAAATAACACTATGGTAGGATCTTAAAGGAAAACAATCCTCTACCTAGAGTACAGATGGGGCTTTCAAGAGAAATTTGATAGGAAGTAATCCGCCCTGCAAGCTTGTTTATTTTCTATAATAATTGGACGTTTGCCTCAGTCATTAGTTTGTGAGAAGCAGAGTAGTGTCCAGGCCTGAAGGTTTCATTTTAACATTTTCCGGGTGTTAGGCCTAAACAGTAGGAAAATAAACAGACTGACCATGATATTGTGCGGCGAGTATTCAGACTCCCCTGCCGTATCAGCTAACAAAAAAATAAATATATGACATTATTGTTTCCTTATTGCACAAATGCACTCTGTCAAGGTCTTAAAGGATAAGAAAATGTTCCCTTTCTGTGATTGCAAGGCTTTGACTTATTTGCCCCCAAATATTGCACATCTATGTGTTGTCTCTTGTCACTATTTTGAAATATACATTATCACCCAAAGTGTTTGGAGCCTAACACGCTAAAGTTTTAATTTAACGCTTTCCCGGATAATTATATGTACATGTTGAAAGTGTTTATTTGAACACTGTGGGTGTTAAAATTGCTTAGGAGATTTTCCTGTGTACTTTTCTGTTTGACAGTTCAAAGGACATGTCAACTGCAATTGATAGACTTTTTCCGTTGGGAACAAATGGAAGATACTAGGCGATATTTGGAAAATGCACAACACCAGATACACTTTTGTACACATTCAAGGAAATTGGCAACAGTTCAATGCAGCTGGTCCCTGTGTCATCTGTGGCCGTGCACTACAACAGGATGTTTCCAGAAGCGCCGAAGCAGTACTTCCTGCAGAAACTGATACAGGCAGCAGGGCCATGCTGGTTTCTCTGACCATTAGCACAATAGCATGTTAGCACCTACTAGACAATGAGAAAATGCTCAAGTTACTAGGCAAATAATTGTACACTATCCCTTTCCCCTTAACATGGCCCATTGCCTACATTTTGGATCCACCTGTGCTTCCTAAAGAATCTTACTTATGGGGACCTACAAAATGCAGTGGTCCACACGTGGTAATGGGAAACTAATGGCATAATTCCTCCTGGTTGTCTATACTGGTTAACTCAGGTCACATAAAAAAATTCCAAACGCCTTTGGTGAGTTACAGGCTGCGTTAGGGTTGTTTGAACCAGTCCTGGCAGTTTTCTCGCCATTTTACTCCTGTCTAGGAAGCGCTATTGATTAATTTAGGGGCTTGTTTGGACAGGCAGCGATGCAACGGGTTGACCCTCACAGGCTAAGGAGATAAAGGCTAATGGGTGCTAAAACAGCAATTTAGGGAATGTAAACAAAACAGGCTGAGAACAGGCTGAGAACAGGGTCAGCGTCCAATAAGAAACACACATTTTCATTTTTCGTGGCAAAAATTGTTTTCCGTTGCATGCCCTAATGAGCACGACCCTGGTGTCTCTGGGTCTGTCAGCCTATACTTCCTCCCTGGTGGTGGGTCGGTGCTGGAGCTCTAGGAAATGCCCAATGCCTCTCTTTACATTCTAAGGTGGAGATGCACAGACTAAGGAGAGACGGTTTTGCCCCGTTGTTTTAATTCAGAAGACCAAGGCTCCTCCAGTCGCCCAGAACTCACAGTGGCACTGTAGACTCCCTGTGGAAAGTCCCCCTCAGTACAGTCTGAAACTGACAGGAAATAAGAGTTTTATGTTACTCTGTTTGAGAGGTTATTTAAGAAATGTTCACATCATAGCAACGTCCTTTTTTTTGGATCCTTGAGTACTTGAACTCCTTATCTGTGCTGCAGCTGGTATGTGAAAACCAAATGAATCCTGGTCCAAATGGGTTCTCATGTGCTTCTGAAATAAGCTTTACCAATGGATGGAGTGGGGCTACCGACTTTCGTCTCCAGCTGCACAGAAAGCTTTGATATGATGGCACGACTTGTTGTAGCAAATTCTTACAGTAGTGCAATGCTCTTCTGTCGTGATCTTAGGGGACCCACAGCTTTTGCACATTCACGCCCCTGATACGTTTTAATGTGGTGTGTGTAGCTCTGGGATAGAACTTAAATGTCCACACCCTTGGTGGTCCCCAGGACCTAAATTGTAGAACACTGCCGTAAAGAAGAGCATATTTATTGACTATGATTGAATTGGATATTGCATGCAATTTCAAACATGGATGAGTTGCTTCCTGTTATAAGTGAAGTTGCATTGAAAGAGTGAAAACAGTTGCTTTTTAAAACAGCTGCTTTAAGTAAATCTAGCTTAAGGCATAAAACAGTGCACAACCGACGTGAAAGTCAGTCTCACTTTAAAAGGTCACTTTGAAGGCAGTTCAGGACCTCCATCTCAAACAACACTTAAGTGTCTGTGTCATACAGTAACTCATTAAACGTAAACTGCACACTGCGGGGGTTGTGCATGTCTGTCTCAATCCTCAATTGGCTCGCTAACCTCCCTCCCTTTGACCATAACAAATGTGTTTACTCCAACACCGGTTGAGCCTGGCCTGGATGCTTTTCTAGTGCCAGGGCAGGTCCCCACTCCCCAATAGAGGAACAGCAGCCAGCTAGAAGACAGACAGGCAGCCTCACGCACCGCACGTAGCGCGATCATTAAAATAAATCCTGTCTGGATGGGCTCCAGCTGCCGACACAGCCACCGCCGAGTTTAGATCAGTTCAGCCACTCTTCACCCTGGAGTAACTTGGGCAGTATACCGTTTATACCGTATACTGCAGTGGAGGCTGCTGAAGGGAGGACGGCTCATAATAATGGCTGGAACGCAACAAATGGAATGGCATCAAACACATGGAAAGAATGTGCTTGATGTATTTGATACCGTTCCTGTCACGTCTGCTCCAGCTCCCCCTCTCCGGTGCTCGAGGTCACCAGTTCACTCACCATTACGTACACCTGCCACCATCATTACGCGCACCTGCGCTTAATTATGGGACTCACATGGACTCTATCACGTCATTTACCTCATTTACCAAGTCAGCATTGATGTTATGTTTCTCCTGTCCAGACGCTGGTCTTGTTTTGTTTCATGTCTATTTATTATTAAATCCACACCCTGTACTTTCAATTCGCGCCCGGCGTCTGTTCTTACAGAACCGTTACAGAATCCTGACTCACCAATTGGAAGCAGAGTTTTTTTGTTATTTATTTCTTTTTTGTTGGTGACATTGGGTCCGGGTGCCGCTACCGACCAAATCGGGGATGCCTCAGCTGGCTTGAGAGTTTCGCAAGCCTCGGCCGGCTCGTCGGGCTCCCACACCTCGGCCGGCCCACCAGGCTCGCTCAGGTAGGACGCCAGGTGTCACCCCTAGAGGACGGGGTACTGCCACGTCTGCTCCAGCTACCCCTCTCCAGTGCTTGAGGTCACCAGTTCACTCATTACGCACACTTGCCACAATCGTTACGCTCTCCTGCGCTTAATTATGGGACTCACCTGGACTCCATCACGTCATTTACCTCCCCTATATTTGTCACTTCCTCAGTTTCATTCCAGAGTCAGCATTGATGTTAATGTTTCTCCTGTCCAGATGCTGTTCTTGTTTTGTTTCATGTCAATTTATTATTAAATCCACACCCTGTACTTGCATCTCGTCACCCAGCGTCTGTCGTTACAGAACCGCTATAATTCCACTAATTCCGCTCCAGCCATTAACACAAGCCAGTCCTCCCCAATTAAAGTGCCACCAACCTCCTGTGGTATATTGGACAAAGCCACAGGATGGTTTTTCAATACTGTCAACAATTTCTATTAAGTTTTCAATAAATGTGAAAATTTGTACCTCCCTGCAGTCAACTTGTGTTATACGTTAGGAGATAAAGCAGATTGAGTTCTTCATTTTACCTGTCAGATGAGCCGGTCGTGTGTCGTGTGTTTATTTTTAAATAGCACAGCAGGAGCCGGTGAGTCCATAGCGTTCTATGTATATCGGCGAGTCTCAGTTGTGCAGCGCACGTGAGGTGATGAAGTTACGCTTGTATGTAATTCACCAGATATCTCATAATGCCTTTCTGCCAGAAGTCAAACTCTGGATGAGTTATTTGCACAGCTACATTTCTTCCCCTGTGCTTCCTATTAGCATTTTTTTCCCTCCTCCATTTTTCTCCCATTTGCTCAGTGTTCACATGCTGCTCTTCCTTCAGAAAAGCATGCATCACAACTTTGTTCATTTGCACAATTTCTCTTATTTCTCTTATTACATAATTTCTCAATTTCTCTTGACTTTCGATTTCCCTTTGCAATTAGTTTGTTTGTTTTTCACTCATTAGCAGTTAGCAGTGTCTTTGATTTTTTTTTGTGCTAATGTTGTTAGCATTCTGGTAATAGAAGGCCAATTAGCTTTTCTTGCGTTTTTAGCTCCCGCTTGTGTGCTATGCTGGTAATATCCCGGAATGAGAGAAGGATGGTATCACGATATGAAAATCTGGATACTACCCAACCCTACTCTGGAGGTGGCGCGTGTGAGAGATCGAGCAGGATGAGAGAGCAGCAGACCATTCTCACGCACACACTGACACACTCACTGAGGTGAATTCACACAGACACACACTCATTTTCAAACCATGCAATTACACAGAAAGACTGAAATATGCACAGACACCCTCACCTTCAGACACACAAACACAGGAATACTCAGACATTTACACTCAGATACAGATACACTCACTCAGATACAGACACACTCACTCCAAGTGTGCAAGACTGGAGTGTTGAAGTGTACTGTGCGCAATGCCTACAAGTGCAATATAGCCTATTCCATTTATGTGGCCTTATACAGTTCAGAGCTGTGACCCATTTATGCATTGTGCCTACAGTAAGCGAGTACCTCGCTCCAATACATTTCTAGTCCATAACGCATACATTGGCTTTGTCACGTCTGCTTGCAGCAGTGCGGAAGACAATGTAACTGATCACCAACTTTGTTAACATAAAGCGTTCATTAAACATCTGGAAAATAAAGTAACGAGCAGAAATTTCAGGTCACAGTTACCAAATGACTCTCAACCCCCATAACAGTCTTGTAATGCATATTAAGTGCTTACACTATAAGATGTTTCTTGTATTTTGTAGACTGCTGTTGTGTCATAATAAGGTATGTGTAGGGTTGCAACATTCTTGGAACTTTGAATCAGTTCTCTGGTTTTCCCAAAATCTCAGTTGGAGGATTCCCAGATTCAGGAGCGAATAAGCAGAAAATCTGTAATCCTCCAAACAGGATTTCTAGAAAACCAGGGAAGTTATTGAAAGTTTCCGGAATTTTGCAACCCCAGGTTTAGTATGGGCACTGTCTGTATGAAGGCGGTATGGCTGCCAACCCCCTCACCTGCCCTTCTCTCCATTCACATGCCCTCTCTCGATGGAAATCGCTCTTGCACAGCACTAATGGTTGGAATAATGGATTGTGGGGGCTGTCATCTGTCATGCGTAGCCTGTCACTGACTGCCGGCTGCAGCGTGGAGATCACTCTACGGAATCCGAGGGCGAGCGCAGCGAGATCTAAGCATTTATCCCCCAAAAATGTAACGTCATTTAGCCGAAGCTCTTATCCAGTGACTTACAGGAGCATTTAGGGTTAAGTGCCTTGCTCAAGGGCACATCAACAGATTTTTCACCTAATCGGCTCAGGATTGGAACCAGCGACTTTTCAGTTACAGGCCCAATGCTCTTAACCGCTAGGCTACCTGCCGCCCTATCCTGATGAGCTAAGCAGATTTTTTTCCCTCAAATCTTCGCGTGCCCTTGTTCCCAACGTTCCGACCTCGACATTCCAAAACTTTCTAGGGTGGATTGTTCTGTTGTGCAAAAAAAATAAATAATTGGTTATCACCAACTCTGGCCTTCACTTCACGGCATGGTTTCCACACACACACACACACACACACACACACCTATGGTCACCACTGCCTATACCAGTTAGACTCAAGGTCTGACCCAGAGCGCCGGTGACCGATTTTGTGACATCCGACCCCCTTTCCTCCCTTTGATTTCCTTTCTTTTGCGTGCGGGCCTCTCTTAAATAAAAAGACGAGGGGGTTTCCACCATCTGGAAATGACCCTGGCAGAGCGGCGTGAACGTGAGACGTGCAGAACATCCTGGTGGTTAACAGCCTCCCGTCCCCGTCCCCGTCCCCCTCTCCCCTCATCTCATCTCACCCCTCCGTCCTCCTCCCTCCTCCACAGATGGAAAAGAGATCAGAAGGCCTTCCAGGTCACAAATAAACACAAAAACGGCAGTGTAAGCAGTCTCATGTCATAGTATCATACAGTCCTGTGGGGTGGTGGATTACACTCTGGCCCTTGTTGACAGTCTAAGGACCTATCGGAATTCTGTTATTAGTTTAGCATAGTTATGATTATTGTAGAACATAATTGAAGAGGACTTGCTATAGGAACTTGACAGGGATATTGTTTGGAAAGCAGGTCGAATTCAGAGTGTTGTCAGTTTGCATACTTTGGAATTGAATGGTAACAGATTTGTAGCATCAATGTCTTCTGTTTCTGTGATTAGATATGAAATATATACAGTAACACTTTATTTGGATAGTCCAAAATAAGTGGTTTGTATATGATTTGTAGATGTTCAGTAGTTGACAGTTCAATAACTGTCAACAACATTTCAAGTAACTATCCACTAACCCTAGCCCTAGTCTTAACCTAAGCAAGCAATTGCTTATCAACAGATAGTTGTCCCCCATGATTAAATGGGTCCCCTTCCGTCAGTATGTTTGTTCGCCACACACGATTTCTCAGGCACCGCTGGACTGATTTTGATGAAAATTTGCGTGAATGATGTGTCTTGCCATAGAGATCCGGCATTTACAAAATTACACTGATTGTCCAGATGGTGGCGCTTTAACAAGCTAGTTAAAATTTGCCTCAGGAACCCAGGGATTTTCCACCCTTTAGAATGTTGTAAAAAACACTTAAAATGCAACTCACGCAAAAAATGTGGCATCTATGGACAAAAGTCTCTCAACACAATATTTTCCAGACTAGTACCTAAAACAACATGAAATTTGGCACACACGCTCATGGAAATGAGTCTAGCTAACCCATGCGATATCTCAGACACCACTGGCCCGATTTGATTCAACTTGGGTGAATGATGCATCTTGCCACAGAGATCTGTCATTTATAAAATTACACTAATTGAACCAAGGGGGGTGCGGCATCATTCATGGGGGACGACATGTTTACTGTTGCCTTGTTTGACCATCTGTACTTTCATGTTTCAAGTTGTATTGTCACATGCACAAGTACAGTGAAATGCCTTTTTTTGCAAGCTCTTTCCTAACAATGAATGAATCAATATCAGAGCACAGTGCCATCTCTTTTGATATGTAGATCATCTATATGGGACTATCCAAATAAAGTCTGACAAAATATACTACTTTGTGACTACTCAATTGTAGCCTATGTCCTTGGAAGTACTATACATCTCCAATGACTGAGCAAAATACGTGTGTGTGTGTGTGTGTGTGTGTGTGTGTGTGTGTGTGTGTGTGTGTGTGTGTGTGTGTGTGTGTGTGTGTGTGTGTGTGTGTTTGTCCCTCCACTTTGGCCCGGTCCCGTGGCAATACCCGAGAACCAAAAGGATGTATCCATTTATAAAAAAAATACAAATAAAGAGGATGTATCTGTGTATAAAAATAATCCAGCTGGCTTTTTTTTTCTTCCCACCCACGGTTTATTACGTAACAACTTGTGCGTGTGACCCAGAGACCGACATAATAAATCATTGTTTTCTAACACTTGAAGTAAAGGCCAGACCGATGACACAGCAAAAACAACTCGGCTACTCCAATTAGCCTCTTTCCTTTCAAATCAGCCCAGCAAGCGTGTCAATCTCCTCTCTGCCTCGTCTTTCACATATCAGCAATTATGAATAACAAGCTCCCCTTTTTGTTTGTGATTCTCTTTTTTGTTAGCATGCATTGAACGGCAATAATTTTGTATATACTTTTTGTACACATATGAATTTCAACAGCAGTATTATCAATTATGAATCAACGAGACTTCTTAAATGAAATGACAATTTCATAATAGGAAATATGCTGTTCTTTTATATGCTTTACCAGAGTGTAGCCTAATCATGGAGGCAAGTATTCTGAAGTGACATAGAATAGCCTGTTAAAAGGGGTCACTTTAAACAATTGGGTATGCGTTAATCATTTGTTGTGAAATGCATTGTAATGATTGTCACAAAATGTATTTAAAAATGAATTTGGAAGCAACAGCCAAGCAACTGAATTGCATCTGCAATTGATATCCTCAACCGGTGTAATTTATTGCTGACTTGCATGGACATCTCAGAAATAGGTGTTGAAAGTATGTCTACTGTTGGGAAGCATTTTTATCTTGTGACAACTTTTACAACACTGTCAAAATGGCTACCCAAAATATTTCCTCCTAACATGTCCTTCTCATGTTCTTTTTCAGGCCATGGTGGCCTGTTACCCAGGCGACGGGACTGGGTATGTACGTCATGTGGATAACCCTAACGGCGATGGGAGATGTGTAACATGTATTTACTATCTCAATAAAGACTGGGAGGCTAAGGTATGTCAATACAATGAACTGAAAGCAAACTTTATGTCCAATATTTAGTTTATTTGTTTAAATGTTTTCTGCTACTAACCCCAAATGTGCCTTTTTTCTGGTTGTAAACTGATTCTCAGTTTGTGGAGACTTCACCGGGTAAAGAAGTATTTTTCATTACAAGATGAAGATGGCGTGGGAAAGACTACATATTTTGGTCAAATTCTAACCAGTAAAAAAAAATATTGTTCCTTATTTTTCTGGTTCCTTAAAAAAAAGGCCTATTCATCAAAGATGCCATAATGACGTCGTTGCAACCAGTTTTCTCTGCTGGGAACAACACTGTGGCTTTGTATATTGACTTTGTTAATTCCATGCCATCATTGTAAATAAGAATTTGTTCTTAACTGACTTGCCTAGTTAAATAAATTCCATGCCAGTTTCTGGATGTAATTCCAAAGTTCACCAACCAGCCCACTAAATGAGTTTATGCGGAGGGGAGAAGTGTTGATCGATAAAGTGAGGGGAAAGGGGGGTGTCTAAACAGGTACTGACACGCTATGGATGAATCCCACACATACTGTACAATGACTCCATTGCCTGGCTTCTGAAACTCGTTGCTCCAGAAACCAGTGGGTTGGGCCAGAGCCAGAAGTCATTTTGAAAATGTATCATTGGCTTTGATACTCTGATTGGTTAGAGATGATCCAATCACTGATGACATTGTTTTGTAAAGCACCCCTCATTTTGACGTCACCACAGACGACTTTAACAATGGCAGTCTGACTGAAGTGTGTAGCAAATGATAGAGCAGCGGAAGAACTCAGTTTGAGTCGTCAGGTAACTGACTCCATAACATATGTATGGTGTCCATATAAGGACAGCCTCTGATGGACAACAACACCTTGTGAATCTGTTCTAATATGGCAACCATACATGCTACAGTGTGACAAGTGATGGCAGAAGCACGGCTGACTATGGAGTCCTGTTGGGACGGAAAACATGTAATGGACACAGTCTGCATAATTTACAGCTAATGTGGGCACTCACTGCTATTACATTTTCATGTAATTGCACAAATAATGCTCACAATCCCACGCACACACAGGCATTCATGCACCAAAGGGAGTGGCAGTAACTGCTAGAACCAACCCCAGGGCTACCACTAGAACATTGTGATTGCAGGTGGAAACTATGCTGGAATGGGGATGACAGGCAGGCAGCTCCTCTCACACTCCCACTCTGACATTGTGGGCCTTAATTCTAATCCGATAGCGCCCTCCCTTCTCTTTTCCCCTGATCTTTGCCTTTGCTGACCCTCCTCTCAGATCTGAAAGAATGAACGTGAATAAGGGGATAGGGAGTTATCAGTTTGGAATCCGCTAGTGGGGTCGTATAGTAGGGCTGCAGCCAAGGTCCTAGTAAGACTCAACAGAAGAGAAGCTGTCAGTCTCACTGCCCTACAGGCCTGGTGTAAGATTAGCAGCTAATTATGAAATTAGGACCACTTAGAGATTTTACCTGGGTCATGTTCAGTAAGGAGAAAACGGAGTGAAACAAGGAACTACCTAAACTTTTCCAATAAGGACACAGATTTGAATTTACTGTTGTTTAATTTGCCTATGGTGTGCCCTGCTGAGCACGACAGTAAACTTGCAAATGCCTCACCATCGGACACCCAGAACATTTTGTTGTAGCCCTGAACCAGCACACCTGATTCACCTAATCAAGGGCTTGATGATTAGTTGACGAGTTAAATCAGGTGTGCTAGCTCTGGAATATCACATAAATGGAATGGCTGCAGGTCTCCGTGGAATGCTGGAGAAGTTGATAGCAGCTGAGGTTCTATCAATAGATGCATCATCAGTGTTTCCAACATCCAGTCATCCAGTACCCCCGGACAAGCACACCTGATTCAACTTGTCAACTAATCATCAAGCCCTCAATTAGTTGAATTAGGTGAGTTTGTCCAGGGCTACAACAAAAATGTGTGCTGTTGGGGACCAGGGGTTGGGAATTATTTAAAAAATAATACCTGAGAACCCGGGAATTATTGTCAGACAGCTCCCGTCAAGGGCTGTTCTGAGACCCTAGGCGAAGCCAATGGCCGGGATACAGCCCTTGGAGGGAGTTGTCACACGATAATTTCTGGGTATGTGGGCATTATTGCTTTTAGAAAATGTTTGCCAACATATTTATTAAAATATTCATTACAAGTAAATTTGGTTTTGCATTATGAAATTGCTCCCCTAGCTGGCTGGTCTTTAGTTGTTTTCTCATGTTTTTACCCAGTCCTTAATTCAAATAATTATATTCATTCAACATAGATATGCTAAACAAATCATTGGCATGTAGGTAGTTAGCAGAGATTCAATGATGATGAGAGACAAGAACCTCAATAAATAATGACTTAATAAATATCCAATAGGCCTACAGAGGCAACAACTATTATGGTTGGCGAGTCCAAGCTAACCAAGCTAGTTGGTGATGTTAATAGTGACGTTTTCCGTTGATGGCACACGAATGGAAGAACTGGTCGTGAGTTATTTTCTCATGTTTTGGCCCAGTCGTTAATTATATTCATTCGACGTTGCTATGCTAAACAAATCGTTGACATGTAGATAGCATTCGATGATGAGACAAGAACTTCAATAAATAAGGATTTAATATTAATACATATTTAATACATATCCTACACTGCGCTGGTTAATGACGGAATCGAATTCTGTGTGTTTACGGTTTCCATGGTAAATTATTAGGTTCACGTTCGTTCTTGGGCTAGATAGCCTACTGGCACAGGAGAGATCGCATTTGTCAAATGATACATTGTTGCACATGACGCAGACAACTGTTGCAAACCAAATAGTATTTTTTCCCCAAGGGAGATTAAGTTTATGAATTTCCTGCCTGGGCTGCGGGACAGTGGAATTAACACGTCATGGTATATTGCGGGAGTTGTTGTCCCACAGATCAACCAATCAGCATCCAAACAACCTGTTTTATAATGATCTACATTAGGAACTCGACTAAGAGGTAGACAATTCCAGTGGGTCTTAATAGCTGCTAATACACTGAAGAAAAATATAAACGCAACATGCAACAATTTCAAAGATTTTACTGAGTAACAGTTCATATAAGGAAATCTGTCAATTGAAATAAATAAATTAGGCCCTAATCTATGGATTTCACATGACTGGGAATATAGAGAGGCATCTGTTGGTCACAGATACCTTAAAAGAAAGGGAGTGGATCACATTTTCCCTCATGCAGGGCAACACATCTCCTTCGCATAGAGTTGATCAGGCTGTTGATTGTGGCATGTGGAATGTTGTCCCACTGGCTGGTGAGTATGCAAGCCATGTAAAACTGGGACATTTTCAGCTTCCAGGAATTGTGTGCAGGTCCTTGTGACATGGTGCCGTGCTTTATTGTGCTGAAACATGAGGTGATGCCGGTGGATGAATGGCACGACAATGGGACTCAGGATCTTGTCACGGTATCTCTGTGCATTCAAATTGCAATCAATAAAATGCAATTGTTTTCGTTGTCCCGATCTGCAAACCGCTCGCCCACACGACACCATACACACTGTCTGCCATCTGCCCGGTATTCATCCATGAAGTTGGTTACGACTTCCGGACTGCAAGACCTTGGTGAGGATGACAAGCACAAAGATAAGCTTCATTGAGATACTTTCTGACAGAAATCCTTCGGTTGTGCAAATCCACAGTTTCATCGGCTGGTCTCAGACGATCCCGCAAGTGATGAAGCTGGATGTGGGGTCCTGGGCTGGCGTGGTTACACGTGGTCTGCGGTTCTGAGGTCGGTTGGATGTGCTGCCAAATTCTCTAAAACAACAACACAACACATTTTAGAGTGGACTTTTATTGTCCCCAGCACAAGGTGCACCTGATCATGCTGTTTAATCAGCTTCTTAATATGCCACACCTGTCAGGTTGGTGGATTATCTTGGCAAATTAGAAATGCTCACTACTAACAGCAATGTAAGCAAATGTGTGCCAAAATGTGAGAGAAATAAGCTTTTTGTGCATATGGAAAATGTCGGGGATATTTTGTTTCTGCTCATGTTTCATGGGACCAACACTTTACATGTTGCAATTATATTTTTGTTCAGTTTATTTCAGAGCACATAGTAGGATGTTAGATTACACCATGACTTGGTCTGTGCCATCTACAGCAGTGTTAATCCTGGTCCTTGGGACCCAAAGGGGTGCACATTTTAGTTTTTGCCCTAGCACTACACAAATCCACTAATCAAAGGTTAGAGGATGAGTTGATTAGTGGAATTACATGTGTAGTGCTAGGCCAAAGCAAAAATGTCCAGCCCTTTGGGTCTCCACAAACAGGTTTTTAAGAAATACTCATCTACAATATAGGATTATTAACAGATCAAGTTTCTAAAAGGAGGCCTGGGTAAGCCCAGATGTGCCTTCAGTTATGGATAAAGAGACTTTATAAAACAAACTGCAGGACGAATTAGAAAGTATGTGTGTTTAGTGCCATTTACACCATGCAGATACTCAGGGTGTTTTCACACTTGGTCCCTTTCAGTCAATTTTTGTGAACTCAGTGCGGTTCCCTTGATTTTTTTGGTGCAGTGTGAACACTCTAAAGGAACTCAGACCCCTCAAATGAGCCCCCATATGGAAATACATAAAAATGTTATATCAATAATTGTCTTTCTTTATATCACTAATTGAATTTCTTATATTAGTAATTTAATTGTTATATCCCACAAAATATTTATTGATATAAAATTGCTTTTTATAAATCAAAAAATAAAATATATATTTTTATTATTCATATGACATGTTTTATTATTTGTATAATTTGTTAATTATTTTTGATATCAATAAATCATTTTTTGATATCAATAATTCTATGATAATGACCTTCATGTGGGCAGGATCACATTTGCATGCTGCTACATACGTTCTCTGCTCCCAACAGGAAGACACAGCAACATGGTTGCACGTGTATTTCTCCAAGTTAGGAGTGTTGCAGCAAAGATGCGCAGGAAGCCTTGACCCTAACCCTGTTGCTACAGTAATATTCACATTATGTAGGCCTAAGCACAACTCCTCTGGCGCTGTTGAGGAGCAGCAGTGGATAGTATTTTCAGGGAGGAAAAAAGTTTGTCTGCTGGGGGAATCGAACTCACAAACAGCAGTTTCTCCATTGAATCCTATTGGGAGTTATTGATATATAAAAAAAAATGAATTTCAATGAATACATGTTAAAATAGCTTTCCATAGCCCACGTGATCTCGAGAGGTTGCTTGAATTATGGGGGTCCGGTTCCCTTTTTTAGGGCAATGTGAGCTCCTCAGGTTCGCTTGTCATTATTCCCGCACCACACTAGGCTAATGCAACACAGTTTCCCCTGACATAAGCCCTCAGATTGGTGCCACAAGAGAGAGATGGTGCAGGTTGGCAAAAAAAAGTGCTGTTTTTTATATTGATTAGCTATTGTCAAGGATGCACAGAAAACCAAAATATGTGTGGTTGTTTTAGTTAAGATTATTTGTTTGCAATATGTGATCTATAGGCTAAGAGAGCTTCATAAGCTGTTTATTCAACATCATATTTGGTGAGAATCACAACATAGGGCCCAAAATCAATTCTAGCTCTTAAGGGAGCAGTAGCCTACATTGGGTGTACAATTTTGAATGAAAGCATGATTTAATCTGCAGTTATTCTTTTGCTATTTATTTTGTTACTTATAATATTTAGTGCCTTCAGAGAGTATTCACACCCCTTGACTTTTTCCACATTTTGTTGTTACAGCCTGAATTAAAAATGTTTTACATTTAGATTTTTCAAAGTGGAATTATGTTTTGTCAAAATCTTTGCAAATGTATAAAAAATGAAAAGTTAACATGTGAGTCTATAAGTATTCAACCCCAGTGTTTAACATTTTTTAATGAATACCTAATCTCTATACCCCACACATACAATTATCTGTAACGTCCCTTCAGTCGATTAGTGAATTTCAAACACAGATTCAACCATAAAGGCCAGGAAGGAAGGTTTTCCAATGCCTTGCAATGAAGGGCACCTATAGGTAGATGGGTAAAAATATCCCTTTGAGCATGGTGAAGTTATTAATTACACTTTGGATGGTGTATCAATACACTCAGTCACTATAAAATATACAGACTTCCTAACTCAGTTGCAGGAGAGGAAGGAAACCACTCAGGTATTTCACCATGAGGCCAATGGTGACTAAAACACTTACAGAGTTTAATGTCTATGATAGGAGAAAACTGAAGATAGATCAACAATATTGTAGTTACTCCACAATACTAACCTAATTGACAGAGTGAAAAGAAGACAAGCTGAATCAAAAATCCAATACAACACGTTACTGAGTACCACTCTCCATATTTTCGAGCATAGTGGTGGCTGCATCATGTTATGGGTATGCTTGTAATCGTTAAAGATTGAGGAGTTTTTCCGAATAAAAAACAAACGGAATGGAGCTAAGCGCAGGCAAAATCCTGGTTCAGTCTGCTTTCCCCCAGACACTGGAAGATGTATTCACCTTTCAGCAGGACAATAACCTACAACACAAGGCCAAATCGACACTGGAGTTGCTTCCGAAAACAGGGAATGTTCCTGAGTGGCCGAGTTACAGTTTTGACTTAAATCTGCTTGAAAATCTATGGCAATACCTACAAATAGTTTTCTAGCAATGATCAACAACCAATTTGACAGAGCTTTAAGAATTTTGAAAAGAATAATGGGCAAATGTTGCACAATCTAGGTGTGGAAACCTCTTAGAGACTTACCCAGAAAGACACTCAGCTCTAATATTTTGTGTAGGTCCTTTGACACAAAATTACAATTAAATCCCACAATTTAATCCCACTTTGTAACACAACAAAATGTGGAAAATGTCAAGGAGTGTGAATACTTTCTGAAGGCACATGTTAATAGTATCTTCTGATAAAATTGATTGTCTAATCATTTAAATAAATGCAATCTATTAGCTTCCAATATGTATGTAGGCTGTCCGATAACTGATGGAATGGCTTGTCTTGCGCTTTGTAAAAACCCTGAGTGCATTGAGTGAATGTTAGAAAAAGTTATTGGTTCCTTTCGAAACATATCAATTTCAATGCAAAGAGGACTCGGATCACAGAATAGGTGACGTGAACTGTCAAAGTAGTTGAGTTCTCATTTTAAAGGCAGGGGCAGTGTGAATACAAAGATAACTGAGTTATTTAGCTTATCCAAGAGTTCACTTTAAAGAGGACTATGTGAAAACACCCTCAAAGAGTAGAAACCATGTTGTAGACCGATTGTTACCTCGTACAAATAAAAAATAAGTTACGGTACTTCCACATTTTCAGTTAACTTCATAAGCTGACAGTGGCTAACAAAATTGGAGGCATAGTTGGGATTACTATGAAGGAAAACAGCCAAGAGGACACAAGTTAAGGTACCAAGAGAGTACAGACCACTGATTTACAAATACCTAAACAATGAATAGAGAGAGTATTTGGTTAGCCAATCTATTATCACATAGAGTAAACTAAAAGTGATAAAGGTACTGATTTTCAATCATGTAAGCATGAGGTATCATTTGCCCTTTTTTAATTGTATTTATTTATTTCACCTTTATTTAACCAGGTAGGCCAGTTGAGAACAAGTTCTCATTTACAACTGCAACCTGGCCAAGATAAAGCATAGCAGTGTGACAAAAACAACAACACAGAGTTACACATAAACAAACGTACAGTCAATAACACAAAAGAAAATAAAAATAGAAAGAATCTATGTACAGTGTGTGCAAATGTAGAAGAGTAGGGAGGTAGGCAATAAATAGGCCATAGAGACAAAAATAATTACAATTTAGCATTAACACTGAAGTGATAGATGTGCAGATGATGTTGTGCAAGTAGAGATACTGGGGTGCAAAACAGCAAGAGGGTAAGTAATAATATGGGGATGAGGTAGTCAGGTGTGCTATTTACAGATTAGCTGTGTACAGGTACAGTGATCGGTAAACTGCTCTGACAGCTTATGCTTAAAGTTAGAGAGGGAGATAAAACATCCCCTTTTACGTGGGAATGTTTGGCGGCATGAGTGAAGGCTTTGTAATAGGAATAGGAAGCCGATTCTAGATTTAATTTGGATTGGAGATGCTTAATGTGAGTCTGGAAGGAGAGTTTGCAGTCTAACCAGACACATAGGCATTTGTAGTTGTCCATATATTCTAGGTCAGAACCGTCCAGAGTAGTGATGCTAGTCGGGCGGGGAGGGTGCAGGTAGCAATCGATTGAAGAGCATGCACTTAGTTTTACTTGCTCGGAAACCAGATTGCATAATGGAGAAGGTACAGTGGGATTCGAAATGGATGGTGATCTGTTTATTAACTTTGCTTTCAAAGATTTTAGAAAGGCAGGGCAGATGGATATAGGTTTATAACAGTTTGGGTCTAAGGTGAAGAGGGGGATGACCGTGGCAGCTTTCCAATCTTTGGGGATCTCAGACGAATAGGCTAGTAATAGGGGTTGCAGCTTTTTCGGCGGATAATTTTAGAAACAGAGGGTCCAGATTGTCTAGCCCAGCTGATTTGTAGGGATCCAGATTTTGCAGCTCTTTCAGAACATCAGCTGTTTGGATTTGGGTGAAGGAGAAATGGGGGAGGGGGGTTGAGCAAGTTTGCTGCAGGGGGTGCTGAGGTGTTGGCCGGGGTAGGGATAGCCAGGTGGAAAGTATGGCCAGCCGTGGTAAACTGCTTATTGAAATTATCGATTATCGTAGATTTATCTGTGGTGACAGTGTTTCCTATCCTCAGTGCAGTGCACAGCTGGGTGGGGGTGCTCTTATTCTCCATGGACTTTACAGTGTCCCAAAACTTTTTGAAATTAGTGCTGCCGGAGGCAAATTTCTGTTTGAAAAAGCTAGCCTTAGCTTTCCTAACTTACTGAGTATATTGGTTCCTGACTTCCCTGAAGAGTTGCATATCGTGGGGGCTATTCGATGCTAATGCAGAACGCCACAGGATATTTTTGTGCTGGTCAAGCCCAGTCAAGTTTGGGGTGAACCAAGGGCTATATCTGTTCTTAGTTGTACATTTTTTGAATGGGGCATGCTTATTTAAGATGGAGAGGAAAGCACTTTTGAAGAGCAACCAGGCATCCTCTACTAACAGGATGAGGTCAATATCCTTCCAGGATACCCGGGCCAGGTCGGTTAGAAAGGCCTGCTCGCTGAAGTGTTTTAGGGAGCGTTTGACAGTGATGAGGGTTGGTCGTTTGACCGCGGATCCAATACACACGCAGGAAATGAGGCAGTGATCACTGAGATCCTGGTTGAAGACAGCAGAAGTGTATTTAGAGAGCAAGTTGGTCAGGATGATATCTAAAAGGGTGTCCATGGTTACGGATTTTGGGTTGTACCTGGTGTGTTCCATTGATAATTTGTGTGAGATTAAGGGAATCTAGCCGGTTACAGAAGTCAACAAATGAGAGCTCCTGGGGAATGGGAGTGATGCTGGGGGCTGCAGGGCCTGGGTTAACCTCTGCATCACCAGAGGAACAGAGGAGGAGTAGTATAAGAGTACGGCTAAAGGCTAAAAGAACTGGTTGTCTAGTGCCTTCGGAACAGTGAGTAAAGGTGGCAAGTTTCTGAGCACGGAAGGATGGATTCAAGGCAAAATGTACAGACAAGGGTATGGTAGGATGTGAGTACAGTGGAGGTAAGCCTAGGCATTGAGTGACGATGAGAGAGGTTATGTCTCTAGAAGCACTATTTAAGCCAAGTGCTGTCACCGCATGTGTGGGGGGTGGAACAACAGGGCTAGCTAAGGCATATTGAGCAGGGCTGCAGGCTCTACAGTGTAATAAGACAACAATTGCTAACCAAAACAGCAATGGACAAGGCATATTGACATTAGGGAGCGGCATGTGTAGCCAAGTAATCATAGGGTCCAGTGAGTAGCTAGGCGAGCTGTAGGCACAGAGATTCAGACAGCTAGCAGACCGGTGCTAGCAGATGGGCCTCAGGGGGACGTTGCAACGGGGAAGCGTGTTGAAACCCCCTTGCATGGTTACGTCGGCAGATCAGTCGTGATGGATTGGTGGGGCTCCGTGTCGGCTGCAAAGGGTCCAGGCCAATTGGCCAAAGAGGTAATTGAATCCCAGGAATTCTTGATAGATCTATTCGGGTAGCCGGGAGACGGGCCTAGATTCGGGGCTAGCTCCAGGCTAACTGGTGCTTGCTTCGTGACAGAGACGTTAGCCAGGAGTAGCCACTCGGATAGCAGCTAGCTAACTGCGATGATCCAGAGTAAAGGTTCAGAGCTTGCGGTGAGAATCCGGAGATATGGTGGAGAAAAGCAGTCCGATATGCTCTGGGTTGATATCGCGTTGTGCAGGCTGGCAGGAGTTGACTGGGCTGAAGCTGGCAGATGTCCCTTGTTAACGGTGATGGCTAACTAGCAGTGGCTAACTGACTACTAGCTAGTAGCTGGCTAGCTTGAAGGGGGTTACGGTTCTAAAGTATAAAAAATAGCAGATCCATACGGCATTGGGTATGTTCAGTCCGTAGATGGAAAAATTAGATTAAAAATACATACGAAGAAAGAAACTACAGTGCCTTTTTTTGTGAAGAATCAACAACAAGTGGGACACAATCATGAAGTGGAACGACATTTATTGGATATTTCTAACTTTTTTAACAAATCAAAAACTGAAAAATTGGGCGTGCAAAATTATTCAGCCCCCTTAAGTTAATACTTTGTAGCGCCACCTTTTGCTGCGATTACAGCTGTAAGTTGCTTGGGGTATGTCTCTATCAGTTTTGCACATCGAGAGACTGAATTTTTTTCCCATTCCTCCTTGCAAAACAGCTCGAGCTCAGTGAGGTTGGATGGAGAGCATTTGTGAACAGCAGTTTTCAGTTCTTTCCACAGATTCTCGATTAGATTCAGGTCTGGACTTTGACTTGGCCATTCTAACACCTGGATATGTTTATTTTTGAACCATTCCATTGTAGATTTTGCTTTATGTTTTGGATCATTGTCTTGTTGGAAGACAAATCTTCGTCCCAGTCTCAGGTCTTTTGCAGACTCCATCAGGTTTTCTTCCAGAATGGTCCTGTATTTGGCTCCATCCATCTTCCCATCAATTTTAACCATCTTCCCTGTCCCTGCTGAAGAAAAGCAGGCCATGATGCTGCCACCACCATGTTTGACAGTGGGGATGGTGTGTTCGGTGTGATGAGCTGTGTTGCTTTTACGCCAAACATAACGTTTTGCATTGTTGCCAAAAAGTTCAATTTTGCTTTTCATCTGACCAGAGCACCTTCTTCCACATGTTTGGTGTGTCTCCCAGGTGGCTTGTGGCAAACTTTAAACAACACTTTTTATGGATATCTTTAAGAAATGGCTTTCTTCTTGCCACTCTTCCATAAAGGCCAGATTTGTGCAATACACGACTGATTGTTGTCCTATGGACAGAGTCTCCCACCTCAGCTGTAGATCTCTGCAGTTCATCCAGAGTGATCATGGGCCTCTTGGCTGCATCTCTGATCAGTCTTCTCCTTGTATGAGCTGAAAGTTTAGAGGGACGGCCAGGTCTTGGTAGATTTGCAGTGGTCTGATACTCCTTCCATTTCAATATTATCGCTTGCACAGTGCTCCTTGGGATGTTTAAAGCTTGGGAAATCTTTTTGTATCCAAATCCGGCTTTAAACTTCTTCACAACAGTATCTCGGACCTGCCTGGTGTGTTCCTTGTTCTTCATGATGCTCTCTGCGCTTTTAACGGACTTCTGAGACTATCACAGTGCAGGTGCATTTATACGGAGACTTGATTACACACAGGTGGATTGTATTTATCATCATTAGTCATTTAGGTCAACATTGGATCGTTCAGAGATCCTCACTGAACTTCTGGAGAGAGTTTGCTGCACTGAAAGTAAAGGGGCTGAATAATTTTGCACGCCCAATTTTTCAGTTTTTGATTTGTTAAAAAAGTTTGAAATATCCAATAAATGTCGTTCCACTTCATGATTGTGTCCCACTTGTTGTTGATTCTTCACAAAAAAATACAGTTTTATATATTGATGTTTGAAGCCTGAAATGTGGCAAAAAGTCGCAAAGTTCAAGGGGGCCGAATACTTTCGCAAGGCACTGTATATATACAAGGGACGGGACAAGAAAAATCAAAACATCCCACTGCTACGCAATCTTGGATTCAATGCTGTCATGCTTTGGGACGGCAAGTGTATCCACTTGGCACTATGGAGTGATATTAGAGCCAACAGAAATTGATTCTGAATTTAATCATGTTGAATCATTTCAAAATGATTGAGATCAGATTAAATTTCTGTTGCCACGAAAATCACTCCATAGAGCAATACGTTCCCTTTAAGTTATTTTATACTTATGATGTAGGGTTAAGAACTCTAGTTAGTACTCTCTCATACCCACCAGTTCTTCATCATTCCCCAGCCTCATTTAGGAGGTGAACGGATAACTTGATCCCCCGGAGAAGCTGGGGGGAAACATGCATGTTTGAAGGTCAACAGACCCCGTCTTCTTTACACACTGCACACACACATCGGCCCCCTAGTAGTCACATGCAAACACACACACACCCCACCCATGGACACACCCCTCACACATACCTGTCACACACCGGCCCCCAAGCAGTTCACGCAAACCTGCAGTTATGAGTCATGTTTTTGCAACAGGGTAGCCCCCCACATGAAAAAGCCATTCTCCTTTTAACATTTTCGCACCCTTAACATTCCTTTCCTGCGTGTTTCAAGGGGTGTGTGTGTGTGTGTGTGTGTGTGTGTAGGGATGCATGTGCTGCTGTGTGTACCTATGTGTGTTTGCATGCATTTATTTGTATGTGTGTGTCAGGATCATGTGTTGGGATGTGTGTGTTACGAGGAGGTGTGATATATGGCCGATATACCGCAGCCAAGGGCTGTTCTTATGTACAACGCAACGCAAAGTGCCTGGACACAGCTCTTAGCCGTGGTATATTGGCCATATATCACAAAGCCAAGAGGTTCATTATAGCTATTATAAACTGGTTACCAATGTAATTAGAGCAGTCAAAATGCATGTTTTGTCATGCCTGGTATACGGTCTGATATACCACGGCTGTCAGCCAATCAGTATTAAGGGCTCGAACCACCCAGTTTATAATGTGCATTTTGGCGTGTGTGTTATTGTGTTTGTTATATTGGTGTAACTAATTTTCCTCTTAACTCACACTAACCCAACTCCCAGGAAACACTTCACATGGTAACAGCTTTGTATGTGGCATTTGGGAAGAGGTGGACGTGATTGCTCCTCTTGTTTGTTTTCCTTGTCATGTGTGTACACCAAACCACACTTATCTGCATGAAGTAAATAGCAACAAACACACATACTTCCTCATTTAGCTTCAACTGAAGGTGAATCTGGTACAAATGGTTTGAACCAAAATACAACCCTGTTTGGCTCCCAAACCTCACATCACTTTTTTTATGCAGTCAGGGTCACGTCATACACTACATGGGCAGAAGTATGTGCACCCCTTCAAATTAGTGGATCCAGCTATTTAAGCCACAATGTTGCTAACAGGTGTATAAATTTGAGCACACAGCCATGCAATTTCCATAGACCAACATTGGCAGTAGAATGGCCCGTACTGAAGAGCTCAGTGACTTTCAAAGTGGCACCGTCATAGGATGCCACCTTTCCAACAAGTTAGTTTGTAAAATTTCTGCCTTGCTAGAGCTACCCCGGTCAACTGTAAGTGCTGTTATTCTGAAGTGGAAAAGTCTAGGAGCAACATAAGCTCAGCCACGAAGTGGTAGGCCACACAAGCTCACAGAATGGAACAGCCGAGTGCTGAAGCGTGTTGCGCGTAAAAATCGCCTGCAACGCTCACTACTGAGTTCCAAACTGCCTCTGGAAGCAATGTCAGCACAATACCTGTTTGTCGGGAGCTTCATGGAATGGGTTTCCATGGCTGAGCAGCCGCACACAAGCCTAAGATCACCAATGCCAAGTGTCAGCTGGAGTGGTGTAGAGCTCGCCATTGAACTCTAGAGCAGTGGAAACGCGTTCTCTGGAGTGATGAATCACACTTCACCATCTAGCAGTCCAAGGACAAATCTGGATTTGGCAGATGCCCTAATGCATAGTGCCAATTGTAAAGTTGTGTGGTGGAGGAATAATGGTTTGGGCTGTTTTTCATTGTTTGGGCTAGGCCCCTTAGTTCCAGTGAAAGGAAATCTTATTACTACAGCATGCAATGACATTCCAGACGATTCAGTTTGGGGAATGCCCTTTCCTGTTTCAGCATGACAATGCCCCTGTGCTTGGTTTCCCTGCGAAAGCTTGTCATATTAACAATGTACCTTGCTGCAGCGAGTATTTTGAAAAAAGTTATGTTTCGATGCCCAGAACAGTAGATGTTTTTAAAGCTTCTTATTCGATGTGATTTTTCTTTCTATTCACACATTTTACTGTTTTATGCGGGGATTGGTTCTATGTTATTTGACAAATCGAAATGGGAGAATACATTTTTATTAAATTTTGACTTAATTTCTGAATGAATGAATTCATTATTTGGATAATGTATTGATGTCACACATGACTTGTATTGTCACATAGAAACACGGAGGAATCCTGAGGATTTTCCCAGAGGCCAAGGCGCAGTTCGTCGACATCGAACCCAAGTTCGACCGCCTGCTCTTCTTCTGGTCGGACCGGCGGAACCCCCATGAGGTGCAGCCGGCATACTACACCAGGTAGGGTGATCTCTTAGCTTGACCTCTGACCTTTTGACCCCAGAGAAAAATGTCAATAGTCCTGACCTTTGACCCAGGGTTTTCTGCTTGTCTTCCATCACAATCCCAAACCTCCTGTTTTGTGTTGCTTATTGTAATGTAATTTAAGTAAAGCATCCGCAACAGGCCATTTTGAGAACTTGGCTGAAGCCTGAATTGTGACATAGTTTACATTAGGTTAATGCATGCCATGATCTATGAACAGACATTATTGTACAGTGTTACCACATTAAGCAACACCACCAACAATATCCAGCTTTAATATATTGGAAAATGCTCAATACTGTTAGAAAAGTTGGACCATGACAAATGGTAGTGTTGGTGTTAGTAGGTATACCTATTATGTAAATAATTGTATGTTAGTTGACCTCTCTGTTTCCGTTGTCTCACTCGCTGTCCAGGTATGCCATAACAGTGTGGTATTTTGATGCCGATGAACGAGCTCGGGCCAAGGAGAAATATCTAACAAGTAAGATGGAGTCCTGGGCACGTATTCATAAAACATCTCAAAGTAAGAGTGCTGATCTAGGATCAGTTTTGCCTTTTGGATCATAATAAATAAGATAAAATGATCGTAGATCAGCACTTGATCCTAGATCAGCAATGTGAGACTAAGAGACTTTATGAATACAGGGTCAAAGTGATCATCATAAGAACACATTCATAAGAACATATTTTATGTTTGTTTTTTTGTGTTGTTTGTAACTGATTTTTTAAACGTATTCTGTACATAATGTTGCTGCTACCATCTCTTATGACCGAAAATAACTTCTGGACATTAGAACAGTGATTACTCACCACGAACTGGCAGAAGCTTTTTCCTTTAACAAGTCCGACGAGCCCACGTGAAGGACAAACTGCTTTCCTGGGAACAGGCCCAAATCCCTGTCATTTGCGTGAAGAGAAGATGGAGAAAAAGAGGAAGGAGGTTGGGCTGCCTTCTGAGAATTCATTGGCGATTGAATAAACCTCCACTGCTTTCCGTTCTACTAGCTAACATGCAGTCATTCAAAAATAAAATTGACGACCTACAAGGAAGAATAAACTACCAACAGGACATTAAAAACTGTAATATCTTATGCTTCACGGAGTCGTGGCTGAATGACGACATTATCAACATACAGCTAGCTGGCTGGTAGTACGCTGTATCGGGAGGATATAACAGCGATGTCTGGTAAGACAAGGGATGGCGGCTTATGCATATTTGTAAATAACAGCTGGTGCACAATATCTAAGGAAGTCTTAAGGTCCTGCTCGCCTGAGGTAGAGTATGTTGTGATAAGCTGTAGACCATACTAACTACCTAGAGAGTTTTCATCTGTATTTTTCATAGCTGTCTACATACCACCACAGTCCGGTGCTGGCACTAAGACCGCACTCAATGCACTGTATTCCGCCATAAGCAAACAGGAAAACGCTCATCCAGAGGCGGCGATCCTAGTGGCCGGGGACTTTAATGCAGTGAATCTTAAATCCGTTATAGCAAATTTCTATCAGCATGTTAAATGTGCAAGCAGAGGGAAAAAAACTCTAGAGCACCTTTACTCCACACACAGAGACGCGTACAAAGCTCTCCCTCTCCCTCCATTTGGCAAATCTGACCATAATTCTATCCTCCTGATTCCTGCTTACAAGCAAAAATTAAAGCAGGAAGCAACAGTGACTCTGTCAATAAAAAGTGGTTAGAGGAAGCAGATGCTAAGCTACAGGACTGTTTTGCTAGAACAGACTGGCATATGTTCTTCCGATGGACGACACTCCATCAGTCATTGGCTTCATTAATAAGTTCATTGATGACATCGTCCCCACAGTGACCGTACATACCCCAACCACCCCAACATACCCCAACCCGAAGCCATGGATAACAGGCAACATCTGCACTGAGCTAAAGGCTAGAACTGCCGCTTTCAATGAGCGGGACTCTAACCCGGAAGCTTATAAGAAATTCCGCTATGCCCTCTGACGAACCATCAAACAGGCAAAGCGTCAATACAGAACTAAGATCGAATGGTACTACACCAGCTCTGATGCTCGTCTAATGTGGCAGGGCTTGCAAACCATTACAGACTATAAAGGGAAGCACTGCCGAGAGCTGCCCAGTGACACGAGCCTACCAGACGAGCTAAACTATTTCTATGCTCGCTTCAAGGCAAATAACACTGAAACATGCATTAGAGAATCAGCTGTTCCGGATGACCGTGTGATCACTCTCTCCGCAGCCGAGTAAGACCTTTAAACAGGCCAGATGGATTACCAGGACGTGTACTGCAAGCATGCACTCACCAACTGGCAAGTGTCTTCACTGACTTTTTCAACCTCTCCCTGTCCGAGTCTGTAATACTAACCTGTTTTAAGCAGACCACCATAGTCTCTGTTCCCAAGGACACTAAGGTAACCTGCCTGAATGACTACCGACCCGTAACACTCACATCTGGAGCCATGAAGAGCTTTGAAAGGCTGACCATGGCTCACATCAACACCATTATCCCAGAAACCCTAGACCCACTCCAATTTGCATACCACCCTAACAGATCCATAGATGATGCAATCTTTATTGCACTCCACACTGTCCTTTCCCACCTGAACAAAAGGAACACCTATGTGAGAATGATATTCATTGACTACAGCTCAACGTTCAACACCATAGTGCCCTCAAAGCTCATCAATAAGTTAAGGACCCTGGACTAAACACCTCCTTCTGCAACTGGATCCTGGACTTCCTGACGGGCTGCCCCCAGGTGGTAAGGGTAGGTAACAACACATCCACCACGCTGATCCTCAACACAGGGGCCCCTCGGGTGCGTGCTCACCCCCCCCCCCCCCCCTCCTGTGCTCCCTGTTCACTCATGACTGCACAGCCAGGCACGACTCCAACACCATCATTAAGTTTGCTGATAACACAATAGTGGTAGGCCTGATCACCGACAACGACGAGACAGTCTATAGGGAGGAGGTCAGAGACCTAGCCGTGTGGTGCCAGGACAACAACCTCTCCCTCAACGTGATCAAGACAAAGGAGATGATTGTGGACTACAGGAAAAGGAGGACTGAGCATGCCCCCGTTCTCATCGACGGAGCTGTAGTGGAGCAGATTGAGCTTCAAGTTCCTTAGTGTCCACATCACTAACAAACTAACATGGTCCAAGCACACCAAGACAGTCGTGAAGAGGGCACGACAAAACCTATTCCCCCTCAGGAGACTGAAAATATTTGGCATTGGTCCTCAGATCCTCAAAAGGTTCTGCAGCTGCATCATCTGGTTGCATCACTGCCTGGTCTGGCAACTGCTCGGCCTCTGACCGCAAGGCACTACAGAGGGTTGTGCGTACTGCCCAGTACATCACTGGGGCCAAGCTTCCTACCATCAAGGACCTCTATACCAGGTGGTGTCAAAGGAAGGCCCTAAATTGTCAAAGACTCCAGCCACCCTAGTCATAGACTGTTCTCTTTGCTACCTCACTGCGGCAAGGGGTACCGGTGCACCAAGTCTAGGTCCTAGAGGCTTCTAAACAGCTTCTACCCCCAACCCATAAGACTCCTGAACATCTAATTAAATGGCTACCCTGACTATTTGCATTGCCCAACCCCCCACCCCCTCTTTTACGCCACTGATACTCTGTTATTATCTATGCATAGTCACTTTAATAACTCTACCTACAGTGGCTTGCGAAAGTATTCACCCCCTTTGGCAAGTCAAGACATGAAACTGAAACAATGACGCCTGGGGAAGGAACCAAAGGGAGTGGCAGGTAATCAAGGAGGTGATGGAGTCCAGGTGAGTGTCATAATACACGTAACGATGGTGACAGGTGTGCGCCATAACGAGAAGACCGGTGACCTAGAGGCCGGAGAGGGAGCACACGTGACTGCACCCCCTCCCCGACGCGCGGCTCCATCCACATGACATTGACCAAGATGACGATCCCGGGTATCAGGAGCGGAGCGTTCACCTCTGCTAAGGCGCGGGAACCTGTCGATCCAGCTTAGGTGCGGGAGCATGGTGACCTAGAGCGCTGGAGAGAGAGCATACGTGACAACTTTGTAGAGCCACCCTTTGCAACAATTACATCTGCAAGTCTTTGGGGGTATGTCTCTATAAGTTTGGCACAACTAGCCACTGGGATTTTTGCCCATTCTTCAAGGCAAAACTTATTCAGCTCCTTCAAGTTGGATTGGTTCCACTGGTGTACCCCAATCTTTCTCAATTGGATTGAGGTCTGGGCTTTGACTTGGCCATTCCAAGACATGTAAATGTTTCCCCTTAAACCACTCAAATGTTGCTGGAAGGTGAACCTCCGTTCCTGTCTCAAATCTCTGGAAGACTGAAACAGGTTTCCTTCAATAATTTTGCACCATCCTTCAATTCTGACCAGTTTCCCAGGCCCTGCCGATGAAGAACATCCCACAGCACGATGCTGCTACCACCATGCTTCACTGTGGGGATGGTGTTCTCGGGGTGATGAGAGGTGTTGGGTTTGCGCTAGACATAGCGTTTTCCTTGATGCCCAAAATGCTCAATTTTAGTCTCATCTGACCAGACTACCTCCTTCCATATGTTTGGAGAGTCTCCCACATGCGTTTTGGCTAACACCAAACTTGTGTGCCTATTTTTTTCTTTAAGCAATTACTTTTTCTAGCCACTCTTCCATAAAGCGCAGCTCTGGAGTGTACTGCTTAAAAGTGTACTGCTTAAAGTGGTCCTATGGACAGATGCTCCAATCTCCACTGTGGAGCTTTGTAGTTCCTTCAGGGTTATCTTTGGTCTCTTTGTTGCCTCTGATTAATGCCCTCCTTGCCTGGTCCGTGAGTTTTGGTGGGCGGCCCTCTCTTGGCAGGATTATTATGGTGCCATATTCTTTCCATTTTTTTTAAATAATGGATTTAATGGTGCTCGGTGGGATGTTCAAAGATTCAGATCTTTTTTTATAACCCAACAATGATCTGTACTTCTTCACAACTTTGTCCCTGACCGGTTTGGAGAGCTCCTTTGTCTTCAGGGTGCCGTTTGCTTGTGGTGTTGCAAGCCTCTGGGGCCTTCCAGAACAGGTGTACAGTCGTGGCCAAAGGTTTTGAGAATGACACAAATATTAATTTTCACAAAGTCTGCTGCCTCAGTGTCTTTAGATATTTTTGTCAGATGTTACTATGGAATACTGAAGTATAATTACAAGCATTTCATAAGTGTCCAAGGCTTTTATTGTGGCAAGGTGCTCTCTCCAGCGCAAAGAGTCAATATTTGCAGTGTTGACCCTTCTTTTTCAAGAATCTGTCTGCAATCCGTCCTGGCATGATGTCAATTAACTTCTGGACCGCATCCTGACTAATGGCAGCCCATTCTTGCATAATCAATGCTTGTAGTTTGTCAGAATTTGTGGGTTTATGTTTGTTCACCCGCCTGGGGAGTCTGGGGAGTTTCCTGGCCATGGACCCAAAATATTGATGTTTTGTTCCCTGAGCCACTTAGTTATCACTTTTGCCTTAAGTAAGATAAGATAACCTTGCCATATCTTACTTATCTCCCTCACTAGCTTTAAGCACCAACTGTCAGAGCAGCTCACAGATTACTGCACCTGTACATAGCCCACCTATAATTTAGCCCAAACAACTACCTCTTTCCCTACTGTATTTTATTTATTTATTTATTTTGCTCCTTTGCACCCCATTATTTTTATTTCTACTTTGCACATTCTCCCATTGCAAATCTACCATTCCAGTGTTTTACTTGCTATATTGTATTTACTTTGCCACCATGGCCTTTTTGCCTTTACCTCCCTTATCTCACCTCATTTGCTCACATCGTATATAGACATGTTTATACTGTATTATTGACTGTATGTTTGTTTTACTCCATGTGTAACTCTGTGTCGTTGTATGTGTCGAACTGCTTTGCTTTATCTTGGCCAGGTCGCAATTGTAAATGAGAACTTGTTCTCAACTTGCCTACCTGGTTAAATAAAGGTGAAATAAAAAAATGAATGGTTTCAGGATGCTTTACTGTTGGCATGACACGACTGATGGAGGCACTCACCTTGTCTTCTCCAGACAAGCTTTTTTCCGGATGCCCCAAACAATCGGAAAGGAAATTGATCAGAGAAAATGACTTTACCCCAGTCCTCAGCAGTCCAATCCCTGTACCTTTTGCAGAATATCAGTGTGTCCCTGATGTTTTTCCTGGAGAGAAGTGGCTTCTTTGCTGCCCTTCTTGACAGCAGGTCATCCTCCAAAAGTATTCGCCTCACTGTGCGTGCAGATGCACTCACACCTGCCTGCTGCCATTCCTGAGCAAGCTCTGTACTGGTGGTGCCTCCAATCCTGCAGCTGAATCAACTTTAGGAGACGGTCCTGGCGCTTGCTGGACTTTCTTGGGCGCACTGAAGCCTTCTTCACAACATTTGAACCGCTCTCCTTGAAGTTCTTGATGATCTGATAAATGGTTAGGTGCAATCTTACTGGCAGCAATATCTGTGAAGCCCTTTTTGTGCAACGCAATGATGACAGCACGTATTTCCTTCCAGGCAACCATGGTTGACAGAGGAAGAACAATGATTCCAAGAACCATCCTCCTTTTGAAGCTTCCAGTCTGTTATTCGAACTCAATCAGCATTACAGAGTGATCTCCAGCCTTGTCCTCATCATCACTCACACCTGTGTTAATGAGAGACTCACTGACATGATGTCAGCTGGTCCTTTTGTGGCAGGGCAGAAATGCAGTGGAAATGTTTTTTGGCGATTCAGTTCATTTGCATGGCAAAGAGGGACTTTGCAATGAATTGCAATTCATCTGATCACTCTTCATAACATTCTGGAGTATATGCAAATTGCAATCATACAAACTGAGGCAGCAGACTTAGTGAAAAATTTATATTTGTGTCATTCTCAAAACTTTTGGCCACGACTGTATATATACTGAGATCATTCGACAGATCATGTTACACTTAGATTGTACACAGGTGGACTTTATTTAACTAATTATGTGATGTCTGAAGGTAATTGGTTGCACCAGATCTTATTTAGGGGCTTCATAGCAAAGGGGGTGAATCAATATGCATGCACCACTTTCCTGTTTTCTTTTAAACAACTGTTTTTTTTTTCATTTCACTTCACCAATTTTGACTATTTTATGCATGTCCAATACATAAAATGCACATGAAAATATATTTAAATTACAGGTTGTAATGCAGCAAAATAGGAAAAACACCAAGGGGGATGAATACTTTTGCAAGGCACTGTACCTAAACATATTACCCTGCACATTGACTCTGTACCCCCTGTATGTAGTCTCGCTATTGTTATTTTACTGCTGCTCTTTAATTACTTGTTCCTTCTATTTCTTATTCTTATTCATATTTTTTCAACTGCATTGTTGGTTTGGGGCTTGTAAGTAAGCATTTCACTGTAAGGTGAACCTGTTGTATTGGGAGCATGTGACTAATACAATTTGATTTGATTTGAAGAAAGAATAATTTATATGAAGTCATAAGAAATAAGAATTTGTTTTTAACTGGTTGAATAAAAATGAATAACATTTGAATTCTTTCTTAACGGGTTGAATAAAATTGAATAAAGTATAACTCTCCCGCTCACCCTCCTTCTCTATTCCGTCCTATAGGTGCAGGAGAAAAGGGAGTAAACGTAGAATTGAACAAGCCGTCGGATCTGAGCTAATATGAGAGAAGCGTCCTGCCATCACCCGCTGCTGCTGTGGACAGATGGGGAAAGAGGGATGGATGGTGGGAGAGAGGGAAGGAAAAGGGATGGTGGGATGTAGAGGAGAGAGATATGAAAGAACCCAACTTGGAATAGTCTGCTTTCTTTAAACTTATAATATCCAAAGTTGACACACAACACACACAGAGACCCTGAATGTGATGTCATTGCACTGCAAGGAATCATCATTATTTGCCAAGTTTCTGTTTTTGCTTGTTGCATTGATTTTTGGGCTTTATTATGTGAAGAATGCCGGTGTAAAAATGAGCTATGGAGAAAAATAATATGTATTAAGTGAACCGAATGCAAAAAAAAATATTGTTGTGAATTTTGGGGTGATGAAAGAAGTGTACCCATATGTACTTATCTGTCAGACGGGTTGTCGTGGTCTCCATCGGATGGATCTCTCAGTGTTATAAAAAAAGGTACAAAAGACTGTGCGTGATGTCCCTCGACAGGAGGTTGTGACACTGTCCGGCTATTGCCTGATGCGCACTATAGGGCCGACTCAAACCGCACTGCGCTAATTTGGATACTTTCTTTTCACATTATCCTTTGCATCACAATTCTAGGATGATGAGCAACCACGCCAGACCAGTACAGTACAACTAGTCACGGCCCGGTTTGGCTTAGTTGAGTAAAAAAGGCTATTAATAGCTCGAGCTGCACTGACTCGAATAAGATAGAAGTTTTCACATTTTTTGCAAACTGCGGTAGTGATTTTCACATTGCAGGTATATTTTGACTGCGGTGCTGTTCTGTGTCCTGGCACTCATTGCTTGGTAACTGGGTCTTGTTCATTGGGCACCAAACAGAAGAAAATGGACTGAAACTGAAATGCTCGTTTTCCGTTGCAAAACAGTTTTAAAAGTTTTCCTTGCGTTCCCTAATGAACACGCATCCTGACCTGCAGTGATCTGTCAGTTGTTGCAGATGTTAATATCACCTTTGTCTTAAAAAACAAAAACTGACACCTACCTATTAGCCTTGCAGTTCTGAAGTAGATTTTTATGTAAAAAGGTGGGTTTTGTATGTGCAATTTTAGTCTACTGCTGTATGGTCTCATCATTACAGCGTGTGTGTGTGTGTGTGTGTGCGCGTGTGTGTGTGTGTGTGTGTGTATCTGCACGTATGCATGTGTGCGATACCTTCACTAACCACTGAGCAGAGGTTGAAAGTGAGTGAGAGCGACTGCAAGAATACCGGCATGACTATTCTCTCTGGCTATACACCATCGCCATCATGTGGTCACATCTGACCAATGAGTTTATCAACAGGAGAATTGGCAGACCCAACTGAATGCGGCAGGTATCCTAGCGGTTAAGAGCGTTGGGCTAGTATCCGAACTCGCTGGTTTGAATTTTTGTTCAAACTGTATTTATTTGCCATTGATCTATTCATTTATCAATAAATCAGTTGACATGTAAATAAGACAACATTTAGAGAGCAGTGTATGTATGTATTGTTTGCATACTGAATATAAATTCCAGTATGTAATTACTGACCTTTCAATTGGTTCCATTGTAAAGGGCAAGCTCAATCAAGCACAGCTGAAATATACATTTTTTTCACCCATGTCTGAATTATATCCCTTCATTGCTGAGTCTCCTCAGGAGCTTCTCTTCCCAGGTGTTGTCTCACATCACATCCACAGGAAAGCCAATTACCTTTTTCTAGTCCCTACTCTTTTGGTGTTTACAAATGTATGAAGGAATAAAATATGTGCAAGGAATATGGAGGAAACTCCCTAAATAAATGTTGATGATGGCTCTGCCAACACTGTTTACGTAACAGCAAATGACAGTCGCTGTACAGAGCTGTTAGAGAAAGGTTGAGTGAATAGCAGAGTCTGGCTTGTTCTGCTCTAACCAGGAGTATGGTCCCTACTATCAGGAGCAGGACAGGGGCCCACCTATTGAATTCAGAAAAAACACCAAGATGATACATGATTTGGACGTTTTTGGCTTTCGAGTTTACATCAAGAGCAACCAAGAAGACAAAGATCAGATGAGCGGTACCGGCCAGGATGAGAAATGTTCCAGCCAATGACCGTCACCTTGTCTATGGACAAATTCCACTTGAGGTATTCAGTGCACTTGGCCCAAGGATGCTGGTGATGGAGGTGATGGCCAAAGCTACAACCCCAATGTAATGGGGAAACAGAATAATTGCCAGTATGGACATCATCCACCCTGCCACTCCCAGGGTGTTGATCACAAACTCCATCCAACTCTGCTTCAGTGGGGCTTTAGGAGGTATTGGAGGGGTAGACAGTTCTGTACAGCATGGTCCCCCTGGTCAGGAGTGTGCAGACCACAATGGTCATGATAAATCCTATGACTCTCTGTCCATGCCCATCAACATGCTCTCTTCTACACCTGCCCTTTCTGGAGGAAGGGTGATACAGTAAAAAGCCCTCTGTCTGCTTTACTGTGGTGTCAAAAATTAGGCTGTCATGGAAACACAAACAATTAATAAAGATGTGGTTGTACATTTTCATTGTATTTACTATTGAGATTTTATTAAAATGAGAAAGTAATTTGGCATTGTGATATCAACCATTATAAGTGGGCAGGCACAGCTACATCCTTTTTGGTTCTTTATTCCGAACACTGCTTGACGTGGCCTCCACGCAGGGAGCCATAACTTCCATCTGCTCTAGCACACATACAAACCAATGGTGCATATAAACACTAGATGACTGACAGGTGGCGCTATTTTGAAGTGACTGTCACCATTTTTGTACACCTCCAACACTTTGTCAAGCATATTACATAACAGACACCTCAATGCATACTTTTAAATTGTATTATATGAACAAACAAAACAAAAATAGTTTTTCCTTAAAGTATAATTTTTTGAGAATACGAATGTTACTGTTCACTCTACAACAAATAAATGCTTAAATATATGTAATTTTGCCCTTAAATTGAAATAATGTAGCATTCCATTCATTCCTATGGAGGACTGCTCCTGAGAAGTACCCATATGGGGGACAGTGGCTTTAAAGTCTCTCAATGGCCAATACATATCAAATCAAATTTTATAATCAACAATCTAGTGTTTTAATACATAATTGATACAACCCCCTACAGCAGGATTCCCCAGCTGGTGGCACGCAGGCCAAATTTGGCCCCTGGGTGGTTTTATTCCTCCCCCAACACTTTTCTTCTTTTCATTTTCATTGTTGGACATAAAAGACTGAAAAAACAACCAGGAAATCAGCTCCAAGTGATTTTAATTTTGGAAATCTGTTCCACACGATTCCCACGCATAACAGACACATGATCGTATACAAATCTAAGCATGGTTTGAAATGATCTGTTTGTGATTCTTGAGGTCAAATGTTTAACAGGTCAGGTTCTGCATCCTCTCAACAACCACATAGTCATGCCTTGTGTATTTTAGTGCGTTCCAGTTTACCACATTCCCTGGAGATAACACCTCCCCCTTCATGTAGCTTTGGATCTCACATGGGGAGAGCACTCTGTCCCACATGTGGACATCAGTCTCATGTCCGTAAAAGGAGTCATACACATCAAACCCACCAACGTATGCATCTTGGTCCTGACCTAAAATAATACTGGGAGTACCAGAGATGGAGCTGCCGGCTTGGAGCGCTTTCCTTGCACTTGGCTTCCCATTCACCCACAGTTGAGTCAATCCTGTGCTGGCATCCCACGTCCCACAAACAGAGTTCCACTCGTTCATTTTGTCTGGCAATCCCCAGAAATAGATACCTTGGTCCCCAATGTACACCCTGTAATTTCCCCCATCTCCCCTGAAGATTACAAAACCATCAGCATGAGAAGGCGTGGCCAATGAGAAAATGGTCAGCTCCTTTGTCTGGTAGTCGGTGAAAAATCGAACGCAGACAGTCACAGCAAAGAAGATTTTGTTCATGTCAGGGGTTATCTTGACATAGGCGGTGTTTGACTTCACTGGGAAAATGATTTGCTTCCCTGACATGTCTGTTACAATTAGAATAAGATTCGTTATTAGAGTTGCAAAGGGAGGAAACTTTCAAAATGTAGTGTTTGAAAATTTGTAGAACTTACAGGGAATTTTGCAATCCTATTAGTATAGTAAATACAGTAAGTACTACTGAAACACATGTAATTATTCAACAATTCATGATAGTATTTTGGGCCATCTCCAAGATTTCAGTCTTACCTTGTGGAACAGCATAGCAGCACGTAAAGACCATCAGGAGCCATGTCTGCAGCTCCATTTTGTAGTTTCACTTGGAGTAAGCACTAATGTTATGGACACATCCTCAAAGGATATTCCTATTTATAGTATAGAAAATGGACTGAAAATGGGAGGAACTACCTGTATACTCTTATGAATGCCAGCCAGACATAACACATTCCCCACTTCCTTGTTTTTGATATTGGTCTAGATTAGAAAATAGAGTCATCTGAGAATCTAAATTCATATGATTGATCAACATTGCCAGTTTATCAAGATGTTTTATGTTCTGCCATCAGACTTTCTAGGTCAAACCAATTTCTAGGTCAACAGGTGTATTAGTCGGCATTGTCACACAGTTATTAGGTAATGGTATTATTGAGAAAACATCATCTAAAAGTTTGAAAAATAAAGTTGAAATAAAACTTAATAAAAAGTCAGTTTGAATGACACTGAGGGGCAGTGTTTTTACAGCTAATGCCAGTGTGCCTGAGACTGATGCCATGCAGGTGTTTGTCCACATGCGTATACACATACTCTCATTCAAATACACACATACACACACACACATAAATAGTGCCAGACATGCACTCAAACATATACAGTTGGCCTTGCTGTTATGATTGTAGTTGTCCTTGATGTCCTTTGTTTTTTTGCATTGTTGTTTCCTGTTTTCCTTTGTCTTTTTCTTTTTTCTCTTTAGTCAATTTTCTTGGTTGTTGGTGCATTGGTGGGGGGGTTCTTAGGGCTTTTTGTAAAATATTTGTTGTAATTTTTTTTCTTGGGGGCGGGGACTGTGGAAGGGGTCTCAGATGGTTGAGGGGCAGCTATTGGGGAACTGTGGGGGATCTTGGAGGGTTCGGGTCCCCGTGTTTGGCCTTGTGGGAGATCTGTCGACATTCCCTTGAGCAGGGCATTGACCCTGGATACTTCTGTATGTCGCCCTGAATGGGAGTCCATTGGATGACTGGTGTGGTGTAGTTGCTGAGCACTGCAAGTAGATTGTATGTTTTGGATTGTCCCGCCCTGACCAGAGAGCCTTTTTATTCTCTATTTTGGTTAGGGTGTGACTAGGGTGGGTAATCTAGGTTGTTTTATTTCTATGTTGGCCTGGTATGGTTCCCAATCAGAGGCAGCTGTTTATCGTTGTCTCTGATAGGGGATCATATTTAGGCAGCCATTTCCCCACTGTGTTTTGTGGGATCTTGTTTATGTGTAGTTGCCTGTGAGCACTCCATAGCTTCACGTGTCGTTTGCGCTTTATAGTTTTTTTTCGTGCGGTTCACTTCTAATAAAATGTCGAACCGATTTCACGCTGCTCTTCGGTCCGAATGTTATTACGACAACCGTGACATGGATTCAATAAAAAAAAAGTACCTTACTGTGATTGCTTTCAATACAAAATGGTCAAAAATTAACAAAAATAGCTTCTTTAGCAAAGAGCAATTTCGCAAGCAAGAATTTTGCTAGGGCTTTCTGGAAGTGGTCTGACTGGGGAGGGGAAAACTGAAAACTGTTATTAGCAGAGAAATGTGTAACTCTTTCTTATTGGTCTATTAACTAATTTACTACCTGGTGATGTCACCAGGCAGGCCAAAACTCCACCCCACCAAAACAGGCTGAAATTTCAGGCAGTCTTTTTAAACAGCTCTTACACTAAAAGGGCATTATCATAATTTTCACAATTTCACAGTATTATTCCAACCTCATAGTGTGTTTAAAACACAGGGAAATCAGGATTTTGACTGCACTGGGCTTTTAACAATTGTATCCAGGCCAGACGGTGGACAGCTTCTGCCGCAGATTTGAACTTTATGCCCACTCTATGGTTTTGTCTCACACAGATGTAGTGCCACTTTAACAGACTTAAAGCAACATTTAAGTTTAATTGGACACTATAAACTTCCAATTAAATTTTCATATTTATAAGCTCATATTCTGTTCACACATATCCAAATACTGTTGTTGACTTGTACCTTGTAAATAAAAAGAGAGAAAAAAAAAAAGTTAAAGACCACACCTAAAACTTGTATCTGAAACAGACGGCTTCAAAAATGCTTGCTATTTCTTGTGAGCTTTAGAATGTTAGAATTGCATGAAACACTGCAAAAACTTCCCTCCAACCAATTGCAAATTGTGTAGAATTGCAGGAAATAAGCTTTAAAACCGCTAAATTGTCTCTCCGCCCCTGTTACGGTTTTCTTCCTGGGAAGGAGAGGAGGACCAAAATGCAGCGTGGTTATGGTTGAACATCTTTAATAAAGATGATAACGTGAACAATATACATATACAAAACAAGAAAACGTGGAAAAATCGAAACAGTCCTAACTGGCGCAAAACACAGAGACAGGAGACAATCACCCACGAAATACCCAAAGAATATGGCTGCCTAAATATGGTTCACAATCAGAGACAACGATAAACACCTGCCTCTGATTGAGAACCAGTCTAGGCAACCATAGACTTACCTAGAATACTACACTGAACACAACCCCATCAATCTACAAAAACCCCTAGACAAGACAAGCACATAATCACCCATGTCACACCCTGGCCTAACCACAATAATAAAGAAAACACAAAATAGGCCAGGGCGTGACAGCCCCATGGCATAATAAGTAGAATTGCATGAAATTCATTTTAAAACTGCTAAATGTTCCCTCTGCCCCATGGCAAAATGAGGAGAATTGTATGAAATGTGTTTTAAAACTGCAAAAATTATATATATATATTTGTATAAAACTTAATATCTCGCTTAGGGCCCCCAAAAGGCTATGGCCGGCCATGGGGCCCTGGTTTGAGTTGTTGTACACCTTGGGTTGTATGCAGAGAGGGAGGAAGCTAAGCTGCTAAGCAAGCAGACACAGGTTCATCACACCAATATAACAACAATTTTTCAAGATTAACTAGTGTTGAGGTTGATTAATCACAGATCACAATCCTGCAATAAAGAGGGGAAGGGAATCTGTCTCTAATTTGTCTGTGTTTCTGTGTTATATTCTCAAATGAACATGACCTTTTTGTTCAGTCATAAGCTCTCCAATTAGTTTAATTTGATTGTCACTATTTTTTTCAGGATATCAGCCATGTGAACCCATTTTGCAGATGATAATGGCATGCAACGCCAATGCAGCCATAGGCCCACAGCAGTGGTTTCCAACTCCAGTCCTTGAATACCCACAACAGCACAGATCGTTGTTGTAGCACCAGACAAACATACTTGATTCAACTAATTGAGGGCCTGATGATTAGTTGAGAAGTTGAATCAGGTGTGTTTGTCAATGAGCTAAGATGAAACTGTATTGTTGGGGTACTCGACGACCGGAGTTGGGAACCACCGGCCTACAGTGTGATGGCATTAGAGACAATTTATGCTTGAGGCACGGTGTAGATGATGTGATGCAATTTCGAAGCCTCGGGAGGCACCAAGAGCCCAAATTGAGCTCCGTACCGCTTCGCCGTACGCCTCTCAACCCCTTTTGTAACAATGCAGAGGGCTCCGCACTGACATGATTCATTGACAATAGGTGGGGGCGGGAGGTCCTGTATAAACAAAAACTTCCCTGACAACTTCCTTCACAACAGGGCTGCGCTGCTCTGCGAAAAGCAAGAACTATGCATGTCCTGACTTCTGCAGAGGACGTATCAACCGTAAATGCTGAACGGCCAATGCAGACCACGGATTGACCATGGAGCTGCTTACATATTATGTGCTCCCACACTGCTTACATATTGTTATTTAAAAACGATTCCAGTTGTCACGCCCTGACCTTAGTTATCTTTGTTTTCTTTATTATTTTGGTTAGGTCAGGGTGTGACAAGGGGTGTTTTTTGCACCTGTCTAGGGTTTTTGTATGTTTATGGGGTTGTTTACTAGTCTGGGTGTTTTGTATGTCTATGGTTGCCTAGATTGGTTCTCAATTAGAAGCAGCTGTTTATCGTTGTCTCTGATTGGGAACCATATTTAGGCAGCCATATTCCTTGGGTAATTCGTGGGTGATTGTCTATGTATTAGTTGCCTGTGTCTGCACTTATTCTACAGAGCGGCATGTTCGTGTTTGTTGAAGTGTTCTTCATTTCATTAAAATAGAAGATGTAATCACATCACGCTGCGCCTTGGTCTCATCCATACAACGAACGTGACACCAGTAGACAATGTATATGAGGCTAAAATCATTATACTAGATTTTGTACATGCCTTGTGCTGATATTACATTTTTTGGTGCAAATCCAACCCTTGTAATCTAGGTCTGAAAGCAAGAGATGAGAGGGTCCTTAGCTTAAAATACACACACAACTACTCCCACCAAGTTCAATGCCAGATACTTTTCTCCAAGAAGGTCTGGGTGGCACACTGAAGCTGGAGACTCATATCTCCCTCACTAACTTTAAGCACCAGCTGTCAGAGCAGCTCACAGATCACTGCACCTGTACATAGCCCATCTGTAAATAGCCCATCCAACTACCTCATCCCCATACTGTTATTTATTGATTTATTTTGCTCCTTTGCACCCCAGTATCTCTACTTGCACATTCATCTTCTGCACATCTATCACTCCAGTGTTTAATTGCTATATTGTAAATACTTTGCCACTATGGCCTATTTATTGCCTACCTCCCTTATCTTACCTCATTTGCACAGACTGTATATAGACTTTCTCTGTTGTATTATTGACTGTATGTTTGTTTATTCCATGTGTAACTCTGTGTTGTTTGTTTCGCACTGCTTTGCTTTATCTTGGCCAAGTCATAGTTGTAAATGAGAACTTGTTCTCAACTAGCCTACCTTGTTAATTAAATAAAGGTGAAATAAATAAAACATTTAAGATAATAAAGATGGTTTTCCTAAGACTACCACAACAATTATATTGTCTATGGTAAATGTGTTTAAATTGTAAAGAAAGAAAATAGTTGGGATATAAGATATATATTTTCTGCAAAGCAGAGATTACAAAATACTTTTCATTTCACCCTATTATCAAAGTACAGTATGTTTACAATATCAAAAACAATAGTCTGCTTTGTCATGACGACAAGGTGAAGGTGCTCTACTCAAATGGCACAACAGAATCGTTCAGATTGACCAAAGAACTGCATATAACAACCATCTCGTACAATTGAGAGATGTTTCCTTTCATATCTGGAAAAGGACAACGCAGTGGAAGTATTAACTGGTGTTGCTGCAGAGTTCCTCATCCTCACAGTGGGAATCTAGTCGAGGTCAGCTGGTGAATTTACAGCAGTACATAAACAAATGAAAAGCGCACCTGATGTTAGAATATCACTTCTTCTGGCAGTGTTGAAGTACTCGAGACCGAGTCCAATCTCGAGACCACATATTGAGTGTCTTGGTCTTGTCTCGGATACATTTGTACTTGGTCTTGGACAGTGAGGACTTGCCATTTCTTCCAGAGACCAGCCGAGTCCAGCGGATTAAAAAACTCATAATTATCAACTTCCATTCAGGCAGTGCATAAAACCGCTTCACCAGGCCAAATATATACACTCCTTTCTTGAAACATTAATATCTTCACAGCCTTTATCTATTATAGACATGTTTGCACAGTGGCGAACCTATTGACTGTCAGTGTGCCACAGGTTTGTGATTCTGAAAGGACAGCTACCGTAATACCAGTGCACTCATGTAGGAGAGTGGATTTTATGTAAAACACAGGGCCAGTGGTATAGGTGTAAACCGTATACTCACTTTTTCAGTGGATATTAAGTATACTCACTTGTTAATCCCTCCTGAAGTGTATCAAAGTAGTGTTGTGAAGGTATACGACATAATTTATGTAGTATTGAGAAATCATGCACAAAATACCTTACACAACCGCAAAGTGAAATATATTCACATGGGCACCATACACATAGCCTAGTTTCAGCAGAATATCATCTCATGCAGCAAAATTGTGCAGCTCTCAACTGGTTTTGGCATGGAGCAGCTCACAGAAGAATTACATCGGTAGGGTAGTGTAACGGATGTGAAACGGCTAGCTTAGTTAGCGGTGCGCGCTAAATAGCGTTTCAATTGGTGAAGTCACTTGCTCTGAGACCTTGAAGTAGTAGTTCCCCTTGCTCTGCAAGGGCAGTGGCTTTTGTGGAGCGATGGGTAACGATGCTTCGTGGGTGTCAGTTGTTGATGTGTGCAGAGGGTCCCTGGTTCGTGCCCGGGTATGGGCGAGGGGACGGTCTAAAGTTATACTGTTACAGTAGGAAAGACATTTCAACTTATGATATCTACCAGTAAATGCTAATTAAGGCAACAATGGGTATGCAAACCAGGTATTGAAAAGGTTTAGTCTGAAGTGTAGGTTTGTAGGCTATTTGTGATGCGCAATTATCATGATTCGCTGTTTGCGTAGATATGGATGGGCCTGGGTGGACACAGGGGAGCCAGGCCCACCCAATCAGATTGATATGGTTTAAACATTGTTGTGGACTTAGACCATCACATAAAATTAAAGTTGTGATTTTGAGAATGAAAATCAGAAAAATCTATAGGAAGACTCATTGAACGCAGAAATACTGGACATTTTGATCTCATATTATGTTGGGGATTTGACACAATTACAATCATGGTCTTGAATTGGACTCACACTTTTCTGGTCTCAGTCTTGACTTGGTCTCTGACCCCTTGTCCCCCTCCCAATCTCGGTCTTGACTTGGTTTTGTTGTGCTGTCTGGTTTGCATAATATAAGGAATTTTAAATTATTAATACTTTTACTTTTGATATTTAAGTACATTTTAGCAATTCCATTTACTTTTGATACTTAAGTATATTTAAAACCAACTACTTTTAGTCTTTTACTAAAGTAGTATTTTACTGGTTGACTTTCACTTTTACTTGAGTCATTTTCTATTAAGGTATTTTTACTTTTACTCAAGTATGACTTTTGAGTACTTTTTCCACCACTTATTGTTTGGTTGTGTTTAATTTATTCAGGTGTTTTAGTGTCATATAAAGATCAAATCTATTGTTGGGATTGAACAACAAATAGTCAACACAGCAGCCATTGAGGCCTTTGTCCTATACTGTAATGTCCATACATTTCCCCCCAACTTATGAATACAGTTCTCAACAAATTATTGATAACCCAATATGAATATGAATAAATGATAACCACTGGAGTATACGGACGTCGTATTGTACAATTTGCGTCTCCCCTTTTCATGGTCATGGCTGGAAGGGATCCAGCTTTTGTAAAATTAACGTCATATTTGATATTTCGTAGCAGATTAGGAGAATTTCGGCGGGAGGTTAGGATAATTAGGCAGGTTAGGAGAATTAAGTTAAGGTTAGCTAAAATGCAAAAAAAAAATACCTTTAACAATTTGCTAAAAGCTGGATTCCTTTTAGCCAGGAATCCTTTTTCATAGGCCTAGATTACATGGTTGCATTCAAGACAAGGTCATTTTTATTTTATCTGTTGTCAGTGTCAGAAGAGTAGGCCTAGGCTAACGTAAACTCACTCACTTTTGTACATCACCTTGATCCGTACAATTGACCTTATTTTTAGCGCCCCAAAAACGTAATACTTCAAGATCAACTGTAATGTCAATACCATTGTAAAGCACAATTTCTCCCCTTTCCAACAGAATAAATTACATGACCCCCACGCTGCCCGTTTCTGCATGCAAGAAGGAAATTAGCTCTTTTTAAAAATGGCCGGTGGGGAAGCGAAACTAATGCGTGATAGTGAGAAGGACAGATCTCGTGTGGGAAAACTTATTTAACTTATTTTTTCACTCAATCTTTCCAATTTATGACCTTATCATCCTCTAAAATGTACATAAAACACTATAAAGAGTTTATATAATGTGTCATTACATACCTATTTGAAGTTTTGTGTCGAATTTAAATCGGGTTTTTAAGGCGGTGCGAAAGTGATCTTCAGAAGTAAACAGCGGCTTTGAGAGTCATGATCGCATGCAGTGATGACGCAAAAAATGACTAGGTATCCCCACCCTACCCCGTCACTGTCCATTTCTTGTTTTTAAACAATGAGAGAAGTGCTACACCGGTGGAAGAGGGATTGTAAGAGAAATGGTTGCTTTATGCGTGCTGTACGTTACGACATGACACGTCATGATGTAACGGAGGGTCCGTTTTTTCAACTTTTCTCCAATACTATAGAGCCATTACCATGTCGATCAACGCTTGAATAGAAACCGAGTTCACACCCCAGATTTTGAAGTCAACACAGTCGCTACAGTCCCATTAGTTTTCTTTGCAGCCTCGTTTGAATGTCGCGGTTGCGCACATTTGTACGGAATGGGGTGAGTTTACGTTACCATCGTATTAAAAAAGTGTATCATTTAAAGTGTCGCAGAATTGCATTAAATATTTTTCCAGTGCAAAGGAAACATCTTTGATATAGCCTATATACCTATGTCACTATGCGCTTATTAGTAGCCTAAATTATACTATCCAAACAACTCATAACATTAGGAATATTAGGCTTACATTTGTCTGCAAACGCGATGATGTTATAAAGGTGATTTTTTTATGGTGAAAAATAACTTCCCCAAAACTTTAAACACGCTACACATACTAATTGCTAGACTACAAGCTATCTAGCTATATAATTGTGGCTAATTTAGTGTTGTTGTTAACACCTGGTTAGCATAACAGCTAAACTAAACTCGAAATCGATCAGACTTTTTTTACCAGATAAGTTGACTGAGAACACATTTTCATTTACAGCAACGACTTTCCAGTGATGAAATGATCATAGCAGACGCATTACTGACAGCTGTCTGGGTTCAGGTCTGCACTGGAAAAAGGTTTCTTCGCTTTTTTGACAGTTCTTGAGTCCTATCTTGGTGTCACCAATGGTGTTTCATGATTGCGGGGAATCTGTAAACATATTTTTTTCTTGTTGTCTTTCCTGTCTTGAGCAGACAAATATTCAACAGAAAATTATTGTGGGTGATGAATAACTAGTTGTAGGCAGTTATCATGCAGTTTGGGGTAGCCATTCTGCTGTTGTTGTCAGAAGAATTAATGCGGTGGTCTTCCAACATCAAATCAAATCAAATTTATTTACATAGCCCTTTGTACATCAGCTGATATCTCAAAGTGCTGTACAGAAACCCAGCCTAAAACCCCAAACAGCAAGCAATGCAGGTGTAGAAGCACGGGTGGCTAGGAAAAACTTCCTAGAAAGGCCAAAACCTAGGAAGAAACCTAGAGAGGAACCAGGCTATGTGGGGGGGGGGGGGCAGTCCTCTTCTGGCTGTGCTGGGTGGAGATTATAACAGAACATGGCCAAGATGTTGACATTTTCATAAATGACCAGCATGGTCAAATAATAATAATCACAGGCAGAACAATTGAAACTGGAGCAGCAGCACGGCCAGGTGGACTGGGGACAGCAAGGAGTTATCATGCCAGGTAGTCCTGAGGCATGGTCCTACGGCTCAGGTCCTCCGAGAGAGAGAAAGAAAGAGAGAATTAGAGAGAGCATACTTAAATTCACACAGGACACATAGGACAGGAGAAGTACTCCAGATATAACAAACTGACCCTAGCCCCCCGACACATAAACTACTGCAGCATAAATACTGGAGGCTGAGACAGGAGGGGTCAGTAAGCCAGTGACTCAGCCCCTGTAATAGGGTTAGAGGCAGAGAATCCCAGTGGAAGAGGGGAACCGGCCAGGCAGAGACAGCAAGGGTAGTTCATTGCTCCAGAGCCTTTCCGTTCACCTTTACACTCCTGGGCCAGACTACACTCAATCATATGACCCACTGAAGAGATTAGTCTTCAGTAAAGACTTAAAGGTTGAGACCGAGTTTGCGTCTCTCACATGGGTAGACAGACCATTCCATAAAAGATCTATAGGAGAAAGCCCTGCCTCCAGCTATTTGCTTAGAAATTCTTGGGACAATTAGGAGGCCTGCGTCTTGTGACATACGTGTAGGTATGTACGGTAGGACCAAATCAGAGAGATGGGTAGGAGCAAGCCCATGTAATGCTTTGTAGGTTAGCAGTAAAAACCTTGAAATCAGCCCTTGCCTTGACAGGAAGTGTAGGGAGGCTAGCACTGGAGTAATATGATATTTTTTTTTGGTTCTAGTCAGGATTCCAGCAGCCGTATTTAGCACTAACTGAAGTTTATTTAGTGCTTTATCCGGGTAGCCGGAAAGTAGAGCATTGCAGTAGTCTAACCTAGAAGTAACAAAAGCATGGATTAATTTTTCTCCATCACTTTTGGACAGAAAGTTTCAGATTTTTGCAATGTTACGTAGATGGAAAAAAGCTGTCCTTGAAACAGTCTTCATGTGTTTGTCAAAAGAGAGATCAGGGTCCAGAGTAACGCCGAGGTCCTTCACAGTTTTATTTGAGATGACTGTACAACCATTAAGATTAATAGTCAGATTCAACAGAAGATCTCTTTGTTTCTTGGGACCTAGAACAAGCATCTCTGTTTTGTCCGAGTTTAAAAGTAGAAAGTTTGCAGCCGTCCACTTCCTTTTGTCTGAAACACAGGCTTCTAGCGAGGGCAATTTTGGGGCTTCACCATGTTTCATTGAAATGTAAAGCTGTGTGTCATCCGCATAGAAGTGAAAGTTAACATTATGTTTTCGAATGACACCCCCAAGAGGTAAAATATATAGTGAAAACAATAGTGGTCCTAAAACTGAACCTTGAGGAACACCGAAATGAACAGTTGATTTGTCAGAGGACAAACCATTCACAGAGACAAACTGATATCTTTCCGACAGATAAGATCTAAACAGGCCAGAACTTGTCCGTGTAGACCAATTTGGGTTTCCAATCTATCCAAAAGAATTGATGGTGTCAAAAGCAGCACTAATAAGGTCTAGGAGCACAAGGACAGATGCAGAGCCTCGGTCTGATGCCATTAAAAGGTAATTTACCACCTTCACAAGTGCAGTCTCAGTGCTATGACGGGGTCTAAAACCAGACTGAAGCATTTCGTATACATTGTTTGTCTTCAGGAAGGCAGTGAGTTGCTGCGCAACAGCCTTTTCAAAACATTTTGAGAGGAATCGAAGATTCGATATAGGCCGATAGTTTTTTATATTTTCTGGGTCAAGGTTTGGCTTTTTCAAGAGAGGCTTTATTACTGCCACTTTTAGTGAGTTTGGTACACATCCGGTGGATAGAGAGCCGTTTATTATGTTCAACATAGGAGGGCCAAGCACAGGAAGCAGCTCTTTCAGTAGATTAGTTGGAATAGGGTCCAGTATGCAGCTTGAAGGTTTTGAGGCCATGATTATTTTCATCATTGTGTCAAGAGATATAGTACTAAAACACTTGAGTCTCTCTCTTGATCCTAGGTCCTGGCAGAGTTGTGCAGACTCAGGACAACTGAGCTTTGAAGGAATACGCAGATTTAAAGAGGAGTCTGTAATTTGCTTTCTAATAATCATGATATTTTCCTCAAAGAAGTTCATGAATTTATTACTGCTGAAGTGAAAGTCATCCTCTCTTGGGGAATGCTGCTTTTTAGGTAGCTTTGCGACAGTATCAAAAAGGAATTTCGGATTGTTCTTATTCTCCTCAATTAAGTTGGAAAAATAGGATGATCGAGCAGCAGTAAGGGCTCTTCGATACTGCACGGTACTGTCTTTCCAATTCCGTTTCAATTTTCTGGAAGCTTGCTTCAGAGCTCGGGTATTTTCTGTATACCAGGGAGCTAGTTTCTTATGAGAAATGTTTTTAGTTTTTAGGGGTGCAACTGCATCTAGGGTATTGCGCAAGGTTAAATTGAGTTCTTCAGTTAGGTGGTTAACTGATTTTTGTCCTCTGACATCCTTGGGTAGACAGAGGGAGTCTGGAAGGACATCAAGGAATCTTTGTGTTGTCTGTGAATTTATAGCATGACTTTTGATGTTTCTTGGTTGGGGTCTGAGCAGATTATTTGTTGCAATTGCAAACGTAATAAAATGGTGGTCAGCTAGTCCAGGATTATGAGGAAAAACATTAAGATCCACAACATTTATTCCATGGGACAAAACTAGATTCAGAGTATGACTGTGACAGTGAGTAGGTTAAGAGACATGTTGGACAAAACGCACTGAGTCGATGATGGCTCCGAAAGCCTTTTGGAGTGGGTCTGTGGACTTTTCCATGTGAATATTAAAGTCACCAAAAATTAGAATATTATCTGTTATGACTACAAGGTCCGATAGGAATTCAGGGAACTCAATGAGGAACGCTGTATATGGCCCAGGATGCCTGTAAACAGTAGCTATAAAAAGTGATTGAGTAGGCTGCATAGATTTCATGACTAGAAGCTCAAAAGACGAAAACTTAATTTTTTGTTTTTGTAAATTGAAATTTGCTATCGTAAATGTTAGCAACACGGGCCTTTGCGGGATGCACGGAGGATATGGTCACTAGTGTAGCCAAGAGGTGAGGCCTCATTTAACACAGTCAATTCATCAGGGTTAAGCCATGTTTCAGTCAGGACAATCACATCAAGATTATGATCAGTGATTAGTTCATTGACTATAATTGCCTTTGAAGTAAGGGATCTAACATTAAGTAGCCCTATTTTGAGATGAGGTATCACTATCTCTTTCAATAATGACAGGAATGGAGGAGGTCTTTATCCTAGTGAGATTGCTAAAGCGAACATCGCCATGTTTAGTTTTGCCCAACTTAGGTCGAGGCACAGACACAGTCTCAATGGGGATATCTGAGCTGACTACACTGACTGTGCTAGTGGCAGACTCCACTATGCTGGCAGGCTGGCTAACAGCCTGCTGCCTGGCCTGCACCCTATTTCATTGTGGAGCAAGAGGAGTTAGAGCCCTGTCTATGTTGGTAGATAAGATGAGAGCACCCCTCCAGCTAGGATGGTGTCTGTCACTCCTCAGCAGGTCAGGCTTGGTCCTGTTTGTGGGTGAGTCCCAGAAAGAGGGCCAATTATCTACAAATTATATCATTTGGGAGGGGCAGAAAACAGTTTTCAACCAGCGATTGAGTTGTGAGACTCTGCTGTAGAGCTCATCACTCCCCCTAACTGGGAACGGGGCCAGAGACAATTACTCGATGCAGACACATCTTTCTAGCTGATTTACACGCTGAAGCTATGTTGCGCTTGGTGATCTCTGACTGTTTCATCCTAACATCGTTGGTGCCGACGTGCATAACAATATCTCTATACTCTCTACACTCGCCAGTTTTAGCTTTAGCCAGCACCATCTTCAGATTAGCCTTAACGTCGGTAGCCCTGCCCCCTGGTAAACAGTGTATGATCGCTGGATGATTCGTTTTAAGTCTAATACTGTGGGTAATGGAGTCGCCAATGACTAGAGTTTTCAATTTGTCAGAGCTAATGGTGGGAGGCTTCGGCGTCTCAGACCCCGTAACAGGAGGAGTAGAGACAAGAGAAGGCTCGGCCTCTGACTCCGACTCGTTGCTTAATGAGGAAAACCGGTTTAAAGTTTCTGTCGGCTGAATGAGCGACAACATAGAGAGAGGCAACTAAGAGACCAAAGATAACCCTGAAGAAGCTGCAAAGCTCCATAGTGGAGATTGGAGCATCTGTCCATAGGACCACTTTAATGCTTTCGGTTTGAGTTATATTAGGTTTTATTTTCATCGTCAGTACAGTCGGTAGTAATTTAGGGAGGTTACCTTGGGCACAGGGACTATGGTGGTCTGCTTGAAACATGTACTGTAGGTATTACAGACTCGGTCAGGGAGAGGTTGAATGTGTTGTCAGTGAAGGCACTTGCCAGTTGGTCAGCACATGCTCTGAGTAGGGGCTCAACTTTCACTGGGGACTGGGGGGAATTACTGTTTGACTTAATAGAAAAAAGTATTTATTCCCAGTGCTGAGCTAGTAGTATAACTGACATGTAATGTTAGCTAGTGTTTCATCCCCTCTCGACAGGTGTTCTGTCTGAAGTGAATGAAACAGCTAGCTAGCTAGTAGCTACCACAGCCAGTTCAGCTCAAGCCTCTAGCTATCTGTTAGGTAGCAGTGTCTAACAGCTGTTGTATGTGAAAATGTTTTGTAGACCCCCCCCCCCCCCCCCCCCCCCCGCCCCATTTCAACAGAAGTAAATGAACTTGGCTCATTTTCGCCAGTTGATATACCATTAGAGCAGCCAAAAGTTATCTAACAGTAGATACTAGTTTTTCCCCAATTACAGTCAGTATAGAAATGTAACATGTATCTGTCAGCTTCCTTAGCTATTTCCCTACTTTTCACACGGACATGGTATAAACAGCTCTACAGGCTTCACTACACAATTCAGTGCATTCAGTACACAACACTATGCTCATAATGTCTTAGCAGGATCAGATGGTGACAGATGTCCCAGCAGGGTCAGCCAGCCAGTGAAGACCAGTCTCGGAGCACAGGTCAATTTTGCAGTATATTTTAACAATCAGTGAATGACTACAAAGTTCCAAATTGCGGTGATGGGTAGACCACAGACTGGGATTTGTGAATAATGATCATTTCAATAATTGAAATATTGATTCTCTTCTTGGATAAAGAGAGGGGTCTCAGCAGGGTCAGGCAGCCAGGAAAGACCAGTCTGTCACGGCACTGAGGTGAACTTTTGCATATATGCAACACTTTATTCTATCTGTGCAGCAAACCCTGGACAAGCCAGAAGTACTATTTTAAGGCAGTCTAATAAACCTCTAAAGTTGATTTCCAAACTGTTTCAAGGGTTGATAGGCTTTTCCCGGTGACACACAACAGGTAAAACAAAAATGTGATTAAGACCTGGGAGACACTACTGATGATGATGGATACAGATATGTTTGAATGCCCAGTCAGGTTCATATCATCTTGCACGTCAATCACTGCAGTATAAGACCATCCATAGAACGTACTTCATGCCAGTGAAACTGAATATGATGCACTCAGAAATGTAGTTCCTCTGCTGCAGGAGTAAAACACAAAAGGGAATATATTTCAACATGTTACATTCTTGTGAAGGCTGGCTGAATTCTGGCATGTTCTTTTATCTCGGCATGTCTACAGATTCTCCCTCCTCCCTGTTTTTGTTTGCTTGGAAATGTTGATACTGGAGACTGTTATCAGAAGAAATTGTGTAACCCAGCATTTATAGCGGCTAAGAAATGCATTGCCATTAATGGAACGTTTGTTATCCTCCCACAATGTCACAATGGATGGCAGAAATGTTGAGTTATGTATCACTAGATTTGATTTATTACAAAATTACGGGTATACTTGGGCAACTTTCATTAAGGTCTGGATGCCTATTGAAAAGATGCCCACGTCAGTGGAGATACCTATTGAGGCAATCCCTAGCTAATATGCTGCTCAGTCCTGACCCTCCCGTACTGTTGGTTGTCACTCTGGAATTGGCCTAACACACCTGAAACCAATAATGAATGCTTCACTAAGACCCTAAAGCTGAGTGGGATGTGTTGGGTTGGGGCACTGCAGGGTGGTGGACCCCTAGGGGCAGCTATATTGTGTGCAAGTAAAAAGAGCTCTAGAGTACTATTAGCCCTATGATATGAAATACAGTGCACTCCGTAATTATTATGACAGTGAATCATTTTTTCATCTTTTGGCTCTGTACTTGAAATCAAACAATGACTATGAAGTTAAAGTGCAGACTAGGGGAACTGTTTACAAATGACAGCCCTTGTTGTACATAGTCCAGCCATTTTAAGGGGACACAAGTATTGAGACAAATTCACTTGTATGTGTATTAATGTAGTAAAAAGTTAAGTATTTGGTCCCACATACAATGACTACATCAAGCTTATGACTCTACAAATATGTTGGATGCATTTGATGTTTGTTTTAGTTGTGTTTCAGATTATGTTGTGCCCAATCGAAGTGAATGGTAAATAATGTATTGTGTAATTTTAGCGTCCATTTTATTGTAAATAAGAATATGATATGTTTCTAAACACTTCTAAATTAATGTGGATGCTCCCTTTAACAGATGATAAGTGAGAAAGTTACAGACGCACAAATATCATACCCCCAAGACATGCTAACCTCTCACCATTACAATTACAGGGGAGGTTATGATATTTGTGCATCTATAACTTTCTCTGTCATCATTATTCACATTTCATTCAGGATTATCCATAATCATGGTAGCATCCACATTCATGTAGAAGTGTTAAGAAACATATTCAACATCATTTTTCAAATCTACCAGCCACTCAGATATTTTACCAGCCAAAATAAAGTTTCCCCACAAAAATAACACCAACAAAAAAATGGATGAGCATGCTTTGCAATGTTTCTAAAACAATAAATGCATTACCAGTAAGAAGTAATATGATATATTGTCTAATTTCATGACATTTTTTCTTTTAACATTCTTCTTTTAATATTCATGTGCCCCTTCAAGGGCGGGATGTTACTGTGGTAACATGACTGAGTCATTTTTGTGCCTGTGAGTACTGGTGCATAACTCCAGGATTATTGGAGTCGACGCCGACTCCTGTGATTGGAGTCGAAAGGAGTCGAGCAAGACGCGATTCCACATGAGTCGGAGTTGAACAAGAGTCGACTCCAATCACAAGAAACGGATGCGCACACACTTCTCATTATTGCAGTCCTACTAGGAAGACGACATTTGCATTCTAGAGGACTAACATGAGCATGATGCTTCCCATTTGCCTATAAAGGGCCTTTTTTGTTTGAATATAGAAAGAGGGTGATGTGTAGGAACTAGAATAGTATTTAACCTTTAATATTATTATTATTAATTTTTATAATATAATAATTAATGTTAAGAACACTTATTTACAATGACAACCTACCCCGGCCAAACCCGAACCCAGACGACGCAGGGCCAATTGTGCGCCACCCTATGGGACTCCCAATGACGGCCGGTTGTGATACAGCCTAGAATTGAACCAGGATCTGTAGTGACCCCTTTATCACTGAGATGCAGTGCCATAGACCGCTGCGCCACTCTACTCTGAAAAGCCTATTCTTTGCCATGTTATATCCCTATTCGGACGGATATTACTAGAGACGTTGGTTTTGTAATTATTATGAAAACGTGGTTTTTATTCCAGGTGTGAAGTTATTTCAACATCATGTCTAGACAATAATAGGCTACACTGATAACTTGTGCGTGGCTGCTAAACGTATAGTCTCCCCATAATATTTACATTGATGAAGTGTGATCATAATCCTTATTTTAGCGATCCATCCATGGTAGACGTCCTTCCTAATAACAATTCCCCACATTCTGCTGATTTGAGCTGCTGAACCGCATTTGCACTTGACTGTGTTTACTGATGAGAAAGTGAACTTGCCATTTCCAAAATGTTCACTGGCACTATGAAGAATAGCTTAGCCATACTCATTGATAGCCTAATATATACGTTAATATACTTTTGGTTAAAATTACGAGGCATTGCTGAATAAAGATGATGTAAAAACAGCCCCGCCTGCTCCTCTCCTCTCTACCCAACTTCCCCCCACAGTCCCTTAAGTCCTGTTTGTTTGGCTGCTCAGTTATCCCTCACCCATCATAGACCTGCCATTCCCAAACAATCAGAGCGGGTTGAAATGCGCATCTGGACACTGCACCCACCCACTCAGGTCAGAGTGTTATAGTCGTCCGAAGGGAGACAATGCATGTTTTTGATAATTTTTTGGAACAGTAACACGAATGTCTGATTGTTGTGCGTGCATCGTAATGTAAGTTGCAGGGAGGGTTATTGGGGTTTTTACATGCTGTGTGATAATAGGTACTGTGCTTTCAGAAAGTAAAAAAAAAACATTCTCATCAATCGACACACAATAGCCCATAATGACAAAGCAAAAACAGATTTTTAGAAATGTTTGCAAATTCAATACAAATAAAAAAACGTGAATATCACATTTACATAAATATTCAGACCCTTTATTCAGTACTTCGTTGAAGCACCTTTGGCCTTGATTACAGCATCAAGTCTTCTTGGGTATGACGCTACAAGCTTGAAACACCTATAGTTGGGGAGTTTCTCCCATTCTTCTCTGCAGATCCTCTCAAGCTCTGTCTGGTTGGATGGAGAGCATTGCTGCACAGCTATTTTCAGGTCTCTCCAGAGATGTTCGATCGGGTTCAAGTCCGGGCTCTGGCTGGGCCACTCAAGGACATTCAGAGACTTTTCCCAAAGCCACTCATGCATTGTCTTGGCTGTGTGCTTAGGGTTGTTATTCTGTTGGAAGGTGAACCTTGTCCTCAGTCACAGGTCCTGAGCACTCTGGAGCAGGTTTTCATCAAGGATCTCTCTGTACTTTGCTCCATTCATCTTTGCCTCGATCCTGACTAATCTCCCAGTCCCTGCCTCTGAAATACATCCCCACAGCATGATGCTGCCACCACCATGCTTCACCGTAGGGATGGTGCCAGATTACCTCCAGACGTGATACTTGGCATTTAGGCCAAAGAGTTCAATCTTTGTTTCATCAGAGAACTGAACAAATAAACCTTTCACACCACCGTGACCTCCTAACTGCATCTTGTTTCTCGTAGTCTGAGGGTCTTTAGGTGCCTTTTGGCAAACTCCAAGCGGGCTGTTATGTGCCTTTTACTGGGGAGTGGCTTACGTCTGGCCACTCTACCATAAAGGCCTGATTGGTGGAAGGGTGCAGAGATAGTTGTCCATTTGGAAGGTTCTCGCATCTCCACAGAGGAACTCTAGAACTCTGTCAGAGTGACCATTGGGTTCTTGGTCACCTCCTTGACCAAATATTTGTCATTATGGGTTATTGTGTGTAGATTTTTTAAAATCCATTTTATAAGGTTGTAACGTAAAACAAAGGGTGGAAAAGTCAAGGGGTCTGAATACTTTCTGAAGGCACTGTAATGACCACTAATTACTTACTGTTACTTTGATAGCTTTCAGACATATGTTCTACTGTATGGCTGTTACAATTCTTTCATGTTAGAGTTGCCAATACTACTTTGCTTATTGTTTATTGTATGTAGTATTATTCCGTATTGCCATAAGTGTTATTGCATTAGTTGCACAAGTACTTTTGCAGAAGTGGTTTAATTGTTGTATTGGTAAACATTGTTTTTTTGCATGCACACACTACCAGTGTTTTCCTTATTAAGGTGTTTATTGCGTTGCCATGGGTGGGTTAGAGAGTCATCCCAGACAGCTCTTGGAACTTGCTCATGCGCAGAGTAATTTATGACCCTGTGGCGCCAGGGCAGATCTGATAAGTTCTCAGCCTGGTAGATTCTCACACAAGGCTGGAGAGAGAGGGTGCCATAAATCTTGACCCTTTGTCAATCCAAGTAATTGGTTTCTCTCTCTCTCCAAGAGGTGAATGTTTAAGTTTATGTTTATATTGATGCTGTGTTTATAGCCCCTTATAGACATGTTGTAAGTGTAATGCCATTTGTCATGTATTCATGTACATATATGTACATTGCACAGTTATAACCCTTAACTAATGCTATTTACATGTGTGTATATCTTTGTTTTATAGAACCACAACAATAAAATTCCAAGTCATTCAGATTACCAAAACCATATCAACCTCTTCAAATGGAAACAGGTGTGTCTGTGTGTGTTGGTGATTATCAAGAGTACCGTGATGGGCCTCAACATCATGTTCTAACCAGACAACACTATTCACCTTATTTAAGAACTCGGAAACAAAATCATGTCTGAACGTTCTGTTTTGTGGAGGACTTCTGTTGTGGCGTTCTTAACGTTTCGCGAACGGTAGCTAGCTCAAAATGTTGTGCAATTATACCAAGACATCTTTCAAAGTTGAATGGCAAGTCTGTGCCACATCTGCGGATTATTCAAGAGTGGGAGGTCGATATGACAAAATGGCCACATATTACCTACGAAAACAGCTTAAATGATTTTGTCTTGTGTCTCGGTGTGGATGGGTCAGGGATGAGGAGCTACAAAAGCACAGAGTCTTATCAATACCTCCACAGCTACAAACTTGGGCGGGTGCTTAAATCTTGAGGATGACAACCTGGTGTTCCGCAAAGCAGATGTCCAGCCCAGTCAGAGCAAAACTAATCATCATTCTGCCTGGATTCCTGTATCATCTGTCGACACGGTGCAGGCTGTTCTTGTGTTTCAAGGCAGGTCGAAGTCTTGCAGTCATGCAGCTTGGGTTACTATGGAAGTTGGCTAGCTCACTGGCTTTTTGTTTATCATAACTTCTTGCCCTTTCTATGACTCATACGTTTGATGTTAGCTAGTTACTTAGATAGCTAATTGTGAAGATACCATATCACAGACCAGAACTGATAACGTTAATTATTACAACATGCACACACGATTCTTGGTTTCAATGACTCATTGTGTTGGTTTCAATGGCTCCTTGTGTAAGTATATCAGTCTAATCTCGAATTGCAATGAGGTAGGTACAGAATCATGGTGAGTTTTACAATCAAATAGGAAATTACCAACATAACCTAAACCTACTAATTTAAAGGGAACTGCGTAAACTAGTCAATTGTGAGCAACATGTAAACTAGTGTTCTGTACTGTAATTGACTATTCAAATAGCTTTTTGAAGTTGCAGAATTCTACAATTCTCATAAAATACAGTGCAATTGAAGTAAATAAACCCCTCAACTTGCAGTTTTGCGTTCTGTGACATTTGTATCAATGTATCAATAAAAAAATCAGTCCAGGAGACAGGGGTGGCCTGTACAGGTGAACAATGCCTGTGGAACTTGGGGACGCAGCGGAATTTGGCTCAAAAAAAGGTTGAGCGAAATCTGTTGAGTTCTCTGACAGCCCCCGGCCGCTTCTCCATCTCTACCTCCAACTCCTGGGTACCACTCCCACAACGCACATAAGAATAGTTTGGAAGGGGCCAATGTTCCAATGGGGTGCCTTCTGCACAAGTGCATCAAAGCTCAACCAAACAGTCAGCAAGTTCCAGCAGCAGCCACACAGCTACAGCAGCCTCATGGTGAACACGGCATCAACAGTGTCAGAAATGCTTGTCATTTTATAACATTTATGTTAAGCTGGAGGAGTGTAAAGGTGCCAGCTTGGAGGTCGCGAAAGCACAGATTGCCTCCTATGCACGGTATGACGCACGTAAACTTCGGATCACTGCTAGCTCAGCAAAGAAGGTTCCTGTGTGCACCTCAACAAATCCTGACAACATTGTGCGGGAGGATCTCTTCCCCAGGTTCCATGGGAACTCAGCAACCACATATGGTAAGGAGAACAAGCAGGTGGCCTACACATGGATGGAGAGCTGTGGGTTTAGTCTTGAGGCACAGTAGTGAGTGTCAAGGAGCCATGGTTTTCTGCAAGTCCAGATGGAGTGTTAAACTCTCAAGAACTTCTAGAAATCAAATGTCATGTTCTGAGTAAGAAGTGTGAGTCTCTGACTGAACTGTTCTCTGGCAAACTCACCGATGTGACGCTGGTGGGTGGGGTTCCTCAGCTGCAACCTAATGGAGCCTTTGGGTACTACATGCAAGTGCAAATGGGCATGTTATGCACATGACTGAAAAGATGCAAACTGCTATCTGGTCTCCATCCGAGCAGGTTGTTATTGATGTGCCTTTTGATGCGAAGTTCTGTGCTGATGTTATCTCTAAACTAAAGGCATACTATTTCACAGATATGCTGTCAAGGATATTATATGAGTTCCAGTCAGGTAGACTAAATCTATGCTCCAAATATGTTAATTTATGTGGTATCAAGGCTCGGGGCCTAATAATTTGTTTGTAAATAGTGATTTTTTTGGTGTCTTGTAAAGCTCACTGTCAGATCTACCTTAATATCTAAGCATAACTCTTGGTGTTGTTTTTGTCTTGCATAGTTATCTTCATATGCACATTAACCTGATTATATTTGCATAATTCCTCTTGGTGTTTTTTATGTCTTGCCTTGTACAGCTCTCTTCATACATGTTTAACTCCTTATGATTTATTAATATTATATTGTACCTTGTATAGCTTTTTCTTCTCATATGGCACTTCATGAACTTATCTAAGCACACCGTAACTCATCTTGCTCTTGGAAAATTATGGTGTTAATAAAAACACTATGTAATTCCACTTTGTTGACATTTTCTTTTATACTTAACATTTTGAAATTAAGGATGAGGAGGCATGTCTAAGGGTTTGAAATGTGTTTTCAGCTTGATTCTGGGTTTGGTGTTCAAGGGCACAAATGAACAAAAGTGTGGCACTTGATAAACAGTTGTCTTCCCTCTTGGTCTGTCAGAGACATTTTGGTGTTGAAAAAAATGTATTTTAAATAGATTTAAGAAGGCATGATAGCAGCACCTAGTGGATGCCTGTAATTATCAGGAACAGGCAAAGTTACAGTACATTTCACATGTAGGAACATTAAAATTATTCAGATTTAACAGGAAACATATATATATATAATATATATATATATATATATATATATATATATATCATGTGGATGAAATTATAATGTATAAAGTTACATTTCAGATTGATGGGAACAGTCTGGGAGAGGATGTCTAACACCTTGTGTGGTCTGATAACTCTCAACAACTCTTAACTCTCAACACATTAGCCATCCTCCTCGTCAGACAGCTGGCCTCCTTTCTGAGGGAAGGCTGCTACAGTATGGCATGGTTTATCTTCCTCTCATACAGCAGATCTCAGATGGTGAAGCAAGTGCCATAACTTCATTGCGAAGGCCTAATTCCAGGAAGCCAGAGTTTTGGGTGATGAACTGGTCACTGCATCTGCCTTTATATGCAGGAGAAATGAACATAATGAGTTCACATGGAGCAAAGACAACCAAATACTGTAGAGTATTGCTGGAATAATAGTGGCTGTATGACCTCTCTCTGGAATCGATAATACGTGCTATCTGAAGAGTATTTTTATAGCAATCGATGATGCAAGTGGTGTTGGGGAACTTCTCTTTGAAGCACTGAGGCATTTTTTCTGGATTGTCTCCCTCGGCCTCCATGGAATGTAGATCCTCATGTGCTCTTCCATTGTGCCAATCCAGTAGGAAAGGACTCTGCTTCCTACTCCCTGGGACACAGCAAAGCATTCAGCAAGATCACCCTGGAATAGATTCAGCTTCATCAAGGTTATCAGTATTCGATCAGTGATATGCATTTGTGTCGAATTGCTGCAGAAATGCTACATGGTCAAAGAAAACACTAAGAGGAAGGCCAGTATACAACACAGAGCTAGTGTCATTCTTCAAGATGGTGTGGGTCAATGGCTCTGCACAACCACATTGGGTTTGTTTGTGGCAGGTGGGCTTGTTGACTGGTTCTCTTGACACTTAGCTGTGATCAGTCAGTGCTGGAACCTCCCATTGAGTATCAGCATCTTGATGCTGCGGTGGCATTGGCACACTCAGATCAGACGCTGCATCACCACAGTTGTCAAACAAACATAAGAGAGACCACGAGTTGAACAACATATCATACACAGACAGCCTACTGGTCATGGTTAGGTAAAAAAAAAAAAAAAAAAAACTTGAACATTTAATCATTTACCTAGTTAGACATTTCATGAGCATCACCAGCAATGATGGGGATAATCAGACAGAAATCGTTGGACAGCTAACAATGTAGGGACTAACTAGCTAGGCTAGTTAGCTAGCAACACTGTATCAGATGGGCTGCCCACAAGCTAGCTAGCTAAGTGAGTATGCTAGGCAACAGTTTGTTAGTTACAGTATGTTAGGACTTAGGAGTGGCTACCTACTACTAACATAGTTAGTAAGCTAGCTAACTTCTGCTTGATTCAGGGGGTTATATGTGATGGTTAAGTAGCGAGTAGCAGCTATCTAACAGTAACAGTACCTGTATTTGTTGATGTCCCGATGAGACTTCTATTTCTGGTCTGTACTGGAGTAGGCTGGACAATAGAATAAGTCCAAATTCACCTAAGGCTGAAAAATGGCAAAATAACGTAGGCTAAACTGGAACACTAGCGCGAGCCCAAAGCAAATTAATCGCCTAAATGGCACCAATTTTTTTAATCCTTTTTAATTTTACCACTATAATCTGTTTTTAGGATGAAACTGAAAAATAACAAATTATTTAGGAAGTGCACATCCGCACATTGATGGTACCAAGTGTGCTTATGTCTGCATAATGAGGAAGTAGGAAAAAAATGGCAACTTCTGACTATTTCTGGTCTAGCAATGGATGACATCAGAGTATGCTGCCCAACCTTATGTAATTAGAAAGAGAAGATTATCCTGACTAAAATGGTGTTCGACTTGAAAAAAATCCAAATATACACATTGCAAGATATTTGGCGAAATATACCAGCATGCCTCTCCATAGGAAAACGATGGGGGGTGCTCAGCATTCCAAGGGAAAAAGGTATTTTGGGGCTAGCGTCTGATGACAACGGAGTACGCTGCCCAGCCTTACATAATTATAAAGAGGAGATTCTCATTATTAAAATGGTGTTCTATTTTAAAACATCTAAATATACACATTGCGAGATATTTGGCGAAATAGACAGACATTCCTACAGTTGAAGTCGGAAGTTTACATTTTACATACACTTAGGTTGGAGTCATTAAAACTTCAACCACTCCACAAATTTCTTGGGAACAATAGTTTTGGCAAGTCGGTTAGTACATCTACTTTGTGCATGACACGAGTAATTTTTCCAACAATTGTTTACAGACTAACAATTGTTTACAGATTATTTAATTTATAATTCACTGTATCACAATTCCAGTGGGTTAGAAGTTTACATACACTAAGTTGACTGTGCCTTTAAACAGCTTGGAAAAATTCCAGAAAATTATGTCATGTCTTTAGAAGATTCTGATAGGCTAATTGACATAATGTGAGTCAATTGGAGGTGTATCTGTGGATGCATTTCAAGGCCTACCTTCAAACACAGTGCCTTCTTGCTTGACATCATGGGAAAATCAAAAGAAATCAGCCAAGACCTCAGAAAAAAAATTTGTAGACCTCCACAAGTCTGGTTCATCCTTGGGAGCAATTTCCAAACGGCTGAAGGTACCACGTTCATCTGTATAAACAATAGTACACAAGTATAAACACCATGGGATCACACAGCCGTCATACCTCGCAGGAAGGAGATGCGTTCTGTCTCCTGGAGATGAACATACTTTGGTGCGAAAAGTGCAAATCAATCCCAGAACAACAGTAAAGGACCTTGTGAAGATGCTGGCGGAAACAGGTACAAAATTATCTATATCCATAGTAAAACAAGTCCTATATCAGCATAACCTGAAAGGTCCCTCAGCAAGGAAGAAGCCACTGCTCCAAAACCGCATAAAAAAGCCAGACTACGGTTTGCAACTGTGCATGGGGACAAAGGTTGTATTTTTTGGAGGAATGTCCTCTGGTCTGATGAAACAAAAATAGAACTGTTTGGCCATAATGACCATTGTTATGTTTGGAGGAAAAAGGGGGAGGCTTTCAAGCCAAAGAACACCCTCCCAACCGTGAAGCACGGGGGTGGCAGCATCATGTTGTGCGGGTGCATTGCTGCAAGAGGGACTGGTGCACTTCACAAAATAGATGGCATCATGAGGCAGGAAAATGATGTGGATATATTGAAGCAAAATCTCAAGACATCAGTCATGAAGTTAAAGCTTTGTGGGAAATGGCTTAAGGACAACAAAGGCAAGGTGTTGGAGTGGCCATGACAAAGCCCTGACCTCAATCCCATAGAAAATGTGTGGGCAGAACTGAAAAAGCGTGTGCGTGCAAGAAGGCCTACAAACCTGACTCAGTTACACCAGCTCTGTCAGGAGGACTGGGCCAAAATTCACCCAACTTATTGTGGGAAGCTTTTGGAAGGCTACCTGAAATGTTTGACCCAAGTCAAACAATTGAAAGGCAATGCTACCAAATATTAATTGAGTGTATGTACACTTCTGACCCACTGGGATTGTGATGAAGGAAATACAAGCTGAAATAAATCAATTTCTCTATTATTCTGACATTTCACATTCTTAAAATAAAGTGGTGATCCTAACTGACCTAAGACAGGGGATTTTTATTAGGATTCAATTTCAGGAATTGTGAAAAACTGAGTTTAAATGTATTTGGCTAAGGTGTATGTAAATTTCTGACTTCAACTGTATACAGTGTGTATAAACTCAGCAAAAAAAGAAATGTACTCATTGTCAACTGTGTTTATTTTCAGCAAACTTAACGTGTAACAGTCAGTATCTGGTGTGGCCACCAACTGCATTAAGTACTGCAGTGCATCTCCTCATGGACTGCACCAGATTTGCCAGTTCTTGCTGTAACATTTTACCCCACACTTCCACCAAGGCACCTGCAAGTTCCCGGACATTTCTGGGGGGAATGGCCCTAGCTCTCACCCTCCGATCCAACAGGTCCTAGATTTGCTCAATGGGATTGAGATCCGGGCTCTTCGCTGACCATGGCAGAACACTGGAAATCATGCACAGAATGAGCAGTATGGCTGGTGGCATTGTCATGTCAGGATGAGCCTGCAGGAAGTGTACCATGTGAGGGAGGAGGATGTCTTCCCTGTAATACACAGCGTTGTGACTGCCTGCAATGACAACAAGCTCAGTCTGATGATGCTGTGACACACCGCCCCAGACTGTGACGGACCCTCCACCTCCAAATTGATCCTGCTCCAGAGTACAGGCCTCAGTGTAACGCTCATTCCTTCGACGATAAACCTAAATCCGACCATCAACCCTGATGAGACAAAACCGCGACTCGTCAGTGAAGAGCACTGTTTGGCAGTCCTGTCTGGTCCAGCGACGGTGGGTTTGTGCCCATAGGCGACGCTGTTGCCGGTGATGTAAGGCAAGTCCTCACCAGACAACAGGCCTACAAACCCTCAGTCCAGCCTCTCTCAGCCAATTGCGGACAGTCTGAGCACTGATGGAGGGATTGTGCGTGGGAAACATAGGAAACAGTGTTTAAACCCTTTACAATGAAGATCTGTGAAGTTACTTGGATTTTTATGAATTATCTTTGAAAAACAGGGTCCCAAAAAAGGGACACTTCTTTTTTTGCTGAGTTTATATACAGTGCCTTGCGAAAGTATTCGGCCCCCTTGAACTTTGCGACCATTTGCCACATTTCAGGCTTCAAAAATAAAGATATAAAACTGTATTTTTTTGTGAAGAATCAACAACAAGTGGGACACAATCATGAAGTGGAACGACATTTATTGGATATTTCAAACTTTTTTAACAAATCAAAAACTGAAAAATTGGGCGTGCAAAATTATTCAGCCCCTTTACTTTCAGTGCAGCAAACTCTCTCCAGAAGTTCAGTGAGGATCTCTGAATGATCCAATGTTGACCTAAATGACTAATTATGATAAATACAATCCACCTGTGTGTAATCAAGTCTCCGTATAAATGCACCTGCACTTTGATAGTCTCAGAGGTCCGTTAAATAGTGCAGAGAGCATCATGAAGAACAAGGAACACACCAGGCAGGTCCGAGATACTGTTGTGAAGAAGTTTAAAGCCGGATTTGGATACAAAAAGATTTCCCAAGCTTTAAACATCCCAAGGAGCACTGTGCAAGCGATAATATTGAAATGGAAGGAGTATCAGACCACTGCAAATCTACCAAGACCTGGCCGTCCCTCTAAACTTTCAGCTCATACAAGGAGAAGAATGATCAGAGATGCAGCCAAGAGGCCCATGATCACTCTGGATGAACTGCAGAGATCTACAGCTGAGGTGGGAGACTCTGTCCATAGGACAACAATCAGTCGTATATTGCACAAATCTGGCCTTTATGGAAGAGTGGCAAGAAGAAAGCCATTTCTTAAAGATATCCATAAAAAGTGTTGTTTAAAGTTTGCCACAAGCCACCAGGAGAACACACCAAACATGTAGAAGAAGGTGCTCTGGTCAGATGAAACCAAAATTGAACTTTTTGGCAACAACGCAAAACGTTATGTTTGGCGTAAAAGCAACACAGCTCACACCATCCCCACTGTCAAACATGGTGGTGGCAGCATCATGGTTTGGGCCTGCTTTTCTTCAGCAGGGACAGGGAAGATGGTTAAAATTTATGGGAAGATGGATGGAGCCAAATACAGGACCATTCTGGAAGAAAACCTGATGGAGTCTGCAAAAGACCTGAGACTGGGACGGAGATTTGTCTTCCAACAAGACAATGATCCAAGACATAAAGCAAAATCTACAATGGAATAATGGTTCAAAAATAAACATATCCAGGTGTTAGAATGGCCAAGTCAATCGAGAATCTGTGGAAAGAACTGAAAACTGCTGTTCACAAATGCTCTCCATCCAACCTCACTGAGCTCGAGCTGTTTTGCAAGGAGGAATGGGAAAAATGTCAGTCTCTCGATGTGCAAAACTGATGGAGACATATCCCAAGCGACTTACAGCTGTAATCGCAGCAAAAGGTGGCGCTACAAAGTATTAACTTAAGGGGGCTGAATAATTTTGCACGCCCAATTTTTCAGTTTTTGATTTGTTAAAAAAGTTTGAAATATCCAATAAATGTCGTTCCACTTCATGATTGTGTCCCACTTGTTGTTGATTCTTCACAAAAAAATACAGTTTTATATCTTTATGTTTGAAGCCTGAAATGTGGCAAAAGGTCGCAAAGTTCAAGGGGGCCGAATACTTTCGCAAGGCACTGTATGTATAATATATATATATATATATATATATAGTATTTACAAATTCACCACATTTATGATTTTATATGGGAATCAAAAAGCTTTCATGAATGTTCACCATGTGCTGATGTGCTCAGCACTGTCAACAGACCCCATTATGACATCACAATGTAATGGAAGCCTTGTCATTATCATTGCTGGTTCCATCTGACAAGCAACATTTCATTTCCACTCATTTCATGATAGATCTATTACAGAGATAGGTTAAGTTCTTATTTTGAGAGTGTTAATATTTATCATCAATGGCTCATCGAGGAAGAAAATCAAGTGAGTTTGATAAACTCCAGAAGGAGAACTCTCAGATGAGGAGCGTCATTGAAAACTTGAGGAAGCAAAACATGGCTTTAAACCAACAGGATGACCAGGAAAAGTTTTCAACTTTTGTAAGGCTCATCAGTTTTTCAAACATTTTTCAAAAATATCACTGTGTTTATTTTGTGGTTTCATAGACATACAGTAGACCTACATCCATAAAATCTTTAGCTTAAAAGCTTATGACACACTATAGAAACTATTTTGCCTACTTCACTTCTGCTATTCATTTCATACTGTCCCATTGTGATCCAGGGCTATCAGGAGAGATACCCAATCCCAGAGGGCCATCGTGGCTTCATCAGTGATGCCAGACTTCTGCAGATGCAGAGAGCTGAGAGAGAGGCCATGGAAGCAAAGCAAAGAAAGATAAGTGCTATCCATGAGAATTATGTCCGGACTGCTCTCATCGGGGTTGGCAGCACCTTCGCGCACCACTTTGCCCCCTCTATTCAGTGTATTCCGCAGCCGAAAGCTCCACCGAGGCCTTTGCCACGAAGGCTTGAACACATAGCTCTGGCCCCACTGAGGAACGTGGTAGGGGTGGACGGAGCCCAAGTTCGACCCGGATCTCACTCTCTGGAGTCCATCCAGGTAAATACGTCATTCAGCAGCAGTAGCGTGTGGCCTGTTCCTGTCCCTCCCACTGCAGCTCCCTCCAAGAGAGGCAAGAAGAAGAAGGGCAGGCAGGGAGTCAAAGCCCTGAAAGTCCAGTCGGACCAGGGCTATGCTGACAACAACAGACCCATTGACCTGATGGAGGAGGTGAGGGACATCGAGGCTCATCTGAAGGAGGAGGGCTGTAAGGTAAGATGGACTTTGAATTTATTGTAAATGTGACAATTTGCAGTTCAGAATTACTTGGACTGATAAATTGCCAAAACAGATAGTGGTTCCATGTCTTAAAATCAAATCAAACTTTCTTTGTCACATGCGCCGAACACAACAAGTGTAGACCTTACCGTGAAACCAACAGTGCAGTTCAAGAAGAGTTAAGAAAATATTTACCAAATAAACTAAAGTAAAAAATAATAATTAAAGTAACACAATGACATAACAATAACGAGGCTATAAATAGGGGGTATCGGTACCGAGTCAGTGTGCGGGGATACAGGTTAGAAAGGATACTCTTTGACAGCATGATAGAATCTATCCTAGAATACAGGATCTCTCTGTGTATTAGTTTATGTATATACTAGTTCTATATGTATTTCTATGATGGGAGCATTCTTTTCTGGTCTACGCTAAAGGTGGTACATGAGATGAAGGCCATGGGCAGGAGAAGTTTGGGCTCGGCCATGTCCATGGGGGAAATTGCCACCAGCTCTCCGGGAAGCCTGAGCTCAGTGGATATGAACACCCCTGCGGAGCTCCGTGAGTACTTGGATGTCAGGACCCCGGTCAAGTCGTGTGACAGCCCACCCAGGCCTGCTCCCCCTCCTACCAAGCCCAGGAGCAAACTGCCTCGGCCTATAAGGTTCCTTAGCCTGCCAAAGGCTGCCACCGACTCAGGTCAGTCCCTTTAATGTACTCACACTAATATAAATTAGACAGGGAGATGGAGCTAGGTAGAGTGACAGAAAGACAGTAGGAAGGGAAGGGATACAAATGGCTTTAGCCCAGGGCTAAGACATTTTTCCACACTTGCTTTGCCTGTTTCACAGTGAGAACTTTTACTCAAGGCTAATTGGACCCTGCTTCTGTGCAGGGTGAGCACCAAAAAAAATTGTGCTAAATTCAAAATTATATGATATCATAATGAACTAAGATGTTCTAGTGTTTAAAGCTACAAACAGATATGGAAATTGGTAAATACATAAATGAATACATACAGTTCATAGAGATAAATGTCTGCTGTCAACCCATAGACAAGAAGGCAGCCAGTGAGCCAAAGGGCCAAATAAAGAACCAGGCCAGATTGCAGCCCCTGTCCAACCCAGAGCAGGCCCTGACTAAGACCTTCAAGCTGCTCCACTCTGCCTCTGATGACTGGTGAGCATTCACTGTAGACGAGACCAATGGAGCTAGGCTAAAGGAAGCAGTGTAGTGTCCTTGGAAATATAGATTTGAGCTACAGAGCGTAGAAACTTCTGAAATTAAGAGACCAGAGTCCTAAACGATTAACATCATTGTTTTCGGAAAATGTTGTGGAAATTGCTTACTTTCACTGAATTGCAGGGAGAAGAAGATCGAGGGCTTGACCTCTCTCCGTGTGATGGCTCAGAACCACATGGACATACTGATGCCTAAACTCCATGATATCTGCCTTGCCATTATAAATGAGGTAGCTGTATTCATTCACTGCCCTATTCATTCATCTGCACAAATCTGCTACATTTGGAGAACAAGTCAAATTATTGTGTCATGTTTCGGATGTTCGTGTGTTGTACTGCTCAACATTAATAGCTGGTCCTGTGTGTGTTATAATGATGATTCAGGTGAAGAACCTGCGCTCTGCAGTGTCCTGTGCTGCCATGGCCACACTGGGTGACATGTACGTTCACCTCCAGAGGGCCATGGACAGTGAGGTGGAGGGGACAGCACGCGTGCTTCTGCACAAAGCCAGCGAGGCCAACACCTTCATCCGGCAGGGCGCCAACTTTGCCCTGGGTCATATGGTGCAGAGCTGCACCCCTACCCGTGTCATGAATTCCCTGCTGGTCGGTGGGCTGAGGTAAAGAGGGAGAGGGGTCAATTAACACTCACTAAGGGTAGATCCGGACTTCCACAAATGTTCACTTTGTCTCACATTGAAAGTTTGACTCGAGTGGAAGTTAGGATTCACTCCAAATATCCATGATGTGACAATACAATAAAATAATTGATATGTAGTGAACTTTCTGGTGTAAAAGGGTCACTGCTCACTTAGGCATACCTGTAACGTTCTTCGTCGGGCGAAAGAGAGGAGGACCAAAATGCAGCGTGATGATTATCCGTTTTAATAGAATACTTGAACAACGAATAAAAAACAATAAACTGACAAAATGAACGAAGACAAAACAGCCGCGTAACGTGAACAGGAACACTGGCAACAGGAACAATCACCCACACCCCACAATACAAAACAGGTGACCTAAATATGGTTCCCAATCAGAGACAACGACTAACACCTGCCTCTGATTGAGAACCATATCAGGCCAAACACATCGAAACAAATAAACTAGACATACAACTTAGAATGCCCACTCATATCACACCCTGACCAACCAAAACATAGAAACAAACAACGCAAACTATGGTCAGAGTGTGACAATACCACACATTAGATTAGATTCAACTTTATTGTCATTGCACAAGTACAGTACAACGAAATGCAGTTAGCATCTAACCAGAAGTGCAAATAAAAGAGTGCAAAAAAATGTACAAGTAAAACAATTAAGTACAAAGTATGTTATTAAGTGGGATGTATAAATGTGCAATGAAGGCAAATGGCAAGTGCAAGGAGCCATGCAACTGAAATGCAGGGAAAGCAGCGATGAGGTTACCGAGGTTGACATGTACAACTAAATTATGTCCTTAATCAGATTTTGCAAAGCAATGTCAGAGTCCAGTAGTACTGCGAAGAGTGCAAAGAGAGTAGTGCAACAAGGTCCCTGAGAGGCAGTACTAAGATGTGGGCGGGTGGATATGGCTAGTGCCGTGCCACAGAGTTCAGCAGGTTTACAGTAGCTGGAAAGAAACTCTTCTTGAGCCTGCTAGTGTGGGAATGTAGAGACCTGTACTGCCTGCCTGATGGTAGGAGGGCAAATCGTTTGTGGCATGGATGTGAAGGGTCCCTGATGATGCCGCTTGTGCTGGAGGTCTACGATGGCAGGGAGCTGGGCACCAGTGATGTGCTGGGTGGTTTTCACCACCCGTTGCAGGGCCTTCCAGTCGGCCACGGAGCACCCGCTAAACCACACTGTGGCGCAGTTAGTCAGATTGCTCTCAACCGTGCAGTGGGAAAAGTTCAACAGGATCTTGGGAGACAGGCAGGCCTTCTTCAGCCTCCTCAAAAAGTACAGGCGCTGCTGTGCCTTTTTGACCAGGGTTGACATGTTGAGGGTCCAGGAGAGGTCATCAGAGATGTAGACACCCAGGAATTTGAAGCTGGGCACACACTCCACTTCAGTGCATCAATGAGAACTGTGGCGTGGCTGCAGCTTTTAGACTTCCTGTAATCCACAATGAGCTCCTTGGTTTTCTTTGTATTGAGGGCCAGGTTGTTGTCAGCGCACCATGCAGCCAGGTGCTTGACCTCCTCCCTGTAGGCTGACTCGTCATTGTCACCAATCAGACCTATCACTGTGGTGTCATCTGTGAACCAACGATGGTGTTGATACTGTGTACAGGAACTCACATCGTAGGTGAAGGAGTAGTACAGGAAGGGGCTCAGCACGCAACCCTGTGGCACACCAGTGTTCAGGTTCAGGGTTGAGGTGGTGAAGTTGCCTAACCTGACAGAATGGGGTCTGTTGGTCAGGAAGTCCAAAGTCCAGTTACAGAGTGAGGGGCTGATCCCTAGGTCATGGAGTTTGGTGACCAGCCTAGAGGGAATGGCCGTATTGAATGCTGAGCTAAAGTCTATGAACAGCATTCTCACATAGGTGTTGCTTTTGTCAGGGAAGAGTGTAAAGCTGTGGAGATGGCGTCCTCTGCAGACCTGTTCGGTCGGTAGGCAAACTGGTGGGGATCCAGTGTTGGAGGGAGGCAGGACTTAAGGTAGACCAAAACCAGTCTTTCGAAGCACTTCATGATCGTGGGGGTGAGTGCAACAGGTCGTAGGTCATTCAGGCTTGATGCGGTCAACTGCTGCGGCAGTGACAGATTGAAAATTAGTATTAGGGCCGGGACAATACCAGTATCGCAATATATTTTCAATGCCAAAAATGAAAACGCAAAGCAGATCTCACTCTTTGGTCCTTTAAAAACCTGCTGTATGTAAAATATTGTGTGATATAGCGTGGAAATTAAATGAATATCACTCAGGATGACTGTCGTTCTGCCCCTGAACAAGGCTGTTCCTAGGCCGTCATTGTAAATAAGCATTAAAATTAACATGTATAATGAACATGTGGCCTATGTGAAGGCGAATATGCAAGCAATCTATATTTTTGAATTATGGAAATCGACTCGTATTAATGATTTGATCAAAAAAGGCAAGAATGTTCTCACATTTGATTCGAATAGGGATTAAATTCTTTAGTACTGGCAATATACACTGAGTATACCAAACAGGGGGCGGGGGGGTCTGGTGAACAAGTCAGGGTTCTATGGCCGCAGGCAGAACAGCAGAAACAGGGTCAGCAGCACGACCAGGTGGACTAGGGACGGGGACAGCCAGGAGTCGTCAGGCCAGATAGTCCTGAGGCATGGTCCTAGGGCTCAGGTCCTCCAAGAGGGGAGAGAGAGATGGGAGAATTAGAGGGAGCATATATAAGATCACACAGGACACCAGATAAGACAGGAGAATTACACCGGATATAACAGAATGACTCTAGCTCCTCGTTCAAAGGCACTTAAATATTGTCCATTTTGCCTCAATACTTAAAAATCCTTCTTTAACCTGTCACCACCCCTTCATTTATACTGATTGAAGTGGATTTAACAAGTGACATCGATAATGCACAACAGCATGTGAAATGTATTGTCAATCAGTGTTGCTTCCTAAGTGAACAGTTTGATTTCACAGAAGTGTGATTGACTTGGAGTTACATTGTGTTGTTTAAGTGTTCCCTTTATTTTTTTGAGCAGTGTATAAAGTCTTAACAAACATTTTCATTCATCGATGAGACTTCATCAATACAATCCATTATCATTTGTCTCCTAACTCATGTATCTCTATGACATGTAACTGATGTGCTCTGTTTTTCCTTCCTCAGCCACCGTAATGCTGCGGTGAGGAGCTGCACTGCTCAGCACCTGGAGAGACTGGCTGAGGTCATGGGGACGGCTCGTCTCCTGTCGGGGAAGAAAGACCTCACCGACCGTTTCTTGATTGCTGTCAGTAAACTGGCTGTGGACCCTGCACAGGAAGTCAGGTGGGAAGTACCTCCTGTAAAGTAGCTTGCTTCAACATAACAGTTAAGTCCGGGGTTCAATCCATGGCTCGCTATAGCACTAGATCGCTAACAATGCAGCTGTTACAGGTAATTTACTCTTGAGTCAACATCTGCAGCGTTTACCACAAATACAAATTGAAATTGCCTTTAAAAGCCACATTGTCGGATGTCTACAGCATCTATACTAAAGGGTGTCATGGATTGAATTGCGGATATTAGGTATTCCAAAACAACCACAGGTTCTCTTGGAGGGGAATAGTAAATGATAACAAAAAGGAAAAATTATAAACCCAAATAAGTGCTACGTGGCATAGGAAAATCCAAGTCCAGGCACTCATGTTGGTTTGAAAGTTAAAAAGCCAAAAGCTTAGCCGAAGCCAAATGCCGTCAGGGATGTTCCTATACCATCGGCAACTAGCGACCTCCTGTGGTGGGCGGGGTGCAATGCACGCTGACATGGTCGCCAGGTGTATGGTGTTTCCTCCGACACATTGGTGCAGCTGGCTTCCAGGTTAAGCGGGCATTGGGTCAAGAAGCAGTGCGTCTTGGCTGGGTTGTGTTTCGGAGGACGCACGGCTCTCGACCTTCGCCTCTCCAGAGTCCTTACAGGAGTTGCAGCGATGGGACAAGATTGTAACTACCAATTGGATACTACGAAATTGGGGTAAAAATTTAAAATGTAAATGAGTCCAAATAGTCAGTACCTGATTCAGTTTCCTTCCTTCTGTTTGGTGCCTAATGAAGACAACCCAACTTGATCACAATGGTCGGCCTGGGCCAAGCGCTGAGCAGATTCGCTAAGATTTTCATAATAACGAACGGTTAATACCCAGTTGTTAGATAGTTGAAATGATTTGTAGATCAGGTAATGCGGTGCATTACTCAAACCGGCCATCTTGCAAATTCTTCCTCGTATAATTTCTCTCAGGTTGCCATCAATTGAGTACTGTTTTTAATCACAGACATCAGAAATTATTTGATATGTTGCATGTTTAAGATGAAATTAATATCTTTGTCCACAGGCATCATGGTCGCAATATCTTGAGAAACGTGGCCACCAATGGCGACTTTGCTCAAATGTGGGACAAATTCGCTCCGAGGAAAGAGCGAGAATCCTTGAGGGAGGTCATCTCAAAGGTTAACCTCAAAGAAAGGTACATTCTCTCTGGATGATTAGAAGAAGTGTGACAAATGAGTTGATATGATTACAGAAATCCAATCCCACTGGGCACAGACCTCAGTTCAATGTCTAGTTTTGAACTCAACCAAAATGTGAAATCAACCAAAAAATGTTGGTTAAAAGTTGGGTGAACAAAATCTAATTGTGTTTTCCATGTTGATTCACAGTCATCACATAGATTTTTTTGTTGTTGAAATTAGGTGGAAACAATGTTTATTCGACCAGTTTTGTCCCAATGGGATGAATTGAATATACTGTAAGATGATATCTTTCTTTCTATTCTATTTTTCAACAGGAATATCTGAATAATCCCCAATTTGACTATATATTTGTATCTAAATATTTGCACATTTCCAAACTCAACTATTACCCCCCCCCCCCCAGTCCCCCCCAGTCCCCAAACTCCAATATTTTCACTCATTCTAAGAAATTTGACACTATCATCCAAACCCCCATGTAAATGCATCTTTAAACTGCATTGACTCCTTGTCCAAGTCCTAAATCCACTATAAGACAATATGAACCACATTCAAAGCACTAAATTACCTTTCCTCGAAGCTCCTATCTGATTTACCAGCTCAATAGTGGTCTACTGAAACCATACTCACCATCTCAGGGGGTGCTCAGATCATCAACCACTGACCTCCACACCATCCTCAAAACCAGCAGTCCTCTTTTGGAGGCAGATTGGTCAGTGCTCCTGTATGGCACCAACATTGTGGATTTTCATCCAATACTTCTGGACTATGAGAATATTCTTTGGACAATAAAATTAGGTGAAATGGAAGCTGGCTACAGTCTCAGTTTTATCCTCCAAGACAGTGTGAGGATGTGTAACAACAATACCTGAGGTTTAACTTGATGATCAGGGCCAGATTACCGAATGGGCACGCAGGACACCTGCCCTGTGGGCCCCGACCTCCAGGGAATATCATCATAACATCCAAACCTAAAAGTATTGTGGATGTATATTACAGTACGTGGACGTTTTACAATTCGTGAGCTCGTTTCATAATTTGTAGCCATGTTTTACATACATTTGTGCATATTTTGTAGAAATTCGTGAGCATTTAAAAAAATGTTGTGGGGATGTTTTATATCAATTTGCTTACTGGTGCTCTTCCATGCCGTCTCTAGGAGGGGTGCGTCACTTGAGTGGGTTGAGTCACTGACGTGATCTTCCTGTCTGGGTTGGCGCCACCCCTTGGGTTGTGCCGTGGCGGAGATCTTTGTGGGCTATACTCGGCCTTGTCTCAGGATGGTAAGTTGGTGGTTGAAGATATCCCTCTAGTGGTGTGGGGGCTGTGCTTTGGAAAAGTGGGTAGGGTTATATCCTGCCTGTTTGGCCCTGTCCGGGGGTATCATCAGACGGGGCCACAGTGTCTCCTGACCCCTCCTGTCTCAGCCTCCAGTATATATGCTGCAGTAGTTTATGTGTCGGGGGGCTAGGGTTAGTCTGTTATATCTGGAGTATTTCTCCTGTCTTATCCGGTGTCCTGTGTAAAATTATGTATGCTCTCTCTAATTCTCTCTTTCTCTCATTCTTTCTTTCTTTCCCTCTCTCGGAGGACCTGAGCCCTAGGACTATGCCTCAGGACTACCTGGCATGATGACTCCTTGCTGTCCCCAGTCCACCTGGCTGTGCTGCTGCTCCAGTTTCAACTGTTCTGCCTGCGGCTATGGAACCCTGACCTGTTCACCGGACGTGCTCCCTGTCCCAGACCTGCTGTTTTCAACTCCCTAGAGACAGCAGGAGCGGTAGAGACACTCTGAATGATCGGCTATGAAAAGCAAACTGACATTTACTCCTGAGGTGCTGACCTGTTGCATCCTCGATAACCACTGTGATTATTATTATTTGACCCTGCTGGTCATCTATGAACATTTGAAGATCTTGGCCATGTTCTGATATAATCTCCACCCGGCACAGCCAGAAGAGGACTGGCCACCTCTCATAGCCTTGTCCCTCTCTAGGTTTCTTCCTAGGTTCTGGCCTTTCTTGGGAGTTTTTCCTAGCCACCGTGCTTCTACACCTGCATTGCTTGCTGTTTGGGGATTTAGGCAGGGTTTCTGTACAGCACTTTGAGATATCAGCTGATGTAAGAAGGGCTTTATAAATAAATTTGATTTGAAATCTGATTTGATATATGCTCCTTAAAACCAATGAGGAGATGGAAGATGCAGGACGTGCAGCATGTCCAGTGTCACAAATAGAACCAAGTTCTATATTAGCACCTGGCTAAGCAGATGCTCAGTGTGGGTGCAATGATTGAAAAACATATGTGTACATTTATTTTGCAACGCACGCGACCCGTCTTGTCTGGTCAGCATGTTACAGAGATAGACAGGACTCCAGTCATGTCATACTGCAAAACACCACTAGATGCCGGGCATACCATTTGCATAGATGGGACTAACCGAGAATTCATGTGAAATCCATTCATGAGAAAATTTAAAGAAAGGGAAAGGGGGATAGCTGAGTTAGAGCACAAGTGGAAAAGCGTAGTCACTGGTGGGGACAAAAATAATGTTTGCTTCTTTCCGCCACACATTACAACAGTGGTTGTATTTTCTGTTCTGTTTGATCATCACTGGATTTGGGCTTTGTTGCCCTTGTTTACAGTGGCCTAAATAATGCTCAAGTAAAAGATGGTGCCTCACAAACACGACCACCCAGAGTTTATACCATTGGTTTCTACATCCAGCTTCTCATGGTGCATTTACATACAGGATTTACCCATGGATCTGGTAGACTTGCTCTCACTTGGGGCCAAGGCAATGCTCTGTGTTCTTTTCAGCTGTCTTTTACATAACAATGGCTAACTGAACTTTAACACCTTCTCACAAAGCAACAGACTTGAATGATTCAGAGATTGTTAATGCCCTCGCCATAAGTCTTTAGAGCTGACATTAACATAAAACACTGGCGAAACCCTGGAGTATGGGTAAGTCTATATGGAAAAACAACACTATAGGGAGCCACAACCCAACATATGATCATGGATCCACAAATCTATCAGCCAGAGTCAAAATTCCTGCAAGGTCTAACAGTCTCACGTCAGAATTAGACGTTCATCCATGTTTCTCAAACTTCAAATTTCAAAGTTGTTCCAAATGTAAAATCTCAAAGTGATTAAGGTTAAATGTAGGGATTAACTCTGGATTTTAAGGTTAGGGTTAAGTTTAGGCATTAACTCCAAATGGTTAAGGTAAGGGGTAAGGTTTGGGATAGGCTTAAAACAAAACTATCAAAAATGACTTTCTATCGCTGGATTCAACCATGAAACCTTTGGAATCAGAGGCAGATGCTTTTCCACATCAACAATGTCCTAGAAAAAACAAAACTTACTTTAAGGTGACAACGCTCACTGTTGCCCCTAGTGACCGGTTTCCACGTCATATCCTGAAATCCTCAGCCATGGATGGATGTTGAATACAGACTTGTATCACGGGTGATCAGCCTGCAAAACTCTGATTCCATTCCAGTATGGCTCAACCTCAGCAAATGTAGTAGTAATTGGACATTTGAAAACGTAGAAAATCCAATTCAATGATATTGTTGTTTCCTGAACAGAGTGAACTCATGAACTGCATTTTACTTCATTTTCAGAGTTAATTGAGTTGAAATGGAATGAAGGTCAACCCTGCTAACCATGGTCCTTCCCTTTCCCATCAAAACCCCAAGCCCCCATCCTTGTCTACAGTGCCATTCAGAAAGTATTCATACACCTTGACTTATTCCACATTTTGTTGTGTTACAGCCTGAATTCAAAATGGATTAAATATGTTTTTCTCTCACCCACCTACACACAGTACACCATAATGAAAAAGTGAAAACATATATTAAGAAATGTTTGCAAATGTATTGAACATTTAATATAGAAATATCTCATTTACATAAGTATTCACACCCTTGAGCCAATACTTTGTACAAGCACCTTTGGCAGCGATTACAGCTGTGAGTCTTTCTGGGTAAGTCTCTAAGAGCTTTCCACACCTGGATTGTGCAACATTTGCCCATTATTATTTTCAATATTCTTCAAGCTCTATACCAGGCAGTGTCAGAGGAAGGCCCTAAAAGTTGTCGAAGGCTCCAGCCACCCAAGTCATAGACTGTTCTCTCTGCTACTGCACAGCAAGCGGTCCCGGAGAGCCAAAAGGCTCCTTAACAGCTTCCACCCCTAAGCCATAGCACTGCTGAACAGTTATTCAAATGGTTACCCAGACTATTTGCATTGATCGCCTTATTTTATTAATATTTGTTATTATTTTCTGCACTGACTCTCTTGCACAGGCTCGATATACACTCACTGGACTCTAACCATACACTTACACATACTACACTCCAAAACACACACACACACAAAATGTCCTAAGGACAATAAAGTCAAGATGTTGGAGTGGCCATCACAAAGCCCTGACCTCAATCCTATAGAACATTTGTGGGCAGAACTGAAAAAGCGTGTGCGAGGCCTACAAACCTGACTCAGTTACGCCAGCTCTGTCAGGAGGACTGGGCCAAAATTCACCCAAATTATTGTGGGAAGCTTGTGAAAGGCTACCTGAAACGTTTGACCCAAGTTAAACAATTTAAAGGCAATGCTACCAAATACTAATTGAGTGTATGTAAACTTCTGACCCACTGGGAATGTGATGAAAGAAATATAAGCTGAAATAAATCAATCTCTCTACTATTATTCTGACATTTCACATTCTTAAAATAAAGTGGTGATCCTAACTGACCTAAGACAGGGGATTTTTACTAGGATTACATTTCAGGAATTGTGAAAAACTGAGTTTAAATGTATTTGGCTAAGGTGTATGTAAACTTCCGACTTCAACTGTATATTTCCCCTATAGGAAACAATGGGACAACCTCAGAGTTCCATGAGCAATTTTTTGTTGTTGTTTACGTTACAACGTGGGCAGGTCTCATTGCCAACAATAGCGAAGCAGGCATTGTGACGTAGAACAATGGGCTGGGAATGGAACTTTCGGAAAGTGAGTTGGTGCCACGGTGCTCAATAGAACTAATAGGAGCTGGCAGGGTGAAAAATACCCTAAAATAAGGCCTGTTTTTTAAATATATAAAAAAAAACTTTGACAAGCAGCTGGGATATGGTAATATTATGAAACTGGGCTCCACGGCGAATGCAATGAACTCGTTTTTTTATCAGAAAAAAAGCATTGTGAAAAATGTCATGAGTCCAGCCTTACTGGAGCATCAGTCTGCCTCTTGTCCACGAAGTGATAGGAACACACATAGGGTGGTTTCTTCAAGTTCAATGCTTTGACCCAAAGCTGAAGCGACTCCTCATCCACAGGAGGTGGGTGCAAATCAAAAGGTGCACAACTGCACTCCAATCTCAAAAAAGTTTGGTGGAAAAAACCGTCCTGCTCCATGAACAGCTTCTGTTTCTGCCAGTTATTGTGGCATCCCCTTACCGAACATTAAATGCCCGTTTTACATGAATCCATGTTTGGGAAGTTATATGAGTTAGTTAGCTAGCTAGCTGCAAACTACTGGCCGGAAGTGCTTAACCGGAAGTCCCCCACAAAACAAATATAAACAAACCCCGCCCATATTTCCGTTGAAAACAGGCAGAACCAAACCAATCAGTTATAAGTATTGTAATGACCAGACTAGATCATAAAGGAACAATTGTCCAGACAGAGGATTGAGTTAATGAATTGACGGTTTATTAACCCAACTTTACACAGGCTGCTGTTTGGCCGTAGCACACGCCAAATAAATGAAAGATACCCTACAAACCAACCGTGACCTTCTCTTGTGAAGTCCAGACGTAAGAGGAAGAACAATGGCTAAACCTGGTCTTTTAACTTCCAATGCTCCATTCCCCTGCCCAACCCCCCTCCACGCCACTACACCAACCACCAGGATGCCCGGCATCAGAACATTCCAGGCATTCCCGTGATTGGCAGATAGCAGGTTGATTGGCATGTCGGACCCCGCGAACACTGGGTACTAGTAAGTACAACACAACCAACTAAAACAAAGTCTCTGAAGCGACCCGGAGGTCTCCTTTGTCTGCGTGGCCGTGATGGTCGCAGAATGTACAGATGTGAAACAGGGGGCTCCATCCATGGCAGGGGGCTACCCCTCTGGGACCCAGGAGATGAAGGCAGGGATATGGGGTACAAGGAAGCAGGAACGGGGAATACAGTCCATGGCTCCGGGGAACCACGCGGTGACACAGGGAGGGAGACAGGGGGAGTGGGCTATCTGGAGCCTTGTCTGCGGCACCTGGGGGTGGGTGTCTGGAGAATGTCATTGCCAGATAGGGGAATTGTGGGGGTCCCTGGGGTTTGGGGAGAAGAGGCCCCTCTGTATGGGGCTAACCTGTCCCGGTGCAATGCCACCTTTCTGCCCCTGGGAGGAAGCTGCACCCGGGAAAAACAACCTCCCCTAGCCTCTCCAGGACACTGCAGGGTCCCACCCAGTGACTGTCCAACCTGGGGCATCTGCCTTTTTTCCTTAGGGGGCTGTAGACCCAGACCAGCTCCCCAGCCACAGTGCCTTCCCAGGGTGTGCACGTCATAGTTCCTCTTCTGCCTCCCACCTGCATTCACCAGCTGCGCTCTGGCGAAGGTGTGGGCTGTCTCCAGGCGGTCCTGGAGACTCCGGGCATACTCCGGCCTAGGGGGAACATGAGGGCTATCCAGGGGCCGACCAAACGCCATCTCCGCAGGGGTGCGGATCTCTCTCTCAAGCATGAGGAGGGCAGGCGTGCAGGAGGTGGATCTCATGGATCTCATGCTGCACCAGATGAGTCTGACCCACATCCTCTTCCTCACTCAGCGCAAAGCTGTCTCTGAATTCAAACAGCAACTGCCACAACACAGTTCCTCCCCCATATCTCCCTCACTGCAGACAGTGTCCTCTCCTCTCCCATCTGGGGTAGCTGGGCTGGGGGGGGGTGCGCCCCGGGCTCACAGAGGGCTGTGTCGTGGAGGTAGCTGGGGGAATGTAACACACAGTCGTAGGTGACTGGGGGGGTGGGGAGAAGTCACACACAGATGTGGGGGAGGGGGGCAGCCATGAGTCGCTGCTGCTTTAACTGTTGGAGTAAAGGGCTTGGGTTGTGTGAATGTGACATTGGGGGGGGGGGGGGGGGGGGGCATGGTGACTGCAGGCCCTCCCTGGAAGCTCAGTGTGCTCCCATTTAGGTCTGGCAGCCTGTGCTCCTAAGAAAGTCCTGTCCCGGTGCACCTTTCTACCCCAGGATACAAGGGACCTGCAAAGCCGCCACCCACACAGGATGACGCACAGTCCTGCTCCCCTACTGTCAGAGTCATTATTCCCTTCCCTTTCATGGGTGCCAGCTCACCTGTGACTGTGCAGAGCTGTACAGTTGCGGGTTCACACTGAGTCCAACCTGGCACAATATACAATATACACCAGGGTATATATACACCCAGTGTCCACCAGGGCAGAGCAGGGCACCCCCTCCACAGTGACAGGAACATGACAAAAGTCCCCAACACAGATCCGGCCCACCACAACAACAGGCTCCATCAGCTTGCCCTCGTCTGCTTCTGGGGGAAGGGGAGCCTTGATTCACCGTCTATGCCGGTGGGCTCCTCCTGAAGATGGTGGTGGTTGGGAAAGAGAGCCAGGGGTCTGCACTACCCGGTCTATGCGGACCCCGAGCCGTTTCCCTGACCTCTGGGGGACATGGGGCAAACCAAGGGCAGATGGCCTGGCTGGCCACACCCCCAGCAGACCCTGGGACCAGGGCATGTGTTTCGTGCCGCCTGTAGTGACACAGCACGAATGAGTTATGTCATTTCAGCCACCCATGCAGGCTTTTCCAGTAGAAGTGACCACAAAATGACCACAAAGAGGTTGTATTATATTGTGTAGAAATGCAGGAAATTAGCTTTAGATGCCCCCAAAAATGCGTAGGGAGGACCCCCAGACCTCCCACCACTTCTTAAATCAAAGGCCTGCCCCTGGCTCTGAGTACATGTCCTGGTAATCCATCTGGCCCTGCAGCCTTGTGGAGTTGTTAAGATACACTTTATAGCTGCCTGGTGCTTTTCATCAGAACCTGAAAGTGCCTAATACTGGACGCGCCTGATATCTCGTGAAAGCTTCAGATGTACAGTAGGTGTTGAGCAAGAAGAGAGAGGTCCAAATAAGGGAGAGGTCCATAGAGTAAGGTTGGTGAAGTAAGGTCTGTGCCTGAGAGAGCGACGGTGACAGTAAATGAGAGAGAGACGCGTTCCGTAAATGTGATCTGTAATGTATGTTGCGTGAGACAAGCAACTTGATCACATTTGTAGAGACACATGTTAGTGTTTAAATAGAGCTATGAGCTATGTGTATTAATATTTATATAACAAATCCCCCTCTTCACATCTATTAGACGTGAAAACTATAGTGCAATGGTGGTGGTTGCATCCGTGGGTATACATAAGGTGGTGCTTCTAACCTTGTCTGGTGTGCATGGTGGGTCTGTAGGTGTAGTGCTACGTTTGGGACGGGAGTGATTGGAGGAAGTGATATCAGGAACGGAGTTAGGGACATGTGTAGGGGTTGGTGTACGTGTTGTGGCAGGGTGAAATAGTTGTTCAATTAACCATGTGAAAGTGCCCAGGGACACCCCAGATATCCGTAAGAATATCACAAATAAAGGGCCAGATATCCCTAGCCTCACCCAGGGAGGGAGAAATGACCCTCTAACTGGGCAAGGTTCCTTTATCAGGGGAGGCGGAGTTTGATGCCGCATCACCTGAGGAAGGAGTGTCTTCATTTGGAATCGAATTTAGGCCGCTCAAATCAGCTCTGACTTCAGTCAGTGTTCTGGAAGGAGTTGGGGCTAGGGTGCAATGTGTCAGGTGGTGCCAAGGTGCGCCTGATTTACCTTTGACCTGGACTGAGTGTGAAGTAACCTCCTTCACTTCGTACGGTCCAGTCCACCTGGGTTCCAGCCACTTTCTCTTGTGGACTTTAACCCTCACCCAGTCACCAACCTTTACCTTCAGTAGTGGCGTGTCCCCCGGCAGCTCCCCCTCCTGGACCTTGTGAACCTGGGTAGAGAGTGCTGCAGAGAGAACCGTCAGTTTTTTCACATAATTAGACATTACAATTTGTTGTACATCAAGGGCGGGCATATGACCTCCCTCCCTTGGTGGACCAGGCATGACTCTACCAGTCATTATCCCATGAGGAGAGAGATGGGTGCCTGCTCCTGGTGAGGCTCTCATTGCCATCAACACCAGAGGCAGGACTTCAACCCATGTCAACTTCGAACCTGCACACACTTTAGCTATCTTAGCTTTCAGCTTTTGGTTTGACGTTCCACCAGATTTTGGGATTGGGGCCTGTACACAGATCCAAATCTGTGTGTTATGCCAAATCTTTCTTCCACCTGTCTCAGGTGTTTGTTACTGAAATGTGAGCCATTTGTCAAATTTGATTTGTGTTGGGATGCCATACCTGGGTATTAGTTTGGTTTGTAGCCACTTAAAGACTGACCCAGCATCCCACTTCGCTGTTGGTATTGCTTCTACCCATTTGGAGAACCTATTTACCATAACTAGGAGATAGCGTTTGTTTTTAGATACATTATCGGGGCCCATGTCGGTGTAGTCTATACTAATATCCTGAAAACATGCATTAGGTACTAAGTATGAGCCCATTGGTGTTCGATATGGTTTCTTTGGGTTGTGTCTGTCACAAACATTGCATTCGTCACAAAATAAATCATCGTCATAAAAAATAAAAAAAATAAAAAATCTGTCATATTTTCATGTGAGGGTGCCACTAAATGTGCGAGACCTTTTGAAGGGTCTTTAGTTTTCCTTCGTGTGTGGGGCCATGTGCTTCTCGTAAAAGTTCTGGGTTCATCAGTGTGGACTGCTCCATGGGCATAGGCTGAGTCTGTATAGTCTTTCCTTTTGCTCTGATGAGGGCCTGCGTCAATCCGATGATTTCAGCTAATTGGGCAGGTGCTGGTTGAGGGATGATGGCTGATTCAAGGGTGACATGTGAACCGTCTGGGAATTGCTGTTTCCTTCTTCTCCTTTGTAGCAGCAGCCATCAGTGTACAGCCATTGGTCGGGATTGGTCAGTGGTTCATTCTTCAGGTCTGGTCTCAGTTTGACCTTGTAGCTCTTGGTGGCCAGGAAGTCTGGCAGTGTTTTTGTTATTTGTAGGCAGAGGTCAGATGTAGGAGCGCCTAGTAGTAGATCGTCAACGTATATGGAATCAGATGACAGCATTTGGGGGAACTTGATAGCAGAATAGGTGCATCCTGTGTCTACCAGGAACTGATGGGGGACACCCTCAACTTCACACATCATTGTTGGTTCAGTGTACTGTTGAAAGTGTTGTCTCTCTTCTCCTTTGTGGGTGGTGGGCATTTTTTATGGCCAGGGCACGGTGTTCCCTGCCATGCCTTGGAACTGTGGTTGGTTGTAATCTGCTGTTGCTGCTGCATGTGATTAGGAGAGGGTCCTCCTCTTCCTCTTCCTCTTCCTGGTGCCACTCCACGTCCTCTTTCTCTCCATTGCTGTTGCTGCGGGGAGAGTGGTTTCCTGCCATCTCTGGCCAAGTGACCGGGAATTCCGCAGTTATAACACTGGTAGTTTCCCCCTCTGTATGGTCCAGTGTAGGGGCCTCGTTGAGCCCGTTGCTGTTGCAGGATATACCGCTGTGGGGGAGGGTAATGGGGTGGTGGGGCTGCCTGCTGTTGGATCATCTGAGAGACAGTCTGTGCTACGATCTGAGTGTTATCTGGCTGCTCCCCTTGGTCTTGAGTTTCTACTGTAATCATTTGTTTGGGCGTGGTGGCTGCAGACATTTTATCTAAGTCGTCTGATAATGTGTATAATGCGTTTATCTAAGTTTTAGTCAGTCCTTTGTGTGGTGTTTATTTCTATCTTTGTATACCCAGCCCGTACTGTGGTGTTAGCTCAGACTCCTCGCATGCGCCCCCACCCTCGCACAGATCAGTAATGTTACGTGTGTGCCTCTGCGGCATGTAATTTGTTCAGCGATTTATTTAGGTATATTCTAGAAATGATTCGGCGATTTCCTTTTGGAACAATATATCAGTGAATATATGCGGTTCTATAACAATTATCAGAGTAATTCTAGCTCTGTGGGAAATATAGATAGAAATGTTCTGCAAATTATTTAAATACTTTCTGTAAATAATTCAGTAACTTCCTTTATGAACTTATATCAGTAAATTTGAGCGATTCTATAGCAATTGTCAGAATAATTCTATCTCTTTAGGAAATATGGATAGAATAAAAAATAAAAAAATCAGTGTGTAGCTTTTAGCATCTGTCAAACAAAGTCTGTACTAAGCTCGGCGGCTTATATAAATACTTTCTAGAAACAATTCAGTAAGTTCCTTTATGAACTTATATCAGTAAATTCCAGCGATTCTATAGCAATTGTCAGAATAATTTTAAACTTTAGACAATATCAACAGGAATGAAAAAAGCGAAAATCAGTGTTTTAGCCCGGCTGCTGTCAATCAAAGTTGCACGGCCATTTGACTACTAAGGTAGCTTTGTCTATCAGCACGTGTGCCTAATAGCCCAGTTACGTATCCCAAACTAGCGGTTTACTCCGCGACAAACGTTTCTTTCAATTTAATTTCCCCGGTCTCAAAATCATGGAACGTCAACTCTGGTTCATATGTTTTCTCAATACTACATTCATTCATACGAATTTCACATTGAAATTCCAACATCCATAATTGTGTCCTTTACATGTTAAAACACAGCCTCTGCTTTTCCTCACCTCTATACACAACCCAATATATATATAATTAGGACAGTTTTCTATACAGATTTCAGAACAAACAGCGTCCCGAAGGAATTTAACACATTGGTCAATCACAATTCACACATTCCTATTAAAATAACTGAGTATAGGCCAATTAATAAAAATAAAAATATACATATATATTTGTTTTTCTTTATACAAAACAAGATATCTTTAATCAATGCCTTAGGTTCTTATGTAAAAAAAAATTTGGCAACGATTCATACTCACGCCCAGTACTTTCTGATCAAAATTTGGTTTAGGCTATAATACAATATGCAGATTTAGATTTAACAGGCTCTGCTCACCTTATATAGAGCGCTCCGATCAGATTTCCTGAGGCAAGATGAATGGCTGGGGAAATCACTCTTCCGTCTGATTTTTGAGTCGTGATCAGTCTCGTCTTCTCACACTAACTTATCATAGATCGAATTCAAGAATAACCATCCTCACGCTACCAAGTTCTGTTAGTGTTTAAATACTGGAGAGTTGAGACCAAATCACGGACGCTGGACAGAGTGGATTTCAGTTGTAACAAAAGACAGTTTTAATGAGTCAAAGATATCTTGTCCCGCAGTTTTACGTGCACGGATCTAGTTCATATAACTCGGCAAGGAGTCAGGTGAAAAAGAGGCCTTATACAACGGTTACATTCATTTTTATACATAGAATAAAGTAGTTGGAGTCTTGTCGTTTTGGTCTTCTGACTGGTCACAAAGGGTTGGAGGCGGGCCTTGCTCTAGCCAGAGCGGGCCCCATTGGTGCACAGCAAAAGTCATTTGCTCTTGGCACCCAACCAGTAGAGGGGGGTGAGATGTGTGTTTATACAAGGAGATATTTGTGTGTCTGGAAATCTGATACAGGAGAGCAGAGGGGGTCGTGAAAGAAGAGAACAGAGGGGGTCAGTCTTATGGCTGGGTGTATGTGTTCTTGCGATGGAATGTCTTTGTTTATATGAGCTATGTGTATGAATATTTATATAACACAAAGTCAGTAGGTATCTGAATTGGAGTTTACATTTCCATGGGTTGCAACTCCCATCACGCGGTCGAGACGTTGGCATTGTTATCAACGTTCTACAGCCACATTGATGTCCAAAAGTAAAAAGTAAAGAGCTATCTATGACTGTTTCGCCTAAATTACACTATAGTGGCTTCGAAATACGATGACATTGCTAAATTAGGCAAATATTTAGTAGCAAATGACTGCCATTATCATCATGTCATCGAATGTACTTTTGACAGGGTGCAATGTTGTCATTAGCTAGCAACGTTTGTAAGAAAAAGTTTGGTGGTCTCCACTTAATCTCTTAGCTAGCTAACATTACACTGCAACTAAAGTCAATCTGGAGACATCAAAATGAAGACACAAGGTTTTGCTACTAGTAAGTTGCTGCCTTTAGAAATTGCATTGTGTTTTTAAGCCACAGTAATGCACTTTAGACCAAATCTTCATCAGTGCCTATTGTGGATGTATTGAGTAAATGTTCAGCTGGCCTACCTGGCAGTCCTAAAACGAATATTCAAAACAATATTGTGATGAAACGGGCAACCCATGTATGGCTCAGTATTCTCAGAACCAAATTTTGCGTGCATGCTGGCCATCTACCAGATTTTGTTCTGGGGGCAGACCAACCTGGTCTCAGAGCATGTTGTATTATTATAGTTTTTTTGAATTACCTTTATTTAATTAACTAGGCAAGTCAGTATGTATTCTGTATGTAAATCCGAGACACCCCAGTTAATATGATATGTTACCTTTTGTATGGTATGTATGTTTCTGGTTGTCCATCAGCCATTTTGTATGATATGTTACAATTCATATTATGTTCCAAATTTGCGAAACGTACAATATGTTACAAATTCTGTACACGTATTATATGTTAAGAATTTGTGAAACGTATGATATGCTACAAATTCTAGCTTGGTGGGTAGCGTTAGCTACCTGGTTGGCATTAGCTGGGCTAGGGGTTCAGGTTAAGGTTACTTTTTTTAATGATCATTAATATTAAATTATACAGTCCATATTGGCTGTTATTGTTCACTTAATGATCATTAATATTCAATTATACAGTCCATATTGGCTGTTATTGTTCACTTAATGATCATTAATATTCAATTATACAGTCCATATTGGTTGTTATTGTTAACTTAATGATCATTCATATTCAATTATACAGTCCATATTGGATGTTTTTGTTAACTTAATGATCATTAATATTAAATTATACAGTCCATTTTGGATGTTTTTGTTAACTTAATGATCATATAGTTTATTGTATAAATTTTTTAACAAGGCTGTAATGTAATAAAATGTGAAAAAGTCAAGGGGTCTGAATAAGTTCCAAATGCACTGTACAAACAATACAGATGTAAGTAGATAAATGAAAATTGAGATGGGGAACATATATTATGTATTTCAATTTCTTACACATTTTTAATAATACTTGTGAGTTGTAGACACTTATAAACCAAATGTATCTTGACCAGAGAGATATACCTGCTGGAGCGCGTGCTACAGGTGGGTGATGCTATGGTGACCAGCGAGCTGAGATAAGGGGGGACTTTACCTAGCAGGGTCTTGTAGATGACATGGAGCCAGTGGGTTTGGCGACGAGTCTGAAGCGAGGGCCAGCCAACGAGAGCGTACAGGTCGCAATGGTGGGTAGTATATGGGGCTTTGGTGACAAAACTGATTGCACTGTGATAGACTGCATCCAGTTTGTTGAGTAGGGTATTGGAGGCTATTTTGTAAATGACATCGCCGAAGTCGAGGATTGGTAGGATGGTCAGTTTTACAAGGGTATGTTTGGCAGCATGAGTGAAGGATGCTTTGTTTGCGAAATAGGAAGCCAATTCTAGATTTTACTTTGGATTGGAGATGTTTGATGTAGGTCTGGAAGGAGAGTTTACAGTCTAACCAGACACCTAGGTATTTGTAGTTGTCCACGTATTCTAAGTCAGAGCCGTCCAGAGTAGTGATGTTGGACAGGCGGGCAGGTGCAGGCAGCGATCGGTTGAAGAGCATGCATTTAGTTTTACTTGTATTTAAGAGCAATTGGAGGCCACGGAAGGACAGCAGACCCTCCGATTTGACACACTGAACTCTATCAGAGAAGTAGTTGGTGAACCAGGCGAGGCAATCATTTGAGAAACGAAGGCTGTCGAGTCTGCCGATGAGGATGTGGTGATTGACAGAGTCGAAAGCCTTGGCCAGATCAATTAATACGGCTGCACAGTGTTGTTTCTTATCGATGGCGGTTAAGATATCGTTTAGGACCTTGAGCGTGGCTGAGGTGCACCCATGACCAGCTCTGAAATCAGATTGCATAGCAGAGAAGGTATGGTGAGATTCAAAATGGTCTGTAATCTGTTTGTTGACTTGGCTTTCGAAGACCTTAGAAAGGCAGGGTAGGATAGATATAGGTCTGTAGCAGTTTGGGTCAAGAGTGTCCCCCCCTTTGAAGAGGGTGATGACCGCAGCTGCTTTCCAATCTCTGGGAATCTCAGACGACACGAAAGAGAGGTTTAACAGGCTAGTAATAGGGGTGGCAACAATTTCGGCAGATAATTTTAGAAAGAAAGGGTCCAGATTGTCTAACCTGGCTGATTTGTAGGGTCCAGATTTTGCAGCTCTTTCAGAACATCAGCTGACTGGATTTGGGAGAAAGAGAAATGGGGAAGGCTTGGGCGAGTTGCTGTGTGTTGACCGGGGTAGGAGTAGCCAGGTGGAAAGCATGGCCAGCCATAGAAAAATGCTTATTGAAATTCTCAATTATAGTGGATTTATCAGTGGTGACAGTGTTTCCTATCTTCAGTGCAGTGGGCAGCTGGGAGGAGGTGTTCTTATTCTCCATGGACTTTACAGTGTCCCAGAACATTTTTGAGTTAGTGTTGCAGGAAGCAAATTTCTGCTTGAAAAAGCTAGCCTTGGCTTTTCTAACTGCCTGTGTGTAGTGGTTTCTAATTTCCCTGAACAGCTGCATATCACGGGGGCTGTTCGATGCTAATGCAGAACGCCATAGGATGTTTTTGTGTTGGTTAAGGGCAGTCAGGTCTGGGGAGAACCAAGGGCTATATCTGTTCCTGGTTCTAAATTTCTTGAATGGGGCATGCTTATTTAAGATGGTTAGGAAGGCATTTAAAAAAAATAACCAGGCATCCTCTACTGACGGGATGAGATCAATATCCTTCCAGGATACCCCGGCCAGGTCGATTAGAAAGGCCTGCTTGCTGAAGTGTTTCAGGGAGCGTTTGACAGTGATGAGTGGAGGTCGTTTGACCGCTGACCCATTACGAATGCAGGCAATGAGGCAGTGATCGCTGAGATCTTGGTTGAAGACAGCAGAGGTGTATTTAGAGGGCAAGTTGGTTAGGATGATATCTATGAGGGTGCCCGTGTTTAAGGCTTTGGGGAGGTACCTGGTAGGTTCATTGATAATTTGTGTGAGATTGAGGGCATCAAGCTTAGATTGTAGGATAGCTGGGGTGTTAAGCATGTTCCAGTTTAAGTCGCCTAGCAGCACGAGCTCTGAAGGTAGATGGGGGGAAATCAGTTCACATATGGTGTCCAGAGCACAGCTGGGGGCAGAGGGTGGTCAATAGCAGGCGGCAACGGTGAGAGACTTGTTTTTAGAGAGGTGGATTTTTAAAAGTAGAAGTTCAAATTGTTTGGGTACAGACCTGGATAGTAGGACAGAACTCTGCAGGCTATCTTTGCAATAGATTGCAACACCGCCCCCTTTGGCAGTTCTATCTTGTCTGAAAATGTTGTAGTTTGGGATGAAAATTTCAGAATTTTTGGTGGTCTTCCTAAGCCAGGATTCAGACACTGCTAGGACATCAGGGTTGGCAGTGTGCTAAAGCAGTGAATAAATCAAACTTAGGGAGGAGGCTTCTAATGTTAACATGCATGAAACCAAGGCTATTACGGTTACAGAAGTCATCAAAAGAGAGCGCCTGGGGAATAGGAGTGGAGCTAGGCACTGCAGGGCCTGGATTCACCTCTACATCGCCAGAGGAACAGAGGAGGAGTAGGATAAGGGTACGGCTAAAAGCAATAAGAATTGGTCGTCTAGAACGTCTGGAACAGAGAGTAAAAGGAGGTTTCTGGGGGCGATAAAATAGCTTCAAGGTACAGACAAAGGTATGGTAGGATGTGAATACAGTGGAGGTAAACCTAGGTATTGAGTGATGATGAGAGAGATATTGTCTCTAGAAACATCATTGAAACCAGGAGATGTCATCGCATGTGTGGGTGGTGGAACTAATAGGTTGGATAAGGTATAGTGAGCAGGACTAGAGGCTCTACAGTGAAATAAGCCAATAAACACTAACCAGAACAGCAATGGACAAGGCATATTGACATTAAGGAGAGGCATGCTTAGTCGAGAGATCAAAAGGGTCCAGTAAGTAGTGAGGTTGATTGGGGTCACGGCGATTTAGACAGCTAGTCGGGCCATCGGTAGCAAGCTAGCATACGATGGAGGTCTGTTATTAGCCACCTCTTGCGTTTCCGTCGGTAGGATTAGTGGGGTTCCGTGTGGTAGAGGGGATGAATCCAATTTGCAAAAAAAACAACAATAGATATAGTTATAGAGGCCCAAGAAAAACAAAACAAATAATAATAATAATAATATATATTTTTTAATTGTCCGATAGGTCTATTCAGATAGCAGCCGATAAGACAGCTAACGATTAGCGGACCGCAGATGGGCGTTCAGGTAACGTCGCGACGGAGGAGCCAGCTGGATAACTCCCTCGAGTAGATAACGTCGGTAGTCCAGTTGTGAAGGCCCGGTGGGGCTCCGCGTTGGCAGTAAAACGGGTCCGGATAGGTGATTGTAGCCCAGGAGTGACTGATGGAACTCTTCAGCTGGCTAGCTCCGGAATAATGGATGTTTGCTCCGGAATCGACGAAAGCCGATAGTCACACGGATAGCAGCTAGCTAGCTGCGAGATCCAGGTATAAATGTCCAGAGTTAGCGGTTGAAATCCGGGGACATGGAGAAAAAAATAGGTCCGGTATGTTCCGGTCCGAGCCGCGCCGTACAAAACTAGCGATAGATTTCCGAGCTAAAGGATAGCTGATGACCACAAACCGTGGTTAGCTGAATACTAACGATTAGCCAGTAAAGAAGCTAACTAGCTTCTGATTAGCTTCTGGTTAGCTTCAGGCTAGCTTCTGGTTAGCTTCTGGTTAGCTTCTGGTTAGCTTCTGGCTAGCTTCTGGCTAGCTTCTGGTTAGCTTCTATGGAAGATTACAGATTTGAGGTAAATAATACTTTCTTTTTTTTCAAATATAAATTGGTGAGGCGGGTTGCAGGAGAGTGTTTTGAACATGAGTTTATGAAAAATAAAAAATATGTATAAAAAGGTATGCGAAGAAAGTTGTAAATATATATATATATATATATATATATATATATATATATATTTATATATATATATACGGGACACGACAAGACGAGGACAAAAGACGTCTGAACTGCTATGCCATCTTGGAGCATATGGAAGATATTCACACAAAACCGTCATTGTCGTCGTTATATTATTATTATTATACATTATTTCAAGACATATTCAGAGCCAAACATCAACCCAACTTAACCTTTTTAACTTGTCACCATCGTTTTCAGTTGTATTTGCGAAGTTCCCGGAAGAAGTCCAATAACAACGGAGGTTCCTCGATGAATCCACCTTCTAACAAGTTCTGTTTTTCATTGACCAAGAACCCTACGGTTCTCAGGGGATCTGAGAACAACTCCAGTTGAACCCTTCATTTTTAGAGTTGTAGTCGGCTCTATTTACTCTCAGATTCAAACATGCTGATTAGCATCAACAATCAAGTCAGCTGCTGCTGCTCCAATACAGTATGAGGTGAGACGGTGAACTGATGTTGAACTGGGCAGTCAGCTGCTGCTGCTCCAATAGAGTATGAGGTGAGACGGTGAACTGACGTTGAACTGGGCAGTCAGCTGCTGCTGCTCCAATACAGTATGAGGTGAGACGGTGAACTGATGTTGAACTGGGCAGTCAGCTGCTGCTGCTCCAATACAGTATGAGGTGAGACGGTGAACTGACGTTGAACTGGGCAGTCAGCTGCTGCTCCAATACAGTATGAGGTGAGACGGTGAACTGACGTTGAACTGGGCAGTCAGCTGCTGCTCCAATACAGTATGAGGTGAGACGGTGAACTGATGTTGAACTGGGCAGTCAGCTGCTGCTGCTCCAATACAGTATGAGGTGAGACTGTGAACTGATGTTGAACTGGGCAGTCAGCTGCTGCTGCTCCAATACAGTATGAGGTGAGACGGTGAACTGGGCAGTCAGCTGCTGCTCCAATACAGTATGAGGTGAGAAGGTGAACTGATGTTGAACTGGGTAGTCAGCTGCTCCTGCTCCAATACAGTATGAGGTGAGACGGTGAACTGATGTTGAACTGGGCAGTCAGTCATTCATTCTGTACTATGAGTCTATCAAATCAAACCAAATAGAATTTTATCTTACAGTGAAATGCTTATTTACAAGCCCCTAACCAACAACGCTGTTTTAAAGAAAGTACAAATAAGAATAAGAAATAAAAGGAACCAGTAATTAAATAGCAGAAGTTAAATATCAATAGCTAGACTATATACAGGGGGTACCGGTACAGAGTCAATCATCGTGCAGTCATGAGTGAACAGGGAGTACAGGAGGGGGCTGAGCATGCACCCTTGAGGGGCCCCAGCATGGCAGATGTGTTGTTACCTACCCTTAAAAAACATGAGCTGGCACACACGCAGAAAAATAGTTTGTGTGGAGGTGCTGACTAACGGCGAATAAACTATAAACTTTCAAAATAAAGTCGCACACTCCATGTATGATCTCCCAGCAATTTAATGGGTATTTACCAACATTTCGGGATCACTGTGCCTTCCTCAGGGTGATGTCATGAATACTTGAACCAGGTTATGTAGACAAACAGTGCAATTAGTGTAACCAATGACAATACAGTGCCTTGCGAAAGTATTCGGCCCCCTTGAACTTTGCGACCTTTTGCCACATTTCAGGCTTCAAACATAAAGATATAAAACTGTATTTTTTTGTGAAGAATCAACAACAAGTGGGACACAATCATGAAGTGGAACGACATTTATTGGATATTTCAAACTTTTTTAACAAATCAAAAACTGAAAAATTGGGCGTGCAAAATTATTCAGCCCCCTTAAGTTAATACTTTGTAGCGCCACCTTTTACTGCGATTACAGCTGTAAGTCGCTTGGGGTATGTCTCTATCAGTTTTGCACAGAGACTGAAATTTTTCCCCATTCCTCCTTGCAAAACAGCTCGAGCTCAGTGAGGTTGGATGGAGAGCATTTGTGAACAGCAGTTTTCAGTTCTTTCCACAGATTCTCGATTGGATTCAGGTCTGGACTTTGACTTGGCCATTCTAACTGTTACGGTACGTGAATGAGGACCCAAAAGCGAATTAACTTAAACAGAGCTTCTTTAATAACCAAACATAGGTAGGCTCAGATGGACCGGCAGATTCCGACAGGACAAGGTTACAGCAAACATGACGATAGTCTGGTTCAGGCATGAAACACAACAAACAAGAATCCGACAAGGACAGGAGCAGGAACAGAGAGAGATATAGAGACCTAATCAGAGGGAAAAAGGGAACAGGTGGGAAAAGGGGTGACGAGGTAGTTAGGAGGAGACAAGGCACAGCTGGGGAAAAGAGGGGGAGAAAAGGTAACCTAACAACGACCAGCAGAGGGAGATAGGGTGAAGAGAAACAGGAACAGGACACAACATGACAATACATGACAGTACCCCCCCACTCACCGAGCGCCTCCTGGCGCACTCGAGGAGGAAACCTGGCGGCAACGGAGGAAATCCTCGATCAGCGCACGGTCCAGCACGTCCCGAGAGGGAACCCAACTCCTCTCCTCAGGACCGTACCCCTCCCAATCTACGAGGTACTGGTGACCACGGCCCCGAGGACGCATGTCCAAAATCCTACGGACCCTGTAGATGGGTGCGCCCTCGACAAGGCTGGGGGGGGGGGGGGGAAGACGAGCGGGGGCGCGAAGAACGGGCTTGATACAGGAGACATGGAAGACCGGGTGGACGCGACGAAGGTATCGCGGAAGAAGAAGTCGAACTGCGACAGGATTAATGACCCGAGAAATACGGAACGGACCAATGAACCGCGGGGTCAACTTGCGAGAAGCCGTCTTAAGGGGAAGGTTCTGAGTGGAGAGCCAAACTCTCTGACCGCGACAATATCTAGGACTCTTAGTTCTACGCTTATTAGCAGCCCTCACAGTCTGCGTCCTATAACGGCAAAGTGCAGACCTGACCCTCTTCCAGGTGCGCTCGCAACGTTGGACAAAAGCCTGAGCGGAGGGGACGCTGGACTCGGCGAACTGAGATGAGAACAGCGGAGGCTGGTACCCGAGGCTACTCTGAAAAGGAGATAGCCCGGTCGCAGACGAAGGAAGCGAGTTGTGGGCGTATTCTGCCCAGGGGAGCTGTTCTGACCAAGACGCAGGGTTGCGAAAAGAAAGACTGCGTAAGATGCGACCAATAGTCTGATTGGCCCGTTCTGCTTGAGAGACTGACGGAAGCCCCAATCAAACGGCAAAACTCCCTCCAAAATTGAGACGTGAATTGCGGACCTCTGTCCGAAACGACGTCTGACGGAAGGCCATGAATTCTGAAAACATTCTCGATGATGATTTGTGCCGTCTCTTTAGCAGAAGGAAGCTTAGCAAGGGGAATGAAATGAGCCGCCTTAGAGAACCTATCGACAACCGTAAGAATAACAGTCTTCCCCGCTGACGAAGGCAGTCCGGTGACAAAATCTAAGGCGATGTGAGACCACGGTCGAGAGGGAATGGGAAGCGGCCTGAGACGGCCGGCAGGAGGGGAGTTACCGGACTTAGTCTGCGCGCAGACCGAACAAGCAGCCACGAAACGACGCGTGTCATGCTCCCGGGTGGGCCACCAAAAACGCTGGCGAATGGAAGCAAGCGTACCCCGAACGCCAGGGTGGCCGGCTAACTTGGCAGAGTGAGCCCACTGAAGAACGGCCAGACGAGTAGGAACGGGAACGAAAAGAAGGTTCCTAGGACAAGCGCGCGGCGACGGAGTGTGAGTGAGCGCTTGCTTTACCTGCCTCTCAATTCCCCAGACAGTCAACCCGACAACACGCCCCTCAGGGAGAATCCCCTCGGGGTCAGTGGAGGCTACTGAAGAACTGAAGAGACGAGATAAAGCATCAGGCTTGGTGTTCTTAGAGCCCGGACGATAAGAAATCACGAACTCGAAACGAGCGAAAAACAGCGCCCAACGCGCCTGACGCGCATTAAGTCATTTGGCAGAACGGATGTACTCAAGGTTCCTATGGTCAGTCCAAACGACAAAAGGAACGGTCGCCCCCTCCAACCACTGTCGCCATTCGCCTAGGGCTAACCGGATGGCGAGCAGTTCGCGGTTTCCCACATCATAGTTACGTTCCGACGGCGACAGGCGATGAGAAAAATACGCGCATGGGTGGACCTTGTCGTCAGAGAGGGAGCGCTGAGAAAGAATGGCTCCCACGCCCACCTCTGACGCGTCAACCTCGACAACGAACTGTCTAGAGACGTCAGGTGTAACAAGGATAGGAGCGGATGTAAAACGATTCTTGAGGAGATCAAAAGCTCCCTGGGCGGAAACGGACCACTTAAAGCACGTCTTGACAGAAGTAAGGGCTGTGAGAGGAGCTGCCACCTGACCGAAATTACGGATGAAACGACGATAGAAGTTCGCGAAGCTGAGAAAGCGCTGCAGCTCGACGCGTGACTTAGGGACGGGCCAATCAATGACAGCTTGGACCTTAGCGGGATCCATCTTAATGCCTTCAGCGGAAATAACAGAACCGAGAAATGTGACGGAGGAGGCATGAAAAGTGCACTTCTCAGCCTTCACAAAAAGACAATTCTCTAAAAGGCGCTGGAGGACACGTCGAACGTGCTGAACATGAATCTGGAGTGACGGTGAAAAAATCAGGATATCGTCAAGGTAAACGAAAACAAAGATGTTCAGCATGTCTCTCAGGACATCATTGACTAATGCCTGAAAGACAGCTGGAGCGTTAGCGAGGCCGAAAGGAAGAACCCGGTATTCAAAGTGCCCTAACGGAGTGTTAAACGCCGTCTTCCACTCGTCCCCCTCCCTGATGCGCACGAGATGGTAAGCGTTACGAAGGTCCAACTTAGTGAAAAACCTGGCTCCCTGCAGGATCTCGAAGGCTGAAGACATAAGAGGGAGCGGATAACGATTCTTCACTGTTATGTCATTCAGCCCTCGATAATCTATGCAGGGGCGCAGAGACCCGTCCTTCTTCTTGACAAAAAAAAACCCGCTCCGGCGGGAGAGGAGGAGGGGACTATGGTACCGGCGTCAAGAGCTACAGACAAATAATCTTCGAGAGCCTTACGTTCGGGAGCCGACAGAGAGTATAGTCTACCCCGGGGGGGAGTGGTTCCCGGAAGGAGATCAATACTACAATCATACGACCGGTGTGGAGGAAGAGAGGTGGCCCTGGACCGACTGAACACCGTGCGCAGATCGTGATATTCCTCCGGCACCCCTGTCAAATCACCAGGCTCCTCCTGTGAAGAAGAGACAGAGGAAACAGGAGGGATAGCAGACATTAAACATTTCACATGACAAGAGACGTTCCAGGAGAGGATAGAATTACTAGACCAATTAATGGAAGGATTATGACAAACTAGCCAGGGATGGCCCAAAACAACAGGTGTAAAAGGTGAACGAAAAATTAAAAAAGAAATGGTTTCGCTATGATTACCAGAAACAGTGAGGGTTAAAGGTAGCGTCTCACGCTGAATCCTGGGGAGAGGACTACCATCCAGGGCGAACAAGGCCGTGGACTCCCTTAACTGTCTGAGAGGAATGTCATGTTCCCGAGCCCAGGTCTCGTCCATAAAACAGCCCTCCGCCCCAGAGTCTATTAAGGCACTGCAGGAAGCTGACGAACCGGTCCAGCGTAGATGGACCGACAAGGTAGTGCAGGATCTTGAAGGAGAGACAGGAGTAGTAGCGCTCACCAGTAGCCCTCCGCTTACTGATGAGCTCTGGCTTTTACTGGACATGAAGTGACAAAATGACCAGCAGAACCGCAATAGAGACAGAGGCGGTTGGTGATTCTCCGTTCCCTCTCCTTAGTCGAGATGCGGATACCTCCCAGCTGCATAGGCTCAGCACCCGAGCCGGCAGAGGAAGATGGTAGTGATGCAGAGAGGGGGGCAACGGAGAACGCGAGCTCCTTTCCACGTGCTCGGTGACGAAGATCAACCCGTCGCTCAATGCGAATAGCGAGTTCAATCAAGGAATCCACGCTGGAAGGAACCTCCCGGGAGAGAATCTCATCCTTTACCTCTGCGCGGAGACCCTCCAGAAAACGAGCGAGCAAAGCCGGCTCGTTCCAGCCACTGGAGGCAGCAAGAGTGCGAAACTCAATAGAGTAGTCTGTTATGGATCGATTACCTTGACATAGGGAAGACAGGGCCCTGGAAGCCTCCTCCCCAAAAACAGATCGATCAAAAACCCGTATCATCTCCTCCTTAAAGTCCTGATACTGGTTAGTACACTCAGCCCTTGCCTCCCAGATTGCCGTGCCCCACTCACGAGCCCGTCCAATAAGGAGAGATATGACGTAGGCGACACGAGCAGTGCTCCTGGAGTAAGTGTTGGGCTGGAGAGAAAACACAATATCACACTGGGTGAGGAACGAGCGGCATTCAGTGGGCTCCCCAGAGTAACACGGCGGGTTATTGATTCTGGGCTCCGGAGATTCGAAAGCCCTGGAAGTGGCCGGTGGATCGAGGCGGAGATGGTGAACCTGTTCTGTGAGGTTGGAGACTTGGGTGGCCAGGGTCTCAACGGCATGTCGAGCAGCAGACAATTCCTGCTCGTGTCTGCCTAGCATCGCTCCCTGGATCTCGACGGCTGAGTAGAGAGGATCCGAAGTCGCTGGGTCCATTCTTGGTCGGATTCTTCTGTTACGGTACGTGAATGAGGACCCAAAAGCGAATTAACTTAAACAGAGCTTCTTTAATAACCAAACATAGGTAGGCTCAGATGGACCGGCAGATTCCGACAGGACAAGGTTACAGCAAACATGACGATAGTCTGGTTCAGGCATGAAACACAACAAACAAGAATCCGACAAGGACAGGAGCAGGAACAGAGAGAGATATAGAGACCTAATCAGAGGGAAAAAGGGAACAGGTGGGAAAAGGGGTGACGAGGTAGTTAGGAGGAGACAAGGCACAGCTGGGGAAAAGAGGGGGAGAAAAGGTAACCTAACAACGACCAGCAGAGGGAGACAGGGTGAAGAGAAACAGGAACAGGACACAACATGACAATACATGACACTAACACCTGGATATGTTTATTTTTGAACCATTCTATTGTAGATTTTGCTTTATGTTTTGGATCATTGTCTTGTTGGAAGACAAATCTCCGTCCCAGTCTCAGGTCTTTTGCAGACTCCATCAGGTTTTCTTCCAGAATGGTCCTGTATTTGGCTCCATCCATCTTCCCATCAATTTTAACCATCTTCCCTGTCCCTGCTGAAGAAAAGCAGGCCCAAACCATGATGCTGCCACCACCATGTTTGACAGTGGGGATGGTGTGTTCAGCTGTGTTGCTTTTACGCCAAACATAACGTTTTGCATTGTTGCCAAAAAGTTCCATTTTGGTTTCATCTGACCAGAGCACCTTCTTCCACATGTTTGGTGTGTCTCCCAGGTGGCTTGTGGCAAACTTTAAACAACACTTTTTATGGATATCTTTAAGAAATGGCTTTCTTCTTGCCACTCTTCCATAAAGGCCAGATTTGTGCAATACATGACTGATTGTTGTCCTATGGACAGAGTCTCCCACCTCAGCTGTAGATCTCTGCAGTTCATCCAGAGTGATCATGGGCCTCTTGGCTGCATCTCTGATCAGTCTTCTCCTTGTATGAGCTGAAAGTTTAGAGGGACGGCCAGGTCTTGGTAGATTTGCAGTGGTCTGATACTCCTTCCATTTCAATATTATCGCTTGCACAGTGCTCCTTGGGATGTTTAAAGCTTGGGAAATATTTTTGTATCCAAATCCGGCTTTAAACACAACAGTATCTCGGACCTGTCTGGTGTGTTCCTTGTTCTTCATGATGCTCTCTGCGCTTTTAACGGACCTCTGAGACTATCACAGTGCAGGTGCATTTATACGGAGACTTGATTACACACAGGTGGATTGTATTTATCATCATTAGTCATTTAGGTCAACATTGGATCATTCAGAGATCCTCACTGAACTTCTGGAGAGAGTTTGCTGCACTGAAAGTAAAGGGGCTGAATAATTTTGCACGCCCAATTTTTCAGTTTTTGATTTGTTAAAAAAGTTTGAAATATCCAATAAATGTCGTTCCACTTCATGATTGTGTCCCACTTGTTGTTGATTCTTCACAAAAAAATACAGTTTTAGATCTTTATGTTTGAAGCCTGAAATGTGGCAAAAGGTAGCAAAGTTCAAGGGGGCCGAATACTTTCGCAAGACACTGTAGTGAGGGGTGTGTCATAATGATTAAGTTAATGAAAATTAATTAGTGAAACTGTTAAAAATAGTATATGATATATTAAATATTTTACGCTATTGTTATCATATAGAAACATCATGGAATATTGTACATCATATTAGCATCAACATACATTATTGTTTCATTCAATTTCACATAATAAGGATATTTCATATTTTCAAGTTCAATTTCTCGCCCTCTTTGGCTGTATAACAGTTCATTTCCTCTCAGGCACACACATTTGGTCTTTGATATTATGAAGGTAATTTGTGTAGAATGTACTTTTCTCCACATCTCTTTACATTGCTTATGCATATTTGGTGGCCTGACTGCGTCCAGACTATGTCAAAGGCCCATCCTGTTAGATCTGAACCTAATGGAGCTTAGAGTAATCGGATGACAGAAATCATATTTAGGTGCCAGGTGTAACTCAGGCCAAAGATGCTCCATATCCATTAGTGTTTTATATAATATGACTAAATATATTTATTTCTGTGTTGCAGGGGCAGTCAAGAAATGGAACGGCAAGGCTGCAGAGCTGTGGGAGACCACCTCAAGCCCCTGGTAGAGCCGGGGTGATGTTTACCACTGCACACGCCTTCAGCAGGTGGGATTGATCTGTTTGATCCATTTGTTAGTTTCAGTTTTCAGTAGCTGAATCTATTAACATAAAAAATAATAATAGTTCTAAGAACCCTCTATTCTGTTGCAAAGTGATACTAAACTTACATACAATGCACTATTTCGACATAGTGTAAGATAAACTGACTTTATTCGGTTTTTCATACTAACATGGACCAAGATACAGTGGAGAGAACAAGTATTTGATACGCTGCCGATTTTGCAGGTTTTCCTACTTACAAAGCATGTAGAGGTCTGTCATTTTTATCATAGGTACACTTTAACTGTGATAGACGGAATCTAAAACAAAAAATCACATTGTATGATTTTTAAGTAATTAATTTGCACTTTATTGCATGACATAAGTATTTGATCACCTACCAACCAGTAAGAATTCCGTCTCTCACAGACCTGTTAGTTTTTCTTTAAGAAGCCTTCGACTCTGTCAATCACCGTATTCTTATCGGCAGACTCAATAGCCTTGGTTTTTCTAATGACTGCCTCTCCTGGTTCACCAACTACTTTGCAGACAGAGTTCAGTGTGTCAAATCGGAGGGCCTGTTGTCCGGACCTCTGGCAGTCTCTATGGGGGTACCACAGGGTTAAATTCTCGGGCAGACTCTTTTCTCTGTATATATCAATGATGTCGCTCTTGCAACGGGCGATTCCCTGATCCACCTCTACGCAGACGACACCATTTTGTATACTTCTGGCCCTTCCTTGGACATTGTGCTAACTAACCTCCAAAAGAGCTTCAATGCCATACAACACTCCTTCCGTGGCCTCCAACTGCTCTTAAACGCTAGTAAAACCAAATGGATGCTTTTCAACCGTTCGCTGCCCGCACCCGCCCGCCCGACTAGCATCACCACCCTGGACGGTTCAGACCTAGAATATGTGGACAACTATAAATACCTAGGTGTCTGGCTAGACTGTAAACTCTCCTTCCAGACTCATAGTAAACATATCCAATCCAAAATCAAATCTAGAATCAGCTTTCTATTTCGCAACAAAGCTTCCTTCACTCACGCCGCCAAACTTACCCTAATAAAACTGACTATCCTACCGATCCTCGTCTTCGGCGATGTCATCTACAAAATAGCTTCCAACACTCTACTCAGCAAACTGGATGCAGTCTATCACAGTGCCACCCGTTTTGTTACCAAATCACCTTATACCACCCACCACTGTGACTTGTATGCTCTAGTCGGCTGGCCCTCGCTACATACTCGTCGCCAGACCCACTGGCTCTAGATCATCTATAAGTTTATGCTAGGTAAAGCTCCGCCTTATCTCAGTTCACTGGTCACGATAACAACACCCACCCATAGCACACGTTCCAGCATTCACCATTCAGGACTGTTTCGGTTTTCGTTTCCATTCACTTTGTTATTTTTGTATTGAGTCGTGTTCAGTTATTATTAAAGTATCATGGAAACTTACCACGCTGCGTATTGGTCCAATCCTTGCTACTCCTCCTCAGAAGAGGAAGAGGAAAGCCGTTACAGAATTATTAAAGAGATGCTTTACATTGAAATACAGATAGAGATGCAGTAGTCCCAGAGTTAATGATCCAAGGTCAGTTTTGCATTTCACCTCCTGATTGATGACTAACAATGTCAGAATAAAAAAGAAAAACACAAGGCTTAAACATGCTCTCTCTCTCCATATGTCTCTCGTCTGCAGATGTTTTGATGTGAGAGGATGCCAAGCCCCAGTCCCATCATCGCCACCTCACCCGCTTTTAAGATGACCTTTGGGCCGATGAGAGACACTGAACTGAGAGAATATTTAGGTAGCACTGTGATTCATCAATCATGTGCTGCCTTCCCTGCTCCTATGTTCTTACCTCTTTCCCCTTCTGTCTTTTACACCTCTCTCGCCACCTCCTCTTTTTTTTATAATGCACGACATCTGTGCGTTGAAGTACAGATTGAACTTGTATTTATAACATTTTTTTAATGAGCTTTTCAATAAAGCTTTCACATTCTCTACTGGTTGAAATGAAGTGTAATGTGATGAAATACTTCACCTGTCCTGTGTTTATCAGATCAATGCAGATTAAGGAAATTAGATATTGAGATGAACTGGTGTTAAGAGTATTTACATGATGCATAGGAAATGTAGTGTACTGTTTTTTTAAATTATATTTCTGTATATATGAATTAACTAGTTAAATCATGTTTCTAGTCTATTAGTTACAATGTGTAACCATTGATGTCCCAGGACCAAGATTGGTAAACACTGTTGAAGTGTATAATTGTAATACATACATGCAGAGACTGGAATTTGATAGTCCTGGTATTGGATATGACTGAAAAGAAATCTCAAAGACATTCATACCTAAACTGCACCTTTATTTGCCAAGGTAGAGTACATGATCAGATAATATATTAAATGTACAGGCTACAATGTGGGGATCTCATGCATGGTAATAACTACATGTATTTATGACTTGCATCCTTGGCACAACATGATATTATATTCTACTCAATCCATAGGCTTCATTAATGTCATTCAGGCTGTTTTGAAGTTTATACAACTGGCTATGATAGCTGAGGTTCATAGCTAGGTTCTGAACTAAAATGTATACCAAATGTTTGGGTCCATGCACAGTTCGGCTAGATAGCTAGCTACACATCCATAGGCATACAGGGATTTTAATCATCCACTACACAATAAGCAAGAACATAGTATTGTGAATTTTTCAGTACATATGTGGCAATTATTTATTTCAGAAGGAGCCAGCAAAACTAGTGCTCTATGTGCTCTAGGTCATTGGACACCATTAGACATACACGTGGTTATTCTTGTAACTGTTATGTCCAACTATGGTTACACCTCTTGGGTATTTTCCAGAACAGGGGTTCCCCTTTCAGTGGAGTCAGCAGGATGTCATGTATTGGTTATTCTTGTCGAGCGTTAAGGTCGGTTGCTATGGTCCTACATGCATGAAACTATTTATGTGAGACTACAGGTTCCATGTCCTAATATGAAGGCAGTAGGAGGACGGTGGCTAAATGCCAGAGGTGATGAGCCAATAAGAGGAGTTACTATGAGTGTGACGTAAGAAGGACAAATGTAGAAAACATGTGTGCTGGAAGGCAGTTGTCCGGCTCGGCTTTTATTATGAAGTAATAAAAAGTATATTTGAACTCACATGTTCCGGTATTTGTGATTTGTGAATGAACTTTATGATTTAAAAAAATGCATAATTGTTTGTCTCTAAATGAACTAAGATGCTATGGAACGGTTGACGAATTATACTATAGCTGAGATCCCAATACCCATGTAAACATAGCTTACTGACAGATCTATAAGGTCAGATCCCATGTAGACATAGCTTACTGACAGATCAATGAGGTCAGATCCCAATACCCATGTAAACACAGCTTACTGACAGATCAATGAGGTAAGATCCCAATACCCATGTAGACATAGCTTACTGACAGATCAATGAGGTCAGATCCCAATACCCATGTAAACACAGCTTACTGACAGATCAATGAGGTAAGATCCCAATACCCATGTAAACATAGCTTACTGACAGATCAATGAGGTCAGATCCCAATACCCATGTATTGCGAACAGGTCGATTGTAGCGGTAGTTGTTTCGATGGTGACGTACTTTACAGTTATTTCGACCGCGGTGGTTATTGGAGTCGTGGTTTCCTGGAAGAAACCGTTGTTGTGCATCATCTTTCAATGCTCCAATACCTGATAATGTACCAAACCTGTATTTGCTATTTGGGAATTAAACTGTAATTAACCTGAAAGCGTTGCTTCATAGTAGAAACATCTGTTGGGTTGGTAGAATGTGGAAAGACCCACCTCATTTGGTTAATATTCCCTGTAGTAGAAACATCTGTTGGGTTGGTAGAATGTAGAAGTAGTTTTTAAATTAATATTTATTACAAATCTGCAGTTGTCTGACCATTGTATTATTATTTAATGAAAGAAATGTACAAATTATTTTTTGGGGTCTGGAAATAAAATAAACATTTATCTGCGTTAACCACTCCAGTCAACAGATGGCGATGTGCGTCTTTCAGGCGACGCGATTAGCGTGACGTATAATTTAGTGGACGGGACGCTTCTTCAATAACATCTAGTCAGCCACCGCGGTAATTTCCTAGCCGAAACATTCAAGCTGTTTAGACTGCCTCGGTGCATATTTGCCTCTGTATTTTAAACATCATTCTGTCATATAACTAATTTCCCCATTTAATGTCATATTTCCGTTTAGTCGGGTAACGGTAACTGGCTTGATAAATTAGCCTATCACTAGGTTAGTCGCTAACTAGCAAGGTTAGCTGGCTACCACCTCCTACCATGAGCTCACCAATCTACTGCCCTCCTGCTAAAGAAGAGGAGGTCTGCTGGACGGAGAAAGAGGGTCTGTGGCTGAACATTGTCGTGAAAGAGGAGGATATCACAGTAAAACAAGAAGTAGAGGGTGAGGCTGTTACAGTGAAAGAAGAAGAGAAAGACGCGTTCAAAGTGAAAGAGGAGGAGGATGTTACAATAAAAGAGGAGGATGCAGTTTTTGGAGTGAAGGAGGGAGAGATAACTGTCACATTGAAGGAGGAGAAGGAAGAACATGAGCAGGAGGAGGAGACAGGCGATCTGATTAAAACCAGTAAGTACTGTCTTAAAAACAGGAGCACAAACTATTGTTTAACTGATGCATGGTTTTAAAGCAGCATTCTACTGAATGTTTATGCTTGAATATGTTATTATTTAATGTAGGAATTGATAACTACACTGTAAGATGTGTATACCACCAAAGAGCGGGTCACCAACAAAACCTTAACAATGGATTAGAAAATTCACAACTTTAATGTCACTCAGAATTGACAAACAAGTTATAAATGATAGGTGATGTATGTTGCTATAGTAACCCGTGGGGGTGATGTGTGTTGCTATAGTAACCCGTGGGGGTGATGTGTGTTGCTATAGTAACCCGTGGGGGAAGTGAACACCCAGACAGTGAACATCTTTGAAAACAAAACCAGGAATGAACTTCTTCGTTACCCAGAAAGAATTTGAGGTTGAGATTTAAAATAGCTGCATTGGCCCTTTAAAATAAGATACATACTGCTTCTTATGTGTTTTATTTATCCAACATAACTACCTTACTGTGATAGCTTTCAATTAAAATAGTCAACAAGAAACAAAAATAATTATAATAACTTTGACTACATACACACTTCTAGCTAGCTAACCACCGATTTGTATTACAATTCATGTAAGTTAAATTAGGTTATGAGAGTTTTATTATAACATTTGAATATACAACCTTTAACCTCTGAAATATAGCTAACGGGTTTGCTAATGTTGCTAGTTTAACGTAGTTGCTAAATGTTGATAGAACTGCCTAGTAACCAAAAAGGAAAGAAATTGTAAGTGTTAGATAATACATATCACGAAAACAGCTGAATGTTGTCAAGCTATAGATAGATAATAGAGCTCAGTCTATTAACATGACATTACATATTATTATAGAGCTCTGCTCAGCCTATAAACATGACAATATATATTATTATAGAGCTCTGTTCAGCCTAAACATGACATTATCTATTATTATAGAGCTCTGGTCAGCCTATAAACATGACATTATCTATTATTTTAGAGCTCTGATCAGCCTATAAACACGACATTATCTATTATTCTAGAATTCTGCTCAGCATAAAATACGACATTATGTAGCCTGGCAGGTAGGAGCATTGGGCCAGTAACCGAAAGGTTGCTGGATCAAATCCCCGAGCTGACAAGGTAAAAAGCTGTCATTCTGCCCCTGAGCAAGGCACTGTTCCCCGGGCGCCGATGACATGGATGTCGATTCAGAGGGGTTGGGTTAAATGCGGGACACACATTTCACTTGAATCCATTCAGTTGTACAACTGACTAGGTATCCCCCTTTCCCTATTTTAGAGCTCTGCTCAGCCTATAAACATGATAGAATTTTTGATTTTATGTTCTACATTATTATTATTGGTTTTTATTAAATTATGGAATGTTCTGAAAACTGACTTCAGGTTTTTGAGGAATCTAGCTTCACAGGAAGGCAGTTTTATTTTATGGAGGTTTAATTCAGTTCTCTGTTTAGTATTTAACTAAATACTCTGTTTGTATTTGGTAGGAGAGGGACCAGACTCTCACTCTGACAGCGGGGAGAGTCCTGCAGGGAAATCGGACCCAGAGACGCCCAAACCACCGAGACAACACCGCTGTTCCCAGTGTGGAAAGAGTTTTAAGTGGTTAAGGAACCTCAAAGCACATGAGAGAACGCATACAGGAGAAAACCCTTACGATTGCTCCCACTGTGGAAAGAGTTTTACCAAGTTAGGGAACCTAAAAGAGCATGAGAGGACACACACAAGAGAAAAGCGTTTCCAATGTTCCCAGTGTGGAAAGAGGTTTACCCAGTTACGGTACCTGAAACAACATGAAGAAATACACACAGAAGATAGGAAGACCTACCACTGCTCTCAGTGTGGAAAGATATTTACTGGGTTAGGGAACCTGAAAATACATATGAGAATACACTCTGGAGAGAAGCCTTACCACTGTTCCCACTGTGTAAAGAGTTTTACTCAGTTAGGGAGCCTGAAAACACATGAGAGGGGACACACTGGAGAGAAGCCTTATCACTGTTCCCACTGTGAAAGGAATTTTAGGTGGTATGCGAGCCTGAAGGAGCATGAGAGAATACACACAGGAGAAAAGCCTTACCAATGTTCCCGGTGTGAAAAGAGTTTTACCCATCGAGGGAGCCTGAAAGTGCATGAGAGAATACACTCAGGAGAAAAGCCTTACCAATGTTCCCAGTGTGAAAAGAGTTTTACCCGGTTAGGGAGCTTGAAAAGGCATGAGAGAAAACACACTGGAGAAAAGCCTTTCCAACATACTAATACACAGGAGGAGAAGACATACCACTGCTCTCATTGTGAAAAGACATTTTCCCAGTCAAAGGATCTGAAATCACACGAGAGAATAGAGAGGCTGTGTTCTGACTTATGTTTTTGATTGAGAAATTGTGTTTTTGTTCATGCTACATTAAATCATATTGTATGAATGAAATCATACTGAAAAATAGGTCTACGTTTTCTTTTCCAGCTCAAAACATGATCATGTCGAAAGTCAGATTATAAGAGCTAACAAAAATATATGATGTTTTAATTATGAACTTAAGATTGATTGAATGCAAGTGTAAACCCTGAAATGTTGTTCACTATATAGTTGGGATTTTTCAAACATGTTAATTATTAAATAGATTGATATTAGTATTTATTCATTAAGATTGTCATTGTAAATGTGTATTGGTTCTCAATTGACATATCTGATTAAATAAAGGTGAAATAAAGGGAAGTCTATTTGATTCTAAGTTCAGAAATATAAACTATTTTTAAGATGCTGCATAGTGATTCTCCAAACTCACTTCAAAAAGGGAGACTTGAGGATGGGACCTGTTTGTGACCTCACTGCTATTTCCAATCTGAGTGTTCCATTCAATCCTTTCCTCTATTTACAATCTAATAGTGTTCCATTCAATCCTTTCCTCTATTTAGAATCTAATAGTGTTCCATTCCATCCTTTCCTCTGTTTAGAATCTAATAGTGTCCATTCCATCCTTTCCTCTATATAGAATCGAACTATTCATTCCATCCTTTCCTCTATTTAGAATCTAATAGTGTCCATTCCATCCTTTCCTCTATATAGAATCGAACTATTCATTCCATCCTTTCCTCTATTTAGAATCTAATAGAGTCCATTCCATCCTTTCCTCTATTTAGAATCTAATAGTGTTCCATTCCATCCTTTCCTCTATATAGAATCGAACTATTCATTCCATCCTTTCCTCTATTTAGAATCTAATAGTGTTCCATTCCATCCTTTCCTCTATATAGAATCGAACTATTCATTCCATCCTTTCCTCTATTTAGAATCTAATAGTGTCCACTCCATTCTTTCCTCTATTTAGAATGTAACAGTGTTGCTTTCCTCTATATAGAATCTAATTGTATCCATTCCATGTTTTCCTCTATTTATAATCTAATAGTGTTCCATTCCATCCTTTCCTCTATATAGAATATAATTGTATCCATTCCACCCTTTCCTCTATTTAGAATCTAATAGTGTCCACTCCATTCTTTCCTCTATTTAGAATGTAACAGTGTTGCTTTCCTCTATATAGAATCTAATAGTGTCCATTCCATCCTTTCCTCTATATTACATCTAAAAGTGTCCATTCCATCCTTTACTCTATTTAGAATCTATTATTGTCCATTCCATCCTTTCATCTATATAGAATCTAATAGTGTCCTTTCCATCCTTTCCTCTATATTACATCTAAAAGCGTCCATTCCATCCTTTACTCTATTTAGAATCTATTATTGTCCATTCCATCGTTTCCTCTATATAGAATCGAATTGTATCCATTGCATCTTTTCCTCTATTTATAATCTAATAGTGTCCATTCCATCCTTTCCTCTATTTAGAATCTAATAGTGTTCCATTCCATCCTTTCCTATATTTATAATCTAATAGTATCCTTCCATCCTTTCCTCTATTTAGAATCTAATTGTGTCCTTTCCATACTTTCCTCTATTTAGAATCTAATAGTGTTCCATTCCATCCGTTCCTCTATAAAGAATCTAATAGATTTCCATTCCATCCTTTCTTCTATATAGAATCGAATAGTGTCCATTCCATCTTTTCCTCTATATAGAATCTAATAGTGTCCATTCCATCCTTTACTCTATTTGGAATCTAATAGTCCATTCCATCTTTTCCTCTATTTAGAATCTAATAGTGTTCCATTCCTTTATTTAAGCCACTGTAACAGTTGTGTTTAATCATGTTGACTGGCAAAGGAGACGTTACAGCATGCCTGCCAACTGTTTATAAAGTCAAAAGCTTGATATGTCGAATGTAACCAGGTTTGTGCAGATTGCTTTCAGAGGTATGCTGTACCCAGAGTAATGGAGGACGCTATATGTTTTGTTTAGTGCCCGGAATTATTATAGATAATCAAGGAGCAGGTGGGGATTTGAACTTTTAGTCCGGTTTTATTGTACAATCTTTTCCCTAGAAGTAAATTGAATATTTTCCTTATATCATCAAAAGTAGATCCATAAAATTAGCACATTTCCAGCAATTTGCATGGGTTTTTTGGCAAAGTGTTTTTTTACCAGGAGACTAAACTTTCGCAAAAGGAGCATGTGTTGGGCAGACCGCATCAGGCGGTATCAGTTGCCGTAACAGGCGGTGAGACAGCCTGACAGGATGCTCTCAATTGTGCATCTGTAAAGGTTTGTGAGGGTTTTAGGTGCCAAGACAAATTTCTTCAGCCTCCTGGGGTTGAAGAGTCGCTGTTGCGCCTTCTTCACCACGTTTCTGTGTGGGTGGACCATTTCAGTTTGTCAGTGATGTGTACGACGAGGAACTTTAAACTTGCAACCTTCTCCACTGTGTCCCATCGATGTAGGTAGGGGGGTGCACCCTCTGCGGTTTCCTGAAGTCCACGATCATCTCCTTTGTTTTGTTGACGTTGGGCGAGAGGTTATTGTCCTTGCACCACACTCCCAGGGCCCTCACCTCGTCCCTGTGGGTTGTCTCATCATTGCTGGTAATCAGGCCTACTACTGTTGTGTCGTCTGCAAACTTGATGATTGAGGCGTGCGTGGCCACGCAGTCATGGGTGAACAGGAAGTACAGGAGGGGGCTGAGCACCCATCCTTGTGGGTATCAGCGACGTTGAGGTGTTTTTTCCTACCTTCACCACCTGGGGGTGGCCCGTCAGGAAGTCGGGCAGGGTTCAGACCCAGGGCCTCAAGCTTAATGAAGAGCTTGGAGGGTACTATGGTGTTGAATGCTGAGCTATAGTCAATGAACAGCATTCTTGCATAGGTATTCCTCTTGTCCAGATGGGATAAGGAGAGATTCAATATGTCCCTAATATGTCAAAGGGTCTGAATACTTATGTAAATAAGGTATTTCTGTTTTTTATTTGTAATAAATTTCCGATAATTTCTAAAAACCTGCTTTTGCTTTGTCATTACGCAGTATTGTGTGTAGATTGATGAGGAACATTTTCTATTTAATCCATTTTAGAATAAGGCTGTAAGGTTACAAAATGTGGAAAAAGACAAGGGGTCTGAATACTTTCCGAATGCGCTGTAAACTAAAGTATTTTATTTATTTATTAAGTACATTTAAAATTAACTTTATCTGAAAATAAAATATTTCTCTCAACTGCGTTTCCCACTCCAGTCTGACCTAGACCTAGTTTGTTCATTATATACATCTACATGATGTATTGGTACACCATGTAGGAGCGGTATAGACCGACAGTAGCTGGCTACTTATTTAGATTTAGTCTGACTTAGAGAAACTGCATTAAATGTGCTGTAGTAAAAAAAAATGTATTCGTACTAGTCAATCAACACTTTCTTGTCTTTGTATGTGTCAATATAATAGTATTATTTAATTAAATCCATTAAAAATAATCTTTGTCTGAAAATAAAATATGCGTTTCCTCTCCAGTCAGGCGATGCTGCCACCGTGACGAATAATCTAGTGGACGGTTCTTCAGAAACAGCTCGTCAACCACCTCCGTAGCTTGCTAGCCAACATAGCCGAAAGATTCAAGCTATTTAGACGCTTTTGGTGTATATTAGCTGCTGTGTTTTAGACACACTTCTGTCGTATCTACTATCTACTTATTTTTTATTAGTCAGCTATAGTAGTATCTGGCTGGTTAAATTAGCACTAGCCTAGTCGCTAATGATAGCTAGCTAACTAACGTCCCCGAACATGAGCTCCCTAAACTACACCCCTACAGTTAAAGAAGCGGAGGTCTGCTGGATAAAATCCCTGAATTCTGATTGGCTGACAGCCATGGTATATCAGGCCGTATACCATGGGTATGACAAAACATGTATTTTTACTGTTCTAATTACATTGGTAACCAGTTTATAATTGCAATAAGTCACCCCGTGTTTGTGATATATGGCCAATACACCACCGCTAAATTCTGTATCCAGGCACTCTGCGTTGCGTTGTGCATAAGAACAGTCTTTAACCATGCTCTATTGGACATATACCACACTTCCTCAGGTCTTATTGCTTAACTGTAACATGTGTATACCATCAGAGTCCCCCCCCCACACACACACACATCTGCAAAATTGTAATTATTCGCCTACCTCATGCCTTTTGCACACATTGTATATAGACTCCCCCTTTGTTTTCTACTGTGTTATTGACTTGTTAATTGTTTACTCCATGTGTAACTCTGTGTTGTCTGCTCATACTGCTATGCTTTATCTTGGCCAGGTCGCAGTTGCAAATGAGAACTTGTTCTCAACTAGCCTACCTGGTTAAATAAAGGTAAAATAAAAAAATAAACACACCACAAAATCACAACTATTTTGTCTCACAGAATGGCAAAATGAAACTTTTGACGTGTCTATTGTAGACCTTGCATGGAGTGTGTAAATACGCAAAAAGCAGATTTCTAAATCATGTTGGAGAAATACATAAAATAAGAAGCATTATTGACATGAAATGGACACGTGTTTTGGGGAGACTGAACATATTAGCAAAAGGACAAGCGTTTTGGGGAGACTGAACATATTAGCAAAAGGACAAGCGTTTTGGGGAGACTGAACATATTAGCAAAAGGACAAGCGTTTTGGGGAGACTGAACATATTAGCAAAAGTTTGTAAGTCTACAAAAAACATGGCCAAATAGCCATTTGAAGGAAAGGCTGAACTAAAGAATGATAATTTAGAAAAGATAGTAATTATTACTTTAGAGATGAAGTGGGCCACCAACAAAACATTATTAACATTGGATCAAATGCAGCCTATAACATTGACTAAAATAGTCATATATATTATTATAGAGCTCTGCTCAGCCTAAAACATGACGTTATCTATTATTATAGAGCTCTGCTCAGCCTAAAACATGACAGAATATATTATTATAGACCTCTGCTCAGCCTAAAACATGACATGATCTATTATTATAGAGCTCTGCTCAGCCTAAACATTACATTATCTATTATTATAGAGCTCTGCTCAGCCTAAAACATGACATTATCTATTATTATAGCGCTCTGCTCAGCCTAAAATATGACATTATCAATTATTATAGAGCTCCGCTCAGCCTAAACATGACCTATAAACATGACAATCTCACCGTCACCAAGTTTTTGTTTAATGATGTAATGTTGTGGAGACTGACCTCGGGTTATTGAGGTATCTGGATTAAACCTAAAAGAAAAACAGTTCTATTATGTGTAGATTTCATTCAGGTCTCTCTTTAGTATAAAACCAATTACTCTGTCTTTGGCAGAAGAGAGACCAGACTCTCACTCTGACAGCAGAAAGAGTCCTTCAGAGGAACCAGACACAGAGATGCCCAAACCAGCGAGACAACACCACTGCTCCTACTGTGGAAATAGTTTTACCCGATTACTACATCTGAAAGCACATGAGAGAATACATACAGGAGAAAAGCCCTTCCACTGTTCCCAGTGTAAAAAGAGGTTTAGGTGGTTAACGAGTCTGAAAAAGCATGAGAGGGGACACACACAAGAAAAGCTCTACCAATGCTCCTTGTGTGGAAAGAGTTTTACCAAGTTAGGGGGCCTGACACACACAGGAGGGGATAAAACCTACCACTGATCCCTGTGTGGAAAGAGATTTAACCGGTTAAGGCATCATAATAAGCATGAAATAATACATACACAGGGGGAGAAGACATACCACTGCTCTCATTGTGGAAAGACATTTTCCCACTCAGAGGATCTGACATCACATGAGAGAATAGAGAGACTGTGTTCTGACTTGTGTTTTTGACTGAGAATGAGTGTTTTTGTTTGTCACATTAAATCATATTGTTTAAATGAAATCAGACATGAAAATCTGACCAAAACAACAGGCATTTTTCTGTTTATTCATCTTGATCTAAAATCACATTAAATATTTTAACATGTGTATTTCGTTTTCATTATTATCTTTGATTGGTTGTATACAAGTATAAACCCTCTGATGTAGTTCATAATATGATTTGGATATTGCTAAATGTAAATTATTATATAAGGAAGTAAGTAGCCTTGGCTTGTCTGAGCCAGAACGGCTCATAGTAGCAGGAGCTGTTTCTGTAGTGTGAGGCAGCTTGATGTACAAGTACTTCCCCTGGACAGGACTCTAGCTCCACTACTATACTATGATGGTCTCCACACCTTGTTATTGTACTAGCTCCACTACTAGTACCACTACTATACTATGATGGTCTCCACACCTTGTTATTGTACTAGCTCCACTACTATACTATGATGGTCTCCACACCTTGTTATTGTACTAGCTCCACTACTATACTATGATGGTCTCCACACCTTGTTATTGTACTAGCTCCACTACTATACTATGATGGTCTCCACACCTTGTTATTGTACTAGCTCCACTACTAGTACCACTACTATACTATGATGGCCTCCACACCTTGTTATTGTACTAGCTCCACTACTATACTATAATGGTCTCCACACCTTGTTATTGTACTAGCTCCACTACTATACTATGATGGTCTCCACACCTTGTTATTGTACTAGTACCACTACTATACTATGATGGTCTCCACACCTTGTTATTGTACTGGCTCCACTACTAGTACCAATACTATACTATGATGGTCTCCACACCTTGTTATGGTACTAGCTCCACTACTATACTATGACGGTCTCCACACCTTGTTATTGTACTAGCTCCACTACTATACTATGATGGTCTCCACACCTTGTTATTGTACTAGCTCCACTACTGTGCTATGATGGTCTCCACACCTTGTTATTGTACTAGCTCCACTACTAGTACCACTTCTATACTATGATGGTCTCTACACCTTGTTATTGTACTAGCTCCACTAGTATACTATGATGGTCTCCACACCTTGTTATTGTACTAGCTCCACCACTAGTACCACTACTATACTATGATGGTCTCCACACCTTGTTATTGTACTACCTCCAATACTATACTGTGATGGTCTCCACACCTTGTTATTGTACTAGCTCCACTACTATACTATGATGGTCTCCACACCTTATTGTACTAGCTCCACTACTAGTGCCACTACTATACTATGATGGTCTCCACATCGTGTTATTGTCCTAGCTCCACTACTTTACTTTGATGGTCTCCACACCTTGTTATTGTACTAGCTCCACTACTATACTGTGATGGTCTCCACACCTTATTGTACTAGCTCCACTACTATACTATGATGGTCTCCACACCTTGTAATCAAATGTATCTTTATAAAGCCCTTTTTACATCAGCTGATGTCACAAAATGATATACAGAATCTCAGCCTAAAACCCCAAACAGCAATGCAGATGTAGAAGCACTGTGGCTCCTCAATTAAGGTTCCACCAGAGGTAGTTCCACCAGAGGTAGTTCTGTAGTTGTATACAGCCAGACTTCATACAACTACAGGGTTCATGTAGATTGTTGGTAGAGAGGTAGTTCTGTAGTATCTAGCCAGACCGGAAGGGTTCATGCAGATTGTTGGTAGAGAGGTAGTTCTGTAGTATCTTGCCAGACTGGAAGGGTTCATGCAGATTGTTGGTAGAGGGGTCGTTCTGTAGTATCTAGTCAGACTGGAAGGGTTCATGCAGATTGTTGTTAGAGAGGTAGTTCTGTAGTATCTAGCCAGACTAGAAGGGTTCATGTTGGTTTGATGGAGGCAGTTTTAAGGGAATTAGGCACAGTGCCTGAATTAAGAAAGTAATTTATGATTGTATGAGTCCTGTGGGAACAGGGTTCAAGGGGCAGGTAGTTGACCTCATATTATGGACCATTTCAGAGACAGATGTTGGGGTTGTCAATGAGAATGTGGTGAAACTGCAGCTGGGAGGCTCAGTATGAAGCAGGGGGGCAGGTCTGAATCAAGGGGTAGATTGTACAGTGATGTAAATGCTCTTTATTTCAGATTTGGGGATTTAAAAAATGCATGAAAAATGGTACAAATTCAATGGAGTGGGTAAAGGAGGAGTTAGCGAGTGGTTGAACTAATTTCTTTAATGCAGAACATATAATTATGGGGTTCCGGTCACCATTTGCAATGAGATTGGTAAAGTATAACTTGTGTTCAGTGCCTCTTTGTATGCAGTCTGTTGATATACCAGAGCATGGGGATGCAGTTAGCTTTGTTTTCCTCTAGCTATTCTGAAAGTCTCCAACTTTCATAGAACGTAGATCAATGTTAAACTAGGTAGCAGAGCGTTTGTTTGACTGAATTAATATGACATTGCATTAAATGCAGCGTTAGATGTAAGGTTTAAATTCTCATTTATTACACATCTTCACTAATCAATGCTTTCCTTTGGACGTATCAATATAATATTATTATTTAATAAAATACATTTTAAAAACACCCTTTTTTGTCAGGAAATAAAATAAACATTTCCTTATTCCGCGTTACCCACTCCAGTCAGCTGATGACGACGCTGCCAGTGTGACGTATAATCTAGTGGACAGGACACTTCAACAACAAAAGCGAGTCAGTCACTTCAGTAGCTTGCTAGGCGACATAGCCTAAACATTCAAGCTTTTTAGACTGTTTCAGTTTATATTTGCCTATGTTTTTTTAAACATACTTCTGTTTTATAGCTATTTGCCCCATTTATTTTCATATTTATGCTGTTAGTCAGGCAGATGTTTTACATTTGCATAGCGCTAGGCTAGTCGCTAATGCTAGCTAGCTAACATCCCCGACTATGAGCTCCCTAAACTTTTCCCCTCCTGTTAAAGAAGAAGAGGTCTTCTGGACGGAGAAAGAAGCTCTGGGGCTGAACATTGTCGTGAAAGAGGAGGAGGATGTCACAGTAAAACAAGAGGTAGAGGGTGAGGCTGTTACAGTGAAAGAAGAAGAGAAAGACGTTACAGTGAAAGAAGAGGAAGACTCGTTCAGAGTGAAAGAGGAGGAGGATGTTACAGTAAAAGAAGAGGAGAAAGAGGAGGATGCAATTGTTGGAGTGAAGGAGGGAGAGATAACTGTCACATTGAAGGAGGAGAAGGAAGAACATGAACAGGAGGAGGAGACGGGCGATCTGATTAACACCAGTAAGTACTGTCTTAAAAACAGGAGCACAAACTATTGTTGAACTGATGGGTGGTTTTAAAGCAACATTCTACTGAATGTTTATGCTTGAATATGTTATTATTTAATGTAGGAATTGATAACTACACTGTAAGATGTGTATACCACCAAAGAGCGGGTCACCAACAAAACCTTAACAATGGATTCGAAAATTCACAACTTTAATGTCACTCAGAATTGACAAACAAGATATAAATGACATGCGATGTGTGTTGCTATAGTAACCCGTGGGGGGTGATGTATGTTGCTGTAGTAACCCGTGGGGGGTGATGTGTGTTGCTATAGTAACCCGTGGGGGGTGATGTGTGTTGCTATAATAACCTGTGGGGGGAGTGAACACCCAGACAGTGGACATCTTTGAAACAAAACCAGGAAGCTACTTCATCATTACCCAGAAAGGATTTGATGTTGAGATTTTTTTTAAACGGCTGCATTGGCTCTTTAATGTAAGATGCATACGGCTTCTTATGTGTTTTATTTATCCAACATAACTACCTTACTGTGATAGCTTTCAATTAAAATAGTCAACAAGAAACAAAAATAATATTAACTACGACTACATACACCCTCCTAGCTAGCTGACCACCGATTTTTATTGCCATTCAATATAAGTTAAGTTAGGTTTTAGTTAAGTTGGTTATGAGAGATTTCAAAAAAGTAATATGTACACATTTTGTGCTACATTCTGTATATTGTAAAATTCGACTGTGACACATTTAATATACAACTTTTAACCTCTGAAATATAGCTAACGGGTTTGCTAATGTTGCTAGTTTAACTTAGTTGCTAAATGTTGATATAACTGTTTAGTAACCAAAAAGGAAAGAAATTGTAAGTGTTAGATAATACATATCACGAAAACAGCTGAATGTTGTCAAGCTATAGATAGATAATAGAGCTCAGTCTATTAACATGACATTATCTATTATTATAGAGCTCTGCTCAGCCTATAAACATGACATTATCTATTATTATAGAGCTCTGCTCAGCCTATAAGCATGACATTATCTATTATTATAGAGCTCTGCTCAGCCTATAAACATGACATTATCTATTATTATAGAGCTCTGCTCAGCCTAAAACATGACATTATCTATTATTATAGAGCTCTGTTCAGTCTATAAACATGACATTATCTAGTATTATAGAGCTCTTATTATGACATCAAGACATTCCCTGAGAAATTAAATTTGGAGCTCTACATAATTTGTTTTTAAATCTCACTGTCACCAAGTTTATTTTTAATGATGTAATGTTGTGAAAACTGACCTCAGGTTACTGAGGGATCTAGTCTAGATTAAACCTCATAGGAAGACAATTTTATTTAATGCAGGTGTCATTCAGGTCTCTCTGTTTAACTAAATAATCTGTCTTTGGCAGGAGACAGCGGGAAGAGTTCCTCAGAGGAAACAGACCCGGAAACGCCTAACCAACACCACTGCTCCCACTGTGGAAAGAGTTTTAGGTGGTTAGGGAGCCTGAAAATGCATGAGAGAATACATACAGGAGAAAAGCCCTACCACTGTTCCCACTGTGGAAAGAATTTTACTCAGTTAGGGGCCCTGGTTGGGCATGAGAGAACACACACAGGAGAGAAGCCTTATCACTGCTCCCACTGTGGAAAGAGTTTTAGGTGGTTATGGGTCCTGAAAAAGCATGAGAGAATACACACTGGAGAGAAGCCTTATCACTGTTCTCACTGTGGAAAGAGTTTTAGGTGGTTAGTGAGCCTGAAAACGCATGAGAGAATACACACAGGAGAAAAGCCTTTTCAATGTTCCCAGTGTGAAAAGAGTTTTAGGTGGTCAGGGAGTTTGAAAAAGCATGAGAGAAAACACACTGGAGAAAAGCCTTTCCAACATACTAATACACAGGAGGAGAAGACATACCACTGCTCGCATTGTGAAAAGACATTTTCCCAGTCAGAGGATCTGAAATCACACGAGAGAATAGAGAGGCTGTGTTCTGACTTATGTTTTTGACTGAGAATTTGTCCACGGCCAATATTCACAGGGCCAGGGACACCTGGAAAAAAATCAGCAGCGGACATTTCTGAACGTTTATCCAACAGACCTGTACATCCATGAATGGATCTCTATAATGTGTAACTATTTCTGATCTATGTATTGTTTAATTGTACTATGTTCGGTTTATTTATCTGTGGTTTTATTTCAACAGATTTTACTGATGCTATTAGATTGCTGGGTGGGGGGGGGGGGGGGGTTATATATGCAGTGCCTTCAGAAAGTATTCACGCCCCTTGACCTGCCCCACATTTTGTTGTGTTACAGCCTGAATTGAAATTGGATTCAATACCCCATAATGTCAAAGTGGAATTACGTTTTTGGAAATGTTTACAAATGTCATTAAAAGCCTAATTAAGTTCAGGAGTAAAGATTTTGCTTAAAAAGTCACATGATAAGTTGCATGGACTCACTCTGTGTGCAATAATAGTGTTTACTATGATTTCTGAATGCATACCTCATCTCTACCCCATACATACAATTATCTGTAATGCCCCTCAATCGAGCAGTGAATTTCAAACACAGATTCAACCACTAAGACCATGGAGGTTTTTCAACGCCTCGCAAAGTAGGGCACCAATTGGTAGATAGGAAGAAAGAAAAAAAAAGCAGACATTGAACATCCCTTTGAGCATTGTGGAGTTATTAATTACACTTTGGATGGTGTATCAATACACCCAGTCACTACAAAGATACAGGCATCCTTCCTAACTCAGTTTCTGGAGACGAAGGAAACCGCTCAGGGATTTCACCATGAGGCCAATGGTGACTTTAAAATAGTTAGTGTTTAATGGTTGTGACAGGAGAAAACTGAGGATGGATCAACAACATTGTAGTTACTCCACAATACTAACCTAAATGACAGAGTGAAAAGAAGGACGCCTGTACAGAAGAAAAAAATAAATTCCCAATCATGCATCCTGTTTGCAATGAGGCACTAAAGTAAAACTGCAACACACATTCCCAGTCAGAGGACCTGAAATCACATGAGAGAATAGAGAGGCTGTTGGCACTAAAGTAATACTGCAAAAAGAATCGGCAAAGAAATTAACTTTATATCCTGAATACAAAGCATTATGTTTGGGGCAAATCCAACACATCACTGACTACCACTCTTCATATTTTCAAGCATGGTGGAGGCTGCATCATTTTATGGGTATGCTTGTCATTGGCGTCACTAGAGGCGTAACTACAGTCCCTGGTTCTAATCCAGGCTGTATCACAACCGGCTGTGATCGGGAGTCTCATAGGGCGGCGCACAATTGGCCCAGCATCGTCCAGGCAAGGGGAGGGTTTGGCCGAACGGGACATCCTTGTCCCATCGCGCTCTAGCAACTCCTTGTGGCGGCCGGACGCATGCATGCATGCTGACTTCGGTTGCCGGCTGGACAGTGTTTCCTCCAACAAACTTCCAGGTTAAGCGAGCAGTGAGTCAAGAAGTACAGTGAGGCTAGGCAGGGTCGTGTTTCAGAGGATGCATGGCTCTCGACCTTCGCCTCTCCCCCGAGTCCGTAGGGGAGTTGCAATTGTATTTCACGAAAAAGGGGTAAAAGTACAAGAAAATAATAATAATACGCTGGTACTGAAATTAGATGTTTGTTTTTCCACAATAATAAATCCATAATTAACCCCCAGGAAGAGTAGCTGCTTCCTTGGTAGGAACTAATGGGGATCCATAATAAACCCCAGGAAGAGTAGCTGCTGCCTTGGCAGGAACTAATGGGGATCCATAATAAACCCCAGGAAGAGTAGCTGCTGCCTTGGCAGGAACTAATGGGGATCCATAATAAACCCCAGGAAGAGTAGCTGCTGCCTTGGCAGGAACTAATGGGGATCCATAATAAACCCCAGGAAGAGTAGCTGCTGCCTTGGCAGGAACTAATGGGGATCCATAATAAACCCCAGGAAGAGTAGCTGCTGCCTTGGCAGGAACTAATGGGGATCCATAATAAACCCCAGGAAGAGTAGCTGCTGCCTTGGCAGGAACTAATGGGGATCCATAATAAACCCCAGGAAGAGTAGCTGCTGCCTTGGCAGGAGCTAATGGGGATCCATAATAAACCCCAGGAAGAGCAGCTGCTGCCTTGGCAGGAACTACTCGGGATCCATAATAAACCCCAGGAAGTGTAGCTGCTGCCTTGGCAGGAACTAATGGGGATCCATAGTAAACCCCAGGAAGAGTAGCTGCTGCCTTGGCAGGAACTACTGGGGATCCATAATAAATCCCCAGGAAGTGTAGCTGCTGCCTTGGCAGGAACTACTGGGGATCCGTAAAAAACCCAAGGAAGAGTAGCTGCTGCCTTGGCAGGAACTAATGGGGATCCATAGTAAACCCCAGGAAGAGTAGCTGCTGCCTTGGCAGGAACTAATGGGGATCCATAGTAAACCCCAGGAAGAGTAGCTGCTGCCTTGGCAGGAACCAATGGGGATCCATAATAAACCCCAGGAAGAGTAGCTGCTGCCTGCTGCCTTGTATTGTGAGATTTTGAGTGAAAACCTCCTTCCATCAGCAAGGGCATTGAAGATTAAACGTGGCGGGGTCTTCCAGCATGACAATGATCCCAAACACATCGCCCAGGCAACAAAGGAGTGGCTTCATAAGAAGCATTTCAAGGTCCTGGAGTGGCCTAGCCAGTCTCCAGATCTCAACCCCATAGAAAATCTTTGGAGGGAGTTGAAAGTCCGTGTTGCCCAGCAACAGCCCCAAAACATCGCTGCTCTAGAGGACATCTGCATGCAGGAATGGGCCAAAATACCAGCAACAGTGTGTGAAAACCTGGTGAAGACTTACAGAAAACGTTTGACCTCTTTCATTGCCAACAAAGGGTATATAACAAAGTATTGAGATAAACTTTTGTTATTGACCAAATACTTATTTTCCACCATCATTTGCAAATAAATTCATTAAAAATCCTACAATGTGATTTTCTGGATTTTCTTTTCTCATTTTGTCTGTCATAGTTGAAGTGTACCTATGATGAAAATTACAGGCCTCTCTCATCTTTTTAAGTGGGAGAACTTGCACAATTGGTGGCTGACTAAATACTTTTTTGCCCCACTTTACATATGAAATGAGTATGTGAACATTATTAAAGTGACTAGTGTTCTATTCCTTAAAGTGGCCAATGATTTCAAGTCTGTGTATGTAGGCAGCAGCCTCTCTGTGTTAGCAATGGCTATTTAACAGTCTGATGGTCTTGAGATTGAAAAACAGCTTCTGTCTCTCGGTCCCAGCTTTGATGCACCTGTACTGATTTCGCCTTCTGGATGATACCCGGGGTGAACAGGCAATGGCTCGGGTAATAACAAAGAGTAGTTTATTAAAGTAGTTCATTAAAGTAATTTAGGCTTTATGACTGCTGAATACCAACTATCAATCACTTAGATCATGTATTTTCAGGTAGAGATAGATCCTTGGGACGTCCCTAGCCCGTTGAAGTTGACATTTAAAATGGTTACGATAGGGGTTTAGGGTAGGGATTGTGCCAAGGATCCCAGATAGCATTGACCATTGTGCATTGTTCTGTCTCTTTTACATAGCACGTGATGGGTTCTGACGTTTGACCTTGAAAATATGAAATATCCTTTATGTGAAATTGAATGAAACAATAATGTATGTTGATGCTAATATGGTGTACAATATTCCATGTTGTTTATATATGATAACAATAGAGTAATATATTTAATATGCCATATACTATTTTTTAACAGTTTCACAAATTAATTTTAATGAACTTAATCATTATGATTCAACATCAGTTCACCGTCTCACCTCATACTGTATTGGAGCAGCAGCAGCTGACTGCCCGGTTCAACGTCACTTCACCGTCTCACCTCATACTGTATTGGAGCAGCAGCTGACTGCCCGGTTCAACGTCAGTTCACCGTCTCACCTCATACTGTATTGGAGCAGCAGCAGCTGACTGCCCAGTTCAACATCAGTTCACCGTCTCACCTCATACTGTATTGGAGCAGCAGCAGCTGACTGCCCAGTTCAACATCATTTCACCGTCTCACCTCATACTGCATTGGAGCAGCAGCAGCTGACTGCCGGTTCAACATCAGTTCACCGTCTCACCTCATACTGTATTGGAACAGCAGCAGCTGACTTGATTGTTGATGCTAATCAGCATGTTTGAATCTGAGAGTAAATAGAGCCGACTGCAACTCTAAAAATGAAGGGTTCAACTGGAGTTGTTCTCAGATCCCTTTAAGAACCGTAGGGTTGTTGGTCAATGAAAAACAGCCCCAAAAGGTTCTTCAAAGAACTTGTTAGAAGGTGGGTTCATCGAGGAACCTCCGTTGTTGCTGGACTTTGTTAACTAACTAACTAAGAACGGTGACCTGTCCAGACAAGATGTTACAACGAACTGAATCGTTAGTGGAGGTCTTCCTCTTTATATAGCCTGCTACAGCATGTAATACTATTAACTCACAAGGGGGCATAACGTTACATGGACAATACAATCCCATTTTGGAAACGTTACATGTACAATACTGATCCCATTTTGGAAACGTTACATAGACAATACTATCCCATTTCGGAAACATTACATGTACAATACTATCCCATTTTGGAAATGTTACATGTCTGCCCCCTTGTGGAAGGAAATGAATAGCTTAGATGAAAGCTGTAGATGGGATTCAAATGCATGATGGTGTTTAATACATTATCTGGACTACCTCTTCTGTATAAATGCCCTTCAGCAAAATGTTGCGTATAGTCTTTAAAGTCAGCCTGATGAAATATTGAACAATTTGTGTACAAAGATATCTTGAAATGTGATATTAGGCCTGTATGGCAGTACTGTTACTGTATGGCAGTACTGTTACTGTATGGCAGTACTGTATTGGCTAATGCTTTCTCCAATATGTTCTTCTATTTTGCATTACATTGTATGTCGATGCCATTTATCTTTCAATATTTATTTTATATATATATTAATGCTTTTAAGACTATTCTTTGGCACATTTTCTCGTCCTTTGAAATTCGTATAGGATAGAACATGGACACAATGCAATTGGGATCAAGAAGAAGAAGGAACAGATATGTTGTAGGACAGCTGCATTTGAAGTGTACATTTAACCTGCATAGCAGTCAATACTAACTGACATATATTAGCATACAAATGTGTGCAAATTATCTTTTCAGATCTTCTTATAAATGAATCAAGTCCATGGAATGGATATAGACAAAAAGAGAATTCAAGGACCCTCAGAGGTAGAGAGGCGAGGCAGGGGTGAGGACATCGTCCTGCTATTTTGACAGTCCCTGAAGGACAATACAGAAGAGGTATTTGCTCTTATTCCTTCCCTTTCTCTAATGTATTTTGTAATAAAATTAGCAAATGTAGTAAGATCATTGCTTTACTTTACTAGGACTGGAGACCACAGCAGCGATTTTACTCTTGCCCAACCTCTTCAAAGAGGACCCAAGGTATGCCTTTGCACAAATCATATGTTTCTTCATGCTTAAATAAAACTACAGCTGAACATTTTTTATGTTCTTTGTAATTGTATGTGTATTAATCTTTCCTTACTTTTGTTGACACAGATTTCACCGCTCGGCGGAAATCCATTTCACCATGAGAGTGAAATCCCGCTGGCCTTTGATGGGGAGAACATCCTCGCCCTCGAGGACGTCCTCATGGGACTTGGGGCTCTGCTAGGGCTGAATTTTTTATTTTCTCTTAAATTTCCCCAAAATGTCAGAAAACACTTATGTTGTTAAGTTACTGTGTTCTGGGGATAAGAGAAGTTGGGTGAAGTTACCAGGGCCGGTCATAAAGATGACAAACTTCCTAACATAACTAAGTGAATATGATATACACACTAAAGCTGAAAAATCTGTATTTAGCATCAAGTCTACAATATTGTTAGTTTACCTATGATTCTTTTTTAATGTATGTTGTTTTTATTGTACATCATTTATATTGGTTTTAAATGTCATGAAAAGCACTATACAAAATAAATGTATTATTTATTATGGTCTGACATGTCTGCAGAAATGTTGCAATTTTGTAATGTGTTTTGTAAATATTAATTCACATTTGTGGTGCCACTAAAAAAACAATGAATTATTTAAATCAATATTGTTATTATTATTATTAAAATATGTTTTTATAATGGAGGGAGGAGGGGGGACAGGGAGTTTAAAAAATGAACCCCAAAAGGTTCTTTGAGGAACCATTATAAGGGGTTCTTCAAAGATCTTATCGGGGTTCCCACAGAAGGTTCTTCAAATAACTTTTAGGGGTTCCCCCACAGTTTCAATTTTAAGAACCCCTAAAGGATACTCCAGGAACCTTTACTTTTAGAGTGTATATTGATAAAAGTCACCTTGTCTGAGAGACATTTACATAGTTATACACAGCCCGATTTGGGATTACTATTTTATATCGGCCATAATTTGACGTTACCTGCTGAGTGGGCATGACCAAAGTTATTATATTTAGCTACACTTTGTAGTACATTTTTACACTATAATAAATCTTCCTGATGCCACATCGCCCGTTTTCGAAGGGAGTCGTTGGTTTTTAGGGGCAGTCGCTTTTTAGCTTTTTGTCTGAAAGTATTTTCTCAGCTGCGATACCAACTCCAGTCAGCAGATGGCGATGTGCGTCTTTAATGTGATTCTGCCACTGTGACGTGTAATCTTGTGGACGGGACGCACAAGATTAACACACACAGTTAATCACTTTTCTACCAGCCTGGCAGTTTCTAGCCGTTCCTCTCCTCCCTAGATTAGAGGGACCTTTGAAGGGGCCTCTTTCCTGTTGTCCTTTCTTGTCTCAACTCTCACATTACCTCATAGTGACACAATGGTCTAGTCACACACATTATGGAATTATGACTATCACATTTCATACAATTATATGATTTCAGGGTGGAGTCCTTAGTCATTACTTTAAACATATAAATGTGTGTTATAATATGACTGTTTGTATTTTTGACTTCAGAGCTCTCTGAATAAAGAATTAACATTTTGCAGTATCTGAGACTTTGCCTAATTCTTATTTTGAATCCGGGATTTACAACCTCGGGTGAATTGGTCAAAGCTATAAAATAGTTCGGTTAGAACATCGGGAGAAAATTCTCATGACAAGAGCCTACGAGGCTTTTCTAAAAACTCCACTTGTTTCGCTCACCTTTCTTTTTTTTTAAACTACGCTTGAGATGTGGTATCCACTCTGCTCGCTGCCTCTCAGATCAAAGGTGGGTCCATTTGCTCCGTTCCCGAAGTGTCTCTCTGGGACACCAAATTAGAGGGATCCCTCGTTGATAATTTACCATCAGGAGTCATTTACCAGGTCGTGAGTCACCAAGTGAAGATTCACATCCCCATCGCGAAATGTGGTTGTTCATTTCTTTAAAATCAATTGAGACAAACTTATCACACAAGTCAGAGTTATTCTTAAACTAAATCTTTATTCACTTAATATGGGAGCAGGGCAATACAACGCACACGTATAAAGTGAATCAATTGAGTGCTCTGCGATAATGATGGCTGGTTGACGAATCACCCCCAGATGAAAGTACAAAGGTCTTTTATAGCCAAGAAACACCCCTCTCAACCTACATGAACAACAGATGTATAGAACGGGTCACAAGGTTAAGATTTGTATGAAAGAGTTATAATTCTCAGCAGACAGTATCTGCTATAAAAACAGTAGTCTTTGTGTAGAGACCAGGGGTCTGGCCCTGGGGTCATCTCTCCCTGGTACCATATAGAATATTAACTCATGCTCTGGAATGTGGTCTCTTTAGGATTTATCACCCAAAATACATTGTAAATCTCCTGTCAGTGTTTTCTCCCAGAGGCCCATCCTCAGTAGAACACAGACACAATAGTTATAAGAACCCTCTATTCTGTTGCATAAAACAACCATTTGATGCAATAAAAGTATTATAACATAATCTTGCAATTTTTGCTATCAGTGTCCACTGAAAGTTGACTAGTAATAACAACTGGGACATAAAAGTCCCCCACCACGAGACCCATTAAATCTGCCCAAGAAGAGGCAAACAAAAGAACTGGTGTAACACATACTGACTAACGAGGTGACACCAATCAGTGCGCCCTACGTGCTAACAAGCTATACGTGCTAATGAGCGAAATGTGCTAACGCGCTAAAGTCCAAACTCAAAACATAAATGGAAAAACCAAAGCCAGTAACACATTCCCCTTAAGACAATAACAAATATATCCTACATTTTTGATGGAAAGGTTTGCACACCACCAACACTTCCATTTCACATTATAATCAACTACAATGCTTCACATTCTACAATATTAACATGGTGTCTACTGGCTGTCAACAATTAAAAACAATCAAATGTATTTCTAAATAATAATATACTATAGTATTATTTCTGACCTTTTTCTTTCTATAGAATCCTAAAGCTAATTTTGAAAAAAAAACTCCACTGTCTTCTAGAACTCTCCTCTTCCTAAAACTCACTAGCTTCTAGAACTCTCGTCCCCTTGGAACGAGCTCAAACAAAAATCATCTCCAATACGGAAAAACTTGTAGTCAAAATCAATTGTGATCGACTACACCCCCCTGAAGACAATCAACAACCAAGTTGTCCTTACCACGGACATATCTGATTTCAAGAGGAAACTCCTGCAATATCCGTAGTAACTTTCCACCTCACCGTGGAGCTTCTCTCTCTTTTCAGGGTTCACTAGATAGGCATGTTGTTGGATCTGGGCCCAGTCCCCAATGTCATGCTCTAGTACATTTGGGTTGGCACATCTGAGAATGATATTATAAAAGCAGGATAACAATGTCAATATAATTGTACTCAAAAATTGTCAGTTGGTGTATAAATAATTATGATTACTAAATGTAAATATGAACACCAAATGTTCACCCCTTTGTTAATATGTATTGGCAATAATTCACTTAGTGGTGATGCATGGAATAATAAAACATGTATATTTTGTCAGGCTGGATGTTTGAAATATGAGGTGATTTGAGTCATGCTTCTTCAGTAGTGGAATAAAGACCATTAGCATTTAAATGTTGTCAAGAAATACTGGAGTGATGTAGGATTGTTAATAAAATTGACTATAGACCAATTTATTATACTGTGTCCATGTGTATAGGCTGCAAGTAGGTTGAAATTAAGTTGTTTTCAAGTCATTGAAAAAACAACATTTTACTAGGTGGGATTCATTCATTCACCATTCACATATTGATTACAGCTATTAGATTTTTCTCCTGTGTGTGTTCTCTGGTGCAGCTTCAAAGTGTTTGATGTTGAAAGGCTTTTCCCACAATCTGAACAGTGGTGAAGCTTCTCTACTGTGTGTGTGTTCTCTCATGCACTATTAGGCTGCTTGACTGAGTAAAACTCTTCCCACATTGATTACAGCTATAAGGTTTCTCTCCTGTGTGTGTTCTCTGGTGTACAATCAGATTGCCAGATGTAACAAAACATTTCCCACATTGATCACAGCTAAAAGGTTTCTCTCCAGTGTGTGTTCTCTGGTGCACTATCAGGCAGCTTGACAAAGTAAAACTCTTCCCACATTGATCACAGCCATAAGGTTTCTCCCCAGTGTGTATTCTCTGGTGTGATTTCAGGTTGCTTTGCTGAGAAAAACGCTTTCCACATTGAGCACAGCCATAAGGTTTCTCTCCTGTGTGTATTCTCTGATGTGATTTTAGGTTGCTTTGCTGAGTAAAACTATTCCCACAGTGATCGCAGCCAAAAGGTTTCTCTCCTGTGTGAATTCTTTGATGCATTTTAAGGTCTACTGAAGAGTTGAATCTCTTCCCACATTCAGAGCAGCAGTGAGATTTCCCTCCAGTGTGTATTCTCAGGTGAACTTTTAGTGAATCTGATCTTGAGAAACATTTCCCGCAGTCAGAGCAGCAGTAAGGTTTCTCTCCAGTGTGATTTCTCAGATGTATAATAAGTTCTGATGAAGATTTGCAACATTTCCCACAATCAGAGCAACAGTGAGATTTATCACCTGTGTGAATTCTCTGGTGCAGTTTTAGTGAATCTGATCTTGAGAAACATTTCCCACAGTCAGAGCAGCAGTAAGGTTTTTCTCCTGTGTGATTTCTCAGATGTATTTTAAGTTCTGATGAAGATTTGCAACATTTCCCACAATCAGAGCAGCAGTGAGATTTATCACCTGTGTGAATTCTCTGGTGTAGTTTAAGTGAATCGGATCTTGAGTAACTCTTCCCACAGTCAGAGCAGCAGTGAGATTTCTTCCCTGTGGATCTTTGCAGGTGTTTCTTGAGATGTTTTGATGTGGAGAGACTCTGCTCTGCATCGTGATGTTGTTGAGGCTCCCCAGAGGATCCACAATAGTCCCGTCTCTCTCCTGTGTGAACAACAAAGTCAGACAGATGGTTAAAGGCCTACAGCAACAGAAATCCACTGAGGTAAAAAGTGATGCCCAGAGCGTACCCATGAAGTTGTACAACAATAGATGTCTGTTAAATTATTTGACAATTGTCTGAAGACAGGCAAGTGAGCAACAATATATTTGTCATATAGTCATATTTTGTATCCCTTTACATTAGTAGTAAAATCGATGATTGTAGGCTAGAAAAAAGTTAAAGTTGTTGAAATCCTAAGTGGTGTGCCAGATGACTTTTGGTCCCCAATATATGCCCCTTTCTGTGTTTGATCAAATTGGCACACGAGGGCGATGCCCACACAATTTGTTTGCAGAAACTCCTCCATGCTAATGAGGAAACCAATAGCTATGGATGTAGTATATCTGCCTCGTTATACCAATACCATAGAAATACGGTAGGACCCATAACTTCACCTAACAACAACATAGACCATGACTATATAGCATTTAATATTTCAGGTAAAACATGGAAACTAAAATGTCTTTGTCATGACATTTCATAATCTGATCACCAGATAATGTTGTGAATAATCCCACAACTCTGTAATGTGTTGTCATTCTAAATGTCCTGAATAAAGGAAAATAGCTCTGTGTGTTGTACAATAGCCTATCCATCAAGGAACAGTTCTCTACACATTATGAGCTAAATATCTGTGTCCAAACAGTCTAACGAGACCCTACTGTAAATCAAGCAGACAATAACACATTATAAACATCAATTTGTTAGGGATGTTGGATCCAACATAGATCACGGCATTACTGTCTTTACCGACGTAATGAATGAAGAAGCACTTTGGTTGTTGTTACATGTTGTGATGTTTGTCATTTGACTGTCATTCAGAAAATGATTTCCTGGATCAGCTGATCAATTTCAGATTTCCCCTTTAACACCACACACACATCAGTCAAACACCTGCCTCTGTTTTTAACATAGTAACGGTACCTACAGTTGAAGTCGGAAGTTTACATACACTTTAGCTAACTACATTTAAACTCAGTTATTCACAATTCCTGACATTCAGCTTTATTTTTTTCATCACATTCCCAGTGAGTCAGAAAATTACATACACTCAATTAGTATTTGGTAGCATTGCCTTTAAATTGTTTAACTTGGATCAAACGTTTCCGGTAGCCTTCCACAGGCTTCCCACAATAAAAGTTGGGTGAATTTAGTCCCATTCCTCCTGACAGAGCTGGTGTAACTGAGTCATGTTTGTAGGCCTCCTTGCTTTCAGTTCTGCCCACAAAATTTCTATAGGATTGAGGTCGGGTCTTTGTGATGGCAACTCCAATACCTTGACTTTGTTGTTCTTAAGCCATTTTGCCAAAACTTTGGAAGTATGCTTGGGGCCAGCTGACATCAGCTATTTAGCCAACTAGCTATGGTCAGCGAGCTGGAGCACTAACTACCGGAGACCAGTTAGAACCCAACTAAAACATGACTGCAGATCAAAGGAGCAGATACATACAGAATGATGGCAGGGGAAATCCCCAACATCCAAAATAGATAGATTCCAGATGTCAGTCAGCTAGCGCGCTAGCAGTAAGCCAAGGTGGAAAAACATACAAAACTCCCGTAGTCTACTTCACAGAGAAAATGCTGAAAAGTAGTGATGGGGAACAACTTCCTGAAGCATTGACGCTTTCCAACCAATAGTGTCAAAAATTGTTTTATTACTCAAAGCTTTAAGAATTCCAGAATTTATAACAGCCAAATTATACAATTATTATAGATGACGTGCCACACCGTAGCGCGTAGCAGCATAGCTTTTATGCCTTCTACTAAACCACTGGCCATGTTCGAGAGCGTCAAAGTCCATGCTGCATTTTGGGTAAATGGTAACTGGCTGACTGATTTATAAATAATAATGAGTAGTTATTTATGATGCAAGGTGATTTGTAGATCAGTTAGTCTGCAGTTGCCTGCACTGTTCTGTTCTGAAATGAAGCTTCAGAAATCATTGATCACATGCTGCTGATAAAGTGTTACAGGCATCGGCACACTGCTTTGAAGTATACTGCTTAGCAATTTTGCCGCATGCCTCGTAGCTGTCGGTATCAAATGTAACATCCCTACCGAAAAGGTTTTAAAAAGAAAGGAGCAAACCGGTATGATTTTCTCTTTTGTTTTGAGCCCACAGCAAGAAGGCGCCCGAGCCTACCGTGCTAATGAGTTCCCTCTAGATAACACAACCGTCGAGTAAGTTATCCGATTTCATTTCATATTTACGGTGTTGCTGTTATTAGTCAGCTAGCGGGCTGGTTAAGTTAGCATTAGCCTAGCTAGCTAACATCTCCGACCATGAGGTCACTAAGCTTGCTTCAGAGTTTAAGTAACAGACACATCTCAACATCAACAGTTCAGAGGACCATCAGGCCTTCATGGTTGATATTGCTGCAAAGAAACCACTTCCAAAGGACACCAATAATAAGAAGAGACTTGCTTGGGCCAAGAAACACGAACAATGGACATTAGACCAGTGGAAATCTGTCCTTTGGTCTGATGACCTGGCCTCCACAATCACCCGACCTCAACCCAATTGAAATGGTTTGCGGTGAGTTGGACCGCAGAGTGAAGGAAAAGAAGCCAACAAGTGCTTAGCATATGTAGTAACTCCTTCAAGACTATTGAAAAAGCATTCCAGGTGAAGCTGGTTGAGAGAATGCAAAGAGAATGCAAAGCTGGCACCATTGAAGAATCTCAAATATAAAATATATTTTGATTTGCTAAACACTTTTTTGGTTACTACATGATTTCATATGTGTTATTTCAATGTTTTGATGTCTTCTCTACTATTCTACATTGTAGAAAATAGTAAAAAATAAACTAAAACCCTTGAATGAGTAGGTGTCCTAACTTGACTGGTACTGTATGTACTACATTTTGACTGGTACCATTATTTTCTCATGCAATCACAGTAGGTTGTATCCAATTGGTTTTATCTCTCTAGATCATGCCAGTAGGTTACAGTAGGTTGTATCTCTCTAGGTCATGCCAGTAAGTTACAGTAGGTTGTAACCAAGTGAGAACAATTGTCAACGCATTGTGGAAAGTGGCGAATTTGGTCAACAACAAAATGAATGGCTTATTTGCTACGTGAGGTTTACTTGATCTAACAGAAGTTTCGTAATTCTTAAGTTGTTATGTAGACACGTGATATACCGACAACTTTGATAAAAACACTATAGGAGTTGTCTCCAGATCGCGATGCATATTCATGCTAGTAGCTTAGCATCTCTCTCCATTGAATACAGGTGGTTGAGGACAACAACCCTCATAGAATATAAACAATATATTACAATAATAAGATGAATCCACCAATCCAAAGAAAGGATAGGTGGGAGCTAGACAACCCGCAGTGCCGCTTTGTGGACAACGACTCCCCTCGTTAGGACGGAGAGACATCTTGTCAGTATATCCATAATATTTGGTGTAGCCAACCCAACTCTCGCATGGCACTATTGGGGGGCACGGTGCGTAGTAAATCATCACTACATGAAAATCACAACATGCCGTGCACCCCAGTCTGCTGTCAGCAGATAGACCCTTCTCAAATATATATGTTAAGTCACTTTTTGGAAACGGAACGGAGAAAACAAGGGGTAGCTTGTTCTCTACGTCGTCTGATTCTAGACATATCAGTCATCATCCTAGGGCCCTCCGTTGAAGAGGTATTGATGAGCCAACTTCGAATATCCAAAGTTAAAAACAAATTTAAGGCGGTACTTACTGGTTTTAATCAGATCTCCTATCTCCACCCCTTCATCTTCATCTTTCAATGTGACAGTAATCTCCCCTTCCTTCTTCACTCCAAAAACTGCATCCTCGTCTTTCTCTTCCTCCTCTTCTTTTACTGTAACATCCTCCTCTTTCACTCTGAACGCGTCTTCCTCTTTCTCTGTAACAGCATCACCCTCTACTTCTTGTTTAACTGTGACATCCTCTTCTTCCTTCTCCTCTTTCACGACAATGTTCAGCCCCAGAGCTTCTTTCTCCGTCCAGCAGATCTCCTCTTCTTTAACAGGAGGAGAGTAGTTTAGGGAGCTCATGTTCGGGGATGTTAGGTAGCTAGCTATCATTAGCGACTAGGCTAGTGCTAACTTAACCAGCCAGCTACTATAGCTGACTAATACAAAATAACGTAATATTAAATTAATATTAAATTAAATAGGTTAACAACAGAAGTGTGTCTAAAACACAGTACCTAATATACACCGAAAGCGTATAAATAGCTTGAATCTTTCGGCTATGTTGGCTAGCAAGCTACCGAGGTGGTTGACGAGCTGTTTCTGAAGAACCGTCCACTAGATTATACAGCAGGCAGCATCGCCTGAAAGAAGCACATCGCCGTCTGCTGACTGGAGAGGAAACGCAGTTGAGGATCATATTTTATTTTCAGACAAAGATGATTTTAAATGGATTGAATTATATAATACTATTATATTGACACATGCAAAGACAAGAACGTGTTGATTGATTAGTGCGAATAAACAAATGTTTACTACAGCACATTTAAGGCAGTTTCATTAAGTCATACTAAATCTAAATAAGTAGGTAGCTACTGTAGGTCTCATACATGGTGTAACAATACATCATGTAGATGTATATAATGAACAGACTAGGTCTATACTGCTCCTACATTTTTGTATTATTTTTAAACATTTATTTCACCTTTATTTAACCAGGTAGGCAGTTTAGAACAAGTTCTCATTTACAACTGCAACCTGGCCAAGATAAAGAAAAGCAGTGCGACAAAAACAACAACAGAGTTACACATGGAATAAACAAACGTACAGTCAACAACACAATAGAAGATCGAGATCATTTTTTTGTTTAGGAATATTGTGAAACACGATCATTCCACTATTAATGCAGATATTATGGACATTTTATTTAAAACATTTAATTAAATTATAATTGTAGCTCCTTTAATTTAGACCCAAAATGTATTTGCTTTGTGTGCCATTGCCCGGCTATTAAAAGGGACAGGTGACTATTTGAGTCACAGCCTCAGGAATGTTTGGTCACGTGGAATCAAGTGGTCACTAGATGTCTACGGTGCCAAAGAGATTGATAGTTGGGGGTGTTGGGAGTGTGTTGATATAACGGTAATAATGTCAAAATTCCACTTTTAACAAACATCAGAATTGGTTAAAAAAAGGTTATGCCCGGGTGGCACAGCATCGCAGTGTTAGAGGTGTCACTATAGACCCGAGTGGTGCAGCAGTCTAAGGTACTGCATCGCAGTGCTAGAGGCGTCACTAGAGACCCGGGTTCGAGAAAAAACGGGGGTCATTTTTGTTTGTAAATATATAAAAAAGGTTATTAAAAAAAGGTTGCATCACAACGTGGTAATAAACAGCGGGCAAAGTGACCGTGTCAGAACAAAATTAACTCAAACGTTTTTCCATTTGAACACTTGATGTAATTAAGTAATTATTATTTTCGGATATAAAGACGACGCTGTATCAACAAAAAACGGATTGGAACTTTCAAAACATCTGGGAAGAAAATTACAGACGGAGGCGCACCAACTTCCAACTTTGTTCGACATTTGAAGCTGCACAAAGAACGGTAAGTCGTGGCTAATATAGCCGACAGCTATATAATGAATTGTTTTGCTAGTATAGCATGTAGGCTAATGTAACATTAAATCAATGAGACTCCACACAGCCAGTCAGTGCGGGAACGTGAACATTACACCCAAGATTGAGCTACAATTGTGGTAGCCTGGGCGATTGTGTACAAGCCTACATCGCCTGATTGCGCCCCATAGCTTGTCTTGACTTGGGACTTGAGTGCTAAGACTTGAGACTTACTTGTGACTTGTAAAACAATTACTTGGTCCCACCTCTGGAATATACTGTATCCTATTCTACTGTATCTTAGTCTATGTATTACTCAACTCATATGTCTACTGTATTTTATCCAATTCTACCTTATCTTAGTCTATGCCCCTCTGACATCACTCATCCAAATATTTATAAATTCTTAATTCCATTCCTTTAGATTTTGTGTATTGTTAGATATTACTTGTTAGATATTACTGGACTGTTGGAGCTAGACCCACAATAACATCTGCTAAACAAGTGTATGTAACAAATAAAATGTGATTTGATGTATATAGGTCTGGTGTTGATCATTCTACACTCTGTGTTCTCTTACCCAGGTCTGGTGTTGGAGATCATTCTACACTCGGTGTTCTACTACCCAGGTCTGGTGATGCAGGCCATTCTACACTTTGTGGATCTCCTGCATGTATTTTCTGATGTTTAATCAGACCATTTGAATGAGAGTATCTCTTGTCACATTGATCACAGCTATAAGGCTTCTCTCCTGTGTGGCTAAGCTCAAGTTGGGTACTGAGGTACCGTAGTAACCTCTTAGCTGAAAGTCGAAGGGCGGAGGGCGGTAAAAAAAGTTTTGGGGGGGCTAACGGTTCTCAGACGTTTTTGCTTTTCTTTTCAGTTTTACCTTTTTTGGAAGAGAGCGGGAAAGCAGATGGCGCAAAATTCCCAAAATGGGTCAGTTGTCTAGGCAGCTGTAGCCTGTTCTTTTTGTATCACTACGGGGTGCTCCTGCAGGTGAAGTCACCAGTCTGCCTCTTCGGATAGGTGGTACTGGAAATTAGATCGGGATGTGCTGGATGAGCTTTCATTGAATCATTTACTGGTTTGTTTCGGGGGATTGAAGGCCTCCGGTCCATGTGTGAGGGGGTGGTAGAGTGGTGGGATTTAGTTAAGGTAAGAGATTAGAGTCTTTATTATAGGATATTGTAGGAGGAGAAAAAGGGAGCAAAGGAGGTAGGTGGATCATATCCAAAGGATGCTCGAACTCGAGTAGGAGGCAGGCAACCTCGGCGGGTCGGTCGACTGGGAGAGATCCACAGCCCTGAAGGCGCAACTCAGGGAGCTGTAGGAGCGGAAGGCTCGAGCTTTCCTGGAGCGTGCACATAGTGGGTTTTTAGAACACAACAAGACTTGTTGCGTTAAGTTGACGCAGTACGCAGATGACATGTCCTTTCTGCTTTGCAAGGACTCGTGTCTGACAAGGTCTCTTGCCATTTTTGAGGATTTCACCCGAGTGTCGGGAGCTGTGCTTAACTTCACAGAAGACTTGGTTTTTGGGACGATGACGTGGTAGGACGGATGTGCCCGGGGGGTTCTCTCTCTGTAATGGGGCCCTGAGGATTCTGAGACCATTGCTCAGCCAGTAATACACCCGTCTGGTTACTTCCTGTGGCTGTTCTTCTCATATCAGGTGAGAAGCGTAATGGTGTGGTCTAACACGGGTCCTCGGATGGAGTAGCTGCCGTGGCACTTTGGTCATGCGGCCAAGTGGCTGTGTGCTCACCCTGAGGTTGAAGTTGCCCGAGTAGGTTTAGACCACAGACACTTTACGAGGAGGTCAGACAGGGAGGGTGTACGGCGCCTGTAGTGGGCATCTCGGCAGTGGTCTGGGAGGGAGTGCAGGCGCGCGGTCTGGACAACAGGCTCAGGGACCTGAATTGGTTGAGCCGTCTACAAGTGCTTGCCAGTACGTTCCATCATGTACAGGCATAGCTTGGCTCGATCCCCCACCTGTCCAAGACCATCTTGTGGCGTGGAGGAGACACCTTTTGGGACTGTGCCTTTGCCGGAGTAGTATGGGCATGGCTGTTGTTACGTGGGTGAAAGGGAATTTTGTTTGAACTTGTGCTAGGGTAGAGAGAGGTGTAGGGAGAGTGAGGGGGACGGTCAGGGACAGGTTTCTGCTCTGGCTTCTCATAAGCCTCTTTAAACAGGGGCTGTGGGAAGCCAGGCGGGACATGGTAAAGACAGGGAGAGATTGGGAGTGGAGGGGATAGTGAAGAGAATGGAAGTACGAGAATGGAGGTACGAGTAAAACATGAAATATTGTTTCCTGATTGTAAAAAAAAATCCCCACTCCTCAATCAACTAGTCTCTAACCAGAATAACATGAGTTGTGACCTTCAGACTGTTAGACTGTCAGTCCATAAGCATATTCAGCTACTTAGATGTCATGTATTATCATGTTATGCTCACTATAAGAAATCCTGAACGTATTGAAATGCCTGGATGGGATGTGTTAATTGATAACCCATCAATTATACCTGTTAGTTCGTAACCCATCATTTATACCTGTTAATTCATAACCCATCATTTATACCTGTTAATTCATAACCCATCATTTATACCTGTTAATTCACAACCCATCATTTATACCTGTTAGTTCACAACCCATCATTTATACCTGTTAGTTCACAACCCATCATTTATACCTGTTAGTTCACAACCCATCATTTATACCTGTTAATTCATAACCCATCATTTATACCTGTTAATTCATAACCCATCATTTATACCTGTTAATTCACAACCCATCATTTATACCTGTTAGTTCACAACCCATCATTTATACCTGTTAGTTCACAACCCATAATTTATACCTGTTAGTCCATAACCCATTATTTATACCTGTTAGTTCATAACCCGTCATTTATACCTGTTAGTTCATAACCCGTCATTTATACCTGTTGATTCATAATCCATCATTTATACCTGTTCACAACCCATCATTTATACCTGTTAGTCCATAACCCATAATTTATACCTGTTAGTTCATAACCCATCATTTATACCTGTTAGTTCATAACCCATCATTTATACCTGTTAGTCCATAACCCATCATTTATACCTGTTAGTTCATAACCCATCATTTATACCTGTTAGTTCATAACCCATCATTTATACCTGTTAGTTCATAACCCATCATTTATACCTGTTGATTCATAACCCATCATTTATACCTGTTAATTCACAACCGGCTGGCACGCTCTCTGACTTTACTCGGCAGGAACTAATAAACCCCAGGAAGAGTAGCTGCTGCCTTGGCAGGAACACAGTCATGTGATGCCTGGTATAGAAAAGTCCAATCTTAGGAGAGTACATGGGAGTGGCACTATATCTGCAGGTGGCAATCTGGTCAAACCCACTGATACATGTGTCCCTCCACCCTCTGGTGGGATGGATCATGTCTACAGAGAAACCTAGATTCAAATACTTAGATTTGTGTGTTTTGGGTAAATGTTGTGAAATTGTTAGATATTACTTGTTAGATATTACTGCCCTGTCGGAGCTAGAAACGCAAGCATTTCACAACACCTGCAATAATATCTGCTAAACACGTGTATGTGACCAATAAAATGTGATCTTGATTTGAAATAAACGTCCTATTTGTCAAAGGTGCTTTTGGATGGAGTCAAAATGACTCCAAAGGATTTGAAATAGTTAAAAGTCCATATTGATACAGAAACACTAAACCATGAATTAGATTTATTAGGAACAAGTTGATTGACAAAGTCATGAAAAATTTGGAAGAATTGAATAAACCACATTTGGCCTATGATAAAATATATGCCTCTGGGGTCAAAATGATCCATGTTAGAAGTATGGTTCAATGCAAATATGTAGTGGGTGTAAAGTTTGTTTTAAATTCTCTCTCATTAAAAACGAACCAATCAACACATGCTTCTCTTTGAACGACTTAATATAATATTAAACTTTTATGAAATAAATGAAAAATAAACGTTTGGTTCAACTGCGTTGCCCCCTCCAGTCCAGATGGCAGATGTGCGTCTTTTAGGTTCAGGCGACGCTGCCAGTGTGACGTATAATCTAGTGGACGGGACGCTCCTTCAACAACAACAGCTAGTCAGACACCTCGGTAGCTTTCTAGCAAACACAGCTACAACATTCACGCTCTTTACACTGTTTTGGTGTATATTAAACACACTTATGTCGTATGTACTTGTTGACCCATTTAATTATATATTTACCTTCTTTGCCAGCTAGCTGGTTTGCTAAGTTAGCTTAGGACCAGGCCAGTCGCTAATGCTGACTAGCTAACATCCCCGACCATGAGTTCACTAAGCTAATCTCCTGCTGATAAAGAAGAGGCGGTCTGCTGAACGGAGAAAGAAGCTCTCGTCAAAGAGGAGGAAGAGAAATATGTTACAATACAAAAACAAGTTCAGGCTGTTACAGTGAAAGAAGAAGAGAAAGACGCGTTCAGAGTGAAAGAGGAGGATGTTACAGTAGAACAAGAGGAAGCAGAGAAAGAGGAGGATACAGTTTTTAGAGTGAAAGAGGAGAATGCAGTTTTTGGAGTGAAAGAGGAGGAGAAGATGACTGTCACATTGGAAGAGGAGGAGGAAGAGGAGGTTCGAGATCTGTTTGACAGCAGTAAGTACCGTCTCTGCAGTCGTTGAACCAATATGCAGTAAAGGGGTTCTACACTTTAATGTTGTTCTGTAGGAATGGCTGAAGCTACACTGTAACGCATTGAACATCAAGAGTGGACCATCAACAAAACGTTACCAATTGATCAGATCCATCCAATGACAATGCCTGAAATACTGTAGTCCTCAATATCTCCTATTAGATTGTCCCAATACTCTTAAAGGGGCAATCAGCAGTTGTTACATCCATTTTGGGACTTATACATTAATGATATGTACCCATCTGTTCCTTGAAGATTTCACTTATAAATGCCCCATGAGCTTAGTTCAACTGTCGTACCCCATTAGAACCCAAAATATAAGCTTTTTGTTTTACTCCAATGTTTGTCAGCCGCTCTTTCTGTCAATGACAGGCTCTGTGAGGTAACGCTCAAACTCAATTTCAAAACTGCGCTGGACTTCAGCCCTGCTCTCTTTGCTTCCAAGGATTCTAGCATAGAGGCTATCCACCAGACTGGGTGGCTGATCTACCTGGACTCTTCGCCTTTTTGCACCTGGATCTGGGTCCTCCTCTTCACTTGTCCCTTCCCGCTGTGGCTCTTGGATTTGGTTTCCTTAGTAGGTCAGACTCCTCCTTCAGCCACTCTTGCTTTCTCTAGTGCTGTCCCTGAGCTGAAGGCATAGCTCTTGTAACGTGGATCCAGGACAATTGCCAGCACCAGGCCCTTTGTCTCCTCGGAATTGGAGAACCTCCTTGTCAGACTGTCCAACATGGTGTTCCGTAAAGTTTTGATGCCTTGAGTAGAAGAACCCTCCTGCTGCAGCATCAGCTTCAGCACCGTCACACTGGGGATGCTTCATGCTGCTGTAGAGTTGGAGTGGCTCATCTCCAGTGTCACCTCCTCCATAGGTGCCAGAGTCTCAATTAGGTTAGAGACAATGTCCCACTGTGCAGCAGACAAACTGCTGATGTGTCCGTATTCACCTGCATACACATTCAGTGCATGCCTCTGTTCAAACATCCTCTGCAACATGTGTAGTGTTGAGTTCCAGCGAGTTTGAACTGCTTGGATGATGTTGTGTTTGGGGAGGCCAAGCTCTTCCTGAATGGCCCTCAGCCTCTGTTTGGCCAGTACAGAGTGGTCAAAGTGAGTTGCACAGCTCTTCAACATGGCAATAATGTCTAGCACAGCTCTCTGACTGGATAGGCCATCATTGATTACAAGCTGTAGGGTGTGTGCTCTGTAGCTGAAGTCTGGAAGCTCTGCCAGTCTCATACCTTTCACCATGTTTGCCCCACTGTCCCTGAGGACTAGCACTACACGTTCTGTGTGGATTTCCCAGTATTCCAACATGGTCAAAAACATCTCTCTGATGTAGTTTCCTGTGTGTGATCCAGTCATAGTCTTGACATTCAGCACAACCTGCTTTCTTGTCCAGACATTATCAATAAAATGTCCAGTAAGGTTCATCAGGGACTCTGTAGTGCCTGACCAGCAGTCAGTTGTGAATGCCACGTGTGGAGCGTTCACTAGTGCCACCAGATTCTTCACTTTTATCACAACTCTTTCACGTGTTTTATCTAGCATTCATCTTTGATCCTGTTCAGCAAGAGTAATCAGCCGCTGAAAGCCAACATCAGACACCACTGTGAATGGCTGGTTGTCAGTGGCAATCAGCTCAATAATTGCTACATCCATCTTTTTGGCCCTTGGGTCTTTGTCCTGCCATTTTGCTTGTTTATTAAAAAGTTGTAAGATTGTAGCATGCGGTGTCTGTGACGTGTCTGTATCACTTTTTCCTTGTGAAGAATTTGCATTTGCTTTTTTCATCATTGCTTCCTTATGGGCTTCTGGGTGGGTGTTCTTAAGGTGATTCCACAGGTTGATGGTATTTTTTTATTTAACCGTTGCTGACCCCATGCTTACATCTTTATCACAAATAAGACACCTTGCTTTCCCTGGTGCCAATTCCATGTAATAGTCCCACACTGGTGCTCTGCTTTTCTCTGCCATCTGTAAAACACACACACACACACACACACACACACACACACACACAGCTCTGAAGTGACAATGATACTGAAGAGTCTGCTTTGGAGACAAATACTCTCAACTGTTTGAATAATAAAAATAGAGTTTAAGTTACCTGTGATGAATGTTGAAAACAAAAACTGTAATTTATATATGCAGGAAATCCTATTTTAATAATGGGCATGGTAAGAATTGACTACCAAAGTGTGAGTCATAATCCTCATGACACCTTCTAGCAAAATCTGAAAAGCGGTTCCTTCATTCATTTATTCTATAGGATATTTTTAGATTCACTCAAAATAAGGTCTGTGTTTCGTGTAGGCTTACACCACCTTGCCAATTTTATAACTGTGTAGATATCCATAGGACAAGGTAACTCTGATCAATATAAGCGAAGATAAAAACAATTGTAGAGTGGATTTCTGATAATATGTTGACAAATGTTACCTTATCCTAGTGAGATTTACATGGGTATCAAAACGCTGAGGCGGTTTAAGCCTGAACGAAACACAGAACTTATTTAAAGTAGATCAAGACATTCTCTATGGAAGACATGAACGGTAAAATAAGAAGGAACCCCTTTCAAGTTCAGCCACATGTTATTATAGGAATTATGACGCGTCGACTATTTCTCTCTAAACCATATACCTTTGACCATTACGAACCTGCTGCTGCCTACCACCGCCCAGTCAGACTGCTATATCAAATCATAGACTTAACTATAATATAATAAATACACAAATACGAGCCTTAAGTCATTATGGTCAAATCCGGAAACTATAATTTCGAAAACAAAACGTTTATTCTATCAGGGAAATACAGAACCGTTCCGTATTTTATCTAACGGGTGGCATCCATAAGTCTAAATATTGTTGTTACATTGTAAAACCTTCAATGTTATGTCATAACTATGTAAAATTCTGGCAAATTAGTTTGCAACGAGCCAGGCGGCCCAAACTGTTGCATATACCCTGACTCTGTGTGCGATGAACGCAAGAGAAGTGACACAATTTTCCTAGTTAATATTGCCTGCTAACATGAATTTCTTTTAACTAAATATGCAGGTTAAAAAATAAATACTTCTGTTTATTGATTTTAAGAAAGGCATTGATGTTTATGATTAGGTACATTCGTGCAACGATTGTGCTTTTTTTGACAAATGCGCTTTTGTTAAATCATCCCCCGTTTGGCGACGTTGGCTGTTTCTTTATGAAGAAATAGTCTTCACACAGTTGGCAACGAGCCAGGCAGCCCAAACTGCTGCATATACCCTGTCGTGTCTTTACTATCATTAAATGAAGACTTCTCTATAATTAGTATTACGCGATTAAACTGATTAATCATGTAACTGTAATTAACTAGGAAGTCGGGGCACCAAGGAAAATATTCAGATTACAAAGTTATAATTTCCTAATAAAACTTTCAAATATTTTATATCTGATCAATTAGTCTTCGAATTAATGAATTATTTACTTTACCTCATGTTAGTCTTATTACAAACATCGTAAATTGTTGGTTATCTGCACGAACCCAGTCTTCACTATGAGTCATCCATACATCAATTGTCTTAAATCATTTATTTACTAACTAAGTAATTCACAGAAATGCATAAACAAACAAACAAAGTAAAAATGGTTACAAGAAATGACAGGGGAATATGCCCTAGTGGGCTAAACCGGCATGGCGGCTTGTTGTACAAAAGGGAAGTGGGGGTCGACTGAGAAGACAACAGACAGTTGATAATTATAACAATTGAAATTATAATCCTTTGCACATGAACACTCACTCATTCGGGAACAATTGCAATCAATATATATATTTACGCTCAGTGTGTCGTCTTGATTGCTATTGAAATGTTAGTTTCTGTTGGAGAGTTTCCGTCCTCGCTCTCTCTCTCTCTCTCTCTGTCGCGGTTAGAATGGATTGTTCAGAGTGACATTCATTCATCTCATTATAGAACGTCTGTTTCGGCGGTTGTCGTTCTTCGCGTTCAATGATTCCGAATTCCTAGCTGCTGACAAGTAATTAATATCAAAGACTTGTTCTTATTCTGTCGGTATTGATAGTCTAAGAGTTTAACCACGTGGTATGGTTAAAATATTCAGCAATGGTCTGCAACCTTTGTCCTCTCGTGATTGAGAGAAAACATGGTCTGTAACCTTTGTCCTCTCGTAATGGAGAAAAACATGGTCTAGTGAAAATTTCTCAAAGTTGGGGTTTTATTCAGGAGTTGCAGAATAGGGCCTGTCCCAAGATGCCCGACCCTAACTGGGCTCCTGGGCGGTCCTCTGATTTAGTTAAACTCAAAAGGGAATTGGAGTTTCCTTCATTAAAAAGTCCAAAATCACATTACACAATTTTACAAACAGTATCATACTCACTCATTCCTCTTATACAACAATTAGATGTAAACCTCATATCTGAGGCTATTATATAAACAGCGTTATAGTAATGTGGCCGCACCGTCTCCCATGAGCCTCACCAAAATGTAACAAACGGACCCGTTCGTAGCTGGATTCTTCACCGATCTTTTATACCTTCTCCGGAACATAAATGTTGTTCAGACCTCATGTTCTGTGAGGTGGAAGAAATTCCTTTGTTCTCTATGAAACTTCACTCTGTCTCCATACTGTGTCCATGACAATCTCTTCCAGGAATTTACGACCTCTCTGACCACAGCAGCCTAATTGAAGGAGGCAGGGAGAGGGGGATAAGGCTTGCTGTACCCAAAGAGGGCAACGTCATGACAACCCTGACTCTGTTGCACAGAACGCAAGAGAAGTGACAATTTCCCTAGTTAAAATAAATTCATGTTAGCAGGCAATGCTAACTAAATATGCAGGTTTAAAAATATATACTTGTGTATTGATTTTAAGAATGGCGTTGATGTTTATGGTTAGGTACACATTGGTGCAATGACACTGCTTTTTTCACAAATCGCTTTTGTTAAATCATCACCCGTTTGGCGAAGTAGGCTGTGATTCAATGATAAATTAACAGGCACCGCATCGATTATATGCAACGCAGGACAAGCTAGATAAACTAGTAATATCATCAACCATGTGTAGTTAACTAGTGATTATATTAAGATTGATTGTTTTTTTATAAGATAAGTTTAATGCTAACTAGCACCTTACCATGGCTCCTTGCTGCATTCGCATAACAGGTAGTCAGCCTGCCACTCAGTCTCCTCGTGGAGTGCAATGTAATCGGCCACAATCGGTGTCCAAAAATGCCGATCACCGATTGTAATGAAAACTTGAAATCGGACCTAATTAATCGTCCGACCTCAAGTCTGCACAGCGCGATATCAACCCTGAGCATATCAGATTGTTTTTCTCCACTACATCACTGTATTCCTGCCGTAAGCTCTGGACCATTACACCAGATAATCGCAGCTAGCTAGCTGCTACCGCGTGGCCCAGCCCCGAAGCTAGCCTTGAGCCAGGCCCATCTCTCGGCCTGCTCAGTGGACCCTATGATCACACAGCTGATGCCTCCCAGACTCTTCACTAACACAACTAGAAACCACTACATCACCGGATTCTTGTCGTAAGCTCTGGCCCTTTGCACCGGATGCACTGGAGTGGCTATAGTGGCTAATGCCCTTGTCCCAAAGCTAGCACCAGTTAGCCTCGAGCCAGGTGCATCTCCCGGCTAGCAAACAAAATTACTCAAGCTACAATACCTCTTTTGCCAATTGGCCTGGACCCTTTGTCGACACGGAACCCCGCCGATCCATCACGTCTGGTCTGCCGACGTAATTCCGCCCGATGTGCCCTCAACCGGCCTTTGCCGGACGTCGGTGATGCCCTTATCCCAACGCTAGCACCAGTTAGCCTCGAGCCAGGCGCATCTCCCGGCTAGCGTAGTAACGACTACCTAACGGCTTCCCTGTTTCATACAGTTGAAGTTCGAAGTTTAGCTACACTTAGGTTGGAGACATTAAAACTCGTTTTTCAACCACTCCACAAATTTATTGTTAACAAACTATAGTTTTGGCAAGTCTGTTAGGACATCTATTTTGTGCATGACACAAGTCATTTTTCCAACAATTGTTTACAGACAGATTATTTCACTTATAATTCACTGTTTCACAATTCCAGTGGGTCAGAAGTTTACATACACTAAGTTGACTGCCTTTAACTTCTCTTAAGTTATTTGGCACGCTACCGTCCCACCCGGCCAACATCCAGTGAAATTGCAGAGCGCAAAATTCAAAAATACTCTATTCAAATATTTAACATTCTTGAAAATGTGTGTCATACATCAAAATAAAGCTTTACTTCTTGTTAATCCAGCAAAAGTGTCAGATTTCAAAAAGGCTTTACAGCGAAAGCACACCATGCGATTATCTGAGGACAGCGCCCGCATACAAACACATGAAAATCATTTTTCAACCAGGCAGGTGCAACACAAAAGTCAGAAATAGCGATTTAATTAATGTCTTACCTTTCAAGATCTTCTTCTGTTGGCACTCCAAAATGTCCCAGAAACATCACAAATGGTCCTTTTGTTTGATAATGTTGTTCTTTATGTCCCAAGATTGTCCATTTATTTGGTGCGTTTGATTCAGAAATCCACTGGTTTCAACTCGCCCAACATGCCTACAAAGTATCTAATAAGTTACCTGTAAACTTGGTCCAAACATTTCAAACAATGTTCCTAATCCAATCTCAGTTACCCTGAAACGTAAATAATAGAAACAATTTAAGATGGAATAAACTGTTTCTAATGTCGGATAAAAACAACTTGGAGCGCGTTCCTGTTCACGCTTACCAAAACAGTAGAGTCCACCTTGAGTGACACATACAATGAGTAGGACTACTTCGTAATTTCTCAAAAGAAAAACATTGAACAATTTGTAAAGACTGTTGACATCTCGTGGAAGCTATAGGAACTGCAACCAGGTTCCTAATAATAAGGTTATCCCATAGAAACCTATTGGAAAATCCTATGACATCAATATTTTTCTCCTTTGGGTTTCGCCTTCCAAATCAGTTCTGTTATACTCACAGACATTATTTTAACAGTTTTAGAAACTGTAGCGTGCTTTCTATCTAAATCTACCAATTATATGCATATCCTAGCTTCTGGGCCTGAGTAACAGGCAGTTTACTTTGGGCACGCTTTTCATTCAAATACTGCCCCCATCAAAATACTGCCCCCTATCCCAAATAAGTTAAAATAAAATTTCCTCACCATCTTAAATAAACATGCCCCTTTCAAAAAATGTAGAACTAAGAACAGATATAGCCTTTGGTTCACTCCAGAACTGACTGCCCTCGAACAGCACAAAAACATCCTGTGGCGTACTGCACTAGCATCAAATAGTCCCCGCGATATGCATCTTTTCAGAGAAGTCGGGAACCAATACACACAGTCAGTTAGGAAAGCAAAGGCTAGCTTTTTCAAACAGAAATTTGCATTCTGTAGCTCTAACTCCAAAAAGTGCTGGGACACTGTAAAGTCCATGGAGAATAAGAGCACCTCCTCCCAGCTGCGCACTGCACTGAGGCTAGGAAACACTGTCACCACCGATAAATCCACGATTATCAAGAATTTCAAGAAGCATTTCTCTACAGCTGGCCATGCTTTCCTCATGGCTACCCCAACCCCGGCCAACAGCTCCGCACCCCCCGCAGCTACTTGCTCAAGCCTCCCCAGATTCTCCTTCACCCAAATCCAGATAGCTGATGTTCTAAACGTGCTGCAAAACCTGGACCCGTACAAATCAGCTGGGCTAGACAATCTGGACCCTCTCTTCCTAAAATGATCTGCCGCCATTGTGGCAACCCCTATTACTAGTCTGTTCAACCTCTCTTTCGTATCGTCCAAGATTCCTAAAGATTGGAAAACTGCCGCGGTCATCCCCCTCTTCAAAGGAGGTGACACTCTAGACCCAAACTATTACAGACCTATTTCCATCCTGCCCTGCCTTTCTAAAGTCTTCGAAAGTGAAGTTAACAAACAGATCACTGACAATTTTGAATCACACCGTACCATCTCTGCTGTGCCATCCAGTTTCCGAGCTGGTCACGGGTGCACCTCAGCCACACTCAAGGTACTAAGCGATATCATAACCGCCATTAATAAAAGACAGTACTGTGCAGTCGTCTTCATCAACCTGGCCAAGGCTTTTGACTCTGTCAATCACTGTATTCTTATCGGCAGACTCAACAGCCTTCGTTTCTCAAATGACTGACTCGCCTGGTTCCCCAACTACTTCTCATACAGAGTTCAGTGTGCCAAATCGGAGTGCCTGTTGTCCGGACCTCTGGCAGTCTCTATGGAGGTACCACAGGGTTCAATTCTCGGACAGACCCTTTTCTCTGTATAACGATGTTGCTCTTGCTGTGTGTGATTCCTTTATCCACCTCTACGCAGACAACACCATTCTGTATACATCTGGGCCTTCATTGGACACTGTTAACAAACCTCCAAACGAGCTTCAATGCCATACAACACTCCATCCGTGGCCTCCAACTGCTCTTAAACGCTAGTAAAACTACATGTATGCTCTTCAACCGATCGCTGCCCGCACCCGCCCGTCCAGCATCACTACTCTGAACGGTTCTGACTTAGATTATGTGGACAACTATAAATACCTAGGTGTCTGGCTAGACTGTAAACTCTCCTTCCAGGTTAATTTTAAGCATTTCCAATCCAAAAATGTAATCTAGAATCGGCTTCATATTTCACAACAAAGCCTCCTTCACTCACGCTGCCAAACATACCCTCGTAAAGCTGACTATCCTACCGATCCTTGACTTCGGCAATGTCATTTTCAAAATAGCCTCCAACACTCTACTCAGCAAACTAGATGCAGTCTATCACAGTGCCATCCGTTTTGTCACCAAAGCCCCATATACTACCCACCATTAGGACCTGTATGCTCTCGTCGGCTGGCCCTCGCTACATATTCGTCGCCAAACCCACTGGCTCCAGGTCATCTATAAGTATTTGCTAGGCCGCCTTCACTCAGCTCACTGGTCACCATAGCAACACCCACCCATAGCACGCGCTCCAGGAGGTACATCTCACTGGTCATCCCCAAAGCCAACACCTACTTTGGCCTCATTTCCTTCCAGTTCTCTGCTGCCAATGACTGGAACGAATTGCAAAAATCGCTGAAGTTGGAGACTTATATCTCCCTCACTAACTTTAAGCATCAGCTATCTGAGCAGTTTACCGATCACTGCAGCTGTACACAGCTCATCTGTAAATAGCCCATCCAATTACCTACCTCATCCCCATGTTTTTATTGACTTTTTTTGCTCTTTTGCACACCAGTATTTTTACTTGCACATTCATCTGCACATCGATCACTCCAGTGTTAATTTGCTAAATTGTAATTACTCCGCTGCTATGGCCTATTTATTGCCTTACCTCCATTTTTCATTTGCACACACTGTATATATATATTTTTCTATTGTGTCATTGACTGTACGTTTGTTTATCCCACGTGTAACTCGGTGTTGTTGTTTTTGTCACACTGCTTTTCTTTATCTTGGCCAGATCACAGTTGTAAATGAGAACTTGTTCTCAACTAGCCTACCTGGTTAAATAAAGGTGAAATAAAAAAAAATCATAACTTTATTGACAACACCCAAATGGATACTGTCATTAATGCGGTTCTTCAATAATTACACATAATTCTTAATACTTTAGCTGTTTTGTTAGTCACATGTTCAACTATCATCAGCTGATCTGAATGACAGTCAAATGACAAACATCACGACATGCAACAACAACCAAAGTGCTTCTTCATTCATTACTTTGGTAAAGACAGTTATGCCGTGCTGCACGTTGGATCCAACATCCCTAACAAATTGGTGTTAATAATGTGTTATTGTCTGCTTGATTTATAGTAGGGTCTCGTTAGTCTGTTTGGAGACAGAGATACTTAGCTCATAATGTGTAGAGAACTGTTTCCTTGATGGTTAGGCTATTTTATAACACACAGAGCTATTTTCCTATTTTTGTTTTTAGGTGAAGTTATGGGTCCTACAGTAGGTCAATGTTATTGTTATGAGTCCTGGAGTACACTATGTGTGTCATGCAACAACAACCAAAGTGCTTCTTCATTCATTACATAGGTCTATGTTATTGTTAGGTAAAGTTATGGGCCAATTTGGCAAACAGTGTACAAACCCTCATTGCCAGGCTGATGGAAAAGCCAAAGAGCATTTTACTGGTTGAAGTGTTTAAGTATAATGCGGTTGATTTGCGATGACGACACAAACATTATATTAAGCAGGACATTCAAACCAGCCTTACAATTATAATCCAAAGTAGCGTGAAATGCATTCATTAGCAACCTGGAAATGGAGGTTACTCCCCTGAGTTTTCCCCCCATTCACATTCAGAATACATTGTGAAAAACTAAAATCTTTTCTCACCATTTTTGCTCCAGGCAGATATAGTACATCCATAACTATCGGTTTCCTCATTAGCAGGGAGGTGTTTCTGCAATCAAATTGTGTGGGCATCACCCTCGTGCCGCAATTTTATTAAACACAGAAATGGGCCTATATTGGAGACCAAAAGTCGTCTGGCACACTGCTTAGAGTTTCAACAACATGAATTACTACTAATGTGAAAACAAGACAATATGACTATTCTTGCTCGTTTTAAGACAATTGTCAAATAATCATTACATTCATTACAGGCGTCAATTGTTGTACAACATCATGGCTACGCTGTTGGTAGCCACCTTTCACAGTAGATTTCTGCTGTTGTGGGCCTTTAACCATCTGTTTGACTTTGTCATTCACACAAGAGAGAGACGGGACAATTGTGGATCCTCTGGGGAGCCTCAACAACCTCATGATGCTGACGAGGCAGAGAAGAGTCTTTCCACATTAGAACACCTCAAGATACACCCGCAGCGATCCACAGGGAAGATAACTCACTGTTGCTCTGACTGTGGGAAGAGATTCACCTCATCAGGCATTAAAATTAATCGGAGAATCCACACAGGAGAGAAACCTTGTAGCTGTGATCAATGTGGGAAGAGTTTTATTGCATCTAGCATTCTGACAGTACACCAGAGAACACACACAGGAGAGAAATATTATAGCTGTAATCAATGTGGGAAGAGTTTTATTACATTTCGCCATCTGCCAGTACACCAGAGAGAAATCTTATAGCTGTGGTCAATGTGGGAAGAGTTTTGGTCAATCTATTGAACTGACAGTGCACCATAGAATACACACAGGAGTTAAACCTTATAGCTGTGATCAATGTGGGAAGAGTTTTATTGCATCTAGCCATCTGACAGTACACCAGAGAACACACACAGGAGAGAAATCGTATAGCTGTGACCAGAGATAATCTGATGAAAGATCTCTGATCAAATATCAGAAAATACATGCAGTGGGGCAAAAAAGTATTTAGTCAGCCACCAATTGTGCAAGTTCTCTCACTTAAAAAGATGAGAGGCCTGTAATTTTCATCATAGGTACACTTCAACTATGACAGACAAAATGAGAAAGAAAATCCAGAAAATCACATTGTAGGATTTTTAATGAATTGATTTGCAAATGATGGTGGAAAATAAGTATTTGGTCAATAACAAAAGTTTATCTCAATACTTTGTTATACACCCTTTGTTGGCAATGACAGAGGTCAAATGTTTTCTGTAAGTCTTCACAAGGTTTTCACACACTGTTGCTGGTATTTTGGCCCATTCCTCCATGCAGATCTCCTCTAGAGCAGTGATGTTTTGGGGCTGTTGCTGGGCAAGACGGACTTTCAACTCCCTCCAAAGATTTTCTATGGGGTTGAGATCTGGAGACTGGCTAGGCCACTCCAGGACCTTGAAATGCTTCACCCATGCTTCACAGTAGGTATGGTGTTCTTTGGATGCAACTCAGCATTCTTTGTCCTCCAAACACGACAAGTTGAGTTTTTACCAAAAAGTTATATTTTGGTTTCATCTGACCATATGACATTCTCCCAATCTTCTTCTGGATCATCCAAATGCTCTCTAGCAAACTTCAGACGGGCCTGGACATGTACTGGCTTAAGCAGGGGGACACATCTGGCACTGCAGGATTTGAGTCCCTGGCGGCGTAGTGTGTTGCTGATGGTATGCTTTGTTACTTTGGTCCCAGCTCTCTGCAGGTCATTCACTAGGTCCCCCCATGTGGTTCTGGGATTTTTGCTCACTGTTCTTGTGATCATTTTGACCCCACGGTGAGATCTTGCGTGGAGCACCAGATCGAGGGAGATTATCAGGGTCTTGTATGTCTTCCATTTCCTAATAATTGCTCCCACAGTTGATTTCTTCAAACCAAGCTGCTTACCTATTGCAGATTCAGTCTTCCCAGCCTGGTGCAGGTGTACAATTTTGTTTCTGGTGTCCTTTGACAGCTCTTTGGTCTTGGCCACAGTGGAGTTTGGAGTGTGACTGTTTGAGGTTGTGGACAGGTGTCTTTTATACTGATAACAAGTTCAAACAGGTGCCATTAATACTGGTAACGAGTGGAGGACAGAGGAGCCTCTTAAAGAAGAAGTTACAGGTCTGTGAGAGCCAGAAATCTTTCTTGTTTGTAGGTGACCAAATACTTATTTTCCACCATAATTTGCAAATAAATTCATTAAAAATCCTACAATGTGATTTTCTGGATTTTTTTCTCTCATTTTGTCTGTCATAGTTGAAGTGTACCTATGATGACAATTACAGGCCTCTCTCATCTTTTTACGTTGGAGAGCTTGCACAATTGGTGGCTGACTAAATACTTTTTTGCCTCACTGTACACAAAGGAGTTGTTTCATTATATCAATGAATTCATGTCACAATGTGGAATATTTTAACATTGTATTAGGAGTATTTTAGTGATGGCACAATGTAGAATATTTAAACATTGTAGTAGGACTATTTTAATGATGTCACAATGTAGAACCCTAAACATTTGCCCCCAATTCTATTTATTTCAACATGATATGGATATTACTCTCGGGGGAAATCCAGGCTCTGAAATGGAAGAGTACTATTTATGTGATTTAACAAAAATTGACTAACAAAAAAAGAGTTGTCCTCTAATCAGGGATGTAAACATTATTCCCAGATTCCCTGTGGTTTTTGAGCTGTTAGTTTTAACAGGACGTTCAATCTGATCTCCCTCCTGTCACACACATTATTTTAGCATGATATCGATGAGTGATGACAAATACAGTGGAGAGAACAAGTATTTGATACACTGCCGATTTTGCAGGTTTTCCTACTTACAAAGCATGTAGAGGTCTGTAATTTTTTATCATAGGTACACTTCAACTGTGAGAGACGGAATCTAAAACAAAAATCTAGAAAATCACAATGTATGATTTTTAAGTAATTAATTTGCATTTTATTGCATGACATAAGTATTTGATCACCTACCAACCAGTAAGAATTCCGGCTCTCACAGACCTGTTAGTTTTTCTTTAAGAAGCCCCCCTGTTCTCCACTCATTACCTGTATTAACTCCACCTGTTTGAACTCGTTACCTGTATAAAATACACCTTTCCACACACTCAATCAAACAGACTCCAACCTCTCCACAGTGGCCAAGACCAGAGAGCCGTGAAAGGACATCAGGGATAAAATTGTAGACCTGCATAAGGCTGGGATGGGACTACAGGACAATAGGCAAGCAGCTTAGTGAGAAGGCAACAACTGTTGGCGCAATTATTAGAAAATGGAAGAAGTTCAAGATGACAGTCAATCACCCTCGGTCTGGGGCTCCATGCAAGATCTCACCTCGTGGGGCATCAATGATCATGAAGAAGGTGAGGGATCAGCCCAGAACTACACGGCAGGACCTGGTCAATGACCTGAAGAGAGCTGAGACCACAGTCTCAAAGAAAACCATTAGTAACACACTACGCCGTCATGGATTAAAATCCTGCAGCGCACGCAAGGTCCCCCTGCTCAAGCCAGTGCATGTCCAGGCCCGTCTGAAGTTTGCTATTGACCATCTGGATGATCCAGAGGAGGAATGGTCTGATGAAGCTCATGCGGTCTGATGAGACAAAAATAGAGCTTTTTGGTCTAAACTCCACTCGCCGTGTTTGGAGGAAGAAGAAGGATGAGTACAACCCCAAGAACACCATCCCAAACATGAAGCATGGAGGTGGAAACATTCTTTGGGGATGCTTTTCGGCAAAGGGGACAGGACGACTGCACCGTATTGAGGGGAGGATGGATGGGGCCATGTATCGCGAGATCTTGGCCAACAACCTGCTTCCCTCAGTAAGAGCATTGAAGATGGGTCGTGGCTGGGTCTTCCAGCATGACAACAATCCGAAACACATAGCCAGGGCAACTAAGGAGTGGCTCCGCAAGAAGCATCTCAAGGTCCTGGAGTGGCCTAGCTAGCCTCCAGACCTGAACCCAATAGAACATCTTTGGAGGGAGCTGAAAGTCCGTATTCCCCAGCGACAGCCCCGAAACCTGAAGGATCTGGAGAAGGTCTATATGGAGGAGTGGGCCAAAATCCCTGCTGCAGTGTGTGTAAACTTGGTCAAGAACTACAGGAAACGTATGATCTCTGTAATTGCAAACAAAAGTTTCTGTACCTAATATTAAGTTCTGCTTTTCTGATGTATCAAATATTTATGTCATGCAATAAAATGCAAATTAATTACTTAATCATACAATGTCATTTTCTGGATTTTTTAGATTCCGTCTCTCACAGTTGAAGTGTACCTATGATAAAAATTACAGACCTCTACATGCTTTGTAAGTGGGAAAACCTGCAAAATCGGCATTGTATCAAATACTTGTTCTCCCCACTAAGTGTTGCGTTCCTTTGTTTAGCAACCCCTACATCTAAATGCATCACTCCAATTTGTAGCGGACTGTCTTCTGCAGGTTGTCCTCTAACCAGTGAGGTAAAAGATATCTCCCATTTCCATGTGTTTTTTTTTGTTGTGTTCGTTTCAACAGCACATACAACCTGATTTTCCCCCCCTAATCGATATCAGTGATTTATTGCTACCTTTCAAAACAACGGCGTTTTTGGTGCGTGTGCAGTTTATAAGATGCTTGTTTTAAAAAATACAAGTAATATGATTATTGTGGCAGATGTTTGTGTATATAGCACATTTTATGTTTAGGCTTTCAATTTATCCCAAACTGTTTCTGCACATTGGTTATTGATTTGGACACAGGCTATCCCACCTAGCACAATGTAATTGAAAAGCCGTTGAAAATAAGACTATGCAACCAAATATTTAATATTTCCAATTCATGAAACATTTAGTAATGATAATTATTTATGCAACCAAGTGACAATTTTTTGGTACAATTATATTGACATTGTGGCCCTGCTTTTAGAATATCAGGGTTAATTCTCAGATGTGCCAACCCAAATGTACTAGAGCATGACATTGGGGACTGGGCCCCGATCCAACAACATGCCTATCTAGTGAACCCTGAAAAGAGAGAGAAGCTCTGCAGTGAGGTGAAAAGTTACTTCGGATATCGCAGGAGTTTCCTTTTGAAATCAGACATGTCCATGGTAAGGACAACTTGGTTACTGATTGTCTCAAGGGTGGGCAGTCTAAAAAGTTGTGTTTTGCGTTTAGGCAGTGAGTTGCCATGGATCACAATTTATTTTGACTATGTTTTTCCATATCGGAGATAAGTTTTGTTTGGGCTTGTTCCAAGGGGACGAGAGTTCTAGAAGCTAATGGGGGAAAAATATGTTTTTTTCTTGTTTTTAATTGTTGACAGCCAGTAGACGCCATATTTATAATGTGAAATGGAAGTTGTTTTCTTTTGGTGGTAAGCATTCTCTTAGTGTTAGTCTTTTGTTTTTCCATTTATGTTTTGAGGTTGGACTTTAGCACCTGTAGCTCATTAGCACGTCTAGCTCGTTAGCACATAGGACGCACTGATTGGTGTCACCTCGTTAGTCAGTATGTGTTACACCTGTGCTGGCTTGTCCATCTCGTTTGTGGGAAGGTGTTTCACCTGATCTGGTCCAGGTTCTATTTAAGAGTGTCTGGCCCAGTGCTCCAGTTGTCTTGATAGATGTGGCGAATCAACAACTTTAGTTGCTCCAATTTTTTTGTTTGCTTCCCTTTTTCAAGTTTGGTGTGTGTCTTTCTTTTGTTTGCCTCTTCTTGGGCAGATTTAGTGGGTCTCATGGTGGGTGACTTTTATGTCCCAGTTGTTGTTACTAGTCAACTTTCAGTTGACACTGTGAGAGCAAGATTGTTATAATATTTTTATTGCATCAAATGGTTGTTTCATGCAACAAAATAGAGTTCTTATAACTATTGTGTCTGTGTTCTACTGACGATGGGCCTCTGGGAGGTAACACTGACAGGAGATTTACAATGTCTTTTGGGTGATAAAACCTAAAGAAACCGCATTCCAGAGCATGAGTTAATGTTTCTGTTCTGTATGGTACCAGGGCGAGATGACCCCAGGGCCAGACCCTGGTCTCTACACAAAGAGTATTGTTTTTACAGCAGATACTGTCTGCTGAGAATTATAAGTATCTTTCATACAAATCTTAACCTTGTGACCCGTTCTATACATCTATTATTCGTCATGTAGGTTGAAAGGAGTGTATCTTGGCTATAAAAGACCTTTGTACTTTTGTCCCGTGGGTCGACCAGCCATTATCGTAGAGCACTCAATTGATTCTCTTCATGTGTACGTTGTATTGACCTGCTCCCTTATTAATAAGTTAATAAAGATTTAGTTTAAGAATAACTCTGACTTGTGTGATAAGTTCTCTCATTTGATATTAAAGAAATGAACCACCACATTTGCCGATGGGGATGTGAATCTTGACTTGGAAACCGCTCCTGACGACCTGGGTAAATGGTGCATGAGGGATCCCTCTAACTTGGGATCTCAGGAAGACCGCATTTCGGGAAAGGAGCCGATGGACCCACCTTTGATCTGAGAGGCAGCGAGCCGAGTGGATGCCACATCTCGAATGTAGTTTAAAAAAAGAGGTGAGCAAAACACGCAAAGTGGAGTTTTTATCAAAACCTCATAGGCTTTGAGTGTGTATTTCTCTGTGTGTGTGTGTGGGGGGGGGGGGGGGGGGGGGGGGGGGGGGCACCTTGGAGGTTTAAACAGGGCCGAGTCAGTGGAGGATGATCTTCGAGTCAATCGACTCAGACACCTATCATTGGTCGGTTGCGGGCAACTGACACTGAATTGGTCACAGTGGGGATTGGTGCGGTCTGTAGGGGTGAGGGGCCAGGGTGACTGTGGGTTCTGTGTGAAACATGGTACCTGGTGAAACTATTGGAAGAAGGACGTCATTCTGAAAAGTGTCTTTGTGACCCTCAGAAGTGGTGAAGTTCAATTATTTTAAATGTTCTGGCCATGTATGCCCAGGGTTTGGTCATTTTGAGTTAAATATCTTGAATCTGTGTGAATTAGTTTTGTCCATTTAATGTTAAAATATCCGGAATCTGTGCAAACTGAATTAAACTAGAATCTGTGTTTACTAGTTATGACCATTTATAATATAGTATAAGCTAGTAAGGTGCACCTGTATTTATTTTAAATCTGGACCCCATTTTAGAAGTATTGAAAGATGTAAATGTATGAGTTACATTATCCTAGGAACTAACCATGACATAGAAATATGAAAATATTTCTGCAGGTTAAAATATTGTTGAAAAACAACTAATTGATTAGGTATGTTTGGGAATAGCATTGTGTGACAGATATGAGAGTTGGGTGACTGTGATATGAGAGTTGGGTGACTGAGTCTTAATCTGACGTTTGGATAGTAACATATAGAAATATGCTTAATCAGATGATTGACATGTGGATAATAAGCTTTGATATAACTTTATCTTGGACTTCCATTCCTTCACTGCCATCATAGAAGATCACGGGGTGGGATTGAGAGCGGGATGATATTTTAGAAAGCAGCGGAAGGTCGATAGTTCCTGGGAGGCTTGATTTTTGCCGTGGTCTCTGGGAGGTTAGAGAACCTTTGACAATCCCATGACTGGCCGGTCTTGTCCGGGAAACAAAAGTATAGATTTTTGGTTCTGTTGGGAGTATGTTTGGAGAACTGCTTCGTAGCTATGAAGAGTCCTTGAAAAAGCAAATGGAATGGTTGTCGTGAGAACCTGAGAATTTCTTACGTTTTATATGGATTCTGTGAATATATGAAAATATTATGAATTATGTGTGCATTATCGATTACTAGAGATTTGATAAAGTAATACTGGGAATATAATTAGATACAATTTAAACAACCCATATGTGGATGAATGTAGCTTTTGAGTTGGTATCTTTAATGGATAATTTGATAAAGATGAGGTTTAAGCATTATTAAACAGTCTACGAAGTCTGGGAAATTGTCTCAGAAACTGATGGGAGTGTGTCCACTTTAGGGCATGTAACGTTTCCAAAATGGGATAGTATTGTACATGTAACGTTTCCAAAATGGGATCGTATTGTCCATGTAACGTTTCCAAAATGGGATCGTATTGTCCATGTAACGTTATGCCCCCTTGTGAGTTAATAGTATTGCATGCTGTAGCAGGCTATATAAAGAGGAAGACCTCCATTGACGATTCAGTTCGTTGTAACATCTCGTATGGACAGGTCACCGTCCTTAGTTAGTTAGTTAATTAGTTAGTTAGCTAGTTCATTATCACACAAGTGAGAACTGCTCTAGATTTGAAACTTACGTTAATGAGTGTAAAGCCATGTTGGCTTTATGGAAACGATATACAATATATCTGAAAAAATATAATTGAGGGAAATAATCCAAACCTAGTTCTGCCTAGTTAGGACATTACGTTATCTAGCTAGATAACGGTGCAGTACTGTAGCTCTCCTGTGTGTGTTCTCTGGTGCACTGTCAGATCATTAGATTGACAAAAACCTCTTCCCACATTGACCACAGCTATAAGGTTTCTCTCCTGTGTGGATTCTCTGAATTTTAGTATTTTTAAAAAACTATCGGCCTATATCGAATCTCCATTTTCTCTTAATTAAAAAAAATATATATGTTGGGCAGCAAACCACTGCCTCCCTGAATAAAAACTGCATACGAAACACTTCAGTCTGGTTTTAGACCCCATCATAGCACTGAGACTGCACTCTTGAAGATGGTAAATTACATTTTAATGGCATGAGACCAAGGCTGTCACCACATCCTTTTGGAGAGATTGGAATCCCAAATTGGTCTACATGGACAAGTTCTGGCCTGGTTTAGATCAGTTTGTCTCTGTGGATGGCTTGTCCTCTGACAAATCAGTTGTAAGTTTTGGTGTTCCTCAAGGTTCTGTTTTTTTACCCCTTTTTCTCCCCAATTTCGTGGTATTCAATTGGTAGTTAGTCTTGTCTCATCGCTGCAACTCCTGTATAGACTGGGGAGAGGTGAAGGTCGAGAGCCCCAACCAAGCCGCACTGCTTCTTGACACAATGCCACAATGCTAGTCTACCTGGCCTGCGCGCAAATGTAGGCCTATAAATGTGCCCATTTGGGGATGTCTGATAGTATTTCTCATTGTCTTAACGCACCACCACTAATGAGCTGAGGAGCTTCTCAAAAAAAAGTGTCGCCTCACAAACAGCAAGTAAACAAAGTCTAATCAAAATCAATTGTGAATTACAATAGTTCAACGTATTTTACAAATATTTCCAGCTCATGGCCTTTCGATAACCATTCAGCACGAAAGGGAAAAATGTAATGATCCAGTGGAAATGTCATAAAATACCTGATTACTTGATTATTTGAACAAATAGCCGACAGCTATGCCTGTCCGAACTCACTGACAGCAGGAAACTTCTCTTCCTTACTAGCTTTAAGCACCAGCTGTCAGAGCAGCTCACAGATTACTGCACCTGTACAAAGCCCATCTATAATTTAGCACAAACTCCCTCTCCCCCTACTGTATTCATGTATTTTGCTCCTTTGCACCCCATTATTTCTATCTTTACTTTGCACATTCTTCCAGTGCAAATCTACCATTCCAGTGTTTTACTTGCTATATTGTATTTACTTCGCCACCATGGCCTTTTTTTGCCTTTACTTCCCTTCTCACCTCACTTGCTCACATTGTATATAGACTTTGTCTACTGTATTATTGACTGTATGTTTGTTTTACTCCATGTGTAACTCTGTGTAGCTGTATGTGTCGAACTGCTTTGCTTTATCTTGGCCAGGTCGCAATTGTAAATGAGAACTTGTTCTCAACTTGCCTACCTGGTTAAATAAAGGTGAAATAAAAATAATAATACAACTTCCAGACACAAATGAGACTGACCATTTTACTCGACCTAGCAGAGCTGGTTAGGCAGTTTTCATGTTATCCAGAGCGTTGGTGACTGTAACTATGCTGACTGCACCAATTGAATTACGTTTGGTTTTGCCAGCGTTTACTGACACCTGGACATATTCAACGGGTGTTGAGCGCTAGTAAATTCATTATTCTGCTCTCTGGTACTCAGACAAGAGTGCTCTGAAATCAGAGTAGATAGCCAGAGCAAATTTATGAAAGCACCCGAATGTCCATTGAAAACACACAACGACCATACCATTTAGCTAAGCTAAGAATGACGGGAATAATCAAGTCATTAAAACGTTGGGTAGTTAGTTAGTTAGAATATAGTTCATATACTGGCAAGTGTGATGTATAAGTAGCCAACTAACGTTAGGTAGGTAGTTAACATACCGGTACATACTGCTGTAATGATATGTTATGTGGTTCGTAAGGACAGTGTAGATAACATTGTCACGCCCTGACCTTAGTTATCTCTGCTTTTGTTATTATTTTAGTTAGGTCAGGGTGTGACGAGGGTGGGTATGCTTGTTTTGTCTTGTCTAGGGTTTTTGTATATCTAGTTTTTTTTGTAAGTCTAGGTAATTGTATGTCTATGGTGGCCTGAATTGGTTCCCAATCAGAGGCAGCTGTTTATCGTTGTCTCTGATTGGGGATCCTATTTAGGTTGCCATTTTCCCTTTTGTTTTCGTGGGTTCTTGTCTATGTGTAGTTGCCTGTCAGCACTCGTTTTATAGTGTCAAGTTCGTTTTGTTAGTTTGTTCAGTGTTCTTTCTTTAATAAAAGAAGTGTGTATGCTTACCACGCTGCGCCTTGGTCTCCTCCATACAACGAACGTGACAAACATACCGGTACATTCTGCTGTAATGATAAGTTATCTGGTTCGTAAGGACAGTGTAGTTAACAAATTATCAGTTAACTTACTTTAAAAGTCATTACTTTATTACATTGCTCAACATTTTGTTAACATTTGTCATAATCCGTTAGAGATGAATTTGTATCGGCTCTCGTCGGACTTGCATATTTTTCACCATTTTCTTCAAATCTGAAAAAAATTGTGAAGCCACGCCCATTGTGGGATTCTGTTTTACATTATAGCCATTACCATATATATATGATTCAATATTATCTGATGTTGGCTGTGTGAAGTATCTGCATTTGTGCACGTGAGCATCATCAGGAGATTAAACAACTGCTTGCTACATCTACTTGCCTGTTTGTGTGTGACAAGAACTGAGTAACATGGTGTGACCTGCATGTTGCAAAACTGTAGATAACAGCCCAGCAGATGCTTTGTCCTTGTGTTTGTATGTGACAGTATTGAGCACATGGTGTGACTTGCTGTATCTTACAAAGTTGTGGTTAATCAGGTATAGGGAGGGGTGGTCATCACGAGGTTTAACTGAGATGGAAAAATACTGAGCAACTGTTATAACTAGGGGGTGATACCAGAACAGTGAGAATCTATACATCGACAGAGGGTGGACTCCAAGAAGCGCCAAGAGGCGGGGACCAGCCTGAGCAAGTCTAAACCACGCTCAGCCTCTACTGTGATAGGCCAACAGACGGGTTGGAACTATGTCTATCACAGTATATGAACAGCTGTTTTCTTACATCTTGTCAGTTCCCTGTTCTGCCCTGCGTGGCATTACAGTGAGCCCGTATATACGAAAGTTGCATTTGCCATTTATTGCTTAGCTAATAAAAGTACATAGAGTACAATCAGTGACTCAGTGTTATAACTTGTTCTGATACCAGATTCGATTTGACGCAACCCTAACACCATTTCCTGAAGAATTGCATTATGGGCCCTAAAGTACATTTTATTCAGAATTGCACTGAAATAGTGTCCACTGCTTGTATACTTCGTATTTTGGCGAATGTAGTACAACATCTAGGATCTTTAGGCATACTAACTATGACCAACAAGCATACTATATACTCAATTTCATTCACAAATAGTGTGGTTAGTATCCGAACACAGCTCAGGTCTCTGGGCTGCCATTTTGTTTCTGTTTAAATCCTTGGTTTTAAAAAAGCCACAAATCAATCAACCAATCTGCAGTTGAAACAATAACAAAGCTGTCATTCCACCACTGTTTTGGTAATAAGATAATGATGGGGCTGGAGAAATGTAACTAGTCTCAAATTCATAGACAGACCTATGGATGCAAGGACTGACCATCTATGATATCAACATTATAGTTTTAACCATGTTGAGGCTATACAGTGTTGGTTTACATTGTTTCTAAAGATTGGGGGTTCTGATGGGGTACAACAGTTGAACTAAGCTCATGAGGCATGTGTATATTCTTCAAGGATCAATGGCTATAAATAAATCATTTAAAAGTCCAAAATATTGATGTGGCAATTGCAGATTTCCGCTTTAACACCAAACATCAGTTCAACAACTGCAGAGCTTGTGCCTCTGTATTTAAGACAGTACTTACTAGTGTTAATCAGGGCCCGGTTTCCCAAAAGCATCTTACGGCTAAATTCATTGATGGATGCGTTTGGGAAACCGGGCCCAGATATCCAGTTTCCTCCTCTTCTTCGATGTGACAGTCATCTCCCCCTCCTCCTCTTTCACTCAAACTGCATCCTCCTTCTTTTACTGTAACATCCTCCTCTTTCACTCTGAACGCGTCTTCCTCTTCTTTCACGGCAACAGACTCAGACTAGATGTATTCATCTACAATAACTTTGCTCATCAGACAGATCTGCCCGCTACCTTTTTGGTATCATTACGTTGATTCATTACATTTCTCAGCTCATCAATCCCTGGGGCATCGTTTGACCTCAGTCTGTTTTCTTAATGGGGCCTTGCTTATCAACAAAATGTATAAATCATTTCATAAACACACTCGGTGCCCTTTCAGGATCATCCTCACTACACACTTCCAGCCATCGCACATTCTGAACCTCATCCATAAATGAGTCCTGACTGAACCTCTTGTAGGGCCTTGGGTAAATTACTTTGGTATTTGTGTTTTTCTCTTGAGGGTCACCAAGTTCTGATCACCACTGACACAGCTTTAGAATAATGTTCAGCCATGTTGGTAAAAATATGATGAACACAGTTTGATGATGTGGTATCAGACTTAGTAAACATTCTGGTTGGTAGTGCCTCCTTGGGTTATGTTACAACCATTGGCTACAGAAATAAGCTTTTTCCTCAAGTTCATGTCTACTATGTAGATCAGGCCAGGTGAGGAACAGTTCTCCAGGTACATGTCTACTATGTAGATCAGGTGAGGAGCAGTCCTCCAGGTTCATGTCTACTATGTAGATCAGGTGAGGACCAGTCCTCCAGGTTCATGTCTACTATGTAGACCAGGCCAGATGAGGACCAGTCCTCCAGGTACATGTCTACTATGTAGATCAGGTGAGGAACAGTCCTCCAGGTTCATGTCTACTATGTAGATCAGGTGAGGACCAGTCCTCCAGGTACATGTCTACTATGTAGACCAGGCCAGGTGAGGAGCAGTTCTCCAGGTTCATGTCTACTATGTAGATCAGGTGAGGACCAGTCCTCCAGGTACATGTCTACTATGTAGATCAGGTGAGGACCAGTCCTCCAGGTACATGTCTACTATGTAGACCAGGCCAGGTGAGGAGCAGTTCTCCAGGTTCATGTCTACTATGTAGATCAGGTGAGGACCAATTCTCCAGGTTCATGTCTACTATGTAGATCAGGTGAGGTCTTCACTTCAAAGCACAAGCCATCTGAAGTACCTCTGGTCAGTTTCACTCTGATTTCAGGATGCATACTGACCATCTGTAACAGTATAGCTTCCGTCCCTCTCCTCGCCCCAATCTGGGCTTGAACCAGGGACTCTCTGCACAGACAACTGCCTCCCCCGAAGCATAGATCCACTACTTCAAGGGCTCAGAGCGAGTGACGTCACCGATTGAACCGCTATCAGCGCGCACCATCTCTAACTAGCTAGCCTAAACACAAAAACAACTTTGTCATATTTTTTTTAAATATGACAAAAACAACTTTGTCATATTTTTTTTTTAAATAAAGTGGTGATCTGCACTTGCTACATCAGTTTGTTCCACGCATGAATGCATTATATGTACCCATTGGTTATTGAAGAATATAACTTGTTTCTTGAGTTTTGTTCAACCGTCGTACCCCGTCAGAACCCAAACTATAAACTACTCGGTCGGGGCGTTGGGCTTGAGCATGAAGGTAGGGAGGGGCAGTTCCCCTTGCTGCTCCGTAGGCAAACACCTTGTAGTGTGAGTGTGCGGAGGAGCAGGGTGACGTGGGAGAACTTGGGAAGGTTGAACACCAGGCGGGCTGCGGCGTTCTGGATAAATTGATGGCACAAACGGGGAGCCCAGCAAACAATGTTATTCTGGTTAAACAGTGAGAGACTAGTTGATAATGGACTAACAGTCTAACAGTTTGAATGACACAACTCCTGTTATTCTGGTTAAACAGTGAGAGACTAGTTGATTAAGGAGTGGGGATTTTTTGACAATTAGGAAATAATATGTCATGTTTTACTCGTACCCCAGCCAGCATTGTGAATGGTTAGGAAATAATATGTCATGTTTTACTCGTACCCCAGCCAGCATTGTGAATGGTTAGGAAATAATATGTCATGTTTTACTCGTACCCCAGCCAGCATTGTGAATGGTTAGGAAATAATGTCATGTTTTATTCGTACCTCAGCCAGCATTGTGAATGGTGTCTGAGGTGGTGACAGACTAGACCATGGCAGTAAACCTGGTCATGCATGAAAGGTCTGTGGTGGTTCTGTGGTTATAAGTTAATGACCTTGGAATACATTTCTGGCCATGCTGGCAGGGTCTGAATCAAACCCAATGTCCACCTGGCACACTGGCAGGGTCTGAATCAAACCCAATGTCCACCTGGCACACTGGCAGGGTCTGAATAAAACCCAATGTCCACCTGGCACACTGGCAGGGTCTGAATCAAACCCAAATGTCCACCTGGCACACTGGCAGGGTCTGAATCAAACCCCAATGTCCACCTGGCACACTGACAGGGTCTGAATCAAACCCAATGTCCACCTGGCACACTGGCAGGGTCTGAATAAAACCCAATGTCCACCTGGCACACTGGCAGGGTCTGAATCAAACCCAAATGTCCACCTGGCACACTGGCAGGGTCTGAATCAAACCCCAATGTCCACCTGGCACACTGACAGGGTCTGAATCAAACCCAATGTCCACCTGGCACACTGGCAGGGTCTGAATCAAACCCAATGTCCACCTGGCACACTGGCAGGGTCTGAATAAAACCCAATGTCCACCTGGCACACTGGCAGGGTCTGAATAAAACCCAATGTCCACCTGGCACACTGGTAGGGACGGAATCAAACCCAATGATAACCTGGCACACTGACAGGGTCTGAATTAAACCCAATGTCCACCTGCTACACTCTGGGGTTAACTTTGCTGTCTCTTTCCATGAAACATGGACACCAAGTGCTTGGGAACCTAACAAGTCTTCAGGCAAGGTTACTCATGTGGTTAACTAAACCACCTCTATTAGTTTAGGTTGGGGAAACCGTGGAGGAGAGGGCTTTGGACCTCATCTCAGTGAGTTTAGGTTGGGAAACCACGGAGGAGACGGCTTTGGACCTCATCTCAGTGAGTTTAGGTTGGGGAAACCACGGAGGAGAGGGCTTTGGACCTCATCTCAGTGAGTTTAGGTTGGGCTTTGGACCTAGTTCATGTCATTGAGGGAGAGAGAGCAGCTGTAACACAGTACCTGGTCTAGTTCATGACATTGAGGAGGAGAGAGCAGCTGTAACACAGTACCTGGTCTAGTTCATGACATCGAGGAGGAGAGAGCAGCTGTAACACAGTACCTGGTCTAGTTCATGACATCGAGGAGGAGAGAGCAGCTGTAACACAGTACCTGGTCTAGTTCATGACATCGAGGAGGAGAGAGCAGCTGTAACACAGTACCTGGTCTAGTTCATGACATTGAGGAGGAGAGAGCAGCTGTAACACAGTACCTGGTCTAGTTCATGACATTGAGGAGGAGAGAGCAGCTGTAACACAGTACCTGGTCTAGTTCATGACATCGAGGAGGAGAGAGCAGCTGTAACACAGTACCTGGTCTAGTTCATGACATTGAGGAGGAGAGAGCAGCTGTAACACAGTACCTGGTCTAGTTCATGACATCGAGGAGGAGAGAGCAGCTGTAACACAGTACCTGGTCTAGTTCATGACATTGAGGAGGAGAGAGCAGCTGTAACACAGTACCTGGTCTAGTTCATGCCATTGAGGAGGAGAGCAGCTGTAACACAGTACCTGGTCTAGTTCATGACATTGAGGAGGAGAACAGCTGTAAAACAGTACCTGGTCTAGTTCATGACATTGAGGAGGAGAGAGCAGCTGTAACACAGTACCTGGTCTAGTTCATGACATTGAGGAGGAGAGAGCAGCTGTAACACAGTACCTGGTCTAGTTCATGACATCGAGGAGGAGAGAGCAGCTGTAACACAGTACCTGGTCTAGTTCATGACATCGAGGAGGAGAGAGCAGCTATAACACAGTACCTGGTATAGTTCATGACATCGAGGAGGAGAGAGCAGCTGTAACACAGTACCTGGTCTAGTTCATGACATTGAGGAGGAGAGAGCAGCTGTAACACAGTGTCGTGTCTTTGGCTATGCCGGATTAAGTGATATGACATGCTATTTTATAAAATAATTTCTCCGTAATTAATATCACCTGATTGAGCTAATCATGTAAATGTAATTAACTAGAGAGTCGGGCACCACAAAATAATATTTATAGAGCTGCTATCTTCAGAATAAACTCTTAAAGACCTAGTAATATTTTACATCAATAGCAGTCAACATTTAATCTTCATTTTACTTCAGTCTCATAATCTGAAAGAACCCTGGATAACAAATTGAATCAGCAATACAAATTTGGGTTTAATCATTTATTTACTAAATACCTAACTAATCACACATAATTCATATACACATAATTAAATCATAACTTGATTACGTCATAGGAAAACGTCCCTAGCGGACGGAACAGATATGACGGCTTGTTACACAAAGGAAAAGGGGCTGGGTTGAGTGAAAGAGAAGGAAGACAGGAACAAAGGCAAAGCTGTGTTATCGTAAATACAGTATCTTATGCATTCTAAATTACCGCCCATTTGGAAAAGGAAAATGCAATAAATATTTACTCTGAGCTGTGCTTCAGTAGGTTGGTGGTAGATGGAAGGCCGTGTTGCCAAACCGAGTCCTCTGTCCTTTGAAGAATGTCTCTGGTTGTCAATTGGATACGTTGTAGTAACTTCGTTGTGTGATAGACGGGATACTCTGTCTGTTCCTTCTTAACCTGCGGTCGCTAACTCAACAGCTAGGAGGTATCACTTCTGTAGTGAATAAGAGTTCAAAGTTCATACCATTCGCAACCAAAGCTCCTGCTGATGTTGGCTTTGTCCTGTAGTTATTTTCTGAACCATAGGATCGTCATCCTACCTCATCAGAACAGGAAGTTCTGTTGTCAGGGCTTTATATAGGAAGGGAGAGGAGGATGTGTTTGAATACTTTTATAGCCCTTGTCCCTTCACAGGGGAGGGCCACTGATTGAGCAGCCCTATCTTATGAAAACCCAAATGTCACTTTTTAGAAGCTAAAATCACATTTCATCCCATCACAAATAATTGCATATTCAAACATTTACATTGAACAACAATTCCATGTGAATCCGATAACTCTGATGTGTAGACTTTCCACTGTAGCGTTTGTCATCTTATCATTGGTGAGAATGTCTCAGATGACATCATATTCATTAAGTACCACCGCATATGTTCAACTGTTCGGATTACCAGAATATAGTTCATTTCCCCCCACATTCTGACGTTCCCAGAATCTCTATGTTAACCAAAGGATTTGCAAATGTAATCTTAGTAGGGTAGAGAGAGGAAAAAGGGGGGAAGAGGTATTTATGACTGTCATAAACCAACCCCCCAGGCCAACATCATAACAACAGTACCTGGTCTAGTACATGACATTGAGGAGAGAGCAGCTGTAACACAGTAGCTGGTCTAGTTCATGACATTGAGGAGGAGAGAGCAGCTGTAACACAGTACCACTGGTGTAAAGCACTTAAGTAAAAGTACTTTCAAGTACTACTGAAGTAGTTGTTTTGGGGTATCTGTATTTTTTTATATTTTTGACAACTTTTACTTCACTACATTCCTAAAAGAAAAAATGTACTTTTTAATCCATACATTTTCGCTGACACCTAGAACTACTCATTACATTTTTAATGTTTAACAGGTTAGGAAAATGGTCCAATTCAGCACTTATCAAGAGAACTTCCCTGGTCATCCCTACTGCCTCTGTTCTGACGGACTCACTAAACACAAATGCTTCGTTTGTAAATGATGTCTGAGTGTTGGAGTGTGCCCCTGGCTATCCGTAAATAAAAAAACGGTGCCGTCTGGTTTGCTTAATATAAATAACTTGAAATTATTCATATTTTTACTTTTGATACTTAAGAATATTTAAAACAAAATACTTTTAGACTTTTACTCAAGTAGTATTTTACTGGGTGACTTTCTATTCAGGTTTCTATACTTTTACTCAAGTATGACAATGGGGTACTTTTTCCACCACTGATCATGAGTCTAATCTGGTCTCCTTCAGCATGGTTAGCCTCATTATTAGTCTAATCTGGTGTCCTTCAACATGGTTAGCCTAATTATTAGTCTAATCTGGTCTCCTTCAACATGGTTAGCCTCATTATTAGTCTAATCTGGTCTCCTTTGACATGGTCAGCCTCATTAGGAGTGTAATCTGGTCTCCTTCAACGTGGTAGGCTCATTATGAGTCTATTCCGTTCTCCTTTAACATGGTAGCCTCATTATCTGGTCTACTTCGACATGGATTATTATTATTATTATTAGATTATGGATCTAATCTGGTCTCCTTCAACATGGTAGTCTCATTAAGATTCTAATCTGGTCTCCTTCAACATGGTTAGCCTCATTATAAATCTAATCTGGTCTCCTTCAACATGGTGAGCCTCATTAATTGTCTGATGAAAAAGAAAATCCACACACTGATCAGTATCAATCAGCCTTTTGTTTTCTTTCAAGTTATTAACTAATGATGAACACACACAAGTTCAAAGATGTGTGAGTGCTTTACCCATTTCTAACAGTATAATTTCAAATGGAGAAAACATCTCAGCAAAATGGAAACTGTGGGAGGATTAGCCAATCCTGTTTCAGTATCGAAATTACAAACCACATGAACAAGTGCATTGGACACGTCTATGAAACCAATACGAATCCCACCATGTCTGCATTGGACACGTTTATGACGTCAATACTAATCCATCATGTCTGCATTGGACACGTCTATGAGGTCAATACTAATCCATCATGTCTGCATTGGACACGTCTATGAGGTCAATACTAATCCATCATGTCTGCATTGGACACGTCTATGAAGCCAATACTAATCCATCATGTCTGCATTGGACACGTCTATGAGGTCAATACTAATCCATCATGTCTGCATTGGACACGTCTATGAAGCCAATACTAATCCATCATGTCTGCATTGGACACGTCTATGACGTCAATACTAATCCATCATGTCTGCATTGGACACGTCTATGAGGTCAATACTAATCCATCATGTCTGCATTGGACACGTCTATGACGTCAATACTAATCCATCATGTCTGCATTGGACACGTCTATGACGCCAATACTAATCCATCATGTCTGCATTGGACATGTCTATGAGGTCAATACGAATCCCACCATGTCTGCATTGGACATGTCTATGAGGTCAATACGAATCCCACCATGTCTGCATTGGACACGCCTATGAAGCCAATACTAATCCATCATGTCTGTATTGGACATGTCTATGGGCCAGCAGGTCGCCTAGTGGTTAGAGCATTGGGCCAGAAACCAAAAGGTTTGTGGATCGAATCCCGAGCTGACATGGTAAAAATCTGTCGTTCTGCCCCTGAACAAAGCAGTTAACCCAATGTTCCGCGGTAGGCCGTCAATGTAAATAAGAATTTGTTCTTAACTGTCTTGCCTAGTAAAAATAAAGCTTAAAATAAGCAGAATTAAATATCCACAACATTCATTCTGTGGGTTCTAGATTGACTCAGACTGTCAGCCAGACAGTGATTGTGCAAAATCAGAGTAACAACCACATAAAACAGACAAACAGGGAATGTTCAATGACCCACTATACTTCATTCTGTGAATCACCACTTTATTTCCTATCATAAAGAACAGCTGTGGAAATGGGTAGTGGATTTAGACATCCATCTGACTCCACAACAAGACATGATTGAATAGTTGAATAGTGTCTAATCCAAATAATCAACACAATGTCAGGTGTTAGGGCAGGGCTGGAACAGAAACCTGCACACCCAGTAGCTAGATCTCTAGCAGGAAGGTTGGCCATCCATTTTCTAGGTCTGTGAATCGTTGCTTTAACAGTATTGGTGTAGTCGTACAACTTATTCTAACAGTAAACCAATAAAGTATTCAGACCCCTTGTCTTTTTCCACATTTTGTTACGTTACAGCCTTATTCTAAAATGGATGAAATAATATTTTCCTCATCAATCTACAAACAATACCCCATAATGACAAAGCGAAAAACAGAAATACCTTATTTACATAAGTATTCATTGCTATGAGACTCGAAATTGAGCTCAGGTGCATATTGTTTCCATTGAGATATTTCTACAACTTGATTGGAGTCTACCTGCCATTAATTCATGTCAGAGCCAAAACCAAGCCATGCGGTCGAATGAATTGGCCGTAGAGCTTCGAGACAGGATTGTGTCAAGGCACAGATCTGGGGAAGGGTATCAAAAAATGTCTACAGTATTGAAGGTCCCCAAGAACACAGTGGCCTCCATCATTCTTAAATGTAAGAGGATTGAAACCACCAAGGCTCTTCAAACAGAGCAATCAGGGGAGAAGGGATGTTCAATGACCAAGAACCCGCTGGTCACAATGACAGAGCTCCAGAGTTCCTCTGTGGAGATTGGAGAACCTTCCAGAAGGACAACCATCAGACCAGCAATCCACAAATCAGGCCTTTATGATAGATTGGCCAGATGGAAGCCACTCCTCAGTAAAAGGCATATGACAGCCCACTTGGAGTTTGCCAAAAGGCACCTAAAGGACTCGCAGACCATGAGAAACAAGATTCTCTGGTCTGATGAAACCAAGATTGAACTCTTTGGCCTGAATGCAAAGCATGACGTCTGGAGGAAACCAGGCACCATCCCTACGGTGAAGCACGGTGGTGGCAGCATCATGCTGTGGGGATGTTTTTCAGTGGCAGGGACTGGTAGACTAGTCAAGATTGAGGGAAAGATGAACGGAGCAAAGTACAAAGATGTTTCTACATATCCATATCACGCTGAAATCAATAGAACAGGGGGCAAACAATTAGGGTTCTCCATTGTGACATAATTAAAATACTCCTACTACAATGTTAAAACATTCTACACTGTGACATTTCATTGATATCATGAAACAACTCCTTCATGTATGTATTTTCTGATGTTTGATCAGCGATCTTTTATCAGAGTATCTCTTGTCACATTGATCACAGCTATGAGGTTTCTCTCCTGTGTGTGTTCTCTGGTGTTCAAGAAGACGGCTAGATGTAACAAAACTCTTCCCACATTGATCACAGCTATGAGGTTTCTCTCCTGTGTGTGTTCTCTTGTGTACAATAAGACTGCTCGATTTAGTAAAACTCTTCCCACATTGATCACAGCTATAAGGTTTCTCTCCTGTGTGTGTTCTCTGGTGTGATACCAGGTTGCTTGACTGAGTAAAAGTCTTCCCACATTGATCACAGTTATAAGATTTCTCTCCTGTGTGTTTTCTCTGGTGTGATAACAGGCTGCCTAAGTGAGTGAAACTCTTCCCACATTGAGTACAGCTAATAGGTTTCTTTCCTGTGTGTGTTCTCTGGTGTACAATCCATTGGCTAGATGTAGTGAAACTCTTCCCACATTGAGTACAGCTATACGGTTTTTCTCCTGTATGTGTTCTCTGATGTATAGTCAGACAGCTAGATATAGTAAAACTCTTCCCACATTGATCACATCTATAAGGTTTCTCTCCAGTGTGAATTCTCATGTGTACTTTTAGTGATTTTAATCTTAAGTAACTTTTCCCACAATCAAAACAGTGGTGAGATTTCTCTCCAGTGTGAATTCTCAGGTGTACTTTTAGTGAATTTGATCTTGAGAAACGTTTCCCGCAGTCAGAGCAGCAGTGTGGTTTCTCTCCTGTGTGGACTTGCTGGTGTATTTTAAGTTCTGATGAAGATTTGCAACATTTCCCACAGGCAGAGCAGCAAATAGATATATTCCCTGTGGGTCTCTGCTGGTGTTTCTTGAGGAGTTCTGATGTGGAGAGACTCTGCTCTGCCTCGTCAGTATCATGATGTTGTTGAGGCTCCCCAGAGGATCCACGATAGTCCCGTATCTCTCCTGTGTGAACAACAAGTCAGACAGATGGTTTAAGGCCGACAACAGCAGAAACCCACTGTAAAACGTGATGCCAACAGCGTAGCCATGTTGTTGTTCAAACAATTGACGAAATGATTTGACAAATGTCTTAAAATGAGCAAAAAGTCATAATTTGTCTTGTTTTCACATTAGCAGTAACATCGATGATTGTAGGCTAGAAATAAGTTATTAAAGTTGTTGAAATCCTAAGCAGTGTGCCAGACAACTTTTGGTCTCCAATATAGGCCCCTTACTGTGTTTTCTAAAATTGGAGCACGAGGGCGATACACACAATTTGGTTGCAGAAACTCCTCCATGCTAATGCAGAAACACCAACATAGACCTAGTGTAGGACCCATAACTTCTCCTAACAATAACATAGACCTACTGTAGGATCCATAACTTCACATAACAATAACATAGACCTACTGTAGGACCCATAACTTCCCCTAACAACAACATAGACCTACTGTAGGACCCATAACTTCTCCTAACAATAACATAGACCTACTGTAGGACCCATAACTTCCCCTAACAACAACATAGACCTACTGTAGGATCCATAACTTCACCTAACAATAACATAGACCTAGGACTGCAAATCATTTCATATTTCAGGTGAAACATGAAAACTAAAATGTCTTTGTCATAAAACTGTCTTTACCGATGTAAATGAATGAAGAAGCACTTTGGTTGTTGTTGTATGTCGTGATGTTTGTCATGCGACTGGCATTCAGAAAATTATTTCCTGGATCAGCTGATGATAGTTGAACATGTGTCTAACTAAACAGCTACAGTATTAAGAATGATGTGTAATTATTGAAGAACCGCGTTAATGACAGTGTCCATTTGGGCGTTGTAAATAAAGTTAAGGTGACACTCGGTTAGAACCATTGGATTTTGCAAACCCTGATATCATTTAGGCTTTCTGTGCCCATGAAAACTGTTTTCCCAGCGTAACACAAGGAGACACTAAATGTTACGTAGTTAGAGTGCATTTCATAGATCTGAATAGAAAAAAAGTGTCCGACAGCAAGATCCAGTATTTAAGTTCAACTTCATCATATGACAAGCTTAACGTTATGACTATGACTACTGTTCCCTGAAGGAGGGAAACTATGTACAACATACTATGGGAAAATAAAATCATTCCCCAACCGACCCAAACGGATACTAAATGAAATGGCCCATAGCAGACCACCCAGACCTGACCCCGCAAGATGTGTCAGTTTTGTAATTGTATTCACTGTCTTTTGTTTGAAACACTCCTGTCAATGTTGAGTAAGGACGCACACCTGATTATGCATATAAAAGTAGGACTAGTCTACCTGGCCAGTTCGCAAATGTAGGCCTATATATGTGCCCATTTGGGGATGTCTGATAGTATTTCTGATTGTCTTAATGCACCACCACTAATGAGTTGTGGAGCTTCTCAACAAAAAAAAAAAGATTCAGCTTCTCCAACTAATTTTTTCTTCGCCTCAAACAGCAAGTAAACAAAGTCTTATTAGAATCCATTACGATTGACAATAGTTTCTCGAAGTATTTGTAAAATATTTCCAGCTCTCGCCCTTTCGATAACCACTCGGCACGAAAGGAAAAAAACGTAATGCACTGATCCAGTGGAAATGTCATAAAATACCTGATTACTTCTTATCCTTTGCACAAATAGCTTACAGCGGTGTCTGTCCTAAACTCACTGGAGCGGGAAACCCGAGGGCCCAGATTATTTTAAACAATGTTGCAAACCTGCGAGATTCGAGCCAACCCAGTTGATAGAATGTTTCAAGTTCGTTGTACATAGGCCAAGTGCAGCCAATGTAATATATCGAATATTTATTTTTATCAGGATATTTTCTACCTGCAGGCTGCAATGTTTTTATTTGTTGGCTTTATGTAGGCTATTTTTACATAGTTGGCAATGGCAATAAAAGTTACTTTTAGATTTGTACAATTTTCCTATTGATTTAGATCATCTACATTCTAATCACAGACAATGATTTTGAGATACTATTATAAATTAAATGAAACTGTTCCACAAAAATGTGCATATTAAAATCATAACTGGTACGCAAATTGGTAGAAAAGGTAAGACACATTTGCACTCCAAATGTAGGTTGCCGACTGCTTGTGTAGCCTATTACCAGCAACGTCAGAATTTATGAAGGCCAGCAGGAGAAGGTGGTTCAGGAAGAGTTTCTTCTCTTCTGGTGAAATGAAAATAAATTGGCTGAATATTATACAATGACTTATCAACAGCTCTAACAATTTGACCCCCACAGGAAATCTTCACTGGCAATTCTAGAATATACTATATATCCTAGAAACCTAGTTAAACTGTCATTATGACATCGTGGATGAATTCTAGAATATACTATATATCCTAAAAACCTGGTTAAACTATCATTATGACATCATGGATGAATTCTAGAATATACTATATAGCCTAGAAACCTGGTTAAACTATAATTATGACATCATGGATGGCCAGTCCTTGTACTCATAGTGTAGTGAATACAGGGGGAGTCCAGTGACTGTCAAGCCAACACCTTATAACAGTTAAGCCAAGATGTCTTAACTTCTTGACGAGGTCCCTATGAACTTGAGAGTGCTTACATGTCTCCAGCCCCATCACTCAGCTGTTTACCAAAAAAAGTCTCTTGGCAGCCATTTTGTTGCTGTTTAAATACTAGGTTGTCCCTTTAAAAAGCCACAGATCAATCAACCAATCTGCAGTTGAAACAATAACAAAGCAGTCATTCCACAACTGTTTTGGTAATAAGATGATGACGGGCCTGGAGAAATTGAACAGACCTATGGATGCTAATCAACATTATAGTTTTAACCATGTTGAGGCTGTTGATTTACATTGTTTCTAAACATTGGAGTAAAAAAACTGATTTGGGTTTCTGATTGGGTACAACAGTTGAACTAAGCTCATGAGGCATGTGTTATATTCTTCAAGAATCATTGGCTATAAATAAATTATTTAAAAGTCAAAATAAGGATGTAGCAATTGCAGATTTCCCCTTTAACACCAAACATTAGTTCAACAACTGCAGAGTTTGTACCTCTGTATTTAAGACAGTACTTACCAGTGGTAATCACGGCCCGGTTTCTCAAAACCATCTGATGGCTAAGTTCATCATTAGAACCACTGGATGCCTTAAATTGCGTTTGGGAAATCGGGCCCAGATATCCAGTTTCCTCCTCTTCCGATGTGGCCGTAATCTCCCCTTTCACTTCAAAAACTGCATCCTCCTCTTCTTTTACTGTAACATCCTCCCCCTCCTTCACTCTGAACGCGTCTTCCTCTTCTTTCACCGAAACGTCTTTCTCTTCTTCTTTCCCTGTAACAGCCTCACTCTCTACTTGTTTTTGTATTGTAACATCCTTCTCTTCCTCCTCTTCTTTTACTGTAACATCCTCCTCCTCTTTCACTCTGAACGAGTCTTCTCCTTCTTTCACTGAAACGTCTTTCTCTTCTTTAACTATAACAGCCTCACTCTCAACTTCTTGTTTTACTGTGACATCCTTCTCTTCCTTCTCCTCTTTGACGAGAGCTTCTTTCTCCGTCCACCAGACATCCTCTTCTTTAGCAGAAGGAGAGTAGCTTAGTGAACTCATGGTCGGAGATGTTAGCTAGCTAGGCTAATGCTAAATTAACCAGCCCGCTAGCTGAATAATAACAACACAGTAAATATGAAATCAAATCGGATAACTTTAAAACACAGTGGCTAATACCCACGAAAGCGTCTAAAGAGCTTTATTGGTTCAGCTATTTTGTCTAACAAGCTACCGAGGTGGCTGACTAACTGTTGCTGCTGTTGAAAGAAGCGTTCCGTCCACTAGATTATACGTCACACTAGCAGCATTGCCTTAAATTCTCACACCGCCATCTGCTGACTGGAGTGGGTAACGCAGTTGAGTAAAATGTAAATGCAGGACGCATGAGTTTTTACTCACCAGTGTAACAACACTGTGGTTAAATATTTAGTAAGCTAGTTGTAGTCACGATCTGGTTACCTATAAGTACAAACTGTTATGTTTTTGCGTTATTACATATTTATTAACTTATTTTGTGAACTCTTCCAAACTACCTACAATGCAGTATTTCTCAACGTCATATGGATGATCAACTCGGTGCTACTGAGTTTGTATGCCAGTGTAACGGTGTAATAAAGTTACAATTTAAAAAAAAATATATTTAACCTTTATTTAACTAGGCAAGTCAGTTAAGAATAAATTCTTATTTGCATTGACGGCCTACCCCGGCCAAACCCTAACACAGACGATGCTGGGCCAATTGTGCGCTGCTCTATGCGACTCCAAATCACGGCTTGTTATGAAACAGCCTGGATTTGAACTAGGGTCTGTAGTGAAGCCTCTAGCACTGAAGCCTCTAGCACTGAAATGCAGTGCTGCGCTGCGCTGCTCGTGTGTTTGCATTACACTCAGTGTAATACACTCAGTGATAAAGGTATGGGATTCTGGGTAATCCACAGCAGATTTTTGGAAAATTTGAAATTTGAGTGGTCCTGGGATAGAAATGTATAAAGTTGACATTACATCATACAATCCACGTTTTAAATCATACATTAGCAATTTATGTTTTAGTAACAACTGTTGTTGGTTTGGCGTCAAATAAGCCTCTTTATATGTTATTTTCCGAATCTCAGATTTTCATTTGGGTTTTATGTGAAAGTTCCCTCTTTCAAATTGACTGGAAAATGCATCATCTTTAGGAGTGCTATTTTTACCCTGTCGACTACTGATCATTCATCCACACTGTGTGTCTCATCAATGCAGGTGATTTATGACAAATGTATAAAGTATATGTTTTATAAACTCATGAAACACCAGACAGTTTATTATCCCGGTTGTTAGTTTAGGTGTATTATACTTCTCCGCCACCAGAGGGGGACATCGAATAATTTCCCAGGTTAATTTGATATATTTTGATACTAAAAATGGAAGACAGTTTATTCTGATGTAGTGAATATGAGCCACATAGAAACAATGTATTTATTTCTCACTGACTTGAGAGGCGGGACCGTTGCAAACGTTAACCACACCTTTTCATGAACTGTGTGGTTGTGTTATCTGTGTGGTTGTGTTATCCGTTAGCACGGTGGGCTCTGGTGCCTTCTTGCAGTGGGCTCAAAACGCCAGAGGAAATAAACTCGATTAATTTCGTCTAACAACCACCTGATTGGTTTGGGCTTGTTCAACATTGCAGCCGACAGTGCAGGTGACTGCTGACTGACTGATCTACAAATCACCTTGCATCATAAATAACTACTTATTATTATTTGTAAATCTGTCAGCCTGTAACTGTTACCCACAACGCAGCATGGATTTGATGCTCTCGAACATGGCCAGTGGTTTAGTAGATGACATAAAGGCTACACTGCGTAGGCACTACGACGTGTGTGACGTCATCTATAATAATGTGGCTGTTCTAAATTCTGTGTTGCTCAAAGTAATGAACCTATTTTTGACACAATTGGATGGAAAGAGCCAATGCTTCCAGGAAGCTTTGTTTACAACTTTTCAGCATGTTCTCTGTGAAGTAGACTACGCGAGTTTTGTAACGTTTTCCACCTTGGCTAACTGCTACCGCGCTGACTGACATCTGGAATCGTTATCTATTTTGGATGTTGGGGATTTCCCTGCCATCATTCTGTATGTCTCTGCCCTTTTGATCTGCAGTTATGTTTTAGTTGGGCTCCAGCTCGCTGACCATAACCGTGCTGGTTGGTTATGCTGTTTAGGCTAATAGCTAGTTGGCTAATTAACGCATGTTAGCTGGCTGGCTAAGATAACTGCATATAGCTAACATTCTTTGATATTTGGTTAGATGGCGTTATGTATTTCCAAAACGTTGGCTACTTTAATCACCCAAATAATGAGTGCAACCGATTGGTTTAATTTGAAGTTCTACATTTGAAGTTATTTCTGTTGTAGTTTACATCATAGGGAATCGGCTGGTCCTCCGTATTACATCACACCTGACTTCATCATTCTGAATTCTGATTGATTGGTTTTATGTAATAGCTCCAAAAATAGAGCAGTGAGGTGTGACTTTGCAATGGGACTTAAAAAAATTGAGGGAAAATTTGTATTTGACCTTTTATAAACGTTACCATAGCTTAACCATTTTATTACCCTCTGTCACTCACTTTCAATTTTTAGATAATAACGCATTTGACCTTTCCACTGCGTTAACAATGGAGGATTGGTTGATTTCCAGTTTTTAAGTATAGTATGTAAGATGATTGACGAGATGATTGACGAGAAAAGTATCGTCCAAACATCGGGTAACTTGTTTCATGCGCATGAAAGGTGAGGGTGAATTTCAGATGTTCACTGCTTGTATTGATGAAGGAGTGGAATTGATGAAGTTCCTCTGCTGTCCTCTGGAATAGAAGAAACACGTCATCAATGAAGACTTTTTCAGAGCCTGATGAGGTGCTAGAATGGATTGACATTCACATTCTTCTCAAAAAACCTAACATACAGATTGGCATAATTAGATACAATTTTTTTTAACTACAATGACCATAATGACTTGCGTGCCTACTTGTCTTGTCTGTGTTTCTTTTACACCTGCTATGTAAAAGAGACAGAACACTTCTACAGCCGGAGAGGTGAGAGGTAACACGTGGTTTAGATGGTAAATATGTATGTCCCCTTAGCGGTTCATCATGTAAGCAAAAGGGAATATGTTCCATCATCTGTTTATTTACATTAGTGCAAATTCTCCACTGATATTGGTTAAATTTCTCACCCATTTGGCTGTATGAAAATTAATTTCCCCTCAGACACAAACATTAGTTATTTGATATTATGAAGGTCATGTGTAAAATGTACTTTTACCCCACACATTCACTGAACCTAATGCAGCTTGGAGTGATCAGATGACAGAAGTCACATTTAGGTGCCCGGTGTAAATGAGGCCATAGATGCTCCATATCCATTACTTTGAATGTTTTATATAATATGACAATATGTTTATTTCTGTGTTGCAGGGGCAGTCAAGAAATGGAACGACAAGGCCACAGGACATGACATAAGCAGAGCTGTGGGAGACCACCTCAAGCCCCTGGTTTACCACTCCACCATGCCTTCAGCAGGCTGGAAAACTGGGATTGATCTGGTTGATCCATTTCTTTGTTTACGTTTTCAGTAGTTGAATCCTTTGACATGGGATTGATACTGATTTTCATACTAACCGGGACCAAGAGTCTGTTGATTGGTCGGTCATCGTGTTCATTTGTTGAAATCAAGCTTTATTTGTACAGCACATTTCTGACATGAATGCAACAAAATGACTTCACAGGAAAATCCAATGAAAATAAACAGAAATATTTAGTACACAACAAACAGAAGACTAACTGAAAGACTAATGAGCACCCTAAGGAAATGCCATTGATTAAAATATTAATTGGATGCAAAATCCAATCCAAATTATAGGCTTGTTTTTTAGGAGGGGCTCTGAAAGACACAATGGGGGTGTCCACTGAAAGTTGACTAGTAACAACAACTGGGACCTAAAAGACACCCAAAAGGCAAACAAAAGAAAAACCCACAACAAACTTAAAGACAGGAAGCAAACCAAAAAAGTGGAGCAACTAAAGGTGTTGATTCTCCACATCTATCAAGACAACTGGAGCACTGGGCCAGACACTTAAATATAACCTGGACCAGCTCAGGTGAAACACCTTCCCACTAACGAGATGGACAAGCCAGCACAGGTGTAACACATACTGACTAACAAGGTGACACCAATCAGTGCGTCCTACGTGCTAACGAGCTAGACGTGCACCAAAGACACATTTCAGTTGTACAACTGACGATGTTTCCCCCTTTCCTACATGCTAACGTCCAACCTCAAAACATAAATGGAAAAACCAAAGCCTGTACCACCTTCCGACTGAAGACAACCAATATATCCTATATTTTTGTTGGACAAGTTTGCTCACCACCAACAGAAAACTACTACCATTTCACATTATAAATCAACTACAAAGCTTCACCTTGACCAATATAAACTTGGTGTTTACTGTCAACAAGAAAACACATTTCTAAATAATACATTTTGGGGGAAAACTCCACGAGCTTCTAGAACTCTAGTCCCCTTGGAACGAGCCCAAACAAAACTCATCTCCAATATGGAAAAACGGGCAGTCAAAATAATTGAACACATTGGCTAAACGCAAAACACAAATCTTTCTAACTGCCCACCTTTGAGACAATCAGCAACCAAGATGTCCTTACCACTGACATGTCTGATTTCAAGAGGAAACTCCTGCAATATCCTTAGTTACTTTCCACCTCACTGCAGAGCTTCTCTCTCTTTTCAGGGTTCACTAGATAAGCATGTTGTTGGATCGGGGCCCAGTTCCCAGTGTCATCCTCTAGTACATTTGGGTTGGCACATCTGAGAATTAACCCTGATATTCTAAAAGCTGGGCAACAATGTCAATATAATTTTACCCAAAAATTGTCAGTTGGTTGCATAATAATTATTACTAAATGTTACATGAATTGTAAATATGAAATATCAAAACCAAATATACACCCTTTTGTTAATATGTATTGTCAATTAATCACTTAATGTTGAGGCATGGAATAATAAAACATGTATCCTTTGTCAGGCTGAATGTTTGAAATATGAGGTGATTTGTGTCATGCTTCTTCAGTAGTGTAATAAAGACTATTAGCCCTTCAATGTTGTCAAGAAATACTGGAGTGATGTAGGATTGTTAATAAAATTGATTATAGACCAATTGCCGATGTGTATAGGCTGCAAGTACGTTGAAATTAAGTTGTTTTCAAGTCAGTGAAAAAAACGACCTGAGAAGACATCTGTTCAATTACATTTTGCTGAATGGGAATAGCGCAATGTCAAAACACAGTTTTAACGTGTCCAAATCACCAATATGTCGAAACAGTTTTGGATATATTGAAAACCTAAACATTTTGAAGTGTTGTATTTTCAAGTGGGTCACCAACGTGGTAAGTGTAACACAGCTCTATTTTTGTTTGTCACTTTTTGTTAAATCTCATAAATAGTAACTCTTTCAATTCAGAGCCTGGATTTTTCCCCTGAGGCTAATATCACCTGAACAGGGGGGCAAACGTTTACATTCTGACATTCATTTAAATACTCCTACGACATATTAAAAACATTCTACATTGTGACATTATTTTATTGATATCATGAAACAACTCCATGTATTTTCTGATGTTTAATCAGAGATCTTTTAACAGAGTATCTCTTCCCACATTGATCACAGCCACAAGGTTTCTCTCCTGTGTGTGTCCGCTGGTGTACTATTAGGCTGCTTTGCTGAGTAAAACTCTTCCCACATTGAGCACAGCTATAAGGTTTCTCTCCTGTGTGTATTCTCTGGTGTATAGTTAGATAACTAGATGTAGTAAAACTCTTCCCACATTGAGCACAGCTAAAAGGTTTCTCTCCTGTATGTCCCCGCTGGTGTACTATCAGGTTGCATCGCTGAGTAAAACTCTTCCCACATTGTTCACAGCCGTAAGGTTTCTCTCCTGTGTGAATTCTTTGATGTATTTTAAGGTCCGATGAAGAGTTCAATCTTTTCCCACAGTCAGAGCAGCAGATAGATTTCTTCCTTGTGCGTCTCCGCTGGTGTTTCTTGAGGAGATCTGATGTGGAGAGACTTGTCTTTGCCTCGTCAGCGTCATGATGTTGTTGAGGCTCCCCAGAGGATCCACGATTGTCCAATCTCTCTCCTGTGTGAACGACAAAGTCAGACAGATGGTTAAAGGCCCACAACAGCAGAAATCCACTGTTTATTTGAGGTAAAAGGTGATTCCCAGAGTGTACTCATGAAGTTGTACAACAATTGACGTCTGTTAAATTTGACAATTAAGACAGTCAAGTTAGCAACAAGTCATTTTGTATTGTTTTCACATAAGTCGTAGCATCGATGATTGCAGGCTAGAAATAAGTTATTCAAGTTGTTGAAATCCTAAGCATTGCGCCAGACAACTTTTGGTCTCCAATATAGGCCCCTTCTGTGTTTGCTAAAATTGGCGCACGAGGGCGATGCACACACAATTTGGTTGTAGAAACTCCTCCCTGCTAATGAGGAAACCACTAGTTATGGATGTAGTACATCTGCCTGGAGCAAAAATGGTGAGCCAAGATTTTAGTTTTTCACAATGTATTCTGAATATTACAGCACACTATCAGCGCAAGATCAGGAGTACTCTAGGAAACTCACATTATGCTCTGTGTCTATTCACTAATTCAACACCGTGGGGAAAACTCAGGGGAGTTCTCATAGGCTGACAGCAAAAATAGCCTCCATTTCCAGGTTGCTTATGAGTGTATTTCACATTACTATTGGAATATAATTGTACGGCTCGTTTGAATTTCCTGCTTGTCGCAAATCAACTGCTTTACACCTACAAAACACTTCAACCAGTAAAATGCTCTTTGTCTAGCTTTGCCATCAGCCTGACAATGAGGGTTCGTACAGTAAGTGTTTAACAAATTGGCCCATAACTTCACCTAACAATAACATAGACCTACTGTAGTACCCATAATGTCACCTAACATAGACCTACTGTAGGACCCATAACTTCACCAAACAATACGATAGACCTACTGTAGGACCCATAACTTCACCTAACAACAACATAGACCTACTGTAGGACCCATATCTTCACCTAACAACAACATAGACCTACTGTAGGACCCATAACTTAACCTAACAATAACATAGACCTAGGACTACAAATAATTTAATATTTCAGGTGAAACATGGAATCTAAACTGTATTTGTCATGACATTTCATAACCTGATCACCAGATAATTTTGTGAATAATCCCACTAGGCTACTCTGTAATGTGTTGTCATTATAAATGTCCTGAATAAAGGAAAATAGGCTATTGTACAACACACAGCGCTATCCATCAAGGAACAGTTCTCTACACATTATGAGCTAAGTATCTCTGTTTCCAAACAGACTAACAAGACCCTCCTGTAAATCAAGCAGACAATAACACATTATAAACATCAATTTGTTAGGGATGTTGGATACAATGTGGAGCACGGCATAACTGTCTTTACCAGAGTAATGAATGAAGAAGCACTTTGGTTGTTGTTGCATGTCGTAATGTTTGTCATTTGACTGCCATTCAGAAAATGATTTCCTGGATCTTCTGATGATAGTTGAACATGTGACTGTAACTAAACAACTACAGTATTAAGTATTATGTGTAATTATTGAAGAACCACGTTAATGACAGTGTCCATTTGGGTGTTGTCAATAAAGTTAAGGTGACTCTCGTTGAGAATCATTGGATTTCGCATACTCTGAAATTATTTAGGATTTCTGTGCCCATGAAAACTGTTTTCCCAGTGTAATATAAGGAAACACTAAATGTTACAATTCAGAGATCTGAATACAAAAAACTGTACTAATAGGAAAATAACCTAAACCCCAAGGCCAAATATACACTGGAGGAACTTACCAAGATGACATTGAATGTTCCTGAGTGGCCTAGTTACAGCTTGGATCGTCTTGAAGGTCTATAGCAAGACTTGAAAATGGCTTTCTAGCAATGATCAACAACCAAGTTGACAGAACAGGAAGGATTTTAAAAAGAATAAGGAATATTCACATGAAGATCAGTCGCCTATTGGCTGACATCATGACTTCCCATCAAGCCAACTCCTTGAATGCCTTACTATCCTTCTAGTTTGCAGTTGTCTAAAAAAACACTTTTTCTCAAAACATTTATTTGTTTCCCTTTAGTGTGTTTATACTTTACTGTATTTATATATCACTTTTCAATAGGAAAAGTTTTTTTAAAATCACTGGGGGACATCATGAACAATTCAGACAGTACAAAAACATATTTAAGTGTAGAACGCCCTTTTAAAAAATATAAACACATTAGTTCAACAACTGCAGAGTTTGTGTCCCTGTTTTATAAGATAGTACTCACTGTATTTACTGGTGTTAATCAGATCAATGTCCCTGTTTTATAAGATAGTACTCACTCTATGTACTGGGGTTAATCAGAACAATGTCCCTGTTTTATAAGATAGTACTCACTGTATTTACTGGTGTTAATCAGATCAATGTCCCTGTTTTATAAGATAGTACTCACAGGTATTTACTGGTGTTAATCAGATCAATGTCCCTGTTTTATAAGATAGTACTCACTCTATGTACTGGGGTTAATCAGAACAATGTCCCTGTTTTATAAGATAGTACTCACTGTATTTACTGGTGTTAATCAGTTCTCCAGTCTTCTCTTCTTCGTCCTCCTCTAATGTGACAGTAATCTCCCCCTCTTCATCCTCCACTCCAAAAACTGCATCTTCTTCCTCTTCTTTCACAGTAACATCCTCCTCCTCCTCCTCCTCCTCTTTCACTCTGAAGGCGTCTTCCTCTTCTTTCATTGAAACGTCTTTCTCTTCTTCTTTCACGGCAACAGCCTCACCCTCTACTTGTTTTTGTATTGTAACAGCCTCCTCTTCCTCCTCCTCTTTCACGAGAGTTTCTTTCTCCGTCCAGCAGACCCCCTCTTCTATAGCAGGAGGAGAGTAGCTTAGTGAACTCATGGTCGGAGATAATAGCTAGTTAGCATTAGCGACTAAACTAGTGCTAACTTAACCAGCCAGCTAGTTGACTTTCAACGTAAATATTACATTAAATGGGGTATCTAGTTGTTTCCACATAAGTATATTTCACTCATAGTGGCAAATAAACCACAAAATTGCCTAAATAACTTGAATGTTCCGACTTTGTTGTCCAGCGAGCTACCGAGGTGGCTGCAGTTGTTGAAGAAGCGTTCCGTCCACTAGAATATACGTCACACTAGAAACCTCACCTGAAAGACACATATCGCCATCTGCTGTCTGGAGGGAGGAAACGCAGTTGAGGAGGGAAAACTATTTTTATTCTTCATTGAATTATAATATTATAAAGCAGTTTAAGGAAACTTTTTTTTTTCTCTCCATTAAATAAGAATATTATATCAACACGTACAAAGAGCAACAAGTGTTGTTTGATTAGTTCAGATTTTTTTATGAGAATTTAAAACAAACTCTACATCCACTCCACATCTGTATTTCTGATTCAGTCAAATAACTAGATATCAAAATAAGCACATAGTTATTGATACCCTTGATAAAGATGAGCAGAAATGACTGTATAAAATAAATGAATAAACTTTACCCACTACCAGGATATTTTAGCCCAAAACCTAGTTACCTCTCTGCTAGGAGGCTGAAACTTGGCCATAAGTGGATCCTCCAGCAAGACACATCAACAAAGAAATTGTAAAATGTACAAAATAATATAACTTCCCTTTATTTTGTTGGTTTAACAATACATCATGTAGATGTACATAATGAACAGACTAGGTCTATACTGCTCCTACATGGTGTAACAATACAGTGCATTCGGAAAGTATTAAAACCCCTTCACTTTTTCATTTTTTTTTTACATTACCGTGGCAGCCTTATTTTAAAAATGGATTTTAAAAATTATAATAATTCTCAATCTACACACAATACCCCATAATGACAAACCAAAAACACGTATTTAGATTTGTTTGCTAATTTATTAAAATAAACAGAAAAATCATATTTACATAAGTATTCAGACCGTTTACTACGTACTTTGTTGAAACACCTTTGGCAGCGATTACAGCCTTGAGTCTTCTTGGGTATGACACTACAAACTTGGCACACCTGTATTTGGGGAGTTTCTATCATTTTTCTCTGCAGATCCTCTCAAGCTTTGTCAGGTTGGATGGGGAGTTGTAGATGTATAGTATCGTTCAAAAGTTTGGGGTCACTTAGAAATGTCCTTGTTTTTGAAAGAAAAGCAAATTTTTTGTAAACACTATGCCGGCCTTCTTGTTCTATAACAAAGCTTTTGTAAACAGTGTTTTTTCATGCAGCAATTCAACCAACCACGAAGGCCTGATTCATGCAGTTTCTGAACAGTTGATGTTGAGATGTGTCTGTTACTTGAACTCTGTGAAGCATTTATTTGGGCAGCAATCTGATGTACAGTTAACTCTAATGAACGTATCTTCTGCAGCAGAGGTAACTCTGGGTCTTCCTTTCCGGTGGCAATCCTCATGAGAGCCACCCATACCTTGTCACACAACTGATTGGCTCAAATGCATCAAAAAGGAAATACATTCCACAAATTAACATTTAACAAGGCACACCTGTTAATTTAATGAATTCCAGGTGACTACCTCATGAAGCTGGTTGAGAGAATGCCAAGAGTGTGCAAAGCTGTCATCAAGGCAAAGGGTGACTGCTTTGAAGAGTCTGAAATATAAAATATATTTTGATTTGTTTAACCTTTTTTTGGTTACTACATGAATCCATATGTGTTAATTCATCGTTTTGATGTCTTCACTATTATTCTACAATGTAGAAAATAGTACAAATAAAGGAAAAACCCTTGAATGAGTAGGTGTGTCCAAATTTTTTGACTGGTACTGTATGTAAATGTGATTCTTCAGTTGTTGTTTTTGTTACATTTGAAACATTTACAAAAACAGTTTTTGCTTTGTCATTAAGGGGTATTGAGATGTCATTATGGGGTATTGTGATGTCATGATGGGGTATTGTGATGTCATTATGGGGTATTGAGATGTCATTATGGGGTATTGTGATGTCATGATGGGGTATTGTGATGTCATTATGGGGTATTGAGATGTCATTAAGGGGTATTGTGTGTAGAGTGGAAAGTATTGATTTAATCCATTTTAGAATAACAGAACAAAATGTGGAAAAAGTGAAGGGGTCTGAATACTTTCCAAATGCACTGTATATACAGTGGGGCAAAAAAATATTTAGTCAGCCACCAATTGTACAAGATCTCCTACTTAAAAAGACGAGAGGCCTGGAATTTTCACCATAGGTACACTTCAACTATGACAGACAAAATGAGAAAAAAATACAGAAAATCACATTGTAGGATTTTTAAAGAATTTATTTGCAAATGATGGTGGAAAATAAGAATTAATTAAAAAGAAAGGTCAAATGCTTTATTATCTAAAAGTTTAAAGTGACGGAGAGAAATAAAATGGTGCTGATGAGGCGCTGGAGAAGTTAATGGAGATGGAGATGTGTCCTAGTGGGTCTGGGCAGGTGTGATGTAGTTAATGGAGATGGGGGTGTGATCTAGTGGGTCTGGGCAGGTGTGATGTAGTTAATGGAGATGGGGGGGTTGTTCTAGTGGGTCTGGGCAGGTGTGATGTATTAATGGAGATGGGGGGGGGGGGTGTTCAAGTGGGTCTGGGCAGGTGTGATGTAGTTCATGGAGATGGAAGTGTGTTCTAGTGGGTCTGGGCAGGTGTGATGTAGTTAATGGAGATGGAGGTGTGTTCTAGTGGGTCTGGGCAGGTGTGATGTATTTAATGGAGATGGGAGTGTGTTCTAGTGGGTTTGGGCAGGTGTGATGTAGTTAATGGAGATGGAGGTGTGTTCTAGTGGGTCTGGGCAGGTGTGATGTAGTTAATGGACATGAGGGGGTGTTCAAGTGGGTCTGGGCAGGTGTGATGTAGTTAATGGAGATGGAGGTGTGTTTTAGAAGGTCTGGGCAGGTGTGATGTAGTTAATGGAGATGGGGCTTTGTTCTAGTGGGTCTGGGCAGGTGTGATGTAGTTAATGGAGATGGGAATGTGTTCTAGTGGGTCTGGGCAGGTGTGATGTAGTTGATGGAGGTGTGTTCTAGTGGGTCTGGGAAGGTGTGATGTAATTAATGGAGATGGAGGTTTGTTCTATTGGGTCTGGGCAGGTGTGATGTAGTTAATGGAGATGGGGTGTGTTCTAGTGGGTCTGGGCAGATGTGATGTAGTTAATGGAGATGTGTTCTAGTGGGTCTGGGCAGGTGTGATGTAGTTAATGGAGATGGGGGTGTGTTATAGTGGGTCTGGGAAGGTGTGATGTAGTTAATGGAGATGGGGGTGTGTTCTAAGGGGTCTGGGAAGGTGTGATGTAAGTAATGGAGATGGGGCTGTGTTCTAGTGGGTCTGGGCAGGTGTGATGCAGGTGTGATGTAGTTCATGGAGATGGAGGTGTGTTCTTGTGGGTCTGGGCAGGTGTGATGTAGTTAATGGAGATGTGGGTTTCTAGTGGGTCTGGGCAGGTGTGATTAAGTTAATGGAGATGGGGGTGTGTTTAGTGGGTCTGTGCAGGTGTGGTGTAGTTCATGGAGATGGGGCTGTGTTCTAGGGGATCTGGGCAGGTGTGATGTAGTTAATGGAGATGGAGGTGTGTTTAGTGGGTCTGTGCAGGTGTGGTGTAGTTCATGGAGATGGGGCTGTGTTCTAGGGGATCTGGGCAGGTGTGATGTAGTTAATGGAGATGGAGGTGTGTTCTAGTGGGTCTGGGCAGGTGTGGTGTAGTTAATGGAGATGGGGGTGTGATCTAGTGGGTCTGGGCAGGTGTGATGTAGTTAATGGAGATGGGGGGGTTGTTCTAGTGGGTCTGGGCAGGTGTGATGTATTAATGGAGATGGGGGGGGTGTTCAAGTGGGTCTGGGCAGGTGTGATGTAGTTAATGGAGATGGGGCTTTGTTCTAGTGGGTCTGGGCAGGTGTGATGCAGTTAATGGAGATGGTGGTGTGTTCTAGTGGGTCTGGGCAGGTGTGATGTAGTTAATGGAGATGGGGGGGGGGTGTTCTAGTGGATCTGGGCAGGTGTGTTGTCGTTAATGGAGATGATGGGGGGGGGGGGGTGTTCTAGTGGGTCTGGGCAGGTGTGATGTAGTTCATGGAGATGGAAGTGTGTTCTAGTGGGTCTGGGCAGGTGTGATGTATTTAATGGAGATGGGAGTGTGTTCTAGTGGGTTTGGGCAGGTGTGATGTAGTTAATGGAGATGGAGGTGTGTTCTAGTGGGTCTGGGCAGGTGTGATGTAGTTAATGGACATGAGGGTGTGTTCAAGTGGGTCTGGGCAGGTGTGATGTAGTTAATGGAGATGGAGGTGTGTTTTAGAAGGTCTGGGCAGGTGTGATGTAGTCAGTGGAGATGGGGCTTTGTTCTAGTGGGTCTGGGCAGGTGTGATGTAGTTAATGGAGATGGGAATGTGTTCTAGTGGGTCTGGGCAGGTGTGATGTAGTTGATGGAGGTGTGTTCTAGTGGGTCTGGGAAGGTGTGATGTAATTAATGGAGATGGAGGTTTGTTCTATTGGGTCTGGGCAGGTGTGATGTAGTTAATGGAGATGGGGTGTGTTCTAGTGGGTCTGGGCAGGTGTGATGTAGTTAATGGAGATGTGTTCTAGTGGGTCTGGGCAGGTGTGATGTAGTTAATGGAGATGGGGGTGTGTTCTAGTGGGTCTGGGAAGGTGTGATGTAGTTAATGGAGATGGGGGTGTGTTCTAAGGGGTCTGGGAAGGTGTGATGTAGGTAATGGAGATGGGGCTGTGTTCTAGTGGGTCTGGGCAGGTGTGATGCAGGTGTGATGTAGTTCATGGAGATGGAGGTGTGTTCTTGTGGGTCTGGGCAGGTGTGATGTAGTTAATGGAGATGTGGGTGTGTTCTAGTGGGTCTGGGCACGTGTGATGTAGTTAATGGAGATGTGGGTGTGTTCTAGTGGGTCTGGGCAGGTGTGATTAAGTTAATGGAGATGGAGGTGTGTTCTAGTGGGTCTGGGCAGATGTGATGTAGTTCATGGAGATGGGGCTGTGTTCCAGGGGATCTGGGCAGGTGTGATGTAGATAATAGAGATGGAGGTGTGTTCTAGTGGGTCTGGGCAGGTGTGATGTAGTTCATGGAGATGGGGGTGTGTTTAGTGGGTCTGTGCAGGTGTGGTGTAGTTCATGGAGATGGGGCTGTGTTCTAGGGGATCTGGGCAGGTGTGATGTATTTAATGGAGATGGGAGTGTGTTCTAGTGGGTTTGGGCAGGTGTGATGTAGTTAATGGAGATGGAGGTGTGTTCTAGTGGGTCTGGGCAGGTGTGATGTAGTTAATGGACATAAGGGGGTGTTCAAGTGGGTCTGGGCAGGTGTGATGTAGTTAATGGAGATGGAGGTGTGTTTTAGAAGGTCTGGGCAGGTGTGATGTAGTCAGTGGAGATGGGGCTTTGTTCTAGTGGGTCTGGGCAGGTGTGATGTAGTTAATGGAGATGTGTTCTAGTGGGTCTGGGCAGGTGTGATGTAGTTAATGGAGATGGGGGTGTGTTCTAGTGGGTCTGGGAAGGTGTGATGTAGTTAATGGAGATGGGGGTGTGTTCTAAGGGGTCTGGGAAGGTGTGATGTAGGTAATGGAGATGGGGCTGTGTTCTAGTGGGTCTGGGCAGGTGTGATGCAGGTGTGATGTAGTTCATGGAGATGGAGGTGTGTTCTTGTGGTTCTGGGCAGGTGTGATGTAGTTAATGGAGATGTGGGTGTGTTCTAGTGGGTCTGGGCACGTGTGATGTAGTTAATGGAGATGTGGGTATGTTCTAGTGGGTCTGGGCAGGTGTGATTAAGTTAATGGAGATGGAGGTGTGTTCTAGTGGGTCTGGGCAGATGTGACGTAGTTCATGGAGATGGGGCTGTGTTCCAGGGGATCTGGGCAGGTGTGATGTAGATAATAGAGATGGAGGTGTGTTCTAGTGGGTCTGGGCAGGTGTGATGTAGTTCATGGAGATGGGGGTGTGTTTAGTGGGTCTGTGCAGTTGTGGTGTAGTTCATGGAGATGGGGCTGTGTTCTAGGGGATCTGGGCAGGTGTGATGTATTTAATGGAGATGGGAGTGTGTTCTAGTGGGTTTGGGCAGGTGTGATGTAGTTAATGGAGATGGAGGTGTGTTCTAGTGGGTCTGGGCAGGTGTGATGTAGTTAATGGACATAAGGGGGTGTTCAAGTGGGTCTGGGCAGGTGTGATGTAGTTAATGGAGATGGAGGTGTGTTTTAGAAGGTCTGGGCAGGTGTGATGTAGTCAGTGGAGATGGGGCTTTGTTCTAGTGGGTCTGGGCAGGTGTGATGTAGTTAATGGAGATGGGAATGTGTTCTAGTGGGTCTGGGCAGGTGTGATGTAGTTGATGGAGGTGTGTTCTAGTGGGTCTGGGAAGGTGTGATGTAATTAATGGAGATGGAGGTTTGTTCTATTGGGTCTGGGCAGGTGTGATGTAGTTAATGGAGATGGGGTGTGTTCTAGTGGGTCTGGGCAGGTGTGATGTAGTTAATGGAGATGTGTTCTAGTGGGTCTGGGCAGGTGTGATGTAGTTAATGGAGATGGGGGTGTGTTCTAGTGGGTCTGGGAAGGTGTGATGTAGTTAATGGAGATGGGGGTGTGTTCTAAGGGGTCTGGGAAGGTGTGATGTAGGTAATGGAGATTGGGCTGTGTTCTAGTGGGTCTGGGCAGGTGTGATGCAGGTGTGATGTAGTTCATGGAGATGGAGGTGTGTTCTTGTGGGTCTGGGCAGGTGTGATGTAGTTAATGGAGATGTGGGTGTGTTCTAGTGGGTCTGGGCACATGTGATGTAGTTAATGGAGATGTGGGTGTGTTCTAGTGGGTCTGGGCAGGTGTGATTAAGTTAATGGAGATGGAGGTGTGTTCTAGTGGGTCTGTGCAGATGTGATGTAGTTCATGGAGATGGGGCTGTGTTCCAGGGGATCTGGGCAGGTGTGATGTAGATAATAGAGATGGAGGTGTGTTCTAGTGGGTCTGGGCAGGTGTGATGTAGTTCATGGAGATGGGGGTGTGTTTAGTGGGTCTGTGCAGGTGTGGTGTAGTTCATGGAGATGGGGCTGTGTTCTAGTGGGTCTGGACAGGTGTGATGTAGTACATAGAGATGGAGGTGTGTTCTAGTGGGTCTGGGCAGGTGTGATGCAGTTCATGGAGATGGAGGAGTGTTCTAATGGGTCTGGGCAGGAGTTTGTGACTCTGTTTTGAAGACAGTACTTAAAGTGTCAATCATGGTCCGTTCATCATTAGAACCATTGGATGCCTTAAGATGCCTTTTGGAAACCGGGCCCAGATATCCAGTTTCCTCCTTCTTCCTCCTTTTTCACTCAAAACTGTATCCTCCTCTTCTTTCACTGAAACGTCTTTCTCTTCTTCTTTCACTGTAAGAACCTAACCCTCTACTTGTTTCACTGAGACTTTCTCTACTTTAACAGGAGGAGAGTAGCTTAGTGTACTCATTTCTGGGGTGTTAGCTAGCTAGCATTAGCGACTAGCCTAGTTCTAAGCTAACTTAGAAAACCAGCTAGCTGACAAACAACGTAAATATATAATTAAATGGGCCAACAAGTACATACGACAGAAGTGTGTTTAATACACAGCAACTAATATACACCAAAACAGCGTACATAGCGTGAATGTTGTAGCTATGTTTGCTAGAAAGCTACCGAGGTGTCTGACTAGCTTTTGTTGTTCAAGGAGCGTCCCGTCCACTAGATTATACGTCACACTGGCAGCATCGCCAGAACCTAAAATACGCATATTGAGGCAGTTGAGGAACCAAAAGGTTATTTTTCATTTATTTCATAAATGTTTAATATTATATTAAGTCGTTCAAAGAGAAGCATGTGTTGATTCTTTTATTTTCTCACTAATTAAAAACGAATCAAACTTTACACCCACTACATATTTGCATTGAACCATACTTCTGACATGGATAATTTTGATCCCAGAGGCATATCTTTTATCATAGACAAAATGTTCAATTCTTCCAATTTTTCGTGACTTTGTCAATCAACTTGTTCTTAATAAATCTAAATCATGGTTTAATGTTTCTGTATCAAAATGGACTTTTAACTAATTCAAACCCTTCATGAGTCATTTTGATCTCAGCCAAAAGCACCTTTGATAAATAGGACGTTTATTTCAAATCTAATCCCATTTTATTGGTCACATACACGTGTTTAGCAGATGTTATTGCGGGTGTAGTGAAATGCTTGTGTTTCTTGCTCCGACAGTGCTGTAATATCTAACAAGTGATATCTACCAATTTCACAACATATACCCAATTCACACAAATCTAAGTATTTGAATCTAGGTTTTTCTGTAGACATGATCCATCCCACCAGATGGTGGAGGGGCACCTGCATCAGTGGTTTTGACCAGACTTTTCTATGCCACGTGACTGTGTACAAAATTGCCAGCGTTAGAAAACTCTGCCAGTGGTATACAGTGATAAACAGTGAATTTGTAAAGTATTCAGACACCTTCACTTTTTCCACATTTTGTTACTTTACAGCCTTATTCTAAAATTGAATAATTTTTCGCCCTCATCAATCTACATACAATACCTGCCAATGACATCACAGTACCCCACAATGACAAACCCAAAACAGGTTTTTAGACATGTTTGCCAATGTATTTACTTAAGTGTTCAGACCCTTTGCTATGAGACTCGAAATTGAGCTCAGGTGCATCCTGTTTCCATTGATCATCCTTGAGATGTTTCTACAACTTGATTGGAGTCCACCTGTGGTAAATTCAATTGATTGGACATGATTTCTTAAGGAGAGGTGTGGGTCTGTGCATATAAGGTCCCACAGTTTTTTTCAGAGCAAAAAACAAGCCGTGAGATCAAAGGAATTGTCCTTAGAGCTCTGAGACAGGATTGTGTCGAGGCACAGATTTGGGGAAAGGTACCACAAAATGTCTGCAGCATTGAAGGTCCTCAAGAACACAGTGGCCTCCTTCATTCTTATTTGGAAGAAGTTTGGAACCACCAAGACTCTTGCTAGAGCTGGCTGCCCGGCCAAACTGAGCAATCGGGGGAGAAGGGCCTTGGTCAGGGAGGTGACCAAAAACTAGATGGTCACCCTGACAGAGCTCCAGAGTTCCTCTGTGGCGATGGGAGAACCTTCCAGAAGGACAATCATCTCTGCAGCACTCCACCAATCAGGCATTTATGGTAGAGAGGCCAGACGGAAGCTAGTCCTCAGTAAAAGGCACATGACAGCCCTTTTGGAGTTTTCCAAAAGGCACTTAAAGGACTCTCAGACCATGAGAAACAAGATTCTCTGGTCTGATTAAACCAAGATTGAACTCTTTGGCCTGAACGTCATGTGTTATGCCTGGAGAAAATTGGTAACTTCGGGTGAAGCATGGTGGTGGCAACATCAAGCTGTGGAGATCAGCAGCAGTGCAAATTGTCTACCGATTTTGGTGTAATTTCTCACCCATTTTTTTCAGTAAGAAAGTTAGTTTCCCCTCAGGCACACACATTTGTTCTTATGAAGGTCATTTGTGTAGAATGTACTTTTCCCCACTCATTCACCCCACCTCTTTACATTGCTTATTTATATTCAGTGGCCTGGCTGCATCCAGACTGTCAAAGGAACCTAATGCAGCTTGGAGTGATCAGATGATAGAAGTCATATTTAGGTGCCAGGTGTAACTGAAGCCATAGATACTCCAAATACATTAGTTTGTGTTTTATATAATATGACTAAATGTGTTGCAGGGGCAGACAAGAAATATAACGGGAAGGCCACAGAACATGACATAAGCAGAGCTGTGGGAGACCACCTCAAGCCCCTGGTAGAGCCGGGGGTGGTGTTTACCACTCCACCACGCCTTCAGCAGGCTTGAAAAGTGGGAATGATCTGTTTCATCTTCAACAAATATCAATCAAATTAATTTTTTTATATAGCCCTTCGTACATCAGCTGATATCTCAAAGTGCTGTACAGAAACCCAGCCTAAAACCCCAAACAGCAAGCAATGCAGGTGAAGAAGCACGGTGGCTAGGAAAAACTCCCTAGAAAAGCCAAAACCTAGGAAGAAACCTAGAGAGGAACCAGGCTATGTGGGGTGGCCAGTCCTCTTCTGGCTGTGCCGGGTGGAGATTATAACAAAACATGGTCAAGATGTTCAAATGTTCATAAATGACCAGCATGGTCGAATAATAATAAGGCAGAATAGTTGAAACTGGAGCAGCAGCACAGTCAGGTGGACTGGGGACAGCAAGGAGTCATCATGTCAGGTATTCCTGGGGCATGGTCCTAGGGCTCAGGTCCTCCGAGAGAGAGAAAGAAAGAGAGAATTAGAGAGAGCATATGTGGGATGGCCAGTCCTCTTCTGGCTGTGCCGGGTGGAGATTATAACAGAACATGGCCAAGATGTTCAAATGTTCATAAATGATCAGCATGGTCGAATAATAATAAGGCAGAACAGTTGAAACTGGAGCAGCAGCACAGCCAGGTGGACTGGGGACAGCAAGGAGTCATCATGTCAGGTAGTCCTGGGGCATGGTCCTAGGGCTCAGGTCCTCCGAGAGAGAGAAAGAGAGAAGGAGAGAATTAGAGAACGCACACTTAGATTCACACAGGACACCGAATAGGACAGGAGAAGTACTCCAGATATAACAAACTGACCCTAGCCCCCCGACACATAAACTACTGCAGCATAAATACTGGAGGCTGAGACAGGAGGGGTCAGGAGACACTGTGGCCCACTCCGAGGACACCCCCGGACAGGGCCAAACAGGAAGGATATAACCCCACCCACTTTGCCAAAGCACAGCCCCCACACCACTAGAGGGATATCTTCAACCACCAACTTACCATCCTGAGACAAGGCTGAGTATAGCCCACAAAGACCTCCGCCACGGCACAACTTAAGGGGGGGGGGGGGGGGCGCCAACCCAGACAGGATGACCACATCAGTGACTCAACCCACTCAGGTGACGCACCTCCTCCAGGGACGGCATGAGAGAGCCCCAGTAAAGCCAGTGACTCAGCCCCTGTAATAGGGTTAGAGGCAGAGAATCCCAGTGGAAAGAGGGGAACCGGCCAGGCAGAGACAGCAAGGGTGGTTCGTTGCTCCAGAGCCTTTCCGTTCACCCTCCCACTCCTGGGCCAGACTACACTCAATCATATGACCCACTGAAGAGATGAGTCTTCAGTAGAGACTTAAAGGTTGAGACCGAGTTTGCGTCTCTGACATGGGTAGGCAGACCGTTCCATAAAAATGGAGCTCTATAGGAGAAAGCCCTGCCTCCAGCTGTTTGCTTAAAAATTCTAGGGACAATTAGGAGGCCTGCGTCTTGTGACCGTAGCGTACGTGTAGGTATGTACGGCAGGACCAAATCAGAGAGATAGATAGGAGCAAGCCCATGTAATGCTTTGTAGGTTAGCAGTAAAACCTTGAAATCAGCCCTTGCTTTGACAGGAAGCCAGTGTAGAGAGGCTAGCACTGGAGTAATATGATCAAATTTTTTGGTTCTAGTCAGGATTCTAGCAGCCGTATTTAGCACTAACTGAAGTTTATTTAGTGCTTTATCCGGGTAGCCGGAAAGTAGAGCATTGCAGTAGTCTAACCTGGAAGTGACAAAAGCATGGATTAATTTTTCTGCATCATTTTTGGACAGAAAGTTCCTGATTTTTGCAATGTTACGTAGATGGAAAAAAGCTGTCCTTGAAATGGTCTTGATACACTTGGTTGGTTGAAAACTGATACGAAACTTACATACCATTCACTATTTTGACAGTGGAAGATAAACTGAATTCATACTGTTTTTCATAATAAGGCCAACCAAGATATGTGTTGCTTTTGCACATTTGTTAATTGGTTCAGCAAGAGTCTGTTGATTCTTCAGTCACTGGGATAGTTTTGCAACATATTCAAGTCAAGTTTGATTTATATAGTACATTTCAGACATGGATGCAACTCAATGGCTTCACTGGATTTTAAATTTTTTTAAACAGAAATATTTACCACAACAGTATAAAAAAAACAGAATAATAACTGAAAGACTAATGAGCATTCTAAGGAAATGACATCGATTAAGAATTGGATGCAATATCCAACCCAAAATATAAGCATGTTTTACTCAATGCTACAGTCCCCATCAAGAAAACCAAATGTCACTTAAATAGAAGGTGGAACTAACAAAGAGTCACTGACAACAACCACAAATAAACAGGTGGGGTTTTAGGAGGGGTTCTGAAAGTTGACTAGTAACAACAACTGGGACATAAAAGACACCCACCATGAGACCCACTAAATCTGCCCAAGAAGAGGCAAACAAAAGAAAAACCCACACCAAACTAAAAGACAGGAAGCAAACCAAAAAGGTGGAGACTCTTCACATCTATCAAGACAACTGGAGCACTGGGCCAGATGCTCTTAAATAGAACCTGGACCAGCACAGGTGAAACACCTTCCCACTAACAAGATGGACAAGCCAGCACAGGTGTAACACATACTGACTAACGAGTGCATCCTACGTGCTAACGAGCTCTACGTGCTAAAGTCCAACCTCAAAACAAAAGACAACAAATATATCCTATATTTTTCTTGGAAAAGTTTGCTCACTACCAACAGAAAACAACTTCCATTTCACACTATAATCTACTACAATGCTTCACCTTCTACAATATAAACATGGTGTCTACTGGCTGTCAAAGATTAAAAACAAGAAAAAACACATTTCTAAATAATAATATACAATAGTATTATTTTTTAAATCCTTTTTCTTACTATAGAATCCTAAAACTCACTCGCTTCTAGAACTCTCTTCTTCCTAAAACTCACTAGCTTCTAGAACACTCGTCCCCTTGGAACGAGCCCAAACAAAACTCATCTCCAATACGAAAAACATGCAGCCAAAATAAATTGTGGTAGCCATGGTAACGCACTGGCTAAACGCAAAGCACTAATCTTTTTGACTGCCCACCCTTGATACAATCAGCAACCAAGTTGTCCTCACACGGACATGTCTGATTTCAAGAAGAAACTCCTGCAATATCCTTAGTAACTAATATCAATTGAACAAGGGGCAAACATTTAGGCTTCTACATTCTGACATTCATTAAAATACTGCTCCCACAATGTTAAAGCATTCTATATTGTGACATCATTAGAATACTGCTACTACAATGCTAAAACATTCTACATTGTGACATCATTAAAATACTGCTACTACAATGTTAACACATTCTACAATGTGACATTAAAATACTGCTACTACAATGCTAAAACATTCTACAATGTGACATCATTAGAATACTATTACTACAATGTTAAAACATTCTATATCCTGACATTAGAATACTGCTACTACAATGTTAAAACATTCTACATTGTGACATTTTATTGATATCATGAAACAACTCCTTCATGTATTTTCTGATGTTTAGTCAGAGATCTTTTATCAGAGTATCTCTTCCCACATTGATTACAGCAAGGATTCTCTCCTGTGTGTGTTCTCTGGTGTATAGATAGATAGCTAGATCTAGTAAAACTCTTCCCACATTGATCACACCTAAAAGGTTTTTCTCCTGTGTGTGTTCTCTGGTGCAATGTGGGGTGGCCAGTCCTCTTCTGGCTGTGCCGGGTGGAGATTATAACAAAACATGGTCAAGATGTTCAAATGTTCATAAATGACCAGCATGGTCGAATAATAATAAGGCAGAATAGTTGAAACTGGAGCAGCAGCACAGTCAGGTGGACTGGGGACAGCAAGGAGTCATCATGTCAGGTATTCCTGGGGCATGGTCCTAGGGCTCAGGTCCTCCGAGAGAGAGAAAGAAAGAGAGAATTAGAGAGAGCATATGTGGGATGGCCAGTCCTCTTCTGGCTGTGCCGGGTGGAGATTATAACAGAACATGGCCAAGATGTTCAAATGTTCATAAATGATCAGCATGGTCGAATAATAATAAGGCAGAACAGTTGAAACTGGAGCAGCAGCACAGCCAGGTGGACTGGGGACAGCAAGGAGTCATCATGTCAGGTAGTCCTGGGGCATGGTCCTAGGGCTCAGGTCCTCCGAGAGAGAGAAAGAGAGAAGGAGAGAATTAGAGAACGCACACTTAGATTCACACAGGACACCGAATAGGACAGGAGAAGTACTCCAGATATAACAAACTGACCCTAGCCCCCCGACACATAAACTACTGCAGCATAAATACTGGAGGCTGAGACAGGAGGGGTCAGGAGACACTGTGGCCCACTCCGAGGACACCCCCGGACAGGGCCAAACAGGAAGGATATAACCCCACCCACTTTGCCAAAGCACAGCCCCCACACCACTAGAGGGATATCTTCAACCACCAACTTACCATCCTGAGACAAGGCTGAGTATAGCCCACAAAGACCTCCGCCACGGCACAACTTAGGGGGGGGGGGGGGGGGGCGCCAACCCAGACAGGATGACCACATCAGTGACTCAACCCACTCAGGTGACGCACCTCCTCCAGGGACGGCATGAGAGAGCCCCAGTAAAGCCAGTGACTCAGCCCCTGTAATAGGGTTAGAGGCAGAGAATCCCAGTGGAAAGAGGGGAACCGGCCAGGCAGAGACAGCAAGGGTGGTTCGTTGCTCCAGAGCCTTTCCGTTCACCCTCCCACTCCTGGGCCAGACTACACTCAATCATATGACCCACTGAAGAGATGAGTCTTCAGCAGAGACTTAAAGGTTGAGACCGAGTTTGCGTCTCTGACATGGGTAGGCAGACCGTTCCATAAAAATGGAGCTCTATAGGAGAAAGCCCTGCCTCCAGCTGTTTGCTTAAAAATTCTAGGGACAATTAGGAGGCCTGCGTCTTGTGACCGTAGCGTACGTGTAGGTATATACGGCAGGACCAAATCAGAGAGATAGATAGGAGCAAGCCCATGTAATGCTTTGTAGGTTAGCAGTAAAACCTTGAAATCAGCCCTTGCTTTGACAGGAAGCCAGTGTAGAGAGGCTAGCACTGGAGTAATATGATCAAATTTTTTGGTTCTAGTCAGGATTCTAGCAGCCGTATTTAGCACTAACTGAAGTTTATTTAGTGCTTTATCCGGGTAGCCGGAAAGTAGAGCATTGCAGTAGTCTAACCTGGAAGTGACAAAAGCATGGATTAATTTTTCTGCATCATTTTTGGACAGAAAGTTCCTGATTTTTGCAATGTTACGTAGATGGAAAAAAGCTGTCCTTGAAATGGTCTTGATACACTTGGTTGGTTGAAAACTGATACGAAACTTACATACCATTCACTATTTTGACAGTGGAAGATAAACTGAATTCATACTGTTTTTCATAATAAGGCCAACCAAGATATGTGTTGCTTTTGCACATTTGTTAATTGGTTCAGCAAGAGTCTGTTGATTCTTCAGTCACTGGGATAGTTTTGCAACATATTCAAGTCAAGTTTGATTTATATAGTACATTTCAGACATGGATGCAACTCAATGGCTTCACTGGATTTTAAATTTTTTTAAACAGAAATATTTACCACAACAAACAGTATAAAAAAAACAGAATAATAACTGAAAGACTAATGAGCATTCTAAGGAAATGACATCGATTAAGAATTGGATGCAATATCCAACCCAAAATATAAGCATGTTTTACTCAATGCTACAGTCCCCATCAAGAAAACCAAATGTCACTTAAATAGAAGGTGGAACTAACAAAGAGTCACTGACAACAACCACAAATAAACAGGTGGGGTTTTAGGAGGGGTTCTGAAAGTTGACTAGTAACAACAACTGGGACATAAAAGACACCCACCATGAGACCCACTAAATCTGCCCAAGAAGAGGCAAACAAAAGAAAAACCCACACCAAACTAAAAGACAGGAAGCAAACCAAAAAGGTGGAGACTCTTCACATCTATCAAGACAACTGGAGCACTGGGCCAGATGCTCTTAAATAGAACCTGGACCAGCACAGGTGAAACACCTTCCCACTAACAAGATGGACAAGCCAGCACAGGTGTAACACATACTGACTAACGAGTGCATCCTACGTGCTAACGAGCTCTACGTGCTAAAGTCCAACCTCAAAACAAAAGACAACAAATATATCCTATATTTTTCTTGGAAAAGTTTGCTCACTACCAACAGAAAACAACTTCCATTTCACACTATAATCTACTACAATGCTTCACCTTCTACAATATAAACATGGTGTCTACTGGCTGTCAAAGATTAAAAACAAGAAAAAACACATTTCTAAATAATAATATACAATAGTATTATTTTTTAAATCCTTTTTCTTACTATAGAATCCTAAAACTCACTCGCTTCTAGAACTCTCTTCTTCCTAAAACTCACTAGCTTCTAGAACACTCGTCCCCTTGGAACGAGCCCAAACAAAACTCATCTCCAATACGAAAAACATGCAGCCAAAATAAATTGTGGTAGCCATGGTAACGCACTGGCTAAACGCAAAGCACTAATCTTTTTGACTGCCCACCCTTGATACAATCAGCAACCAAGTTGTCCTCACACGGACATGTCTGATTTCAAGAAGAAACTCCTGCAATATCCTTAGTAACTAATATCAATTGAACAAGGGGCAAACATTTAGGCTTCTACATTCTGACATTCATTAAAATACTGCTCCCACAATGTTAAAGCATTCTATATTGTGACATCATTAGAATACTGCTACTACAATGCTAAAACATTCTACATTGTGACATCATTAAAATACTGCTACTACAATGTTAACACATTCTACAATGTGACATTAAAATACTGCTACTACAATGCTAAAACATTCTACAATGTGACATCATTAGAATACTATTACTACAATGTTAAAACATTCTATATCCTGACATTAGAATACTGCTACTACAATGTTAAAACATTCTACATTGTGACATTTTATTGATATCATGAAACAACTCCTTCATGTATTTTCTGATGTTTAGTCAGAGATCTTTTATCAGAGTATCTCTTCCCACATTGATTACAGCAAGGATTCTCTCCTGTGTGTGTTCTCTGGTGTATAGATAGATAGCTAGATCTAGTAAAACTCTTCCCACATTGATCACACCTAAAAGGTTTTTCTCCTGTGTGTGTTCTCTGGTGCAAAGTCAGCTGGCTAGATGTAGTAAAACTCTTCCCACATTGAGCACAGCTACAAGGTTTCTCTCCTGTGTGTGTTCTCTGGTGTACTATCAGGTTGTATGGCCGAGTAAAACTCTTCCCACATTGATCACAGCTACAAGATTTCTCTCCTGTGTGTGTCCTCTGGTGCAAAGTCAGCTGGCTAGATGTAGTAAAACTCTTCCCACATTGATCACAGCTACAAGGATTTTCTTCTGTATGTGTTCTCTGGTGTACTATCAGGCTGTCTGGCCAAGTAAAACTCTTCCCACATTGATTACAGCTATATGGTTTCTCTCCTGTGTGTGTTCTCTGGTGTATAGTTACATAGCTAGATGTAGAAAAACTCTTCCCACATTGATTACAGCTGTAAGGTTTCTCTCCAGTGTGTATTCTCTGGTGTGATTTCAGGGTTTGTTGCCGAATAAAACTCTTCCCACAGTGATCACAGCCAAAAGGTTTCTCTCCTGTGTGTGTTCTCTGGTGTATAGTTAGATAGCGAGATGTAGAAAAACTCTTTCCACATTGACTACAGCTATATGGTTTCACTCCAGTGTGAATTCTTTGATGTATTTTAAGTTTTACTGAAGAGTTGAATCTCTTCCCACAGTCAGAGCAGCAGTGAGATTTCTTCCCTGTGGATCTCTGCAGGTGTTTCTTGAGGTGTTCTGATCTGGAGAGACTCTTCTCTGCCTCGTCAGCATCATGATGTTGTTGAGGCTCCCCAGAGGATCCACGATAGTCAGGTCTCTCTCCTGTGTGAATGACAAAGTCCACTGTTAATTCGAGGTAAAAGGTGATGCCCGGAGCATACCCATAAAGCTGTACAACAACTGACGTCTGTTAAATTATTTGACAATTAAGACAATTAAGTTAGCAACAAGTCATATTTTGTCTGGTTTTCACATTAGTGGTAACTAGAAATAAATTATTAAAGTTGTTGAAATCCCAAGCAGTGTGCCAGACAACTTTTGGTCTCCAAATATAGACCCCTTTCTGTGTTAAAAAAAACACACAATTTGATTGCAGAAACTCCTCCCCACTAATGAGGAAACCGCTAGTTATGGATGTAGTATAACTGCATGGAGCAAAAATGATGAGCAAAGATTTTAGTTTTTCACAATGTATTCTGAATATTACAGCGCACTATTAGCGCAAGATCAGGAGTGCTAGTCAAGGAAACGTACATTATGCTCTGTGTTTATTCACTAATTCACCACCGTGGGGGAAAACTCAGGAGAGTTCTCATAGGCTGACAGCACAAATCACCTCCATTTACAGGTTGAATACGAGTGAATTTAACACTACTATTGGATTATAATTGTAAGGCTGGTTTGAATGTCCTGCGTGTTATTGTGTTATTGTTAACATAACATGAACATTGACCTACTGTAGGACCCATAACTTCACCTAAAACTCCCCCTGACAGCATCAACCATCTTATCAAATCCATTTACGCCAAGAAAATGGAATTCACTGCCCTTGGCAATCAACCGTTCTCTGTCGAGGATGATGTGGGCTTTCGCCGACTGGTCGAGCACCGGTACACACTACCAAGTAGGCGCAATTTGACAAATGTTTCCCTACCGGAGTTACAGTCTTGTTGAAACTCACATCCATGAGCTACTGCTGTTAGCTGCAGGCGTCACCGCTATTAGCTACGGGCGTCACTGCTGTTAGCTATGGGTGTCACCACTATTAGCTACGGGCGTCACTGCTGTTAGCTATGGGTGTCACCACTATTAGCTACGGGCGTCACTGCTGTTAGCTATGGGTGTCACCACTATTAGCTACGGGCGTCACTGCTGTTAGCTATGGGTGTCACCACTATTAGCTACGGGCGTCACTGCTATTAGCTATGGGTGTCACCACTATTAGCTACGGGCGTCACTGCTGTTAGCTATGGGTGTCACCACTATTAGCTACGGGCGTCACTGCTATTAGCTATGGGTGTCACCACTATTAGCTACGGGCGTCACTGCTGTTAGCTATGGGTGTCACCACTATTAGCTACGGGCGTCACTGCTGTTAGCTATGGGTGTCACCACTATTAGCTACGAGCGTCACTGCTATTAGCTTCACGACTGACATTTGGACCAGTGATGTCAGCCCAATGAGCATTAACAGTCTGACATCACAGTGGGTCCACCAGGATTTCCTACTGAGGAAAGCTGTATTGCTCTCATACCGCTGCTGCCATTTCAATGGCATTTGAGAACATGTTTGTAACTTGAACATTTATTAATTTGGGCATGGTCGCTAACCCGAACCCGGATTAACTTTCATTGTTTAGGTCGCATTTTTAGCCATTTTACTCATTGCTATAGCCAGGACATTTTGATTAGGAAACTATGAGAAACACACAAAGTCCACGGGGTGATCACGCTCTACCACTAAGGGTCAGTTTAGTTGGCGCAACAAAAAAACATTCTTGTGTTCCAATTGTTTGTTTTAGTAGCATGAATTGTTCCTGTTCACACCGTGGTGAAAAGCAGAATAATTGAAGGAATGAATCCGAGCCTGACGCTCATCACCTGTGGAAGGCGGGACTTCTAGCCAGGAGAGGATTTCATTGGCTTTTTCAGGTGTGATTTTAGATCCTTCAACCAAGTTGAATATCGCGACTCCTCATAGCATGTTGTACCAAAGTTGACTGAACATTAAGGGAACTACACTGCCATAAATACAAAGAAAGTCATGTAGTGTTTATTTTTTTTATATACAAATCCGGCAAGGCACCAACTTTGAGAAGGGTTTAAAACAAAGGTTTCAAACAATTCATAACTGTTATGGAATGTAGGTATGTTTCGCCTTTAATGTAATGGCATTAAAAATCAATTGAAAAAATGCGAATAGCTGTGACCCATACTAACATACTGTATACTACATACTCAATGAGCATATACTACATACTATACTATTAGTTAACTTTAGCATACTGTAACTACATACTTAATGAGTATATACTATATACTATTAGTTCATTGTAGTATACTGTAGCTACATACTTAATGAGTATATACTACATACTATTAGTTCATTGTAAAAACATAAGCTCGTATAACGCCATTGTTTGTAAACAAGCACTGTATAGCCTCGAAATCTTGTTTAAAACTATAATTTTGACCTTATGGATGGCCTGTCAAGCCAACACCTTATAACTGTTACGTCTGAACTTCTTGACGAGGGCTCTAGGTTTTGGGTTACGGATGCTACAATAGCTCTCTCTATGAATGTGAAAGTGGTTACATTTCTCCAGCCCCCATCCCTCAGCTGTTTACCAAACCAAGTCTCAGGGCAGCCATTTTGTTGCTGTTTAAATCCTAGGTTGCCCCTTTAAAAAAGCCACACAATCAATCAACCAATCTGCAGTTCAAACAATAACAAAGCTGTCATTCCACCACTGTTTTGGTAATAAGATGATGGGTCTGGAGAAATGTAACTAGTCTCAAATTCATAGACAGACCTACGGATGCAAGGACTGACCATCCATGATATCAGCATTATAGTTTTAACCATGTTGAGGCTATAGAGTGTTGGTTTACATTGTTTCTAAACATTGGAGTAAAAAAAAGCTTATTTTGGGTTCTGATGTGGTACGACAGTTGAACGAAGCTCATGAGGCAGGCGTTATATTCTTCAAGAATCAATGACTATAAATAAACACACTATAAATAAACACAATTGCATAGTTCCCCTTTAACAACACACATCAGTTCAACAACTGCAGAGTTAATGCCTCTGTTTTTAAGACAGTACTTACTGGTGTTATTCAGGAAGCGTCCATCGTTAGAACTATTGGATGCCTTAACATGCCTTTGGGATACCGAGCCCATATATTCAGTTTCCTCCTCTTCATCCCCCTCTTCTTCCAATGTGACAGTCATCTCCCCCTCCTCCTCTTTCACTCCAAAAACTGCATCCTCCTCTTTCTCCTCTTCTTTTACAGTAACATCCTCCTCCTCTTTCACTCTGAACACATCTTCCTCTTCTTTCACTGAAACGTCTTTCTCTTCTTCTTTCACTGTAACACCCTCACCCTCTACTTGTTTTTGTATTGTGACATCCTCCTCTTCCTCTTTCACGATAACGTTTAGCCACAGACCCTCTTTCTCCGTCAAGCAGACCTCATCGTCTTCAGGAGGAGAGTAGCTTAGTGAGCTCATGGTCGGGGATGTTAGCTAGGCTAATGCTAACTTAACCAGCCCGCTAGCTGAATAATAACTACAACACCGTAAATATGAAATGAAATCGGATAACTAACTAGACGACAGAAGTGGGTTTTAAACACAGTGGCTTATAATCAATAAAGCGTCTAACGCGCTTTATTGGTTCGTCTATTTTGTCTAGCAAGCTACGGAGGTGGCTGACTAACTGTTGCTGCAGTTGAAAGAAGCGTTCCGTCCACTAGATTATACGTCCTACTAACAGCATTGCCTTAAATTCCCAGACCGCCATCTGCTGACTGGAGTGGGTAACGCAGTTGAGTAAAACGTATATTTTATTTTCAGACAAGTTAAAGTGTAGGAAGCATGAGTTTTTACTCACCAGTGTAACAACAGCATTGCCTTAAAGTCCCACATGATGTTACACCATGTAGGAGCAGTACAGATCTAGTCTGTTCATTATATACATCTACATAATGTATTGTTACACCATGTAGGAGCAGTATAGACCTAGTCTGTTCATTATATACATCTATATGATGTATTGTTACACCATGTAGGAGCAGTACAGACCTAGTCTGTTCATTATATACATCTACATGATGTATTGTTACACCATGTAGGAGCAGTATAGACCTAGTCTGTTCATTATATACATCTACATGATGTATTGTTACACCATGTAGGAGCAGTATAGACCTAGTCTGTTCATTATATACATCTACGTGATGTATTGTTACACCATGTAGAAGCAGTATATACCTACAGTAGCTAGCTACTTATTTGCATTTAGTATGACTTAATGAAACTGCCTTACATGTGCTGTAGTAAACATTTTTTATTCGCACTAATCAATCAACACTTTCCTGTCTTTGTATGTGTCAATATAATAGTATGATTTAATTAAATTAATTGAAAATAATCTTAGTCTGAAAATAAAATATGATCCTCAACTGCGTTTCCCCTCCAGTCAGCAGACGGTGATGTGCGTCTTTCAGGCGATGCTGCCAGCGTGACGTATAATCTTGTCGACGGTTCTTCATAAACAGCTCGTCAACCACCTCGGTAGCTTGCTAGACAACATAGCCGAAAGATTCAAGCTATTTATACGCTTTCGGTGTATATTAGGTACTGTATTTTAGACACACTTCTGTCGTATCTACTTGTTAACCTATTTAATATAATATTACGTTATTTTGTATTAGTCAGCTATAGTGGCTGGCTGGTTAAGTTAGCACTAGCCTAGTCGCTAATGATAGCTTGCTAGCTAACATCCCCGGACATGAGCTCCCTAAACTTCTCCCCTCCTGTTAAAGAAGAGGAGGTCTGCTGGACGGAGAAAGAAGCTCTGGGGCTGAACATTGTCGTGAAAGAGGAGAAGGAAGAAGAGGATGTCACAGTAAAAAAAGAAGTGGTGGGTGAGGCTGTTACTGTGAATAAAAAAGAGAACGACGTTACAGTCAAAGAAGAGGAAGACGCGTTCAGAGTGAAAGAGGAGGAGGATGTTACTGTGAAGGAAGAGGATGCTGTTTTTGGAGTGAAAGAGGAAGGAGAGATTACTGTCACATTGAAAGATGAAGAGGAGGAGATAGATCTGATTAACACCAGTAAGTACCGCCTTAAATGTGTTTTTAACTTTGGATATTCAGAGTTGGCTCGTCAGTACCTCTTCAACGGAGGGCCCCAGGATGATGACTGATATGTCTAGAATCAGACAACGTAGAGAACAAGCTACCCCTTGTTTTCTCCGTTCCGTTTCCAAAAAGTGACTTATTAACATATATATTTGAGAAGGGTCTATCTGCTGACCGCAGACTGGGGGGCACGGCATGTAGTGATCTTCGTGTAGTGATGATTTATTACACACCGTGCCCCCAATAGTGCCAATGTGAGAGTTGGGTTGGCTAAGCCAACCGCCTGTATTCAATGGAGAGAAATGCTAAGCTACTAGCCTCATGACATGAATATGCATAGCGATCTGGAGATAACTCCTATAGTGTTTTATTAGAACACACCATTCTATAGAGTCCACCTGCTAGAGGTTCATATCTGACAGAGATGAACACATCGTTCTATACAGTCTACCTGATAGAGGTTAATATTTGACAGAGATGAAAATCTGTTAGAAACTTAGAAAGAGGGCGAGACTAAAGCTGCAACAACTAGGATTGTGCCTTTGACTTCTGGACAACGAAATAATAGAACAGGAGAGAAATGACATAGTGGTGGGTCTAATAGAACAGGAGAGAAATTACATAGTGGTGGATCTAATAGAACTGGAGAGAAATGACATAGTGGTGTGTCCAATACGGAAGTAAATTAACCTAAATTTGCCCAAATGAGGAATCGGGGATAATTAGCTTCTTTAAAAAAAATTAGCTGTGTATGGTTTCAAATCACAAGCTTGTAGGCTTATGTCTATTTGGGCAGTGCGTGTGGCAATAGGCTTTGCTGATTATTGAGTTGCGGCTGTCAGTGAAAAGCGTCTCAAATATGTGTGAAGATGATGTCTCTTGAAAAGAATTTAAAATGTTGAGACAAGAAGAAGGGGAGGGTTATGTGGTGAAGTTATATGCGAGTCTCTCTTCAGAATATCCTTTGCTGGATTCCACCAATTCTTGCTCCTTCATTGTTTCATTGTGTTTATTATTTACCTTTATTTAACCAGGTAGGCAAGTTGAGAACAAGTTCTCATTTACAATTGCGACCTGGCCAAGATAAAGCAAAGCAGTTCGACAGATACAACGACACAGAGTTACACATGGAGTAAAACAAACATACAGTCAATAATACAGTATAAACAAGTCTAAGGGGTGGCAATGTGAGCAAATGAGGTGAGAAGGGAGGTAAAGGCAAAAAAGGCCATGGTGGCAAGGTAAGTACAATATAGCAAGTAAAACACTGGAATGGTAGTTTTGCAATGGAAGAATGTGCAAAGTAGAAATAAAAATAATGGGGTGCAAAAGAGCAAAATAAATAAATACATTAAATACAGTTGGGAAAGAGGTAGTTGTTTGAGCTATATTATAGGTGGGCTATGTACAGGTGCAGTAATCTGTGAGCTGCTCTGACAGTTGGTGCTTAAAGCTAGTGAGGGAGATAAGTGTTTCCAGTTTCAGAGATTTTTGTAGTTCGTTCCAGTCATTGGCAGCAGAGAACTGGAAAGCGAGGCGGCCAAAGAAAGAATTGGTTTTGGGGGTGACTAGAGAGATATACCTGCTGGAGCGTGTGCTACAGGTGGGAGATGCTATGGTGACCAGCGAGCTGAGATAAGGGGGGACTTTACCTAGCAGGGTCTTGTAGATGACATGGAGCCAGTGGGTTTGGCGATGAGTATGAAGCGAGGGCCAGCCAACGAGAGCGTACAGGTCGCAATGGTGGGTAGTATATGGGGCTTTGGTGACAAAACGGATTGCACTGTGATAGACTGCATCCAATTTGTTGAGTAGGGTATTGGAGGCTATTTTGTAAATGACATCGCCAAAGTCGAGGATTGGTAGGATGGTCAGTTTTACAAGGGTATGTTTGGCAGCATGAGTGAAGGATGCTTTGTTGTGAAATAGGAAGCCAATTCTAGATTTAACTTTGGATTGGAGATGTTTGATATGGGTCTGGAAGGAGAGTTTACAGTCTAACCAGACACCTAGGTATTTGTAGTTGTCCACATATTCTAAGTCAGAGCCGTCCAGAGTAGTGATGTTGGACAGGAGGGTAGGTGCAGGTAGCGATCGGTTGAAGAGCATGCATTTAGTTTTACTTGTATTTAAGAGCAATTGGAGGCCACGGAAGGAGAGTTGTATGGCATTGAAGCTTGCCTGGAGGGTTGTTAACACAGTGTCCAAAGAAGGGCCGGAAGTATACAGAATGGTGTCGTCTGCGTAGAGGTGGATCAGCAGCAAGAGCGACCTCATTGATGTATACAGAGAAGATAGTCGGTCCAAGAATTGAACCCTGTGGCACCCCCATAGAGACTGGCAGAGGTCCGGACAATAGACCCACCGATTTGACACACTGAACTCTATCAGAGAAGTAGTTGGTGAACCAGGCGAGGCAATCATTTGAGAAACCAAGGCTGTCGAGTCTGCCGATGAGGATGTGGTGATTAACAGAGTCGAAAGTCTTGGCCAGATCAATGAATACGGCTGCACAGTAATGTTTCTTATCGATGGCGGTTAAGATATCGTTTAGGACCTTGAGCGTGGCTGAGGTGCACCCATGACCAGCTCTGAAACCAAATTGCATAGCAGAGAAGGTATGGTGAGATTCGAAATGGTCGGTAATCTGTTTGTTAACTTGACTTTCGAAGACCTTAGAAAGTCATGGTAGGATAGATATAGGTCTGTAGCAGTTTGGGTCAAGAGTGTCCCCCCCTTTGAAGAGGGGGATGACCGCAGCTGCTTTCCAATCTTTGGGAATCTCAGACGACACGAAAGAGAGGTTGAACAGGCTAGTAATAGGGGTGGCAACAATTTCGGCATATCATTTTAGAAAGAAAGGGTCCAGATTGTCTAGCCCGGCTGATTTGTAGGGGTCCAGATTTTGCAGCTCTTTCAGAACATCAGCTGAATGGATTTGGGAGAAGGAGAAATGGGGAAGGCTTGGGCGAGTTGCTGTTGGGGGTGCAGTGCTGTTGACAGGGGTAGGAGTAGCCAGGTGGAAAGCATGGCCAGCCGTAGAAAAATGCTTATTGAAATTCTCAATTATGGTGGATTTATCTGTGGTGACAGTGTTTCCTATCTTCAGTGCAGTGGGCAGCTGGGAGGAGGTGTTCTTATTCTCCATGGACTTTACAGTGTCCCAGAACTTTTTTGAGTTAGTGTTGCAGGAAGCAAATTTCTGCTTGAAAAAGCTAGCCTTGGCTTTTCTAACTGCCTGTGTATAATGGTTTCTAGCTTCCCTGAACAGCTGCATATCACGGGGGCTGTTCGATGCTAATGCAGAACGCCATAGGATGTTTTTGTGTTGGTTAAGGGCAGTCAGGTCTGGGGAGAACCAAGGGCTATATCTGTTCCTGGTTCTAAATTTCTTGAATGGGGCATGTTTATTTAAGATGGTTAGGAAGGCATTTAAAAAAAATATCCAGGCATCCTCTACTGACGGGATGAGATCAATATCCTTCCAGGATACCCCGGCCAGGTCGATTAGAAAGGTCTGCTCGCTGAAGTGTTTCAGGGAGCGTTTTACAGTGATGAGTGGAGGTCGTTTGACCGCTGACCCATTACGGATGCAGGCAATGAGGCAGTGATCGCTGAGATCTTGGTTGAAGACAGCAGAGGTGTATTTAGAGGGCAAGTTGGTTAGGATGATATCTATGAGGGTGCCTGTGTTTAAGGCTTTGGGGAGGTACCTGGTAGGTTCATTGATAATTTGTGTGAGATTGAGGGCATCAAGTTTAGATTGTAGGATGGCTGGGGTGTTAAGCATGTTCCAGTTTAGGTCGCCTAGCAGCACGAGCTCTGAAGATAGATGGGGGGCAATCAGTTCACATATGGTGTCCAGAGCACAGCTGGGGGCAGAGGGTGGTCTATAGCAGGCGGCCACGGTGAGAGACTTGTTTTTAGAGAGGTGGATTTTTAAAAGTAGAAGTTCAAATTGTTTGGGTACAGACCTGGATAGTAGGACAGAACTCTGCAGGCTATCTTTGCAGTAGATTGCAACACCGCCCCCTTTGGCAGTTCTATCTTGTCTGAAAATGTTGTAGTTTGGAATTAAAATGTCTGAATTTTTGGTGGTCTTCCTAAGCCAGGATTCAGACACAGCTAGAACATCCGGGTTGGCAGAGTGTGCTAAAGCAGTGAATAGAACAAACTCAGGGAGGAGGCTTCTAATGTTAACATGCATGAAACCAAGGCTATTACGGTTACAGAAGTCGTCAAAAGAGAGCGCCTGGGGAATAGGAGTGGAGCTAGGCACTGCAGGGCCTGGATTCACCTCTACATCGCCAGAGGAACATAGGAGGAGTAGAATAAGGGTGCGGCTAAAAGCAATAAGAATTGGTCGTCTAGAACGTCTGGAACAGAGAGTAAAAGGAGGTTTCTGGGGGCGATAAAATAGCATCAAGGTATAATGTACAGACAAAGATATGGTAGGATGTGAATACAGTGGAGGTAAACCTAGGTATTGAGTGATGAAGAGAGAGATATTGTCTCTAGAATCATAATTGAAACCAGGAGATGTCATTGCATGTGTGGGTGGTGGAACTAATAGGTTGGATAAGGTATAGTGAGCAGGACTAGAGGCTCTACAGTGAAATAAGCCAATAAACACTAACCAGAACAGCAATGGACAAGACATATTGACATTAAGGAGAGGCATGCTTAGTCGAGTGATCAAAAGGGTCCAGTGAGTGGAGAGGTTGGTTGGGGGTCACGGCGATTTAGACAGCTAGCCAGGCCATCGGTAGCAAGCTAGCATAGGATGGAGGTCTGTTGTTAGCCACCTCTTGCGTTCGGTCAGTAGATTAGTGGGGTTCCGTGTGGTAGAGGGGATTAATCCAAATCACACAACAACAACAAAAATAAGAACAATAGATATAGTTATAGAGGCCCAAGAAGAAAACATAATAAAAATAAACAAATTGTCCGATTGTCTATTCAGATAGCAGCCGGTAAGACAGCTAACGGTTAGCGGGCCGCAGATGGGCGTTCAGGTAACGTCGCGACGGAGGAGCCAGCCGGATCTCCTTCGGGTAGATAACGTCGGCAGTCCAGTTGTGAAGGCCCGGTGGGGCTCCGCGTAGGCAGTAAAACGGGTCCGGATAGGTGTCTGCAGCCCAGGAGTGAATGATGGAACTCAGGAGTGATTGACGGAGCTGGCTAGCACCGGAATAATTGATGTTTGCTCCGGAATCGACGAAAGCCGATTGTCACACGGATAGCAGCTAGCTAGCTGTGAGATCCGGGTATGAATGTCCAGAGAGCAGTTGAAATCCAGGGACATGGAGAGAAAAATTGGTCCGGTATGTTCCGTTCCGAGCCGCGCAGCGCCGTACAAAACTGGCGATAGATTTTCGAGCTAAAGGATAGCTGATGTCCACAAACCGTGTTTGAAAAAAGTTTCTGGCTAGCTTCTTGGAGGATTACAGATCTGAGGTAAATAATAATTTTTTATAAATATAAATTGGTGAGGCGGGTTGCAGGAGAGTGTTTTGAAGATGAGTTGATGGAAAATAAAAATAAAATGTATGTGAAAAAAAGTTGTAAATATATATATATATATATACAGGACACGACAAGACGAGGACAAAAGACGTCTGAACTGCTATGCGATCTTGGTAAAAAATGTGAATTGATTGAGTTTATTTTATCAATTCCCCATTACAAATGTCACCAGTAGTAAATGTACCGTTACTGCCTGTCATTTGGTTACATTCATTTCTGTTAATGCATGTATTAATTAGTAATTTACCGTTGTCATTCTCGGAGTGGAAACATTTTCTGTTCAAAACCTGCTCCACTTGTGAGAAACCAGTTTTGGTTTATTTCAGAACCACCATTTACAAGATTTGTCAATTTTTTTCATTGTCTTTTTGTTTGTAGTTGATGTTGAGGCAGTGCCCACCTGAGTATAGAACTACTTGGCCTGCTGTGCTAAAATGTAGGAAAGTGTTGTTTTTTTTACATCCAAGCCAAAAATGTCACTCAACCAGATGCATATGAACTACTATATCATGTCTGCATTATAAATAGTCTATCACTAGTTAACTGAAATACTTACCACTCTTGGCTTTTGGCAAAGGACCAACACAGTCCACCAGAACCCTGCTGAAAGGTTTGTCAATAGCAGGAATGGGCTGCAAAGGTGCAACTAGGTCAGCTTGGTTTGGTTTACCTGTCCTCTGGCAAACGCCACAGGATTTACAGTGAGTCACAACATCCTGTATCAGACGTCTTGTTGACCCCAAGATGACCTGCCATACTACCATCGTGAGCCAACCTCAGTATTTCTTGTCGAAGCGCAACTGGAACAACAATTTGATATAAACTGGGCCAATCGTCTTGCCCAGAAGTGGCGCCCGAGAATGCCGTTTCCTTGTTAGACCGCATTTTCCTCATTAGAATGCCATATCTGTCAAAATTACAAACATGAACTTCATTAAACTCTACTTCTGCATGTATCTCAGCAAAAAGAGGAGAGAGGGAAACATCTTTACTCTGTTCATCAATCTGCTGCTTCCAAGAAACATCTTTACTCTGTTCATCAATCTGCTGCTTCCAAGAAACATCTTTACTCTGTTCATCAATCTGCTGCTTCCAAGAAACATCTTTACTCTGTTCATCAATCTGCTGCTTCCTAGAAACATATTTACTCTGTTCATCAATCTGCAGCTTCCAAGAAACATCTTTAATCTGTTCAGCAATCAGCTGCTTCCTAGACATCCAAGTGCCAACTGTAGGGATCCTCTCTTCATTCAGAGGTTCTTAAAACTCTCACCTTTGGGGTTTTTGAAGGAGAGGTAAACTCAGGAGGTTTACCTAAATCAGGATCACCCATAAACGTCTCGGACAGATTGACCATGGTGTGATCGCTGACATCCTCAACACTAGACTTGCTCCCGGCCAATTTCTTAGACAGAGCATGTGTAACGGCACATGCTGGGAATACTGTAGGGTACTTTTCTGATAAACCATCAGGTTCCTCAATTCTGGGTTCCTTACAAACGACAGGATTTGGCACAACCTTCCCTCCAGCCAAATAATTTTCCAATTTGAATGAGACCCCCTTCACCAGTAGGCTAGGCCTCACTCCAACGACAACGGGATGAGAAATGTTTTAAGGTTATACCATGGACCATTTTGAATCAACAAAAAAAAAGCTAATTATTTCATGTCAAAAATGTATTTGGCCATACTGCTGTAACCCATAGTAACAAATTGGATAACATTCACAATATGGAACAACAGTAACCATAGTAACTAGAGGTCGAACGATTATGATTTTTCAATACCGATACCGATTATTGGCGGGCCACAAAAAGCCGATACCGATTAATTGGCCATTTAAAAAAAAAAAATTTAAACATTTTTTATTTTATTTATTTGTAATAATGACAATTACAACAATACTGAATTAACACTTATTTTAACCTCATATAATACATAAATCAAATCAATTTAGCCTCAAATAAATAATGAAACGGGTTCAATTTCATTTAAATGATGCAAAAACTAAGTGTTGGAGAAGAAAGTAAAAGTGCAATATGTGCCATGTAAGAAAGCTAACGTTTAAGTTTCTTGCTCAGGACATGAGAACATATGAAAGCTGGTGGTTCCTTTTAACCTCTTGCCGCACAGATCCCTTTAGCGGGATCATTTTCATCAACATCCTGTGAATTGCAGAGCGCCAAATTCAAATGAAATTACTAAACATATTTAATTTTCATGAAATCACAAGTGCAATACACAAAAACACCGCTTAACATGTTGTTAATCCAGCCGGCATGTCAGATTTCAAAAAGGCTTTACAGTGAAAGCAAACTATGCAATTATTTGAGGACAGCTCTCAGCAGACAAAACATTACAAACAGCCAGCAGCAAAGTAGATTGGTCACGAAAGTCAGAAAAGCAATCAAATTAATCGCTTAACTTTGATGATCTTTGTATGTTTGTACTCACGAGACTCCCAGTTACACAATAAATGTTTGTTTTGTTCGATAAAGATTCTCTTTATATCCAAAAACCTTCATTTGGTTGGCGTGTTTTGCTCAGTAATCCACAGGCTCGTGTGGTCACGACGGGCTGACAAAAATTCCAAATAGTATCCGGAAAGTTCGTAGAAACATGTCAAACGTTTTTATAATCAACCCTCAGGCCTTGTCAATAGAACAGAGAAAGAAAAGGTCTCGCTCCCGGAGCACGCACAAATCTGAGGACATCTGGCTATCCACTGATGCTATGTGATCATTCTCGCTCATTTTTCAGAATAAAAGCCTGAAACTATGTCTAAAGACGGTTCACAACTTGTGGAAGCCATAGGGAAAGGAATCTGGTTGATATCATTTTAAATGGAGGATAGGCTTGCAATGGAAAAGAGTAGTTTCAGAAAAACAGCACTTCCTGAGTGGATTTTCCTCAGGTTTTCACCTGCAATATCAGTTATGTTATGCTCACAGACAATATTTTGACAGTTTGAGACTTTAGAGTGTTTTCTATCCTAATCTGCCAATTATATGCATATTCTAGCTTCTGGGCCTGAGAAATAGGCAGTTTACTTTAGGCACGTTCGGCACGTTTTTCATCCAAACATCATAGGCACGTTTTTCATCCAAACATCAAAATACTGCCTAAAGAGGTTCCTTTTAACATGAGTCTTCAATATTCCCAGGTAAGACGTTTTAGGTTGTAGTTATTATAGGAATTATAGGACTATTTCTCTCTATACGATTTGTATTTCATATACCTTTGACTATTGGATGTTCGTATAGGCACTTTGGTATTGCCAGTGTAACAGTATAGCTTCCATCCCTATCCTTGCCCCTACCTGGGCTCTAACCAGGAACACATCGACAACAGCCACCCTCGAACCTCAACCTCTCTTTCATATCGTCTGAGATTCCCAGAGATTGGAAAGCAGCTGCGGTCATCCCCCTCTTCAAAGGGGGACACACTCTTGACCCAAACTGCTACAGACCTATATCTATCCTACCCTGCCTTTCTATGGTCTTCGAAAGCCAAGTCAACAAACAGATTACTGACCATTTCGAATCCCACCATACCTTCTCCGCTATGCAATCTGGTTTCAGAGCTGGTCATGGGTGAACCTCAGCCACGCTCAAGGTCCTAAACGATATCTTAACCGCCATCGATAAGAAACAATACTGTGCAGCCGTATTCATTGACCTGGCCAAGGTTTTCAATTCTGTCATTCACCACATCCTCTTCGGCAGACTCGACAGCCTTGGTTTCTCAAATGATTGCCTCGTCTGGTTCACCAACTACTTCTCTGATAGAGTTCAGTGTGTCAAATCGGAGGATCTGTTGTCCGGGCCTCTGGCAGTCTCTATTGGGGTGCCCCAGGGTTAAATTCTTGACCGACTCTCTTCTCTGTATACATCAATGATGTCGCTCTTACTGCTGGTGAGTCTCTGATCCACCTCTACGCAGAAGACACTGTCATGATGTTGGCCTGGGGGATAGGTTTATGACAGTCATAAATACCTCTTCCCCCATTTCCCTTCTTTAACCTACTGAGGTTGCATTTAAAAAAAAAACTTGGTTAACATAGAGATTCTGGGAACATCAGTATGTGGGGGGAAATGAACTATATTCTGGTAATCCGAACAATTGAACATATGCAGTGGTACTTAATGAATATGATGTCAGTTTGGTTGTCATCTGAGACATTCTCATCAATGATAAGATGACAAACTCTACAGTGGAAAGTCTACACATGAGAGTTATCAGATTCACATGGAATTGTTGTTCAATTTAAATGTTTGAATATGAAATTATTTTTGATGGGATGAAATGTGATTTTTAGCTTCTAAAATGTGAGATTTGGATTTTCATAAGATAGGGCTGCTCAATCAGTGGCCCTCCCCTGTGAAGGGACAAGGGCTATAAAACCTTTTCCAAATGGGTGGTCATTTAGAATTGCATATGATACTGTATTTACGATAGCACAGCTTCACCTTGGTTCCTGTCTTCCCACTCAACCCAGCCCCTTTTCCTTTGTGTAACAAGCTGTCATATCTGTTCCGCCCGCTAGGGACGTTTTTCTATGACGTAAAGAATTATCCAGGTATAATTCATTCTTTGTGTATGTGAATTCTGTGTGATTAATTAGGTATTTAGTAAAAAATAATTCAACCCAATTTTGTATTGCGGATTCAAATTGTTAGCCAGGGTTCTTGCAGAAAATCAAGAATTGACAACTTATGATTATGAGACTGAAGTAAGATGATGATTGATATTGACTGCTATTGATGTAAAATATTACTAGATCTTTAAGAGTTAATTCAGAAGATAACAGCTCTATAAATATTATTTTGTGGTGCCCGACTCTAGTTAATTACATTTACATGATTAGCTCAATCAGGTGATTAATTACAGAGACATTATTTTATAGAATAGCATGTTTTAGCAATTAATCCGGCATAGCCAAAGACACGACAACACCATTCTGTATACTTCTGGCCCTTCTTTGGACACGGTGTTAACAACCCTCCAGGCGAGCTTCAATGCCATACAACTCTCCTTCCATGGCCTCCAATTGCTCTTAAATACAAGTAAAACTAAATGCATGCTCTTCAACCAATCACTGCCTGCACCTGCCCTCCTGTCCAACATCACTACTCTGGACTGCTCTGACTTAGAATATGTGGACAACTACAAATACCTAGGTGTCTGGTTAGACTGTAAACTCTCCTTCCAGACTCACATCAAACATCTCCAATCCAAAGTTACATCTAGAATTGACTTCCTATTTCGCAACAAAGCATCCTTAACTCATGCTGCCAAACATACTCTTGTAAAACTGACCATCCTATCAATCCTCGACTTCGTCAATGTCATTTACAAAATAGCCTTCAATACCCTACTCAATAAATTGGATGCAGTCTATCACAGTGCCATCCGTTTTGTCACCAAAGCCCCATATACTACCCACCACTGCGACCTGTACGCTCTCGTTGGCTGGCCCTCGCTTCATACTCATCGCCAAACCCACTGGCTCCAGGTAATGCACAAGACCCTGCTAGTTAAAGTCCCCCCTAATCTCAGCTCGCTGGTCACCATAGCAGCACCCACCTGTAGCACGTGCTCCAGCAGGTACATCTCTCTGGTCACCCCCAAAACCAATTCTTCCTTTGGCCGCCTCTCCTTCCAGTTCTCTGCTGCCAATGACTGGAATGAACTACAAACATCTCTGAAACTGGAAACACTTATCTCCCTCACTAGATTTAAGCACCAGCTGTCAGAGCAGCTCACAGATTACTGCACCTGTACATATCCCATCTATAATTTAGCCCAAACAACTACCTCTCCCCCTACTGTATTTATTTATTTTTCTCCTTTGCACCCCATTATTTCTATCTATCAGTATAGCTCATAGTTTCAAACGTCACTCCCTCTGAGCCTTCTAGTAGTTGTTCCCCTTGCTCTGCATAGGTAACGCTGCTTTGAGGGTGGCTGTTGTCGTTGTGTCGCTGGTTCGAGCCCAGGGAGGAGCGAGGAGAGGGACGGAAGCTATACTGTTACACTGGCAATACTAAAGTGCCTATAAGAACATCCAATACTCAAAGGTTAATGAAATACAAATGGTATAGAAGGAAATAGTCCTATAATTCCTATAATAACTACAACCTAAAACTTCTTACCTGGGAATATTGGAGACTCATGTTAAAAGGAACCACCAGCTTTCATATGTTGTCATGTTCTGAGCAAGGAACTGAAAGGTCAGCTTTCTTACATAGCACATATTGCACTTTTACTTTCTTCTCCAACACTTTGTTTTTGCATTGTTTAAACCAATTTGAAAATGTTTCATTATTTACTTGAGGTTAAATTGATTTTATTGATGTATTATATTAAGATAAAATACGTTTTCATTCAGTATTGTAGTAATTGTCATTATTACAAATAAAAAAAATTAATCGGCCGATTAATCGGTATCGGCTTTTTTGGCCCTCCAATAATCGGTATCGGTGTTGAAAAATCATAATTGGTCGACCTCTAGTAACACATTGGATAACATTCACAACATAGAACAACAGTAACCATAGTAACATTGTTTCCCCGAAAACATCTAAAGGAAGTTTGTTCGGAAGTTTGTTCCTATATCTAAGATATATAAAAAATAAAATAGTGCATGTCTTTAACCCCTTATTTATGTCACTAAAGTCTTTCCACATTTTATGTTACAGCCTAATTGTACTATGGATTAAATAAACAAAAATCCTCATCAATCTACAGTCGTGGCCAAAAGTTTTGAGATCGACAAATATTAATTTCCACAAAGTTTGCTGCTTCAGTGTCTTTAGATATTTTTGTCAGATGTTCCTATCGAATACTGAAGTATAATTACAAGCATTTCATTAGTGTCAAAGGCTTTTATTGACAATTACATGAAGTTGATGCAGAGTCAATATTTGCAGTGTTGACCCTTCTTTTTCAAGACCTCTGCAATCCACCCTGGCATGCTGTCAATTAACTTCTGGGCCACATGATGGCAGCCCTTTCTTGCATAATCAATGCTTGGAGTTTGTCAGAATTTGTGGGTTTTTGTTTGCCCACCCGCCTCTTTAGGATTGACCACAAGTTCTCAATGGGATTAAGGTCTGGGGACTTTCCTGCCCATGGACCCGAAATATCGATGTTTTGTTCCCCGAGCCACTTGGTTATCACTTTTGGCTTATGGCAAGGTGCTCCATCATGCTTGAAAAGGCATTGTTCATCACCAACCTGTTCCTGGAGGTTGGGAGAAGTTGCTCTCAGAGGATGTGTTGGTACCATTCTTTATTCATGGCTGTGTTCTTAGGCAAAATTGTGAGTGAGCCCAGTCCCTTGGCTGAGAAGCAACCCCACACATGAATGGTCTCAGGATGCTTTACTGTTGGCATGACACAGGACTGATGGTAGCGCACACCTTGTCTTCTCCGGACAAGCTTTTTTCCTGATGCCCCAAACAATCGGAAAGGGGATTCATCAGAGAAAATTACTTTACCCCAGTCCTCAGCAGTCCAATCTCTGTACCTTTTGCAGAATATCAGTGTGTCCCTGATGTTTTTCCTGGAGAGAAGTGGCTTCTTTGCTGCCCTTCTTGACACCAGGCCATCCTCCAAAAGTCTTTGCCTCACTGTGCTTGTAGATGCATTCACACCTGCCTGCTGCCATTCCTGAGCAAGCTCTGTACTGGTGGTGCCCCGATCCCGCAGCTGAATCAACTTTAGGAGACGGTCCTGGTGCTGGCTGGACTTTCTTTGGCGCCCTGAAGCCTTCACAACAGTTGAACCGCTCTCCTTGAAGTTCTTGATGATCCGATAAATGGTTTATTTAGGTGCAATCTTACCGGCAACAATATCCTTGCCTGTGAAGCCCTTTTTGTGCAAAGCAATGATGGCGGCACGTGTTTCCTCGCAGGTAACCATGGATTACAGAGGAAGAACAATGATTCCAAGCACCACCCTCCTTTTGAAGCTTCCAGTTTGTTATTCGAACTCAATCAGCATGACAGAGTGATCTCCAGCCTTGTCCTCGTCAACACTCACACCTGTGTTAACGAGAGAATCACTGACATGATGTCAGCTGGTCCTTTTGTGGCAGGGCTGAAACAAAGTGGAAATGTTTTTTGGGGATTCAGTTTGCAATTCATTGCAATTCATCTGATCACTTTTCATAACATTCTGGAGAATATCCAAATTTCCATCATACAAACTAAGGCAGCAGACTGAAAATTAATATTTGTGTAATTCTCAACTTTTTGCCACAACTGTACACACAATACCTCATAATGAAAAAGCTAAAGTAGGTTTGTAGAAAACATATCACATTTATTAAAAAGAAAAAACAGATACCTTATTTGCATAAGTATTCAGACCGTTTGCTATGAGACTTGCATACTGTTTCCATTGATCATCGTTGAGATGTTTCTACAACTTGTTTGGAGTCCACCTGTGGTAAATTAAATTGATTGGACATGATTTGGAAAGGCACACACCTGTCTGTCTACCACAACATTCTGAAGCGATACACCATCCCATCTGGTTTGCGCTTAGTGGGACTATAATTTTTTTTTCAACAGGACAATGACCCCACACACCTCCAGGCTGTGTAAGGGCTATTTGACCAAAAAGGAGAGTGATGGAGTGCTGCATCAGATGACCCGGCCTCCACAATCACCCGACCTCAACCCAATTGAGATGGTTTGGACCGCAGAGTGAAGGAAAAGCAGCCAACAAGTGCTCAGCATATGGTGAAGCTGTTTGAGACACTGCCAAGAGTGTGCAAAGCTGTCATCAAGGCAAAGGGTGGCTACTTTGAATAATCTAAAATATATTTTGATTTGTTTACCACTTTTTTTGGTTACTACATGATTCCCTGTGTGTTATTTCATAGTTTTGATGTCTTCACTATTATTCTACAATGTAGAAAATAGTAAAAAATAAAGAAAAACCCATGAATGACTTGGTGTGTCCAAACTTTTGACTGGTACTGTGTGTCTCATGAATGTTTTTGCATTCAGTTACAAAAAGTCACTTTCTTACCACTTCTTCCATAGTCAAACATGTAAGGAAAGCTTTTTTTAATCAAAGGGGATGCTGTCAAAAATGTATTGAATTCAAATGGATTTACCCAGCCTACAAAGCACTACAGCCACTCTGTGATGACCAGTTCTGCTCTTTTATTGAGGGATCTAGTCTAGATTAAACCTCATAGGAAGACCTTTTTATCATGTGGAGTTTTCATTCAGGTCTCTGTTTAACAAGATACTCTGTCTTTGGCAGGAGAGAGACCAGACTCTCACTCTGACAGCGGGAAGAGTCCTTCAGGGGAACCAGACCCAGAGACGCCCAAACCAGTGAGACAATACCACTGCTCCCACTGTGAAAATAGTTTTTGCTGGTTAAGGAACCTAAAACTGCATGAGAGGACACACACAGGAGAAAAGCCTTTCCAATGTTCCCAGTGTGGAAAGAGTTTTTCCATGTTAGCTAACCTGAAAAGGCATGAGAGAATACACACAGGAGAAAAGCCTTATCACTGTTCCCACTGTGGAATCAGTTGTATTCAGTTAGGGCACCTAAAAGCTCATGAGAGGACACACACAGGAGAAAAACCTTTCCAATGTTCCCAGTGTGGAAAGAGTTTTACTAAGAAAGGGCAAGTAAAAGAGCATGAGAGAATACACACAGGAGAAAAGCCTTTCCAATGTTCCCATTGTGGAAAGAGTTTTACTCGGATACGAAATCTAAAAAAGCATGTGACTACACACAGGAAAAAAGCCTTACATCTTTTCACACTGGGAACATTGGTTTGCCATGTTAACTAACCTGAAAAGGCATGAGAGAATACACACAGGAGAAAAGCCTTTCCAATGTTCCCAGTGTGAATGGAGTTTTACTCAAGACAGGGCATCTAAAAGAGCATGAGAGAATACACACAGGAGAAAAGCCTTACCACTGCTCCCAGTGTAAAAATACTTTTACCTTGTTAGGGAGCCTGAAGGAGCATGAGAGAATGCACAGAGGAGAAACATTTTCTATGTTCCCAGTGTGGAAAGAGTTTTATCTGGTTAAGGAGCCTGAAGGAGCAATAGAAGACACACTAAAAAAGTCCTACCCCTGCTCTCTCTCTGTGTGGAAGGACATTTTTCCAGTCAGAGAACCTGAAATCACATGAGAGAATAAAGGTGCTGTTTTCTGACTTATTTTTGATTGAGAATTTGTGTTTTTGTTTATGCCACATGAAATCATATTGTTTATGATTATACCTGTCTGTTTAAGGTCCCACGGTTAACAATGCATGTCAGAGCAAATACCTAGCAATGAGGTCAAAGAAATTGTCCGTGGAGCTCAGAGACAGGATTGTGTCGGCACAGATCTGGGGAAGGGTACCAAAAATGTCTGTAGCATTGGAGGTCGCTAAGAACAGAATGGCCACCATCATTCTTTAATGGAAGTAGTTTGGAACCACCAAGACTCTTCCTAGAGCTGGCCGCCTGGCCAAACTGAGCAATCGGGGGAGAAGGGTCTTCGTCATAGAGGTGACCAAGAACCCAATGGTCACTCTGATAGAGCTCCTCTGTGGAGATGGTTTTCCTTCTGGAAGGTTCTTCCATCTCTGCAGCACTCCACCAATCAGGCCTTTTATGTGTCAATGATTAAAACCTCTTAAGGATACGCCCCTTTTTTCAAAAACCTGTTTTTGGTTTGTCATTATGGGGTATTGTGTGTCATTTGATGAGGAGGGGAAAAAATGCAATTTTAGAACAGGGCTGTAACGTAACAAAATGTGGAAAAGGTGAAGGGTTCTGAATACTTTCCGAATACACTGTATACCGCTGGCAGAGTTTTCTACCGCTGGTAGTTTTGTACACAGTCACGTGATACGTGGTATAGAAAAATCACATTTTAGGAGAGTACATGGGAGGCAGTATACTGTCTCTGCAGGTGTCTATCTGGTCAAAACCACTGAAACAGGAGCCCCTCCACCCTCTGGTGGGATGGATCATGTCTACAGAGAAACCTAGATTCAAATACTTAGATTTGTGTGTATTGGGTATATGTTGTGAAATTGTTAGATATTACTTGTTAGATATTACTGCACTGTCGGAGCTGGGGAAACAAGAATTTCTTTATACCCTCAAAAACATTTGCTAAACATGTGTATGTGACCAATAAAATGTGATTTGATTTTGATTTGAAATAAACGGCCCATTTATCAAAGGTGCTTTTGGCTGGGGTCAAAATGACTCCAAAGGATTTGAATTTGTTAAAAGTCCATTTTGATACAAAAACACCAAAGCATGATTTAGGTTAAATAAGAACCAGTTGATTGACAAAGTCATGAAAAATTGGAAGAATTGAATGAACCACATTTTGGCTATGACAAAAGATATGCCTCTGGGGTGAAAATGATCCATGTTAGAAGTATGGTTCAATGGAAATATGTAGTGGGTGTAAAGTTTTGTTTTAAATTATCACTCATTACAAATGACTCAATCAAGACATGCTTCTCTTTGAATAACTTAATATAATCAACTTTTATGAAATAAATGAAACACTTTTTGCTCCTCAACTGTGTTGCCCACTCCAGTCAGCAGATGGCGATGTCCGTCTTTTAGGTTCAGGCGATGCTGCCAGTGTGACGTATAATGAGTGGACGGGATGCTCCTTCAACAACAACAGCTAGTCAGACACCTCAGTAGCTTTCTAGCAAACATAGGTACAACATTCACGCTCTTTACACTGTTTTGGTTTATATTAGACGCTCTGTATTAAACACACTTATGTCGTATGTACTTGTTGGCCCATTTAATTATCTATTTACATTTGTCAGCTAGCTGGTTTTCTAAGTTAGCTTAGAACTAGGCTAGTCGCTAATGCTAGCTAGCTAACATCCCCGACAATGAGTTCACTAAGCCACTCGCCAAACAATATGCAGTAAAGGGATTCTACACTTTATTGTTGTTCTGTAAGAATGGCTGAAGCTACACTGTAACGTGTAGAACATCAAGAGTGGACAATCAACAAAACGTTAACAATTGATCAAATGCATCCAATGACAATGTCTGAAATACTGTAGTCCTCTATCTCCTATAAGACTACATATTGGGCTAAGCTAAAAGGGGCAATCAGCAGTTGTTACATCCATTTGGGGACTTTACCTTAATGATATGTACCCATCTGTTTCTTGAAGAATTCACATATACAGTGGGGGGGGCCAAAAAAGTATTTAGTCAGCCACCAATTGTGCAAGTTCTCCCACTTAAAAAGATGAGAGGCTTGTAATTTTCATGATAGGTACACTTCAACTATGACAGACAAAATGAGAAGAAAAATCCAGAAAATCACATTGTAGGATTTTTTTATGAATTTATTTGCAAATTATGGTAGAAAATAAGTATTTGTTCACCTACAAACAAGATTTCTAGCTCTCACAGACCTGTAACTTCTTCTTTAAGAGGCTCCTCTGTCCTCCACTCGTTACCAGTATTAATGGCACCTGTTTGAACTTGTTATCAGTATAAAAGACACCTGTCCACAACCTCAAACAGTCACACTCCAAACTCCACTATGGCCAAGACCAAAGAGCTGTCAAAGGACACCAGAAACAAAATTGTAGACCTGCACCAGGCTGGGAAGACTGAATCTGCAATAGGTAAGCAGCTTGGTTTGAAGAAATCAATTGTGGGAGCAATTAGGAAATGGAAGACATACAAGACCACTGATAATCTCCCTCGATCTGGGGCTCCACGCAAGATCTCACCCCGTGGGGTCAAAATGATCACAAGAACGGTGAACAAAAATCCCAGAACCACACAGGGGGACCTAGTGAATGACCTGCAGAGAGCTGGGACCAAAGTAACAAAGCCTACCATCAGTAACACACTACGCCGCCAGGGATTCAAATCCTGCAGTGCCAGACGTGTCCCCCTGCTTAAGCCAGTACATGTCCAGGCCCGTCTGAAGTTTGCTAGAGAGCATTTGGATGATCCAGAAGAAGATTGGGAGAATGTCATATGGTCAGATGAAACCAAAATAGAACTTTTTGGTAAAAACTCAACTCGTCGTGTTTGGAGGACAAAGAATGCCGAGTTGCAACCAAAGAACACCATACCTACTGTGAAGCATGGGGGTGGAAACATCATGCTTTGGGGCTGTTTTTCTGCAAAGGGACCAGGACGACTGATCCGGGTAAAGGAAAGAATGAATGGGGCCATGTATCGTGAGATTTTGAGTGAAAACCTCCTTCCATCAGCAAGGGCATTGAAGATGAAACGTGGCTGGGTCTTTCAGCATGACAATGATCCCAATCACACCACCCGGGCAACGAAGGAGTGGCTTCATAAGAAGCATTTCAAGGTCCTGGAGTGGCCTAGCCAGTCTCCAGATCTCAAACCCATAGAAAATCTTTGGAGGGAGTTAGTTGAAAGTCCGTGTTGCCCAGCAACAGCCCCAAAACATCACTGCTCTAGAGGAGATCTGCATGGAGGAATGGGCCAAAATACCAGCAACAGTGTGTGTGAACCTTGTGAAGATTTACAGAAAACGTTTGACCTCTGTCATTGCCAACAAAGGGTATATAACAAAGTATTGAGATAAACTTTTGTTATTGACCAAATATTTATTTTCCACCATAATTTGCAAATAAATTCATAAAAAATCCTACAATGTGATTTTTCTGGAATTTTTTTTCTAATTTTGTCTGTCATAGTTGAAGTGTACCTATGATGAAAATTACAGGCCTCTCGTCTTTTTATGTGGGAGAACTTGCACAATTGGTGGCTTACTAAATACTTTTTTGCCCCACTGTATATCTCACTGGTCATCCCCAAAGCCAACACCTCCTTTGGCCTCCTTTCCTTCCAGTTCTCTGCTGCCAATGTCTGGAACGAATTGAGAAAATCGCTGAAGTTGGAGACGTATATCTCCCTCACTAACTTTAAGCATCAGCTATCTGAGCAGCTTACCGATCGATGCAGCTGTACACAGCCCATCCAACTACCTACCCCATGTTTTTATTTCCTCTTTTGCTCTTTTGCACACCAGTATTTCTGCTTGCACATCATCATCTGCACATCTATCTCTCCAGTGTTAATTTGCTAAATTGTAATTACTTCGCTACTATGGCTTATTTATTGCCTTACCTCCATACTCCATTTGCACACACTGTATATAGATTTTTCTATTGTGTTATTGGCTGTTCATTTGTTTATCCCACGTGGAACTCTGTTGTTTTTGTCGCACTGCTTTGCTTTATCTTGGCCAGGTCACAGTTGTGAATGAGAATTTGTTCTCAACTGGCCTACCTGGTTAAATAAGGGTGAAATATAAATAAAATAAACAAATACCGTAACTTTATTGACAACACCCAAATGGATACTGTCATTAACGCGGTTCTTCAATAATTACACATTCTTAATACTTTAGCTAATTTGTTACAGTCACATGTTCAACTATCATCAGCTGATCCAAGAAATCATTTTCTGAATGACAGTCAAATGACAAACATCACGACATGCAACAACAACAAAAGTGCTTCTTTATTCATTACTCTGGTAAAGACAGTTATGCCGTGCTCCACGTTGGATCCAACATCCCTACTTTGGTCATAATGTACAGAACTGTTCCTTGATGGATAGGCTATTATACAACACACAGAGCTATTTTCCTATATTTGTTGTTAGGTGAAGTTATGGGCCAATTTGGCAGACTGTGTACAAACCCTCATTGTCAGGCTGATGTAAAAGCCAAAGAGCATTTTACTGGTTGAAGTGTTTTTTTAAGTACAAAGAGGTTGGTTTGCGATGATGACACAAACATTATATTAAGCAGGACATTCAAACGAGCCTTACAATTATAATCCAAAGTAGTGTGAAATGCATTCATTTAGCAACCTGGAAATGGAGGTTTCTCCCGTTCACATTCAGAATACATTGTGAAAAACTAAAATCTTTGCTCACCATTTTTGCTCCAGGCAGATATACATCCATAACTATCGGTTTCCTCATTAGCATGGAGGAGTTTCTACAACCAAATTGCATGTGCATCGCCCTCATGCCGCAATTTTTTGCAAACACAGAATGGGGCCTATATTGGAGACCAAAAGTCAACAACATGAATAACTTATTTCTAGTCTACAATCTTAGATGTTACTTCTAATGTGAAAACAAGACAAAATATGACTATTCTTGCTCATTTTAAGACAGATGTCAAATAATCATTACATTCATTAGACGTCAATTGTTGTACAACATCATGGCTACGCTATTGGCATCTTTTACAGTGGATTTCTGCTGTTGTGGGCCTTTAACCATCTGTCTGACTTTGTTGTTCACACAGGAGAGAGACGGGACTACCATGGGCCCTCTGGGGAGCCTCAACAACCTCATGATGCTGACAAGGCAGAGAAGAGTCTCTCCACATTAGAACACCTCAAGAAACACCTGGAGAGATCCACAGGGAAGAGATCTCACTGCTGCTTTGACTGTGGGAAGAGTTACTCAAGATCAAGTTCACTAAAAGTACACCAGAGAATTCACACAAGTGATAAATCTCACTGCTGCTCTCACTGTGGGAAGAGTTTTACTCGGTCATCCAGCCTGATATCACACCAGAGAACACACACAGGAGAGAAACCTTATAGCTGTGCTCAATGTTTGAAGAGTTTTGTTTCATCTGGTGGCCTGACAGCACACCAGAGAACACACACAGGAGAGAGACCTTTTAGCTGTAATCAATGTGAGAAGAGTTTTACTCAGCTAAGCAGCCTGATATACCACCAGAGAACACACACAGGAGAGAAACCTTATAGCTGTGCTCAATGTGGGAAGAGTTTTACTACCTCTAGCAAGCGGACAAGACACCAAAGAACACACACAGGTGAGAAACCTTATAGCTGTAACCAATGTGGGAAGAGTTTTGCTTCATCTAGAGTTCTGACTGTACACCAGAGAACACACACAGGAGAGAAATCTTTTAGCTGTAATCAATGTGGGAAGAGTTTTGTTTCATCTGGCGGCCTGACAGCACACCAGAGAACACACACAGGAGAGAAACCTTATAGCTGTGCTCAATGTGGGAAGAGTTTTACTAAGTCTAGCAATCTGACTCGACACCAGAGAACACACACAGGAGAGAAACCTTGTAGCTGTAATCAATGTGGGAAGAGATACTCTGATAAAAGATATCTGATTAATCATCAGAAAATACATGAAGGAGTTGTTTCATGATATCAATGAATTAATGTCACAATGTAGAATGTTTTAACATTGTAGTAGGATTATTTTAATAATGTCACAATGTTGAAGCCTTAACGTTTGCCCCCTGTTCAATTGATTTCAGCATGCTATGGATATTAGCCTTTTAACAAAAAGAGTCGTTATGCTGTTTACTATGTTGGTGTCCAACTTGAATCAAAATGCAACACTATAAAATGTAGCGATCTGTTTTCTACAAATTGTCTTCTAACCAGGGATGTACACATTATTCCCAGATTCCGTGTGGTTTTTGAGCTGTTAGTTTTAACAGGATGTTCAATCTCATCTCCCTCCTATCGCACAATTGATTTCAACATGATATTGTTGAGTGATGAAAATAAGTGTTGCGTTCCTTTGTTTAGAGACCCCTACATTTAAATGCATCTCTCCAAAATGTAGCTGACTGTCTTCTGCAGGTTGTCCTCTAACCAGTGAGGTGAAAGATATCTCCCATTTCCATGTGTTTTTTTAGTTGTGTTCGTTTCCACATAACTTTTAACCTGATTTCCCCCCTAATCGATATCAGTGATTTATTGCTACTTGTCAAAACAACAGCGTTTCTGGTGCTTGTGCAGTTTATAAGGTGCTTGTTATAAAATACAAGTAATATGATTATTGTGGCAGATGTTTGTGTACATAGTACATTTTATGTTTAGGCTTTCAATTTGTCCCAAACGTTTCTGAATATTGGTTATTGATTTGGACACGTTAAAACTGTGTTTTGACATTGGGGCTCCACCAAGCAAAATGTAATTGAAAAGAAGACTCTGCCCAAAGTCCAATATTTGTTTGGTTGTTGTTTAAAATATGTATTTTCGGGTCATTTTTTAAATTACTTCAAAACAACGTAATTTCAACGTTCTTTCAGTAGCCGAGTGGTTAGTGCGTTGGACTAGTAACCGAAAGGATCGAGTCCCCGAGCTGACAAGATAAAAAATATGTTGTTCTGCCCCTGAACAGGGCAGTTAACCCGCTGTTCCTAGGCCGTCATTGTCGATAATAATTTGTTCTTAACTGACTTGCCTAGTTAAATAAAGGTTAAATAAAAAGTGGACTAGAGATCTAGAAGCAAGTGAGTTTTCGGATTCTATAAAAAAAAATGTGAAAAAAATAATACTATTGTATATTAATATTTAGTTTTTAATTGTTGACAGCCAGTAGACGCCATGTTTGTATTGGTGAAGGTGAAGCATTGTAGTTGATTATAATGTGAAATGGAAGTTGTTTTCTGTTGGTGGTGAGCAAACTCGTCCATCAAAAATGTAGGATATATTTGTTGTAGAGGTCGACCGATTAATCGGAATGGCCGATTAATTAGGGCCGATTTCAAGTTTCCATAACAATCGGAAATCAAATATTTTTGGCCGACGATTTTTTAAAATATAAATGTTGTTTTTTTATACCTTAATTTAACTAGGCAAGTCAGTTAAGAACACATTCTTATTTTCAATGACGGCCTAGGAACGGTGGGTTAACTGCCTCGTTATGGGGTAGAACGACAGATTTTCACCTTGTCAGCTCGGGGGAGACAATCTTGCAACCTTACAGTTAACTAGTCCAACGCAATAACGACCTGCCTCTCTCTCGTTGCGCTCCACAAGGAGACTGCCTGTTACGTGAATGCAGTAAGCCAAGGTAAGTTGCTAGCTACCATTAAACTTATCTTATAAAAAACAATCAATCATAATCACTAGTTAACTACACATGGTTGATGATATTACTAGATATTATCTAGCGTGTCCTGCGTTGCATATAATCTTACTGAATATACAAGTATCTAAGTATCTGACTGAGTGGTGGTAGGCAGAAGCAGTAGTAAACATTCATTCAAACAGCACTTTCGTGCGTTTTGCCAGCGGCTCTTCGTTGTGCGTGAAGCATTGCGCTGTTTATGACTTCAAGCCTATCAACTCCTGAGATGAGGCTGGTGTAACCGAAGTGAAATGGCTAGCTAGTTAGCGCGCGCAAATAGCGTTTCAAACGTCACTCGCTCTTGGGGTGTTTGTTTCCCTTGCTCTGCATGGGTAACGCTGCTTTGATGGTGGCTGTTGTCGTTGTGTTGCTGGTTCGAGCCCAGGGAGGAGCGAGGAGAGGGACGGAAGCTTTACTGTTACACTGTCAATACTAAAGTGCCTATAAGAACATCCAATAGGCAAAGGTTAATGAAATACAAATGGTATAGAGGGATATAGTGCTATAATTCCTATAATAACTACAACCTAAAACTTCTTACCTGGGAATATTGAAGACTCATGTTGAAAGGAACCTCCAGCTTCCATATGTTCTCATGTTCTGAGCAAGGAACTGAAACGTTAGCTTTCTTACATGGCACATATTGCACTTACTTTCTTCTCCAACACTTTGTTTTTGCATTATTTACTTGAGGCTAAATTGATTTTATTGATGTATTATATCAGGTTAAAATAAGTGTTCATTCAGTATTGATGTCATTGTCATTATTATAAATACATTTTAAAAAACGTCAGATTAATCGGTATCGGCTTTTTTGGTCCTCCAATAATCGGTATCGGCGTTGAAATATCATAATCGGTCGACCTCTAATTTGTTGTCTTAAAGGGGAAGGTGTTACGGGCTTTGGTTTTTCCATTTATGTTTTGAGGTTGGACTTTAGGACGCACTGATTGGTGTCACCTCGTTAGTCAGTATGTGTTACACTTGAGCTGGCTTGTCCATCTCGTTAGTGGGAAGGTGTTTCACCTGAGCTGGTCCAGGTTCTATTTAAGAGTGTCTGGCCCAGTGCTCCAGTAGTCTTGATAGATGTGGAGAGTCAACACCTTTAGTTGCTCTACCTTTTTGGTTTGCTTCCTGTCTTTAAGTTTGGTGTGGGTTTTTCTTTTGTTTGCCTCTTCTTGGGCAGATTTAGTGGGTCTCATGGTGGGTGTCTTTTAGGTCCCAGTTGTTGTTACTAGTCAACTTTCAGTGGACACCCCCAGTGTCTTTCAGAACCTCTCCTAAAAAACAAGCTTATATTTTGGGTTGGATATTGCGTCCGATTAATATTTTAATCAATGGAATTTCCATAGGGTGCTCATTAGTCTTCTGTTTGTTGTGTACTAAATATTAGTTTTTTCCTGTGAAGCCATTTTTTTGCATCCATGTCTGAAATGTGCTGTAAAAATAAAGTTTGATTTGAGTTCAACAACAAAATGTTATTTTTTTATTTCACCTTCATTTAACCAGGTAGGCCATTTGAGAAAACGTTCTAATTTACAACTGCGACCTGGCCAGATAAAGCAAAGCAGTGCGACAAAACAACAGTTACACATGGAATAAACAAAAGTACAGTCAATAACACAACAGAAAAATATATATACAGTGTGTGTAAATGGAGTAAGGAGTTAAGGCAATAAATAGGCCATAGTGGTGAAATAATTACAATTTAGCAATTAAACACTGGAGTGATAGATGTGCAAGGAGAGATACTGGGGTGCAAAGGAGCAAAAATAAATAACAATATGGGGATGAGGTAGATGGGTGTGGCTATTTACAGGTGGGCTGTGTAGAGGTGCAATGATCAGTAAGCTGCTCTGACAGCTGATGCTTAAAGTTAGTGATGTATATATGAACCCAATGACTGACCAATCGAAAGACTCTTGGTCCCTCTGAGTATGAAAATCAGTATCAATCCCATGTCAAAGGATTAACTACTGAAAACAGAAACAAACAAATGGATCAACCAGATCAATCCCACTTTTCCAGCCTGCTAAAGGCGTGGTGGACACAGCCCACAGCTCTGCTTATGTCATGTTCTGTGGCCTTGCTGTTCCATTTCCTGACTGCCCCTGCAACACAGAAATAAACACATTCAGTCATATTATATAAAACACTCAAAGTAATGGATATGGAGCGTCTATGGCCTCAGTTACACCCGGCACCTAAATGTGACTTCTGTCATCCGATCACTCCAAACTGCATTAGGTTCAGATCTACCAGGATGGGCCTTGGACACAGTCAGGCATAAGCAATGTAAAGAGATGGGGTGAATGAGTAGGGAAAAGTACATTTTACACAAATTAACTTCATAATGTCAAAGAACAAATGTGTGTCTGAGGAAATTAATGTTCATACAGCCAGAAGGGTGAGAAATTACACCAATATCAGTGGACAATTTGCACTAATGTAAATGAACATAGATGATGGAACATATTACCTTTTGCTGACGCAATTAACTGCTAACGGGACATAAGTATTTACCATCTAAACCATATGTGACCTCTGGCTGTGTTGTTCCTAACCAGTCCCTCAACAGCTCTCTGACTGAGCTCCACCCTCACTGGGTCTTCAGAGGAGAGGAAGGCTGAGGAGGGATGGAAGGATGAATGGATCAGTCAGTCAAAGTGTAGAGCTGCTGTCTGACAAAATCACTATTTTAGTAGTTAATTAAAGGAAATAAGGCTTTATGACTGCTGAATACCAACTTATCAATCACTTAGATAATGTATTTTCAGGTAGAGATACATCCTTGGGACGTCCCTAGACCTTTGAAGTTGACATTTTAAAGGGGTTAAGGAAGGGTTTAGGGTAGGGATGTCCCAAGGATACCGGAAAGCATTGACCGTTGTGCATTCTTCTCTCTTTTACATAGCAGGTGATGGGTTCTGACTTCTGAACTTGAAAATATTAAATATCCTTTTTCATGTCACTGTTTGAGAGAGGGGAATGTAGAACGTTTACATTCTGTCAGAATGTGTTATTGTTGGACGTCAGGGATCCTATGGAAGGAGAACAAGTCAACAGGACAGCTGTGAGGTGGAAGGAGAAGGGCCACAGTCTGGTTCAAGTCAACAGGACAGCCGTGAGGTGGGGAGGAGAAGGGCCACAGTCTGGTACAAGTCAACAGGACAGCCGTGAGGAGGGAGGAATTTAGGCCCAGGTCAGATGAAGTGAGGAAGAACTGATACCACAAAAGTTCTGCCTAGCAACAGAGGTGTGAGGAGGAGACTCAGCAGAAAGTGTTAAATACCAGTAAGGAGGAGACTCAGCATAAAGGGTTAAATACCAGCGCTTGTGTGCATATGTCTTGGTCTTATGCAGCTGTGACTTAGTGGGTGAATAAACTTGGTTTGAGCTTTACTTATCGTCTGAGTTTTTACTCTTTATTTACAACTTAACACATGTGTAAAAGAAACACAGACATGACAGGTAGGCACGCAGTGGATTATGGTCATTGTAGTTAATTACAACGTTTTATGCGCTAAACTATGTAGAATATTGGCCTGTTGGAAACTACAACTCCCTACTACATCACACAGTTCAGGCTGGGTCTGATTTATCTCTGTGCAATGTTGTGAGGGAAAATCTATGTTAACCTCTTTAAGTTGATATGACTTCTAATGTGTTGAAGGATCTCTTTAAGGTTGAGAAGTTTATGTGTATTTTTGTGTGGGTGTGCAACCACACGCCCTCTCGACAGACAGGCCAAAGGCGCTTGGCCCAAGTCAGGGAACCTTTGATCTACTTCAGAGGAACTGTGTCTACAGTGATTTCCTGTTGTTTTGACACCTCACTAGAAGACTAGAATAACTAGCTGTTGCTACAGAAGGAGACGACCAATTCACAGTTAGTCTGTGTCTCGTTCTCCACACATGGACACAAACCAGGATCACGTGTTTTCTATATGCACAAGATAGTTTGACTATATAAGGCTTCTGAACTCCTTGTGTCATCGAGATCTCTGCCTTCCACCTCAGAGTGTAGGGCTGACAAGCTACATTATTGCAATTCTTATCAAATAAAGGTTGATTGTTTGAAGAAATGGACAAGTATTTTCTTATTGGTTAGAATTTCCACCACAATGTGCAGTAGGCTTTTTCAATACCAACAATGATAGACCAGACTCAGTACAGAATGAATGACTGACTGCCCAGTTCAACATCAGTTCACCGTCTCACCTCATACTGTATTGGAGCAGCAGCAACTGACTGCCCAGTTCAACATCAGTTCACCGTCTCACCTCATACTGTATTGGAGCAGCAGTAGCTGACTGCCCAGTTCAACATCAGTTCACCATCTCGCCTCATACTGTATTGGAGCAGCAGCAGCTGACTTGATCGTTGATGCTAATCATCATGTTTTGAATTTGAGAGTAAATAGAGCCGACTACACAAAAATGAAGGGTTCAACTGGAGTTGTTCTCAGATCCCCTAAGAACCGTAGGGTTCTTGGTCAATGAAAAACAGCTCCAAAAGGTTCTTCAAAGAACTTGTTAGAAGGTGGGTTCATCGAGGAACCTCCGTTGTTGCTGGACTTCTTCCGGGAACTTCGCAATTACAACTGAAAACGATGGTGACCAGTTTGGATGCGACAACAAGTTAAAAAGGTTAAGTTGGGTTGATGTTTGCGTCTGAAAATGTATCGAAATAATGTATATATAATAATATAACATACTAATAATGAATAACGAAGACAATGATGGTTTTCTGTGAATAACTTCCATAACGTTACTATAGGTAATTACCGTAAATATTAGAAAGCCGGGTTTGACCGTTGGCGTTGTATGAGCTACAGTACAGCAACGTTATCTAGCTAGATAACGTAATGTCCTAACTAGGCACAACTAGGTTTGGATTATTTCCCTAAACTATATTCTTTCCCATATATTGTATATCGTTTCCATAAAGCCAACATGGCTATACTCTCATTAACGTTTCCAATCTAGAGCAGTTCTCACTATTGTGGTAATGAACTAGCTAAAGTTAACTATCTAACTAACTAACTAAGGATGGTGAACTGTCCAGACGAGATGTTACAACGATCTGAATCGTCAATGCTTCCTTTTTATATAGCCTGCTACAGCATGCAATACTATTAACTCACAAGGGGTTTAACGTTACATGGACAATACTATCCCATTTTGGAAACGTTACATGGACAATACTATCCCATTTTGGAAAAGTTACATGGACAATACTATCCCATTTTGGAAACGTTACATGTACAATACTATCCCATTTTGGAAACGTTACATGTACAATACTATCCCATTTTGGAAACGTTACATGTACAATACTATCCCATTTTGGAAACGTTACATGTCTGCCCCCTTGTGGAGGGAAAATAATAGCTTAGATGGTAGCTGTAGATGGGATTCAAATGCATAATGGTATTAATACAGTGTCTAGACTACCTCTTTTATATAAATGCCCTTCAGAATCCAAACACAGTATTGCCACCCAGAAAAATGTGGCGTATAATCTTTCAAGTCAGCCTGATAAAATATTTAACAATTTGTGTACAAAGATATCTTGAAATGTGATATTAGGTCTGTATGGCAGGACTGTATTGGCTAGTGCTTTCTTCAATATGTTCTTCTATTTTACATTCAATTGTATGTCTATGCCATTTATCTTTCAATATATATATATATATATATATATATATATATAAGACTATTCTTTGACACATTTTCTCTTCCTTTGAAATTCTTATATGACAGAACATGGACACAATGCAATTGGGATCAAGAAGAAGGTACAGATATTTTGTAGGACAGCTGCATTTGAAGAGTACATTAAACCCACATAGCAGTCAATACAAACTTAAATCTAGTAGCATACAAATGTGTACAAATGATCTTTTCAGATCTTCTCAGAAATGAATCAAGTCCATGGAATGGATATAGACACACAGATCATTCAAGGACTATCAGAGGTAGAGAGGTGATGCAGGGGTGAGGACATCATCCTGTTATTTTGACAGTCCCTGAAGGACAATACAGAAGAGGTAATTGCTCTTATTCCTTCCATTTCTCTAATGTATTTTGTAATAAAATTAGCAAGATCATTGCTTTACTTTACTAGGACTAGAGACCACGGCAGTGATTATGCTCTTGCCCTACCTCTGTACCTTGGGGCGGCAGGGTAGCCTAGTGGTTAGAGCGTTGGAATAGTTCAAATCCCCGAGCTGACAAGGTACAAATCTGTCATTCTGCCCCTGAACAGGCAGTTAACCCACTGTTCCTATGCCGTCATTGAAAATAAGAATTTGTTCTTAACTGACTTGCCTAGTTAAAAAAAGAGGACCCCATTGGCCTTTATGTCCGTGACAAGGTATGCCTATGCACAAATCATCTGTTTATTCATAAACATAGGTGTGCATGCTTATACAGTGCCTTGCGAAGTATTCGGCCCCCTTGAACTTTGCAACCTTTTGCCACATTTCAGGCTTCAAACATAAAGATATAAAACTGTATTTTTTTGTGAAGAATCAACAACAAGTGGGACACAATCATGAAGTGGAACGACATTTATTGGATATTTCAAACTTTTTTAACAAATCAAAAACTGAAAAATTGGGCGTGCAAAATTATTCAGCCCCTTTACTTTCAGTGCAGCAAACTCTCTCCAGAAGTTCAGTGAGGATCTCTGAATGATCCAATGTTGACCTAAATGACTAATGATGATAAATACAATCCACCTGTGTGTAATCAAGTCTCCGTATAAATGCACCTGCACTGTGATTGTCTCAGAGGTCCGTTAAAAGCACAGAGAGCATCATGAAGAACAAGGAACACACCAGGCAGGTCCGAGATACTGTTGTGAAGAAGTTTAAAGCCGGATTTGGATACAAAAAGATTTCCCAAGCTTTAAACATCCCAAGGAGCACTGTGCAAGTGATAATATTGAAATGGAAGGAGTATCAGACCACTGCAAATCTACCAAGACCTGGCCGTCCCTCTAAACTTTCAGCTCATACAAGGGGAAGACTGATCAGAGATGCAGCCAAGAGGCCCATGATCACTCTGGATGAACTGCAGAGATCTACAGCTGAGGTGGGAGACTCTGTCCATAGGACAACAATCAGTTGTATATTGCACAATTCTGGCCTTTATGGAAGAGTGGCAAGAAGAAAGCCATTTCTTAAAGATATCCATAAAAAGTGTTGTTTAAAGTTTGCCACAAGCCACCTGGGAGACACACCAAACATGTGGAAGAAGCACCTCTGGTCAGATGAAACCAAAATTGAACTTTTTGGCAACAATGCAAGACGTTATGTTTGGCGTAAAAGCAACACAGCTGAACACACCATCCCCACTGTCAAACATGGTGGTGGCAGCATCATGGTTTGGGCCTGCTTTTCTTCAGCAGGGACAGGGAAGATGGTTAAAATTGATGGGAAGATGGATGGAGCCAAATACAGGACCATTCTGGAAGAAAACCTGATGGAGTCTGCAAAAGACCTGAGACTGGGACGGAGATTTGTCTTCCAACAAGACAATGATCCAAAACATAAAGCAAAATCTACAATGGAATGGTTCAAAAATAAACATATCCAGGTGTTAGAATGGCCAATTCAAAGTCCAGACCTGAATCCAATCGAGAATCTGTGGAAAGAACTGAAAACTGCTGTTCACAAATGCTCTCCATCCAACCTCACTGAGCTTGAGCTGTTTTGCAAGGAGGAATGGGAAAAAAATTCAGTCTCTCGATGTGCAAAACTGATAGAGACATACCCCATGCGACTTACAGCTGTAATCGCAGCAAAAGGTGGCGCTACAAAGTACTAACTTAAGGGGGCTGAATAATTTTGCACGCCCAATTTTTCAGTTTTTGATTTGTTAAAAAAGTTTGAAATATCCAATAAATGTCGTTCCACTTCATGATTGTGTCCCACTTGTTGTTGATTCTTCACAAAAAAATATAGTTTTATATCTTTATGTTTGAAGCCTGAAATGTGGCAAAAGGTCGCAAAGTTCAAGGGGGCCGAATACTTTTGCAAGGCACTGTATAAAATGACAGCTGAACATTTTTTATGTCAATTGTTATAATCTTTTCTTACTTTTGTTGACATAAATTTCACCGCTCTTTACTGCACATCGGCGGAAATCCATGAGAGTGAAATCTCGCTGGCCTTTGATGGGGAGAACATCCACGCCCTCGAGGACGTCCTCATGGGACTTGGGTCTCTGCTAGGGCTGTATTTTTTATTTTCCCTTAAATTTCCCCAAAATGTCAGAAAACACTTATTTTAAGTTACTGTGTTCTGGGGAGAAGAGAAGTTGGGTGAAGTTACCAGAGCCGGTCATAAAGATGGAAAACTTCCTAACATAACTAAGTGAATATGATATACACACTAAAGCTGAAAAATCTGTATTTAGCATCAAGTCTACAATATTGATAGTTTACCTATGATTCATTTTTAATGTATGTTGTTTTTATTGTACATTATCATTTATATTTGTTTTAAATGTCATGAAAAGCACTATACAAAGTAAATTTATTATTTATTATGGTCTGTAAATCTTAATTCACATTTGTGGTGACACTAAATAAACAATTTATTATTTAAATCAATATTGTTATTATTCAAATATGTTTTTATAATGGAGGGAGGGTGGACAGGGAGTTTAAAAAATGAACCACAAAAGGTTCTTAGAGGAACCATGATAAGGGGTTCTTCAAAGAACTTATAGGGGTTCCCACAAAAGGTTCTTCAAATAACTTTTAGGGGTTTCACACAGAACCCACAGTCACCCTGGTCCCTCACCAATCCCCACTGTGATCAATTCAGTGTCAGGATGGCTCTAGGTTGCACGCAACCGATCAATGATAGATGTCTTTGAGTCGACTGACTCTCAGATCATCCACCACTGACTCGCCCCTGTTTACACCTCCAAGGTGCCCCCCCTCACACAGGAATACACACTCAGAGCCTATTGCCTCGGCCCTGTTTACACCTCCAAGGTGCCCCCTCTCACCCAGGAATACACACTCAGAGCCTATTGCCTCGGCCCTGTTTACACCTCCAAGGTGCCCCCCCTCACACAGGAATACACACTCAGAGCCTATTGCCTCGACCCTGTTTACACCTCCAAGGTGCCCCCCCTCACACAGGAATACACACTCAGAGCCTATTGCCTCGGCCCTGTTTACACCTCCAAGGTGCGCCCCTCACACAGGAATACACACTCAGAGCCTACGAGACTTTTATAAAAACTACACTTTGTGTGTTTCGCTCACCTCTTCTTTATAAAACTACGTTTGAGATGTGGTATCCACTCGGCTCGCTGCCTCTCAGATCAAAGGTGGATCCATCTGCTCCATTCCCGAAGTGTGGTCTCCCTGAGATCCCAAGTTTGAGCGATCCCTTGTGCACCATTTACCCAGGTCGTCAGGAGCGGTCACCAAGTGAAGAATAACATCCCCATCGCCAAATGTGGTGGTTAACTTCTTTAATATCAAATGAGGAGAGAAACTCATCACACAAGTCTGAGTTATTCTTAAACCTAATATTTATTCACTTATTAATAAGGGAGCAGGTCAATAGAACGTACATATATAAAGTTAATCAATTGAGTGCTCTACGATAATGATGGCTGGTTGACCCACTGGACAAAAGTACAAAGGTATTTTATAGCCAAGATACTCTCCTTTCAACCTACATGATGAACAATAGATGTCTAGAACGGGTCACAAGATTAAGATTTGAATGAAAGATACCGATAATTCTCAGCAGACAGTATCTGCTGTAAAAACAGTACTCTTTGTGTAGAGACCAGGGTCTGGCCCTGGGGTCATCTCTCCTTGGTACCATATAGAACAGAAACATTAACTCATGCTCTGGAATGCAGTCTCTTTAGGTTATATCACCCAAAAGACATTGTAAATCCCCTGTCATTGTCTACTGAGGCCCATCCTCAGTAGAACACAGACATAATAGTTCTAAGAACCCTCTATTCTGTTGCATAAAACAACCATTTGATGCAATAAAAGTATTAGAACATAATCTTGCAGTTTTGCTCTGTGTCCACTGAACGTTGACTAGTAACAACAACTTGGACCTAAAAGACACACACCATGAGACCCACTAAATCTTCCCAAGAAGAGGCAAACAAAAGAAAAACCCACACCAATCTTTAGGAATCATGGACGATACGAAAGAGAGGTTGAACAGACTAGTAATTGCGGTAGCCACAACGGTGGCAGATAATTTTAGAAAGAGAGGGTCCAGATTGTCTAGCCCAGCTGATTTGTACGGGTCCAGGCTTTGCAGCTCTTTCAGAATAATCAGCTATCTGGATTTGGGTGAAGGAGAAGCTGGGGAGGCTTGGGCAAGTAGCTGCGGGGGTGCGGAGCTGTTGGCCGGGGTTGGGGTAGCCAGCTGGTCCAGGTTCTATTTAAGAGTGTCTGGCCAGCCATAGAGAAATGCTTGTTAAAATTCTCGATTATTGTGGAGTTTTCGGTGGTGACAGTGTTTCCTAGCCTCAGTGCAGTGGGCAGCTGGGATGAGGTGCTCTTATTCTCCATGGACTTTACAGTGTCCCAGAACTTTTTGGAGTTAGAGCTACAGGATGCAAATTTATGTTTGCAAAAGCTAGTCTTTTCTTTCCTAACTGACTGTGTGTATTGGTTCCTGACTTCTCTGAAAAGATGCACATCGCGGGGACTATTCGATGGAAGTGCAGTACGCCACAGGATGTTTTTGTGCTGGTCGAGGGCAGTCAGGTCTGGAGTGAACCAACGGCTATATCTGTTCTTAGTTCTTCCATTTTTCGAAAGGGGCATGCTTATTTAAGGTGGTGAGGAAATTGTCGATTAGAAAGGCCTGCTTGCAGAAGTGTTTTAGGGAGCGTTTGACAGTGATGAGGGGTGGTCGAATGACGGCGGACCCATAACGGATGCAGGAAACGATCGCTGAGATCCTGATTGATAACAGCAGAGGTGTATTTGGAGGGCAAGTTGGTCAGGATAATATCTATGAGGGTGCCCATGTTTACGGATTTAGGGTTGTACCCGGTGGGTTCCTTGATAATTTGTGTGAGATTGAAGGCATCTAGCTTGGATTGTAGGGTTGCCGGGGTGTTAAGCATATCCCAGGTTAGGTCACCTAATAGAACGAACTCTGAAGATAGATAGGGGGCAATTAATTCACATATGGTGTCCAGGGCACAGCTGGGAGCTGAAGGGGGTCTATAACAGGCGGCAACAGTGAGAGACTTATTTCTGGAGACATTCATTTTTAAAATTAGAAGCTCGAACTGTTTGGGCATGGACCTGGAAAGTATGATAGAACTTTGCAGGCCATCTCTGCAGTAGATTGCAACTCCTCTCTTTTTGACAGTTCTATCTTAACGGAAAATGTTGTGGTTGAGGATGGAAATTTCAGAATTTTTGGTTGCCTTCCTAATCCAGGATTCAGACACAGCAATGACATTAAGGTTGGCGGAGTGTGCTATAGCAGTGAGTAAAACAAACTTAGGGAGGAGGCTTCTGATGTTAACATGCATGAAACCAAGGCTTTTTCAATTACAGAAGTCAAAAATTGAGAATGCCTGGGGACACGCAGGGCCTGGGTTAACCTCTACATCACCCGAGGAACAGAGTAGGATGAGGGTACGGCTAAAGGCTATCAGAACTGGTCGTCTAGAGCGTTGGGAACCGAGAATAAAAGGAGCAGATTTCTGGGCAAGGTAGGATAGATTCAAGGCATAATGTACAGACAGGGGAACGGCAGGGTGCGGGTACAGTGGAGCTAAACCTAGGCATTGAGTGACGATAAGAGAGGTTGCATCTCTGGAGTCACTAGTTATGCTAGGTGAGGTCACCGCATGTGTGGGAGGTGGGAAAAAAGAGCTCTCTAAGCCATGTTGAGTGGGACTAGGGTCTCCGCAGTAAAATAAAACAATGATAACTACCCTAAACAACAGTATACAAGGCATGTTGACAGAGAGAGACATAAAGCGAGGCATAAAGTAATCACAGGTGTTGATTGGGAGAGCTAGCTAAGACAACAACCGGTAAGACAACAACAGTTAATCAGCTAAGACAACAGGTAAAATGGCGATGAATGGGCAGAGAGTGTCAGTTAACTACACACATGGCAGGGCCTGAGTTCGAGGCTGGGGTAGACAGATAAACAAAATAAACAAATAGACATCAGCTATGTAGCCAAGTGATCATATGGTCCAGTGAACAGGAATATGTGAAACAGGAAAGCCGTTAGGTAGTCGTTACTACGCTAGGGGCCATGGGCCTTTCTCATGATGGAAAAATACAGAGTAGCATGGGGTTGCAGAACAAGCAGTCTTTTGTTAGATAACAGGAGCCAGGTGCGAGATAACGGTATGGAGCATGAGCGCATGGATGTTCTTCACAGCAACAGTTACATCTATCAACAGAAGCGCCAAGAGGCGGGGACCCGCCTGAGCGCCTACAATAGGCTGAGCAAATTTAAACCACGCCCAGTCTCTACTGTGATAGGCCAACAGACGGGTTGGAACTGTCTATCACAGTATAAAGAATACTGTTTACATACATCTGGTCAGTTCTCTGTTCTGCCCTGCGTGGTATTACAGTGAGCCCGTATATACGAAAGTTGCATTTGTAATAAATGGCAAATGTGTAACAGTATCAATTTAGACCGTCCCCTCGCCCATACTGCTTCGAGGGTGACTGTTGATGTGTGCAGAAGGTCCCTAGTTCGCGCCCGGGTATGGGCGAGGGGACGGTCTAAATTGATACTGTTACACATTTGCCATTTATTACTTAAGCTAATAAAAAATACATAGTGTAAAATCGGTGACTCATTGTTATATTTATCCTGATACCAGATTCGAATTTACGCAACTCCAACATGAATCATGCAAAAAACATGTACAGTTGACAGAAGTGTTAGTTAATGTAGAGACAAACGATTATGCATTTTATTTTATCAAGTTTACTGCAAATTGAATGTACAATTTTGTAAGCTTGTCTTGCTGATATTTGCCATGCAGATAGATGAAATAACGTAGCTAGCTATGTTCTTCCTTATTGTGCAATGGATGATTAAAATACCTGTATGCCTATGGATGTGTAGCTAGCTATCTAGCCGATCTGTGTTTGGACCCAAACATTTGGTATACATATTAGTTCAGAACCTAGCTATGAACCTCAGCTATCAGCTATCTCAGCCAGTTGTATCAACTTCAAAACAGCCTGAATGACATTAGCAGAATAAAATATCATGTTGTGCCAAGGATACAAGTCGTATATACATGTATTTATTACTATGCATGAGATCCCCACATTGTATCCTGTACATTTAATATATTCACTGATCATGTACTCTACCTTGGCAAATAAAGGTGCAGTTTAGGTATGAATGTATTTGAGATTAGTTTTCAGTCATATCCAATACCAGGAGTATCAAGTTCTAGTCTTTGAATGACGCTGTGTCTGCATGTATGTATTACAATTATACACTTTAACAGTGTTTACCAATCTTGGTCCTGGGACATCAATGGTTACACATTGTAACTAATAGACTAGAAACAGGATTTAACTAGTTAATTAATATATACAGAAATATCATGTTAAAAAACAGAACACTACACTTCCTATGCATCATGTAAATACTCTTAACACCAGTTCATCTCAACATCTAATGCCCTTCATCTGCATTGATCTGATAAACACAGGACAGGTGGAGTATTTCATCACATTACACTTCATTTCAACCAGTAGAGAATGTGAAACGCTTTATTGAAAAGCTCATTATCCATCCATAAATTCAATCTGTACTTCAATGCACATCTGTTGTGCATTATAAAAACAGAGGAAGAAAGAGGTGGTGGGAGAGGTGTAAAAGACAGAAAGGGAAAGAGGTAAGCACATAAGAGCAGGGAATGCAGCACATGATTAATGAATCACAGTGCTACCTAAATATTCTCTCAGTTCATCACAATTACATAGCCATTGTGCCGACTAGACACTATTATCTTAAAAGCAGGTGAGAGGGTCGATGATGGGACTGGGGTTTGGCATCCTCTCACATCAAAACATATCTGCAGACGAGAGACAGATGGAGAGAGAGCATGTTTAAGCCTTATGTTTTTATTTTTTATTCTAACATTGTTAGTCATCAATCAGGAGGTGAAATGCAAAACTGACCTTGGATCATTAACTCTGGGACTACTGCATCTCTATCTGTATTTCAATGTAAAGCATCTCTTTAATAATACTTCCTGTATAATATAAACTGACCTGGGATCATTAACTCTGGGACTACTGCATCTATCTGTATTTCAATGTAAAGCATATCTTTAATAATACTTCCTGTTGACCTGACCAACTGACCTCTCACCTCTGATCATGCTGTGTCCTCTATGTAGCCAGTTCAGATGGAGGAGTGGTTCACCGACACAGCTGATATAACCTAGAGGATTTAGGGAGAAGGGGAGAGAGGGATGAAGTGAAGGAGAGAGAATGTTATTGAGAAAATAAGGTAGTTAAAGCGACAGTGTTCAACAGGAATCTGAGTGTGTGGCCTCACCTGGTGTCCACACCACACTAAGTGGCTGCAGAGTACTTTATGCTGAAAAACATGAACGACCCACAAGGACAAACAATATAGCGTAGTTATAGAAATAATGAAGTGTCTTATTGTTTTCCATGGTTGGCCCTCTTGCCTATTCTTGAAGGTGGAAGGAGCCACAGTTATACACCTGAGCCTGTTTACTGCACAACACAATCCATCAATCAGATTGAGACATGAGTGTGTAGGTGTGGGTTATAGGGTGTCTTAATTGTTCTACATTTTTTTTCAATATGGGTAATTTAAAATAGCCTGTTTTGTTTTTTTGCACAGACATCACACCCTTACCTAAACAGCAACCTCACATGAGAAGTAGAAATCAAAGGGAGAGAAACTGTGAATTGAATAACTGCAGTTGACATAGCTAAGTAAATGGAAGAATAATCTTATTGCAATGTGAATGGCTCTTAAAAGAGCCTTTGGTTGTGCATAGTGTAGTCTATGGTGTTGCCAGGGAACAGCACCCTCTTTGAAGAAGTAGGAGGTGAAGATCTCCTGCACACGGATTGCCTCTTTTGCTGTGTTGTTGGACCCCATTCTTGAAACATCCTGCAGAGCAGCAGACTCCTCCTCTGGCACACGGTGGTGAGCTGCAGATCCCCTCCTGGTCCTTGTGTCCATCCTCATGAAGTTACGCAGGACACAGGTAGCCTTCACACATCTGAATTCCTCCAGGAGGCAGTCCCAGATGACCCTGGTCACCCAACCTTGCAGTGCCCTACACAGGAACTGTAGGAAATCGATTTGAAGGTATCTGTAGGAATATGGAAGACAATGTACTTATTAGACTGTTACATCACCAGGTCATTATGGATTACTAAAGTATAATATCCCTGATAACAAATCATGATAACATTGGATTGATAGATGCATGGACACACATATGTGCATGTGTAGCATGTGACAATAACAGGATCATATCAAGGATGGCATCTCAAATGAATACATAAATACCACTTGAAGCTTGATAATGAGTTGATCATTTGAATCAGCTGTGCAGTGCTGAGGCAAAAACAACAATGTGCCTCTGAGTCTCCAGGACTGAGAACCACTGCTCTTCATTGGGACCTCTTCATATGTAGACTGGCTTTCGTAGCGCTCTTTATCTGAGGACAGAAAACCTCACACAGAACAGACTTCATTCTAGTCAAATTACACCACACTGAATATTTTGTTCCAATTATCTCCGTCCTCACTTCTGGGGCCAGGAACTACACAAAAGTACCTGCCCTATCCAGAATAGCCTCCTCTCTCACTGACAGTTGGGGCTGCTATCATTTCACCCTTCTCCAGGGCTGTTAGCTAGCTACCTACAAATGCATTTGGAGTTGTTTTATTTACAGTGATAAATACATCAAGATAGCTAGCTGATATGAAGTTAGGTAGCTGGTGATATTTAATTCACTTAGCTAGCTATCTATACAGTATTTGAAGTTGTCTAGATAGCTAATTTAGCAGCTCATTTGAGTTAGCCTGCACTGTAGCTAGTTAGCTAATAATATAATCGTTTTTTTTTTCATTTTCAAAATCTATTTACTTACTTACTTGAATAGGTTCTCCCAGAAATGTGGACAACTGGAAACAGGGCAGCAAAGTTCATCACCAGAGGGTGTTACAGGATATTACTATTGAACTATGAACCCATTTAATAACCAGACCTTCATACAAACTTGCTCTGCTGAATTCTTGACGGAGTCACAACGGGCGGCCTAAGCAGCATCTCGTCCATCTGCTGACTGGACGCAGTTGAGGAAAATATAGATTTTATTGTCAGACAAAAAGTTAAAGTTTAGGAAGCATGAGTTTTTATTCACCAGTGTAACAACACAGTGTGGTTAAAGACTTAGTAACTGAGTTGAAGTCGCGATCTGATTACCTACAAGTACAAACAGTTAGGTTTTAAATTTACAAAATTAAAATGACAAATTTACATTTTAAATGTTTTCTTTACTCAAGTATTACAATTGTTTTTTTAGGGGTGTAGGGTGGAAGCTGTCTCCGCGTAAGAAGGAATTCGTGTCCATCTGCTTCCTGTATAGGTCTGTGCTAAAGCCACCCCCATTCCTCTTAATAAAAATGTCCAGATAACTTGTTTCATGCGCATCAAAGGTGAGGGTGAATTTCAGATGTTCACTGCTTGTATTGATGATGGAGTGGAATCGATGAAGTTCCTCTGCTGTCCCATGGAATAGAAGGAACACGTCATCAATGAAGACTTTTTGAGGTGCTAGAATGGATTGTTAGGGCTGACAATCACGTTCTTCTCTAACAACCCCACATACAGATTGGCATAATTAGATGCTATTTTTTAAACTACAATCACCATAATGCCCTGCGCACCTACTTGTCTTATCTGTTTCTTTTACACCTGCTATAAAAAAAGAGACAGAATAATGGACAATGGTCAATGCTATCTGGAATCCTTGGGACATCCCTACCCTAAACGTAGCCATTTTAAAAGTCAACTTCAATGGGCTAGGAACGTCCCAAGGATGTATCTCTACCTGAAAATATCTAAGTGATTGATAGTTGGCATTCAGCAGTCATAGAACCTGATTTCCTTTAATGAACTACTAAAATAATGATTTTGTCAGACAGCATAGATAGCAGCTCTAAACTTTATTGAGTGACTGATCCATTCATCCTTCCATCTCTCCTCAGCCTTCCTCTCCTCTGAAGACCCAGTGAGGGTGGAGCTCAGTCAGAGAGCTGTTGAGGGACTGGTTAGGAAGAACACTTCTCCAGCCAGAGAGGTCACACATGGTTTAGATGGTAAATATTTATGTCCCCTTAGCGGTTCATCACGTCAGCAAAATGGAATATGTTCCATCATCTATGTTTATTTACATTAGTATAAATTGTCCACTGATGTGGGTGTAGTTTCTCACCCCTGTCAGCTGTATGAAAGTTAATTTCCCCTCAGACACACATTTGTTCTTTGTTATTATGAAGGTCATTTTTGTCTGTTTTTCCCACCACTAATTCACCCCATCTCTTTACATTGCTTAAGCATATTCGGTGGCCTGACTGCGTCCAGACTATGTCAAAGGCCCATTTGGTAGATCTGAACCTAATGCAGCTTGGAGTGATCGGATGACAGAAGTCACATTTAGGTGCCATGTGTAACTGAGACCATAGATGCTCCATATCCATTACTTTGAGTGTTGTATATAATATGACCAAATGTGTTTCGTTCTGTGTTGCAGGGGCAGTCAAGAAATGGAATGACAAGGCCACAGAACATGACATAAGCAGAGCTGTGGGAGACCACCTCAAGCCCGGTGGTGTTTACCACTCCACCACACATTCAGCAGGCTTGAAAAGTGGTATTGATACTGTTTTTCATACTAAGATGGACCAAGAGTCTGTTGATTGGTCATTCACTGGGTTCATTTGTTGAAATCAAATCAAGCTTAATTTATACAGCTCTTTTCAGACATGGATGCAACACAATGGCTTCACAGGAAACAAACAAATAAATAGAAAAAAATAATATTTAGTACACAACAAACAGAAGACTAACAGCTGAAAGACTAATGAGCACCCTAAGGAAATGCCATTGATTAAAATAATAATTGGATGCAATATCCAACCCAAAATACAAGCTTGTTTTTTAGGAGGGGCTCTGAAAGACACTATGGGGGTGCCCACCGAAAGTTGACGAGTGACAACAACTGGGACATAAAAGACACCCACCATGAGACCCACTAATTCTGACCAAGAAGAGGCAAACAAAAGAAAAACCCACACCAAACTTAAAGACAGGAAGCAAACCAAAAAGGTAGCGCAACTAAAGGTGTTGACTCTCCACATCTATCAAGACAATTGGAGCACTGGGCCAGACACTCTTAAATAGAACCTGGACCAGCTCAGGTGAAACACCTTCCCACTAACGAGATGGACAAGCCAGCACAGGTGTAACACATACTGACTAACGAGGTGGCACCAATCAGTACGTGCTGACGAGCTAACGTCCAACCTCAAAACATAAATGGAAAAACCAAAGCCTGTAACACCTTCCCTCTTAAGACACCAAATATATTGTATATTTTTGTTGGACAAGTATGCTTACCACCAACAGAAAACAACTTCCATTTCACATTATAATCAATTACAATGCTTCACCTTCTACATTATAAACATGGTGTCAACTGGCTCTCAATAATTAAAAACAAGAAAAAAAACATTTATTACCCACTAGAAAACTCTCGTCTTCCTAAAACTCACTAGCTTCTAGAACTCTCATCCCCTTGGAAGGAGCCCAAACAAAACTCATCTCCAATATGGAAAAACATGCAGTCAAAATAAATTGTAATCCTGATATTATAAAAGCAAGGTAACAATGTCAATGAAATTGTACCCAAAAATTGTCAGTTGGCTGCATAAATCATTATGATTACTGAATGTTACATGAATTGTAAATATGAAATATCAAAACCAAATGTACACCCCTTTGTTAATATGTATTGGCAATAATTATCATAATGGTGAGGCATGGAATAATAAAACATGTATCTTTTGTCAGGCTGGATGTTTGAAATATGAGGTGATTTGAGTCATGCTTCTTCAGTAGTGGAATAAAGACAATTGGGATTTGAATGTTGTAAAGAAATACTGGAGTGATGTAGGATTGTTAATAAAATTGATTACAGATTTATTGATTATTGGCCGTTGGGCATAGTCTTCTTTTCAATTTTGCTAGGTGGGATAGCCCCAATGTCAACACACAGTTTTAATGTGTGCAAATCAATAACCAATATGCAGAAACACTTTGTAATATATTGAAAACCTAAACATAAAATGTGCAATATACACAAACATCTGCCACAATAATCATATTACTTGTATTATTGAAAACAAGCACCTTATAAAAATGAACAAGCAGCAATAAATCACTGATATCGATTAGGGGGGAAATCAGGTTGTACATGCTGTTGAAACTAACACAACTAAAAAAACACATGGAAATGGGAGATATATTTTCCCTCACTGGTTAGAGGACAACCTGCAGAAGACAGTCAGCTACATTTTGGAGTGATGCATTTAAATTTAGGGGTCACTAAACAAAGGAACGCCTCACTTATTTGTCATCACTCATCGATATCACGTTGAAATCAATTGTGTGAGAGGAGGGAGATGAGGTTGCACATCCTGTTAAAACTAACAGCTCAAAAGCCACACGGAATCTGGGAATAATGTGTACATCACTGGTTAGAGGACAACAACGTGGTAAACAGCTAGCTACATTTTGAAGTGTTGCATTTTGATTCAAGTGGGTCACCAACGTGGTAAGTGTAAAACAACACAACTTTCAATTCATAGCCTGGATTTTTCCCCTGAGGCTAATATCCATATCATGTTGAAATCAATTGATAAAGGGGCAAACATTTAGGCTTCTACATTGTGACATTATTAAAATACTCCTAGTACATTGTTAAAACATTTTACATTGTGACATGAATTAATTGATATCATGAAACAACTCCTTCATGTATGTACTTGAAGATCTGAGATCTTTTATCAGATTATCTCTGGTCACAGTTAAGAGATTTCTCTCCTGTGTGTGTTCTCTGGTGTGATATCAGGTTGCTTAGCAGAGTAAAACTCTTCCCACACTGAGTACAGCTAAAATATTTCTCTCCTGTGTGTGTTCTCTGGTGTAGATTCAGATTTCTAGATGCAGTAAAACTCTTCCCACATTCATCACAGCTATATGGTGTCTCTCTCCTGTGTGTGTTCTGTCATGACGGGGCGGGGCAGGGTAGCCTAGTGGTTAGAGCGTTGGACTAGTAACCAGAAGGTTGCGAGTTCAAACCCCCGAGCTGACAAGGTACATCTGTTGTTCTGCCCCTGAACAGGCAGTTAACCCACTGTTCCCAGGCCGTCATTGAAAATAAGAATTTGTTCTTAACTGACTTGCCTGGTTAAATAAAGGTAAAATTAAAATAAAAATAAATAAAATGACTGTCCTGATCAGGTCAAGTTACAGGAGACCACAACCCTACAACCCTACAGGTTTTATGACCCCTCACGCCCATGGTAAATCTTAGGCCACCGTTCACTATGGAGAACCAGCCTCAGAACATTAAACATGCAATAAAAAACTTTGGAACAATGGTTTCCGTCAGCCACAATGGTGGTCATGACGATAGATGGAATATGAAAATGTATGTAATTTTTGTCTGGTTATTAAAAGGTTAAAGAACAATGTCTTTACGGAAACATTGTAACTTTAAGAGTTTTCCTAGGATACACTTGATGTTTATTCATTGGACGTTGTGTGGAAAATGTCCAAATCAAAGAGAATGTTTTGGTAAAGTTGAAGTGTGAAGTTAGTTGTCTAAAATTGGATTTGAGTCAAATCTAGACCTTTCCTCTTAACTTGGTACACCCAGAGAATTGCCCTGAAGGCAGTTACGCCCACTTCTGACCCGAGGGTATAAGACCTGTGAGTCAGAATGAACAGATCAGACTAAGTGACCCAAGCTGCAGCCTAGGTCTAAAAAGTAAACAAACCCAAAACTCAACCCAAGGTTGAAGACAAAGAAATATTTTTCTACCCATGCTACTGATGAGTAGCTGTGTCTCAGCAGGTGAATTCAAGCCGGACCACCTAACCTCCACTCTCCATCGAATCGTGGTATCTACACTGTTTCATTCCTACGCTGTGAGCCCTGAGCTACAGATCTGTCTGTCCTCAGAAGACTCCTCCCAGAGCAAGGGCGAGGAATCAGACCAAATGGACACTGACATCGTGAGGACGACCAAAGAGTTGCGCTGGAGAAGTGCGTCATTGAAGCCAAAGCGACCCACGCGGAGCTTCCCATCTGAGACCTCCCACACGTATTTACATCATTATATTCTGACCCATAAGAGCGGCAGTTTGGGGCAAAGGCTAGGGTTAAAATAAGCATCGCTGACAAATGCATCCAAATGTATATTTCTCTCGTGTGCTTTCACTTTTTCTCTCTCTTTTAAATCCCCATTTTGGGTAACACGCGCCATAGTGTGTTGGCCCATAATATTAAGTTCTAATCAATAGCCTAGACTGTGTTTTTGGTGTATGTGTATCTTGTATCATCATTTTAGCTTTCTAGTAAATAAATACTCGTCTAAGATTGGTGTGGTACGAACTCATTGGTGGGACTCGGGTTTGTGCAGATTGACGGATTATGCGACGTTCAGAATGAGATTGTAAAGGAAACTGATTAATTAGCGAAGGTTATAAAATCGATATTCTGATATTCTTTGAGTTAATTTGGGAAATAGAAACTCAATAAAACTCATTTTCCCATGGTGCCCCAGGTTAATGAGTTAATAATTGCTTGATTCATTTAATCACGCAATTAGAAACATTTAATTCGATGAGCAACAGTCGTCACATTAACTAATACAACGTCACGACAGTTCTCTGGTGTGATATCAGGATGCTTAGCTGAGTAAAACTCTTCCCACATTGCGTACAGCTATAAGGTTTCTCGCCTATGTGTGTTCTCTGGTGTGATATCAGGCTGCTTAGCTGAGTAAAACTCTTCCCACATTGATCACAGCTATATGATTTCTCTCCTGTGTGTGTCCTCTGGTGTATCTTCAGACGGCGATATTGAACAAAAGTCTTCCCACATTGATCACAGCCATAAGATTTCTCTCCTGTGTGGATTCTCTGATGAATTTGAATGCCTGATGAGGAGGAGAATCTCTTCCCACAGTCAGAGCAGCAGTGAGTTCTCTTCCCTGTGGATCTCTGCAGGTGTTCTGATCTGGAGAGACTCTTCTCTGCCTCGTCAGCATCATGAGGTTGTTGAGGCTCCCCAGAGGACCCACGGTAGTCCCGTCTCTCTCCTGTGTGAACAACAAAGTCAGACAGGTGGTTAAAGACCCACAACAGCTGAATCCACTGTAAAAGGTGATGCCAACAGCGTAGCCATGATGTTGTACAACAATTAACGTCTAATGAATGTTAGACAATTATTTGACAATTGTCTTAAAATGAGCAACAATAGTGATATTTAGTCTTGTTTTCACATTATTAGTAACATCGATGATTGCAGGCTAGAAATAAGTTAAAGTTCTTGAAACCCTAAGCAATGTGCCAGACGACTTTGGGTCTCCAATATAGGCCACTTTCTGTGTTTGCTAAAATTGCGGCATGAGGGGAAAGCACACACAATTTGGTTGCAGAAACTTCTCCCTGCTAATGAGGAAACCACTAGTTATGGATGTAGTATATCTGGTAATGAGGAAACCACTCTGTTCCTCATTATATCTGGTAATGAGGAAACCGCTAGTTATGGATGTAGTATATCTGGTTGTAGAAACTTCTCCCTGCTCACAAGGAAACCACAAGTTATGGATGTAGCCTTGAGCAAAAATGGTGAGCAAAGATTTGAGTTTTTCACAATGTATTCTGAATATTGCAGCACACTATCAGCGCAAGATCAGGAGTGCTACTCAAGGAAACTCACATTAAGCTCTGTGTCTATTCACTAATTCACCACCGTGGGGGAAAACTCAGGGGAGTTCTCATAGGCTGACAGCAAAAATAGCCTCCATTTCCAGGTTGCTTATGAGTGTATTTCACACTACTGTTAGATTATAATTCTAAGGCTCGTTTGAATCTCCAACTTAACTTTGTGTTATTGCCGCAAATCAACTGCTTTATACTTAAACACTTCAACCAGTAAAATGCTCTTTGGCTTTGCCATCAGCCTGACAATGAGGGTTTGTACACTAACTAGGACCCATAACAATAACATAGACCTACTGTAGGACCCATAACTTCACCTAACAATAATATAGACATAGGACTATAAATCATTTCATATTTCAGGTGAAACATGGAAACTAAAATGTCTTTGTCATGACATTTCATAACCAGATAATTTTGTGAATAATCCCACTAGGCTACTCTGTAATGTGTTGTCATTATAAATGTCCTGAATAAAGGAAAATAGCTGTGTGTTGTACAATAGCCTATCCATCAAGGAACAGTTCACTACACATTATGAGCAAAGTATCTCTGTGTGCAAACAGACTAACAAGACCCGACTGTAAATCAAGCAGACAATAACACATTATAAACATCAATTTGTTTGGGATGATGGATCCAACATGGAGCACGGCATAACTGTCTTTACCAGAGTAATGAATGAAGAAGCACTTTGGTTGTTGTTGCATGTCGTGATGTTTGTCAATTGACTGTATTTCAGAAAATGATTTCCTGGATCAGCTGATGATAGTTGGAACGTTTGACTGTAACTAAACAGCTACCGTATTAAGAATTATGTGTAATCATTGAAGAACCATTTTACTGACAGTATCGATTTGGGTGTCAATAAAGTTAAGGTGACTCCGATCCATTGGATTTAGCAAACTCTGAAATGATTTATGATTTCTGTGCCCATGAAACCTGTTTTCCCAGGGTAACATAAGGAGACACTAAATGTTAAGTAGTTAGCATTTCAGAGATCTGAATACAAAAACCTGTCCCACAGCAAGATCCAGTATTTAAGTTTAAGTTCATCATATGACAAGCGTAAACGTTATGACTATAACTACTGTTCCCTGAAGGAGGGAAACTAGGTACAACATACTATTAAATCCGCGCCTCATTTGAAGCCCGGCCTTCCACAGGTGATGAGCGTGAGGCTCAGATTTATTCCTTCAATTTCATACCGCTCTTCACCGACCCAGAAAAGGGCGGGGCCAAACAGGTGTTGTACCTCACGTCCCTCCTTCAAGGAACAGTAATTAGTGTCATAAAGTTACACTCCCTTACAGTCGGTCAACTTCGGTACAACATACTATGGGGAAATACAATCATTCCCCATGCCGACCCAAAATTATACAAAATTAAACGGCCCATGGCAGACCACCCTGGCCTGACCCCGCAAGATGTGTTAGTTATGTTAATTTATTATTTGTCTTTTGTTTGAAACACTCCTGTCAATGTTGAGTAAGGACGCACGACTGATTACCCATATAAAAGTAGGATAAGTCTACCTGACCTAGGCCTATAAATGTGCCCATTTGGGGATGTCTGATAGTACTTCTCATTGTCTTAACGCTGCACCACTAATGAGTTGTGGAGCTTCTGTGGGATTCTGTATTTTACATTATAGCCATTATCATATATATGATTAAATATTATCTGATGTTGGTTGTGTGAGGTGTCTGCATTTGTGCACTGGAGCATCATTATGAGATTAAACAACTGCTTGCTACTTGCCTGTTTGTGTGTGTGACAAGAACTGAGTAACATGGTGTGACCTGCATGTTGCAAAACTGTAGATAACAGCCCAGCAGATGCTTTGTGCTTGTGTTTGTATGTAACAATATTGAGCACATGGTGTGACTTGCTGTATCTTACAAAGTTGTGATAGGGACGGGTGGTCATCACGAGGTTTAACTGAGATGGAAAAATACTGAACTACACAATAGCAGGAACTGAGCAACTGATATAACTAGGGGGTGATACCAGAACAGTAGGAATCTATACATCGACGGAGGGAGGACTCCAAGAAGCGCCAAGAGGCGGGGACCCGCCTGAGATAGGCTGAGCAAGTTTAAACCACACCCAGCCTCTACTGTGATAGACATTGTTCCAACCCGTCTGTTGGCCTATCACAGTATAAGAACACTGTTTACATACATCTTGTCAGTTCTCTGTTCTGCCCTGCGTGGTATTACAGTGAGCCCGTTAATACGAAAGTTGCATTTGCCATTTATTACTTAGCTAATAAAAAAGACATAGTGCATATGTTTTTTGAGGAAAAGATCATGATTATTAGAAAGCAAATTACGGACTCCTCTTTAACTCTGCGTATTCCTTCAAAGCTCAGTTGTCCTGAGACTGCACAACTCTGCCAGGACCTAGGATCAAGAGAGACACTCAAGTGTTTTAGTACTATATCTCTTGACACAATGATGAAAATAATCATGGCCTCTAAACCTTCAAGCTGCATACTGGACCCTATTCCAACTAAACTACTGAAAGAGCTGCTTCCTGTGCTTGGCCCTCCTATGTTGAACATAATAAACGGCTCTCTATCCACCGGATGTGTACCAAACTCACTAAAAGTGGCAGTAATAAAGCCCCTGTCGGAAAGATATCAGTTTGTCTCTGTGAATGGTTTGTCCTCTGACAAATCAACTGTAAATTTCGGTGTTCCTCAAGGTTCCGTTTTAGGACCACTATTGTTTTCACTATATATTTTACCTCTTGGGGATGTCATTCGAAAACATAATGTTAACTTTAACTGCTATGCGGATGACACACAGCTGTACATTTCAATGAAACATGGTGAAGCCCCAAAATTGCCCTCGCTAGAAGCATGCGTTTCAGACATAAGGAAGTGGATGGCTGCAAACTTTCTACTTTTAAACTCGGACAAAACAGAGATGCTTGTTCTAGGTCCCAAGAAACAAAGAGATATTCTGTTGAATCTGACAATTAATCTTAATGGTTGTACAGTCGTCTCAAATAAAACTGTGAAGGACCTCGGCGTTACTCTGGACCCTGATCTCTCTTTTGAAGAACATATCAAGACTGTTTCAAGGACAGCTTTTTTCCATCTACGTAACATTGCAAAAATCAGAAACTTTCTGTCCAAAAATGATGCAGAACAATTAATCCATGCTTTTGTCACTTCTAGGTTAGACTACTGCAATGCTCTACTTTCCGGCTACCCAAATAAAGCACTAAATAAACTTCAGTTAGTGCTAAATACGGCTGCTAGAATCCTGACTAGAACCAAAACATTTGATCATATTACTCCAGTGCTAGCCTCCCTACACTGGCTTCCTGTCAAAGCAAGGGCTGATTTCAAGGTTTTACTGCTAACCTACAAAGCATTACATGGGCTTGCTCCTACCTATCTCTGATTTGGTCCTGCCGTACATACCTACACGTACGCTACGGTCACAAGACGCAGGCCTCCTAATTGTCCCTAGAATTTCTAAGCAAACAGCTGGAGGCAGGGCTTTCTCCTATAGAGCTCCATTTTTATGGAATGGTCTGCCTACTTATGTGAGAGACGCAAACTCGGTCTCAACCTTTTTAGTCTTTACTGAAGACTCATCTCTTCAGTGGGTCATATGATTGAGTGTATTCTGGCCCAGGAGTGGGAAGGTGAACAGAAAGGCTCTGGAGCAACAAACCGCCCTTGCTGTCTCTGCCTGGCCGGTTCCCCTCTTTCCACTGGGATTCTCTGCCTCTAACCCTATTACAGGGGCTGAGTCGCTGGCTTACTGGGGCTCTTTCATACCGTCCCTAGGAGGGGTGCGTCACTTGAGTGGGTTGAGTCACTGATGTGATCTTCCTGTCTGGGTTGGCGCCCCCCTTTGGGTTGTGCTGTGGCGGAGATCTTTGTGGGCTATACTCGGCCTTGTCTCAGGATGGTAAGTTGGTGGTTGAAGATATCCCTCTAGTGGTGTGGGGGCTGTGCTTTGGCAAAGTGGGTGGGGTTATATCCTTCCTGTTTGGCCCTGTCCGGGGCTGTCCTCGGATGGAGCCACAGTGTCTCCTGACCCCTCCTGTCTCAGCCTCCAGTATTTATGCTGCAGTAGTTTATGTGTCGGGGGGCTAGGGTCAGTTTGTTATATCTGGAGTACTTCTCCTGTCCTATTCGGTGTCCTGTGTGAATTTAAGTGTGCTCTCTCTAATTCTCTCTTTCTCGGAGGACCTGAGCCCTAGGACCATGCCTCAGGACTACCTGACATGATGACTCCTTGCTGTCCCCAGTCCACCTGGCCGTGCTGCTGCTCCAGTTTCAACTGTTCTGCCTTATTATCATTGGAACATGCTGGTCACTTATGAACATTTGAACATCTTGGCCATGTTCTGTTATAATCTCCACCCGGCACAGCCAGAAGAGGACTGGCCACCCCACATAGCCTGGTTCCTCTCTAGGTTTCTTCCTAGGTTTTGGCCTTTCTAGGGAGTTTTTCCTAGCCACCGTGCTTCTACACCTGCATTGCTTGCTGTTTGGGGTTTTAGGCTGGGTTTCTGTACAGCACTTTGAGATATCAGCTGATGTACGAAGGGCTATATAAATACATTCGATTTGATTAGTATGCAATCGGTGACTCATTGTTATATTTATCCTGATACCAGATTCGAATTTACGCAATTCTAACACTTCTCAAAGTATTTTTTTCTTCACATCAAACAGCAAGTAAACAAAGTCTAATTAAAATCAATTGCGAATGACAATAGTTCCTCAAAGTATTTTCGTAAAATATTTCCAGCTCATGGTCTTTCGATAACCACTTGGCATGAAAGGGAAAAAATGTAATGCTCTGATCCAGTGGAAATGTCATAAAATACCGGATTACTTCTTATCCTTTGAACAAATAGCCGACAGTTGTGTCTGTCCCAAACTCACAGGCATGGGAAATTCTGAGGGCCCAGATAGGCCATGTGCAGCAAATGTGATTTATAGGATATTTTCTACCAGCAGGCTGCAAAATATTTATTTGTTGGCTTTATGTAGATCTATTTTTACATAGTTGGCAATGGCAATAAAAGTTACTTTTAGATTTGTATCATTTTCCTTTAGAGTTAGATATAATGTAGAATGTAGATTAATCACAGACAATGATTTTGAGATAAAGACTATTATAACTATTATTACTTATTCTGCCCTTGAGTTGCGTTCCCATGCAAAACTAGACAGATAGCTAACAACTAAGTCTTCAATAAATCTCCCAAGGCGTGACTTTTCTTGAATGAATATATTGAAAACGTTTATGTTGTGAAACTGCAAAATACAGAAAAGAATATACTTTAGTATTCAATTCACACCGACAGTAGCTGTACATTATAATTTTGAAGTTGCATAAATACAAAGCACGCGCTAAGGTACCATGCATCTGGCATGATGCCAAACCATATAGCTAATTGTTACTCATATGGTAATTGGCTCCTTTCATTACTCTAATAATGTACAACCATTTATGTAGAATAACAAAGCATATTACACTAGGAACAGTAACAAAACTACAGTATTGTATATTTTACAATTCGTTTGCATGACGCACGAGCAAAGTAATACTGCTAACGGCATACATGAAAAGCATTGCAATTTGTGAGTAAATGCAACCAACATTGATACGTAAGCAACTCTATCAATAACAAGATTATAATCATTAGCTAAATGCTTGAATTGAACTTACAAACAAATATTTTCCAAGGCTGAAGCGTGACAAGAAATAACTACAATGAAAGACCTGCACCGTAGCGTTGTTTGTAGCTGCTTCTATGCGTGCAGAACAAATTCTCTACTTCCTGTTTGCGTAGTCTTTCTAAGTACCAGAAACATCCACTAGGGGGCAAATAACACCATTGCACACAATGAAAATCCAATTGAACCATTGTAATAAAATAATCTGTTACCTTCTAACAGGATGGCAGCACACTCCCCGCCTGGTATAATGAAATTGTGCCACTATGAAATAAAACATATCAAGAAACAAATAATGTCCTTTCTATTTTTATCTTTTGTCTCTAGGATGCTTCAGAAAGAAGAACAACAATCTCTGAGATTGGTTTCAGAAACACCTTAGCAGCTCCTTGCTTGACAATTTTTAGTTCTACTTTCCTAACCTTTTTGTCAGTACTGGGAAAGGTTTTTACCACAAGCCCGACTGGCCAGTCATTTCTGTGTGCCTGGCTGTCTTTCAATAAGACAACATCTCCCACTTTTACATTTGGCTTTTCTGCTGTCCATTTTCTGCGTCTCTGCAGCGTTGTCAGGTACTCCTGTCTCCACCTTTTCCAAAAGGTGTCAGCGAGACACTGGACTTGCTTCCACTTTTTCCATTTCTCTTATTTTTCTGTGGGAAGAGGGGCATCCCACTCACTCTGATCAGAAGAGAGTTCTCTGATTAAGACTTTACCTTGCATTGTTATTGGAGCCACGAACCCAAGGGGGTCATAAAGACTATTCACTGTGGACAGGATGCCTCTCCGCGTAAAAGGCTTCTCATTGTGGGACACCTGGAATGAGAAGCTGTCTGTTTCCAGGTTTCCAAGTCCCAGACTCCGTTGAAAGGGAAGAGGATCCACTCCTAGGTCCAGATCTTTTAAGTCTTTGGCACGGTCCTCCATAGGGAAGGCTTCCATAACTGTTTTGCTATTGGATGCAATCTTGTGTAGTTTCATGTTGGACTCCGCCAACATTGCTTGTGTTTTTCTTAGAATGTTGATAGCTTCTTCTGTAGCAGCTACTGATGTCAGACCATCATCGACGTAGAAGTTCCTCACTACATATTGCTTGGGTTCTGACCCCTTCTCACCCTGTAGCGCTGCTCGTCTCATGCAGTAGATGGCTACGGCTGGTGAAGGGCTGTTCCCAAATACATGCACTTTCATCCTGTACTCGGTTATGTTTCTATCTGGGTTGTTGTCTTCATACCAGAGAAACCTTAAGTAATCTCTGTGATCCTCACGTACACCAAAACAGTAAAACATTTGTTGCACATCTGCTGTTAGTGCAATGCAATCCTTGCAGAAACGCATTAGGACACCCAAGAGTGTGTTGTTTAAGTCTGGACCACTGAGCAGAACATCGTTAAGTGACACTCCTTGACACTTAGCACTGGAGTCAAATACTACTCGTATTTGTTCAGGCTTTTGTGGATGGTAAACACCAAATATGGGCAGATACCAACGTTCTTTGTCTCCCTCTAGTGGCTGTGAAGGTTCGGCTTGGTCGTTATCCAGCATCTTTTGCATGAAGTCAATAAAATTACTCTTCATGTCAGGCTTTTTGTCTAAAGTCCTGCGAAGTGATGTGAGACGGTTCATGGCCTGCTCCCTGTTATTAGGGAGGCGACGTCTAGTGGGGCGAAAGGGTAGTGGAGCCACCCAGTTGTTTCCATCATCCTGGAAAACCTGTTTGTCCATAATGTCCAAGAAGGCTTTGTCCTCCACTAATGGTGCTGGTTTATCATCGTCTTGTGTTTTGTCGAACACGGAACATCCCAGGCTGTCTGTGTTCCCAGTTGTGATTGGATCTCTCGAGTGCACTGTAGAGGGAGAGATGTGTTTCTGAGCTACGCTGTTGTAGTTCTCTTTTACCTGGATGATGTCAGGGCAAGGGCTCAGATAGGATGTGCGACCATTTTGAAGTATGTTTGTCCTGAACACGTTAACATTGGCTGGTCGGTGAGCCGTTCCCAGACAGACCTCACCCACGATGACCCACCCGAGGTCGAGTCGCTGTGCATAAGGAGTGTCGTGGGGCCCATTGATTTGCTCTCGTACCTTGTGTACCCTTAAGATGTCTCGTCCTAAGAGCAGGAGGATGGGAGCGTCTGGGTCCACTGCTGGAATTTTGTCCATAACTGGTTGCAGATGGGGATGATGATACGCAATGTCGGGGAAGGGAATCTCCATCCTATCGTCTGGCATCATATCACACTCTATCAGAGTAGGGAGAGTGAGCTGCATGTGTCCATCTATAGACTCCACCATGAAGTTGACAGCTCTCCTGCCTGAAGTCTCTGTTACCCCAGAACACGTCTTCATGGTGTATGGAGCAGAGTTGTCATTGATGTTGAAGAGACTGAAAAACTCTGTCTTGGCCAGAGATTTGTTACTCTGTTCATCAAGCACTACATACATTTTGACAGCTTTCTCTCTTTTCCCAGCCGGATAAGCTTTGACTAGGCATATTTTTGAACATGATCTTGGATTGACTGCCTCACCACAGATCTCTGTACACTTTGAGGTGACAGATAGAAGAGCATCGTCACCTTGCTCCCCACCATGCTCTTTCTCTGCTGTAGCGTTGTCTGTATATGAAGGGGCTGGGCCTGGATGCAGAGCAGCAAGATGCCTGTCGCTGTCGCACTCAGAGCACTTGATTGAAACCTTACAGTCTTTAGCTCTGTGTTGAGTTGACCCACAACATCGGAAACAAATGCCATTGTCTTTGAGATATGATTTGCGCTCATCTAGAGTTTTGTATCTAAACCCACAACACTTTTTAAGAGGATGAGGCTTGTTATGTATTGGACAGTGATGGTCAGGGTTTTCAACCTTTGTCTTACTGGGTTTGGTTTGGTGGTCTGAGGCCTCAGATGACACATCTGTCTTATATACAGTCACAGGTGTCTTGCTGCTGTACCTGGCAGGTTTCTCACTTTTCATGGACACCTGGTTAGTTGAGGTGTAGAGGGTGAAGCTGGGGTCATTTCTAATTTTCGCCTGATTCCTGATGAATCTCGAGAAGAACGAGAATGGTGGGAATACTACCCGATAGTCCTCCTTATATTTGGATCCCTGTGCTATCCATTTTTCTTGTAAACTGAATGGAAGTTTCTCTACAATAGGGTTTACCCCCCGAGATGTGTCCAGATAAGCGAGGCCTGGAAGGTACCCTTCTACTTTAGCACACTCCAGTTCGAGAAGAATGTCACCTAGTTCTCTTAGTTTGTGATTGTCTTTGTTAGCCAGTTTTGGAAAATCCTCAATTTTCTTCAACAGTGCATTCTCGATCACTTCGGGTGTACCATAGCACTCTTCTAGTCGTTGCCAGACCATGTTAAGTCCTGCTGTTGCGTTGAAAATATGGACAGATCTAATTCTGTTTGCTTGCTCAGACGACTCTGCCCCTAGCCACTTGGTAATTAGATCTAACTCTTCCCTGGCTGATAAATTCAAGTCTCTGGTCGCATTGAGAAAGGATGCTTTCCATGCCCAATAATTTTCAGGACGATCATCAAACTTCAGGAGTCCGGAACTCACCATCTCACGGCGTAGGAGGTACTTGATGAGGTCTGGTGCCACTTGTGACTCGGGGAAGTTTTGTGTGTGTGGCTGGAAGTGGGCTTGTTTTCCATTTCCACCATGCTGCTGTTCATTCCTTTTGAACGGAGAGTCTCTGCTTATGCTCCGTTGTTTGCTACTTTCTAGATTGTGGCATGTAGCTGGGTCAACACTAAGCTCTTGTTTCTCCACTTCAAATGGAAGTTCAGCAAAGTAGGGCCTAGCATGTTGTTGCACATACTCACATGTACGTTGGACTGGACTTAAGGGCTGTGTCCCTGTGTCTAGTTCTTTGTGAAGCTCTCTGCGTTCTGATCCTACAACTTCTTCAAAGGCTGCAGCTTCAGCCAAAGCAGCAGCAGCTGCTTTCTCAACTTGGAGAACATATAAACTTGCCTCGAGGTCAGCTTTTTGCTTCAACAAGCTGGCCTCTATTTCTGCCTTTTGTTTCATCAAGCTGGCCTCTATTTCTGCCTTTTGTTTCATCACAGAAGCTTCCTTCTCAGCATAAGAGACTTGTGCGCGTGCTGCGTCCGCCTTGGCGCGTGCTTTGATGGCTGCAAAACTCGCCGTTGAGGATCTGCTTGACTGTTTTGATGACCTTGATCTTGTAGATTGAGACTTGGTCCCAATGTGCTGAAGAGGCTCTTCCATCTCTCTCTGTTGAACACCTGACTCTGGTTGTTGCATCGTAGACTGCTGGTCTTCCCTAGGATAAGAGGCTTTGTTGGCTGATGAACGTAGAAACATAACCACCGTGTGCAGTTATTCTTGTGCTTGAGCCCGCTGTGATGATGTTTTTTCACTATTCTGCCCTTGAGTTGCGTTCCCATGCAAAACTAGACAGATAGCTAACAACTAAGTCTTCAATAAAACTCCCAAGGCGTGACTTTTCTTGAATGAATATATTGAAAACGTTTATGTTGTGAAACTGCAAAATACAGAAAAGAATATACTTTAGTATTCAATTCACACCGACAGTAGCTGTACATTATAATTTTGAAGTTGCATAAATACAAAGCACGCGCTAAGGTACCATGCATCTGGCATGATGCCAAACCATATAGCTAATTGTTACTCATATGGTAATTGGCTCCTTTCATTACTCTAATAATGTACAACCATTTATGTAGAATAACAAAGCATATTACACTAGGAACAGTAACAAAACTACAGTATTGTATATTTTACAATTCGTTTGCATGACGCACGAGCAAAGTAATACTGCTAACGGCATACATGAAAAGCATTGCAATTTGTGAGTAAATGCAACCAACATTGATACGTAAGCAACTCTATCAATAACAAGATTATAATCATTAGCTAAATGCTTGAATTGAACTTACAAACAAATATTTTCCAAGGCTGAAGCGTGACAAGAAATAACTACAATGAAAGACCTGCACCGTAGCGTTGTTTGTAGCTGCTTCTATGCGTGCAGAACAAATTCTCTACTTCCTGTTTGCGTAGTCTTTCTAAGTACCAGAAACATCCACTAGGGGGCACCATTGCACACAATGAAAATCCAATTGAACCATTGTAATAAAATAATCTGTTACCTTCTAACAGGATGGCAGCACATTACTATTATAAATTACATGAAACTGCTCCAGTAAAATGTGCCTATGAAAATCCTAACTGGCACGCAGGTTGGGTTGAAATGGTCAGATAAATTGGCACTCCAACTGGAAAAGTTTGCCAACCGCTGGTGTAGCCCATTACCGGAAACATCAGTAGCATAAAAACATAATTTTTCTCCTTCTGGTTAGGTTATCTTGATCTCTGGCTCCCTTGAGTCATTTGTGTGTTTTAATTATTTGATCAAACAGCGTGCTTAAAGCGTCAGACCTAGAGGTCGACCGATTATGATTTTTCAACGCCGATACCGATACCGATTATTGGTGGACCAAAAAAGCAGATACCGATGAATTGGACGATTTTTGGGGGGATTTATTTGTAATAATGACAATTACAACAATACTGAATGAACACTTATTTTAACTTAATATAATACATCAATAAAAATCAATTTAGCCTCAAATAAATAATGAAACATGTTCAATTTGGGTTAAATAATGCAAAAACAAAGTGTTGGAGAAGTAAAAGTGCAATATGTGCCATGTAAAAAAGCTAACATTTGAGTTCCTTGCTCAGAACATGAGAACATATGAAAGTTGGTGGTTCCTTTTAACATGAGACTTCAATATTCCAAGTTAAGAGATTTTAGGTTGTAGTTAATATAGTATTTATAGGACTATTTCTCTCTATACCATTTGTATTTCATATACCTTTGACTATTGGATGTTCTTATAGGCACTTTAGTATTGCCAGTGTAACAGTATAGCTTCCGTCCCTCTCCTCGCCCCTACCTGGGCTCGAACCAGGAACACATCGACAACAACCACACTCGAAGCAGCGTTACCCATCGCTCCACAAAAGCCGCGGCCCTAGCAGAGCAACTACTCCAAGTTTCAGAGCGAGTGACATTTGAAACGCTATTAGCGCGCACCCCGCTAACTAGCTAGCCATTTCACATCGGTTACATTAGGCTGATAGGCTTGAAGTCATAAACAGCACTGTGCTTGCGAAAGCTGCTGGCAAAACGCACGAAAGTGCTGTTTGAATGAATGCTTACGAGCCTGCTGCTGCCTACCATCGCTCAGTCAGACTGCTCTATCAAATATCAAATCATAGATTTAATTATAACATAACACACAGAAATACGAGCCTTTGGTCATTAATATGGTCGAATCCAGAAACTATAATTTCAAAAACAAAACGTTTACTATTTCAGTGAAATAAGGAACCGTTCGGTATTTTATAACGGGTGGCATCCCTAAGTTTAAATATTCTTGTGACATTGTATAACATTCAATGTTTTTTTATTTCACCTTTATTTAACCAGGTAGGCAAGTTGAGAACAAGTTCTCATTTACAATTGCGACCTGGCCAAGATAAAGCAAAGCAGTTCGACACATACAACACCAGAGTTGCACATGGAGTAAAACAAACATACAGTCAATAATACAGTAGAAAAATAAGTCTATATACAATTTGAGCAAATGAGGTGAGATAAGGGAGGTAAAGGCAAAAAAAGGCCATTGTGGCGAAGTAAATACAATATAGCAAGTAAAACACTGGAATGGTAGATTTGCAGTGGAAGAATGTGCAAGGTAGCGATATAAATCAGTAGGGAAAAGGTAGTTCTTTGGGCTAAATTATAGATGGGCTATGTGCAGGTGCAGTAATCTGTGAGCTGCTCTGACAGCTGGTGCTTAAAGCTAGTGAGGGTAATAAGTGTTTCCAGTTTCAGAGATTTTTGTAGTTCGTTCCAGTCATTGGCAGCAGAGAACTGAAAGGAGAGGCGGCCAAAGGAAGAATTGGTTTTGGGGGTGATCAGAGAGATATACCTGCTGGAGCGCGTGCTACAGGTGGGTGCTGCTATGGTGACCAGCGAGCTGAGTTAAGGGGGGACTTTACCTAGCAGGGTCTTGTAGATGACCTGGAGCCAGTGGGTTTGGCGACGAGTATGAAACGAGGGCCAGCCAACGAGAGCGTACAGGTCGCAGTGGTGGGTAGTGTATGGTGCTTTGGTGACAAAACGGATGGCACCGTGAAAGACTGCATTTAATTTATTGAGTAGGGTATTGGAGGCTATTTTGTAAATGACATCGCTGAAGTCGAGGATCGGTAGGATGGTCAATTTTACAAGGGTATGTTTGGCAGCACGAGTGAAGGATGCTTTGTTGCGAAATAGGAAGCTAATTCTAGATTTAACTTTGGATTGGAGATGTTTGATGTGAGTCTGGAAGGAGAGTTTACAGTCTAACCAGACACCTAAGTATTTGTAGTTGTCCACATATTCTAAGTCAGAACCGTCCAGAGTAGTGATGTTGGACAGGCGGGCAGGTGCAGGCAGCGATCGGTTGAAGAGCATGCATTTAGTTTTACTTGTATTTAAGAGCAATTGGAGGTCACTGAAGGAGAGTTGTATGGCATTTAATGTTATGTCATAATTACGTACAATTCTGGCAAATTAGTTTGCAATGAGTCAGGCTGCACAAACTGTTGTATATACACCGACTCTGCGTGCAATGAACGCAAAAGCAGTGACAATTTCACCTGGTTAATATTGCCTGCTAACCTGGATTTCTTTTAGCTAAATATGCAAGTTTAAAAATACATACTTCTGTGTATTGAGTTTAAGAAAGGCATTGGTGTTTATGGTTAGGTACAGTCGTGCAACGATTGTGCTTTTTTGCAAATGCGTTTTTCTTAAATCATCCCCCAGCATATGCAACGTAGGACACGCTAGATAAACTAGTAATATCATCAACCATGTGTAGTTAACTAGTGATTATGATTGATTGATTGTTTTTTATAAGATAAGTTTAATGCTAGCTAGCAACTTACCTTGGCTTCTACTGCATTCGCGTAACAGGCAGGCTCCTCGTGGAGTGCAATGAGAGGCAGGTGGTTAGTGTTGGACTAGTTAACCGTAAGGTTAAGATTTAATCCCAGAGCTGACAAGGTAAAAATCTGTCGTTCTGCCCCTGAACAAGGCAGTTAACCCACTGTTCCTAGGCCGTAATTGAAAATAAGAATGTGTTCTTAACTGACTTGCCTAGTTAAATAAAGGTGTAAAAAAAAGATGTTTAAAAAAAAAACCCAAAAAAAAAAAAAAATCGGCAAAATAACGATTTCAGTTTGTTATGAAAACTTGAAATCGGCCCTGATTAATCGGCCATTCCGATTAATCGGTCGACATCTAGTCAGACCAGTTCAGTACATATAGTAGATGTTATTAAAACACGTGGGGTGTGTCTATATAAGGACAAATACACATAGCATTTCAACCAATCGATTGGTAGAAACATTTATTTTAGGTGGGGACAGTACTAGAACGTGATTTTGGTGCTCCTGAGTGGCACAGCGGTCTAAGACATTGCTTCTCTGTGCTTGAGGTGTCACTACAGACACCCTGGTTCGAGTCCAGGCTGTCACAACCGGCCGTGATTGGGAGTTAAATAAAGGTTACATTTTTTTAAATGAAATAAAACAGAGTTCATTCAGAATGTTCAGACCCCTTCCCTTTTTACACATTTTGTTACGTTACAGATTTATTTTAAAATGGATTTAAACAAATAGAATCCTCATTCATCTACACACAATAATGAAAAAGTGAAAACAGGTAAAATATTCAGACGCTTTGCTATGAGACTCGAAATTGCTTTCAGGTGCATCCTGTTTCCATTAATCATCCTTGAGATGTATCTACATCTTGTTCGGAGTCCACCTGTAGTAAATTCAATTGATTGATCTGGGGAAGGGAACCAAAAAAAAACACTGCAGCATTGAAGGTCCCCAAGAACACAGTGGCCTCCATCATTCATAAATGAAATACTCTTCCTAAAGCTGGTCACCCGGACAAACTGAGCAATTGGGGGAGAAGGGCTTTGGTCAGGGAGGTGACCAAAAACCTGATGGTCACTCTGACAGAGCTCAAAAGTTCCTCTGTGGAGATGGGAAAACCTTCCAGAAGGACAACGATCTCTGCAGCACTCCACCAATCAGACCTTTATGGTAGCGTGGCCAGACGGAAGCCACTCCTCAGTAAAAGGTACATGACATCCTGCTTGGAGTTTGACAAAAGGCACCTTAAGACGCTAAGACCACGAGAAACAAGATTCTCTGGCTTGACGAAACCAAGATTGAACTCTTTGGCTTGAATGCCAAGTGTCACGTCTGGAGGAAACCAGGCACCATCCCTATGGTGAAGCATGGTGGTGGCAGCATCATGCTGTGGGGATGTTTTTCAGCAGCAGGGACTGGGAGACTAGTCAGGATCGAGGGAAATATTAACAGAGCAAAGTGCAGAGAGATCCTTGATGAAAGACCTGCTCCAGAGTGCTCAGGACCTTAGACTGGGGGCGAAGGTTCACCGTCCAACAGGACGATGACCTTAAGCACACAGCCAAGACAACGCAGGATTGGATTCAGTAGAAGTCTCTGAATGTCCTTGAGTGACATAGCCAGAGCCTGGACTTGAGCCTGATCTAACATCTCTGGAGAGACCTGAAAATAGCTGTGCAGTGATGTTCCCCATCCAAGTTGACAGCGCTAGAGAGGGTCTGCAGAGAAGGATGGGAGAAACTCCCCAAATGCAGGTGTGCCAAATAAATTAGCTAAATGAAAGGGTAAAAAAATAATGTAATCAATTTTAGAATAAGGCTTTAACGTAACAAAATGTGGAAAAAGTCAAGGGGTCTGAATACTTTCAGAATGAAAAGTATACAGCAACACCTCCCCCATAGGTAGATGTTATATCCCTGTATTGCTACTACTGTATCAAAGGAATTATCTCAGTGAGTTTCAGAGATGAACAGTACAGTGTATTCCAAATTCAACAGGCAGGCAAGTAAACAAAACCGTTTTCAAATAAAAACTATTCCAGAAAATGTCAAAGCGTATATAACGCCCGTCCAAGAGACTGTCGTGTTCACATTGTCATGCTGTGACACACAGTTCCTAAGCTAATTCTCACAAAATCCCTTTTTAAAGTCAGGCTATGAGTCGAGAAACATGCCTATTTACCTTGAAAGTACGTAATGTCACGATTGCAAAGCTATACGATATTACAGAGAACAGGTTAATTATCTCACATCTCTGAAAATATTTGTAATGTTGTGCTTGTTGTTCACAGAGGGTAATTCATGCCAATATCCTTTTCTTTAAGCTGTTAAAACGAATCGAAAGGGGTTTCCAATATCCTCATTTCTTGAAGTATTTCTGGTGTTAGTGATGCACAAGCTAGGTCTATTTGAAACATTGACATCCCATGACAGCTTTTACCAGCCACCAGGATCAGAAGCTTTAAAACCACATTAAAAAAACGATTTTGATGTGATATGAAAGTATTGTGAAATTATGTTGATGTGATATGAAAGTACAGCAATTTATGTTTCTAGAAACGTATCGCAATTGAAAATCGATTCATATTTAGATGGAATATTTGACTATTTTAGCTGCCAGAGCCAGTCTACCTCTGAAAATAACATACAGTCCTTGGACCTTAAGGAGTAACGGGGACAGCAGTCAGCAGTAGACACAATAACAAAGCGAACTCCCTGCCCGTTTCGGTAAAAAGCTGAGGGATGGGGCTGGAGAAATGTAACCATCCATGATATCAACATTAGAGGTCGACCGATTAATCGGAATGGCCGATTAATTAGGGCCGATTTCAAGTTTTCATAACAATCAGAAATCTGTATTTTTGGGCGCCGATTTCCGATTTTTTTATACCTTTATTTAACTAGGCAAGTCAGTTAAGAACACATTCTTATTTCAATGACAGCCTAGGAACGGTGGGTTAACTGCCTTGTTCAGGGGCAGAACGACAGATTTTCACCTTGTCAGCTCAGGGGATCCAATCTTGCAACCGTACAGTTAACTAGTCCAACGCTCTAACCATTGCACTCCACGAGGAGCATGCCTGTTATGCGAATGCAGTAGAAGCCGAGGTAAATTGCTAGCTAGATTTAAACTTATCTTATAAAAAACAATCATTCATAATCACTAGTTATAACTAGTAATCCAGTTTAGCAGGTAATATTAACCAGGTGAAAATGTATCATTTCTCTTGCGTTCATTGCACGCAGAGTCAGGGTATATGCAACAGTTTGGGCTGCCTGGCTCATTGCGAACTAATTTGCCCGAATTTTACGTAATTATGACATAACATTGAAGGTTGTGCAATGTAACAATAATATTTAGACTTAGGGATGCCACCCGTTAGATAAAATACCGAACGGTTCCGTATTTCACTGAAATAATGACAGTTTCCGGATTCGACCATATTAATGACCAAAGGCTCGTATTTCTGTGTGTTATTATGTTATAATTAAGTCTGATTTGATAGAGCAGTCTGACTGAGCAGCAGCAGGCCCGCAATCATTCATTCAAACAGCACTTTCGTGTGCTGTTTATGACTTCAAGTCTATCAGCCTAATGGCTGGTGTAACCAATATGAAATGGCTAGCTAGTTAGCTGGGTGTGCGCTAATACCGTTTCAAACGTCACTCGCTTTTAGATTTGGAGTAGTTATTCCCCTTACGCTGCAGGGGCCGCGGCTTTTGTGGAGAGATGGGTAACGCTGCTTCGAGCGTGGCTGTTGTCGATGTGTTCCTGGTTCGAGCCCAGGTAGGGGCGAGGAGAGGGACGGAAGCTATACTGTTACACTGGCAATACTAAAGTGCCTATAAGATCATCCAATATTCAAAGGTATATGAAATACAAATGGTATAGAGAGAAATAGTCCTATAAATACTATATAAACCACAACGTAAAACCTCTTACCTTGGAATATTGAAGTCTCGTGTTAAAAGGAATCACCAACTTTCATATGTTCTCATGTTCTGAGCAAGGAACTTAAACGTTAGCTTTTTTACATGGCATTTATTGCCAAATATTACTTTCTTCTCCAACACTTTGTTTTTGCATTATTTAAACCAAATTGAACATGTTTCATTATTTATTTGAGGCTAAGTTGATTTTATTGATGTATTATATTAAGTTAAAATAAGTGGTCATTCAGTATTGTTGTAATTGTCATTATTACAAATAAAAAAAAATAGGCAGATTAATCAGTATCGGCTTTTTTGGTCCTCCAATAATTGGTATCGGTATCGGCATTGAAAAATCATAATCGGTCGACCTCTAATCAACATGATAGTTTTAACCATGTTTTGGGGGTATAAAGTGTTTGTTCATACTTACTGACAAACATTGGAATAAAAAATGCATCTATTTTGGGATCTGATGGGGTACGACAGTTTAACTAAGCTCATGAGGCATTTATAAGTGAATTCTTCATGAAACAATGGGTACATATCATTCATGTATAAGTCCCAAAATGGATGTAACTGCTGATTGCCCCTTTAAGACTACATATTGGGCTAAGCTAATAGGAGATATTGAGGACTACAGTATTTCAGGCATTGTCATTGGATGCATATGATCAATTGTTAACGTTTTGCTGATGGTCAACTCATGATGTTCTACACGTTACAGTGTAGCTTCAGCCATTCCTACAGAACAACATTAAAGTGTAAAACCCCTTTACTGCATATTGGTTCAACGACTGCAGAGACGGTACTTACTGGTGTTAAACAGATCTCCAACCTCCTCTTCTTCCTCCAATGTGACAGAAATCACCCCCTCCTCCTCTTCTTTTACTATAACATCCTCCTCTTTCACTCTGAACGGGTCTTCCTCTTCTTTCACTGAAACGGTAACAGCCTCACCCTCTAATTGTTTTTGTATTGTAACATCCTCCTCCTCTTTCACCAGAGCTTCTTTCTCCGTCCAGCAGACCTCGTCTTCTTTATCAGGAGAGTAGCTTAGTGAACTCATGCTCGGGGATGTTAGCAAGCTAGCATTAGCGACTAGCCTAGTTCCAAGCTACCTTAGCAAACCAGCTAGCTGACAAGCAACGTAAATATATAATTGAATGGGCCAACAAGTACATACATACATAAAGAAGTGTGTTTAATACACAGCGACTAATATACACCAAAACAGTGTAAAGAGCATGAATGTTGTGTTGTAGCTATGTTTGCTAGAAAGCTACCGGTGTCTGACAAGCTGTTGTTGAGCGTCCCGTCCACTAAATTATTCGTCACACTGGCAGCGTCGCCTGAACCTAAAAGACGCACATCGCCATCTGCTGACTGGAGGGGGCAACGCAGTTGAGGAACCAAAAGTACATTTTTCATTGATTTCATAAAAGTTTAATATTATATTAAGTCGTTCAAAGAAAAGCATGTGTTGATTGATTCGTGCTTAATGAGTGATAATTTAAAACAAACTGTACACCCACTACATGTTTGCATTGAACCATACTTCTGACATAGATCAGTTTGACCCTAGAGGCATATCTTTTATCATAGCCAAAATGTGGTTTATTCAATTCTTCCAAATGTTCATGACTTTGTCAACCAACTTGTTCTTAATAAATCTAAATCATGGTTTAATGTTTCTGTATCAAAATGGACGTTTAACAAATTCAAATCCTTTGGAGTCATTTTGACTCCAGCCAAAAGCACCTTTGATAAATAGGACTTTTATTTCAAATCAAAACCGAATCACATTTTATTGATCACATACATGTGTTTAGCAGATATTTTTGCAGGTGTAGTGAAATGCTTGTGTTTCTAGCCCTGACAGTGCAGTAATATCTAACAATTTCACAACATATACCCAATACACACAAATCTAAGTATTTTAATCTAGGTTTCTCTGTAGACATGATCCATCCCACCAGAGGGTGGAGGGGCTCCTGTTTCAGTGGTTTTAACCAGATAGACACCTGCAGAGACACAGTATACTGCCTCCCATGTACTCTCGTAAAATTTGATTTTTCTATACCACGTATCACGTGAGTGTACAAAACTACCAGCGGTAGAAACCTCAGCCAGCGGTAGTGCATTCGGAAAGTATTCCTTCATTCATTCCTTCATCTTTTCCATATTTTGTTACGTTACAGCCTTATTCTAAAATTGAACATTTTCCCCTCCTCATCAATCTACACACAATAGCCCATAATGACAAACCAAAGACAGGTTTTTGAAAAAAAGGGGCGCATCCTTAAGAGGTTTTAATCATTGACACATAAAGGCCTGATTGGTGGAGTGCTGCAGAGATGGGGGAACCTTCCAGAAGGACAACCATCTCCACAGAGGAGCTCTATCAGAGTGACCATATGTCACGTTCTGACCTTTATTTCCTTTGTTTTGTATTTATTTAGTATGGTCAGGGCGTGAGTTGGGTGGGCAGTCTATGTTTGTTTTTCTATGATTTGGCCTAGTATGGTTCTCAATCAGAGGCAGGTGTCATTAGTTGTCTCTGATTGAGAATCATACTTAGGGTTTCACTGTGTGTTTGTGGGTGATTGTTCCTGTCTCTGTGTTTTGCACCAGATAGGGCTGTTTTTGGTTTTCCACGTTTATTGTTTTGTAGTGTTCATGTTTATCTGTTTTTATTAAACATGAATCAATATCACCACACTGCGTTTTGGTCCGCCTCTCCTTCACCACAAGAAAACCCTTACAGAATCACCCACCTCAACAGGACCAAGCGGCGTGGTAACGGGCAACAGCAACAGCGGCGCAAAGAGGAATGGACTTGGGACGATGTATTGGACGGCAAGGGTTGCTACACATGGGAGGAGATCCTGGCGGGAAAGGATCGCCTTCCATGGGAACAGGTGGAGGCAGCTAGGAGAGCAGAGGCAGCCGGAGAGAGGAGCCGGCAATATGAGGGAACACGGCTGGCAAGGAAGCCTGAGAGGCAGCCCCAAAAATGTATTGGGGGGGGCACACAGGAAGTGTGGCGAAGCCAGGTAGGAGACCTGCGCCAACTTCCTGTAATCACCGGGGGGCGAGAGAGACCGGGCAGGCACCGTGTTATGCGGTGGAGCGCACGGTGTCCCCAGTGCGGGTGCATAGCCAGGTGCGGTACATTCCAGCTCCGCGTATCGGCCGGGCTAGAGTGGGCATCGAGCCAAGTGCCATGAAGCCGGCTCTACGCATCTGGTCTCCAGTGCGTCTCCTTGTTCCGGCTTACATTGCACCAGCCTTGGGCACAGTGTCCCCGGTTTGCCTGCATAGCCCAGTGCGGGGTATTCCACCTCGCCGCACTGGCAGGGTGACCGGGACCATTCAACCAGGTAAGGTTGGGCAGGCTCGGTGCTCCAGTGCGCCTGCACGGTCCGGTCTATCCGTCACCACCTCCACGCACCAGCCCTCCGGTGGCAGCCCCCCGCACCAGGCTGTCTCTCCGTCTCATCCTTACAGGGGCTCCCGGCTCTCCAGCGCTGTCGGAGCCTTCTTCCTCTCCAGCGCTGCCGGAGTCTCCCGCCTCTCCAGCGCTGCCAGAGGCTTCCTCCTCTCCAGCGCAGCCAGAGTCTCCCGCCTGTTCGGCGCTACCAGAGCTCCCGCCCCTCATTCCAGAGGCGCTAGAGCCCCTCATTCCAGAGGCGCTAGAGCCCCTCATTCCAGAGGCGCCAGAGCTACTCAGTCCAGCGTCGCCGGAGATTCCCGTCTGCCCAGCGTCGCCGGAGCCTCCCGTCTGCCCAGCGTCGCCGGAGCCTCCCGTCTGCCCAGCGCCGCCTGAGCCACCCGTCTGCCCAGCGCCGCCTGAGCCACCCGTCTGCCCAGCGCCGCCTGAGCCACCCGTCTGCCCAGAGCTGCCTGAGCCACCCCAGCGGCGCCTGAGCCATCCCAGCGGCGCCTGAGCCACCCGTCTGCCCAGCGGCGCCTGAGCCACCCGTCTGCCCAGCGGCGCCTGAGCCACCCGTCTGCCCAGCGGCGCCTGAGCCACCCGTCTGCCCAGCGGCGCCTGAGCCACCCGTCTGCCCAGCGGCGCCTGAGCCCCTCAGCCCAGAGGCGCCAGAGCCCCTCAGCCCAGAGGCGCCAGAGCCCCTCAGCCCAGAGGCGACAGAGCCCCTCAGCCCAGAGGCGCCAAAGCCCCTCTGTCCTGAGCAGCTGCCCCTCTGTCCCGAGCAGCTGCCCCTCTGTCCCGAGAAGCTGCCCCTCTGTCCCGAGCAGCTGCCCCTCAGTCCAGTGGGGTCATTAAGTACAGTGCCTTGCAAAAGTATTCGGCCCCCTTGAACTTTGCAACCTTTTGCCACATTTCAGGCTTCAAACATAAAGATATAAAACTGTATTTTTTTGTGAAGAATCAACAACAAGTGGGACACAATCATGAAGTGGAACAACATTTATATTTCAAAAATGTTTAACAAATCAAAAACTGAAAAATTGGGCGTGCAAAATTATTCAGCCCCCTTAAGTTAATACTTTGTAGCTCCACCTTTTGCTGCGATTACAGCTGTAAGTCGTTTGGGGTATGTCTCTATCAGTTTTGCACATCGAGAGACTGAAATTTTTTCCCATTCCTCCTTGCAAAACAGCTCGAGCTCAGTGAGGTTGGATGGAGAGCATTTGTGAACAGCAGTTTTCAGTTCTTTCCACAGATTGTCGATTGGATTCAGGTCTGGACTTTGACTTGGCCATTCTAACACCTGGATATGTTTATTTTTGAACCATTCCATTGTAGATTTTGCTTTATGTTTTGGATCATTGTCTTGTTGGAAGACAAATCTCTGTCCCAGTCTCAGGTCTTTTGCAGACTCCATCAGGTTTTCTTCCAGAATGGTCCTGTATTTGGCTCCATCCATCTTCCCATCAATTTTAACAATCTTCCCTGTCCCTGCTGAAGAAAAGCAGGCCCAAACCATGATGCTGCCACCACCATGTTTGACAGTGGGGATGGTGTGTACAGCTGTGTTGCTTTTACGCCAAACATAACGTTTTGCATTGTTGCCAAAAAGTTCAATTTTGGTTTCATCTGACCAGAGCACCTTCTTCCACATGTTTGGTGTGTCTCCCAGGTGGCTTGTGGCAAACTTTAAACGACACTTTTTATGGATATCTTTAAGAAATGGCTTTCTTCTTGCCACTCTTCCATAAAGGCCAGATTTGTGCACTATATGACTGATTGTTGTCCTATGGACAGAGTCTCCCACCTCAGCTGTAGATCTCTGCAGTTCATCCAGAGTGATCATGGGCCTCTTGGCTGCATCTCTGATCAGTCTTCTCCTTGTATGAGCTGAAAGTTTAGAGGGACGGCCAGGTCTTGGTAGATTTGCAGTGGTCTGATAATCCTTCCATTTCAATATTATCGCTTGCACTGTGCTCCTTGGGATGTTTAAAGCTTGGGAAATCTTTTTGTATCCAAATCCGGCTTTAAACTTCTTCACAACAGTATCTCGGACCTGCCTGGTGTGTTCCTTGTTCTTCATGATGCTCTCTGCACTTTTAACGGACCTCTGAGACTATCACAGTGCAGGTGCATTTATACGGAGACTTGATTACACACAGGTGGATTGTATTTATCATCATTAGTCATTTAGGTCAACATTGGATCATTCAGAGATCCTCACTGAACTTCTGGAGAGAGTTTGCTGCACTGAAAGTAAAGGGGCTGAATAATTTTGCACGCCCAATTTTTCAGTTTTTGTTTGTTAAAAAAGTTTGAAATATCCAGTAAATGTCGTTCCACTTCATGATTGTGTCCCACTTGTTGTTGATTCTTCACAAAAAAATACAGTTTTATATCTTTATGTTTGAAGCCTGAAATGTGGCAAAAGGTCGCAAAGTTCAAGGGGGCCGAATACTTTCGCAAGGCACTGTAGGGTCGCTGTGGCTAGGATGCCACGGAAGCGGACAAGGTGGGGCTAAGACTATGGTGAAGTGGGGGCCACGTCCAGCACCAGAGCCGCCACCGCGGACAGATGCCCACCCAGACCCTCCCCAATAGGTTCAGGCTCAGGGGGGGGGGGGGGGGTACTGTCACACCCTGACCATAGTTTGCTTTGTATGTTTCTATGTTTTGGTTGGTCAGGGTGTGATCTATGTTGGATGTCTTGTTTGTCTATTTCTATGTCTGGCCTGATATGGTTCTCAATCAGAGGCAGGTGTTAGTCATTGTCTCTGATTGGGAACCATATTTAGGTAGCCTGGGTTTCACTGTGTGTTTGTGGGTGATTGTTCCTGTCTCTGTGTTTTGCACCAGATAGGACTGTTTTTGGTTTTCCACGTTTATTGTTTTGTAGTGTTCATGTTTATCTGTTTTTATTAAACATGAATCAATATAACCACGCTGCGTTTCGGTCCGCCTCTACTTCACCACAGGAAAACCCTTACACCATATGGTTCTTGGTCACCTCCATTGCTCAGTTTGGCCAGGTGGCCAGCTCTAGGAAGAGTCTTTGTGGTTCCAGACTTCTTCCATTTAAAAATGATGGTGACCACTGTGTTCTTGGAGATCTCCAATGCTACAGACATTTTTGGTACCATTCCCCAGATCTGTGCCTCGACACCATCCTGTCTCTGAGCTCTACGGACAATTTCTTTGACCTCATTGCTTTGTATTTGCTCTGACATGCATTGTTAACCGTGGGACCTTAAACAGACAGGTATAATCATAAACAATATGATTTCATGTGGCATAAACAAAAACACATTCTCAATCAAAAATAAGTCAGAACACAGCGCCTTTAATTTTCTCATGTGATGTCAGGTTCTCTGACTGGAAAAATGTCCTTCCACACAGAGAGAGAGCAGTGGTAGTACTTTTTTAGTGTGTCTTCTCATGCTCCTTCAGGCTCCCTAACCAGGTAAAACTCTTTCCACACTGGGAACATTGGAAAGGCTTTTGTCCTGTGTGTGTCCTCTCATGCAGTTTTAGGTTCCTTAACCAGCAAAAACTATTTTCATAGTGGGAGCAGTGGTGATGTCTCACTGGTTTGGGCGTCTCTGGGTCTGGTTCCCCTGAAGGACTCTTCCCGCTGTCAGAGTGAGAGTCTGGTCTCTCTCCTGCCAAAGACAGAGTATCTCGTTAAACAGAGACCTGAATGAAACCTCCACATGATAAAAAGGTCTTCCTATGAGGTTTAATCTAGACTAGATCCCTCAATAAAAGATCAGAACTGGTCATCACAGAGTGGCTGGAGTGCTTTGTAGGCTGGGTTAATCCATTTGAATTCAATACATTTTTGACAGCATCCCTTTTGATTAAAAAAAAGCTTTCCTTACATGTTTGACTATGGAAGAAGTGGTAAGAAAGTGACTTTTTGTAACTGAATGCAAAAACATTCATGAGACACACCGTACCAGTCAAAAGTTAGGACACACCTAGTCATTCCAGGGTTTGTCTTTATTTTTACTATTTTCTAAGTTGTAGAATAATAGTGAATACATGCCAACTATGCAATAACACACATGGAATCATGTAGTAACCAAAAAAGTGGTAAACAAATCAAAATATATTTTGGATTCTTCAAAGTAGCCACCCTTTGCCTTGATAACAGCTTTGCACAGTCTTGGCATTCTCTCAACCAGCTTCACCTGGAATGCTTTTCCAACCTTCTTGAAGGAGTTTCCACATATGCTGAGCACTTATTGGCTGCTTTTCCTTCACTCTGCAGTCCAACTCATCCCAAACCATCTCAATTGGGTTAAGGTCGGGTGATTGTGGAGGCCAGGTAATCTGATGCAGCACTCCATAACTCTCCTTTTTGGTCAAATAGCCCTTACACAGCCTGGAGGTGTGTGGGGTCATTGTCCTGTTGAAAAACAAATAATATATTTTTTAAACAAAACATTTGATCATATTACTCCAGTGCTAGCCTCCCTACACTGACTTCCTGTTAAGGCAAGGGCTGATTTCAAGGTTTTACTGCTAACCTACAAAGCATTACATGGGCTTGCTCCTACCTATCTTCCTGATTTGGTCTTGCCGTACATACCTACACATACGCAACGGTCACAAGACGCAGGCCTCCTAATTGTCCCTAGAATTTTTAAGCAAACAGCTGGAGGCAGGGCTTTCTCCTATAGAGCTCCATTTTTATGGAATGGTCTGCCTACCCATGTGAGAGACGCAGACTCGGTCTCAACCTTTTTAGTCTTTACTGAAGACTCATCTCTTCAGTGGGTCATATGATTGAGTGTAGTCTCAAGGAGGAGTGTGAAGGTGAACGGAAAGGCTCTGGAGCAACGAACTGCCCTTGCTGTCTCTGATTGGCCGGTTCCCCTCTCTCCACTGGGATTCTCTGCCTCTAACCCTATTACAGGGGCTGAGTCACTGGCTTACTGGTGCTCTTTCATGCCATCCCTAGGAGGGGTGCGTCACTTGAGTGGGTTGAGTCACTGATGTGATCTTCCTGTCTGGGTTGTCGCCCCCCCCTTGGGTTGTGCCGTACACTGGCAATACTAAAGTACCTATAAGAACATCCAATAGTCAAATGTATATGAAATATTAATCGTATAGAGAGAAATGGTCCAATAATTACTATAATAAATACAACCTAAAACTTCTTACCTGGGAATATTGAAGACTCATGTTAAAAGGAACCACCAGCACCAGCATATGTTCTCATGTTCTGAGCAAGGAACTTAAACGTTAGCTTTCTTACATGGCACATATTGCACTTTTACTTTCTTCTCCAACACTTTGTTTTTGCATTATTTAAATCAAATTGAACGCGTTTCATTATTTATTTGAGGCTAAATTGATTTTTTTGATATATTATGTTAAGTTAAAATAAGTGTTCATTCAGTATTTTTGTTATTGTCTTTATTACAAATAAAAAAACTGTTTTTTCAAAATCGTCCTATTAATCGGTATCGGCTTTTTTTGGTCCTCCAATAATCGGTATCGGCGTTACTATGGTTACTGTTTTTCCATATTGTGAATGTTATCCAATGTGTTACTATGGGTTATAGCAGTATGTCCTAATACATTTTTGACATAAAATAATTTTTGAATATTTTTTGTTGATACTTCCATTGGTCTTACAATTCAAAATTAAATAGCAAAATAATCCTTGGTACAACTTTAAAACATTTCTCATTCCGTTGTCGTTGGAGTGAGGCCTAGCCTACTGGTGAAGGGGGTCTCATTCAAATTGGAAAATTATTTGGCTGGAGGGAAGATTGTGGATGTCAGCGATCCCACAGTGGTCGATATGTCTGAGACGTTTATGGGTGATCCTGATTTCATAAACCTCCTGAGTTTACCTCTCCTTCGAAAACCCCAAAGGTAAGAGTTTGTAGAACCTCTGAATGAAGAGAGGATCCCTACAGTTGACACTTGGATGTCTAGGAAGCTGCTGATTGCTGAACAGAGTAAAGATGTTTCCCTCTTTTTGCTGAGATACATCCAGAAGAGGAGTTTAATGATGTTCATGTTGGTAATTTTGACAGATATGGCATTCTAACGAGGAAACGGCGCTCTAATAGAAAACGCCGCTCTAATGAGGAAATGGTGTTCTCACGCCACTTCTGGGCAAGACGATTGGCCCAGTTTATATCAAATTGTAGTTCCAGTTGCGCTTCGACAAGAAATACTGAGGTTGGCTCACGATGGTTGTATGGCAGGCCATCTTGGGGTCAACAAGACATCTGAAACAGGATGTTGTGGCTCACTGTAAATCCTGTGGCGTTTGCCAGAGGACAGGTAAACCAAACCAAGCTGTACCAGTTGCACCTTTGCAGCCTATTCCTGCTATTGACAAACCTTTCAGCAGGGTTCTGGTGGACTGTGTTGGTCCCTTGTCCAAAGCCAAGAGTGGTATTTCAGTAAACTAGTGATAGACTATTTATAATGCAGACATGATATTATATGTGCATGTGGTTGGGTGACATTTTTGGCTTGGATGTAAAAAAAAACAACAACAACACTTTCCTACATTTCAGCACAGCAGGCCAAGTAGTTCTATACTCAGGTGGGCGCTCCCTCAACATTATCAGGACAGAGAAACCAGACATGCTCATGGCTCACATGGAGAACTACAAACAAAAAACAATGAAAAAATGGACAAATCTTGGAAATTATGGTTCTGAAATAAACCAAAACTGGTTTCTCACAAGTGTAGCAGGTTTTGAACAGACAACGTTTCCACTCCGAGAATGACAACGGTAAATGAATGTAATTAATACATGCATTAACAGAAATGAATGTACCCAAAGAACAGGAAGTAACGGTACATTTACTACTGGTGACATTTGTAATGGGGAATTGATATAATAAACTCAATCTAATGGCAATCAATTCACACAATGAAACAACGAAGAAACAAGAATTGGTGGAAGCCAGCAAAGCATATTCTGAATAGAGACTCACCTGCATGTATATATTCATCACACAACCCTCCCCTTCTCCTTGTCTCAGCATTTTAAATTATACTCAAGAGACATTATCTTCACACATATTTGAGATGCTTTTCAATGACAGCCGCAACTCAATAATCAGCGAGTGTCACGTTCTGACCTTAGTTCCTGTGTTTTGTCTTTGTTTTAGTATGGTGAGGGTGTGAGTTGGGGTGGGCAGTCGATGTTTGTTTTTCCATGTTGGTTTTTGTGTTCGACCCAGTATGGTTCGCAATCAGAGGCAAGTGTTGTTAGTTGTCTCTGATTGAGAATCAAACTTATGTAGCCTGGGTTTCACTTTTGGTTGGTGGGTGTTTGTTTTCCGTGTGAGTGTTTTGTCCACACGGAACTGTTTCGGTTTTTGTTCGTTCACTTTATTGTTTTGTATTTAAGTGTTCAGTTCATTTCATTAAAGATTACATCATGAACACTTACCACGCTGCGCTTTGGTCCAATCCTTACTCCTCCTCAGAAGAAGAGGAGGAAATCCGTTACAGCTCACTGGAGGGGAAACGCAGTTGAGGATCATATTTTATTTTCAGACAAAGCTTATTTTAAATGGATTTAATTAAATAATACTATTATATTGAGACATACAAAGACAGGAATGTGTTGATTGATTAGTGCGAATAAAAATGTTTACTACAGCACATTTAAGGCAGTTTCATTAAGTCATACTACATCTAAATAAGTAGCTAGCTACTGTTGGTATATACTGCTCCTACATGGTGCAACGATACATCATGTAGATGTATATAATGAACAGACTAGGTCTATACTACTCCTACATGGTGTAACAATGTTCATGCATGACTAAAAACACCTATGTATTAGATTTACTGCCACGGTCTAGTATGTCACTGCCTCAGACACCATTCACAATGCTGGCTGAGGTATGAGTAAAACATGACATATTATTTCCTAACCATTCACAATGCTGGCTGAGGTACGAGTAAAACATGACATATTATTTCCTAACCATTCACAATGCTGGCTGAGGTACGAGTAAAACATGACATATTATTTCCTAATGGTCAACCCCCCCCTTAATCAACTATTATCTCACTCTTTAACCACAATAACATCAGTTGTGTCATTCAAACTGTTAGACTGTTAGTCCATTATCAACTAGTCTCTCACTGTTTAACCAGAATAACATTGTTTGCTGGGCTCCCCGTTTGTGCCATCAATTTATCCAGAACGCCGCAGCCCGCCTGGTGTTCAACCTTCCCAAGTTCTCCCATGTCACCCTGCTCCTACGCACACTCACACTACAAGGTGTTTGCCTACGGAGCAGCAAGGGGAACTGCCCCTCCCTACCTTCAGGCTCAAACCCAACGCCCCGACCGAGTAGTTTATAGTTTGGGTTCTGACGGGGTACGACAGTTGAACTAAACTCATGAAACAAGTTATTTTCTTCAATAATCAATGGGTACATATAATGTATTTATGAGTGGAAAAAAACTGATGTAGCAAATGCAGATCACCACTTTATTTAAAAAAAATATGACAAATTTGTTTTTGTCTTTTAGGCGATGCAGCCAGCGTGTGACATATAATCTAGTGGACGGGGCACTTCAACAATAACAGCGTGTCCGCCACCTCGGTAACTAGCGAACCAATATAGCCAAATGATTCAAGCTCTTTAGATTGTTTCGTTTGATATTAGTCACTGTTTTAAACCCACTTCTTTCGTAACTACTAGTTGCCATATTTAATATTTACGTTGTTGTTGGTAGTCAGCTGGCCCGTTAATTTAGCACAAGCCGCTAATGCTAACTAATTAGCTAACATCCCCGACCATGAGCTCGCTAAACTACTCACTCACTGTTAAAGAAGAGGAGGTCTGCTGGACGGAGAAAGAGGCTCTGGGGCTGAACATTGTCGTGAAAGAGGAGGATGTCACAGTAAAAGTAGAGTGAGGAGGAGGGAGAGAACTGTCATATTGAAAGAGGAGGAGGAAGAAGAGGAGGAGACAGGTCAGATAAACACCATTAAGTACTAATCTCAATAACGGGCACAAACTCTGCAGTTGTTGAACTGATGTGTGGTTTTAAAACGGCATTATGCACTTCCTACGTCCATTTATATATACCAATGCCATGTATTGTTGAACAAAGTAACGTATACATGCTAAATTCAACTGTCGCACCCCCATCAAATCCAAAATAGGTTGTTTTACTCCAATGTTTGTAAACAATATGGAAACAAACACTGTAGCCTATATCCTAAAAACAGGGTAAAACTATAATGTTGATATCATGGATGGATGGATGGTTGGTCCTTGGATCCAAAAATCATGAAGGATGAGTGAGAATGCTGGAGGTGTATGATCTTTGTGCCTCTGTAACTTTGTCACTCATCATTAATCATGAATTCATGATTATCCATAATCATCATGGTAGTAGTGTTCAGAAACATATTCTATTCAGACTGAAAATAAAAGTCACTTAAATGACAGTTCATTCAGGTTCTATGGGCAAAACACAAACTGCAAGTGCATGCAACAAGTTTGTAGTCACAAGCTTAAGGTTTGACTATTTTTCCAAAGACTTATGACTTCTCCAAATGGGGGGGGACTAGATACATAAAGTGCTATCGTTGTTGTTTTTCAATGTTGGAGTTTGCTCAAACTGTCTGCTGCCGGTGAAGAGGCGTCAGATCCTTGTCTATCAATCACAGACGTGTCATTTGATTTCCCGCTTGTATTCTGGGCAAGACACGCCCCCGCTGAATTTGAAGTGCTGTGATTGGCTGCTGGTCGTATTCTGGCAGGACACGCCCCTGCTGAAGCTGAAGTGCTGTGATTAGCTGCTGGTCGTATTCTGGGCAAGACACGCCCCCGTTGAAGCGCTGTGATTGGCTGCTGGTTGTTAGTCTCGAGCGAGAGAGCGTTGTTGCCTTCCCGCCAAACTGCACCAGAGTGACCTCGAGCGCTTTGCTCACTTTCAGAGAGTGAAACTGCCCAGAGTTACTTCAGATGGTTTCCCCATCAGCTGGTGAAGATGGAGGACTCAGATATTTATTTATTTCACCTTTATTTAACCAGGTAGGCTAGTTGAGAACAAGTTCTCATTTGCAACTGCGACCTGGCCAAGATCAAGCATAGCAGTGTGAACAGACAACAACACAGAGTTACACATGGAGTAAACAATAAACAAGTCAATAACATTGTAGAAAACAAAGAATCTATATACATTGTGTGCAAAAGGCATGAGGAGGTAGGCAATAAATAGGCCATAGGAGTGAATAATTACAATTTAGCAGATTAACACTGGAGTGATAAATTATTAGATGAACATGTGCAGGTAGAGATACTGGTGTGCAAAAGAGCAGAAAAGTAAATAAGATAAAAACAGTATGGGGATGAGGTAGGTAAATTGGGTGGGCTATATACCGATGGACTATGTACAGCTGCAGCGATCGGTTAGCTGCTCAGATAGCAGATGTTTGAAGTTGGTGAGGGTGATAAAAGTCTCCAACTTCAGAGATTTTTGCAATTCGTTCCAGTCGCAGGCAGCAGAGAACTGGAAGGAAAGGCGGCCAAACGATGTTTTGCCTTTGGGATGATCAGTGAGATACACCTGCTGGAGCGCGTGCTACGGGTGGGTTTTGCCATCGTGACCAGTGAACTGAGATAAGGCGGAGCTTTACCTAGCATAGACTTGTTGGTGACCTGGAGCCAGTGGGTCTGGCGACGAACATGTAGCGAGGGCCAGCCGACTAGAGCATACAGGTCGCAGTGGTGGGTGGTATAAGGTGCTTTAGTAACAAAACGGATGGCACTGTGATAAACTGCATCCAGCTTGCTGAGTAGAGTATTGGAAGCTATTTTGTAGATGACATCGCCGAAGTCGAGGATCGGTAGGATAGTCAGTTTTACTAGGGTAAGTTTTGCGGCGTGAGTGAAGGAGGTTTTGTTTGCGAAAAAGAAAGCCGACTCTAGATTTGATTTTGGATTGGAGATGTTTGATATGAGTCTGGAAGGAGAGTTTGCAGTCTAGCTAGACACCTAGGTACTTATAGATGTCCACATATTCTAGGTTGGAACCACCCAGGGTGGTGATGCTAGTCGGGCGTGCGGGTGCAGGCAGCGAACGGTTGAAAAGCATGTATTTGGTTTTACTAGCGTTTAAGAGCAGTTGGAGGCCACGGAAGGAGTGTTGTATGGCATTGAAGCTCGTGTGGAGGTTAGATAGCACAGTGCCCAAGGAAGGGCCAGAAGTATACAGAATGGTGTCGTCTGCGTAGAGGTGGATAAGGGAATCGCCCGCAGCAAGAGCAACATCATTGATATATACAGAGAAAAGAGTCGGCCCGAGAATTGAACCCTGTGGCACCCCCATAGAGACTGCCAGAGGACCGGACAACATGCCCTCCGATTTGACACACTGAACTCTGTCTGCAAAGTAGTTGGTGAACCAGGCAAGGCAGTCATTAGAAAAACCGAGGCTACTGAGTCTGCCGATAAGAATATGGTGATTGACAGAGTCGAAAACCTTCGTCAGGTCGATGAAGACGGTTGCACAGTACTGTCTTTTATCGATGGTGGTTATGATATCATTTTGTACCTTGAGCGTGGCTGAGGTGCACCCGTGACCGGCTCGGAAACCGGATTGCACAGCTGAGAAGGTACGGTGGGATTCGAGATGGTCAGTGATCTGTTTGTTGACTTGGCTTTCGAAGACCTTAGATAGGCAGGGCAGGATGGATAGAGGTCTGTAACAGTTTGGGTCCAGGGTGTCTCCCCCTTTGAGAGGGGGATGACCGCGGCAGCTTTCCAATCCTTGGGGATCTTAGATGATACGAAGGAGAGGTTGAACAGGCTAGTAATAGGGATTGCGACAATGGCGGCGGACAGTTTCAGAAATAGAGGGTCCAGATTGTCAAGCCCAGATGATTTGTATGGGTCCAGGTTTTGCAGCTCTTTCAGAACATCTGCTAACATCTGCTATCTGGATTTGGGTAAAGGAGAAGCTGGGGAGGCGTGGGCGAGTAGCTGCGAGGGGGGGGGGGGGGCGGAGCTGTTGGCGGAGGTTGGAGTAGCCAGGAGGAAGGCATGGCCAGCCGTTGAGAAATGCTTGTCGAAGTTTTCGATTATCACAGATTTATCGGTGGTGACTGTGTTAGCTAGCCTCAGTGCAGTGGGCAGCTGGGAGGAGGTGCTCTTGTTCTCCATGGACTTTACAGTGTCCCAGAACTTTTTGGAGTTAGAGCTACAGGATGCAAATTTCTGCTTGAAAAAGCTGGCCTTTGCTTTCCTGACTGACTGCGTGTATTGCTCCTGACTTCCCTGAACAGTTGCATATTGCGGGGACTATTCGATGCTATTGCAGTCCGCCACAGGATGTTTTTGTGCTGGTCGAGGGCAGTCAGGTCTGGAGTGAACCAAGGGCTATATCTGTTCTTAGTTCTGCATTTTTTTTTTAACAGAGCATGCTTGTCTAAGATGGTGAGGAAGTTACTTTAAAAAAATGACCAGGCATCCTCAACTGACGGGATGCAAATTAATTACTTACAAATCATACAATGTGATTTTCCGGATTTTTGTTTTAGATTCCGTCTCTCACAGTTGAAGTGTACCTATGATAAAAAATTACAGACCTCTACATGCTTTGTAAGTAGGAAAACCTGCAAAAATCGGCAGTGTGTCAAATACTTGTTCTCCCCACTGTATATCATACTATGACCAATAAGCATACAAAATACTCAATTCATGTCACAAATAGTACGGTTAGGTTGAGTATTCTAACACAGCCAATGCCTTATCAACAGCTCTAACAATTTGACCCTCACAGGAAATCAACACTGGCAATTATAGAAAGACCCATTTACTATATAACCATTGATTCTTGAAGAATATAACTTAGAAATGACTCAAATGTTTCAACTGTATTAACCTACCAGAAACCAAAATAGTGCGGTTAGCATGAGTATTCAAACACAGCTCAGGTCTCTGGGCTGCCATTTTATTTATTTTTAAATCCTACGGTTTAAAAAAGCCACATCAATAAACCAATCTGCAGTTCAAACAATAACAAAGCTGTAATTCCACCACTTTTGGTAATAAGATGATGGATGGGGCTGGAGAAATGTAACTACTTTCAAATTCGTAGACAGACCAATGGATGCAAGGACTGACCATCCATGATATCAACATTATAGTTTTAACCATGTTGAGGCTATACAGTGTTGATTTACAATGTTTCTAAACATTGGAGTAAAGAAAGCTTATTTGGGGTTCTGATGGGGTACAACAGTTGAACTAAGCTCATGAGGAATGTGTTATATTCTTCAAGAATCAATGGCTATAAATAAATAATTTAAAAGTCAAAATAAGGATGTAGCAATTGCAGATTTCCCCTTGAACACCAAACATCAGTTCAACAACTGCAGAGTTTGTGCCTCTGTATTTAAGACAGTACTTACTAGTGTTAACCCGTTCATCGTTAGAACCATTGGATGGGAAAATCTTTGGATGGGAAACCGAGCCCAGATATCCAGTTTCCTCCTCTTCTTCCTCCTCATTTTTGGATCTCCTCCTCTTTCACTCCAAAAACTGCATCCCCCTCTTTCTCTTCCTCCTCTTTTATTGTAACATCCTCCCCTTTCACTCTGAACGCATCTTCCTCTTCTTTCACTGTAAGAGCCTCCTCTTCCTCCTCCTCCTCTTTTACTTCTTTAACAGGAGTAGCTTAGTGACCTCAAGGTCGGGGATGTTAGCTAGCTAGGCTAGTGCTAATTTAAACAGCCCGCTAATCTGACCAAAAACCACAAAGTAAATATGAAATTAAATCGGATAACTAACTCAACGACAGAAGTGTGTTTAAAGCAAAGTGACTAATATACACGAAAGCATCTAAAGAGTTTTATTGGTCCGGCTATTTTGTCTAGCAAACTACCGAGGTGACTGACTAACTGTTGCTGCTGTTGAAAGAAGCGTTCCATCCACTAGATTATACGTCACATTAACAGCACTGCCTTAAAGTCGCAGATCCCCATCTGCTGACTGGAGTGGGTAACGCAGTTGAGTAAAACGTATTTAAAATGTGCAGACAAGTTTAATATAGGAAGCATGAGTTTTTGGTCCCGGGGATAGAAATGTGTAAAGTTGACATTACATCATAAAATCCACCTTTTACATCGTACATTAGCAATTTATGTTTTAGTAACTACTGTTGTTTGTTTGGTGTCAAATAAGCCTCTTTATATGTTATTTGCCAAATCTCAGTTTTCCATGTGGGTTTTATGCTAAAGTTCCTCTTTCAAGTAGGTAGCTAACTGGAAAATCGAATCAAATCAAATTTTATTGGTCACTTACACATGCTTAGCAGATGTTAATGCGAGTGTAGCGAAATGCTTGTGCTTCTAGTTCTGACAGTGCAGTAATATCTAACAAGTAATCTAACAATTCCCCAACAAGTACCTAATACACACAAATCTAAAGGGGTGAATGAGAATATGTACATAGAAGTTTAAGGATGAGCGATTGCCGAGCGGCAGTGGCGGACTGGCCGTCGGGAGAACCAGGACATTTCCCGGTGGCCTGAGGGTCGTTTTGGCTTACCGTGAATAGTCAACTTGACCAGCGATAATATAGTAAGCAGGAATGAGTTGACGTAGAATCCACACATCAGGCGCACTTTTTCACTCTCTTGCTGCAGTGTCCCTGCGCAGAAATTACATCAGGTCTCTCAGCGACGCACATAGCAACCGTGTACCTGTTTCTCTACTGATTACATTTTAGACAAGTCACAAGGCGGAATGGATGGTCAGAAAAGGAAAGATGGAGCAGAGAGGGAGAGAATATAAAAAGAGAAAGGCCCTTGCCACAGACGCAGCTAAATGCTGCAAAATAAGCGACATGTTCGCCAGTAAGGGACCAGGTCAGTCAAAAACACACACACTGATACACACACAGGACACCCAGCATGGCTAGCTAAGTAGCCTAGCTAATAATAGTGACACAACGGCCGGTAGGCCAAACAGTTTGCACGTCTTACGTCTTTGTGGAGGAATTATATCATAGCAATGAGTGCAAGATAACGATCAGAATATGACATTGAAGGCAATATGTTTAAACTAATAGTAAACCTAGACTATGGACTTGCCAGGACTCGGTCATGACTCGTGCCACATAAGCTGGGGAAAGTACACATCCACTGTACAGCGAAACAGACTACAGTAACGTAACCATGATACATCCATGAACGTAACACAGTAGCCTGTGTGACACAGCACAGGAAATGACAAAGATCATTAACACCATTAGTACCAGCATTACAAGTTGCAATAACCTACAGCACTGTGAAAAATTAACAGACCACTCCAAACTAAGAGACCGCTCTAAATTTTTCCCAGAGCTGTATTATTGTAGCCTACTGATACACTAATGATAGTTTGATAATAGAGTATTTTCTTTGCAAAGGTGGAGAAGGAAGCAGCAGCAGCACTAGAGCTTCAGATGCTCCTGCAGAATGTGGAGATGGTGTTTTTTTCCCTATATCTGTCTGTTTCCTAGCTCTGCTCCCTGCTTCGGAATTGTTTGTTATATGTCCTTGTTTATCCGTGTGCTGACACTGTTCCTGTCGTGTTCTTTGTCCGTTCCAGAATAAATGTTTGACCCCCATATCTGCTTCTCCTGTCTGGCATCGATTCTTACATTTCTGCAGAGCAACCAGATGTGCAAAGAGAGAGAGAGAGAGGTTCAGAGCCCAGTACAGGGAAAATAGAAAGGGACAGCGAAAGCACTGAAAATCCATTTGATTATTTTTCCCGTCCTCAGTCCAAGGATTTTGAAGTATTTTTTCAGTACCACCCAAAACAAACCCCTCAAAAAGTCATTCCCAATGTCTTCCACTCCAAAGATGGCACAAACAGAAAATGACATACTATTAAGTAACTCACTCCTTGTTCTGCTCAGTATGTCTTGCATTCGCAAAACCTTAAGCCAGTGATAGTGCATTTGTCAAAGGAGGCATGCAGGCCTGGAAACATGCCCATCAGAGAGTACAGAGAGAAGAGAGAAGCAAGAGCCATAGAGAAGTGCAGAAGCCTTTTTCCTCAGAGCCAGCAAAGCAGACATCCATACCCTTCTGAGTGATAATGTCAGTTCAACGAGACCAGGTCAGAATGAGGAGTCAACTCATGGAACGTGTGATTGATGTATTTAAAGTTATTGGTAAATGTGGGCTTAGCTACAGAGGACACAGACACGAAGCTGCATATAACTTGGAAAACATGGCCGTCAATCATGACACGTTTCTTGAGCTTATATTGTTGCTAAGCAAATCTGATGTCTGCCTACAAGAGCATGTTAGTGGTTGCATTGAGAAGAGCAAGAAGCAGATGGGAAGTAAAGGAAGAGGGTCCTTGGTAACTATGACGTCCAAAACAACAGCAAATAAAGTAATTGAAGACATCAGAATGTTGATTCAGCAGACAGTTGCTGTTGAAGTGAGAAAGGCAGGGATGTTCTCAATACAAATGGACACAACACAGGATTTAACATCCAAAGACCAGTGTGCAGAAGTTCTGCGATATGTCACTGATGTTGTCCACGAGTGACTCATTGCGGTCATTGACTGTGAGTCATCGACTGGACTGTACTTTGTGGACCTGGTGAAACAGACCCTTGAGAAGATGGACATAGATATCAAACAGTGCAGACAGAGCAGCTAATATGCAGGGACAATACAGGGGCTTCTCTGCGTCGGCTCACATGAGTCTCCTAACCATGTACACATAAGGTGTTACTCACATGTCCCCAACCTTGTCTTTACTGACACCACTGGGTTGTTGTGGCAAGTGAATCCCTTTTCTCACTACTGAATGACATTGCAGTGTTCGTTCGAGATTCCTACAAGCGCATGAATCTATGGGGGGAAACCAGTGAGGACAGGAGACACGGACGGCTTGATGTAATTGGTGAAACACGCTAGTGGGCCAAAGACGAGGCGTTGAGGAAAGTATTTGGAAGCTTTGCAAAGCCTGACCGTGCACTTTACATGGATGATGTCATCACTATGGAAAGACTTGAAAAGGATGTGATCATAAAACCTGCCATCCGACCAAGAGTACAAGGATGCTTTCCTAAAATATGAAACCATACTTACAGCTGAGGTTTTTCTCAGGATTTTTTACGCAGAAGTCCCCCTCTCTCTAAATACTTGTTAACAAGTGGCATGGATATCGTAACAGCACAGCACTTGGTGACGGGAACGTAGGATAACCTGAGAAAGTGTGCCGCAGACGACTTTGTTGAGTGGGCCAATGGCATTCTGGAGGAGCAGCAGGGCTGTGATGCCGAAGCTCAGACTTCTCTCCCAGAGAAGAGAACAACAGAAAAAAAGAAGAGAAGCAGTTGAGTTGGCAGAAGACAAACCCATTGCTAATGCAGACATGGACTACAAAATCAAGATCCACAATGTGGTACTGGACACTGTTGTTGAATGTATTCACCGCCGTTATGCAGCAAATGCAGTGCTGTGTGTAGATGTCTCCTGCATGAATCCCAATCCATTTCCTGAGATCAGAGAAAGGGGCCTTCCAAAGACAGCCATGAAGCTCAGCAAATATTTACTGTTATTTGATGAACATGCCCCTGTCATTGCATTGCAGGCTGAACTGATCAGCACAACAGTAGGAAAGACTGAAACAGTCAGCATTGAAGGAGTACAACATCAGGGCTGCCGACTCCAGTGATGAATCAGGTGAAGGCTTTGAGGATCCTGATGAAAGGGTGGAGTTGGTGAGCATGTTGTTCCACATGTAAAAACTGCCCGATATGCTGCTATCGTCTCCTGTCTCAGTACAATCTGCTCACGGATGCGTATCACATCATTGATTTGGGCTACAAGTTCCTCCTCACCCTATCCATCATTCAGGTGGCTTGTTAGAGGACCGTCTCCACCATGGAATCCGTGAAGAACCGCATAAGAACCTCCCTCACTCAAGAGAACCTTGAAGCGTTCCTTTTGATGGCAACAGAGAATGAGATTCTTATGGGACTTGGCAAAGATGACATCATGTACAAGATGTCAGAGAGCAGTGAGTTACTGTGCCGCCTACTGGTTTACTAGTGGTAATTACTTCCTGGTTACACTGAAGTAGCTGTGCTATGACTCTTCCTTAACATTGCCTCTTAGTGTCATTCAAATGTACTTTTTATTGATTTATTTTGACCATTTTGGGGGGGACTTTTATCTCCTATCATCTATCTATCACGAGGTAGTCACCTGGAATGCATGTCAATTTACAGGTGTGCCTTGTTAAATGTCAATTTGCGGAATTTCTTTCTTAATGCATTTGAGCCAATCAGTTGTGTTGTGACAAGGTAGGGGTGGTACACAGAAGATAGCCCTATTTGCTGAAAGACCAAGTCTATATTATGGCAAGAACAGCTCAAATAAGCAAAAGGAAATGACAGTCCATCATTACTTTAACACATGAAGGTCAGTCAATGCGGAAACGTTCAAGAACTTTGAAAGATTCTTCAAGTGCAGTTGCAAAAACCGTCAATCGCTATGATGAAGTTGGCTCTCATGAGGATTGCCACAGGAAAGGAAGACCCAGAGTTACCTCTGCTGCAGAAGATCATTTCAAAAGAGTTAACTGTGAAGACAAGACAACTGCCTATGAGATGGTTTGGGATGAATCGGACCGCAGAGTGAAGGAAAAGCAGCCAACAGGTGCTCAGCATATATGGGAACTCCTTCAAGAGTGTTGGAAAAGCATTCCAGGTGAAGCTGGTTGAGAGAATGCAAAGAGTGTGCAAAGCTGTCATCAAGGCAAAGGGTGGCTACTTTGAAGAATTTAAAATATAAAATTTATTTGTTTAACACTTTTTTGGTTACTACATGATTCCATATGAGTTATTTTATAGTTGTGTTGTTTTCACTATTATTCTACAATGTAGACAATAGTTAAAATAAAGAAAAAAATTGAATTTGTAGGTGTGTCCAAACAATTGACCGGTGCTGTGTATGCATTGTGGAGGAGAACTGATCCTAGATCTGTACAAAGGCATAACATCTACAGCTGGAACAACTGTCTGTGTTAAAAAAGGCCCAGCTGAATTGAATTTAGCTATTTAAAATGGCATATTTGAATGTTAAATTATTTGTTCTGTTTGTCAATACAAGACAGGGTCTGTGGAGGCTTGCCCTATTAGTGGTAGATTTGGAGGAGAATTTGACATGTCATAGTGATAGATTTTGGAGGGACTCTTTTCACTACAGCCAATCAGTGAGCAGCTTCCCTTCCGCTATATCTCAAGCAGTTCTGTTACTCACAACACTTCCCCTGCTTTCCTCAACAATAGAAAAGCCCACTGAGCTTTTTTTAAGGATTGGGGATTTTTTTACAATTAGGAAATAATATTTCATATTTTACTTGTACCTCAGCCAGCATTGTGAATGTTTAGGAAATAATGTCATGTTTTACTTGTACTTCAGCCAGCATTGTGAATGGTGTCTGAGGCAGTGACATACTAGACCATGGCAGTAAATCTAATACTTAGGTGTTTTTAGTCATGCATGAAAGGTGGTTCAGTGGTTATAAGTTACTGACCTTGGAATACATTTCTGGCCATGCTGGCAGGGTCTGAAACAAACCCAATGTCCACTTGGTACACTGTCAGGGTCTGAATCAAACCCAATGTCCACCTGGTACACTCTGGGCCAAACTTTGCTGTCTCTTTCCATGAAACATGGACACCAAATTAAAGTGCTTGGGAACCAAACAAGTCTTCAGGCAAAGTTACTCATGTGGTAAACCAAACCACCTCTATTAGACGTCACCTCTTTTGACCTCATCTCAGTGAGTTTAGGTTGGGAAACCGTGGAGGAGAGGGCTTTGGACCTAGTTCATAGCATTGAGGAGGAGAGCGCAGCTGTAACAGTACCTGGTATAGTTCATGACATTGAGAGAGCAGCTGTAACACAATACCTGGTCTAGTTCATGACATTGAGGAGAGAGCAGCTGTAACACAGTACCTGGTCTAGTTCATGGCATTGAGGAAAGAGCAGCTGTAAAACAGTACCTGGTATAGTTCATGACATTGAGGAGGAGAGAGCAGCTGTAACACAGTACCTGGTCAAACTGTTAAACAGCCACCACTAACATTGTGTAGAGATCAGGGTCTGGCCCTGGGGTCATCTCTTAACTCATGCTCTGGAATGCAGTCTAAGTTTCATCACCCAAAAGACACTGTAAATCTCCTGTCAGTGTTTTCTCCCAGAGGCCCATTCTCAGTAGAACACACAGACACAATAGTTATAAGAACCCGCTGTACTGTTGCATAAAACAACAATTTAATGCAATAAAAGTATTATAACATAATCTTGCTCTCAGGGTCCACTGAAAGTTGACTAGTAACAACAACTGGGACCTAAAAGACACCCACCATGAGACCCACTAAATCTGCCCAAGAAGAGGCAAACAAAAGAAAAACCCACAACAAACTTAGACAGGAGGCAAACCAAAAAGGTGGTGGTTAAAATAATTTATTACAATCAATACCATTCATACTATTACAAAATCATAATTCTCATTCATTCTTAATTAATTGTATTTACAAAAACATCAAACAAAAACAAACCTCAGGGGAGCATCGTCCCTCCCCGTCATACCTAACCAATACCTAACCCTTTCCCTATCTCCCCTTCCCTAATCTATCCCCTTACCAAACTCACTCTAACACTCCCAGCCCTAAACCCCCTTTCCACCTCTCCCGTGCCGCATGCTTCCCCCACTTCCTCTCCTCCCTCTTCATCTTCCCCCTCAAATCACCTTCCACCCTTCTCACTATCCCTTCCACCCCCCAATCTCTCCCTGTCTTGACTAAATTCTGCCTGGCTTCCCACAGTCCCTTTTTAAAGAGACTCATGAGAAGCCAGAGCAGAAACCTGTCCCTATCCGTTCCCTTTGCTCTCCCTACGCCTCTCTCTAGCCTAGCCCATGTCAAAACAAAATCACTCCTAACCACACCTAGCATTACCCGTGCCCTAGCCCAGACTAGTCCGGCAAAGGCACAGTCCCAGAAGGCATGGCGCACAGTCTCCTCCCTGCCACAAGAGGATCTTGGACAGGTGGGGGATTGCACCAAACTATACCGGTACAAGATGGCACGTACCGGCAAGCACTTATGGAGGCCCAACCAATTCAGGTCCTTGAGCCTGTTGTCCAGGCCCCGCGCCTGCACTCCCTCCCAGACCACTGACGAGATGCCCGCTACAGGCGCAGGACTCCCTGCCTGCCTGACTTCCTCGTACAGGTGCCTGTGGTCTAAACCTACTCGGGCAACTTCAACCTCGGGGTGCACACGCAGCCACTTGGCCGCATGGCCAAAATGCCACGGCAGCTGTTCCGCCCGAGGACCCGCGTTAGACCACACCATTACGCTTCTCGCCTTATACGAGAAGAACACCCGCAGGAGGTAACCGGACGGGTGTATAACCGGACGAGCAAGCTCCGTCAACAAGAAAGAAACAAAAATGGCGTCCAGCTTGAGGGGGAAATGTGGTACCCCCCTACCTCCCTCCCCGATGGGACAGATCATGCGTGCCCTGGCGACCCACTCGCACCTGCCACTCCACATAAACTGAAACACAAGCCTCACTAGAGGCCTCCTCAGACAAGCCGGCAATGGATAGATGTATGCCACATACAAAAGAGACGGCAACACATCCACCTTTAGGACCAGGACTTTGCCCATAAAAGACAAATACCTAGCCTTCCACATTGCTAGCTTCCTCTGTACCACTGCGATACGCATGTTCCAGTTTAGCGTCACTGAGCCGGAGGTCTCAAAATGAACCCCGAGAATCCTCAGGGCCCCTTCACAGAGAGATAACCCCCCAGGCACATCCGTTCTACCGCGCCATCTTCCGAAAAACTTGACGGAAGACTTTGCATGGTTCAGAACTGCTCCCGACGCTCGGGTGAAATCCCCAAAGATGGCAAGGGACCTTGTCAGGCACGAGTCCTTGCACAACAGCAAGGAAGTGTCGTCGGCGTACTGCGTCATCTTAACACGCAGCCCACCGCTTCCAGGGATCAACAAGCCTTCCACCCCTGTGTCTGCCCTAATGGCAGCCCCCAGAGGCTCCATGTACAGAACGAAGAGGAGAGCCGAGAGTGGGCATCCCTGCCTGACCCCAGACGAGAGGTCAAAAACGTCACCTAAGTGACTATTTACACTAACTCGACACCCCGCTCCGACATATAAAGTACGGATCCATCCTATAAACTTCTCCCCAAATCCTAATCTACCTAACACCCTGAATAGAAAAGATCTATTCACGCGATCAAAAGCTTTCGCCTGATCTAGCGCTGCTACCATTAAAGGCAGCCCTCTATCTTCAACCCAAGCGATGGAATCCCTGATCAACTGTAGGTTCCATCTTATAGAGCGGCCCTCTACCCCGCACGTCTGATCCTCGTGGACGACGTAGGGAAGGGCTGTGCGCAACCGGTCTGCTAAAATCTTTGCAAGAATCTTGTAATCTACGCACAGCATGGTCAATGGCCGCCAGTTGCCAAGGTCAGTTGCTTCCCCCTTCTTATAAAGAAGTGACAGCACACCAACAGCCATTGATCCCCCCGGGACTCCCGTCTCAAGGATGGCCTTCAAGACTTCGAGAACCACTGGTCCAAGTATACCCCAAAACTTGAGGTAAAACTCAGCCGGCAGCCCATCCATCCCAGGCACCTTCCCTTTTCCCATCCTCCTAAGAGCGCTCTCAACCTCTTCTAGTGAGATCTGGGCCTCCATCACGTCTCTAATGTCCTCTGGCAACCGCCGGGACAAGTGTTCTAAAAACACGTTTCCCTGCTCTACATCTATTTCCCTTTCCTTAAATAAACCTTGGAAATGATCAGTTGTCACCCTGACCATTTCCTCTGGTTTACTTACTATACTACCATTTTCTTCCCTAACTCCCTTCATTACCTTCCTACTCTGTCTGGCCCTAACCGACTTAAAGAACATAGCGGAACAAGTCTCATTATGTTCTAGAAAGCCACTATGCGCACGCTCCAGGAAAGCTTGAGCCTTCTGCTCCTGCAGCTCCCTGAGCTGCGCCTTTAGGGCTGCGAATCTCTCCCAGTCAATCGACCCGCCGAGGTTGCCTGCCTCGTACTCGAGTTCAATTAACCTTTGGATACGATCCACCTCCCTCCTTTCCTCCCTTTTTTTCCTTCTACAATATCCTATTATAAAAACCCTTATCCTCCCCTTGACTAAATCCCACCACTCTAACACCCTCTCGCACATGGACCGGAGGCCGTCAAGCCTCCGAAAGAAACAAAAAAATGCGTCAACGAAAGCCTGCTCCTCCAGTAAATCCCGATCTAACTTCCAGTACCCCCTACCGAAGAGGCAGACTGGCGACCCCACCTGCAGGAACACCCCGTCGTGATCCGTGAAGAAAACAGGCAACAGCCGCCCAGACAACTGACCCAAAGACCTGGATACAAAAATGTAGTCGAGCCTCCGCGCAACCCCCCTGGAGTTGCGCCATGTAGGACCGACCATTGCCGGAGTAGTGTGCAGGCCACCATCAACCAGACCATGGCAAGCCATTAGCCCAGAGATGGCACCTGCACTGCTATCACCGCCTAACCCTAAATCTATATTAAAGTCTCCTCCTATCACCAAGTGCCTGTTTGTAACACACAGGGGCGCCAGACAGTCCACCATCTCCCTCCTGTCTGCCGCCACCTGTGGCCCATACACCCCAATTAACCTATATCTAGCTTCTCTAAACTTAACATCTATCCCCAAAACTCTACCCTGCATTATTACAAAAGTGTTCTCTATTTTAACCTCTCTATGCCCACACAACATCCCTACTCCTGTTGAGTGCACCCCTCCTATGCCCCAAAAAGATTCCCCCTTATCCCACTCCCTCTTAAATCTACACACATCCCCACCATCCCTCAGGTGAGCCTCCTGTAAAAAACAGAAATCAAACCCCACACCCTCTAAATAACAAAAAACCGCCCTCCTTTTAACATTATCCCTTAACCCCCTAACATTTAGACTAAAAAAAGAAACAGAACTATTCATTTAATTATTTACAACAAATAAAAACCCCAAAACCCAAAGAAAAACCAGGAGACTCACCCGATGCTCCCCTGGTCCATCTCCACCGGCCGGGACGTCCTCTCCTCTCCTGACGCCCCCCCGTCCTCCATCCCAACCCATGATCCAGGCAGTGTGTTGGGTCCTCCCTCCCCACCCACCATCCCCCCCTCCCTGTTTGCCTCGGGGCTGCATATAGGGGACCCCATCTCCCCAAACAGGAGTTGGGATCCCTCTAGCAAACAACCCACCGACCCCTCACTGGAGTCATCCACTAAAATGCAAGGGGCTGAGGCAAACCGGGAGGACAAATTACCCTCCCCTCCCCCCCCCCCCCGCCACTCTCTTAACCCCCCCCTCTCCCTCCACACCCCCCTCCCTCTCACTTCCTGCCAAGCTCCCCCTCTTTATCCCTTTCTTCTTTGGTGAAGGAGGTAGCGGGGAGACACAACGTCCCATCCCCACTAACCCCTCCACCAAATCCCTAATTTCGACCTTGAGGAAGCCTGGCAGGCTGTCCCCCCACTCCTTCCCGCCATCTCCCCCCCTCCTACCCCCTCCCCTCCCACATCCACTCCTCCCTCCTTCTCCGTCACTGTCCCCCTTCCCTCTTCCACTCCTTCTCGTACCACTGTCCCCTTCTCCCTCTTCTCTGCTCCTCCACGTTCTTCCACCTTCTTTTTAATCTCTCCTTCTTTTTCCTTCTTTCCATCTTCTCTCCTCTTTCTTTTCGCCTCTTCCTTCTTCGTCCTTCTCCGTCCTTTCCCCTGTGCCATCCGTACAATCCGCATGCGTCCTCTCTTTCCTCCCCCCATCCCCCGCTCCCCCCCCAGCTGCAGACGCGTATGACCTGTGACGAGCCGGGCAATCACGCCACAGGTGTGCTCTTGAGCCACACCCGTGGCAAGCCTTGGGCTCGTCACATTCCTTGGCCTCGTGCTCTTCCGACCCACAAAATCGACACCTCTTGGCACTGCACGAGGCCAGGATATGGCCGTAGGCCATACAACGCCTGCAGAACGGGGGCTGACGGGCATAGTAGAGTGTTCCCCTGTCAGCCCCCAGGGAGAACATCGCCGGAGGATGGAGGTAGCCATCCACACTCTTCGGGGACTCCCTGAGTAACGCCTGGAACCCTCTTCTCCCGTTCCAGAAACCCAGGGAGTCCCTGAGGTACCTCGCTGAGGAGACATTGTCCATGTACCTCCCCAGAAAGGCCCTCACCTCTTCATCTTTCACATGCGGATTGTACATGGTTACGGTGACCACCCTGAAGTTGTTCTTTGCCAGGCTGGTCACCGCATAATGGCACAGGGGTCCCGTTTTCTCCGCTTCCTTTGCCATCTTCATTACTTCGTCGTGTTTTTCTTCTTTGTGAAACGTCACATCGAAAGCCTTCTCATTCGGGTTCCCTTGAAGGCAGAGCACTTCCTTCACCTCTATCCTGAGGCATCCCATCAAAATAGTCCTTCCAAATGTCTCTCTACTCCACGGCTCCATCTCCTTTTCAGTCCAGGCAAATCGTAAGGTATTTGCCATACCAATCCCCGGAACCGATCTTGTTTGCTTGTATTGATTCATTTAAAAAAATAAGCTCTCTTCAGAAAGAAGCTTCAACCTGAAATGAAGACATATTTAAACCAAAAAGGAGGCGCAACTAAAGGTGTTGACTCTCCACATCTATCAAAACAACTGGAGCACTGGGCCAGACACTCTTAAATAGAACCTGGACCAGCTCAGGTGAAACACCTTCCCACTAACTAGATGGATAAGCCAGCACAGGTGTAACACATATACAAACGAGGTGACACCAATCAGTGCGTCCCACGTGCTAACAAGCTAGACCTGTGTTCTAACGAGCTAGACGTGTGTGCTAACGAGCTAGACGTGTGTGCTAACGAGCTAGACGTGTGTGCTAACGAGCTAGACATGCTAAAGTCCAACCTCAAAACATAAATGGAAAAACCAAAGCCTGTAAAACCTTCCCCTTTAAGACAACAACTATATCCTATATTTTTGTTGGACAAGTTCGCTCACCACCAACAAAAAACAACCTCCATTTCACATTATAATCTACTACAATGCTTCACCTTCTACAATATTAACATGTCTACTGGCTGTCAACCATTTAAAAACAAGAAAACACACATTTCTAAATAACAATATACAATCGTATCTTTTCTCCTTTTTCTTTTAAAGAAAATTGTTTTCCCCACAAGCTTCTAGAACTCTCGTCCCCTTGGAACGAGCCAAAACAAAACTGACAAGGAAATGTGTTTTAATAAATTATTAGAATGTTACAGTCCTGAAACCATAGGTCTGATACCATGTGATTGCATGAAATTAATTTGAATCATTAGATTATTATAACACGTGTGTAAGTGTTAGACTCATTCAATGATTATATTATAATACTTTGTGTGGTTTTAGTCCGAATCAAAGTTTGGGAACAATGTGTCTAGTGTTTTGAGAACAGACTATCTGTCTGAGCCAGATCCGGGGAGACCTTGGCTGGGACACTGAGAACTTCCCAGTCCCAGGTCTCTCCCTATCTTAGGGGAGGGTAGGAAGACACTATTCTCATGTACTCCCCTAGGCTCTATTGGCAGGCGGGTTTGATGGTTGGTGTGGAAGTATGTGTGTCGCTATAAATTGAAGGTCCTGTACTGTACACGTCAGAACGTTCCCATGAATAAACATTTAACTTTGGTAGACTGTGTTAAACAAATCAATTTTATATTTTAAATAATTCAAAGTAGCCACCCTTTGCCTTGATGACAGCTTTGCACACTCTTTGTATTCTCTCAACCAGCTTCACCTGGAATGCTTTTCCAACAGTCTTGAAGGAGTTCCCACATATGCTGAGCACCTGTTGGCTGCTTTTCCTTCACTCTGCGGTCCGATTCATCCCAAACCATCTCATAGGGCCTCTTTCCTTTTCTATCAGTATCTTACAAATCCTGATATAACAGACTAAGGGTAACTTAATTGAATTGGTAAATGAACAGGAGTATAGAATTCTCCTGACAAAAACTCATCTCCAATAAGTCAAAATAAATTGTGATCCGTGGCAACGCAATGGCTAAATGCAAAACTATTTGACTGCCAACCCCTGAGAAAATCTTTCAGGGTTCACTCGATAGGCATGTTGTTGGATCTGGGCCCAGTCCCTAATGTCACGCTCTAGTACATTTGGGTTGGCACATCTGAGAATGAACCCTGATATTCTAAAAGCAGAGCAAAAATGTCAATATAATTGTACCCAAAATTGTCAGTTGGTTACATAAATAATTATGATTACTAAATGTTATATGAAATGTAAATATGAAATATTTGGTTGCATAGTCCTTTTTTCAAAGCATTTTTTAATTACATTTTGCTAGGTGGGATAGCCCAATGTCAACACACAATTTTAACATGTACAAATCAACAACCAATATGCAGAAACAGTTTGTGATATATTGAAAACCTAAACGTAAAATGGGCCATACTGTATACACAAACATCTGCCACAATAATCATAATCATATTACTTACTAACACAACTAAACAAAACACATGGAAACGGGATAACATTTTTACTTCACTGGTTAGAGGACAACCTGCAGAAGACAGTCAGCTGCATTTGGGCGTGATACATTTAAATGTAGGGGACGTTGAACAAAGGAACACAACACTTATTTGTCATCACTCATCGATATCATGCTAAAATCATTTGTGCGACAGAAGGGAAATGAGGTTGCACGTCCTGTTAAAACTAACAGCTCAAAAACCACACGGAATCGGGGAATAATGTGTACATCCCTGGTTAGAGGACAATTTGTAGAAAACAGCTAGCTACATATTGAAGTGTTGCATTTTGATTCAAGTGGGTCACCAACGTGGTACGTTTAACACAACTCTTTTTTTGTTTGTCACTTTTTGTTAAATAACATAAATAGTACTCTTTCAATTCAGAGCCTGGATTTTCCCCCTGAGGCTAATATCCATATTATGTTGAAGCCAATAGAACAGAGGACAAACATTTCGGGTTCTACATTGTGACATCATTAAAATACTCCTACTACAATGTTAAAACATTCTATATTGTGACATTATTTGATATGATTTTTCAAATTCAACTCCTTCATGTATGTTTTGATGTTTGATCAGAGATCTTTTACCAGAGTATCTCTTCCCACATTGATCACAGCTATGAGATTTTTCTCCTGTGTGTGTTTTCTGGTGTTCTTTCAGGCTGTTTAGCTGAGTAAAACTCTTCCCACACTGACTACAGCTATAAGGTTTCTCTCCTGTGTGTACTCGCTGGTGTCTAGTCAGATGGCTAGATGTAGTACAACTCTTCCCACATTGATCACAGCTATGAGATTTCTCTCCTGTGTGTGTTCTCTGGTGTCTAGTCAGATGGCTAGATCTAATAAAACTCTTCCCACATTGATCACAGCTATGAGATTTCACTCCTGTGTGTGTTCTCTGGTGTCTAGTCAGATGGCTAGATATAGTAAAAATCTTCCCACATTGATCACAGCTATAAGATTTCTCTCCTGTGTGTACTCGCTGGTGATTTTTAAGTTCTGATTAAGATTTGCAACGTTTCCCACAGTCAGAGCAGCAGTGCAGTTTCTTTCCTGTGGGTCTCTGCTGGTGTTTCTTGAGGTGTCCTGATCTGGAGAGACTCTTCTCTGCCTCGTCAGCATCATGATGTTGTTGAGGCTCCCCAGAGGATCCACGATATTCACATCTCTCTCCTGTGTTAACGAAAATATCAGACAGATGGTTAAAGGCCCACAACAGCAGAAATCCACTGTTTATTTGAGATAAACGTTGACGCCCAGAGCATTGTCATGAAGTTGTACAATAATTGACATCTGTTAAATTATATGACAATTGTCTTGTTTTCACAGTAGTAAAATTGATGATTGTAGGCTAGAAATAAGTTATTTGTGTTGTTGAAACTCTAATCAGTGTGCTAGATGACTTTTGGTCTCCAATATACGCCCCTTTCTGTGTTTACTAAAATTGCGGCAGGAGGGCGATGCACACACAATTTGGTTGCAGAATCTCCTCCATGCTAATGAGGAAACCACTAATTATGGATGTAGTATATCTGGTTGTAGAAACTCATCCCTGCTAATGAGGAAACCACTAGTTATGGATGTAGTATATCTGCCTGGAGCCAAAATGGTGAGCGAAGACTTTAGTTTTCCACAATGTATTCTGAATATTATAGCGCAAGATCAGGAGTGCTACTCAAGGAAACTCACATTAAGCTCTGTGTCTATTCACTAATTCACCACCGTGGGGGAAAACTCAGGGGAGTTCTCATAGGCTGACAGCAAAAATAGCTTGAGTGCAACACGCATAACTTTTGGATTATAATTGTAAGGCTCGTTTGAATCTCTCCTGCTTAATGTAATGTTTTTGTTTTTGTCTCAAATAAACTGCTTTATACGAAAAAAACACTTCAACCAGTAAAATGCTCTTTGGCTTTATCATCAGCCTGACAATGAGGGTTTGTTCACTAATTGTTTACAAATTGGCCCATAACTTCAGCTAACAACAACATAGACCTACTGTGGGACCCATAACTTCACCTAACAACCAATATACCCATGTCGTGATGTTTGTCATTTGACTGGCATTCAGAAAATGATTTCCTGGATCAGCTGATGATAGTTGAACATGTGACTGTAACTAAACAGCTACAGTATTAAGTATTATGTGTAATTATTGAAGAACCGCATTAATGACAGTATCCATTTGGGTGTTGTCAATAAAGTTAAGGTGACTCTCGGCTAGAACCATTGGATTTAGCAAACTATGAAATTATTTAGGATTTCTGTGCCCATGAAAACTGTTTTCCCAGCGTAATATAAGGAGACACTAAATGTTACGTAGGTAGAGTGCATTTCAGAGATCTGAATATGAAAAACTGTCTTAACAGGACAATAACCTAAACCACAAGGCCAAATCTAAACTGGAGGAGCTTACCAAGATGACATTGAATGTTCCTGAGTGGCCTAGTTACAGTTTGGACTTAAATCGTCTTGAAAGTCAATGGCAAGACTTGAAATTGGCTTTCTTGCAATGATCAACAACCAACTTGACAGAACAGGAAGGATTTTTAAAAGAATAATTAATGTTCACATTAGGATCAGTCGCCTATTGGATGACATCACGACATCCCATCAAGCCAACTCCTTGAAAGCCTTACTATGTATGACATCATGCACTCCTTCCAGTTTGCAATTGTCAAAAAAAAAAAACTATTTTGCTCAAAACATTCATTTGTTTCCCTTTAGTGTGTTTATACTTTATTGTATTTCTATATCAATTTCGACATGAAAAGTATTTTTTTTAAATCACTAGAGGACGCCATGAACAATTCCTACAGTACAAAAACATATTCAAGTGTAGAATGTAAAATCACACATTAGTTCAACAACTGAAGAGTTTGTGTTCCCCTGTTTTTTAAGATAGTACTCACTGTATTTACTGGTGTTAGTCAGATCAATGTCCCTGTTTTATAAGGTAGTACTCACTGTATTTACTGGTGTTAATAAGTTCTCCAGTCTTCTCTTATTCGTCCTCCTCTAATGTGACAGTAATCTCCCCCTCTTCATCCTTCATTCCAAAAACGTCTTCATCTTCTTTCACTTCATCCTCCACTCCAAAAACTGCATCTTCCTCCTCTTCTTTCACAGTAACATCCTCATCCTCTTTCACTCTGAACGCGTCTTTCTCTTCTTTCACCTTAACACCCTCACCCTCTACTTGTTTGTGTATTGTAACAGCCTCCTCTTCCGCCTCCTCTTTCACGAGAGCTTCTTTCTCCATCCAGCAGACCACCTCTTCTTTATCAGGAGGAGAGTAGCTTGGTGAACTCATGTTCGGGGATAATGGCTAGTTAGCATTAGCCAGCTAGTTGACTTACAACGTAAATATTAAATTAAATGGGGTATCTAGTTGTTTCAACATGAGTATTTTTCAATCATAGAGGCAATTAAACCACAAAATTGTCAAAAGATCTTGAATGTTCCGACTGTTGGCTAGCGAGGTACCGAGGTGGCTGCAGTTGTTGAAGAAGCGTTCCGTCCACTAGATTATGCGTCACACTAGAAACATCGCCTGAAAGACACATATTGCCATCTGCTGTCTGGAGGGAAAACTTTTTTATTCCTTCAATGAATTATAATATTATAAAGCAGTTTAGGGAAATGTTTTTTTCTCTCCATTAAATATGAATATTATATCAACACGTACAAAGAGCAACAAGTGTTGTTTGATTAGGTCAGATTTTTATGAGAATTTAAAACAAACTCTACATCTACTCCACATCTGTATTTCTGATTCAGTCATAACTAGATATCAAAATAAGCACCTAGTTATTGATACACAAAGAGCTGTCAAAGGACACCAGAAACAAAATTGTAGACCTGCACCAGGCTGGGAAGACTGAATCTGCAATAGGTAAGCAGCTTGGTTTGAAGAAATCAACTGTGGGAGCAATTATTAGGAAATGGAAGACATACAAGACCACTGATAATCTCCCTCGACCTGGGGCTCCACGCAAGATCTCACCCCGTGGGGTAAAAATTATCACAAGAACGGTGAGCAAAAATCCCAGAACCACACGGTGGGACCTAGTGAATGACCTGTAGAGAGCTGGGACCAAAGTAACAAAGCCTACCATCAGTAACACACTACGCCGTCAGGGACTCAAATCCTGCAGTGCCAGACGTGTCCCAATGCTTAAGCCAGTACATGTCCAGGCCCGTCTGAAGTTTGCTAGAGAGCATTTGGATGATCCAGAAGAAGATTGGGAGAATGTCATACGGTCAGATGAAACCAAAATATAACTTTTTGGTAAAAACTCAACTCGTCGTATTTGGAGGACAAAGAATGCAGAGTTGCATCCAAAGAACACCATACCTACTGTGAAGCATGGGGGTGGAAACATCATGCTTTGGGGCTGTTTTTCTGCAAAGGGACCAGGACGACTGATCCATGTAAAGGAAAGAATGAATGGGGCCATGTATAGTGAGATTTTAAGTGAAAACCTCCTTCCATCAGCAAGGGCATTGAAGATGAAACGTGGCTGGATCTTTCAGCATGACAATGATCCCAAACACACCACCCGGGCAACGAAGGAGTGGCTTCGTAAGAAGCATTTCAAGGTCCTGGAGTGGCCTAGCCAGTCTCCAGATCTCAACCCCATAGAAAATCTTTGGAGGTGAGTTGAAAGTCCATGTTGCCCAGCAACAGCCCCAAAACATCACTGCTCTAGAGGAGATCGGCATGGAGGAATGGGCCAAAATACCAGCAACAGTGTGTGAAAACCTTGTGAAGACTTACAGAAAACGTTTGACCTCTGTCATTGCCAACAAAGGGTATATAACCAAGTATTGAGATAAACTTTTGTTATTGACCAAATACTTATTTTCCACCATGATTTGCAAATAAATTCATTAAAAATCCTACAATGTGATTTTCTGGATTTTTTTTTCCTAATTTTGTCTGTCATAGTTGAAGTGTACCTATGATGAAAATTACAGGCCTCTCATCTTTTTAAGTGGGAGAACTTGCACAATTGGTGGCTGACTAAATACTTTTTTGTCCGACTGTATGTACTGTATTCTATTCTATTCTACTGTATCTTAGTCTATGCTGCTCTGGCGTCGCTCGGCCAAAGATTTATATATTCTTAATTCCATTCCTTTAGATTGTGTGTATTGTTAAATATTACTTGTTAGATATTACTGGACTGTTGGAGCTAGAAACACAAGTATTTTGCTACACCCACAATAACATCTGCTAAACAAGTGTATGTGACAAATAAAATGTGATTTGATGTATATAGGTCTGGTGTTGGTCATTCTACACCCTGTGGATCTCCTGCATGTATTTTCTGATGTTTAATCAGACCACTTGAATGAGAGTATCTCTGGTCACACTGATCACAGCTATAAGGGCTCTCTCCTGTGTGTGTTCTCTGGTGTTGTGTCAGGTTTCTTAGGGAAGCAAAGCTCTTCAAAGTCAGAGCAGAGCAGTGTCTCCTGTGTGTGCTCTCTGGTGATAAAACTCTTCCCACACTGATTACAGCTATACGATTTCTATCATGTGTGTGTTCTCTGGTGTCTATTCAGGCTGTTTGACTGAGTAAAACTCTTCCCACACTGATTACAGCTATAAGGTTTCTCTCCTGTGTGTGTTCTCTGGTGTCCTTTAAGGTGTTCTATCCGAGAAAAGCTTTTCCCACATTGCTCACAGCTATATGGCTGCTCTCCTGTGTGTGTTCTCTGGTGTGATACCAGGTTGCTTGACTGAGTAAAACTCTTGCCACATTGCTCACAGCTATATGGCTGCTCTCCTGTGTGTGTTCTCTGGTGTGATAGCAGGTTGCGTGACTGAGTAAAACTCTTGCCACACTGGTCACAGATATAAGGCTTCTCTCCTGTGTGTGTTCTCTGGTGCTCTTTAAGGCGTTCTCCCCGAGAAAAGTTTTTCCCACATTGCTCACAGCTATATGGCTGCTCTCCTGTGTGTATTCTCTGGTGTGATACCAGGTTGCTTGACTGAGTAAAACTCTTGCCACACTGATCACAGCTGTATGGCTGCTCTCCTGTGTGTGTTCTCTGGTGTGATACCAGGTTGCTTGCCTGAGTAAAACTCTTGCCACACTGTTCACAGCTGTAAGGCTTATCTCTTGTGTGTGTTCTCTGGTGTGTTTTCAGATTACTTGAATGAGTAAAACTCTTCCCACATTGATCACAGCTATAAGGCTTCTCTCCTGTGTGTACTCGCTGGTGATTTTTAAGTTCTGATGCAGATTTGAAACGTTTGCCACAGTCAGAGCAGCAATGTGGTTTCTTTCCTGTGTGTCTCTGCTGGTGTTTCTTGAGGTGTTCTGATCTGGAGAGACTCTTCTCTGCCTCTTCAGCATCATGATGTTGTTGAGACTCCCCAGAGGATCCACGATGGTCACATCTCCCTCCTGTGTAAAAGTCAGATAGTCAATGTAGTGAATGTTTTTACAAACTTTGACAAATGTTTTCTAAGTCCTGTTGTCTTGTTGGTCCACCAGCCAGTGTAGCAGGCAGATGAAAGAAAATACACGCCACTGATTTTCTACCAAATATTTTTTTGCAATGACTGACTACACCAATAATCACAACAACAAGAAATGAATGAGCAGCTTGGCAATGTTTGTAAAACAAGAAATTTAAGCATGAAGTAATGTGGTATATTGCTCCATGTAATCACATTTTTGTGACAAGAGTCTTTTAACCAATGTGTTAAAATAATTAATTGAAATACAATAGTAATGATGAATAGTTGTACAAGTGAACATCAAGAATCACCAAAGTGCCTCCATATCACAACACACCACACTGTCCTGCCAGATAAACTGCTGACTTATTATTATAGTTCAGGGCTCTACGCTGACATGTGTTCCTAAGTGTATATACTGAACAAAAAAATAAATGCAACATGGAAAGTGTTGGTCCCATGTTTCATGCGGGGTCATCTGAGGAGGGGGTGCTGAGGAGTATTTCTGTCTGTAATAAAGCCTTTTTGTGTGGAAAACTCATTCTGATTGGCTGGGCCTTGCACCCCAGTGAGTGGCCTATGGCAGCACACCTGCCCAGTCGTGAAATCCATAGATTAGGGCCTAATGAATTTATTTCAATTGACTTCTATGAACTGTAAGTCAGTAAAATCTTTGAAATTGTTGCGTTTATATATTTGTTGAGAAGTTCCCTTCCCTTAATTCCCTTAAAACTGCCTCCATCAAACCAACCTTGAGAAAATGTGCATGAAGCCTTCTAGTCTGACTAGATTACTACAGAACTACCTCTCTACCAACAATCTGCATGAACCCTTCCAGTCTGGCTGTATACCACTACAGAACTACCTCTCTACCAACAATCTGCATGAACCCTTCCAGTCTGGCTGTATACCACTACAGAACTACCTCTCTACCAACAATCTGCATGAACCCTTCCAGTCTGGCTGTATACAACTACAGAACTACCTCTCTACCAACAATCTACATGAACCCTTCCAGTCTGGCTGTATACCACTACAGAACTACCTCTCTACCAACAATCTGCATGAACCCTTCCAGTCTGGCTGTATACCACTACAGAACTATCCCTCTACCAACAATCTGCATGAACCCTTCCAGTCTGGCTTTATACAACTACAGAACTACCTCTCTACCAACAATCTGCATGAACCCTTCCAGGCTGACTGTATACAACTACAGAACTACCCCTCTACCAACAATCTGCATGAACCCTTCCAGGCTGACTGTATACAACTACAGAACTACCCCTCTACCAACAATCTGCATGAACCCTTCCAGGCTGACTGTATACCACTACAGAACTACCCCTCTACCAACAATCTGCATGAACCCTTCCAGGCTGACTGTATACAACTACAGAACTACCTCTCTACCAACAATCTGCATGAACCCTTCCAGTCTGGCTGTATACCACTACAGAACTACCTCTCTACCAACAATCTGCATGAACCCTTCCAGTCTGGCTGTATACCACTACAGAACTACCTCTCTACCAACAATCTGCATGAACCCTTCCAGTCTGGCTGTATACCACTACAGAACTACCTCTCTACCAACAATCTGCATGAACCCTTCCAGTCTGGCTTTATACAACTACAGAACTACCTCTCAACTACAGGCAGCTGGTTGAACCTTAATTGGGGAGCCACCGTGCTTCTACATCTGCATTGCTGTTTGGGGTTTTAGGCTGAGATTCTATATATCACTTTGTGACATCAGCTGATGTAAAAAGGGCTTTATAAAAATAGATTTGATAACCAGGTGTGGAGACCATCATAGTATAGTAGTTGTATTAGTAGTGTAGCTAGTACAATAACAAGGTGTGGAGACCATAGTATAGTAGTGGTACTAGTAGTGGAGCTAGTACAATAAGATGTGGAGACCATCATAGTATAGTAGTGGTATTAGTAGTGTAGCTAGTACAATAACAAGGTGTGGAGACCATAGTATAGTAGTGGTACTAGTAGTGGAGCTAGTACAATAAGATGTGGAGACCATCATAGTATAGTAGTGGTACTAGTACAATAACAAGGTGGAGACCATCATAGTATAGTAGTGGTACTAGTAGTGGAGCTAGTACAATAAGATGTGGAGACCATCATAGTATAGTAGTGGTACTAGTACAATAACAAGGTGGAGACCATCATAGTATAGTAGTGGAGCTAGTACAATAACAAGGTGTGGAGACCATCATAGTATAGTAGTGGAGCTGGTACAATAAGATGTGGAGACCATCATAGTATAGTAGTGGAGCTAGTACAATAACAAGGTGTGGAGACCATCACAGTATAGTAGTGGTACTAGTACAATAACAAGGTGGAGACCATCATAGTAAAGTAGTGGTACTAGACCACCATCAAATTCAACTGACTTGAGAAGAAATAGGGAATTATATCTAAGTGCAAGGGTGCCAATATATTTGGCTGCAGCTGTATCCAAACAAAGTAATTTAGCAATATCCAAATCATATATCAAATCAAATTCAAGGTTGGGGTGAAGAGTAGCAAAATTCAATTAATCTATATAATAACTTAATAGACTAGAGTCCTGTCCAGGGGAAGTACTTGTACATCAAGCTGCCTCACACTACAGAAACAGCTACAAGCCAAGGCTACTTCCTTCCTTATATAATAATTTACATTTAACAATATCCAAATCATATTATGAATTACATCAGAGGGTTTATACTTGTATACAATCAATCAAAATACAAATTGTAAAATATTTAATTTGATTTTAGACACGATCAAGGTGAATAAACAACAGAAACAGGCCTGTTGTTTTGGTCAGATTTTCATGTCTGATTTAATTTAAACAATATGATTTAATGTGACAAACAAAAACACAAATTCCCAGTCAAAAACACAAGTCAGAACACAGTCTCTCTATTCTCACATGTGATGTCAGGTCCTCTGACTGGGAAAATGTCTTTCCACACTGAGAGCAGTGGTATGTCTTCTCCTTCTGTGTATGTATTCTTTCATGCTTATTCAGATGCCTTAACCGGTTAAATCTCTTTCCACACTGGGAGCAGTGGTATGTCTTATCCCCTCCTGAGTGTGTCCTGTCATGCCTAGTCAGGCGCATTGACTTGGTAAAACTCTTTCCACACAGGGAGCATTGGTAGAGCTTTTCTTGTGTGTGTCCCCTCTCATGCTTTTTCAGACTCGTTAACCACCTAAAACTATTTTCACACTGGGAACAGTGGAAGGGCTTTTCTCCTGTTTGTATTCTCTCATGTGCTTTCAGATGTAGTAATCGGGTAAAACTATTTCCACAGTAGGAGCAGTGGTGTCATCTCGCTGGTTTGGGCATTTCTATGTCTGGTTCCTCTGAAGGACTCTTTCTGCTGTCAGAGTGAGAGTCTGGTCTCTCTCCTGCCAAAGACAGAGTAATTTGTCTAAAGAGAGACCTGAATGAAATCTCCACATGATAAAACTGTCTTCTTATGAGGTTTAATCCAGACTAGATCCCTCAATAACCCAAGGTCAGTCTTCACAACATTACATCATTAATAATAAACTTGGTGAAATTTAAAAACAAAGGATGTAGAGCTCCAAATCTAATTTCTCAGGGAATGTCATGTTTATTGACTGAACAGAGCTCTGTAATAATATATAATGTAATGTTTATAGGCTGAGCAGAGCTCTATAATAATAGATAATGTCATGTTTCAGGCTGAGCAGAGCTCTATAATAATATATAATGTAATGTTTATAGGCTGAGCAGAGCTCTATAATAATAGATAATGTCATGTTTCAGGCTGAGCAGAGCTCTATAATAATATATCATGTCATGTTTACAGGCTGAGCAGAGCTCTATAATAATAGATAATGTCATGTTTATTGGCTGAGCAGAGCTCTATAATAATAGATCATGTCATGTTTACAGGCTGAGCAGAGCTCTATATAATAACATATATTACTATTTCAGTCAATGTTATAGGCTGCATTTGATCCAATGTTAATAACGTTTTGTTGGTGGCCCACTTCATCTCTAAAGTTATAATTACTATCTTTTCTAAATGATCATTCTTTAGTTCAGCCTTTCCTTGAAATGGCTATTTTGGCCATGTTTTTTGTCGACTAACAAACGTTTGCTAATATGTTCAGTCTCCCCAAAACACTTGTCCATTTCATGTCAATAATGCTTCTTATTTTCTGTGTTTCTCCAACATTATTTAGAAATCTGCTTTTTGTGGGTATACACACGCCATGCAAGGTCTACAATAGACACACGTCAAACGTTTCGTTTATAACTTGTTTGCCACTCTGTGAGACAATTAAGTTGTGATTTTGTGGTGGGTGGGGGGGACTCTCTACACGTGTCACAGTTAAGCAATAAGGCCCGAGAAAGTGTGGTATATGGCCAATATAGCATGGTTAAAGACTGTTCTTATGCACAACAACGCAGAGTGCCTGGATACAGCCATTAGCTGTGGTATATTGGCCATATATCACAAACCCGAGGTGGCTTATTGCAATTATAAACTGGTTACCAGTGTAATTAGAAGGGTAAAAATACATGTTGTCATACCCATGGTATACGGCCTGACATACCACAGCTGTCAGCCAATCAGCATTCAGGGCTTTATCAACTATTTTAAAATGTAGCTTTAACATTATATTATAACATAAATTCCTATAGTAGAGAACAACATTTTCAAGTATAGAATTTCAGTAGCACGCTGCTTTAAAACCACACATTCGGTCAAAACTTTGGAGAGTTAGAGCCCGTTTTAAAGACAGTACTTACGGGTGGTAATCAGATCTCCTGACTCCTCTGTCAATATTCTCTCTTTCTCCTCATTCACTTCAAAAACTGCATTCTCTTCTTTCTCTGCCTCCTCTTCTTTTACTGTAACATCCTCCTCTTTCACTCTGAAGGCATCTTCCTCTTCTTTCACTGAAACATCTTTCTCTTCTTTCACTGTAACAGCCTCACCCTCTTGTTTTACTGTGACATCCTCTTCTTCCTCCTCCTCTTTCACAAGAGCTTCTTTCTCCGCCCAGCAGACCTCCTCTTCTTTAACAGGAGGGGAGTAGTTAATGGAGCTCATGGTCGGGGATGTTAGCTAGCTAGCTGTCATTAGCAACTAGGCTAGTGCTAACTTAACGAGCCAACTACTATAGCTGACTAATACAAAATAACGTAATATTAAATTGAATAGGTTAACAAGTAGATACGACAAAAGTGTGTCTAAAACACAATAGCTAATATACACCGAAAGCGTAAGAGCTTTAATCGTTCGGCTATGTTGGCTAGCAAGCTACCGAGGTGGTTGACGAGCTGTTTATGAAGAACCGTCCACTAGATTATACGTCACGCTGGCAGCGTCGCCTGAAAGACGCACATCGCCGTCTGCTGACTGGAGGGGAAACGCAGTTGAGGATCATATTTTATTTTCAGACAAAGATGATTTTAAATGGATTTAATTAAATAATACTATTATATTGAGACATACAAAGACAGGAATGTGTTGATTGATTAGTGCGAATAAAAAATGTTTACTACAGCACATTTAAGGCAGTTTCATTCAGTCATACTAAATCTAAATAAGTAGCTGGCTACTGTCAGTCTTTTCTGCTCCTACATGGTGTAACAATACCTCATGTAGATGTATATAATGAACAGACTAGGTCTGGTGTGGGGCTTTAAGGCCATACTGCTAGTGTGATGTAAAATCGAGTGGACGGAGGCTTCTTTCAACAGCAGCAACAGTTAGTCAGCCACCTCGGTAGCTTGCTAGACAAAATAGCCAAACCAATAAAGCTCTTTAGACGCTTTAGTGTATATTGGCCACTGTGTTTTAACCCCTCTTCTGTCGTTTAGTTAGTTATCCGATTTAATTTCATATTTACGGTGTTGTTGTTATTAGTCAGCTAGCGGGGCTGATTAAGTTAGCATTAGCCTAGCTAACATCCCCGACCATGAGCACACTAAACTACTCTCCTCCTGCTAAAGAAGAGGAGGTCTGCTGGACAGAGAAAGAGGGTCTGTGGCTGAAAGTTGTCGAGGAAGAGGATGTCAAAATACAAAAACAAGTAGAGGGTGAGGATGTTACAGTGAAAGAAGAAGAGAAAGATGTTACAGTGAAAGAAGAGGAAGACCCGTTCAGAGTGTAAGAGGAGGAGGATGTTACAGTAAAAGAAGAGGAGGACGAGAAAGAGGAGGATGCAGTTTTTGGAGTGAAGGAGGAGGTGGAGGGGGAGATGACTGTCACATTGGAAGAAGAAGATGAAGAGAAGGAAACTGGATATCTGGGTTCGGTTTCCCCGAAGGCATGGCATGCGGGAGCGTAATCATCGACTGACACGAATTAGCATAACACAACGGACATAAATATTCCTAGAAAATATTCCGATTCATGAAAATCACAAATGAAATATATTGAGACACAGCTTAGCCTTTAATCACCCTGTCATCTCCGGTTTTCAAAATATGCTTTACAGCCAAAGCTAGACAAGCATTTGTGTAAGTTTATCGATAGCCTAGCATAGCATTTTGTCCAGCTAGCAGCAGGTAACTTGGTCACGGAAATCAGAAAAGCAATCAAATGAAATCGTTTACCTTTGATGAGCTTCGATGTTTTCACTCAAGAGACTCCCAGTTAGATAGCAAATGTTCCTTTTACCCCAAAATATTATTTTTGTAGGCGAAATAGCTCCGTTTGTTCTTCACGTTTGGCTGAGAAATCGCCCGGAAATTGCAGTCACGAAAACAGTGGAAAATATTCCACATTTGCTCCATAATATCGACAGAAACATGGCAAACGTTGTTTATAATCAATCCTCAAGGTGTTTTTCAAATATCTATTCGATAATATATCCATCGGGACTATTCGTTTTTCAGTAGGACCGATTGGAGTAATGGCTACCTCTGTATTTTACACGAGAGTCATCCTGGGAGCCATCAGGTGACCACTTATTCTTCAACATAAATGCGTAAAACTACGTCACAATGCTGTAGACACTTTCGGGAATACGGAGAAAGAGTAATCGGATTGATAGCCCATTCACTGCTCAATAGGGACGCATTGGAACGCAGCGCTTTCAAAACATGAGGCTCTTCCGGATTGGATTTTTCTCAGGCTTTCGCCTGCAACATCAGTTCTGTTATACTCACAGACAATATTTTTACAGTTTTGGACATTTTAGAGTGTTTTCTATCCTAAGCTGTCAATTATATGCATATTCTAGCATCTAGTCCTGACTTAATATCCCGTTCACTACGGGAACGTTTTTTTTCCAAAAATGAAAATACTGCCCCCTAGTCACAAAAGGTTAACACAGTGTCCAAAGAAGGGCTAGATGTATACAGAATGGTGTCGTCTGCGTAGAGGGTGCCCATGGTTACGGATTTAGGGTTGTACCTGGCAGGTCCCTTAATAATTTGTGTGAGATTGAGGACATCTAGCTTAGATTGTAGGATGGCCGGGGTGTTAAGCATATCTCAGTTTAGGTCACCTAACAGTACTAACTCTGAAGATAGATGGGGGGCAATCAATTCACATATGTTTTCCAGGGCACAGATTGGGGCTGAAGGGGGTCAATGGTGAGAGACGTGTTTCTGGAAAGGTAGATTTTTAACAATAGAAGCTCGAATTGTTTGGGTACAGACCTGGATAGTATGACATAACTCTGCAGGCTATCTCTGCAGTAGATTGCAACTCCGCCCCCTTTGGCAGTTCTATCTTGTCGGAAGATGTTGTAGTTGGAGATGGAAATTTCAGGAATTTTGGTGGCCTTCCTAATTAATGATTCAGACACGACTAGGACATCAGGGTTGGTGGAGTGTGCTAAAGCCGTGAATTAAACAAAAATAGAGGGGTCTTAAAAACATAGGCACAAACTCTGCAGTTGTTGAACTAATGTGTTGTGTTAAAGGGGCAATCTGCAATAGCTACATCCATATTTAGACATTTTAAATGTGTTTATTTATAGCCATTGATTCTTGAAGAATATAACACATGCCTCATGAGCTTAGTTCAACTGTTGTACCCCATCAGAACCCACAATAATATTTTTTTCACTCCTATGTGTAGAAACAATGTAACCCACCACTGTAGCCTCAACATGGTTACAACTATAATGTTGATATCATGGATGGTCAGTCCTTGCATCCATAGCTCTGTCTATGAATTTGAGAGTGTAATGGATAACCTTCTCTTCGTCTGAGGAGGAGTAAGGATCGGACCAAAGTGCAGCGTGGTAAGTGTTCATGCTGATTTTTAATTCAAACTCAGAACACTAAACAAAAAATAACAATGTGAATTTACAAAACCAAAACAGTACCGTGTGGCCAAAACACTCACACGGAAACAAACACCCACAAACCAAGAGTGAAACCCAGGCTACCTAAGTATGATTCTCAATCAGAGACAACTAACAACACCTGCCTCTGATTGAGAACCATACGAGGCCGAACACAAAAACCAACATAGAAAAACAAACATAGACTGCCCACCCCAACTCACGCCCTGACGATACTAAAATAAAGAATAAAATAACTGAACTATGGTCAGAACATGACAGTATCCCCCCCAAAGGTGCGGACTCCGGCCGCAAAACCTGAACCTATACGGGAGGGTCTGGGTGGGCGTCTGTCCGCGGTGGCGGCTCTGGCGTGGGACGTGGAGCCCACTTCAACCGCCCCCGTGGCCTCTTACGAGTGGCGACCCTCGCTGCCGACCTCCGACTGGGGACCCTAGCCATGGGTACCGAATGGACGGGAGATTTCGGCAGCGCCGGACAGGCGGCAGACTCCGGCAGCGCCGGACAGGCGGGAGACTCCGGCAGCGCCGAACAGGCGGGAGACTCCGGCAGCGCCGAACAGGCGGGAGACTCCGGCAGCGCCGGATAGTCGGGGGACTCCGGCAGCGCCGGACAGGCGGCAGACTCCGGCAGCGCCGAACAGGCGGGAGACAGGTGGGGGACTCCGGCGACTCCTGGCTGGCTGATGGCTCCTGGCTGGCTGACGGCTCCGGCGACTCCTGGCTGGCTGACGGCTCCGGCGACTCCTGGCTGACTGGCGGCTCCGGCGGCTGACTGGCGGCTCTGGCGGGTCCTGGCTGACTGGCGGCTCTGGCGGCTCCTGGCTGACTGGCGGCTCCTGGTTGACTGGCGGCTCTGGTGGCTCAGGATAAGACTGGCGGCTCTGGCGGCTCAGGACAGACTGGCGGCTCTGGCGGCTCAGGACAGACTGGCGGCTCAGGACAGACGGGAGACTCTGGCGGCTCAGGACAGACGGGAGACTCTGGCGGCTCAGGACAGACGGGAGACTCTGGCGGCTCAGGACAGACGGGAGACTCTGGCGGCTCAGGACAGACGGGAGACTCTGGCGGCTCAGGACAGACGGGAGACTCTGGCGGCAAAGGACAGACGGGAGACTCTGGCGGCTCAGGACAGACGGGAGACTCTGGCGGCTCAGGACAGACGGGAGACTCTGGCGGCTCAGGACAGACGGGAGACTCTGGCGGCTCAGGACAGACGGGAGACACTGGCGGCTCAGGACAGACGGGAGACTCTGGCGGCTCAGGACAGACGGGAGACTCTGGCGGCTCAGGACAGACGGGAGACTCTGGCGGCTCAGGACAGACGGGAGACTCTGGCGGCTCAGGACAGACGGGAGACTCTGGCGGCTCAGGACAGACGGGAGACTCTGGCGGCTCAGGACAGACGGGAGACTCTGGCGGCTCAGGACAGACGGGAGACTCTGGCGGCTCAGGACAGACGGGAGACTCTGGCGGCTCAGGACAGACGGGAGACTCTGGCGGCTCAGGACAGACGGGAGACTCTGGCGGCTCAGGATAAGACGGGAGACTCTGGCGCCTCAGGACAGACGGGAGACTCTGGCGGCTCAGGACAGACGGGAGACTCTGGCGGCTCAGGACAGACGGGAGACTCTGGCGGCCCAGGACAGACGGGAGATTCTGGCGGCCCAGGACAGACGGGAGACTCTGGCGGCTCAGGACAGACGGGAGACTCAGCTTTCGCTGCCTCCAGCTCTGCTTCAGGGTGGCGATATTCCCCTGCTTGTGCCCAGGGTCCCTTGCCATCCAAAATCTCCTCCCAAGTCCAGGAGTCTTGTGTTTTCGGCCGCTGCTGCTGCTGCCCGTTACCACGCTGCTTGGTCCTCTTGTGGTGGGTGTTTCTGTAACGGATTTCCTCCTCTTTGTCTGAGGAGGAGTAAGGATCGGACCAAAGTGCAGCGTGGTAAGTGTTCATGCTGATTTTTAATTCAAACTCAGAACACTAAACAGAAAATAACAACATGAATTTACAAAACCGAAACAGTACCGTGTGGCCAAAACACTCACACGGAAACAAACACCCACAAACCAAAAGTGAAACCCAGGCTACCTAAGTATGATTCTCAATCAGAGACAACTAACGACACCTGCCTCTGAGAACCATACTAGGCCGAACACAAAAACCAACATAGAAAAACAAACATAGACTGCCCACCACAACTTTTTAGTATGGCCAACACCTTATAACTGTTACGCCAAGATGTCTGAACCTCTTGACGAGGTTGCTAGATTTTGGGTTACGGTTGCTACAATAGCTTTCTCTATGAATTTGAGAACGGCAACAGTTCCCCAGAAAAATCTGCAGTTGAAGCAATAACAAAGCTGTAATTCCACCACTGTTTTGGTAATAAGATGATGGGGCTGGAGAAATGTAACTACTCTCTGTCACGTTCTGACCATAGTTCTGTTATTTTATTCTTTGTTTTAGTATGGTCAGGTTAGTATGGTCCGCACCTTTGGGGGGGATACTGTCATGTTCTGACCATAGTTCAGTTATTTTATTCTTTATTTTAGTATCGTCAGGGCGTGAGTTGGGGTGGGCAGTCTATGTTTGTTTTTCTATGTTGGTTTTTGTGTTCGGCCTCGTATGGTTCTCAATCAGAGGCAGGTGTTGTTAGTTGTCTCTGATTGAGAATCATACTTAGGTAGCCTGGGTTTCACTCTTGGTTTGTGGGTGTTTGTTTCCGTGTGACCATACTAAAACAAAGAATAAAATAACAGAACTATGGTCAGAACGTGACAGAGAGTAGTTACATTTCTCCAGCCCCATCATCTTATTACCAAAACAGTGGTGGAATTACAGCTTTGTTATTGCTTCAACTGCAGATTTTTCTGGGGAACTGTTGCCGTTCTCAAATTCATAGAGAAAGCTATTGTAGCAACCGTAACCCAAAATCTAGCAACCTCGTCAAGAGGTTCAGACATCTTGGCGTAACAGTTATAAGGTGTTGGCTTGACAGTCGCTGAACCCAGGTTTGAGTTCAGCTCAGGGCTACCCCCTGAATTCACTACACTATGAATACAACGACTGGCCATCCATGATGTCATAATGGTAGTTTAACCAGGTTTCGAGGCTATACAGTGGAGTTATGCAATGTTTTGGTTATGTTTTGGTTTCTGATGGGGTAAGACAGTTGAAATATTTGAGGCATTTATAAGTTACACTACCGTTCAAAAGTTTGGGGTCACTTAGGATGTCCTTGTTTTTTAAATAAAAGCTCACAAGTGCTCAACTCATTAAATAGTACCCCTAAAACACCAGTCTCAACGTCAACAGTGAAGAGGCGACTCTGAGATGTTGCAAAGAAAAAGCCATATCTCAGACTGGCCAATAAAAATAAAAGATTTAGATGGGAAAAACAACACAGACATTGGACAGAGATACGTATTTTTCTTTGCAACTCTGCCTAGAAGGCCAGCATCCCGGAGTTGACTTGTGAGGTATCTGTTTCTCAAACTAGACACTCAAATGTACCTGTCTTCTTGCTCAGTTGTGCACCGGGGCCTCCCACTCCTCTTTCTATTTTGGTGTTAGGTTCAAATTTTTCAGAGTAAATAACTCATGGACACCAGAGAAGCTTAACCAAGTGTATTCTTCCCAAAGGGTCTTTACAGCTGTAATTCAGACAAAATACTTATTTTCCACCATAATTTGCAAATAAATTCATTTCAAATCCTACAATGTGATTTTCTGGATTTTTTTTCTAATTTTGTCTGTCATAGTTGAAGTGTACCTATGATGAAAATTACAGGCCTCTCTCATCTTTTTAAGTGGGAGAACTTGCACAATTGGTGGCTGACTAAATACTTTTTTGCCCACTGTATATTTACGCTCAGTGTGTCGTCTGGATCTCTGCTGAAAATGTTGTTTATTTTGTAGATTTGTCCGTCTCTCTCTCTCTGTCGTGCTTAGAATGGATAGTTCAGAGTGACATTCATTCATGTCGTTATGGATCGGTGTTTCGGCGGTTGTCGTTTTTCGAGTTCAATGATACCGAATTCCTAACTGCAGACTAGTAATTAATATCAAAAGACTTGTTCTTATTCTGTCGGTATCGATAGTCTAGAGTTTAACCACGTGGTATGCTTGAAAGATTCAGCCATCTACTCAAACCTTGGCCCTTTCGTTGTCGAGGTAAGCTGGTCTGCAACCTTTGTCCTCTCGGATTGAGAGAAAACATGGTCTGTTCAGACAATCTCAAAGTTGGGGTTTTATTCGGAAGTTGCAGAAAAGGGCCTGTCCCAGGATGCCCGACCCTAACTGGGCTCATGGGCGGTCCTCTGATTTAGTTAAACTCAAAAGGGAATTGGAGTTTCCTTCATTAAACAGGCCAAAATCACATTACACAATTTTACAAACAGTATTATCCTCACTCATTCATCTTATACAACAATTAGATGTAAACCTCATATCTGAGGCTATTTTTGAACAGCGTTATGGTAATGTGGCCGCACCGTCTCCCATGAGCTTCACCAAGTTGTAACAAACGGACAAGTTCGTAGCTGGATTCTTCACCAATTTTTTATACCTTCTCCGGAACATAAATGTTGTTCAGACCTCAAGTTCTGTGAGGTGGAAGAAATGCCTTTGTTCTCTATGAAAATTCACTCTGTGTCTGTGGCCATGAGGAGATCATCTCCTCCCGGAATGTACTACCTCTCTGACCACAGCAGCCTAGTTGTATGAGGCAGGGAGAGGGGGATGGGGCTTGCTGTACCCAAAGAGGGCAACGTCATGACAGTCGGCATGGGGAATGATTGTATTTTCTCATAGTATGTTTTACCGAAGTTGAACGACTGAAAGGGAGTGTAACTTTATGACTGTTGGATTCGGGCTAAACTTTGAACATTGAGATATTAAAGACGTGATAGATCAGACGCAGAGTATATAAAGGAGTGAGATCTGTAGAAAGACAGAGTGGCTGTGGAATGTGCTGGGTGGACGGGAGGAGATCACAGGATTACTATAGGGGAAGCGGATGGACATCTGTGGATTAGGCGAAGGAGGGTTTGAGGTCATGTCAGATCCCCTGAAGGGAGTAATAAAGGTTCAGTATCCTGTTACCCTCTTCCTGTCGAAACAGAAGATATAATGATTGGAGAGAAGGAGGAGTGTCCAAAGTGTGGTATATATACTTGTGATGGTGAGAACATGTTTTTGTCTGAATTACAGCTGTAATGACCCTTTGGGAATAATTAAACTTGGTTAACTCTTAGAACTACCCATCCCGGATCCGGGAGAATTGTCATCAACTACACTAATTAGCATAGCGCAACGGTCAAAAAATATTACTAGAAAATATTCATATTCATGAAATCACAAGTGAAATATAGTGAAACACAGCTTAGCCTTTTGTTAATCACCCTATCATCTCAGATTTTGAAATTATGCTTTACAGCCAAAGCAAGACAAGCGTTTGTGTAATTTTATCGATAGCCTAGCATAGCATTATATCCAGCTAGCAGCAGGAAGCTTGGTCACGAAAATCAGAAAAGCAATCAAATTAAATAGTTTACCTTTGATGAGCTTCGGATGTTTTCACTCACGAGACACCCAGTTAGAGAGCAAATGTTCCTTTTGTTCCATAAAGATAATTTTTTATTGCCGAAATACCTCAGTTTCTTGTCCTCGTTTTGTTGAGAAATCCACCGGAAATTGCGGTCACGACAACGCCGAAAAAAAATCCAAACGTGTTTTATTATCAATCTTCAAGGTGTTTTTCAAATATCTATTCGATAATATATCAACCTGGACAATTGGCTTTTCATTAGGAGTGAGAGGAACAATGGCCGCCTTTGTCTATTACGCACAAGTCACTCTGAGAGCCACCACCTGACCACTGACGCAATGTTCTTGGTAACGCTCATTTTTCAAAATAAAAGCATGAAACTATGTCTAGTGGCTGTAGACACATTAGGGAAGCCATAGAAAAAAGAATCTGGTTGATTTCTCTTTCAATCGGCAATAGGGATGCATAGGAACACAGGGGTTTCAAAATAAGAGTCACTTCCTGATTGGATTTTTCTCAGGCTTTCACCTACTATATCAGTTCTGTTATACTCACAGACAATATTTTTACAGTTTTGGAAACTTTAGTGTGTTTTCTATCCTAAGCTGTCAATGATATGCATATTCTAGCATCTGGTCCTGAGAAATAGGCCGTTTACTTTGTGTGCAGTAACAATAATAGACCAGACTCATAGTACAGAATGAATGACTGACTTCCCGGTTCAACGTCAGTTCACTGTCTCACCTCATACTGTATTGGAGCAGCAGCAGCTGACTGCCCAGTTCAACATCAGTTCGCCGTCTCACCTCATACTGTATTGGAGCAGCAACTGACTTGATCGTTGATGCTAATCAGCATGTTTTGAATCTGAGAGTAAATAGAGTTAACTACAACTCTAAAAATGAAGGGTTCAACTGGAGTTGTTCTCAGATCCCCTAAGAACCGTAGGGTTCTTGGTCAATGAAAAACAGACCCAAAAGGTTCGTCAAAGAACTTGTTAGAAGGTGGGTTCATCGAGGAACCTCCGTTGTTGCTGGACTTCTTCCGGGAACTTCGCAATTACAACTGAAAACAATGGTGACAAGTTTGGATGTGACAACAGTTAATAAAAAGGTTAAATTGGCTTGATGTTTGGCTCTGAATAATCTCAAAATAATGTATATAATAATATAACATACTTATAATGAATAACGAAGACAATGATGGTTTTCTGTGAATATCTTCCATAACGTTACTATAGTTTATTACCATAAATATTAGAAAGCCGGGTTTGACCGACGACGTTGTATGCGCTACAGTACAGTACTGTTATCTAGCTAGATAACGTTATGTCCTAACTAGGCAAAACTAGGTAAGGATTATTTCCCTAAACTATATTATTTCCCATATGTTGTATATCGTTTCCATAAAGCCAACATGGCTTTACACTCATTAACGTAAGTTTCCAATCTAGAGCAGTTCAAAAATCAAATCAAATGTATTTATATAGCCCTTCGAACATCAGCTGATATCTCAAAGTGCTGTACAGAAACCCAGCCTAAAACCCCAAACAGCAAACAATGCAGGTGTAGAAGCACGGTGGCTAGGAAAAACTCCCTAGAAAGGCCAAACCCTAGGAAGAAACCTAGAGAGGAACCAGGCTATGTGGGGTGGCCAGTCTTCTTCTGGCTGTGCCGGGTGAAGATTAGAACAGAACATGGCCAAGATGTTCAAATGTTCATAAATGACCAGCATGGTCAAATAATAATAATAATCACAGGCAGAACAGTTGAAACTGGAGCAGCAGCACGGCCAGGTGGACTGGGGACAGCAAGGAGTCATCATGCCAGATAGTCCTGAGGCATGGTCCTAGGGCTCAGGTCCTCCGAGAGAGAGAAAGAAAGAGAGAATTTGAGAGAGCATACTTAAATACATAGAGGACAGCGGATAGGACAGGAGAAGTACTCCAGATATAACAAACTGACCTTAGCCCCCTGACACAAACTACTGCAGCATAAATACTGGAGGCTGAGATAGGAGGGGTCAGGAGACACTGTGGCCCGTCCGATGATACCCCCGGACAGGGCCAAACAGGAAGGATATAACCCCACCCACTTTGCCAAAGCACATCCCCCACACCACTAGAGGGATGTCTTCAACCACCAACTTACCATTCTGAGGCAAGGCCGAGTATAGCCCACAAAGATCTCCGCCACGGCACAATCCAAGGGGGGGGGGGCGCCAACCCAGACAGGAAGATCACATCAGTGACTCAACCCACTCGAGTGACGCACCCCTCCTAGAAAGAGCACCAGTAAGCCAGTGACTCAGCACCTGTAATAGGGTTAGAGGCAGAGAATCCCAGTGGAAAGAGGGGAACCGGCCAGGCAGAGACAGCAAGGGCGGTTAGTTGCTCCAGAGCCTTTCCGTTCACCTTCACACTCCTGTGCCAGACTACACTCAATTATATGACCCACTGAAGAGATGAGTCTTCAGTAAAGACTTAAAAGGTTGAGACCGAGGGTAGGCAGACCATTCCATAAAAATGGAGCTCTATAGGAGAAAGCCCTGCCTCCAGCTGTTTGCTTAGAAATTCTAGGGACAATTAGGAGGCCTGCGTCTTGTGACCGTAGCATACGTATAGGTATGTACGGCAGGACCAAATCAGCGAGATAGGTAGGAGCAAGCCCATGTAATGCTTTGTAGGTTAGCAGTAAAACCTTGAAATCAGCCCTTGCCTTGACAAGAAGCCAGTGTAGGGAGGCTAGCACTGGAGTAATATGATACATTTTTTTGGTTCTAGTCAGGATTCTAGCAGCCGTATTTAGCACTAACTGAAGTTTATTTAGTGCTTTATTCGGTAGCCGGAAAGTAGAGCATTGCAGTAGTCTAACCTAGAAGGAACAAAAGCATGGATTAATTTTTCTCCATAATTTTTGGACTGAAAGTTTCTGATTTTTGCAATGTTACGTAGATGGAAAAAAGCTGTCCTTGAAACAGTCTTGATATGTTCGTCAAAAGAGAGATCAGGGTCCAGAGTAACGCCGAGGTCCTTCACAGTTTTATTTGAGACGACTGTACAACCATTAAGATTAATTGTCAGATTCAACAGAAGATCTCTTTGTTTCTTGGGACCAAGAACAAGCATTTCTGTTTTTTCAGAGTTTAAAAGTAGAAAGTTTGCAGCCATCCACTTCCTTATGTCTGAAACACAGGCTTCTAGCGAGGGCAATTTTGGAGCTTCACCAAGTTTCATTGAAATGTACAGCTGTGTGTCATCCGCATAGCAGTGAAAGTTAACATTATGTTTTCGAATGACATCCCCAAGAGATAAAATAAATAGTGAAAACAATAGTGGTCCTAAAACGGAACCTTGAGGAACACCGAAATTTACAGTTGATTTGTCAGAGGACAAACCATTCACAGAGACAAACTGATATCTTTCCGACAGGGGCTTTATTACTGCCACTTTTAGTGAGTTTGGTACACATCCGGTGGATAGAGACCATTCACAGAGACAAACTGATATCTTTCCGACAGATAAGATCTAAACCAGGCCAGAACTTGTCCGTGTAGACCAATTTGGGTTTCCAATCTCTCCAAAAGAATGTGGTGATCGATGGTATCAAAAGCAGCACTAAGGTCTAGGAGTACAAGGACAGATGCAGACCCTCGGTCTGATGCAGTCTCAGTGCTATTGTAACGGTTTTGACTTGAGGTTATTATTTATAGGGGTGCCAGGTAGGTTGTGCCTACCAGAGAAAACATTGGTTTCTCATTTTGGTTTGGGAGGGAATGAGTCCCATCTGGTCCCTCAAGTCTACACCAATACAAAGGACTTATGTAAAAGTCAGGATGGAAATAAACTTTTCATAAACCCTTAAAACATCGGAAAGAACTTCAAAAACTATTATTTTGCGTGGGTTGTATTACCAACATAAATGATTACACACACATATAATAATATAACACAATGAGTTCTGATTCCTCCAGAAATGTCCTGTACCTCGGGCCTAAAAAGAGTCCAGCCCGGTAATGGAGTTCAGGGAACTCCAGTGACCTTTGTCACGCAATGTTGTCCATTCATTCAAGAGTAGCGTAAACCCAGAATTAATCATACAATCAATATAACAATTATTTTACCACACAACTATAAAACGTATCAACTCTTACTAAGTCCTCATCTACAACTAACTACATAAATCATCACAATATACAGCACATCAAAACAAATGAAATACCATATACAAAAAGCTTGTAGTCAGTCGGTCAGTCAGACAACCAATCCTCCAACAGATCTCCAGCGGAGAAAGGGCATGGACGCAAAGAGTGGATCCGATCCTGGGTAAACTCTATTAGGCTACAAAACACATGTTTAAAGGCAACAAAACAAACAGAATAAAGAAGCTTCGGAACTGAGGGTTGAACACATCCTCATTCACGTCTCCATCACAACCCCCCTTTTGCGCAGCTGATGCTGGCTATTTAATTGGGAATTAAAGGGAAAACGCCCTATTGGAAGGAGAAGCACTGAGATGGTGTCGTGGAACTTTCCTGTATTTACCAAATCATGAGAGTTATCACAAAGTCCATTTTTAATTATATGAGCTCCATCACAACCCTGTGACTCTCAGATCAATTCAGTGTCTATAAATTAATTCTCTGAGAGTCCCTTACACATTGCAACTGAGATCCTTTATAGCAAAGACACACATAGCCAGCGAGCATTGGCCATAATTTATCGTTCAGCTTTGTCTCCTAAACTATGTTATTTTCTCGCTCTCAGAACCATAAACCAAATCCTCATATCAACAGGCATATATCAAATCCACCCCTTCTTGACAAGATCACAGAGACACATTGACTGGCACACAGACATTGTGGAGCCAAGAGATACACGTTTGACCTCTCCCCTCTCTCCGGCCCAAGTAACTTGGGCCGGAGAGACAGAGAACAGATAACTGACAGAGAACAGATAACTGCAAACCCGGCCACAGTATTATACAAAAATAAACATTCTGATGAGAAGTAACTTACAAACATATGATGAATATAAAACATCTTACCTATGTTACCAACTAATTCTGATTATTCCCCAACAACGGTTCAGAAAAATTCAGGGCCGTCACACTATGATGGGGTCTAAAACCAGACTGAAGCATTGCGTATACATTGTTTGTCTTCAGGAAGGCAGTGAGTTGCTGCGCAACAGCCTTTTCTAAAAATTTTGAGAGGAATGGAAGACTCGAGATAGGCCGATAGTTTTTTATATTTTCTGGGTCAAGGTTTGGCTTTTTCAAGAGAGGCTTTATTACTGCCACTTTTAGTGAGTTTGGTACACATCCGGTGGATAGAGAGACGTTTATTATGTTCAACATAGGAGGGCCAAGCACAGGAAGCAGCTCTTTCAGTAGTTTAGTTGGAATAGGGTCCAGTATGCAGCTTGAAGGTTTAGAGGCCATGATTATTTTCATCATTGTGTCAAGAGATATAGTACTAAAACACTTGAGAGTCTCTCTTGATCTTAGGTCCTGGCAGAGTTGTGCAGACTCAGGACAACTGAGCTTTGAAGGAATACGCAGATTTAAAGAGGAGTCCGTAATTTGCTTTCTAATAATCATAATCTTTTCCTCAAAGAAGTTCATGAATTTATCACTGCTAAAGTGAAAGTCATCCTCTCTTGGGGAAGGCTGCTTTTTAGTTAGCTTTGCGACAGTATCAAAAAGGAATTTCGGATTGTTCTTATTTTCCTCAATTAAGTTAGAAAAATAGGATGATCGAGCAGCAGTAAGGGCTCTTCGGTACTGCACAGTACTGTCTTTCCAAGCTAGTCGGAAGACTTCCAGTTTGGTGTGGCGCCATTTCCGTTCCAATTTTCTGGAAGCTTGCTTCAGAGCTCGGGTATTTTCTGTGTACCAGGGAGCTAGTTTCTTATGAGAAATGTTTTTAGTTTTTAGGGGTGCAACTGCATCTAGGGTATTGCGCAAGGTTAAATTGAGTTCCTCAGTTAGGCGGTTAACTGATTTTTGTCCTCTGGCGTCCTTGGGTAGACAGAGGGAATCCTGGAAGGACATCAAGGAATCTTTGTGTTGTCTGTGAATTTATAGCACGACATTTGATGTTCCTTGGTTGGGGTCTGAGCAGATTATTTGTTGCAATTGCAAACGTAATAAAATGGTGGTCCGATAGTCCAGGATTATGAGGAAAAACATTAAGATCCACAACATTTATTCCATGGAACAAAACTAGGTCCAGCGTATGACTGTGACAGTGAGTCAGTCCAGAGACATGTTGGACAAAACCCACCGAGTCGATGATGGCTCCGAAAGCCTTTTGGAGTGGGTCTGTGGACTTTTACATGTGAATATTAAAGTCATCAAAGATTAGAATATTATCTGCTATGACTACAAGGTCCGATAGGAATTCAGGGAACTCAGTGAGGAACGCTGTATATGGCCCAGGAGGCCTGTAAACAGTAGCTATAAAAAGTGATTGAGTAGGCTGCATAGATTTCATGACTAGAAGCTCAAAAGACGAAAACGTCATTTTTTTTTTTGTAAATTGAAATTTGCTATCGTAAATGTTAGCAACACCTCCGCCTTTGCAGGATGCACGGGGGATATGGTCACTAGTGTAGCCAGGAGGTGAGGCCTCATTTAACACAGTAAATTCATCAGGCTTAAGCCATGTTTCAGTTAGGCCAATCACTGGGACAAGTGTACTGGAATGCAGCCCTAGGACAAGTGTACTGGAATGCAGTCCTAGGACAAGTGAACTGGAATGCAGCCCTAGGACAAGTGACCTGGAATGATAGAACTGGGACAAGTGAACTGGGTTGCAGCCCTAGGAGAAGTGACCTGGAATGCAGCCATAGGACAAGTGAACTGGGTTGCAGCCCTAGGACAAGTGAACTGGAATGCAGCCGTAGGTCAAGTGAAACTGGAATGCAGCCCTAGGACAAGTGAACTGGAAAGCAGCCCTAGGACAAGGGCACTGGAATGCAGCCCTAGGACAAGTGCATTGGAATGCAGCCCTAGGACAAGTGTATTGGAATGCAGCCCTAGGACAAGTGTAGTGGAATGCAGCCCTAGGACAAGTGTACTGGAATGCAGCCGTAGGACAAGTGACCTGGAATGCAGCCCTAGGAGAAGTGTACTGGAATGCAGCCGTAGGACAAGTCTCTTGGAATGCAGCCCTGGGAAAAGTTAACTGGAATGCAGCCCTAGGACATGTGAACTGGAATGCAGTCCTAGGACATGTGAACTGGAATGCAGTCCTAGGACAAGTGAACTGGAATGCAGCCCGGAGGACAAGTGAATTGGAATGCAGCCCTAGGACAAATGAACTAGAATGCAGCCCTAGGACAAGTGAACTAGAATGCAGCCTTAGGACAAGTGAACTGGTATACAGCCCTAGGACAAGTGACTGGAATATATCCCTCAAACAAGTGTACGGGAATGCAGCCCTAGAACAAGTGAACTGGAATGCATCCCTAGGACAAGTGAACTGGAATGCAGCCCTCGGACAAGTGAACTGGAATGCAACTCTAGGACAAGTGGACTGGGATGCAGGCATAGGACAAGTCTACTGGAATGCAGCCCTAGAACAAGTGAACTGGAATGCAGCCCTAAGACAAGTGAACTGGAATGCAGCCCTAGACAAGTGAACTGGAATGCAGCACAAGAACAAGTGAACTGGAATGCAGCCCTAGAACAAGTGAACTGGAATGCAGCCCTAGGACAAGTGCACTGGAATGCAGTCCTATGACAAGTGTAGTGGAATGCAGCCCTAGGACAAGTGACCTGGAATGCAGCCCTAGTGCAAGTGTACTGGAATGCAGCCCTAGAACAAGTGAATTGGAATGCAGCCCTAGGACAAGTGTAGTGGAATGCAGCCCTAGGACAAGTGTAAATAAGACACACAAATGACTGGAGGGAGCCGGTCGTCAATATAACCTGACTAGATGGAGCTGGTCATCGACATAACCTTTTTTATTTAACTCGGCAAGTCAGTTAAGGACACATTCTTATTTTCAATGAAGGCTTAGGAACAGTGGGTTAACTGCCTTGTTCAGGGGCAGAACAAAAGATTTGTACCTTGTCAGCTCGGGGATCCGATCTTGCAACCTTCCGGTTACTATTCCAATGCTCTTAACCACTAGGCTACGCTGCCGCCCCAACCTAACCAGAAGAACTCCCCCTCCGCTGCTGGACTGTGTAAATTCTGCCGTTCTTGTGGGGTCCTCCTCTAATGTATCTTGTAGGGTCAGGTCTGGGTGGTCTGCCAGGGGCCGTTTCATTTAGTATCCGTTTGGGTCGGCATGGGGAATGATTGTATTTTCCATAGTATGTTTTACCGAAGTTGACCGACTGAAAGGGAGTGTAACATCATTATATTGTTGGATTCTAAACTTTGAACATTGAGATATTAAAGACGTGATAGATCAGACGCAGAGTATATAAAGAAGTGAGATCTGTAGAAAGACAGTGGCTGTGGAATGTGCTGGGTGGACGGGAGGAGATCACAGGATTGCTTTAGGGGAAGCGGATGGACATCTGTGGATTAGGTGAAGGAGGGGTTGAGGTCAGGAGGTCAGGTCAGATCCCCTGAAGGGAGTAATAATGGTTTAGTATCCTGTTACCCTCTTCCTGTGGAACCAGAAGATGTAAGGATTGGAGGGAAGGAGGAGTGTCCAAAGTGGGGTATCTGTGATGGTGAGAACATGTTTTTGTCTGAATTACAGCTTTAACGACCCTTCGGGAAGAATTAAACTTGGTTAAACTTCTCTAGTGTCCGTGAGTTATTTACTCTGAAAAATTAGAACCTAACACTATAATTACTGTTCCCTGAAGGAGGGAACCGAGGTACAACATCTATTTGGCCCCACCCCTTCCTGGGTCGGTGAAAAGCGGTATTAAATTTAAGGAATAAATCAGAGCCTCACACTCATCACCTGTAGAAGGCGGGGCTGGCTTTTTTTTTTTTACCCTATAGCTAGAACCTCCATCAGAAGCTAACCAGCTAATTAGCTACTAGCTATTTAGTCATTGTTAGCCACTGCTAGCAGCTTTTACCTTTAGCTCAGACACCAGCCGATTTTAGCCTAGATAATACCTGCCAGTCTGCACAGAGCAATATCAACCCTGAGCATATCGGACAGTTTTTCTCCACTACATCACCGTATTCTCTGGACCTTTACACCAGATAATCGCAACTGGCTAGCTGCTACCGAGTTGCCCAGACCCTCAGCTAGCCTTGAGCCAAGCCCATCTCCCGGCCTGCTCAGTGGACCCTATGAACACTCGGCTACACAGCTGATGCCTCCCAGACTCTTCACTAACACGACTTGAAGCACCTACATCACCGGATTCCTGCCGTAAACTCTGGACCTTTGCACAGGACGCACCAGAGTGGCTAACGCCCTTCTCCAGAATCTAGCACCAGTTAGCCTCGAACAAGGTGCATCTCCCGGCTAGCAAACAAAATTACTCCAGCCACAATACCTCTTTTGCAAATTGGCCTGGACCATTTGTCAACACGGAGCCCCGCCCATCCATCGTGACTGGTCTCGTCGTAATTCCGTCTGTAATTCCGTCCTTTGCAGGATGTCGTGACGCCCTTGTCCCGAAGCTAGCACCAGTAAGCCTCGAGCCAGGCACATCTCCCGGCTAGCGTAGTGACGACTACCTAACGGCTTCCCTGTTTCATACAATCGAAGTCGGAAGTTTACATACAGTTAGGTTGGAGTCATTAAAACTCGTTTTTCAACCACTCCACAAATGTCTTGTTAACAAACTATAGTTTTGGCCAGTCGGTTAGGACATCTACTTTGTGCATGACACAAGTAATTTTTACAACAATTGTTTACAGACAGATTATTTCACTTATAGTTCCCTGGATCACAATTCCAGTGGGTCAGAAGTTTACACACACTGACTGTGCATTTAAACAGCTTGGAAAATTCCCGAAAATTACGTCATGGCTTTAGAAGCTTCTGATAGGCTAATTGACATCATTTGAGTCAATTGGAAGTGTACCTGTGGATGTATTTCATGGCCTACGTTCAAACTCAGTGCCTCTTTGCTTGACATCATGAGAAAATCAGCCAATCAGCCAAAAATTGTAGACCACAAGTCTGGCTCATGCTTGGGAGCAATTTCCAAATGCCTGAAGGTACCACGTTCATCTGTACAAACAATAGTACGCAAGTATAAACACCATGGGACCACGCAGCCATCATTCCGCTCAGGAAGGAGATGCGTTCTATCTCCTAGAGATGAACGTACTTTGGTGTGCAACGTGTAAATCAATCCCAGAACAACAGCAAAGGACCTTGTGAAGATGCTGGAGGAAACGGGTACAAAAGTATCTATATCCACAGTAAAATGAGTCCTATGTCGACATAACCTGAAAGGCCGCTCAGCAAGGAAGAAGCCACTGCTCCAAAACCGCCATAAAAAAAGCCAGACCTCGGCTTGCAACTGCACATGGGGACAAAGATCATACTTTTTGGAAAAATGTCCTCTGGTCTGATGAAACAAAAATAGAACTGTGTGGCCATAATGACCATCGTGATGTTTGGAGGAGAAAGGGAGCAAGGAGCGTGAGAGAGCAAGGAGGCCTACAAACCTGACTCAGTTACACCAGCTCTGTCAGGGGGAATGGGCCAAAATTCACCCAACTTATTGTGGGAAGCTTGTGGAAGGCTACCTGAAACGTTTGACCCAAGTTAAAACATATAAAGGCAATGCTACCAAATACTAATTAAGTGTATATAAACTTCTGACCCACTGGGAATGTGATGAAAGAAATAAAAGCTGAAATAAATCATTGTCTCTACTATTATTCTGACATTTCACATTCTTAAAATAAAGTGGTATTCCTAACTGACCTAAGACAAGGAATTTTTACCATGATTAAATGTCAGGAATTGTGAATAACTGAGTTTAAATGTATTTGGCTAAGGTGTATGTAAACTTCCTACTTCAACGGTATATTGCTGTTCACTGGACCCTGTGATCACTTGGCTACGTAGCTGATGCCTGCTGGACTGTTCATTAATCACGGTACTCCATTTTGTTTATCTGTCGGCCCCAGCCTCGATCTCAGGCCCTGTGTGTAGTTTAACTGACCCTCTCTGCCCATTCATCGCCATTTTACCTGTTGTTGTTGTCTTACACGTTTTTGTCTTAGCTTGCTCTCCCAATCAACACCTGTGATTGCTTTATGTCTCACTTTATGTCTCTCTCTAATGTACATATTTCTTGTATACTGTTTAGGCTAGTTATCATTGTTTTATTTTACTGCAAAGCCCCTCGTCCCACTAAACATGCCTCAGAGAGCTCTTTTGTCCCACCTCCCACACATGCGGTGACCTCACCTATCATGACTAGTGCCTCCAGAGGTACAACCTCTCTTATCGTCACTCAATGCCTAGGTTTACCTCCACTGTACACGCATGCTACCATACCCCTGTCTGTACATTATGCCTTGAATCTATCGTACCACGCCCAGAAATCTGCCCCTTTTATTCTCTGTTCACAACGCACAAGACGTTCAGTTCTGATAGGCTTTAGCCGTACCCTCATCCTACTCCTCTGTTCCTCGGGTGATGTAGAGGTTAACCCAGGCCCTGTGTGTCCCCAGGCGCTCTCATTTGTTGACTTCTGTAACCGTAAAAGCCTTGGTTTCATGCATGTTAACATCAGAAGCCTCCACCCGAAGTTTGTTTTACTCACTGCTTTAGCAACCTTGATGTCCTTGCCGTGTCTGAATACTGGCTTTGGAAGGCCACCAAAAAGTCTGAAATTTCCATCCCCAACTACAACATTTCCCATCAAGATAGAACTGCCAAAGGGGGAGGAGTTGCAATCTACTGCAGAGATGGCCTGCAGAGTTCTGTCATACTTTCCAGGTCCATGCCCAAACAATTCGAGCTTCTAATTTAAAAAATGAATCTCTCCAGAAATAAGTCTCTCACTGTTGCCACATGTTATAGACCCCCGTCTGCTCCCAGCTGTGCCCTGGACACCATATGTGAATCGATTGGCCCCCATCTATCTTCAGAGTTTGTTCAGTTAGGTGACCTAAACTGGGATATGCTAAACACCCGGCCGTCCTACAATCAAAGCTCAATCTCACCCTCAATCTCACACAAATGATCAAGGAACCCACCAGGCACAACCCTAAATCCGTAAACATGGGGACCCTCAAAGATGATATCCTGACCAACTTGCCCTCCAAATACACCTCTGCTGTTTTCAATTAGGATCTCAGCGATCACTGCCTCATTGCCTGCATCCGTTATGGGTTCGCGGTCAAACGACCACCCCTCATCACTGTCACACTCTCCCTAAAACACTTCTGCAGGCCTTTCTAATCGACCTGGCCCGGGTATCCTGGAAGGATATTGATCTCATTTCATCAGTAGAGGATGCCTGGTTGTTCTTTAAAAGTAATTTCCTCACCATCTTAAATAAGCATGCCCCTTTCAAAAACTTTTTTAAAAAACTAAGAACAGATATAACCCTTGGTTCACTCCAGATCTGGAGGAGATTGACCAGCTCAAAAACATCCTATGGCGTACTGCACTAGCATTGAATAGTCTCCGCGATATGCAATTTTTCAGAGAAGTCGGGAACCAACACACAGTCAGTTAGGAAAGCAAAGGCTAGCTTTTTCAAACAGAAATCTGCATCCTGTAGCTCTAACTCCAAAAAGTTTTGGGACACTGTAAAGTCACCACCGATAAATCCACAATAATCGAGAATTTCAATAAGCTTATCTCTACGGTTGCCCCTATCTCTATGTTTTCCTCCTGTCTACCCCAACCCTGGCCAACAGCTCCACACCCACCGCATATACTTGCCAAAGCCTCCCCAGCTTCTCCTTCCAGATAGCTGATGTTCTGAAGGAGCTGCAAAACATGGACCCGTACAAATCAGCAGGGCTAGACAATCTGGACCCTCTCTTTCTAAAATTATCCGCAGCCATTTTTGCAACCCCTATTACTACTCTGTTCAACCTCTCTTTCATATCGTCCAAGATTCCTAAAGATTGGAAAGCATTCTGTATACATCTGGCCCTTCTTTGGACACTGTGTTAACAAACCTCCAAACGAGCTTCAATGCCATACAACACTCCTTCTGTGACCACCAATTGCTCTTAAACGCAAGTAAAACTAAATGCATGCTCTTCAACCGATCGCTGCCCGCACCCGCCCGCCCGACTCGCATCACTACTCTGGACAGTTCTGACATAGAATGTGGACAACTTCGAATAACTAGGTGTCTGGTTAGACTGTAGACTCTCCTTCCAGACTCATATTAAACATCTCCAATCCAAAATTAAGAATCAAGAATCGGCTTCCTATTTCACAACAATGCTTCACGCACGCTGCCAAACATACCCTCGTAAAACTGACTATCCTACCGATCCTTGACTTCAGCGATGTCATATACAAAATAGCCTCCAACACTCTACTCAGCAAACTGGATGAAGTCTATCACAGTGCCATCCATTTTGTTACCAAAGCCCCATATACCACCCACCACTGCGACCTGTATGCTCTCGTCGGCTGGCCCTGGCTACATATTCGTTGCCAAACCCACTGGCTCCAAGTCATCTATAAGTCTTTGCTAGGTAAGCTCCTCCTTAACTCAGCTCATTGGTCGGCATAGCAACACCCACCTGTAGCATGCGCTCCAGCAGGCATATCTCACTGGTCATCCCCAAAGCCAAAACTTACTCTGGCCGCCTTTCCTTCCAGGTCTCTGCTGCTAATGACTGGAAAGAATAGCATAAATCGCTGAAGCTGGAGTCATATCTCCCTCACTAACTTTGAGCATCAGCTATCTGAGCAGCTTACCGATCGCTGCAGCTGAACACAGCCCATCTGTAAACAGTCCATCCAACTGACTACCTCATCCCCATGTTTTTATTTACTTTTTTTGCTCTTTTGCACACCAGTATTTCTACTTGCACATCATCTATCACTCCAGTGTTAATTTGCTAAATTGTAATTAGTTCACTACTATGGCCAATTTATTGCCTCACCTCCTTACTCCATTTGCACACACTGTATATAGACATTTCTATTGTGTTATTGACTGTACGTTTGTTATAACTCTACCTACATGTGCATATTACCTCAATTACCTCGACTAACCGGTACCACCGCACATTGACTCTGTACCGGTACCCCCTGTATATAGTCTAGCTATTGTTATTTAACCTCTGCTCTTCAATTACTTGTTCCTTTTATTTCCTATTCTTATTTGTACTTTTTTTAAACTGCATTGTTGGTTATGTGCTTGTAAGTAAGCATTTCACTTTAAGGTAAAATTCAATTTGATTTGATAGACTCAGAATGAATGACTGACTGCCCAGTTCAACATCAGTTCACCGGCTCACCTCATACTGTATTAGAGCAGCAGCAGCTGACTTGATCGTTGATGCAAATCATCATGTTTTGAATCTGAGAGTAAATGGAGCTAACTACAACTCTAAAAATGAAGGGTTCAACTGGAGTTGTTCTCAGATCCCCTAAGAACCGTTGGGTTCTTGGGCGATGAAAAACAGCCCCAAAAGGTTATTCAAAGAACTTGTTAGAAGGTGGGTTCATCGAGGAACCTCCGTTGTTGCTGGACTTCTTGCGGGAACTTCGCAATTACAACTGAAAACGATGGTGACAAGTTTGGATGCGTCAACAAGTTAAAGATGGGTTGATGTTTGGCTCTGTATATGTCTCGAAATAATTTATATAATAATATAACATAGCAATAATGAATAACGAAGACAATTCTGGTTTTCTGTGAATATCTTCCATAACGTTACTATAGTTAATTACCGTAAATATAAGAAAGTCGGGTTTGACCGTAGGCGTTGTATGAGCTACAGTACAGTACCGTTATCTATGTCCTAAGTAGGCACAACTAGGTTTGGATTATTTCCCTCAACTATTTTCTTTCACATATATTGTATATCGTTTCCATAAAGCCAAAATGGCTTTACACTTCATTAACGTAAGTTTCCAATCTAGAGCAGTTCTCACTTTTGTGATAATGAACTAGCTAACGTTAACTAACTAACTCACTAAGGACCGTGACCTGTCCAGACGAGATGTTACAACGAACTGAATCGTCAATGGAGGTCTTCCTCTTTAAATAGCCTGCTACAGCATGCAATACTATTCACTCACAAGGGGGCATAACGTTACATGGACAATAATATCCCATTTTGGAGACGTTACATGTACGCCCCCTTGTGGAGGGAAATTAATATCTTATATGGTAGCTGTAGATGGGATTCAAATGCATAATGGTATTAATACAGTGTCTAGACTACCTCTTCTGTATAAATGCCCTTCAGATTCCAAACACAGTATTGCCACGCAGCAAAATGTTGCATATAATCTTTCAAGTCAGCCTGATAAAATATTGAACAATTTGTGTACAAAGATATCTTGAAATGTGATATTAGGCCTGTATGGCAGTAGTGTATAGGCTAGTGCTTTTTCCAATATGTTCTTCTATTTTACATTACATGTCGATGCCATTTATCTTTCAATATATATATATATATATATATATATATATATATATATATATTACACTTGTAAGACTATTCTTTGACAAATTTTCTCTTCCTTTGCTAAATTCTTATAGGACAAAACATGGACACAATGCAATTGGGATCAAGAAGAAGGTACAGATATGTTGTAGGACAGCTGCATTTGAAGTGAACATTTAACCTACCTAGCAGTCAATACAAACTGAAATCTATTAGCATACAAATGTGTGCAAATTATCTTCTCAGAAATTAATCAAATCCATGGAATGGATATCGACACAAAGATAATAAAAATTAGCAGAGGTAGAGAGGCGAGGCAGGGGTGAGGACATCCTGCTATTTTGACAGTCCAGACCTCTGCGAGGAACTATAGCTCTATGTTTACTATCCAAACTTCAGATTAAGACTGTCACACAACTCTCATATCACAGTCACACAATGCTATTCCCAAACAGAACTAATCAATTCGTTGTTACGAATCCCTTTTGCCCTGCAGTCTAGGGGGGATGGAAACATCTCATGCAAATTATAACAGTGAAAAGAAACAGTGAGAACAAAAACCACAGACAACTTAAATTTACCGTCAAACACTTCAGGTTTATTTTTAAACACATAGTAAAGGGGGGCGGGAAAAAGTGCTGAGCTGGACCCAAGGAAAGAAATAAGTATTAAAAAGCACCCATAAGTCTACCTGCTTCAACAACATCTCACAAACCAATAAAATACAGTGGTGGTCCACTCAGTTCTATCTAGTCTTTAGACAATATTTACCTACGGGTAGTGTAGGCTCATGGGCGACTTGTCTTGGTACCCCCTTTTCCCACCAACAAACAAACAGTCAAACACCATAACAAAACAACACTCACAGGGTAACGGACAAAGTGACATGTAGTTGCAAAAACAAAAGAGATCTCCAGAGAGAACTGATTGGGATACATTTAAACCAAGGGAAAGGGGATGTGATTGGGTAAGGGAAAAGGAGCAGGTGTCTTCTGATTGGTGACTGATTGGCACCTGATGAATAGGGCAGAAGGATAGAAAATACACGCACACGATACCTGTATCCGTAACAGTTGTTTTTCGACAATATTTTAACCTGCAGGAATATTTTCTCATTTCTATGTCATGGTTAATTCCTAGGATAATGCAACTCATACATTTACATCTTTCAATACTTCTAAAATGGGGTACAGGTATAAAACAATTACAGGTGCACCTTACTATCTATATCATAAATTGTCTTAACTAATGAACACAGATTATAGTTTTCATCCAGTTCACTCAGAGCCTCCTGACTCGGCCCTGTTTACGCCTCCAAGGTGCCCCCCTCAGACAAGAATACACACTCAGACCCTATGAGGCTTTTCTAAAAACTCCACTTGTTTCGCTCACCTCTTTCTTTTTTAAAAACTAGGTTGGAGATGTGGTATCCATCTGCTCCGTTCCCAAAGTGTGGTCTCCCTAAGATCCCAAGTTAGAGGGATCCCTCGTCCACCATTTACCCAGGTCGTCAGGAGCGGTCACCAAATCAGGATTCACATCCCCATCGCCAAATGTGGTGGTTAATTTATTTAATATCAAATGAGGAGACAAACTTATCACACAAGTCAGAGTTATTCTTAAACTAAATCTTTATTCACTTCATAGTAAGGGAGCAGGTCAATACAACGTACATATATAAAGTTAATCAATTGAGTGCTCTACGATAATGACGGCTGGTCGACAAATCACTCCCAGATGAAAGTACAAAGGTCTTTTACAGCCAAGATCCACCCCTTTCAACCTACATGACGACTAACAGATGTATAGAACGGGTCACAAGGTTAAGATTTGTATGAAAGATAGTTATAATTCTCAGCAGACAGTATCTGCTGTAAAAACAGTAGTCTTTGTGTAGAGACCAGGGTCTGGGGCCCTGGGGTCATCTCTCCCTGGTACCATATAGAACAGAAACATTAACTCATGCTCTGGAATAAGGTCTATTTAGGTTTTATCACCCAAAAGGCATTGTAAATCTCCTGTCAGTGTTATCTCCCAGAGGCCCATCCTCAGTAGAACACACAGACACAATAGTTCTAAGAACCCTCTATTCTGTTGCATAAAACAACCATTTGATGCAATAAAAGTATTAGAACATAATCTTGAAATTTTTGCTCTCACAGTGTCCACTGAAAGTTGACTTGTAACAACAACTGGGACCCACTAAATCTGCCCAAGAAGAGAAAAACAAAATAACTGGTGTAACACATACTGACTAGTGAGGTGACACCAATCAGTGCGCCCTATGTGCTAACGAGCTATAAGTGCTAACGAGCTATAAGTGCTAACGAGCTATAAGTGCTAACGAGCTATACGTGCTAACGAGCTATACGTGCTAACGAGCTATACGTGCTAACGAGCTATACGTGCTAAAGTTCAACCTCAAAACACAAATGAAAAAAACCAAAGCCAGTAACACTTTCCCTCTTAAAACAGCAAGTTTGAAAAGTTTGCACCACCAACAGAAAATAACTTCCATTTCACAATATAATCAATTACAATGCTTCACCTCCTACAATATAAACATGGTTTCTACTGGCTGTCAACAATTAAAAACAAGAAAAAACATTTATTTCTAAATAATAATATACAATAGTATATTTTCTTGTTCTTTCTATAGAATCCTAAAACTCACATCATTAACATACTCCTTCTACAATGTTTGATATCATGAAAAAACTCCTTCATGCATGTATTTTCTGATGTTTAATCAGATATCTTTTATCAGAGTATTTCTGGTCACATTGAGTTTCTCTCCTGTGTGTGTTCTCTGGTGTATCTTCAGATGGCTAGATTGAACAAAACTCTTCCCACATTGAGTACAGCTATAGGATTTCTCTCCTGTGTGTGTTCTCTGGTGTGTCTTCAGTTCCCCAGATGAACAAAAACACTCTTCCCACATACAGTACAGCTATAAGATTTCTCTCCTGTGTATCTTCAGATGGCTAGATGTAAAAAAAAATATTTAAAAAACTTCCCACATTGAGCTAAAGGATTTCTCTCCTGTGTGTATTTTCTGGTGTACAGTCAGACTGCTCAACTCAGTAAAACTCTTCCCACATTGATCACAGCTATAAGGGTTCTCCCCTGTGTGTATTCTCTGGTGTGGTATCAGGTTGCTTACGTGAGAAAAACCCTTCCCACATTGGGTACAGCAATAAGGTTTCTCTACTGTGTGGATTCTCTGATTAATTTTACTTCCTGCTAATGAGGTGAATCTCTTCCCACAGTCAGAGCGGTGAATTATCTTCCCTGTGGGTCTCTGCTGGTGTTTCTGGAGGAGTTCTGATCTGGAGAGACTCTTCTCTGCCTCGTCAGCATCATGAGGTTGTAGAGGCTCCCCAGAGGATCCACGATTGTCATTCACACAGGAGAGAGACTTGACTAAGTCATACAGATGGTTAAAGGCCCAAAACAGCAGAAATCCACTGTAAAAGGTGATGCCAACAGCGTAGCCATGATGTTGTACAACAATTGACATCTGTAATGAATGTAATGATTATTTTACATTTGTCTTAAAATGAGCAACAAGTCATATTTTGTCTTGTTTTCAAATTAGTAGTAACATCTAAGATTGTAGACTAGAAATAAGTTATTCATGTTGTTGAAACTCTAAGCAGTGTGCCAGACGATTTTTGGTCTCCAATATAGGCCCCTTTCTGTGTTTGCTAAAATTGTATGTAGTATATCTGCCTGGAGCAAAAATGGTGAGCAAATATTTTGGTTTTTCACAATGTATTCTGAATATTACAAACTCAGGGGAGTAACCTCCATTTCCAGGTTGCTAATGAGTGCATTTCACAATACTTTGGATTATAATTGTAAGGCTTGTTTGAATGTCCTGCTTAATATAATGTTTGTGTCGTCATCGAAAATCAACCGCTTTATACTTAAACACTTCAACCAGTAGAATGCTCTTTGGCTTTTTCATCAGCCTGCCAATGAGGGTTTGTACACTGTTTGCCAAATTGGCCCATAACCACCTAACAGTAACATAGACCTACTGTAGGACCCATAACTTCACCTAACAACAAATATAGGAAAATAGCTCTGTGTGTTGTACAATAGCCTATCCATCAAGGAACACATTATGAGCTAAGTATCTCTGTGTCCAAACAGACTAAAGAGACCCTACTATAAATCAAGCAGACAATAACATTATAAACATCAATTTGTTAGGGATGTTGGATCCAACATGGAGCACGGCATAACTGTCTTTACCAGAGTAATGAATGAAGAAGCACTTTGGTTGTTGTTGCATGTCGTGATGTTTGTCATTTGACTGTCATTCAAAAAATGATTTCCTGGATCAGCTGATGATAGTTGAACATGTGACTGTAACTAAACAGCTACAGTATTAAGTATGATGTGTAATTATTGAAGAACTGCGTTAATGACCGTATCCATTTGACTGTTGTCAATATAGTTAATATTAAAACATATATACAGTGGGGCAAAAAAGTATTTAGTCAGCCACCAATTTTGCAAGTTCTCCCACTTAAAAAGATGAGAGGCCTGTAATTGTCATCATAGGTACACTTCAACTATGACAGACAAAATTAGAAAAAAAATCCAGAAAATCGCATTGTAGGATTTTTAATGAGTTTATTTGCAAATTATGGTGGAAAATAAGTATTTGGTCAATAACAAAAGTTTCTCAATACTTTGTTATATACCCTTTGTTGGCAATGACAGAGGTCAAACGTTTTCTGTAAGTCTTCACAAGGTTTTCACACACTGTTGCTGGTATTTTGGCCCATTCCTCCATGCAGATCTCCTAGAGCAGTGATGTTTTGGGGCTGTTGCTGGGCAACACAGACGTTCAACTCCCTCCAAAGATTTTCTATGGGGTTGAGATCTGGAGACTGGCTAGGCCACTCCAGGACCTTGAAATGCTTCTTACGAAGCCACTCCTTCGTTGCCCGGGCGGTGTGTTTGGGATCATTGTCATGCTGAAAGATCCAGCCACGTTTCATCTTCAATGCCCTTGCTGATGGAAGGAGATTTTCACGCAAAATCTCACGATACATGGTCCCATTCATTCTTTCCTTTACACGGCTCAGTCGTCCTGGTCCCTTTGCAGAAAAACAGCCCCAAAGCAGGATGTTTCCACCCCCATGCTTCACAGTAGGTATGGTGTTCTTTGGATGCAACTCAGCATTCTTTGTCCTCCAAACACGACGAGTGAAGTTTTTACTAAAAAGTTATATTTTGGTTTCATCTGACCATATGACATTCTCCCAATCTTCTTCTGGATCATCCAAATGCTCTCTAGCAAACTTCAGACGGGCCTGGACATGTACTGGCTTAAGCAGAGGGACACATCTGGCACTGCAGGATTTGAGTCCCTGGCGGCGTAGTGTGTTACTGATGGTAGGCTTTGTTACTTTGGTCCCAGCTCTCTGCAGGTCATTCACTAGGGCCCCCCATGTGGTTCTGGGATTTTTTTTATCATTTTGACCCCACGGGGTGAGATCTTGCGTGGAGTCCCAGATCGAGGGAGATTATCAGTGGTCTTGTATATCTTCCATTTCCTAATAATTGCTCCCACAGTTGATTTCTTCAAACCAAGCTGCTTACCTATTGCAGATTCAGTCTTCCCAGCCTGGTGCAGGTCTACAATTTTGTTTCTGGTGTCCTTTGACAGCTCTTTGGTCTTGGCCATAGTGGAGTTTGGAGTGTGACTGTTTGAGGTTGTGGACAGGTGTCTTTTATACTGATAACAAGTTCAAACAGGTGCCATTAATACAGGTAACAAGTGGAGGACAGAGGAGCCTCTTAAAGAAGAAGTTACAGGTCTGTGAGAGCCAGAAATCTTGCTTGTTTGTAGGTGGCCAAATGCTTATTTTCCACCATAATTTGCAAATAAATTAATAAAAAATCCAACAATGTGATTTTCTGGATTTTTTTTCTCTCATTTTGTCTGTCACAGTTGAAGTGTAACTATGATGAAAATTACAGGCCTCTCATCTTTTTAAGTGGGAGAACTTGCACAATTGGTGGCTGATGAATTACTTTTTTGCCCCACTGTATATATTTCACCTTTATTTAACCAGGTAGGCTAGATGAGAACAAGTTCTCAACTGCAACCTGGCCAAGATAAAACAAAGCAGTGTGACAAAAACAACAACACAGAGTTACACATGGAATAAACAAACGTACAGCCAATAACACAATAGAAAAATCTATATACAGTGTGTGCAAATGGAGTACGGAGGTAAGGCAATAAATAGGCCATAGTAGCGAAGTAATTACAATTTAACAAATCAACACTGGAGTGATAGAGCAAAAAAAGTTTTAAAAAAACATGGGGATGAGGTAGGCAGTTGGATGGGCAATTTACAGATGGGCTGTGTACAGCTGCAGCGAGCGGTAAGCTGCTCAGATAGCTGATGCTTAAAGTTAGTGAGGGTGATATATGTCTCCAACTTCAGCAATTTTTGCAATTCGTTCCAGTCACTGGCAGCAGAGAACTGGAAGGAAATGCAGCCAAAGTATGTGTTGGCTTTGGGGGTGACCAGTGAGATATACCTCCTGGAGCATGTGCTATGGGTGGGTATTGCGATGGTGACCAGTGAGCTGAGTGAAGGCATCCTAGCAAAGACTTATAGATGACCTGGAGCCAGTTGGTTTGGCGACGAACACGTAGTGGAGGGCCAGCCGACGAGAGCATACAGGTCCTAGTGGTGGGTGGTATATGGGGCTTTGGTAACAAAATGGATGGCACTGTGATAGACTTCATCCAGTTTGCTGAGTAGAGTGTTGGAGGCTATTTTGAAAATGACATCGCCAAAGTCAAGGATCGGTAGGATAGTCAGTTTTACGAGGGTATGTTTGGCAGCGTGAGTGAAGGAGGCTTTGATGCGAAATAGGAAGCCGATTCTAGATTTAATTTTGGATTGGAAATGCTTAATATATTAGTCTGGAAGAAGAGTTTACAGTCTAGCCAGACACCTAGGTATTTATAGTTGTCCACATATTCTAAGTTAGAAACATCCAGAGTAGTGATGCTGGACGGGCGGGTACGGGCAGCGATAGGTTGAAGAGCATATATTTAGTTTTGGTAGTGTTTAAGAGCAGTTGAAGGCCACGGATGGAGTGTTGTATGGAATTGAAGCGCGTTTGGAGGTTTGTTAACGAAGTGTTCAGAGAAGGGCCAGATGTATAAAGAATGGTGTCGTCTGCGTAGAGGTGGATCAAGGAATCACCCGCAGCAAGAGCAACATCGTTGGTATATACAGAGAAAAGAGTCGGTCTGAGAAGTGAACCCTGTGGTACCTCCATAGAAACTGCCAGAGGTCCGGACAACAGGCACTCCGATTTGCCACACTGAACTCTGTCTGAGAAGTAGTTGGTGAACCAGGCAAGTCAGTCATTTGAGAAACGAAGGATGTTGAGTCTGCCAATAAGAATACCGTGATTGGTGACAAAGTTGAAAGCCTAGGCCAGGTTGATGAAGACGGCTGCACAGTACTGTCTTTTATCGGTGGCTGTTATATCGCTTAGTACCTTGAGCGTGGCGGAGGTGCACCCGTGACCAGCACGGAAACTGGATTTCACAGCGGAGAAGGTACGGTGGGATTCAAAATGGTCAGTGATCTGTTTGTTAACTTGGCTTTTGAAGACTTTAGAACGGCAGGGCAGGATGGAGATAGGTCTGTAACAGTTTGGGTCTAGAGTGTCACCCCCTTTGAAGAGGGGGATGACCGCGGAAGCGTTCCAATCTTTTGGAATCTCGGACGATTTGAAAGAGTGGTTGAACAGACTAGTAATATGGGTTGCCACAATGGCGGCGGATAATTTTAGAAAGAGGGGTTCCAGATTGTCTAGCCCAGCTGATTTGTACAGATCCAGGTTTTGCAACTCTTTCAGAACATCAGTTATCTGGATTTGGGTGAAGGAGAATCTGGGGAGGCTTGGGGAAGTAGCTGCGGGAGTTGGGAGAGCTGTTGGCCGAGGTTGGGGTGGCCAGGTGGAAAGTTTGGCAAGCAGTAGAGAAATGCTTATTGAAATTCTCGATTATCGTGGCGTTATCGGTGGTGACAGTGTTTCCTAGCCTCAATGCAGTGGGCAGCTGGGATGAGGTGCTCTTATTCTCCATGGACTTTACAGTGTCCCATAACTTTTTGGAGTTAGAGCTACAGGATGCAAATTTCTGTTTGAAAAAGCTAGCCTTTGCTTTCCTAACTGACGGTGTGTATTGGTTCCTGACTTCTCTGAAAAGTTGCATATCGCGGGGACTATTCGGTGCTAGTGCAGTACTCCACAGGATGTTTTTGTGCTGGTCGAGGGCAGTCAGGTCTGGAGTGAACCAGGGGCAAAATCTGTTCTCAGTTCTACATTTTCTGAAAGGGGCATGCTTATTTAAGCTGGTGAGGAAATTACAATTAAAGAACAACCAGGCATCCTCTACTGACGGGATGAGGTCAATATCCTTCCAGGATACCCGGGCCAGGTCGATTAGAAAGGCCTGCTTGCAAGTTAGTGAGGATAATATCTATGAGGGTGCCCATGTTTAAGGATTTAAGGTTGTACCTGGTGGGTTCTTTGATAATTTGTGTGAGATTGAGGGGATCTAGCTTGGATTGTAGAAATGTTTATTTATAATTTTTATTAAATAGAATGTAGATTACCACAGAGAATGATGTTGAGACACAAATACTATTATAATTACTATTACTGTTATAAATTAAATGAAACTGTTCCAATAAAATGTGAATATGAACATCATAACTGTCACCAGATCAGTAGAAATGGTCAGATAACTTGGCATCAAATGGAAAAGGTTGCTGAATGTTGGTGTGGCCTATTATCAGAAACGATAGGAGCATAACGACTGCTGGTGTAGCCTATTACCAGAAACTATAGGAGCATAACGACTGCTGGTGTAGCTGATTACCAGAAACTTTAGGAGCATAACGACTGCTGGTGTAGCCTATTACCAGAAACTAAACTGAAGCATGGTAGTGGCAGCATCACGCTGTGGGGATTTCAGCAGCAGGGACTGGGAGACTAGTCCGGAAACTATTAAGTGAAATTATTTTGATGTGATATTTAAGTATTGAGTGAAATTATTCTGAATTGATATGAAAGTACAGCAATTTATGTTTCTAGAAACGTATAGCAATTGAGAATCAATTCACATTTAGATGGAATATTTGACTATTTTGGCAGCCAGAGCCAGTCTACCTCTGAAAATAACATACAGTCCCTGGATCTTGAGGAATAACAGGGGCCGCAATCAGCAGTAGAAACAATAACCAAGCATACTCCGCCCGTTTCGGTAAAAAGCTGAGGGGTGGGCCTGGAGAAATGCAAGCATCCATGATTTCAACATTCTAGTTTTAACCATTTTTTGAGGATATACAGTGTTTGCTTATATTTACTGACAAACATTGGAATAAAAAAAAGCTTATATTTTGGGTTCTAATGGGGGTACGGCAGTTGAACTACGCTCATGAGGCATTTATAAGTTCAGTCTTAAAGAAACAGATGGGTACATATCAATAATGTATAAGTCCCAAAATGGATTTAACAACTGCTGATTGCCCCTTTAAGAGTACATATTGGGCTAATCTAATAGGAGATATTGAGGACTACAGTATTTCAGGCATTGTCATTGAATGCATTTGATCAATTGTTAACGTTTTGTTGATGGTCCACTCTTGATGTTCTGCACGTTACAGTGTAGCTTCAGCCATTCCTACAGAACAACATTAAAGTGTAGAACCCCTTTACTGCATATTGGTTCAACGACTGCAGACGGTATTTACTGGTGTTAAACAGATCTCCAACCTCCTCCTCTTCCTCCAATGGGACAGTCATCTCCCCCCCTCTTTCACTCCAAAAACTGCATCCTCCTCTTCTTTTACTGAAACGTCTTTTTCTTCTTCTTTCACTGTAACAGCATCACCGTCTACTTGTTTTTGTATTGTAACATCCTCATCCTCCTCCTCTTTGACGAGAGTTACTTTCTCCGTCTAGCAGACCTCCTCTTCTTTATCAGGAAGAGAGTAGCTTAGTGACCCCATGGTCGGAGATGTTAGCTAGCTAGCATTAGCGACTAGCCTAGTTCTAAGCTAACTTAGCAAACCAGCTAGCTGACAAACAACGTAAATATATAACTAAATGGGCCAACAAGTACATATGACAGAAGTGTGTTTAATACACAGCGACTAATATACACCAAACACAGTGTAAAGAGCGTGAATGTTGTAGCTGTGTTTGCTAGAAAGCTACCGAGGTGTCTGACTAGCTGTTGTTTTTGAAGGAGCGTCCCGTCCACTATATTATACGTCACACTGGCAGCGTCGCCGGAACCTAAAAGACACACATCGCCATCTGCTAACTGGAGTGGGCAAACCAAACGTTTATTTTTCATTTATTTCATAAACGTTTAATATTATATTAAGTCGTTCAAATATAAGCATGTGTTGATTGATTCGTGTTTAACGAGGGATAATTTAAAACAGACTTCACACCCACTACATATTTGCTTTGAACCATACTTCTGACATAGATCAGTTTGACCCCAGAGACATATCTTTTATCATCGCCAAAATATGGTTTGTTCAATTCTTTAAAATGTTCATGACTTTGTCAATCAACTTGTTAAATCTAAATCATGGTTTAGTGTTTCTGTATGAATATATACTTTTAACAAATTCAAATTCTATGGAGTCATTTTGACCCCAGCCAAAAGCGCCTTTGATAAAAAGGACGTTTAAAAATTATTATTTTTTAAATCACATTTTATTGGTCACGTACACGTGCTTAGCAGATGTTATATCGTACAAGTAATATCTAACCATTTCACAATATGTACCCAATACACACAAATCAAAGTATTCAAATCTAGGTTTCTCTGTAGACATGATGCATCCCACCAGAGGGTGGAGGGGCACCTGTATCAGTGGTTTTGACCAGATAGACACCTGCAGACACACAGTATAGTGCCTCCCATGTACTCTCCTAAGATTGGATTTTTCTATACCACGTATCACATGACTGTACAAAACTACCAGCGGTAGAAAACTACCAGGAGTACACAGTCCATTAGATGCTATAGGGTAGGGTATTAGTATTAGCTATTGGGTGTAGGCTATTAGTATTAGTTATATGGTGTATGGTATTAGTATTAGCTATAGGGTGTAGGGTATTAGTATTAGCTATAGGGGGAAGAGTATTAGTATTAGTATTAAATCAAATCAAATGTTATTTGTCACATACACATGGTTAGCAGATGTTAATGCGAGTGTAGCAAAATGCTTGTGCTTCTAGTTCCGACAATGCAGTAATAACCAACGAGTAATCTAGCTAACAATTCCAAAACTACTACCTTATACAGACAAGTGTAAAGGGATAAAGAATATGTACATAAAGATATATGAATGAGTGATGGTAAAGAGCGGCATAGGCAAGATGCAGTAGATGGTATCGAGTGCAGTATATACATATGAAATGAGTATGTAAACAAAGGGGCATAGTTAAAGTGGCTAGTGATACATGTATTACATAAAGATGCAGTAGATGATATAGAGTACAGTATATACGTATGCATATGAGATAAATAATGTAGGGTATGTAAACATTATATTAAGTAGCATTATTTAAAGTGGCTAGTGATATATTTTACATCAATTCCCATCAATTCCCATTATTAAAGTGGCTGGAGTTGAGTCAGTGTGTTGGCAGCAGCCACTTAATGTTAGTGGTGGCTGTTTAACAGTCTGATGGCCTTGAGATATAAGCTGTTTTTCAGTCTCTCGGTCCCAGCTTTGATGCACCTGTACTGACCTCGCCTTCTGGATGATAGCTGGGTGAACAGGCAGTGGCTAGGGTGGTTGTTGTCCTTGATGATCTTTATGGCCTTCCTGTGACATCGGGTGGTGTAGGTGTCCTGGAGGGCAGGTAGTTTGCCCCCGGTGATGCGTTGTGCAGACCTCACTACCCTCTGGAGAGCCTTACGGTTGTGGGCGGAGCAGTTGCCGTACCAGGCGGTGATATAGCCCGACAGGATGCTCTCGATTGTGCATCTGTAGAAGTTTGTGAGTGCTTTTGGTGACAAGCCGAATTTCTTCAGCCTCCTGAGGTTGAAGAGGCACTGCTGCACCTTCTTCACGATACTGTCTGTGTGGGTGGACCAATTCAGTTTGTCTGTGATGTGTACGCCGAGGAACTTAAAACTTACTACCCTCTCCACTACTGTTCCATCGATGTGGATAGGGGGGTGTTCCCTCTGCTGTTTCCTGAAGTCCACAATCATCTCCTTAGTTTTGTTGACGTTGAGTGTGAGGTTATTTTCCTGACACCACACTCCGAGGGCCCTCACCTCCTCCCTGTAGGCAGTCTCGTTGTTGTTGGTAATCAAGCCTACCACTGTTGTGTCGTCACAAACTTGATGATTGAGTTGGAGGCGTGCGTGGCCACGCAGTCGTGGGTGAACAGGGAGTGCAGAAAAGAGGGCTCAGAACGCACCCTTGTGGGGCCCCAGTGTTGAGGATCAGCGGGGTGGAGATGTTGTTACCTACCCTCACCACCTGGGGGCGGCCCGTCAGGAAGTCCAGTACCCAGTTGCACAGGGCGGGGTCGAGACCCAGGGTCTCGAGCTTGATGACGAGTTTTGAGGGTACTATGCTGTTAAATCCTGAGCTGTAGTCGATGAACAGCATTCTCACATAGGTATTCCTCTTGTCCAGATGGGTTAGGGCAGTGTGCAGTGTGGTTGAGATTGCATCGTCTGTGGACCTATTTGGGCGGTAAGCAAATTGGAGTGGGTCTAGGGTGTCAGGTAGGGTGGTGTAGGTTATTAGTATTAGCTATAGGGTGTATGCTATTAGGTATTAGTATTAGCTGTAAGGTGTAGGGTATTAGTATTAGTATTAGCTATGGGGTGTAGTCTATTAGGTATTAGTATTAGCTATCGGGCGTAGGGCATTAGTATTAGTATTAGCTTTTGGGTGTAGGCTATTAGGTATTCGTTTGAGTTATAGGGTATCACATTTTATTGGTCATGTACACGTGTTTAGCAGATGTTATTGCGGGTGTTGTGAAATGCTTGTGGTTTTAGCTCCGATAGGGCAGTAATATCTATCAATTTCACAATATGTACCCAATACACACAAATCTAAGTATTCAAATCTAGGTTTCTCTGTATACATGATCCATCCCACCAGAGGGTGGAGGGTCACCTGTATCAGGGGTTTTGACCAGATAGACACCTGCAGACACACAGTATAGTGCCTCCCATGTACTCTCCTAATATTAGATTTTTCTATACCACACATCACATGACTGTACAAAACTGCCAGCAGTAGAAAACTCTGCCAGGAGTATACAGTGTATTAGATACAAAAGTGTAGGGTATTAGTATTAGCTATTGGGTGTAGGCTATTAATATTAGATATTTTTGTATTTATTTTACCTTTATTTAACTAGGCAAGTAAGTTTTAGCTGTTGGGTGTAGGCTATTAGGTATTAGTATTAGCTATAGGGTGTAGGCTATTAGGTATTAGTATTAGCTATAGGGTATTAGCTATAGGTTGTCGGGTATTAGTATTAGCTATAAAGTGTAGGGTATTAGTATTAGTTATAGTGTAGGCTATTAGGTATTAGTATTAGCTATAAGGTGTAGGGTGTTAGTATTAGTTATAGGGTGTACGCTATTAGGTATTAGTATTAGCTATAGGGTGTAGGGTATTAGTATTAGCTATAGGGTGTAGGCAATTAGGTATTAGTGTTAGCTATAGGGTGTAGGATATTATTTATAGGGTGTGGGGTATTAGTTTTAGTTATAGGGTGTAGGCAATTAGGTATTAGTGTTAGCTATAGGGTGTAGGATATTAGCTATAGGGTGTGGGGTATTAGGTATTAGTATTAGCTATAGGGTGTAGGCAATTAGGTATTAGTATTAGCTATAGGGTGCAGGGTATTAGTATTAGCTGTAGGGTGTAGGCTATTAAGTATTAGTATTAGCTATCGGGTGTAGGCTATTAGATATTAGTATTAGCTATAGGGTGTAGGGTATTAGTATTAGTATTAGCTATAGGGTGCAGGGTATTAGTATTAGTATTAGCTATAGGGTGTAGGCAATTAGGTATTAGTGTTAGCTCTAGGGTGTAGGATATTAGCTATAGGGTGTGGGGTATTAGGTATTAGTATTAGCTATAGGGTGCAGGGTATTAGTATTAGCTGTAGGGTGTAGGCTATTAGTTATTAGTATTAGCTATCGGGTGTAGGCAATTAGGTATTAGTGTTAGCTATAGGGTGTAGGCAATTCGGTATTAGTGTTAGCTCTAGGGTGTAGGATATTAGCTATAGGGTGTGGGGTATTAGTATTAGCTGTAGGGTGTAGGCAATTAGGTATTAGTGTTAGCTATAGGGTGTAGGATATTAGCTATAGGGTGTACGGTATTAGGTATTAGTATTAGCTGTAGGGTGTAGGCTATTAGGTATTAGTATTAGCTATAGGGTGTAGGCAATTAGGTATTAGTGTTAGCTATAGGGTGTAGGATATTAGCTATAGGGTGTACGGTATTAGGTATTAGTATTCGCTGTAGGGTGTAGGCTATTAGGTATTAGTATTAGCTATCGTGTGTAGGCAATTAGGTATTAGTATTAGCTATAGGGTGCAGGGTATTAGTATTAGCTGTAGGGTGTAGGCTATTAGTTATTAGTATTAGCTATCGGGTGTAGGCTATTAGGTATTAGTATTAGCTATCGGGTGTAGGCTATTAGGTATCAGTATTAGCTATAGGGTGTAGGGTATTAGTATTAGTTATAGGGTGTAGGCTATTAGGTATTAGTATTAGCTATAGGGTGTAGGCAATTAGGTATTAGTGTTAGCTATAGGGTGTAGGATATTAGCTATAGGGTGTGGGGTATTAGGTATTAGTATTCGCTGTAGGGTGTAGGCTATTAGGTATTAGTATTAGCTATCGTGTGTAGGCAATTAGGTATTAGTATTAGCTATAGGGTGCAGGGTATTAGTATTAGCTGTAGGGTGTAGGCTATTAGTTATTAGTATTAGCTATCGGGTGTAGGCTATTAGGTATCAGTATTAGCTATAGGGTGTAGGGTATTAGTATTAGTTATAGGGTGTAGGCTATTAGGTATTAGTATTAGCTATAGGGTGTAGGTTATTAGCTATTGGTTGTGGGATATTAGTATTAGCTATAGGGTGTAGGCTATTAGCTATAGGGTATGGGGTATTAAGTATTAGTATTAGCTACAGGATAGTGCATTCGTAATGTATTCAGACCCCTTCACATTTTCCACATTTTGTTACATTACAGCCTTATTCTAAAATGGAAGTTATTTTGACCCCTCATCAATCTACAAACAATACCCCATAATGACATCACAATACCGCATAATGACAAACCAAAGTAAAAAATAAAATAAAATAAAAAACATTTTTGCACATTTTTGCACATTAATTAAGTATTCAGACCCTTTACAATGAGATCAGATGCATCCTGATTCCATTGATCATCCTTGAGATGTTTCTACAACTTGATTGGAGTCCACCTGTGGTAAATTCAATTGATTGGACATGATTTGGAAAGGCACACACCTGTCTATATAAGGTCACAGTTGACAGTGCATGTCAAAGCAAAACCAAGCCATGAGGTCAAAGGAATTGTCTGTAGAGCTCCGAGACAGGATTGTGCCGAGGCACAGATCTGGGGAAGGGTACAAAAACATTTCTGCAGCATTGAAGGTCCCCAAGAACACAGTCACCCCCATCATTCTTAAATTTAAGAATTTGGAACCACCAAGACTTCCTAGAGCTGGCTGCCCGCCCAGCCAAACTGAGAAATCGGGGGAGAATGGCCTTGGTCAGGGAGGTGACTAAGAACCCAATGGTCACTCTGACAGAGCTCCAGAGTTCCTTTGTGGAGATGGGAGAACCTTCCAGAAGGACAACCATCTCTGCAGCACTCCCCCAATCAGGCCTTTATGGTAGAGTGGCCAGACGGAGGCCACTCTTGATGAATACCTGCTCCATAGCACTGAAGACCTCAGACTGGGGCGAAGGTTCACCTTCCAACAGAACAACGCCCGTAAGCACACAGCCAAGACAACACAGGAGTGGCTTTGGGACAAGTCTCTAAATAACCTTGTGTGGCCTAGCCAGAGCCCGGACATGAACCCTATCTAACATCTCTGGAGAGACCTGAAAATAGCTGTGAGCAACGCTCCCCTTCCAACCTCACAGAGCTTGAGAGGATCTGTGGAGAAGAATGGAACATATTCCCCAAATACAGGTGTGCCAAGCTTGTAATATCATACCCAAGAAGATTGGAGGCTGTAATCGATGCCAAAGGTGTTTCAACAAAGTACTTTGTAAAGGGTCTGAATACTTATGTAACTGTGATTTTTCAGTTGATTTTAATAAATTAGCAAAAATATGTAACGTTTTTGCTTTGTCGATTTGAGTATTTGAAATGTATTTTAAATCATTTTTAGAATAAGGCTAACGTAACACAATGCGGAAAAAGTGGGAAGAATTGTTGTTACACCATGTAGGAGCAGTATAGACCTAGTCTGTTCATTATATACATCTACATGATGTATTGTTACAACATGTGGGAGCAGTATAGACCTAGTCTGTTCATTATATACATCTACATGATGTATTGTTACACCTTGTAGGAGCAGTGTAGACCTACATTAGCTAGCTACTTATTTAGGTTTAGTATGACTTATTAAATGAAACTGCCTTACATGTTCTGTAGCAAACGTCTTTTTATTTGCACTAATCAATCAACACATTCAGGTCTTTGTATGTGTCAATATAATAGTATTATTTAATTAAATCCATTTAAAATAATCTGTCTGAAAATAAAAATATGATCCTCAAATGCGTTTCCCCTCCAGTCAGCAGACGGCGAAATGCGTCTTTCAGGCGACGCTGCCACCGTGACGTATAATCTAGTGGACGGTTCTTCATAAACAGCTCGTCAACCACCTCGGTAGCTTGCTAACCAACATAGCCGAAAGATTCAAGCTATTTATACGCTTTCGGTGTATATTAGCTACTGTGTTTTCGACACACTTCTGTGTCTAAACTTGTTAACCTATTTAATTTAATATTACGTTATTTTGTATTAGTCAGCTATAGTAGCTGGCTGGTTTAGTTAGCACTAGCCTAGTCGCTAATGATAGCTAGCTAACATCCCCGACCATGAGTTCACTCAACTACTCTCCTCCTGTTCAAGAAGAGCAGGTCTGCTGGGCGGAGAAAGAGGGTCTGTGGCTGAACATTGTTGTGAAAGAGGAGAAGGAAGAGGAGGAGGTCACAGTTAAACAAGAAGTAGGGGGTGATGCTGTTACTGTGAAAGAAGAAGAGAAAAACGTTTCAGTGAAAGAAGAGGAAGACGCGTTCAGAGTGAAGGAGGAGGAAGATGTAACAGTTAAAGAAGAGGAGGATGCAGTTTTTGGAGTGAAGGAGGAGGAGGAGGGGGAGATGACTGTCACGTTGAAGGAGGAAGAAGAGGAGGTTGGAGATCTGTTTCACACCAGTAAGTACCGTCTCTGCAGTCGTTGAACCAATATGCAGTAAAGGGGTTCTACACTTTAATGTTGTTCTGTAGGAATGGCTGAAGCTACACTAACGTGTAGAACATCAAGAGTGGACCATCAACAAAACGTTAACAATTGATCAAATGCATCTAATGACATTGCCTGAAATACTGTAGTCCTCAATATCTCCTATTAGATTAGCCCAATATGTACTCTTAAAGGGGCATTCAGCAGTTGTTACATCCATTTTGGGACTTATACATTAATGATTTGTACCCATTGTTTCTTGAAGAAGTCACTTATAAATGCCTCATGAGCTTAGTTCAACTGTCGTACCCCATTAGAACCCAAAATATAAGCTTTTTTTACTCCAATGTTTATCAGTAAATGTAAAATGTATCCTCAACATAATTAATTGATTTGAGTCTCAAGCATTACTAAAACATTTAACATTTTCATTTAATTCTTTAAAAAAAAATCTAATTTAGAATAAGTAACGTAACAAAATGTGTAAAAGGGGAAGCGGTCTGAACTTAATGAATGCGCTGGGGCCCCAACTAAAGAAAATCAAGGGTCAACCAAGAGTCATCTTTTCTTTCTACAAACCGATTGGTAGAAATGTTATAACGTTTATTTTTCCATATATAGACACACCCCATGTGTTTTAATTAAATCAACTATACTAAACTGGTCTGATGCTTTAAGCACGCTGTTTGATTAAATAATTAAGACACACAAATTACTCGGGAGCCAGAGATCAAGATAGCCTAACCACCAGAAAAAAAAAACTCTTCCTCCTCCCGCTGCTGCTGGCCTTCGTACATTCTGATGTTATGCTCCTAAAGTTTCTGGTAATGGGCTACACCAGCAGTCTGCAACCTTTTCCATTCCATCCATCCTTTCGGTTCCTTTTGGCAAACTCCAAGCAGGCTGTTGTGTCTTTTACTGAGGAGTGGCTTCCGTCTGGCCACTCTACCACGAAGGCCTGATTGTTGGAGTGCTGCAGAGATGGTTATCCTTCTGTAAAGTTTTCCCATCTCCACAGAGGAACTCTGGAGCGCTGTCAGAGTGACCATCAGGTGTTTGGTCACCTCCCTGACCAAGGTCCTTCTCCCCCAATCGCTCAGTTTGGCCGGGTGACCAGCTCTAGGAAGCGTATTCCATTTAAAAATGATGGAGGTCACTGTGTTCTTGGGGACTTTCAATGCTGCAGAATTTTTTTGGTACCCTTCCCCAGATCTGTGCCTCGACATAATCCTGTCTTGGAGCTCTCCGGACAATTTCTTCGACCTCATTTCTTCTTTTTTTCTCTTGACATGCACTGTCAACTGTTGGACGTTATATTGACTGGTGTGTGCCTTCCAAATCATGTCCAATCAATTGAATTTACCACAGGTGGACTCTGAACAAGTTGTAGATACATCTCAAGGATGATTAATGGAAACAAGATGCACCTGAAAGCAATTTCGAATCTCATAGCAAAGGGTCTGAAAATAATATGTAAATATGTATGTAAATAAGGTATTTCTGTTTATCTGTTGTCATTATGGGCTATTGATGACACCACCCTGAAACAAGATAGCCTAACCATCAGAAAAAAACTATTCCTTCGCCTACTCCTCCCGCTGCTGCTGGCCTTTGTAAATTCTGATGTTATGCTCCTATAGTTTCTGGTAATAGACTACACCAGCAGTTGTTATGCTCCTATAGTTTCTGGTAATAGGCTACACCGGCAGTTGTTATGCTCCTATAGTTTCTGGTAATAGGCTACACCAGCAGTCGTTATGCTCCTATAGTTTCTGGTAATAGGCTACACCAGCAGTCGTTATGCTCCTATAGTTTCTGGTAATAGGCTACACCAGCAGTCGTTATGCTCCTATAGTTTCTGGTAATAGGCTACACCAGCAGTCAGCAACCCTTTCCATTTGGTGCCAAGTTTTCTGACCATTTCTACTGATCTGGTGCCAGTTATGATTTTCATATTCACATTTTATTGGAACAGTTTCATTTAATTTATAATAGTAATGATAATTATTATAGTCTTTATCTCAACATCATTCTCTGTGGTTAATCTACATTCTATTTAAATGAAAATTATAAAGAAACATTTTTATTGCCGTTGCTAACTTTCTTTTTAATAAGCTACATAAAGCTCAAAAATGCTAACATTGCAGCCTGCATGTATAAAATATCCTGATAAATAAATATCATATAAATCTCATCTTGAACTTCTTCCATTTTCTAATAATTGCGCCAACAGTTGTTGCCTTCTCACCAAGCTGTCCTGTAGCCCATCCCAGCCTTGTGCAGGTCTACAATTTTATCCCTGATGTCCTTAACACAGCTCTCTGGTCTTGGCCATTGTGGAGAGGTTGGAGTCTGTTTGATTGAGTGTGTGGACAGGTGTCTTTTATACAGGTAACAAGTTCAAACAGGTGCAGTTAATACAGGTAATGAGTCGAGAACAGGAGGGTTTCTTAAAGAAAAATGAACAGGTTTTCTGTTCGAGCCGGAATTCTTACTGGTTGGTAGGTGATCAAATACTTATGTCATGCCATAAAATGCAAATTATTTACTTAAAAATCATACAATGTGATTTTCTGCAGTGTATCAAATACTTGTTCTCCCCACCGTAAGTATTTGATCACCTACCAACCAGTAAGAATTCCGGCTCTCACAGACCTGTTAGTTTTAACAAACAGATCACTGACCATTTTGAATCTCACCGTACCTTCTCTGCTGTGCAATCCGATTTCCGAGCTGGTCACGGGTGCACCTCAGCCACACTCAAGGTAGTAAACAATATCATAACCGGCATCGATAAAAGACAGTACTGTACAGCCGTCTTCATCGACCTGGCCAAAGCTTTCGACTCTGTCAATCACCGTATTCTTATCGGCAGACTCAACAGCCTTGGTTTTTCAAATGACTGACTCGCCTAGTTCACCAACTACTTCTCAGATAGAGTTCTGTATCAAATTGGAGGGCCTGTTGTCCAGACCTCTGGCAGTCTCTTTCGGGGTATCACAGGGTTCAATTCTCGGACCGACTCTTTTCTCTGTACATACCAACGATGTTGCTTTTACTGTGGGTTATTCATTGATCCACCTCTACGCAGACGACACTATATACATCTGGCCCTTCTTTGGACATAGTGTTAACAAATCTCCAAACGAGCTTCAATGCCATTCAATGCAATACCAAACTCCTTCTGTGGCCACCAACTGGTCTTAAACGCTAGTAGAGTTAAATGCTCTTCAACCGATCTGCACCCGCCGCCTGACTGGCGTCACTACTCTGGACGATTCTGACTTAGGTATTTGTTGTTGTCCACATATTCTGATGTGTCTGGTTAGACTGTATATCTCACTGGTCATCCCCAAAGTCAACACTTTACTTTGGCCGCCTTTCCGTCCAGTTCTCTGCTGCCAATGACTGGAACGAATTGCAAAAATTGCTGAAGTTGGAGATTTACAGTGCCTTGCGAAAGTATTCGGCCCCCTTGAACTTTGCGACCTTTTGCCACTTTTCAGGCTTCAAACATAAAGATATAAAACTGTATTTTTTTGTGAAGAATCAACAAAAAGTGGGACACAATCATGAAATGGAACGACATTTATTGGATATTTCAAACTTTTTTAACAAATCAAAAACGGAAAAATTGGGCGTGCAAAATTATTCAGCCCCCTTAAGTTAATACTTTGTAGCGCCACCTTTTGCTGCGATTACAGCTGTAAGTCGCTTGGGGTATGTCTCTATCAGTTTTGCACATCGAGAGACTGACATTTTTTCCCATTCCTCCTTGCAAAACAGCTCGAGCTCAGTGAGGTTGGATGGAGAGCATTTGTGAACAGCAGTTTTCAGTTCTTTCCACAGATTCTCGATTGGATTCAGGTCTGGACTTTGACTTGGCCATTCTAACACCTGTTTATTTTTGAACCATTCCATTGTAGATTTTGCTTTATGTTTTGGATCATTGTCTTGTTGGAAGACAAATCTCCGTCCCAGTCTCAGGTCTTTTGCAGACTCCATCAGGTTTTCTTCCAGAATGGTCCTGTATTTGGCTCCATCCATCGTCCCATCAATTTTAACCATCTTCCCTGTCCCTGCTGAAGAAAAGCAGGCCCAAACCATGATGCTGCTACCACCATGTTTGACAGTGGGGATGGTGTGTTCAGCTGTGTTGCTTTTACGCCAAACATAACGTTTTGCATTGTTGCCAAAAAGTTCAATTTTGGTTTCATCTGACCAGAGCACCTTCTTCCACATGTTTGGTGTGTCTCCCAGGTGGCTTGTGGCAAACTTTAACCGACACTTTTTATGGATATCTTTAAGAAATGGCTTTCTTCTTGCCACTCTTCCATAAAGGCCAGATTTGTGCAATATACGACTGATTGTTGTCCTATGGACAGAGTCTCCCACCTCAGCTGTAGTTCATCCAGAGTGATCATGGGCCTCTTGGCTGCATCTCTGATCAGTCTTCTCCTTGTATGAGCTGAAAATTTAGAGGGACGGCCAGGTGTTGTGTGCTCCTCTGGATGTTTAAAGCTTGGGAAATCTTTTTGTATCCAAATCCGTCTTTAAACTTCTTCACAACAGTATCTCGGACCTGCCTGGTGTGTTCCTTGTTCTTCATGATGCTCTCTGCGCTTTTAACGGACCTCTGAGACTATCACAGTGCAGGTGCATTTATACGGAGACTTGATTACACACAGGTGGATTGTATTTATCATCATTAGTCATTTAGGTCAACATTGGATCATTCAGAGATCCTCACTGAACTTCTGGAGAGAGTTTGCTGCACTGAAAGTAAAGGGGCTGAATAATTTTGCACGCCCAATTTTTCAGTTTTTGATTTGTTAAAAAAGTTTGAAATATCCAATAAATGTCGTTCCACTTCATGATTGTGTCCCACTTGTTGTTGATTCTTCACAAAAAAAGACAGTTTTCTATCTTTATGTTTGAAGCATGAAATGTGGAAATAGGTCGCAAAGTTCAAGGGGTCCGAATACTTTCGCAAGGCACTGTATATCTCCCTCACTAACTTTAAGCATCAGCTATCTGAGCAGTTTACCGATAGCTGCAGCTGTACACAGCCCATCTGTAAATAGCCTATCCAACTGCCTGCCTCATCCCCATGTTTTTATTTACTTGTTTTGCTCTTTTGCACACCAGTATTTCTACATCTATCACTCCAGTGTTAATTTGTAATTACTTCACTACTATGGCCTATTTATTGCCTTACCTCCTTACTCCATTTGCACACACTGTATATAGATTTTTCTATTGTGTTATGTGAAATACTTTTTTTAGTAAAAAATAATCGTAACTTCATTGACAACACCCAAATGGATACTGTCATTAACGCGGTTCTTCAATAATTACACATAATTCATAATACTGTAGCAAACATTATATTAAACAGGACATTCAAACGAGCCTTACAATTATAATCCAAAGTAGTGTGAAATGTACTCATAAGCAACCTGGAAATGGAGGTTACTCCCCTGAGTTTTCCCCCATTCACATTCAGAATACATTGTGAAAAACTAAAATCTTTGCTCCCCATTTTTGCTCCAGGCAGATATAGTACATCCATAACTATCGGTTTCCTCATTAGCAGGGAGGAGTTTTTGCAATCAAATTGCCCTCATGCCGCAATTTTAGCAAATACAGAAAGTGGCCTATATTTGAGATCAAAAGTCATCTGGCACACTGTTTATAGTTTCAACAACATGAATAACTTATTTCTAGCCTACAATCATTCGATGTTACTACTAATGTGAAAACAAGACAAAATATGACTTTTCTTGCTCATTTTAAGACAATTGTCAAATAATTGTAACATTCATTACAGATGTCAATTGTTGTACAACATCATGGCTTCGCTGTTGGCATCACCTTTTACAGTGGATTACCGCTGTTGTGAGCCTTTAATCATCTGTCTGACTTTGTTGTTCACACAGGAGCGATACTTAACTATTGTGGATCCTCTGGGGAGCCTCAACAACCTCATGATGCTGAAGAGGCAGAGAAGAGTCTCTCCGGATCAGAACAACTTAATAAACACCTGCAGAGATCCACAGGGAAGAGAACTCACTGCTGCTCTGACTGTGGGAAGAGATTCACCTCATCAGGCATTAAAATTCATCAGAGAACACACACAGGAGAGAAATCTTATAGCTGTGGTCAATGTGGGAAGAGTTTTGGTCAATCTGGCCATCTGACACAACACCAGAGAACACACACAGGAGAGAAACCTTACAGCTGTGGTCAATGTGGGAAGAGTTTTGGTCAATCTTGCCATCTGACTCAACACCAGAGAACACACACAGGAGAGAAACCTTACAGCTGTGGTCAATGTGGGAAGAGTTTTACAACATCTCGCTCTCTGACTCTACACAAGAGAACACACACAGGAGAGAAACCTTATAGCTGTGGTCAATGTGGGAAGAGTTTTTGTCGATCTGGAGAGCTGACAGTGCACCAGAGAACACACACAGGAGAGAAACCTTATAGCTGTGGTCAATGTGGGAAGAGTTTTGGTCGATCTGGAGAGCTGACAGTGCACCAGAGAACACACACAGGAGAGAAATCTTATAGCTGTGGTCAATGCGGGAAGAGTTTTGGTCAATCTAGCCATCTGACTCTACACCAGAGAACACACACAGGAGAGAAACCTTACAGCTGTGGCCAATGTGGGAAGACTTTTGGTCAATCTAGCCATCTGACTCTACACCAGAGAACACACACAGGAGAGAAACCTTATAGCTGTGGCCAATGTGGCAAGAGTTTTGGTAGATCTGGCCAGCTGACATCACACCAGAGAACACACACAGGAGAGAAACCTTATAGCTGTGATCAGTGTGACAAGAGATACTCTGATAAAAGATCTCTGATCAAACATCAGACAATGCATACATGAAGGAGTTATTTCGTGATATCAATGAATGTTTTGATGTTGTTGGAGTATTTCAAGGAATTTAGAATGTAGAACCCTAAACGTTTGCCCCATTCAATTGATTTCAGTGTGATATGGATATTAGCCTTGGGAAAAATCCAGGCTCTGAATTGAAAGAGTACTATTTATGTGATTTAACAAAAAGTGACTAACACAAAAAGAGTTGTGTTACACTTACCGTGTTGGTGACCCACTTGAATCAAAATGCAACACTTCAAAATGTAGCTAGCTGTTTTCTACAAGTTGTCCTCTAAACAGTGATGTACACATTATTCCCAGATTCCGTGTGGTTTTTGAGCTGTTAGTTTTAACATCCTCTCTGCACAATTGATTTTGACATGATATCGATGAATGATGACAAATAAGTGTTGCATTCCTTTGTTTAGCGACCTCTAAATTTAAATGCATTACTCCAAAATGTAGCTGACTCTTCTGCAGGTTGTCCTCTAACCAGTGAGGTAAAAGATATCTCCCATTTCCAGGTGTTTTGTTTAGTTGTGTTCGCTTCAACATCATGTACATCCTGATTTCCCCCCAAATCGATATCAGTGATTTATACATATTACTTTATGTTCTATATTATGCATACGATACATATTAACAAAGGGGTGTACATTTGGGTTTGATATTTAAGATTTACAATTCATGTAACATTTAGTAATCATAATTATTTATGTAATCAACTGACAATTTTCGGGTATAATTATATTGACGTTGTTGCCCTTCTTTTAGAATATCAGGATTCATTCTCTTTTAGAATATCAGGGTTCAGTACATTTGGGGACTGGGCCCCGATCCTTCTGAAGATCACTTTAGCACTGTCCTAAAACCCGATTCAAATAGGTATGTAATGACACATTATATAAACTCTTTATAGTGTTTTATTTAAATTTTAGCGGTGAATAGTTGGACAGATCGAGTGAAAAAAAGCTATTTTCCCACACAACATCTCTCCTTACTATCACGCATTAGTTTCGCTTCCCCACCCGCTATTAAAAAAAAAAAAAAAGACCCGACAGGGCTCGTTGCCTTCTTCAATCATACAGAAACGGGCAGCGTTTAGGTTCATGTCATTTATTTTCTTGAAAAGGGGAAAAAGTGTGCTTTACAATGGTATTGACATTACAATTGATCTGGAAGTATTACGTTTTTGGGGCGCTAAAATGAGGTCAATTGTACGGACCACGGCGATGTTCAAAAGTGAGTGAGTTTACGCTAGTGAGTTTTAGGAAGACGAGAGTTCTAGAAACAAAAAATTACAACAACAAAAAATATTTAGAATTACATAATTTATTTTTTTGTCTACCAGGTTTTACAGGTTTTAGTTTTTCCATTCCATGTTTTGAGGATGGACTTCAGCCGGTCCAGCTCGTTAGCACATAGGACGCAGTGATTGGTGTCACCTCGTTAGTATGTGTTACACCTGTGCTGGCTTGTCCATCTCGTTAGTGGGAAAGTGTTTCACCTGAGCTGGTCCAGGTTCTATTTAAGAGTGTCTGGCCCAGTGCTCCATTTGTCTTGATAGATGTGGAGAGTCAACACCTTTAGTTGCTCCACCTTTTTTGTTTGCTTCCTGTCTGTAAATTTGAGTTTTTCTTTTGTTTGCCTCTTGGGCAGATTTAGTGGGTCTCATGGTGGGTGTCTTTTAGGTTCCAGTTGTTGTTACTAGTCAACTTTCAGTGGACACCCCCATAGTGTAATTCAGAATCCCTCCTAAAACCCCACCTGTTTAGTTTTGTTGTTGTCAGTGACTTTGTTTGTTCCCTCTTCTATTTAAGTGACGTTTATGGTTTTCTTGCTGGGGAATGGAACAAAAAACAATGTAGTAAAACAAGCTTATATTTTGGGTTGTAGCATCCAGTTCTTGCTAATCAAAGGCATTTCCTTGAAATGTTCATTAGTCTTTCAGTTGTTGTTCTGTTTGCTGTGTATGTTATTTTTTTTGTGACATGTGCTGTTTAATTAAAGCTCGGTTTGAACATATTGCAAAATAAATGGAACCAATCAGACTCTTGTGCCATCTTAGTATGAAAAACAGTATAAATTCAGTGCATATGTTGAAATCAACAATACGTCAAAGGATTCAATTACTGAGAACTGATTTTTTTTTTTTAATGGATCAAACAGATCAATCCCACTTTTCCAGCCTGCTGAAGGTGTGGAGTGGTAAACACCACCCCGGCTCTACCAGAGGCTTGAGGTGGTCTCCCACAGCTCTTCTTATGTCATGTCCTGTGGCCTTGCAGTTCCATTTCTTGACTGCCCCTGCAACACAAACACATTTAGTCATATTATAGAAAACATTCAGGGCTGGTTTCCCAGCTAATCTTAAGCTTAGTCCCAGACTAAAATTATTGTTTGAGCTGTTTTATCTCAAAGCGACTTGCACAGACTTCTCTTTAAATAGTGGTAGATTTAGTCTGTTCTGGACTAAACAAAGCCGATTCTAATCTGCAAGAGGGCAGATTAGAGCTACTTAAGGACTAAATGGAAGCTTCAATTAATCTTTCAAAGAGGCAGGTTTAACTTCTGCTTTGTGCTGTTTGTGAGGGAGCCTGGACTATGTGGAATGTCTAAATGAAGACCAACATGCACTACAGAGGTCAGACCAGTACTGGCGGATAGGAGTCATCCATTACATTACTTTGAGACCGCTTTCCTATGTACAAAGAAAATGAATTGGAGATAATATCTCTGCTTGAGCCTAGACTTTCCTCTCTGTCTCAAAGAGGAAGGCCTTCACCCAATTCTCTCCAACTTCTGATCGCTGAGGTTTTAGGCATCTGGAATCTTTCATTGTGAAACTGGTGATTTGTGTGGTTCCAGTGAAGCAACTGTGTGTTTAATTGTTCAAAGTCTGCAGGGCCATTTGTGAACTGAGTCTTTACATCAAGTTTCCTGATGCTGCTGGTCAAGCCAACTATAAAGTGCAATTCTCTGAAGATGGGCAGTTCCCAGAAGTGATTGGCTGGTTAGATGGATGTCATGTTCCCATCAAGTCCTGATGCTGAGGAGTACCATAACTGGTTTACCATCAACTCCTGATGTTGAGGAGTACCGTAACCATAACAACTGGTTTCCCATCAACTCCTGATGCTGAGGAGTATCGTAACCATAACAACTGGTTTTCCATCAATGTTCAGGGTGGATGCACTCCTCATTGAGTGTTCTCAAACATTGTTGCCTGTTGGAAAGGTGCAACTCAGGGTTGAAGGATTTCCCTCAACTCTTCATTGGTCTCAGTTTCAGAGAGGACAACATAGTGGACAACTACTTGGTGACAGTGGATATTAGGGTGAGAAACATGGTCTACGAATAGTTACTACATAGTAATATGGTCTACTAATAGTTACTACGTAGTAATATGGTACTAATAGTTACATGGTCTACGAATAGTTACTACATAGTAACATGGTCTACTAATAGTTACTACATAGTAACATGGTCTACTAATAGTTACAAAATAGTAACATGGTCTTCTAATAGTTACTACATAACATTCCTTTCCTCTGGAAAAAGAACACGGTTAGAAGCACAAATAAACTCATATTGTTCTTAGAATGAAGAAGAATAAAGATTGACACAGACAGAGGAATATATTTACCAAAGGAAATAACCAATTTACTGTCTTTGGTTATAAGAGCCAGTACACAGTGAGTTTGTATATGTACCATTTGTGCTCAGTTCTTCATCTGAACTGTCCAAATGGTCATCGTCTGGTATACCATCCAGAGGTTGGTCATCGTCTGGTATAAACCATCCAGAGGTTGGTCATCGTCCGGTATACCATCCAGAGGTTGCTGCTGCTCTATTATTCCAGACAGGAAGTCACTCAGTTCATCAGTGTTGTGTTGTTTTGGTGGTCCACCACCAGTAGTAAATCTCTCTCTGCTTTCTCTCTTTTTAAAGACAGTTTAAGGTTTTTCCACAGAGTCTATAAAAAGGCAGAGATAATTTAATAATAGAAGTGATGTCACAAAAATATGAATTTGAGAAATGTGAAATAATGATAATGCAGATCTCACCTCTAGTTGTTGTTTCTTCTTGTAATCCTGGTAATAATGCAGATATCTCACCTCTAGTTGTTGTTTCTTCTTGTGGTCACATTTCCATCGAATTCACAGCAAATTGCAGCCCAACCTGCTTGTTCTACTCCTCAGTAGCAGCAGTGTGGTTTTTACCTTCAATAACTGGATGGTTTTGACAACATTTGTTTAGGAGCGTTTTTTCATAGACTAAAGTTTTTTTGAACAAATTATTTTTTCCTCTGCTTTTGTTTCGTCTCAAGATTACTGAACCTAATCGAGATTAACCCAGGTGTTCATACTGAACCTAATCAGGATTAACCCAGGTGTTCTCATTTAGGCTTACTTACCTGACTCCAGTCTCCGACTAACTAAGCCTAATTTAAGCTACGTTCAGGAAAGCTTCTTAAATGTCCTCGTTTAACTAGTCCTGGCTTAATCTAAGCCCTGCAGGTTCTGAATGAAACCTAATGTCCAGTGGGATTGATCTGTTTGATCCAATTGTTTGTTTCAGTTTACAGTTGTTGGATTGTTGATTTTCAAAACTTTTCAGTTTCAACAAATGCACTGGGTTGGTTGAAAAGTGAAACTGTTTTGACATAGTGGAAGATACACTGAATTGATACTGTTTTTCATACTAAAGATTGACTAAAATATGTGCTCATTAGTTATGCAAGAGGGCGGCAGGTAGCCATGTGGTTAGAGCTGACAGGGTAAAAATATGTTGTTCTGCCCCTGAACAAGGCAGCACTGTTCCCTGGTAGGCAATCATTGTAAATAATAATTTGTTCTTAACTGACTTGCCTAGTTAAATAATGGTTAAATAAAATAATTAAGTCTGTTGATTGTCAGCCATGAGGTTAATTTGTTTTGCAATATGTTCAAATCAATCAAGCTTTATTTATACGGCACATCTCAGACATGGATGCAACACAATGGCTTCACAGCAAAAAAAAAGAAAAACAATGAAAAACAAACAATAATAATTACTACACAACAAACATAAGAGGATAAAAAACAAGATTAACAACTGAAAGACTAATGAGCATCCTAAGAAAAATCCATAAAATATTAACAATTGGATGAAATGTTCAACCATAACGAGATGGACAAGCCAGCACAAGTGTAACACATACTGACTAACAAGGTGACACCAATCGGTTCTCCCTACATGCTAACGTGCTAAAGTCCAACCTCAAAACATAAATGGAAAAACCAAAGCCTGTAACACCTTAAGACAACAAATATATCCTATATTTTTGTTGGACAACTTTGCTCACCACCAACAGAAAACAACTTCCATTTAACATTATTATCAACTACAATGCTTCACCTACAATATAAACATGGTGTCTACTGGCTGTCAACAAATAAAAACAAGAAAGAAAAAAACATTTTTCCCCCACTAGCTTCTAGAACTCTCGTCTTCCTAAAACTCACTAGCTTCTAGAACTCTCGTCTTCCTAAAACTCACTAGCTTCGAGAACTCTCGTCTTCCTAAAACTCACTAGCTTTTAGAACTCGTCTTCCTAAAACTCACTAGCTTTTAGAACTCTCGTCTTCCTAAAACTCACTAGCTTTTAGAACTCTCGTCTTCCTAAAACTCACTAGCTTTTAGAACTCTCGTCTTCCTAAAACTCACTAGCTTTTAGAACTCTCGTCTTCCTAAAACTCACTAGCTTTTAGAACTCTCGTCTTCCTAAAACTCACTAGCTTTTAGAACTCTCGTCTTCCTAAAACTCATTAGCTTTTAGAACTCTCGTCTTCCTAAAACTCACTAGCTTTTAGAACTCTCGTCTTCCTAAAACTCACTAGCTTCTAGAACTCTCGTCCCCTTGGAACAAGCCCAAACAAAACTCATATCCAATACGGAAAAGCGTGCAGTCAAAATAAATTGTAATCCATGGTAACACACTGACTAAACGCAAAACGTTTTGACTGCCCACCCTTGAGACGATCAGCAACCAAGTTGTCCTTACCACGGACATGTCTGGTTTCAAGAGGAAACTCCTGCAATATCCGTAGTAACTTTCCACCTCACTGCAGAGCTTCTCTCTCTTTTCAGGGTTCACTAGATAGGCATGTTGTTGGATCAGGGCCCAGTCCCAAATGTCATGCTCTAGTACATTTGGTTTGGCACATCTGAGAATGAACTCTGATATTATAAAAGCAGGGTAACAATGTTAATATCATTGTACCCCATAATTGTCAGTTGGTTGCATAAATAATTATGATTACTAAATGTTACATGAATTGTAAATACGAAGTATCAAAACCAAATGTGCACCTCTTTGTTAATATGTAATGGCAATATTTCACGTAATGGTGAGGCATGGAATAATAAAACATGTATCTTTTGTCAGGCTGAATGTTTGAAATGTGAGTAGGTGATTTGGGTCATGCTTCTTCAGTAGTGGAATAAAGACAATTAGCACTTGGAATATAAAGAAATACTGGAGTGATGTCAGATTGTTAACTTCTTAGGCCCCTTTTTTCTCTCCACTTCCTCTCTGAATGACATGTCCAAAGTAAACTGCCTGTATCTCAGGCCCTGAAGCCAAAATATGCATATAATTGGTAGCATTGGAAAGGAAACACTGAAGTTTGTAGAAATGTTAAAATAATGAAGAAGAATATAACACAATAGATATGGTAGGAGAAAATCCAAAGAAAGAACAGTTCCTATGGCTATGCAGTTCCTATGGCTTCCACAGGGTGTCAGCAGTCTATGTTCAAGGTTTCAGGCTTGTAACTTCAAAAATGAATAAGAAATGTCAGTTTTAGTAGAGGGACAGTCTAGGAAATTCGTGTTTGCACACACCATAAAGACATTTTGCACTTGCTCAAATCGGTTTGCTCTTTTTTTTATTTGACCTTTAACTAACTAGGCAAGTCAGTTAAGAACAAATTCTTATTTTCAATGACGGCCTAGGAACAGTGGGTTAACTGCCTGTTCAGGGGCAGAACGACAGATTTGTACCTTGTCAGCTCGGGGATTTGAACTTGCAACCTTTCGGTTACTAGTCCAACACTCTAACCACTAGGCTACTTCTTTCCAAAATAATTATTATAGTTTGATTACACTTTAGGGTATTTGAGGAGTAAATAAAAAACATATTTTGACTTTTTGAAACAAAGTTTAGGAGTAGATTTTCGGATTCCTTTATCTGCATGTTGAACGAGTGGATTACTCAAATCGATGGCGCCAACTAAACATACTTTTTGGGATATAAAGAAGGAATTTATCTAACAAAATGACATGTTATAGCTGGGACCCTTTGGATGACAAATCAGAGGAAGATTTTCAAAAAGTAAGTGAATATTTAATCGTTAATTGTGTATGAAACCTGTGCCGGTGGAAATTTGTATGTGGGGCACCATCCTCAAACAATCGCATGGCATGTTTTCGCTGTAATAGCTACTGTAAATCAGACAGTGCATTTAGATTAAAAATGATTTAAAATGTCAGATGATTTAAGACACTTGTATGTTCATAAATTATTAAAATCCATAATATTTCGGATTATTTATTCCAACAGGAAATTGACCCGCTAGCGGAGCCGTTATTACCATGACGACCGGGACTCCTGTCCCTAAAACTGATTATAGATTTATTATACTGCGTCCATGTGTATAGGCTGCATGTACGTTGAAATTAAATGTTCTTCTTTTCAACTTTCAACTAAAACTTATATTGTACGTCGGGCATAGTCTTATCTTCAACGACATTTTGCTAAATGGGATAGCCCCAATGTCACCGTTTTAACGTGTCCAAATCAATAGTCCAAATGCAGAAACAGTTTGTGATAAATTGAAAACCTAAACATAAAATGTGCTATATACACAAACATCTGCCACAATTATCGTATTACTTGTATTTTTTTTAAATAAGCTCCTTATAAACTGCACAAGCACCAAAAACGCTGTTGTTTTGACAAGTAGCAATAAATCACTGATATCGATTAGGGGGGTAAATCAGGTTGTACTTGCTGTTGGAACTAACACAACTAAACAAAACACCTGGAAATGGGAGATATCTTTTACCTCACTGGTTAGAGGACAACCTGCAGAAGACAGTCAGCTACATGTGGGAGTGATACATTTAAATGTACAAATGGAGCTGAACAAAGGACCACTTATTTGTCATCACTCATCAATATCATGCTGAAATCAATTGTGTGACAGGAGGGAGATGAAGTTGCACGTCCTGTTAAAACTAACAGCACAAAAACCACACAGAATCTGGAAGTAATGTGTACATCCCTGGTTAGAGGACAATTTGTAGAAAACAGCTCACCACATTTTGAAGTGTTGCATTTTGATTCAAGTGGGTCACCAACTCTTTTTTAGGTTAGTCACTTTTTGTTAAATCACATAAATAGTACTAGTCCATTTCAAAGACAAAGATTTTCCCACTGAGGCTAATATCCATATGTTGAAATCAATAGAACAGGGGGCAAACGTTTAGGGTTATACTTTGTGACATTAAAATACTCCTTCTACAATGTTAAACAATTCTCTATTGTGACATTATTTCATTGATATGAAACAACTACATGTATTTTCTGATGTTTGATCAGAGATCTTTTATCAGAGTATCTCTTCCCACATTGATCACAGCTATGAGGATTCTCTCCTGTGTGTGTTCTCTGGTGTATAGTCAGATGGCTAGATGCAACAAAACAATTCCCACATTAAGCACAGCTTTAAGGTTTCTCTACAGTTTGTATTTTCTGGTGTGATTTCAGGCAGCTTGACTGAGTAAAACACTTCTCACATTGATTACAGGTATGAGATTTCTCCCCTGTGTGTACTCGCTGGTGTATTTTAAGTTCTGATGAATCTTTGCAAAGTTTCCCACAGTCAGAGCAGCAGTGAGATTTCACTCCAGTGTGAATTCTCAAGTGTACTTTTAGTGAATTTGATCCCGAGAAAAGGTTCCCGCAGTCGGAGGAGCAGTAAGGTTTCTCTCTAGTGTGTACTCGCTGGTGTATTTTAAGTTCTGATGAAGATTTGCAATCTTTCCCACAGTTAAAGCAGCAGATATTTATTTTCTGTGGGTCTCTGCTGGTGTTTGAGGTGTTCTGATGTGGAGAGACTCTGCTTTGCCTCGTCAGCATCATAATGTTGTTGAGGCTCTCCAGAGGATCCACGATAGTCCCGTCTCTCTGTGTGAACAAAAGTTCAGATGGTTAAAGGCCCACAACAGCAAAAATCCACTGTAAAAAGGTGATGTCTACAGCCTAGCCATTATGTTGTACAAACAATGACGTCTGTAATGAATGTTAATTATTTGACATTTGTCTTAAGACAGTCAAGTGAACAACAATAGTCATATTTTGTCTTGTTCTCACATTAGTAGTAACATCGATCGTATGCTAGAAATACGTTTTTAAAGTTGTTGAAATCCTAAGCAGTGTACCGTTCTGTAGGTCTATGTTGTTGTTAGGTGACGTTATGGCTCCTACAGTAGGTCTATGGTATTGGTATAACTAGGGATTTCCGCATTAGCATGGAGGAGTTTCTGCAACCAAATTGTGTTTTAGCGAACAGAGGGCAGAGAGCGATGCACCTATTTGGGGATGTTGGATAGTATTTACACACCACCACTAATGATTTGTGGAGCTCCTCAAAGTAAATTTATCTTCACCTCAAACAGCAAGTAAACAAAGTCTTACAAAATACTTTGAGGAACTATTGATTTTAGTAAAATATTTCCAGCTCTCACTCTTGATAACCACTCGACATGAAAGGGAAAAATGTAATGCTCTGATCCAGTGGAAATGTCTAATAATACCTGATTACTTCTTATCCCTTACACAAATAGCCTACAGCTGTGTCTGTCCCAAACTCACTGGTGCGGGAAACTCTGAGGGCCCAGACTATTTTATACAATGTTGCTATCACCTTTCGGACAGACCTAGGTGATAGTTGTGTCACAGGCCAGCTCATAGCCTGTGGCAAAAATGAGGGGACGCGAACAACAGGTATAGGCCAATAAAAAATAAACTTTATTGTAAACAAACTATTAACTTTAACTTAAGAAAAAGGTATGAGGTGTGGGAAGTATCATAATGTAAGGTGTATGTAAAGTGCATGGATGCGTGAATCTGTGTGTGTGAATGACTGAGTGAAAACTATGCAAAACTACAAAAGAACAAACAAAACAGGTTCATACCTGGAGGAGGAGCAGAGAGAGAGAGTAGAGATTAGTGACAGTTTAAATACTTAGAGCCCAGGTGACTCCAATCACTAATGACCACCCTCTGCCTGCAGGAGGAACCACCCCTGCACTGCAGAGGAGGAGCCGTGACACCCCCCTCCTTAAAATGAGGGTCCCACCCTCAACCCAACTTCCTCCAACATATTCAAAACAATTCAAATGAACCCCCCCCCCCCCAAAAAAAAAAGGATACCAGTCCCGGCTCCTAGTAGTAGCCCCGTGTCCCCCAACTAACTGTCCACCCCTCAAACTCGGCAGCCCTGGTACCTGGGGAGCAATTTAAGAGAAACGAGGCGCATACAGCCCGTAGGGGTCAGCAGAGAGAAGATACAAACTAAGTTAAAGGAGCACGGGACAGAGCATCAGCAATGATATCAAGGTTGAATGGTTGCAAGAACAAAGCCCAACGCATCAGGCGCTGGTTGAGATTTTGCAGGGACCTCAGAAAAATAAGTGGGTTGTGGTCAGTGAACACAGTTAAAGGGGTCAAACCAGAACCAACATAGATCTCGAAGTGCTGTAAAGCCCAAATGAGACCTAAAGCCTCCTTTTCAATCACAGAATAGTTTCTGATACTTATTACATTTCCGGGAGAAGAAACTGACTGGACACTCAACATTGTTATCATTCTCCTGGAGAAGCACAGCCCAGCGCCGATTTGACTGGCGTCTACCTGCAATTTGAAAGGTTTCCCAAAATTTGGTGCTGCCAATACAGGTGCCAAACACAAAAGAGCCTTAACTGCATCAAATGCCTCTTGACACTGGGTGGACCAGAAATTCAGCCTTGGCCTTCAGATTGGTCAGGGGGGACACTACTACTGAAAAGTTTACAGAAAGCACGGTAGTACCCCGCCATTCCCAGGAAGCGCATCAGTTCTTTCTTTGTGGAGGGCTGTGGGAACTGCTTCATAGCCTGGACCTTGGCTTCCACGGGACAGACCAACAACCTTGCCTAGGTATGTGACTTGGCAAACTCACATTTTGCCCAAATTAATAGTCAACCTATCCCACACCAGTCTTTCAAACAGGGCTTGCACTCTCCAAACATACTCCTCCCAGGAGTTTGACTAGATGACAATACCATTGTCCAACATATACTGCACCTCGTATTCCAGTTTCAATCTCTTCTCAGATACACAATAAAATCTCTGTTTGATAGGCTTAGCATCTCCGATGTCTATATCAGGCTCAATTAAGTGGGTTTGTGATGGAGTGTCAGAAAACAAAACAGGGTAGTTTCTAATAAGAGCTACCAATTCGTCACGTCTAAATGATCTACCAAAACCAAGGTTTTGCAAAGTCTGGGAGTTTTTCAACCGACCTTGTAAGACCTCATCCGAAACCCTAACGTCCTCCTCTTCTCCCCCCTCCACCAAATTAAAGCCACAAGATGCAGTGACTGGAGCAGCAGTCAACGCTGACCTCACCGCTGGAGTGCCTTCTACTTTGCTTAGATCACGGGAGGGATAACATTTTAACAGGTTCACATGGCATAATTTAGAGGACTTCCTATGACTAGGGGTTTCAATAAGAGTTCAAATCTGACACTTTACGCAACACATTAAAAGGACCACAATATTTTGCCTGATAGGGTGAACTTACAAGAGGCAGAAGAGCAAGTACACGATCACCGGGACTAAACTCACGCAGCTCAGCCTGTCCGTCATAATTCAGTTTAATTTTCCGTTAAGATTTTAGTTTCTTTCGCCAGTTCACCAGCCCTATACAACTTCAACCTAAAACTATTTACATAGTCAATAATGTTCTGAGGTGGTTCCTCAGGCAAACAACCATCCTGCAACACTGCTAAAGGTCCACGCACCTTATGACCAAACACTAAGTCATTTGGGCTAAACCCTGTGCTTTCCTGCACTACTTCACGAGCAGCTAGTAACAGCCAAGGTAACCCCTCCCCCCAATCTGCAGACAGTTCTGTACAGTATGCACGAAGCAAGGATTTTAAAGTTTGATGAAAACGTTCCAAAGCTCCCTGGCTCTGGGCATGGAACGCATTAGACTTGTTGTGTTTAACTTTAAGCTGTTTGAGAACCTGAGCAAATAAATGAGAGGTAAAGTTAGACCCTAGATCTGACTGGATGATTTTTGGAATCCCAAATGTTGAAATAAATTGAGTTAACGCTTTAACCACTGATTTTGAAGTTATGGTACGCAAGGAAAAAGCTGCCGGATATCTGGTTGCTTGACACAGAACAGTTAATAAGTAGCTATGACCTGACTTGTACCTTGGTAAAGGCCCAACACAATCGATAATAAGATGCTCAAAAGGTTGCCCTATGGCTGGTATTGGATACAAAGGTGCTGGCTTTACAACCTGGTTTGGCTTGCTTCTGCGCTGACACATATCACAAGTTTTAATAAACTGAGATACATCCCGCTTTAAACGTGGCCAGAAAAAAAATTACAAAGTATGCGATCATAAGTTTTGCGAACACCCATATGACCTGCCACATCACCATGTGCATTTTGCAACACTTTATTTCGCAAAGTAGTAGGCACAACTATTTGAAAGACTGGTTCTCCTAGACCCTGATCATAGTGTGGAACCCATTTCCTGACCAACAGCCCATCAAGAAGAAAATAACACTGAGCACTATTCCTCACCACTGAATCAGGAACAACTTTATCAAACAGATCAGCCAAGTTAGTATCGGCCTTTTGCTCAGCCATCAATGAATCTCTAGAACTAGTCAACTGTTCTGTCTGGAGTTTGACTGGCAACTCAGGACTTTCTGGCTTACTCTCAATCTCCTTACGAGAGGCTGTGCAGGTAACCGCACAAACTGGAAATACCCCAGGAGACATACAGTTTTGATCCCGCGATTCCCTTGCAGGTGACACTGAAGGTTGCTTCTTACAGATGTTTAGTTTGCCATCTGCCCACACCTTACTACCTGCCAAGTCATTCCCCAAAATCATGTTGACTCCCTCTACTGGCAACTGGGGTCTAACCCCAACATCACCCTCTACCAGACCACATTTTAGGGTAACTTCATGTAAAGGACAAGAGAATGGAACTAATACCATACCACATACCATTACACAACTGCCAGTATCAGACTCTTTAGAGAACGGCAAAACAGATTCCAGATTAAATCATCTAAAGCTCCAGTCTCTCTTAATAAGATCTTGATTGAAACATTTTGGTTGCATCTACCAGGGACACTACACCATCTGAAATAAAGGCTGAAAAATCAGTGGGAAGACTTTTAACAAGGCTAATCTGAAAACAAGACTCCCTAAATTTTATCAGCACCGCCCCCCTTTCGGAAAAGCTGACCACGACTCCATTTTGTTGATCCCTGCCTACAGACAGAAACTAAAACAAGAGGCTCCCATGCTGAGGTCTGTCCAACGCTGGTCCGACCAAGCTGACTCCACACTCCAAGACTGCTTCCATCACGTGGACTGGGACATGTTTCGTATTGCGTCAGACAACAACATTGACGAATACGCTGATTCGGTGTGCGAGTTCATTAGAACGTGCGTTGAAGATGTCGTTCCCATAGCAACGATTAAAACATTCCCTAACCATAAACCGTGGATTGATGGCAGCATTCGCGTGAAACTGAAAGCGCGAACCACTGCTTTTAATCAGGTCTCTCCTTCACTGCAGCCGAGGTGAGTAAGACATTTAAACGTGTTAACCCTCGCAAGGCTGCAGGCCCAGACGGCATCCCCAGCCGCGCCCTCAGAGCATGCGCAGACCAGCTGGCCGGTGTGTTTACGGACATATTCAATCAATCCCTATACCAGTCTGCTGTTCCCACATGCTTCAAGAGGGCCACCATTGTTCCTGTTCCCAAGAAAGCTAAGGTAACTGAGCTAAACGACTACCGCCCCGTAGCACTCACTTCCGTCATCATGAAGTGCTTTGAGAGACTAGTCAAGGACCATATCACCTCCACCCTACCTGACACCCTAGACCCACTCCAATTTGCTTACCGCCCAAATAGGTCCACAGACGATGCAATCTCAACCACACTGCCCTAACCCATCTGGACAAGAGGAATACCTATGTGACAATGCTGTTCATTGACTACAGCTCAGCATTCAACACCATAGTACCCTCCAAGCTCGTCATCAAGCTCGAGACCCTGGGTCTCGACCCCGCCCTGTGCAACTGGGTACTGGACTTCCTGACGGGCCGCCCCAAGGTGGTGAGGGGTAGGCAACAACATCTCCTCCCCGCTGATCCTCAACACTGGGGCCCCACAAGAGTGCGTTCTGAGCCCTCTCCTGTACTCCCTGTTCACCCACGACTGCGTGGCCACGCACGCCTCCGACTCAATCATCAAGTTTGCGGACGACACAAGTGGTAGGCTTGATTACCAACAATGACGAGACGGCCTACAGGGAGGAGGTGAGGGCCCTCGGAGTGTGGTGTCAGGAAAATAACCTCACACTCAACGTCAACAAAACTAAGGAGATGATTGTGGACTTCAGGAAACAGCAGAGGGAACACCCCCCTATCCACATCGATGGAACAGTAGTGGAGAGGGTAGCAAGTTAAGTTCCTCGGCATACACATCACAGACAAACTGAATTGGTCCACTCACACAGACAGCATTGTGAAGAAGATGCAGCAGCGCCTCTTCAACCTCAGGAGGCTGAAGAAATTCGGCTTGTCACCAAAAGCACTCACAAACTTCTACAGATGCACAATCGAGAGCATCCTGGCGGGCTGTATCACCGCCTGGTACGGCAACTGCTCCGCCCTCAACCGTAAGGCTCTCCAGAGGGTAGTGAGGTCTGTACAACGCATCACCGGGGGCAAACTACCTGCCCTCCAGGACACCTACACCACCCGATGTCACAGGAAGGCCATAAAGATCATCAAGGACAACAACCACCCGAGCCACTGCCTGTTCACCCCGCTATCATCCAGAAGGCGAGGTCAGTACAGGTGCATCAAAGCTGGGACCGAGAGACTGAAAAACAGCTTCTATCTCAAGGCCATCAGACTGTTAAACAGCCACCACTAACATTGAGTGGCTGCTGCCAACACACTGACACTGACTCAACTCCAGCCACTTTAATAATGGGAATTGATGGGAAATGATGTAAATATATCACTAGCCACTTTAAACAATGCTACCTTATATAATGTTACTTACCCTACATTATTCATCTCATATGCATACGTATATACTGTACTCTATATCATCGACTGTATCCTTATGTAATACATGTATCACTAGCCACTTTAACTATGCCACTTTGTTTACATACTCATCTCATATGTATATACTGTACTCGATACCATCTACTGTATCTTGCCTATGCCGCTCTGTACCATCACTCATTCATATATCTTTATGTACATATTCTTTATCCCCTTACACTTGTGTCTATAAGGTAGTAGTTTTGGAATTGTTAGCTAGATTACTTGTTGGTTATTACTGCATTGTCGGAACTAGAAGCACAAGCATTTCGCTACACTCGCATTAACATCTGCTAACCATGTGTATGTGACAAATAAAATGTTATTTGATTTGAATCAAACTCAACGAGTGGCTGAAAAAGCTCACCCTGGTGGTCAGAGGCTGCAACAGGACTTGCCATCACAGCAGGTTTAACTTGACCTGACTTTTTTATTTATTTAAGCAGAGGACAATCTTTCTTCCAATGTCCTTCAACTAAACAGTAGCGACAGGTATTATCATTAACCGGTGCTTTAAGTCCTCCAGACCCAAACTTCTGCTGAGGTCTTTGGAAAGAAGCCCCAGAAAAAGGTGACCTACTATTCCTAGGAGTAAAGTTATTTTTATGGTACATGTCGTCACTGTTTGACTCAAAATGGCTTTTATGTGTTAGCCTGTACTCATCTGCAAGGATTGCTGTATCACTTGGAGACTTAACTTTACGTTCATTCATGTATGTAGCAACCTGGTCAGACAGATTTTTTTGAACTGTTCTAACACGATCAAATTAGACAGACCCTCAAAAGTACTAACTTCAGAAGCTGTACACTAACGATTAAATGCAGAAGTCAAATCACGAACAAACTCAGAATAGGTTTGTGAATCTAACTTTTTCCTGTAACGAAAACGTTGACGATATGCCTCTGGCACAAGCTCGTAGACCTTCAGAACTGCTGATTTAACTTTAGCAATAACTTTACTGTCAGCTACACTCAGTGCTGTAAAAGCCTCACGTGCTTTACCTGTAAGTACACATTGCAACAACATAGTCATGGCGGCCCCTCCCATAACCACGGAGGTGCTCCCGAGCCGATGTAAGGGAAAAGGGAAATTAATGCTCTACCCACGTTCACTGCCACCGAAAACAAAAACACCACGAGCCTCCTATTGACACTCGCTGATAAGCCTGAACATGAGAGGACTCCCACCTGAACAAAACCCAGAAAAACCCAGTGAATTGCTAACCAAATTTAGCTACCAAGCTAACTGAACCAAAAGAACACATGGCTCTCAATGCGCTCTCCAATATTGGCCCAACCAAAACATCCCCTCAAACAAAAAAAATTTGGCAATCTGAACTGACCCAAGTTAACTACAAAACAATAATCAAATAAGCCAAATTACAAATAAACAAATATCAATAATAAGACAGACAATCTAGACAAAACCTTAACCAACTATAACAAAATGTTAAAGTAAACTAAAATACTAAAGGAAGACTAAAGTACAATTAACTTTAACTTGCGGATGAGCCCCCACTTGTCACAGGCCGGCTCATAGCCTGTGGCAAAAATGAGAGGACGCAAACAACAGGTATAGGCCAATTTAAAAAAATATATTTATTGTAAACCAAAACTATTAACTTTAACCTAAGAAAAAGGTATGAGGTGTGGAAGTATCATAATGTAAGGTGTATGTAAAGTGCATGGATGCGTGAATCTGTGTGTGTGAATGACTGAGTGAAAACTATGCAAAACTACAAAAGAACAAACAAAACAGGATCATACCTGGAGGAGGAGCAGAGAGAGAAAGAGAGAAGTGATTAGTGACACAGTTTAAATACTTAGAGCTCAGGTGACTCCAATCACTAACGAACCTCCTCTGCCTGCAGGAGAAACCGCCCCTGCACTGCAGAGGAGGAGCCGTGACAGAAGGTACACTGTTTAAAGTTCTATGTAGACAGGCCATGCGCAGCCAATGTAATTTATTTTTATCTGGATATTTTCTAAATGGTTTTATTTGTTGGCTTTATGTAGGTTATTTTTTACATAGTTGGCAATGGCAATAAAAGTTATTTAGATTTGTATAATTTTCATTTATATAGAATGTAGATTAATCACAGACAATGATTTTGAGATTTGATTATAAATTAAACTGTTCCAGTATAATGTGAATATGAAAATCATAACAGGCACTAGATCAGTAGAAATGGTCAGATAAATAGGCACTCCAAATGGAGTGCTGGAAACTGGAAACTTCAGGAGCATAACGTCAGAATTTACGAAGGCCCGCAGTAGCGGGAGGAGGTAGAGTTTTTTTTCCTTATGGTTAGGCTATCTTGATCTCTGGTTCCCGCGAGTCATTTGTGTGTCTCAAATATTTAATAAAACACGTGATTCCTATGTTGACGATGTAAAGAATATTTGCTGCTCTGTGGTGTGTAATGAGGAGCAACCAGACGCTGCACGCATTAATGAAATTGCTTATTCCAGTTACTAATAGCATGCACCCATTAAGAAAATGACTGTATAAATTTAAATCTCCTTGGATAGATGAGGAATTGAAAAATGGTATGGTCGAGAGGGATGGGGCAAATGGAATGGCAAATAAGTCTGGCTGTACAACCAATTGGCAAACGTCCTGCAAATTAAGAAATCATGTGACTAAACTGAATAAAACGAAAACGACACAATGAAACAAAGATAAATGACATACAGAATGATAGTAAAAAAGCTTTTGAGAACCTTACATACAGTGCCTTGCAAAAGTATTCGGCCCCCTTGAACTTTGCGACATTTTGCCACATTTCAGGCTTCAAACATAAAGATATAAAACTGTATTTTTTTGTGAAGAATCAACAACAAGTGGGACACAATCATGAAGTGGAATGACATTTATTGGATATTTCAAACTTTTTTAACAAATCAAAAACTGAAAAATTGGGCGTGCAAAATTATTCAGCCCCCTTAAGTTAATACTTTGTAGCGCCACCTTTTGCTGCGATTACAGCTGTAAGTCGCTTGGGGTATGTCTCTATCAGTTTTGCACATCGAGAGACTGACATTTTTTCCCATTCCTCCTTGCAAAACAGCTCGAGCTCAGTGAGGTTGGATGGAGAGCATTTGTGAACAGCAGTTTTCAGTTCTTTCCACAGATTCTCGATTGGATTCAGGTCTGGACTTTGACTTGGCCATTCTAACACCTGGATATGTTTATTTTTGAACCATTCCATTGTAGATTTTGCTTTATGTTTTGGATCATTGTCTTGTTGGAAGACAAATCTCCGTCCCAGTCTCAGGTTAATTGCAGACTCCATCAGGTTTTCTTCCAGAATGGTCCTGTATTTGGCTCCATCCATCTTCCCATCAATTTTAACCATCTTCCCTGTCCCTGCTGAAGAAAAGCAGGCCCAAACCATGATGCTGCCACCACCATGTTTGACAGTGGGGATGGTGTGTTCAGCTGTGTTGCTTTTACGCCAAACATAACATCTTGCATTGTTGCCAAAAAGTTCAATTTTTGGTTTCATCTGACCAGAGCACCTTCTTCCACATGTTTGGTGTGTCTCCCAGGTGGCTTGTGGCAAACTTTAAACAACACTTTTTATGGATATCTTTAAGAAATGGCTTTCTTCTTGCCACTCTTCCATAAAGGCCAGATTTGTGCAATATACGACTGATTGTTGTCCTATAGACAGAGTCTCCCACCTCTGCTGTAGATCTCTGCAGTTCATCCAGAGTGATCATGGGCCTCTTGGCTGCATCTCTGATCAGTCTTCTCCTTGTATGAGCTGAAAGTTTAGAGGGACGGCCAGGTCTTGGTAGATTTGCAGTGGTCTGATACTCCTTCCATTTCAATATTATCGCTTGCACAGTGCTCCTTGGGATGTTTAAAGCTTGGGAAATCTTTTTGTATCCAAATCCGGCTTTAAACTTCTTCACAACAGTATCTCGGACCTGCCTGGTGTGTTCCTTGTTCTTCATGATGCTCTCTGCGCTTTTAACGGACCTCTGAGACTATCACAGTGCAGGTGCATTTATACGGAGACTTGATTACACACAGGTGGATTGTATTTATCATCATTAGTCGTTTAGGTCAACATTGGATCATTCAGAGAACCTCACTGAACTTCTGGAGAGAGTTTGCTGCACTGAAAGTAAAGGGGCTGAATAATTTTGCACGCCCAATTTTTCAGTTTTTGATTTGTTAAAAAAGTTTGAAATATCCAATAAATGTCGTTCCACTTCATGATTGTGTCCCACTTGTTGTTGATTCTTCACAAAAAAATACAGTTTTATATCTTTATGTTTGAAGCCAGAAATGTGGCAAAAGGACGCAAAGTTCAAGGGGGCCGAATACTTTCGCAAGGCACTGTATAATGTTGGGAAAAAATTTACTGAATCAGATGGCTCATTCATCACAAAGCCCGCTACTTTTATGATTTTTTCATTGGCAAGATTAGCAAACGTAGGCATGACATACCAGCAACAAACGCTCACACTACACTTCCAAGTATATCTGACCAAATTGTGAAAGAAAGCATTGTAATTTAGAATTCCGTAAAGTCAGTGTGGAAGAGTTGAAAAAATGATTGTTGTCCAACGGGGTCTGACAATCTAGATGGAAAATTACTGAGGATAATAGCGGACTATATTGCCACTCCTATTTTCCGTATCTTTAATTTAAGCCTACTAGAGAGCGTGTGTCCTCAGGCCTGGAGGGAAGCTAAAGTCATTCAACATGCGCTATGCTCTGCATAGTTAGCTCCAGGTAAAATGTTGCACTTATTCAGCCATTCTGTGACCAAAAACAAGCTACATATGGACAGTACCAAAACTGACTAAACTGACTCTGGAAATGACAATGCGCCTAACCTAGCTGGAAATGGGACAAACGGACCCCTTCTGTGGTAACAGACTGGGACGATTTCTAATCAAATCTAATTCCCAGGAACGGGGTTCATATGAACCACAGAGACTGTGTGGGATAATAACATGGTCGTGTCCAACCCTGCTTGTTCCCTCGACTCCGCTACCAACCACCAGTCTCCAACAGGGCCCTTAACCTGAATCAATAGACACTTCAGAGTGAGCCACAGGTAGGAATCAGCAATGAATCCCAATAATGAGCCAACTATGGGAGGGGTAACAAATCTTTGTGGACAAATCTCAACGTATTACTGCTACCCTAGGGGAGATTGCTATACCCCTTGAACATTGGCTCCAACCCTCGTCGGATGTGGCAGGGCTTGCCACATCAGACTACAAAGGGAAGCACAGCCGATAGCTGCCCAGTGACACAAACCTACAAGATGAGCTAAATAACTTCTATGCTCGCGTCGAGGTCAGTAACACTGAAACATGCATGAGAGCATCAGCAGTTTCGGACGACTTTGTGATCACGCTCTCCGTGATCTTTAAACAGGTTAACATTCACAAGGCCGCAGGGCCAGACGGATTACCAGGACGTGTACTCCAAGCATGCGCTGACCAACTGGCAAGGGTCTTCACTGACATTTTCATCCCCTGTCTGAGTCTGTAATACCAATATGTTTCAAGCAGACCACCATAGTGTTCTTGAGCACAGGGATTAAGGCAACCTACCACTATAGCCCATTACCATATATATGATTGAATATTATCTGCTGTTGGCTTGTGTGGATGTATGTATGTGTTATGCAACATAGCTGACTTGAAACATTGTTAACAGTTTCAAGGCCATGGGACTTTCTCATGATGGAAAAATACAGAGAAGCATGAAGACAGGAACTGTTCAATGAGTTGGGAGGGGGGCACATTCAGAGCGGGGTGTTGCGAGAACAAGCAGTCTTTTGTTAGATAACAGGAGCCAGGTGCGAGATAACGGTATGAGAAAGTTTAAACCACGCCCAGTCTCTACTGTGATAGGCCAACAGACGGGTTGGAACTGTCTATCACAGTATAAAGAATACTATTTACATACATCTTGTCAGTTCTCTGTTTTGCCCTGCGAGGTGGGACAGAGAGCCCGTATATACGAAAATTGCATTTACCACTTATTGCTTGGCTAATAAAAAATACATAGTATAAAATCGGTGACTCATTGTCATATTTATTCTGATACCAGATTCGAATTGACGCAAATCTAACAACATCCTTGGTGTCAACATTATAGGCTTAGTTAACTGGTGAACTGTTGAAATCATGGAAACATAATGACCATTCTAATTCTAGATTTGGAATATAATGTGCAGCACCTGGAATATATTGTTGTTTGACTACCAATTAATAAACCAGGGAGGAATTACTGACAGAGTAGGAGCATGGTGGAGACATCCAAGAGAGGAAAATCAGGAAGGGAAATGACAGCAAGTAGTGCAGACGAAAGGGATAACAAGTTGGTGAAGCAACAGATGTGCTGGAACGAGAACAATATAGATGCTTTTGGTTCCAAGCGGGCTGTCCTGTTGTTATTACTGAAGAGTGGTTTCCGTCTGGCCACTCTACTGTAAAGGTCTGATTGGTGGAGTATTGCAGAGATGGTTGTCCTTCTGGAAGGTTCTCCCATCTACACAGAGGAACTGTGGAGCTCTGTCAGAGTGACCATCGGGTTCTTGGTCACCTCCCTGACCAAGGCCCTTCTACCCCCATTTCTCAGTTTGGCGCGCGGCCAGCCAGCTCTAGGTAGAGTCTTGGTGGTTCCAAACTTCTTCCATTCTAGAATGATGGTGACAACTGTTCTTGGGGATCTTCAATGCTGAAGACATTTTTTGGTACCCTTCCCCAGATCTGTGAATCGACACAATCCTGTCTCGGAGCTCTATGGACAATTTCTTCGACCTCATTGCTTGGTGTTTGCTCTGATGGGCATTGTCAACAGTGGGACCTTATATAGACAGGTATAATCATAAACAATATGATTTCATGTGGCATAAACAAAAACACAATTTCACAGTCAGAAAATATAAGTCAGAACACAGCGCCTTTATTCTCTCATGTGATTTCAGGTTCTGTGATTGGGAAAATGTCCTTCCACACAGAAAGAGAGCAGTGGTAGGGCTTTTTTGGTGTGTGTCTTCTTATGCTCATTCAGGCTCCTTAACCAGACAAAATTCTTTACACACTGGGAGTATTGGAAAGGCTTTTCTCCTGTGTGTGTCCTCTCGTGAGCTTTTAGGTCTCCTACTCGTGAAAATCATTTTTTAACGCTGGGAGCAGTGGTATGGCTTCTCTCATGTGTTTGTCCACTCATGCTCCTTCAGGCTCCCTAACTGAATAAAACTCATTCCAAAGTGGGAACAGTGATAAGTCTAGTCCCTCTCATACCAAAGACAGAGTATTTAGTTAAATACTAAGAAGAGAACTGAATTAAACCTCCATAAAATAAAACTGTCTTCCTGCGAGACTAGATTCCTCAAAAACCTGAAGTCAGTTTTCAGAAAATACCATAATTTCTTAACTTGGTGGCCGCCATAATAATAATTATAATGCAGAACATAATATCTAATATTTCTCTCATGTTTAAAGCAAAGCTCTATAGGCAAAGGGGGATTCCTAGTCATTTGTACAACTGAAGGCATTAAAATGAAATATGTCTTCCGCATTTAACCCAACCCCTCTGAATCGGAGAGGTGCGGGCGGCTGCCTTAAATCGACATCCACGTCATCGGTACCCGGCTTTTCGTCTGTGTGTTTTCTCTCATGCCTTTTCAGGGTAGCTAACACTGTACAACTATTTCTACAATGGGAACAGTGGAAAGGATTGTCTGCTGTGTGTTTCCTCTCATGAGCTTTTAGGTCCACTACTCTGGAAAATCTATTTTTACACTTGGAGCAGTGGTAAGGCTTTTCTCCTGTGTGTATTCTCTCATGCTCTTGTAGGTGCCCTCTCTGAGTAAAACTGTTTCCACAATGGGAACATTGGAAAGGCTTTTCTCCTGTGTGTGTCGACTCATGCTTCTTCAAGCTCCTTGACTGAATAAAACTCATTCCACAGTGGGAACAGTGATGAGGCTTTTCTCCTGTGTGTATTCTCTCATGCCTTTTCAGGTTAGCTAACACGGTAAAACGCTTTCTACACTGGGAACAATGGAAAGGTTCTTCTCCCGTGTGTGTCCATTCATGAGCTTTTAGGTTCCCTGATTGGGAAAATCTCTTTTCACATTGGAAGCAGTGGTAAGGCTTTTCTCCTGTGTGTTTTCTCTCATGCCTTTTCAGGTTAGCCAACAGGGTAAAAATCTTTCTACACTGGGAACACTGGAAAGGCTTTTCTTCTGTGTGTGTCCACTCATGCGCCTTCAGGCTTGCTAACTGAATAAAACTCATTCCACAGTGGGAAGAGTGATACGGATTTTCTCCTGTGTGTATTCTCTCATGCCTTTTCAGATTAGCTAACACAGTAAAACTCTTTTTACACTGGGAGCATTGAAAAGGCTTTTCTCCTGTGTGTGTCCTCTCATGAGCTTTTAGGTCCCCTACTCGTGAAAACCTATTTTTACACTGGGAACAGTGATAAGGCTTTTCTCCTGTGTGCATCCACTCATGCTCCTTCAGGCTTCCTAACTGAACAAAACTCTTTTCACACTGGGAGCATTGGAAAGGCTTTTCACCTGTGTGTGTCCTCTCATGAGCTTTTAAGTCCCCTGATCCAGAAAATATATTTTTTCACAGTGGGAGCAGTGGTGTTGTCTCGCTGGTTTGGGCGTCTCTGGGTCTGGTTCCCCCAAATTACTCTTCCTGCTGTCATAGCGAGAGTCTGGTCTCTCTCCTGCCAAAGACAAACAGAGTATCTAGTTAAACAGAGACCTGAATAAAACCCCCACATGATAAAACTGTCTTCCTATGAGGTTTAATCTAGACTAGATCCCTCAATAAAAGAGCAGAACTGGTCATCATAGAGTGGCTGTAGTGCTTTGTAGGTAAATCCATTTGAATTCAATACATTTTTTACAGCATCCCTTTTGATTTAAAAACAATCTTTCCTTACATGTTTAACTATGGAAGAAGTGGTAAGAAAGATACTTTTTGTAACTGAATGTAAAAACATGAAAGAGATATACAGTACCAGTTAAAAGTTTGGACACACCTACTCATTCCAGGGTTTGTCTTTATTTTTACTATTTTCTACATTGTAGAATAATCTTGAAAACTATGAAAACACATGCAGAATCATGTAGTAACCAAAAAAAGTGGTAAACAAATCAAAATATATTTTGGATTCTTCAAAGTAGCCACCCTTTGCCTTGATGACAGCTTCGCACTCTCTTGGCATTCTCTCAACCAGCTTTACCTGGAGTGCTTTTCCAACCGTCTTGAAGAAGTTCCCACATATGCTGAGCACTTTTTGGCTGCTTTTCCTTCACTCTGCGGTCCAATTCATCCCAAACCATCTCAATTGGGTTGAAGTCGGGTGATTGTGGAGGCCAGGTCATCTGAAGCAGCACTCCATCACTCTCCTTTTTGGTCAAATAGCCCTAACACAGCCTGAAGGTGTTTTGGGTCATTGTCCTGCTGAAAAACAAATGATAGTCCCACTAAGCGCAAACCAGTGTCACGCCCTGGTCGAAGTATTTTGTGCTGTCTTTGTTATTTTGGTCAGGCCAGGGGGTGACATGGGTTTATTCATGTGGTGTGTTTTGTCTTGGGGTTTTAGTAGGTATTGGGATTGTGGCTTAGTGGGGTTCTCTAGGTAAGTCTATGGCTGTCTGAATTGGTTCTCAATGAGAGGCAGGTGATTATCGTTGTCTCTGATTGTCTCCCATATTTAGGCTGCCATATTCTTTGAGTGTTTCGTGGGTGATTGTTCCTGTCTCTGTGTTTGTTGTCACCAGATAGGCTGTGTAGGTTTTCGCGTTACGTTTGTTGTTTTGTATTGTTCGTGTTTATTCGATTATTAAACATGTATGAAAATTACCAAGCTGCATTTTGGTCCGATCCTTGCTACACCTCCTCGTCCGAGGAGGAGATAGAAGAAAGCCGTAACAACCAGATGGGATGGCATATCGCATTTGGGCAAATTTATTTAAATAGCCCTTCTTAGATCAGCTGATTTCTCAAAGTGCTGTACAGAAACCCAGCCTAAAACCCCAAACAGCAAGTAATGCAGGTGTAGAAGCACAAATGCTTCAGAATGCTGTGGTAGCCTGACAGGTGTGTGCCATTCCAAATGTCCAATTGAATTGACCACAGGTGGACTCTAATCAAGTTGTAGAAACATCTCAACGATGATGATGGAAACAGTATGCACCTGAGCTCAATTTCGAGTCTCATAGCAAACGGGTTAAATACCTATGTAAATAATAAATAATAATAATCATGTTTTTTCTTTTAATAAATGTGACATTTTTGCTAAAAAACTATTTTCGCTTTTTCATTACGGGGTATTGTGTGTAGATTGATGAGGATTTTTATTTATTGTAGAATAAGGCTGTAACGTAACAAAATGTGGAAAGACTTTACTGACATAAATAAGGGATTAAAGACATCCAAACAAATCTCACAGCTATAGGACAGACACCAGATATAGGACAAACACCAACAAACTTCCTTTAGATGTTTTGGGGGAAACAATGTTACTATGGTTAATGTTGTTCCATCTTGTGAATGTGTTACTATGGTTACTGTTTCATGTTGTGAATGTTATCCAATGTGTTACTATGGTTACTGTTGTTCCATGTTGTGAATGTTATCCAATGTGTTACTATGGGTTATAGCAGTACGGACAAATAATTTTTTGACGTAAAATAATTTAATATTTTTTGTTGATACATCCATTGGTCTTACAATTCAAAATGTAATAGCAAAATGATCCTTGGTATAACCTTAAAACATTTCTCATTCCGTTGTCGTTGGAGTGAGGCCTAGCCTACCGGTGAACGGGGTCTCATTCATATTGGGAAATTATTTGGCTGGAGGAAGGTTGTGCCAAATCCTGTCGTTTGTAAGGAACCCAGAATTGAGGAACCTGATGGTTTATCAGAAAAGTACCCTACAGTGTTCCCAGCACGTGCTCTGTCTAAGAAAGTCACCGGGAGCAAGTCTAGTATGTCAGCGATCCCACCATGGTCGATCTGTCAGACATTTATGGGTGATCCTGAATTCGGTAAATCTCCTGAGTTGACCTCTCCTTTGAAAACCACAAAGGTGAGAGTTTGTAGAACCTCAATGAAGAGAGGATCCCTACAGTTGACACTTGGATGTCTAGGAAGCAGCAGATTGGTGAACAGAGTAAAGATGTTTCTAGAAAGCAGCTGTTTGCTGAACAGAGTAAAGATGTTTCCAGGAAGCAGCTGATTGATGAACAGAGTAAAGATGTTTCTAGGAAGAAGCTGATTGCTGAACAGAGTAGAGATGTTTCCCTCTCCCCTCTTTTTGCTGAGATACATCCAGAAGAAGAGTTTGTGTTGGTAATTTTGACAGATATGGCATTCTAACGAGGAAACGGCGCTCTAATGAGGAAATGGTGTTCTCTCGCCACTTCTGGGCAAGACGATTGGCCCAGTTTCGACCGATACCGATTATTAGAGGACCAAAAAAGCCGATACTGTCACGCCCTGGCCTTAGTTATCTTTGTTTTGTTTATTATTTTGGTTAGGCCAGGGTGTGACATGGGTGATTTGTGTGTTTTGTCTTGTCTAGGGTTTTTTGTAGATTTATTGGGTTATGTTCTTTTATGTGTCTAGGTAAGTCTATGGTTGCCTGGATTGGTTCTCAATCGGAGGCAGGTGTTTATCGTTGTCTCTGATTGGGAGCCATATTTAGGCAGCCATATTCTTTGCGTATTTTGTGGGTGATTGTTTCCTGTGTCAGTGTTTGTGCCACACGGGACTGTTTCGGGTTTTCACGTTTCTTGTTTTGTAGTTGTGTTCATGTTGAGATTTTCTTATTAAAAGAACCATGGGCACTTACCACGCTGCATATTGGTCCTCCGATCCTTCTCGCCACTCCTCTTCAGAAGGAAAACCGTGACAGATACCAATTTATCGGCCAATTTTTTATTTGTAATAAAGACAATTACAACAATACTGAATGAACACTTATTTTAACTTAATATAATACATCAATAAAATCAATTTAGCCTCAAGTAAATAATGAAACATGTTCAATTTGGTTTAAATATTGCAAAAACAAAGTGTTGGAGAAGAAAGTAAAAGTGCAATATGTGCTATGTAAGAAAGCTAATGTTTCAGTTCCTTGCTCAGAACATGAGAACATATGAAAGCTGGTGGTACCTTTCAACATGAGTCTTCAATATTCCCAGGTAAGAAGTTTTAGGTTGTAGTTATTACAGGATTATAGGAATATTTCCCTCTACACCATTTGTATTTCATTAACATTTGACTATTGGATGTTCTTATAGGTACTTTAGTATTGCCAATGTAACCGTATAGCTTCCGTCCCTCTCCTCGCTCCTCCCTGGGCTCGAACCAGGAACACATCGACAGCCACCCTCGAAGCAGCATTACCCATGCAGAGCAAGGGAAACAACCACCCCAAGGCTCAGAGCGAGTGACTTTTGAAATGCTATTAGCGCGCGCTAACTAGCTAGCCATTTCACTTCGGTTACACCAGCCTCATCTCGGGAGGTGTTAGGCTTGAAGTCATAAACAGCGCAATGCTTGACGCACAACGAAGAGCTGCTGGCAAAACGCATGATAGTGCTGTTTGAATTAATGTTTACGGGCCTGCTTCTGCCTACCACCGCTCAGTCATATACTTAGATACTTGTATGCTTGTGTGCTCAGTCAGATTATATGCAACGCAGGACACTAGATAATATCTAGTAATATCATCAACCATGTGTAGTTAACTAGTGATTATGATTGATTGTTTTTTATAAGATAAGTTTAATGCTAGCTAGCAACTTACCTTGGCTTACTGCATTTGCGTAACAGGCAGTCTCCTTGTGGAGTGCAACGAGAGAGAGGCAGGTCGTTATTGCGTTGGACTAGTTAACTGTAAGGTTGCATGATTGGATCCCCCGAGCTGACAAGGTGAAAATCTGTCGTTCTGCCCCTGAACAAGGCAGTTTCACCTTTCCTAGGCTGTCATTGAAAATATGAATTTGTTCTTAACTGACTTGCCTAGTTAAATAAAAAAGGTACAAAAAATGTTAAAAAAATATATATAAAAGAAAATAGTCCAAAAATACCAATTTCCGATTGTTCCGATGAAAACTTGAAATCGGCCCTAATTAATCGGCCATTCCGATTAATCAGTCGACCTCTAGAACAGAGTAAAGATGTTTCTAGGAAGCAGCTGACTGCTGAACAGAGTAAAGATGGTGTTCTAATGAGAACATGGTGTTCTAACGAGGAAATGGACTGGGTACCGTCTCCGGAAGCTATGGACTAGGTACTGTCGCCGGAAGCTCTGGACTGCCGAGTCGCACTGGATACCTGATGCGTAGTGCCGGTACCGGGCTGGTGACACACACCTCAGGGCGAGTGTGGGAAGCAGGCACAGGATACGTGGAGACGCATTGGAGATCTGGGACGTAGAGTTGGCTCAATGCGTCCTGGCTGGATGCCCATTCTAGCCTGGCAAATGCGAGGAGCTGGAATAGAGAGCACCGGGCTATGAATGCGAACTCGAGACACTGTGTGAATCTCTGCATAACACGGTGCCTGACCAGTCACATGCTCCCCACAGTAAGCACAAGGAGTTGGCTCAGGTCTCCAACCTGACTCAGCCAATCTCCTCGTGTGCACCCCCCAAAACGTTTCTTGGGGCTGCCTCTCGGGCTTCCGTGCTAGCCATAATGTCGTCGTTCCTCCTGCGCTGTTTCTACCTGATTCCATGGCAGAGTCCTGTCCCCTCGGTACTTCTCGTAGTATCGCCATTCCGCTTTCGCTGCCTCCATCTCCTCCTTAGAAAGGCGATAATCCCCCGGCTGCGTCCAGGGTCCTGCTCCCTCCAGAATTTCCTTCCATGTCCATACTGACTGCTCCTCCGGAACAATCTGCTTGGTCCTTTTATGGTGGGTTCTTCTGTCACGGTCGTTGTATGGAGGAGACCAAGGCGCAGCGTGGTAAGCGTATATTCACTGAACAAACTATCAATACAAAACGAACCGTGAAGCTAATATGGGTAGAGCAGACAGGCAAATAAACATAGACCAAGAACCCATAAAATACCCAAGGAATATGGCTACCTAAATATGGTCCCCAATCAGAGACAACGATAAACAGCTGCCTCTGACTGGGAACCAATTCAGGCCACCATAGACCTACATAAACCTAGACTTACAAAAACCCCTAGATGTAAAAAAAAAAAAAAAAAAACACACAAAAAAACTAGACAATACAAAAACTAACATACCCACCCTAGTCACACCCTGACCTGACCAAAATAATAAAGAAAACAAAGATAACTAAGGTCAGGGTGTGACACATGGTGTTCTTGCGCCACTTCTGAACAAGACGATTGGCCCAGTTTATCTCAAATTGTTGTTCCAGTTGCGCTTCGACAAGAGATACTGAGGTTGGCTCACTTTGGTAGTATGGCAGGTCATCTTGGGGTCAACAGATGTCTGAAACAGGATGTTGTGGCTCACTGTAAATCCTGTGGCGTTTGCCAGCAGACAGGTAAACAGAACCAAGCCGTACCAGTTGCACCTTTGCAGCCTCTTCCTGCTTTTGACAAACCTTTCAGCTGTGTTCTGGTGGACTGGGTTGGTCCTTTGTCCAAAGCCAAGAGTGGTATTTCAGTTAACTAGTGATAGACTATTTATAATGCAGACATGATATAGTAGTTCATATGCATCTGGTTGAGTGACATTTTTGGGTTCGATGTAAAGAACAACAACATTTTCCTACATTTCAGCACAGCAGGCCAATTAGTTCTATGCTCAGGTGGGCGCTCCCCCTCAACATTATCAGGACAGAGAAACCAGACACGCGCCCCCCCCAACATAATCAGGACAGAGAAACCAGACACGCGCCCCCCCCAACATAATCAGGACAGAGAAACCAGACACGCGCCCCACAACTTTATCAGGACAGAGAAACCAGACATGCGCCCCTCAACATTACCAGGACAGAGAAACCAGACACGCGCTCCCTCAACATTATCAGGACAGAGAACCAGACACGCGCCCCCTCAACATTATCAGGACAGAGAAACCAGACACGCTTTCCCTCAACATTATCAGGACAGAGAAACCAGACACGCACTCCCTCAACATTATCAGGACAGAGAAACCAGACATGCGCCCCCTCAACATTATCAGGATAGAGAAACCAGACACGCGCTCCCTCAACATTATCAGGACAGAGAAACTAGATAAGCTCATTGCTCACATGGAGAACTCCAAACAAAAAGACAATGAAAAAATTGATGAATCTTGTAAATGATGGTTCTGAAATAAACCAAAACTGGTTTCTCACAAGTGGAGCAGGTTTTGAACAGACAACGTTTCCACTCTGAGAATGACATCAGTAAATGACTGTAATTAATACATGCATTAACAGAAATGAATGTAACCAAATGACAGGAAGTAACGGTACATTTACTACTGGTGACATTTGTAATGAGGAATTGATAAAATAAACTCAATCAATTCACACAATGAAACAATGAAGGAGCAAGAATTGGTGGAAGCCAGCACCACCACACAACCATCCCCTTCTTCTTGTCTCAACATTTTAAATTAAACTCAAATTATACTTCACACATATTTGAGATGCTTTTCACTGACAGCCGCAACTCAATAATCAGCGAAGCCTATTGCCACACGCACTGCCCAAATAGGCATAAGCCTACAAGCTTCATTATGGGGTATTGTGATGTCAATATTGGGTATTGTGATGTCAATATTGGGTATGGTGATGTCAATATTGGGTATTGTGATGACATTATGGGGTATTGTGATGTCATTGTGGGGTATTGTCATGTCATTAATGGTTATTGTGTGTAGATTGATGAGGGGGAAAAAATTATTTAATCCATGTCAGAATAAGGCTGTAACGTAACAAAATGTAGAAAAAGTGAAGGGGTCTGAATACTTTCCGAATGAACTGTATATATAGGGGCAGTACTCAGTGACATCACTTCATGAAACAGGAGGTACAAATATATAACATAGGTTCAAAATATCAACATTCAATGTATCAAAATATATGACCAAGCTGGAAGTGGAAACGCCAGCCCAGCCACAATCCTAGATGTTCACTGATGATCAACCTCCTCCTTCACATCTGACTCCTGATGATCAACCTCCTCCTTCACATCTCAACCTTCTCCTTCACATCTGACTCCTGGTGATCAACCTCCTCCTTCACATCTGACTCCTAATGATCAACCTCCTTCTTCACATCTGACTCCTGATGATCAACCTCCTCCTTCACATCTGACTCCTGATGATCAACCTCCTCCTTCACATCTGACTCCTGATGATCAACCTCCTCCTTCACATCTGACTCCTGATGATCAACCTCCTCCTTCACATCTGACTCCTGATGATCAACCTCCTCCTTCACATCTGACTCCAGTGATCAGTCTTCTTTTTTGGGGGAATCCCGATGGACGACGTCATCCAATTGGCCGTCTTCACGACCACAAGATAATTGTCATTCAGGTTATCAATGGGAAGAGCATCAGCAATATGTCCTGTCTGGTAACTTGTCTCATTTAATGGATTTAAATTGGCAGGTGCACAGGGAGCAGGTGCACCCATTAAAACACTTTCGGAAGTCTTTAACTGTATCAAAGTCTGTGGCCTGTGATGTTGGGACAAATGATAGTCCGTTATTATACAAGAGACATAATTCACAAATTCTACAGCACAACGGCAGAGTCATGTCTTAAGTGTAAAACTAACAATGACTCAATAATCCTTCTGGGAATGTTATGACATCATAAAGTTATGGCAGGAGTTAGAAAGTTGGCTGTCAGAAGTACAGTTATACATATGAGGATGCAATGAGATACCCGATGGTTGGATGATACTTTTCTAATCAGTCATCTTAAATATTATAGTTAAAACCTGGAAATCAGCCAATCCTCTGTTGTTAATTCAATAGAATGGTAAAATGCTTAATTATCTAAAAGTTGAAAGTGAGTGGGCGACGGAGAGAAATAAAATGGTGCTGATGCGGGTGCTGGAGATGGAGGTGTGTTCTAGTGGGTCTGTGCAGGTGTGATGTCGTTAATGGAGATGGGGGTGTGTTCTAGTGGGTCTGGGTAGGTGTGATGTAGTTAATGGAGATGGGGGGGGGGGGGTTCTAGTGGGTCTGTGCAGGTGTGATGTCGTTAATGGAGATGGGGGTGTGTTCTAGTGGGTCTGGGCAGGTGTGATGTAGTTAATGGAGATGGAGGTGTGTTCTAGTGGGTCTGGGCAGGTGTGATGTAGTTAATGGAGATGGGGGGGTGTCCTAGTGGGTCTGGGCAGGTGTGATGTAGTTAATGGAGATGGGGGTGTGTTCTAGTGGGTCTGGGCAGGTGTGATGAAGTTAATGGAAATGAAGGTGTGTTTGCAAGCTTGAGCTAGATATCGACCTAGTCTCTCAAGTCAGTGAGTCAACACAGGAAGGTGCAATGGATGGATAGTTCATTTATTTCCAAAGCTGCAATGATGGGACACACACAGTATGGATGAATGATCAGTAGTGACGGGATATAAATAGCACTCCCACAGCAATTCTACATAAATCTGCCATATAATATACTGACAAAAAAACAGTTGAAATGTATATCAAAGTTATTGTGATCGTATAGTGGATTTAACAATTTCTACTAATTCATAATTTACTATAATAAAAATAAAGACATTATTTTCATGTGTCTCATATTCACTACATCAGAATAAACTGTCATCCATTATAGTATCAAAAATGATCAAATTAACCTTAAAGATTACTCAATGTCCCCCTCTGGTGGCGAAGAAGTATAATACACCTAAACTAACAAAACCGGGTAAATAAACTGGCTGGTGTTCATGAGTTTATAAAACATATACTTTATACATTTGTCATAAATTACCTGCATTGATGAGACACAAAGTGTGGATGAACGATCCGTAGTCGACAGGGTAAAAATAGCACTCCTAAAGAAGATGCATTTTCCAGTTTGCAACCAACTTGAAAGAGGGAACTTCAGCATAAAACCCACATGGAAATCTGAGATTCGGCAAGAAACATATAAAGAGAGGTTTATTTGACGCCAAACCAACAACAGTAGTTATTAAACATAAATTGCTAATGTATGGTTTAAAAGTTGGATTTTATGATGTAATGTCAACTTTATACATTTCTATCCCAGGACCACTCAATTTTCAAATTCTCCAAAAATCTGCTGTGGATTACCCAGAATCCCATACCTTTATCACTGAGTGTATTACACTGAGTGTAATGCAAACACACGAGCAGCGCAGCGGTCTAGGGCACTGCATCTCAGTGCAAGAGGCGTCACTACAACCCCTTGTTCAAAACCAGGCTGTATCATAACAAGCCGTGATTTGGAGTCGCATAGGGCAGCGCACAATTGGCCCAGCATCGTCTCTGGGTTAGGGTTTGGCAGGGGCAGGCCGTCAATGTAAATAAGAATTTGTTCTTAACTGACTTGTCTAGTTAAATAAAGGTTAAATATATTTAAAAAATGTAACTTCATTACACCGTTACACTGGCATACAAACTCAGTAGCACAGAGTTGATCATCCATATGACGTGAAGAAATACTGCATTGTGGGTAGTTTGGAAGAGTTCACAAAATAAGTTAATAAATATGTAATAACGCAAAACATAACTGTTTGTACTTATAGGCAATCACGTCGTGACTACAACTAGCTTACTAAGTCTTTAACCACACTGTATTGTTACACTGGTGAGTAAAAACTCATGCTTCCTACACTTTAACTTGTTATCTGAAGATAAAATATACATTTTACTCAACTGCGTTACCCACTCCAGTCAGCAGATGGCGGTCTGAAAATTTAAGGCGATGCTGTTGGTGTGACGTATATTCTAGTGGACGGAACGCTTCTTTCAACAGCTTTCAGAAGCAATAATAGTTAGTCTGACACCTCGGTAGCTTGCTAGACAAAAAAGCTGAACCAATAAAGCTCTTTAAACGCTTTCGTGTTTATTAGCCACTGTGTTTTAAACCCACTTCTGTCGTCTAGTTAGTTATCCGATTTGATTTCATATTTACGGTGTTGTTGTTATTAGTCAGCGAGCGGTCTGGTTAAGTTTGCATTAGCCTAGCTAACACCTCCGACCATGCGGTCACTAAGCTACTATCCTGCTAAAGAAGAAGGAGATATCACAGTAAAACAAGAAGTAGAGGATGAGGCCGTTACTGTGAAAGAAGAGGAAGACGCGTTCAAAGTGTTAGAGGAGGATGTTACAGTAAAATAAGAGGATTATGCAGTTTATGGCGTGAAGGAGGAGGTGGAGAGGACTGTTACATCGAAAAAGGAGGAAGAAGAGGATGAAACTGGATATCTGGGCCGTTTCCCAAACGCATCTTAAGGCATCCAATGGTTCTAACGATGAATTTAGCCATAAAATGGTTTTGAGAAACCGTTCCCTGATTAACACTAGTAAGTACTGTCTTACAAACAGAGGCACAAACTCTGCAGTTGTTGAACTGATGTTTGGTGTTAAAGCGGAAATCTGCAATTGCTACATCCATATTGTGACTTTTAAATTATTTATTTATAGCCATTGATTCTTGAAGAATATTACACATGCTTCATGAGCTTAGTTCAACTGTTGTACCCCATCAGATCCCCAAATAAGCTTTTTTTACTATAAACAATGTACATCAACACTGTATAGCCTCAACATGGTTAAAACATGGTTAAAACTATAATGTTGATATCATGGATGGTCAGTCCTTGCATCCATAGGTATGTCTGTCTGTAGTTACATTTCTCCAACCCCATAATCATTTTATTAACAAAACAGTGGTGGAATGACAGATTTGTTATTGTTTAAACTGCAGATTGCTGGGTTGTGTGTTTTTTTTTAAACAGCAACAAAATGGCTGCCCAGAGACCTGGTTTGGTAAACAGCTGAGGGATGGAGGAAGAAGAAGTGTAACCACTCAAATTCATAGAGAACGGTAGAAACCGTAACCCAACACCTAGCGACCTCTTCACTCTTCTAGGCTATATAGTATATTCTAGAATTCATCCATGATGTCATAATGATAGTTTAACCAGGTTTCTAGGATATATCGTATATTCTAGAATTGCCAGTGTAGATTTCCTGTGGGGGTCAAATTATTAGAGCTGTTGATAAGTCATTGTATCATATTCAGCCATTTTTTTCATGCCCTTACATTAAAGGCAAGACATACATAGATTCAATTACATTAATGAATTGGTTTGAAACCTTTGTTTTAAACCCTTCTCAAAGTTGGTGCCTTGACGGATTTGTAAAAAATGGTTTGTCATGAAACACAATTTTTCATTTGTTTAAATGTAACCTTTATTTAACTAGGCAAGTCAGTTAAGAACATATTCTTATTTACAATGACTGCCTACCCTGGATGACGCTGGGCCAATTGTGCGGCGCCCTATTGGACTCCCAATCACGGCCTTTTGTGATACAGCCTGGATTTGAACATGGGTGTCTATAGTGACAACTCAAGCACTGAGATGCCGTGTCTGCTGTGCCACTCGGGAGCCCCAGAATCATGTTCCAGTGCTGTCCCCAACTAAAATACATCTTGGTCAACCAAGAGTCAGTCATCTGTTTTCTACCAATCGCCCCATGTGTTTTTATAAAATCTATATGTACTGAACTTGTCTGATGCTTTAAGCACGCTGTTTGATTAAATAAATTATACACACAAATGACTAGAGGGAGCCAGTCGTCAACATAACCCGACCAGAGGGAGCCGGGCGTCAACATAACCCGACCAGAGGGAGCCGGGCGTCAACATAACCCGACCAGAGGGAGCCGGTCGTCAACATAACCCGACCAGAGGGAGCCGGTCGTCAACATAACCCGACCAGAGGGAGCCGGTCGTCAACATAACCCGACCAGAGGGAGCCGGGCGTCAACATAACCCGACCAGAGGGAGCCGGGCGTCAACATAACCCGACCAGAGGGAGCCGGTCGTCAACATAACCCGACCAGAGGGAGCCGGTCGTCAACATAACCCGACCAGAGGGAGCCGGTCGTCAACATAACCCGACCAGAGGGAGCCGGTCGTCAACATAACCCGACCAGAGGGAGCCGGTCGTCAACATAACCCGACCAGAGGGAGCCGGTCGTCAACATAACCCGACCAGAGGGAGCCGGTCGTCAACATAACCCGACCAGAGAGAGCCCCTCTCTGCTGCTGGACTTCGTAAATTTTGCCATTCTGCTCCTGAAATTTTCAGTAATAGACTAATAGACTGCACCAGCAGTCTGCAACCTTTTCCAGTTGTAGTGCCAATTTATCTGACCATTTCTACCAATCTGTGTGCCGGTTATGATTTTCATATGCACATTTTCGTGGAACAGTTTCATTTAAATTATAATAGCATCTCAAAATCATTGTCTGTGAATAATCTACATTCTATCTAAATCTAAATAAAAATTATACAAATCTAAAAGTAACTTTTATTGCCAACTATGTAAAATACAATAGCCTACATAAAGCCAACAAATGAAAACATGGCATTCTGCATTCACTGAAATTATTTAGGATTCCTGTGCCCATGAAAACTGTTTCCCAGCGTAATATAAGGAGACACTAAATGTTACGTAGGTAGAGTGCATTTCAGAGATCTGAATATGAAACACTGTCTTAACAGGACAATAATCTAAACCACAAGGCCAAATCTAAACTGGAGGAGCTTACCAAGATGACATTGAATGTTCCTGAGTGGCCTAGTTACAGTTTGGACTTAAATCGTCTTGAAAGTCAATGGCAAGACTTGAAAATGGCCTTCTAGCAATGATCAACAACCAACTTGACAGAACAGGAAGGATTTTATAAAGAATAATGAATATTCACATGAAGATCAGTCGCTTATTGGATGACATCACGACTTCCCATCAAGCCAACTCCTTGAAGGCCTTACTATAACATCACTCACTCCTTCAAGCTTGCAGTTGTCAAAAAAAAAACTATTTTGCTCAAGACATTTGTTTCCCTTTAGTGTGTTTATACTTTACTGTATTTATATATTACTTTTCAACAGGAAAAGTTAAAAATCACTGGAGGACGTCATGAACAATTCCTACAGTACAAAAACATATTCAAGTGTAGAATGCCCTTTTAAAATCACACATTAGTTCAACAACTGCAGAGTTTGTGCCCCTGTTTTATAAGATACAGATTTATAAGATAGTACTCACTGTATTTACTGGTGGCAATCAGATCAATGTCCCTGTTTTATAAGATAGTACTCACTGTATTTACCGGTGTTAATCAGATCTCCAGTCTTCTCTTCTTCATCCTCCTCTAATGTGACAGTAATCTCCGCCTCTTCATCCTCATCTCCAAAAACTGCATCTTCCTCTCACAGTAACATCCTCCTCTTTCACTCTGAAGGGGTCTTTCTTTTCTTTCACTGAAACGTCTTTCTCTTCTTCTTTCACTGTAACAGCCTCACACTCTACTTGTTTGTGTACTGTAACAGCCTCCTCTTCCTCCTCCTCTTTCACGAGAGCTTCTTTCTCCGTCCAGCAGACCTCCTCTTCTTTAGCAGGAGGAGAGTAGCTTAGTGACCTCATGGTCAGAGATGTTAGCTAGCTAGCATTAATTACCAAACTAGTGCGAACTTAACCAGCCAGCTAGTTGACTTACAACGTATATATGAAATTAAATGGGGTAGCTAGTTGTTTTCACATAGGTATGTTTAAATCATAGTGTCAAATAAAACACGAAATTGTCTAAAGAACTTGAATGTTCCGACTTTGTTGGCTAGCGAGCTACCTGCAGTTGTTGAAGAGCGTTCGGTCCACTTGATTTTACGCCACAGTAGAAACATCGCCTGAAAGACACATATCGCCATCTGCTGTCCGGAGGGAGGAAACGCAGTTGAAGAGGGAAAGCTTGTTTTTTTTCCTTCAATGAATTATAATATTATAAAGCAGTTTAGGGAAACGTTTTTTTCCTCTCCATTAAATATGAATATTATATCAACACGTACAAAGAGCAACAAGTGTTGTTTGATTAGGTCAGATTTTTATGAGAATTTAAAACAAACTCAACATCTACTCCATATCTGTATTTCTGATTCAGTCATAACTAGATAGCAAAATAAGCACCTACTTATTTATACACTTGATAAAGATGAGCAAAAATGTATGTATAAAATAAATAAATAAAATTTACCCACTACCAGGATATTTTAGCCCAAAACCTGGTTACCTCTCTGCTAGGAGGCTGAAACTTGGCCATAACTGGATCTTCCAGCAAGACACATCAACACCCACGAAGAAACGGTTAATTGGGCACAAAATCAACATTTTCAATGGCCATCTCAGTCTTCGGACTTGAACTCCATTGAAAACCTGTGGTTTGAATTGAACAGGGCAGTCCACAAGTGCAGACAAAATAAATCAAGACCCTGGAGAGATTCTGTATGGAGGAATTGGCTAAGATCCCTCCCAATGTGTTCTTGAATCTCATAAAACATTTCAGTGTTGTTATCCTCCCAAGGGGAGGGTGCTGGACCTTTTGAGAATTACATGTTAAACTATATATCTTTCTCTGAGCAATTGTATTCGTATAAAATAATATAATTTCCCTTTATTTTTTACATACAATATAGCTCAGTATTTGAATTCTTTATTTTTTAGAGTTGTTTATCTCATCTTTATCAAGGGTGTCAACAATTTTGTCCCCCACTGACCTCTATACTGCTGCTACATGGTGTAACAATACATCATACAGTGCCTTGCGAAAGTATTCGGCCCCCTTGAACTTTGCGACCTTTTGCCACATTTCAGGCTTCAAACATAAATATATAATACTGTATTTTTTTGTGAAGAATTAACAAGTGGGACACAATCATGAAGTGGAACGACATTTATTGGATATTTCAAAATGTTTTAACAAATCAAAAACTGAAAAATTGGGCGTGCAAAATTATTCAGCCCCTTTACTTTCAGTGCAGCAAACTCTCTCCAGAAGTTCAGTGAGGATCTCTGAATGATCCAATGTTGACCTAAATGACTAATGATGATAAATACAATCCACCTGTGTGCAATCAAGTCTCCGTATAAATGCACCTGCACTGTGATAGTCTCAGAGGTCCGTTAAAAGCGCAGAGAGCATCATGAAGAACAAGGAACACACCAGGCAGGTCCGAGATACTGTTGTGAAGAAGTTTAAAGCCGGATTTGGATACAAAAAGATTTCCCAAGCTTTAAACATCCCAAGGAGCACTGTGCAAGCGGTAATATTGAAATGGAAGGAGTATCAGACCACTGCAAATCTACCAAGACCTGGCCGTCCCTCTAAACTTTCAGCTCATACAAGGAGAAAACTGATCAGAGATTCAGCCAAGAGGCCCATGATCACTCTGGATGAACTGCAGAGATCTACAGCTGAGGTGGGAGACTCTGTCCATAGGACAACAATCAGTCGTATATTGCACAAATCTGGCCTTTATGGAAGAGTGGCAAGAAGAAAGCCATTTCTTAAAGATATCCATAAAAGGTGTCGTTTAAAGTTTGCCACAAGCCACCTGGGAGACACACCAAACATGTGGAAGAAGGTGCTCTGGTCAGATGTAACCAAAATTGAACTTTTTGGCAACAATGCAAAACGTTATGTTTGGCGTAAAAGCAACACAGCTGAACACACCATCCCCACTGTCAAACATTGTGGTGGCAGCATCATGGTTTGGGCCTGCTTTTCTTCAGCAGGGACAGGGAAGATGGTTAAAATTGATGGGAAGATGGATGGAGCCAAATACAGGACCATTCTGGAAGAAAACCTGATGGAGTCTGCAATTAACCTGAGACTGGGACGGAGATTTGTCTTCCAACAAGACAATGATCCAAAACATAAAGCAAAATCTACAATGGAATGGTTCAAAAATAAACATATCCAGGTGTTAGAATGGCCAAGTCAAAGTCCAGACCTGAATCCAATCGAGAATCTGTGGAAAGAACTGAAATCTGCTGTTCACAAATGCTCTCCATCCAACCTCACTGAGCTCGAGCTGTTTTGCAAGGAGGAATGGGAAAAAATGTCAGTCTCTCGATGTGCAAAACCGATAGAGACATACCCCAAGCGACTTACAGCTGTAATCGCAGCAAAAGGTGGCGCTACAAAGTATTAACTTAAGGGGGCTGAATAATTTTGCACGCCCAAATTTTCAGTTTTTGAATTGTTAAAAAAGTTTGAAATATCCAATAAATGTCGTTCCACTTCATGATTGTGTCCCACTTGTTGTTGATTCTTCACAAAAAAATACAGTTTTATATCTTTATGTTTGAAGCCTGAAATGTGGCAAAAGGTCGCAAAGTTCAAGGGGGCCGAATACTTTCGCAAGGCACTGTATATAATGAACAGACTAGGTCTGTACTGCTCCTACATGGTGTAACAATACATCATGTAGATGTATATAATGAACAGACTAGGTCTAAACTGCTCCTATATGGTGTAACAATACATCATGTAGATGCTCCTACATTTTTGTATTATTATTATTTTTTCACCTTTATTTAATCAGGAACAAGTTCTCATTTACAACTGCGACCTGGCCAAGATAAGCAAAGCAGTGTGACAAAAACAACACAGAGTTACAAGAGTTACACATGAACAAACATTCAGTCAATAACACGATAGAAGATCGAGAATATATTTTTATGTTTAGGAATATTGTGAAACATGATCATTCCACTATTAATGTAGATATTATGGACATTTTATTAAATCAAACGTTTTACCATTGGGACGCTTGATTTAATTAAGTAATTATTATTTTCGGATATAAAGACGACGCTGTATTAACAAAAAACGGATTGCAACTTGCAAAACATCTGGGAAGAAAATTACAGATGGAGGCGCACCAACTTCCAACTTTGTTCGACATTTGAAGCTGCACAAAGAACGGTAAGTCGTGGCTAATATAGCCGACAGCTATATAATGAATTGTTTTGCTAGTATAGCATGTAGGCTAACGTAACATTAAATCAATGAGACTCCACACAGTCAGTCAGTGCGGGAACGTGAACATTGCACCCAAGATTGAGCAACAACTGGCTAGGCAGTTGGTAGCCTAAATCCTACCTGATGTTACTGCTGTTCCTAAAACCATTGACATACGTTAGCCTACTGTAACCACACACAGAGAGGGTGTGTGTGTGTGTGTTAAGGTTGGGCGATTGTGTAAACGCCAACATCGCCCCATAGCTTGTCTTGACTTGGGACTTGAGTGCTAAGACTTGAGACTTACTTGTGACTTGTAAAACAATGACTTTGTCCCACCTCTGGTATATACTCTATACTATTCTACTGTATATTAGTCTATGTATTACTCATCTCATATGTGTATATACTGTATTCTATCCTATTCTACTGTATCTTAGTCTATGTATTACTCATCTCATATGTATATACTGTATTCTATCCTATTCTACTGTATCTTAGTCTATGTATTACTCATCTCATATGTATATACTGTATTCTATCCTATTCTACTGTATCTTAGTCTATGTATTACTCATCTCATATGTATATACTGTATTCTATCCTATTCTACTGTATCTTAGTCTATGTATTACTCATCTCATATGTATATACTGTATTCTATCCTATTCTACTGTATCTTAGTCTATGTATTACTCATCTCATATGTATATACTGTATTCTATCCTATTCTACTGTATCTTAGTCTATGTATTACTCATCTCATATGTATATACTGTATTCTATCCTATTCTACTGTATCTTAGTCTATGTATTACTCATCTCATATGTATATACTGTATTCTATCCTATTCTACTGTATCTTAGTCTATGTATTACTCATCTCATATGTATATACTGTATTCTATCCTATTCTACTGTATCTTAGTCTATGTATTACTTATCTCATATGTATATACTGTATTCTATCCTATTCTACTGTAACTTAGTCTATGCCGCTCTGACATCGCTTGCCTAAATATTTATATATTCTTATATTACTGGACTGTTGGGAGCTAGAAACACAAGCATTTTGCTACACCCACAATAACATCTGCTAAACATGTGTATGTGACAAATAAAATGTGATATGATGTATATATATATACAAGTCGAAAGTTTACATACACCTCAGCCAAATACACTTAAACTCAGTTTTTCACAATTCCTGACATTTAATCCTCGTAAAAATTCCCTGTTTTAGGTCAGTTAAGATCACCACTTTATTTTAAGAATTTGACATTTCAGAATAATAGTAGAGAGAATTATTTATTTCAGCTTTTATTTCTTTCGTCAGATTCCCAGTGTGTCAGAAGTTTACATACACTCAATTAGTATTTGGTAGCATTGCCTTTAAATTGTTTAACTTGGGTCAAATGTTTCATGATGCCATCTATTTTGTGAAGTGCACCAGTAGCTCCTGCAGCAAAGCACCCCCACAACATGATGCTGCCATCCCCGTGCTTCACGGTTGGGATGGTGTTCTTCGGCTTGCAAGCCTCCCCCTTTTTCCTTCAAACATAATGATGGTCATTATGGCCAAACAGTTCTATTTTTGTTTCATCAGACCAGAGGGCATTTCTCCAAAAAGTATGATCTTTGTCCCCATGTGCAGTTGTCTAGCTTTTTTATGGCTGTTTTGCAGCAGTGGCTTCTTCCTTGCTGAGCGGCCTTTCAGGTTATGTCGATATAGGACTTGTTTTACTGTGGATATAGATACCTTTGTACCTGTTTCCGCCATCATCTTCACAAGGTCCTTTGCTGTTGTTCTGGGATTGATTTCCACTTTTCGTACCAAAGTACATTCATCTCTAGGAGACAGAACCTTCCTGAACGGTATGACGGCTGCGTGGTATATTCTTTGTACAGATGAACGTGGTACATTCAGGCGTTTGGAAATTGCTCACTAGGATGAACCAGACTTGTGGAGGTCTACAATCTTTTTTTCTGAGGTCTTGGCTGATTTCTTTTGATTTCCCCATGATGTCAAGCAAGGAGGCACTGAGTTTGAAGGTAGGCCTTGAAATACATCCACAGGTACACCTCCAATTGACTCAAATTATGTCAATTAGCCTATCAGAAACTTCTAAAGCCATGACATCATTTTCTGGAATTTTCCAAGCTGTTTAAAGGCACAGTCAACTTAGTGTATGTAAACGTCTGACCCACTGGAATTGTGATACAGTGATTTATAAGTGAAAAATTCCGTCTGTTAACAATTGTTGAAAAAATTACCTGTATCATGCACAAAGTAGATGTCCTAACCGACTTGCCAAAACTATAGTTTCTTAAAAATAAATTTGAGGAGTGGTTGGGTGTATGTAAACTTCCGACTTGTAGGTCTGGTGTTGGAGATCATTCCACACTCTGTGCATCTCCTGCATGTATTTTCTGATGTTTAATCAGACCACTTGAATGAGAGTATATCTTGTGACATTGATCACAGCTATAAGGCTTCTCTCCTGTGTGTGTTCTCTGGTGCTCTTCAAGGCTTTTGCCCTGATAATTTTTATGACTGCTCTCCTGTGTGTGTTCTCTGGTGTGATACCAGGTTGCTTGACTGAGTAAAACTCTTGCCACACTGATCACAGCAAAAAGGCTTCTCTCCTGTGTGTGTTCTCTGGTGTGATACCAGGTTGCTTAACGAAGTAAAACTCTTGCCACACTGATGACAGCTATAAGGCTTCTCTCCTGTGTGTGTTCTCTGGTGCGTTTTCAGATTACTTGAATGAGTAAAACTCTTGCCACACTGATCACAGCTATAAGGCTTCTCTCCTGTGTGTGTTCTCTGGTGTGATACCAGGTTGTTTGACTGAGTAAAACTCTTGCCACACTGATCACATCTATATGGCTGCTCTCCTGTGTGTATTCTCTGGTGTGATACCAGGCTACTTGACTGAGCAAAACTCTTACCACATTGATCACAGCAATAGGACTGCTCTCCTGTGTGTGTTCTCTGGTGTGATACCAGGTTGCATGAATGAGTAAAACTCTTGCCACACTGATCACAGCTATAACGCTTCTCTCCTGTGTGTGTTCTCTGGTGTTTTTTAAGATAACTTGAATGAGTAAAACTCTTCCCACATTGATTACAGCTATAAGGTTTCTCTCCTGTGTGTGTTCTCTGGTGTCCTTTAAGGTGTCCTATCCAAGAAAAGTTTTTTCCACATTGCTCACAGCTATATGGCTGCTCTCCGGTGTGTGTTCTCTGGTGTGATACCAGGTTGCTTGACTGAGTAAAACTCTTGCCACATTGATCACAGCTATATGGCTTCTCTCCTGTGTGTGTTCTCTGGTGTGAAAGCAGGTTTCTTGAATTAGTAAAACTCTTGCCACACTGATCACAGCTATAAGGCTGCTCTCCTGTGTGTGTTCTCTGGTGTGATACCAGGTTGGTTGACCGAGTAAAACTCTTCCCACACTGATCACAGCTATAAGGCTTCTCTCCTGTGTGTATTCTCTGGTGTGATACCAGCTTTCTTGAATTAGTAAAACCCTTGCCACCCTGATCACAGCTATAAGGCTGCTCTCCTGTGTGTATTCTCTGGTGTGATACCAGGCTACTTGACTGAGCAAAACTCTTGCAACACTGATCACAGCTATAAGCTTTCTCTCCTGTGTGTATTCTCTGGTGTGATACCAGGCTACTTGACTGAGCAAAACTCTTTCCACATTTATTACAGCTATAAGGCTTCTCTCCTGTGTGCACTCGCTGGTGTATTTTAAGCTTTGATGAATATGTGCAATGTTTCCCACAGTCAGAGCAGCAATGAGATTTCTTCCCTGTGGGTCTCTGCAGGTGTTTGAGGTGTTCTGATCTGGAGAGACTTTTCTCTGCCTCGTCAGCTTCATGATGTTGTTGAGGCTCCCCAGAGGATCCACGATAGTCCCGTCTCTCTCCTGTGTGAACAACAAAGTCAGACAGATGGTTAAAGGCCGACAACAGCAGAAATCCATTGTTAATTTGAGGTAAAAGGTGATGCCCAGAGCGTACCCATGAACTTGTACAACAATTGACATCTGTTCAATTATTTGACAATTGTCAAGTGAGCAACAATAGTCACATTTTGTCTTGTTTTCACATTAGTAGTAACATCGACGATTGTAGGCTAGAAATAAGTTAGTTGCTGAACCCCTAAGCAGTGTGCCAGACGACTGTTGGTCTCCAATGTAGACCCCTTTCTGTGTTTGTTAAAATTGCGGAACGAGGGCAATTTGGTTGTAGAAACTCCTCCATGCTAATGAGGAAACCTCCAGCTGCGTACCCCCTCTAGCACCAGGGTCAGCGCACTCTCAAAAGTGTTGTTTTTTGCCATCATTGTTAGCACACTGTAAGGGATTTCCTCCTCTTCTTCCGAAGAGGAGAGGCGAGAAGGATCGGAGGACCAATATGCGGCGTGGTAAGTGTCCATGGTTCTTTTAATAAGAAATAGTACACATGAACAACTGAATACAAAACACAATAAACGTGGAATGAACGAAACCCAAAACAGTACCGTGTGGTGAAAAACACAGACACAGAAACAAACACCCACAAACAGTGAAACCCAGGCTACCTAAGTATGATTCTCAATCAGAGACAACTAATGACACCTGCCTCTGATTGAGAACCATACTAGGCCGAAACGTACAAATCCCCAAATCATAGAAAAACAAACAGACTGCCCACCCCAACTCACGCCCTGACCATACTAAATAAATACAAAACAAAGGAAACAAAGGTCAGAACGTGACACACACACTATACATTTATTAAATGTATTAAAGTTCGTCACAACCCGGCTGGTGGAAATTGACAGAGGACCAGGGCACTAATAATAATATAAATAAATCATTTTGCTCTTTATTTAACCATCTTACAAATAAAACCTTATTTGTTCATTGAAATTGTGAATAACTCACCACAGGTTAATGAGAAGGGTGTGCTTGAAAGGATGCACATAACTCTGCAATGTTGGGTTGTACAGGAGTCTCTCAGTTTTAAATCACTTTCAGTCTGTGCCTGTATTTAGTTTCATGCTAGTGAGGGCCGAGAATCCACTCTCACATAGGTACGTAGTTGCAAAGGGCATCAGTGTTTTAACAGTGCGATTTGCCAAGGCAGGATACTCTGAGCGCAGCCCAACCCTTCTGATTAAATAACATTTTCACAGAACCGCTTGTTGCAATTTCGATGAGGTTCTCTTGTTAAGATATCGGTAAGTGGACTGGAGGCAGGGCATGAAAGGGATAACGAATCCAGTTGTTTGTGTCATCCGTTTCGGGAAAGTACCTGCGTAATTGCGCACCCAACTCAGGTGCTTCGCTATATCACATTTGACATTGTCCGTAAGCTTGAGTTCATTTGCACACAAAAAATCATAGAATGATGGAAAGACCTGGGTGTTGTCCTTGGTAATGCAACAGAGAAAAGCTCCTACTTCTTAATCATAGCCTCAATTTTGTCCCACACATTGAATATAGTTGCGGAGAGTCCCTGTAATCCTAGATTCTGATCATTCAGGCGAGAAAAAACATCACCCAAATAGGCCAGTCATGTGAGAAACTTGTCATCATGCAAGCGGTCAGACAAGTGAAAATTAAGGTCGGTAAAGAAAACTTTAAGCTCGTCTCTCAATTAAAAAAAAAAGGTGTCAATACTTTGCCCCTTGATAACCCCCCTTGATAACCAGCACTGTATGTTGTAAAAGCGTTACATGGTTGCTGCCCATATAATTGCATAGTGCAGAAAATACACGAGAGTTCAGGGGCCTTGCTTTAACAAAGTTAACCATTATCACTGTAGTGTCCAAAACGTTTTCCAAGCTGTCAGGCATTCCCTTGGCAGCAAGAGCCTGTTGGAAGATGCTGCAGTGTACCCAAGTGGCGTCGGGAGCAACTGCTTGCACGTGCGTTACCACTCTACTATGTCTCCCTGCGCAATCAGTACAGATACCAACATGAGCAGCAGCTACGTTTGGCTACATACATTAGTGGAATTCCCGCGAGAGAGTAACGGTTAATGTGATTGGAAGTTCATTATTTGACTAAGCTACCTGTATTTGACATCGTGTTGCTATTTCGCTGAACACTAGATGGTTTAATTTTATTTTTGCCAGTGAAACGAGGGTACTCAGGTGAGAAAAAAACCTCACCCAAATGTATAGCCCTGTTGGAAAATATAAATTGACAGTTTGAAAATGTGAAGAAAATGTATTATTTGTACATTTAAAAACATGTGATTCACATTAGTACTTGGCGCACCCCTGACGGAATACTCCAGTTTGGGAATACCTGTGATAGACCTACTGTAGGACCCATAACTTCACCTAACAAAAACATAAACCTACTGTAGGACCAATAACTTCACTTAACAACAACATAGACCTACTGTAGGACCCATAACTTCACCTAACAACGACATAGCTCTACTGTAGGACCCAAAACTTCACCTAACAACAACATAGACCTACTGTTGGACCCATACCTTAACCTAACAACAACATAGACCTACTGTAGGACGCATAACTTCACCTAACAACAACATAAACCTACTGTAGGACCCCATAACTTCACTTAACATAGATCTACTGTATGACCCATATCTTCACCCAACAATGACATAGACCTACTGTAGAACCCATAACCACCTAACAACAACATTGACCTACTGTAGGACCAATAACTTCAACTAACAACAACATAGACCTACTGTCGAACCCATAACTTCACCTAACAACCACAACATAGACCTACTGTAGGACCCATAACTTCACCGAACAATATAGACCTACTGTAGCACCCATAAGTTCACCTAACAATAACATAGACCTACAGTAGGACCCATAACTTCACCCTAACAATAACGTCACCTAACAACAACACAAACCTACTGTAGGACCCATAACTTCACCTAGCAATAACACTGACCTACTGTAGGATCCATAACTTCACCTAACAATAACATAGACCTACTGTAGGACCCATAACTTCACATAACATAGACCTACTGTTGGACCCATAACTTCACCTAACAACAACATAGACCTACTGTAGGACCCATAACTTCACCTAACAATAACATATACCTACTGTAGGACACATAACAACAACATAGACCTACTGTAGGACCCATATACTCACCCAACATAGACCTACTGTAGGACCGATAACTTCACCTAACAATAACATATACCTACTGTAGGACACATAACAACAACATAGACCTACTGTAGGACCCATATATTCACCCAACATAGACCTACTGTAGGACCGATAACTTCACCTAACAACAACATAGACCTACTGTAGGACCCATATACTCACCTAACAAAGACCTACTGTATGACCCATAACTTTACCTAACATAGCGCTACTGTAGAACACAACATTTCACCTACCAACATAGACTTACTGTAGGACTCATAACTTCACCTAACATAGACCTACTGTTGGACCCATAACTTCACCTAACATAGACCTACTGTTGGACCCATAACTTCACCTAACAACAACATAGACCTACTGTAGGACCCATAACTTCACCTAACAATAACATAGACCTACTGTAGGACCCATAACTTCACCTAACATAGACCTACTGTAGGACCCATAAATTCACCTAGCAATAACACTGACCTATTGTAGGATCCATAACTTCACCTAACAATAACATAGACCTACTGTAGGACCCAAAACTTCACATAACATAGACCTACTGTAGGACCCATAACATCACCTAACAAAAACATAGACCTACTGTAGGACCAACAACTTCAACTAACAACAATATAGACCTACTGTAGGACCCATAACTTCACCGAACAATATAATAGACCTACTATAGGACCTATAACTTCACCTAACATAGACCTACTGTTGGACCCATAACTTCACCTAGCAATAACACTGACCTACTGTAGGACCCATAACTTCACCTAGCAATAACACTGACCTACTGTAGGACCCATAACTTCACCGAACAATATAGACCTACTGTAGCACCCATAAGTTCACCTAACAATAACACAGACCTACAGTATGACCCATAACTTCACCTAACAACAACATAGACCTACTGTAGGACCAATAACTTCACCTGACATAGACCTACTGTAGAACCCAGAACTTCACCTAACAACATTGACCTACTGTAGGACCAAAAATTCACCTAACACCAACATAGGCCTACTGTAGGACCCATAAGTTCACCTAACAACAACAAAATAGACCTACTGTAGGACCCATAACTTCACCTAACATAAACCTACTGTTGGACCCATAACTTCACCTAACAACAACATAGCTCTACTGTAGGACCCATAACTTCACCTAGCATAGACCTACTGTTGGACCCATAACTTCACCTAACAACAACATAGACCTACTGTAGGACCCACAACTTCACCTAACAATAACATAGACCTACTGTAGGACCCATAACTTCACCTAACATAGACCTACTGTAGGACCCATAAATTCACCTAGCAATAACACTGACCTACTGTAGGATCCATAACTTCACCTAACAATAACATAGACCTACTGTAGGACCCATAACTTCACATAACATAGACCTACTGTAGGACCCATAACATCACCTAACAACAACATAGACCTACTGTAGGACCAACAACTTCAACTAACAACAATATAGACCTACTGTAGGACCCATAACTTCAACAAGCAATAACACTGACCTACTGTAGGACCCATAACTTCACCTAACAATAACACTGACCTACTGTAGCACCCATAAGTTCACCTAACAATAACACAGACCTACAGTAGGACCCATAACTTCACCTAACAACAACATAGACCTACTGTAGGACCAATAACTTCACCTGACATAGACCTACTGTAGAACCCAGAACTTCACCTAACAACATTGACCTACTGTAGGACCAAAAATTTCACCTAAAACCAACATAGGCCTACTGTAGGACCCATAAGTTCACCTAACTGCAACATAGACCTACTGTCAGACCCATAAGTTCACCTAACAACAACAATGTAGACCTACTGTAGGACCCATATCTTCACCTAACATAGACCTACTGTAGGACTCATAACTTCACCGAACAATATAGACCTATTGTTGCACCTATAAGTTCACCTAACAATAACACAGATCTACAGTAGGACCAATAACTTCACCTAACAATACAATAGACCTACTGTAGGACCTATAACTTCACCTAACATAGACCTACTATTGGACCCATAACTTCACCTAACAACAACACAGACCTACTGTAGGACACATAACATCACCTAACAACAACATAAACCTACTGTATGATCCTTATCTTCACCTAACAATGACATAGGCCTACTGTAGGACCCAAAACTTCACCTAACAACAACAACAACAACAACATAGCTCTACTGTAGGACCCATAACTTCATCTAACAACAACATAAACCTACTGTATGACCCACATCTTCACCTAACAATGACATAGGCCTACTGTAGGACCAATAACTTCACCTGACATAGACCTACTGTAGAACCCATAACTTCACCTAGCAATAACATAGACCTACTGTTGGACACATACCTTAACCTAACAACATAGACCTACTGTTGGACACATACCATGACCTAACAACATAGACCTACTGTAGGACCCATAACTTCAGCTAACAACAACATAGACCTACTGTAGGATCTATAACTTCAACTAACATAGACCTACTGTTGGACCCATAACTTCACCTAACAACAACATATCTCTACTGTAGGACCCATAACTTCAAATAGCAATAACATAGATCTACTGTAGGACGCATAACTTCACCGAACAATATAAACCTACTGTAGGACCCATAACATCACCTAACAATAGCATAAACCTACTGTAGAACCCATAACTTCACCTAACAACAACATAGACCTACTGTAGGACCTATAACTTCACCTAAAATAGACCTACTGTAGGACCCATAACTTCACATAACAATAACACAGACCTACTGTAGGACCTATAACTTCACCTAAAATAGACCTACTGTAGGACCCATAACTTCACATAACAATAACACAGACCTACTTTAGGACCCATAACTTCACCTAACAAAAACATAGACCTACTGTAGGACCCATAACTTCACCTAACATCGACCTACTGTAGAACCCATAACTTCATCTAACATAGACCTAGTGTAGAACCCATATCTTCACCTAACATAGACCTACTGTAGGACCCATAATTCACCTAACATAGACCTACTGTAGAACCCATATCTTCACCTAACATAGCTCTACTGTAGGACCCATAACTTCAAATAGCAATAACATAGACCTACTGTAGGACGCATAACTTCACCGAACAATATAAACCTACTGTAGCACCCATAACATCACCTAACAATAGCATAAACCTACTGTAGAACCCATAACTTCACCTAACAACAACATAGACCTACTGTAGGACCCATAACTTCACCTAACATAGACCTACTGTAGGACCCACAACTTCACCAAACATAGACCTACTGTAGGACCCATAACTTCACCTAACAACAACATAGACCTACTGTAGGACCCATAACTTCACCTAACATAGACCAACTGTTGGACCCATAAATTCACCTAACAACAACATAGCTCTACTGTAGGACCCATAACTTCACCTAGCAATAACATAGACCTACTGTTGGACACATACCTTAACCTAACAACATAGACCTACTGTAGGACCCATAACTTCACCTAACATAGACCTACTGTAGGACCCACAACTTCACCAAACATAGACCTACTGTAGGACCAACAACTTCAACTAACAACAATATAGACCTACTGTAGGACCCATAACTTAACCTACCAGTAAAATAGACCTACTGTAGGACCCACATTTTCAGCTAACAACCACAAAGACCTACTGTAGGACCCATAACTTCACCTAACAACAACATAAACCTACTGTATGATCCTTATCTTCACCTAACAATGACATAGGCCTACTGTAGGACCCAAAACTTCACCTAACAACAACAACAACATAGCTCTACTGTAGGACCCATAACTTCACCTAACAACAACATAAACCTACTGTATGACCCACATCTTCACCTAACAATGACATAGGCCTACTGTAGGACCAATAACTTCACCTGACATAGACCTACTGTAGAACCCATAACTTCACCTAACAACAACATTGACCTACTGTAGGATCCATAACTTCACCTAGCAATAACATAGACCTACTGTTGGACACATACCTTAACCTAACAACATAGACCTACTGTTGGACACATACCTTAACCTAACAACATAGACCTACTGTAGGACCCATAACTTCAGCTAACGACAACATAGACCTACTGTAGGACCTATAACTTCACCTAACATAGACCTACTGTTGGACCCATAACTTCACCTAACAACAACATAGCTCTACTGTAGGACCCATAACTTCAAATAGCAATAACATAGACCTACTGTAGGACGCATAACTTCACCGAACAATATAAACCTACTGTAGCACCCATAACATCACCTAACAATAGCATAAACCTACTGTAGAACCCATAACTTCACCTAACAACAACATAGACCTACTGTAGGACCTATAACTTCACCTAAAATAGACCTACTGTAGGACCCATAACTTCACCTAACATCAACCTACTGTAGAACCCATAACTTCACCTAACATAGACCTACTGTAGAACCCATATCTTCACCTAACATAGACCTACTGTAGGACCCATAACTTCACCTAACATAGACCTACTGTAGAACCCATATCTTCACCTAACATAGCTCTACTGTAGGACCCATAACTTCAAATAGCAATAACATAAACCTACTGTAGGACGCATAACTTCACCGAACAATATAAACCTACTGTAGCACCCATAACATCACCTAACAATAGCATAAACCTACTGTAGAACCCATAACTTCACCTAACAACAACATAGACCTACTGTAGGACCCATAACTTCACCTAACAACATAGACCTACTGTAGGACCCATAACTTCACCTAACATAGACCTACTGTAGGACCCACAACTTCACCAAACATAGACCTACTGTAGGACCCATAACTTCACCTAACAACAACATAGACCTACTGTAGGACCCATAACTTCACCTAACATAGACCAACTGTTGGACCCATAAATTCACCTAACAACAACATAGCTCTACTGTAGGACCCATAACTTCACCTAGCAATAACATAGACCTACTGTTGGATACATACCTTAACCTAACAACATAGACCTACTGTAGGACCCATGACTTCACCTAACATAGACCTACTGTAGGACCCACAACTTCACCAAACATAGACCTACTGTAGGACCAACAACTTAAACTAACAACAATATAGACCTACTGTAGGACCCATAACTTAAACTACCAGTAAAATAGACCTACTGTAGGACACACATTTTCAAATAACAACCACAAAGACCTACTGTAGGACCCATAACTTCAGCTAACAACAACATAGACCTACTGTAGGACCTGTATATATACCTAACATAGACCTACTGTTGAACCCATAACTTCACCTAACAACATAGACCTACTGTAGGACCCATAACTTCAACTAACATAGACCTACTGTAGGACCCACAACTTCACCAAACATAGACCTACTGTAGGACCAACAACTTCAACTAACAACAATATAGACCTACTGTAGGACCCATAACTTAACCTACCAGTAAAATAGACCTACTGTAGGACCCACATTTTCAGCTAACAACCACAAAGACCTACTATAGGACCCATAACTTCACCTAACAATAACATAGACCTACTGTAGGACCCATAACTTCACCTAACAATAACATAGACCTACTGTAGGACCCATAACTTCACCTAGCAATAACATAAACCTACTGTATGATCCTTATCTTCACCTAACAATGACATAGGCCTACTGTAGGACCCAAAACTTCACCTAACAACAACAACATAGCTCTACTGTAGGACCCATAACTTCACCTTACATAAACCTACTGTTGGACCCACATCTTCACCTAACAATGACATAGGCCTACTGTAGGACCCAAAACTTCACCTAGCAAACAACATAGCTCTACTGTAGAACCCATAACTTCACCTAACAACAACATAAACCTACTGTATGACCCACATCTTCACCTAACAATGACATAGGCCTACAGTAGGACCAATAACTTCACCTGACATAGACCTACTGTAGAACCCATAAGTTCACCTAACAACAACATTGACCTACTGTAGGACCAATAACCTTACCTAACAATAACATAGACCTACTGTCAGACCAATAAGTTCACCTAACAACAACAACATAGACCTACTGTAGGACCCATAACTTCACCTAACAACAACACAGACCTACTCTAGGACCTATAACTTCACCTAACATAGACGTACTGTAGGACCCATAACTTCACCTAACATAGACCTACTGTTGGACCCATAACTTCACCTAACAACGACATAGCTCTAATGTAGGACCCATAACTTCACTTAACAACAACATAGACCTACTGTTGGACCCATACCTTAACCTAACAACAACATAGACCTACTGTAGGACCCATAACTTCACCTAACAACAACATAGTTCAACTGTAGGACCCATAACTTCACCTAACATAGACCTACTGTAGGACCCATAACTTCACCTAACATAGACCAACTGTTGGACCCATAACTTCACCTAGCAATAACATAGACCTACCGTAGGACGCAAAACTTCACCGAACAATATAAACCTACTGTAGCACCCATAACATCACCTAATAATAGCATAAACCTACTGTAGAACCCATAACTTCACCTAACAACAACATAGACCTACTGTAGGACCCATAACTTCACCTAACAACAACATAGCTCTACTGTAGGACCCATAACTTCACCTAACAACAACATAAACCTACTGTAGGACCAATAACTTCACCGAACAACATAGACCTACAGTAGGACCCATAACTTCACCTAACAACAACATAGACCTACTGTAGGACACATAACTTCACATAACATAGACCTACTGTAGAACCCATAACTTCAACTAACAACATTGACCTACTGTAGGACCAACAACTTCAACTAACAACAATATAGACCTACTGTAGGACCCATAACTTCACCTAACAATAACATAGACCTACTGTAGGACCCACAATTTCAGCTAACAACAAAGACCTACTGTAGGACCTATAACTTCACCTAACAATAACATAGACCTACTGTAGGACCCACAACTTCACCAAACATAGACCTACTGTAGGACCCATAACTTCACCTAACATTAACATAGACCTACTGTAGGACCCACAACTTCACCTAACATCGACCTACTGTAGGACCCATAACTTCACCTAACAACAATATAGACCTACTGTAGGACCCATCACTTCACCTACCAGTAACATAGACCTACTGTAGGACCCACAATTTCAGCTAACAACCACAAAGACCTACTATAGAACCCATAACTTCACCTAACATATACCTACTGTAGAACCATTAACTTCAACTAACAACAACATTGACCTACTGTAGGACCAACAACTTCAACTAACAACAATATAGACCTACTGTAGGACCCATAACTTCACCTACCAGTAACATAGACCTACTGTAGGACCCACAATTTCAGCTAACATAAACCTACTGTTGGACCCATAACTTCACCTAGCAAACAACATAGCTCTACTGTAGGACATATAACTTCACCTAACAACAACATAAACCTACTGTATGACCCACATCTTCACCTAACAATGACATAGGCCTACTGTTGGACCAATAACTTCACCTGACATAGACCTACTGTAGAACCCATAACTTCACCTAACGACAACATTGACCTACTGTCGGATCAATAAGTTCACCTAACAACAACATAGACCTACTGTAGGACCCATAACTTCACCTAACATAGACCTACTGTAGGACCAATAACTTCACCTAACAATAACATAGACCTACTGTCGGACCAATAAGTTCACCTAACAACAACAACATAGACCTACTGTAGGACCCATAACTTCACCTAACATAGACCTACTGTAGGACCAATAACTTCACCTAACAATAACATAGACCTACTGTCGGATCAATAAGTTCACCTAACAACAACAACGTAGCTCTACTGTAGGACCCATAACTTCACTGAACAATATAGACCTACTGTAGCACCCATAAGTTCACCTAACAATAACACAGACCTACAGTAGGACCCATAACTTCACCTAACAATAACATAGACCTACTGTAGGACCCATAACTTCACCTAACAACAACACTGACCTACTGTAGGACCCATAACTTCACCTAATAACAACACAAACCTACTGTAGGAACCATATACTCACCTAACATAGACCCATAACTTCACCTAACAACAACATAGACCTACTCTAGGACCTATAACTTCACCTAACATAGACCTACTGTTGGACCCATAACTTCACCTAACGACATAGCTCTAATGTAGGACCCATAACTTCACCTAACAACAACATAGACCTATTGTTGGACCCATACCTTAACCTAACAACAACATAGACCTACTGTAGGACCCATAACTTCACCTAACAACAACATAGACCTACTGTTGGACCTATAACTTCACCTAACAACAACACTGACCTACTGTAGGACCCATAACTTCACCTAACAACAACACAAACCTACTGTAGGAACCATATACTCACCTAACATAGACCTACTGTAGGACCCATAATTTCACCTAACAACATAGACCTACTGTAGGACCAACAACTTCAACTAACAACAATATAGACCTACTGTAGGACCCATAACTTCACCTAACAATAACATAGACCTACTGTAGGACCCACAATTTCAGCTAACAACAACACTGACCTACTGTAGGACCCATAACTTCACCTAACAACAACACAAACCTACTGTAGGAACCATATACTCACCTAACATAGACCTACTGTAGGACCCATAATTTCACCTAACAACATAGACCTACTGTAGGACCAACAACTTCAACTAACAACAATATAGACCTACTGTAGGACCCATAACTTCACCTAACAATAACATAGACCTACTGTAGGACCCACAATTTCAGCTAACAACAACAAAGACCTACTGTAGGACCTATAACTTCACCTAACAATAACATAGACCTACTTTAGGACCCATAACTTCACCTAACAATAACATAGACCTACTGTAGGACCCATAAATTCACCTAACATAGACCTACTGTAGGACCCATAACTTCACCTAACATGGACCTACTGTAGAACCCATAACTTCACCTAACATAGAGCTACTGTAGAACCCATAACTTCACCTAACAACAACATAGACCTACTGTAGGACCCATAACTTCACCTAGCAATAACACTGACCTACTGTAGGACCCATAACTTCAACTAACAACATTGACCTACTGTAGGACCCATAACTTCACCTAACAATAACATAGACCTACTGTAGGAACCACAATTTCAGCTAACAACCACAAAGACCTACTGTAGGACCAATAACTTCACCTAACAACAACATAGACCTACTGTAGGACCCAAAACTTCACCTAACATAGACCTACTGTAGAACCCATAACTTCACCTAACAACAACATTGACCTACTGTAGGACCAATAACTTCACCTAACAACAACATAGACCTAGGACTATAAATCATTTCATATTTCAGGTGAAACATGGAAACAAAAATGTCTTTGTCATGACATTTCATAACCAGATAATTTTGTGAATAATCCCACTAGGCTACTCTGCCATGTTTTGTCATTCTAAATGTCCTGAATGAAGGAAAATAGCTCTGTGTGTTGTACAATAGCCTATCTATCAAGGAACAGTTCTCTACACATTATGAGCTAAGTATCTCTGTGTCCAAACAGACTAACGACACCCGACTTTAAATCAAGCAGACAATAACACATTATAAACACCAATTTGTTAGGGATGTTGGATCCAACATGGAGCACGGCATAACTGTCTATACCAGAGTAATGAATGAAGAAGCACTTTGGTTGTTGTTGCATGTCGTGATGTTGTCATTTGACTGTCATTCTGAAAATGATTTCCTGGATCAGCTGATGATAGTTGAACATGTGACTGTAACTAAACAGCTACAGTATTAAGAATTATGTGTAATTATTGAAGAACCGCGTTAATGACAGTATCCATTTGGGTGTTGTCAATAAAGTTAAGGTGACTCTCGGTTAGAACCATTGGATTTTGCAAACTCTGAAATTATTTAGGATTTCTGTGGCCATGAAAACTGTTTTCCCAGCGTAATATAAGGAAACTAAATGTTACGTAGGTAGAGTGCATTTCAGAGATCTGAATACAAAAATCTGTACTAACAGGACAATAACCTAAACCACAAGGCCAAATCTACACTGGAGGAGCTTACCAAGATGACATTGAATGTTCCTGAGTGGCCTAGTTACAGTTTGGACTTAAATTGTCTTGAAAGTCTATAGCAAGACTTGAAAATGGCTTTCTAGCTATGATCAATAACCAACTTGACAGAACAGGAAGGATTTTAAAAAGAATAATGAATATTCACATGAAGATCTGTCGCCTATTGGATGACATCACAACTTCCCATCAAACCAACTCCTTGAAGGCCTTACATAACTCACTCCTTCTAGTTTGCAGTTTTCTAAAGAAACACTATTTTGCTCAAACTTATACTTTACTGTATTTATATATCACTTTTCGGGTTGGTATAACTTGTGGAACGTTCCAACAGGAATCCGTTCCAAAACCTTCGTAAATAACAAGGTTGCCAACAAACAACGCATACAGAGTCGAATAACAGTAGAATGAGATACCGGGTAGGGAGTGAGCTAGGTAATTACGTTTTTCACTCACCACGTATATTCTGAAAAAATGTCTCTTCGTTCTGGTAGCCTCCACCATTTCTCATTCGTTGGTTTAGTTATTATTTCCGGTGTTCCTGCATTTGCGGGTGAACACTGTTGTGCCTCAATTGGGGAATCGCTGTGGTTGAAATGTAACTAATGACCGCAAGCCCCAGTATTTTATTAGCTAGGTGGCTTGTACACAATTGTTACCGATGATACTGTATATACATACTCGTACTACAGTAGCATGCATTGTATTTTGCCAAGTTCCCTCTGTGTTAATCCTTTTCCCCAAAAATAGCAGGTAACTTGTGTCTATGTCGATGTTGTTAAGTTCATCTTGCCTAGTTAAATAAAGAGAAAATAAATTAGAACATGTAAAATATATACTTTGACCTATTTCAGGTAACCCCAAGATGCTTGATTCACTACACCTGCTTTTGAATAACTTTCCAGTCGTTTTTGCTTTACATTCCGACTTTTGCACGTCTGTTTATTGGACATATATATTAGTGTCTAATAAAAAATTGCAACTTATGTAAAGCATCCCATCTGTGTTAAGGTTAAAGTGTGTATATATATATATATATATATATATATGTGTGTGTGTGTAGTGTAGGTCTTCATGATGTCCACTAGGTGTAAGCACAGCTTCAATAATGTCACAACAGGTTCACAACATGTTTTTCATGTGTAACAAATCAAATTGTATTGGTCACATGCGCCGAATACTACATGTGTAGACCTTACAGTGAAATGAAGCCCTTAACCAACAATTTAGTTGTAAGAAAAATGTGTTAAGTAAAAAATACGAAATAAAATTAACAAATAATTAAAGATCAGCAGTAAAATAAAAATAGCAAGGCTACATGGGGTACCGGTGTTCCTTTCAAGTCCAGTGGTGTAAATTACTTAACAAAAATGTATTTAAACTACTCCACTACATTCTGTTTATATCAGTTTTTTTTTGTATCTGTACTTTTACTCTTTCCATTTCTTTCCAACATTAAATTTTACTTCGCCACATTTTTAAAGAAATTAATATATGTTTTACTTCATACAGTTTCCCTGGCACCCAAAAGTACTTTATGCATTTGAATGCTAAGCCGGACAGGAAAATGGTCCAATTCACACACTTATCAAGAGAAAATCCCTACTGCCTCTGATCTAGCGGACTCACTAAACACATGCTTCGTTTGTAAATTATGTCTGAGTGTTCCCATGGCTATTTCATAATTAAAAATACAAGAGAATTGAGCTGTCTGGTTTGCTTAATATATGGAAGGTCAAATAATTTATACTTTTACCACTGACACTTAAGTATCTTTTAGCAATGCGGTTTACTTAGTATTTTACTGGTTCACTTTTACTTGACACATTTTCTATTAACATATCTTTACTTTTACTAAAGTATGACAATTGGGTACTTTTTCAACCACTGTTCAAGACGTTTAGCACCCAATACCCAACATTCACTTGGTGGCTTGAAGTAGGAGTGCTCAACTAGGATCTGTTTAGCATTTGTGAGTAGAATGAATAACATTACTTTGACGGGGGGTGGGGGGGTACTGATTCCAGTTCAGCATTCTTAGCCTGAGACATTTCATAATTGCGTACAGAGGAGCACTTTTCTACGATCAGCTTTGCCTAGATCATTCTGAATCAGTTGTCTCTGGAATAACATTATATGGACAGCGGTGGGTTTGTTTGTAGATCAGCACTCCTTCTCAACACCAGTTGCTGTACCCTAACATTTTATAATACAATTTCCCTTGCTGTCTATGTCCTTCCGGAACCCCACCTCAACATTGTTCTGTCAAGGCAACAAAAGCAAGTTGGCATGCTCTTGAAATGAATTTAACTCACAACCTCTCCTTTGGGAATTCACCACAATATCTACTACTACAACTATTTTTAAACTATCTTAACATGTGACTTTCTTCAGGGGGACCAAGACTAGAAACACCTTTGAATGGTCTACAAAGAATGGCCCCAGGTAAAAGTTGGCTTTTGCAGAGTATGTTTGTATTGTTGCATAGTATGCTATCACAACTCTATTGAAATGACATTTGAAACAAGGTGTCACTTCATTCTTGCTTTTTGATGGGAACTAGCCCCTTTTCCCCTATACACCTCTGGTTTGCTCTTTCAGACCCACAAAAGCAACAAGAAAGAAGTTGCTACATTAACTGTTTCTCTGGGATTTGAACTAGGGGGTACATACCTCAAGTTAGCTCTTTCATGACAACAAAAGGCAACATCAAAAACGCTCTCCTCAGATCTTTGATGTGTGCATTTTGAAGTACCCCTTAACATCTAGTCCCTGTCTCTCTGGTAGAGTAGTGGTTAAGGCGTTTGCTCCCCAAACCAGAGATTGAGAGTTGATATCTGAAGAGAGCCATTTTTGACGCTGCCTTTTGTTGGCATGAAAGAGCTAACTTGAGGTTTGTCGGGGGTTAGGGGGTAGTTCCCATCAAATAGAAGGACTGAAGTGACACCTTGTATAGAATGTCCTTTTAATAGAGTTGTGATAACATACTATGCTGTGGAGTAACAATACAACCATACTCTGCAAAAGTCAACTTTTACCTGGGGCCATTCTTTGTAGACCATTCAAAGGTGTTCCTAGTCTTGGTCCCCCTGAAGAAAGTCACATGTTAAGATAGTTTAAAAATAGTTGTAGTAGTAGATATGGTGGTGAATTCCCAAAGGAGAGGTTGTGAGTTAAATTCATTTCAAGAGCATGCCAACTTGCTTTTGTTGCCTTAACAGAACAATGTTGAGGTGGGGTTCCAGAAGGACATAGACAGCAAGGGAAATTGGATTATAAAATGTTAGGGTACAGCAACTGGTGTTGAGAAGGAGTGCTGATCTACAAACAAACCCACCGCTGTCCATATAATGTTATTCCAGAGACAAATGATTCAGAATGATCTAGGCAAAGCTGATCGTAGAAAAGTGCTCCTCTGTACGCATTTATGAAATGTCTCAGGCTAAGAATGGGAATTTTATTTCATATTTTTTACTTAACACATTTTTCTTACAACTAAATTGTTGGTTAAGGGCTTCATTTCAGCATTTCACTGTAAGGTCTACACATGTAGTATTCGGCGCATGTGACCAATACAATTTGATTTGTTACACATGAAAAACATGTTGTGAACCTGTTGTGACATTATTGAAGCTGTGCTGACACCTAGTGGACATCAAGAAGACCTACACTACACACACACACACACATATATATATATATATATATATATATATATATATATATATATATATACACACTTTAACCTTAACACAGATGGGATGCTTTACATAAGTTGCAATTTTTTATTAGACACTAATATATATGTCCAATAAACAGACGTGCAAAAGTCGGAATGTAAAGCAAAAACGACTGGAAAGTTATTCAAAAGCAGGTGTAGTGAATCAAGCATCTTCGGGTTACCTGAAATAGGTCAAAGTATATATTTGAAATGTTCTAATAGATTTTCTATTTATTTAACTAGGCAAGATGAACTCAAAAACATCGACAGACACAAGTTACCTGCTATATTTGGGGAAAAGGATTAACACAGCGAGAACTTGGCAAAATGAGAACTTGTTCTCAACTAGCCTACCTGGTTAAATAAAGGTGAAATAAAAATAAAAAAAAATAAAAAAAAAAATACAATGCATGCTACTGTAGTACGAGTATGTATATACAGTATCATCGGTAACAATTGTGTACAAGCCACCTAGCTAATAAAATACTGGGGCTTGCGGTCATTAGTTACATTTCAACCACAGCGATTCCCCAATTGAGGCGCAACAGTGTTCACCCGCAAATTCAGGAACACCGGAAATAATAACTAAACCAACGAATGAGAAATGGTGGAGGCTACCAGAACGAAGAGACATTTTTTCCGAATAAACGTGGTGAGTGAAAAACGTAATTACATAGCTCACTCCCTACCCGGTATCTCATTATACTGTAATACGACTCTGTATGCGTTGTTTGTTGGTAACCTTGTTATTTACGAAGTTTTTGGAACGGATTCCTGTTGGAACGTTCCACATATTATACCCACCCTCACTTTTCAACAGGAAAAGTTTTTAAAAAATCACTGGAGGACGTCATGAACAATTCATACAGTACAAAAACATAACCAAGTGTAGTGCCCTTTTAAAAATCACACATTAGTTCAATAACTGCAGAGTTTGTGCCCCTGCTTTATAAGATAGTACTCACTGTATTTACTGGTGTTAATCAGTTCTCCAGTCTTCTCTTCTTCGTCCTCCTCTAATGTGACAGTAATCTCCCCTTCTTCATCCTTCATTCCAAAAACGTCTTCATCTTCTTTCACTTCATCCTCCACGGCATCTTCCTCATTTTCTTTCACAGTAACACCCTCCTCCTCTTTCACTCTGATCGCATCTTCTTCTTCTTTCACTGAAACGTCGTTCTCTTCTTCTTTCACCCTAACAGCCTCACCCTCTACTTGTTTTTGTATTGTAACATCCTCCTCTTCCTCCTCCTCTTTCACAAAAGCTTCTTTGTCCGTCCAGCAGACCTCCTCTTCTTTAGCAGGAGTAGAGTAGCTTAGTGAGCTCATGGTCGGGGATGTTAGCATTAGCGACTAGACTAGCGCTAAATTAACCAGCCAGCTAGTTGACTTAAAACGTAAATATTAAATTAAATGGGGTAACTAGTTGTTTCCACATAAGTATGATTAAATCATAGTGGCAAATAAAACACGAAATTGTCTAAATAACTTGAATGTTCAGACTTTGTTGTCCAGCGAGCTACCGAGGTGGCTGCAGTTGTTGAAGAAGCGTTCCGTCCACTAGATTATACGTCACAGTAGAATATCGCCTGAAAGACACATATCGCCATATGCTGTCTGGAGGGAGGAAACGGAGTTGAGGAGGGAAACTTTCTTTCTTCTTCATTGAATTATAATATTTGAAAAGCAGTTTAGGGAATTGTTTTTTTCCTTTCCATTAAATACGAATATTATATCAACACATAAAAAAAGGAACAAGTGTTGTTTGATTAGTTCAGAATTTTTATGAAAATGTAAAACAAACTCTACAAATACTCCACATCTGTTTTTCTGATTCAGTCAGTCAAATAACTAGATATCAAAATAAGCACCTAGTTATTGATACCCTTGATAAAATTAGCAAAAATTACTGTATACAATAAATAAATAAACTCTACCCACTACCAGGTGTAACAATACATCATGGAGATGTAAATAATGAACAGACTAGGTCTATACTGCTCCTACATGGTGTAACAATACATCATGTATATAATGAACAGACTAGGTCTATACTGCTCCCACATGGTGTAACAATACATCATGTAGATGTATATAATGAACAGACTAGGTCTATACTGATACATCTCACTATAGTACGAAAGACCAGTCATAATATAATAGAGACCGTAGATCTAGCTGGTCTGTCATAATATAATAGAGACAGTAGATCTAGCTGGTCTGTCATAATGTAAGAGAGAAGGTAGATCTAGCTGGTCTGTTCTAATATAATAGAGACAGTAGACCTAGCTGGTCTGTCTTAATATAGGAGAGCCAGTAGGTCTAGCTGGTCTGTCATTATATAGTGGAGACAGTAGATCTAGCTGGTCTGTCATAATATAATAGAGACAGTAGATCGTCTGTCATAATATAATAGAGACAGTAGAACTAGCTGGTCTGTAATACTATCGAACTTACAGTAGATATATCTGGTCTGTCATAATATAGTAGGGACAGTAGATCTAGCTGGTCTGTCATAATTTAATATGGACAGTAGGTCTAGCTGGTCTGTCATAATATAATAGAGACTGTAGATCTAGCTGGTATGTCATAATATAGTAGAGCCAGTAGGTCTAGTTGGTCTGTCATAATATAATAGAGACAGTAGATCTAGCTGGAATGTCATAATATAGTAGAGCCAGTAGGTCTAGCTGGTCTGTCATAATATAATAGAGACAGTAGATCTAGCTGGTATGTCATAATATAGTAGAGCCAGTAGGTCTAGCTGGTCTGTTATAATATAATAGATACAATAGATCTAGCTGGTCTGTCATAATATACTAGAAACAGTAGATCTAGCTGGTTTGTCATAATTTAAAAGGGAAAGTAGGTCTAGCTGGTCTTTAATAATATAGTAGAGAAGGTAGATCTAGCTGGTCTGTTCTAATATAATAGAGACAGTAGACCTAGCTGGTCTGTCTTAACATAGTAGAGCCAGTAGGTCTAGCTGGTCTGTCATTATATAGTAGAGACAGTAGATCTAGCTGGTCTGTCATAATATAATACAGACAGTAGATCTAGCTGGTATGTCATAATATAGTAGAGCCAGTAGGTCTAGCTGGTCTGTCATAATATAATATAGACAGTAGATATAGCTGGTCTGTCATAGATTAATAGGGAAAGTATGTCTAGCTGATCTGTCATAATATAGTAGAGACAGTAGATCTAGCTGGTCTGTTCTAATATAATAGAGACAGTAGATCTAGCTGGTCTGTCATAATATAATAGAGACAGTAGATCTAGCTGGTATTTCATAATATAATAGATACAGTAGATCTAGCTGGTCTGTCATAATATAATAGATATAGTAGATCTAGCTGGTCTGTCATAATATAATAGAGACAGTAGATCTAGCGGGTCTTTCATAATATAGTAGAGCCAGTAGGTCTAGCTGGTCTGTCATTATATAGTAGAGACAGTAGATCTGGCTGGTCTGTAAACCTATTGAACGTACAGTAGATCTATCTGGTCTGACATAATATAGTAGAGACAGTAGATCTAGCTGGTATGTCATAATATAGTAGAGCCAGTAGGTCTAGCTGGTCTGTCATAATATAATAGATACAGTAGATCTAGCTTGTCTGTCATAATATACTAGAGACAGTAGATCTAGCTGGTCTGTCATAATTTAATAGGGAAAATAGGTCTAGCTGGTCTGTCATAATATAGTAGAGCCAGTAGATCTAGCTGGACTGTCATAATATACTAGAGACAGTAGATCTAGCTGGTCTGTCATAATTTAATAGGGAAAGTAGGTCTAGCTGGTCTGTCATAATGTAGTAGAGCCAGTAGATCTAGCTGGTCTTTCATTATATAGTAGAGACAGTAGATCTAGCTTGTCTGTCATAATATAATAGATACAGTAGATCTAGCTGGTCTGTCATAATATAATAGAGAAAGTAGATCTAGCTGGTCTGTCATAATTTAAAAGGGAAAATAGGTCTAGCTGATCTTTCATAATATATTAGAGAAGGTAGATCTAGCTGGTCTGTCATAATTTAATAGAGAAGGTAGATCTAGCTGGTCTGTTCTAATATAATAGAGACAGTAGACCTAGCTGGTCTGTCTTAATATAGGAGAGCCAGTAGGTCTAGCTGGTCTGTCATTATATAGTGGAGACAGTAGATCTAGCTGGTCTGTCATAATATAATAGAGACAGTAGATCGTCTGTCATAATATAATAGAGACAGTAGAACTAGCTGGTCTGTAATACTATCAAACTTACAGTAGATATATCTGGTCTGTCATAATATAGTAGGGACAGTAGATCTAGCTGGTCTGTCATAATTTAATATGGACAGTAGGTCTAGCTGGTCTGTCATAATATAATAGAGACTGTAGATCTAGCTGGTATGTCATAATATAGTAGAGCCAGTAGGTCTAGATGGTCTGTCATAATATAATAGAGACAGTAGATCTAGCTGGAATGTCATAATATAGTAGAGCCAGTAGGTCTAGCTGGTCTTTCATAATATAATAGAGACAGTAGATCTAGCTGGTCTGTCATAATTTAATAGGGAAAGTAGGTCTAGCTGGTCTTTCATAATATAGTAGAGAAGGTAGATCTAGCTGGTCTGTTCTAATATAATAGAGAAGGTAGATCTAGCTAGTCTGACATAATATAGTAGAGACAGTAGATCTAGCTGGTGTGTCATAATTTAATAGTGAAAGTAGGTCTAGCTGGTCTTTCATAACATAGTAGAGAAGGTAGATCTAGCTGGTCTGTTCTAATATAATAGAGACAGTAGATCTAGCTCGTCTGTCATAATATAGTAGAGCCAGTAGGTCTAGCTGGTCTGTCATAATATAATAGAGACAGTAGATATAGCTGGTCTGTCATACTTTAATAGGGACAGTATGTCTAGCTGATCTGTCATAATATAGTAGAGACAGTAGATCTAGCTGGTCTGTTCTAATATAATAGAGACAGTAGATCTAGCTGGTCTGTCATAATATAGTAGAGCCAGTAGATCTAGCTGGACTGTCATAATATACTAGAGACAGTAGATCTAGCTGGTCTGTCATAATTTAATAGGGAAAGTAGGTCTAGCTGGTCTGTCATAATGTAGTAGAGCCAGTAGATCTAGCTGGTCTTTCATTATATAGTAGAGACAGTAGATCTAGCTTGTCTGTCATAATATAATAGATACAGTAGATCTAGCTGGTCTGTCATAATATAATAGAGAAAGTAGATCTAGCTGGTCTGTCATAATTTAAAAGGGAAAATAGGTCTAGCTGATCTTTCATAATATATTAGAGAAGGTAGATCTAGCTGGTCTGTCATAATTTAATAGAGACAGTAGACCTAGCTGGTCTGTCTTAATATAGGAGAGCCAGTAGGTGTAGCTGGTCTGTCATTATATAGTGGAGACAGTAGATCTAGCTGGTCTGTCATAATATAATAGAGACAGTAGATCGTCTGTCATAATATAATAGAGACAGTAGAACTAGCTGGTCTGTAATACTATGAAACTTACAGTAGATATATCTGGTCTGTCATAATATAGTAGGGACAGTAGATCTAGCTGGTCTGTCATAATTTAATATGGACAGTAGGTCTAGCTGGTCTGTCATAATATAATAGAGACTGTAGATCTAGCTGGTATGTCATAATATAGTAGAGCCAGTAGGTCTAGATGGTCTGTCATAATATAATAGAGACAGTAGATCTAGCTGGAATGTCATAATATAGTAGAGCCAGTAGGTCTAGCTGGTCTTTCATAATATAATAGAGACAGTAGATCTAGCTGGTCTGTCATAATTTAATAGGGAAAGTAGGTCTAGCTGGTCTTTCATAATATAGTAGAGAAGGTAGATCTAGCTGGTCTGTTCTAATATAATAGAGAAGGTAGATCTAGCTAGTCTGACATAATATAGTAGAGACAGTAGATCTAGCTGGTGTGTCATAATTTAATAGTGAAAGTAGGTCTAGCTGGTCTTTCATAACATAGTAGAGAAGGTAGATCTAGCTGGTCTGTTCTAATATAATAGAGACAGTAGATCTAGCTCGTCTGTCATGATATAGTAGAGCCAGTAGGTCTAGCTGGTCTGTCATAATGTAATAGAGACAGTAGATATAGCTGGTCTGTCATACTTTAATAGGGACAGTATGTCTAGCTGATCTGTCATAATATAGTAGAGACAGTAGATCTAGCTGGTCTGTTCTAATATAATAGAGACAGTAGATCTAGCTGGTCTGTCATAATATAATAGATACAGTAGATCTAGCTGGTCTGTCATAATATAATAGAGACAGTAGATTTGGCGGGTCTGTCATAATATAGTACAGCCAGTAGGTCTAGCTGGTCTGTCATTATATAGTAGAGACAGTAGATCTGGCTGGTCTGTAAACCTATTGAACGTACAGTAGATCTATCTGGTCTGTCATAATATAGTAGAGACAGTAGATCTAGCTGGTCTGTCATAATATAGTAGAGCCAGTAGATCTAGCTGGTCTGTCATTATATAGTAGAGACAGTAGATCTAGCTGGTCTGTCATAATATAACAGAGGCAGTAGATCTAGCTGGTATGTCATAATATAGTAGAGCCAGTAGGTCTAGCTGGTCTGTCATAATATAATAGATACAGTAGATCTAGCTTGTCTGTCATAATATACTAGAGACAGTAGATCTAGCTGGTCTGTCATAATTTAATAGGGAAAATAGGTCTAGCTGGTCTGTCATAATATAGTAGAGCCAGTAGATCTAGCTGGACTGTCATAATATACTAGAGACAGTAGATCTAGCTGGTCTGTCATAATTTAATAGGGAAAGTAGGTCTAGCTGGTCTGTCATAATGTAGTAGAGCCAGTAGATCTAGCTGGTCTTTCATTATATAGTAGAGACAGTAGATCTAGCTTGTCTGTCATAATATAATAGATACAGTAGATCTAGCTGGTCTGTCATAATATAATAGAGACAGTAGATCTAGCTGGTCTGTCATAATTTAAAAGGGAAAGCAGGTCTAGCTGATCTTTCATAATATATTAGAGAAGGTACATCTAGCTGGTCTATCATAATATAATAGAGACAGTAGATCTAGCTGGTCTGTCATAATATAGTAGAGCCAGTAGGTCTAGCTGGTCTGTCATAATATAATAGAGACAGTCGATCTAGCTGGTCTGTCATAATTTAATAGAGAAGGTAGATATAGCTGGTCTGTTCTAATATAATAGAGACAGTAGACCTAGCTGGTCTGTCTTAATATAGGAGAGCCAGTAGGTCTAGCTGGTCTGTCATTATATAGTGGAGACAGTAGATCTAGCTGGTCTGTCATAATATAATAGAGACAGTAGATCGTCTGTCATAATATAATAGAGACAGTAGAACTAGCTGGTCTGTAATACTATCGAACTAACAGTAGATATATCTGGTCTGTCATAATATAGTAGGGACAGTAGATCTAGCTGGTCTGTCATAATTTAATATGGACAGTAGGTCTAGCTGGTCTGTCATAATATAATAGAGACTGTAGATCTAGCTGGTATGTCATAATATAGTAGAGCCAGTAGGTCTAGTTGGTCTGTCATAATATAATAGAGACAGTAGATCTAGCTGGAATGTCATAATATAGTAGAGCCAGTAGGTCTAGCTGGTCTGTCATAATATAATAGAGACAGTAGATCTAGCTGGTATGTCATAATATAGTAGAGCCAGTAGGTCTAGCTGGTCTGTTATAATATAATAGATACAATAGATCTAGCTGGTCTGTCATAATATACTAGAAACAGTAGATCTAGCTGGTTTGTCATAATTTAAAAGGGAAAGTAGGTCTAGCTGGTCTTTAATAATATAGTAGAGAAGGTAGATCTAGCTGGTCTGTTCTAATATAATAGAGACAGTAGACCTAGCTGGTCTGTCTTAACATAGTAGAGCCAGTAGGTCTAGCTGGTCTGTCATTATATAGTAGAGACAGTAGATCTAGCTGGTCTGTCATAATATAATACAGACAGTAGATCTAGCTGGTATGTCATAATATAGTAGAGCCAGTAGGTCTAGCTGGTCTGTCATAATATAATAGAGACAGTAGATATAGCTGGTCTGTCATAGATTAATAGGGACAGTATGTCTAGCTGATCTGTCATAATATAGTAGAGACAGTAGATCTAGCTGGTCTGTTCTAATATAATAGAGACAGTAGATCTAGCTGGTCTGTCATAATATAATAAAGACAGTAGATCTAGCTGGTATTTCATAATATAATAGATACAGTAGATCTAGCTGGTCTGTCATAATATAATAGATATAGTAGATCTAGCTGGTCTGTCATAATATAATAGAGACAGTAGATCTAGCGGGTCTTTCATAATATAGTAGAGCCAGTAGGTCTAGCTGGTCTGTCATTATATAGTAGAGACAGTAGATCTGGCTGGTCTGTAAACCTATTGAACGTACAGTAGATCTATCTGGTCTGTCATAATATAATAGAGACAGTAGATCTAGCTGGTATGTCATAATATAATAGAGACAGTAGATCTAGCTGGTATGTCATAATATAGTAGAGCCAGTAGGTCCAGCTGGTCTGTCATAATATAATAGATACAGTAGATCTAGCTTGTCTGTCATAATATACTAGAGACAGTAGATCTAGCTGGTCTGTCATAATTTAATAGGGAAAATAGGTCTAGCTGGTCTGTCATAATATAGTAGAGCCAGTAGATCTAGCTGGACTGTCATAATATACTAGAGACAGTAGATCTAGCTGGTCTGTCATAATTTAATAGGGAAAGTAGGTCTAGCTGGTCTGTCATAATGTAGTAGAGCCAGTAGATCTAGCTGGTCTTTCATTATATAGTAGAGACAGTAGATCTAGCTTGTCTGTCATAATATAATAGATACAGTAGATCTAGCTGGTCTGTCATAATATAATAGAGAAAGTAGATCTAGCTGGTCTGTCATAATTTAAAAGGGAAAATAGGTCTAGCTGATCTTTCATAATATATTAGAGAAGGTAGATCTAGCTGGTCTGTCATAATTTAATAGAGAAGGTAGATCTAGCTGGTCTGTTCTAATATAATAGAGACAGTAGACCTAGCTGGTCTGTCTTAATATAGGAGAGCCAGTAGGTCTAGCTGGTCTGTCATTATATAGTGGAGACAGTAGATCTAGCTGGTCTGCCATAATATAATAGAGACAGTAGATCGTCTGTCATAATATAATAGAGACAGTAGAACTAGCTGGTCTGTAATACTATCAAACTTACAGTAGATGTATCTGGTCTGTCATAATATAGTAGGGACAGTAGATCTAGCTGGTCTGTCATAATTTAATATGGACAGTAGGTCTAGCTGGTCTGTCATAATATAATAGAGACTGTAGATCTAGCTGGTATGTCATAATATAGTAGAGCCAGTAGGTCTAGTTGGTCTGTCATAATATAATAGAGACAGTAGATCTAGCTGGAATGTCATAATATAGTAGAGCCAGTAGGTCTAGCTGGTCTTTCATAATATAATAGAGACAGTAGATGTAGCTGGTATGTCATAATATAGTAGAGCCAGTAGGTCTAGCTGGTCTGTCATAATATAATAGATACAATAGATCTAGCTGGTCTGTCATAATATACTAGAGACAGTAGATCTAGCTGGTTTGTCATAATTTAAAAGGGAAAGTAGGTCTAGCTGGTCTTTAATAATATAGTAGAGACTGTAGATCTAGCTAGTCTGTTCTAATATAATAGAGACTGTAGACCTAGCTGGTCTGTCTTAACATAGTAGAGCCAGTAGATCTAGCTGGTCTGTCATAATATAATAGAGACAGTAGATCTAGCTTGTCTGTCATAATATACTAGAGACAGTAGATCTAGCTGGTCTCTCATAATTTAATAGGGAAAGTAGGTCTAGCTGGTCTGTCATAATATAGTAGAGCCAGTAGATCTAGCTGGTCTGTCATAATATACTAGAGACAGTAGATCTAGCTGGTCTGTTCTAATATAATAGAGACAGTAGACCTAGCTGGTCTGTCTTAATATAGTAGAGCCAGTAGGTCTAGCTGGTCTGTCATTATATAGTAGAGACAGTAGATCTAGCTGGTCTGTCATAATATAATAGAGACAGTAGATCTAGCTGGTATGTCATAATATAGTAGAGCCAGTAGGTCTAGCTGGTCTGTCATAATATAATAGATACAGTAGATCTAGCTTGTCTGTCATAATATACTAGAGACAGTAGATCTAGCTGGTCTCTCATCATTTAATAGGGAAAGTAGGTCTAGCTGGTCTGTCATAATATAGTAGAGCCAGTAGATCTAGCTGGTCTGTCATAATATACTAGAGACAGTAGATCTAGCTGGTCTGTCATAATTTAATAGGGAAAGTAGGTCTAGCTGGTCTGTCATAATATAGTAGAGCCAGTAGATCTAGCTGGTCTGTCATTATATAGTAGAGACAGTAGATCTAGCTTCTCTGTCATAATATAATAGATACAGTAGATCTAGCTGGTCTGTCATAATATAATAGAGACAGTAGATCTAGCTGGTCTGTCATAATATAGTAGAGACAGTAGATCTAGCTGGTCTGTCATAATTTAATATGGACAGTAGGTATAGCTGGTCTGTCATAATATAATAGAGACAGTAGATCTAGCTGGTCTGTCATAATATAGTAGAGCCAGTAGGTCTAGCTGGTCTGTCATAATATAATAGAGACAGTAGATCTAGCTGGTATGTCATAATATAGTAGAGCCAGTAGGTCTAGCTGGTCTGTCATAATATAATAGAGACAGTAGATCTAGCTGGTATGTCATAATATAGTAGAGCCAGTAGGTCTAGCTGGTCTGTCATAATATAATAGATACAATAGATCTAACTGGTCTGTCATAATATACTAGAGACAGTAGATCTAGCTGGTCTGTCATAATTTAAAAGGGAAAGTAGGTCTAGCTGGTCTTTCATAATATTGTAGAGAAGGTAGATCTAGCTGTCTGTTCTAATATAATAGAGACAGTAGATCTAGCTGGTCTGTCATAATATAGTAGAGACAGTAGATCTAGCTGGTCTGTAGTAATATAATAAAGAGAGTCAATGATTCTGGGCTGTAGTAATATAATAGAGACAGTAGATCTAGCTGGTCTGTCATAATATAGTAGATACAGTAGATCTAGCTGGTCTGTCATAATTTAAAAGGGAAAGTAGGTATAGCTGGTCTTTCATAATTTAATAGGGAAAGTAGGTCTAGCTGGTCTTTCATAATATAGTAGAGAAGTTTGATCTAGCTGGTCTGTTCTAATATAATAGAGACAGTAGACCTAGCTGGTCTGTCTTAACATAGTAGAGCCAGTAAGTCTAAAAGGTCTGTCATTATATAGTAGAGACAGTAGATCTAGCTGGTCTGTCATAATATAATAAAGAGAGTCAATGTTTCTGGGCTGTAGTAATATAATAGAGACAGTAGAACTAGCTGGTCTGTCATAATAGAGTAGAGCCAGTAGGTCTAGCTGGTCTGTCATAATATAATAGAGACAGTAGATCTAGCTGGTCTGTCATAATTTAATAGGGAAAGTAGGTCTAGCTGGTCTTTCATAATATAGTAGAGAAGTTTGATCTAGCTGGTCTGTTCTAATATAATAGAGACAGTAGACCTAGCTGGTCTGTCTTAACATAGTAGAGCCAGTAGGTCTAGCTGGTCTGTCATTATATAGTAGAGACAGTAGATCTAGCTGGTATGTCATAATATAGTAGAGCCAGTAGATCTAGCTTGTCTGTCATAATATACTAGAGACATTAGATCTAGCTGGTCTGTCATAATTTAATAGGGAAAGTAGCTCTAGCTGGTCTGTCATAATATAGTAGAGCCAGTAGATCTAGCTGGTCTGACATAATATACTAGAGACATTAGATCTAGCTGGTCTGTCATAATTTAATAGGGAAAGTAGGTCTAGCTGGTCTGTCATAATATAGTAGAGCCAGTAGATCTAGCTGGTCTGTCATTATATAGTAGAGACAGTAGATCTAGCTTGTCTGTCATAATATAATAGATACAGTAGGTCTAGCTGGTCTGTCATAATATAATAGAGACAGTAGATCTAGCTGGTCTGTCATAATTTAATAGAGACAGTAGATCTAGCTGGTCTGTCATAATTTAAAAGTGAAAGTAGGTCTAGCTGGTCTTTCATAATATAGTAGAGAAGGTAGGTCTAGCTGGTCTGTCATAATATAGTAGAGCCAGTAGATCTAGCTGGACTGTCAAAATATAATAGCTACAGTAGATCTAGCTGGTCTGTCATGATATAATAGAGACCGTAGATCTAGCTGGTCTGTCATAATATAGTAAAGACAGTAGATATAGCTGGTCTCTCATAATTTAATAGGGACAGTAGGTCTAGCTGATCTGTCATAATATAGTAGAGAAGGTAGATCTAGCTGGTCTGTTCTAATATAATAGAGACAGTAGATCTAGCTGGTATGTCATAATATAGTAGAGACAGTAGATCTAGCTGGTATTTCATAATATAATAGATACAGTAGATCTAGCTGGTCTGTCATAATATAATAGATATAGTAGATCTAGCTGGTCTGTCATAATATAATAGAGACAGTAGATCTAGCGGGTCTTTCATAATATAGTAGAGCCAGTAGGTCTAGCTGGTCTGTCATTATATAGTAGAGACAGTAGATCTGGCTGGTCTGTAAACCTATTGAACGTACAGTAGATCTATCTGGTCTGTCATAATATAATAGAGACAGTAGATCTAGCTGGTATGTCATAATATAATAGAGACAGTAGATCTAGCTGGTATGTCATAATATAGTAGAGCCAGTAGGTCCAGCTGGTCTGTCATAATATAATAGATACAGTAGATCTAGCTTGTCTGTCATAATATACTAGAGACAGTAGATCTAGCTGGTCTGTCATAATTTAATAGGGAAAATAGGTCTAGCTGGTCTGTCATAATGTAGTAGAGCCAGTAGATCTAGCTGGTCTTTCATTATATAGTAGAGACAGTAGATCTAGCTTGTCTGTCATAATATAATAGATACAGTAGATCTAGCTGGTCTGTCATAATATAATAGAGAAAGTAGATCTAGCTGGTCTGTCTTAACATAGTAGAGCCAGTAGGTCTAGCTGGTCTGTCATTATATAGTAGAGACAGTAGATCTAGCTGGTATGTCATAATATAGTAGAGCCAGTAGATCTAGCTTGTCTGTCATAATATACTAGAGACATTAGATCTAGCTGGTCTGTCATAATTTAATAGGGAAAGTAGCTCTAGCTGGTCTGTCATAATATAGTAGAGCCAGTAGATCTAGCTGGTCTGACATAATATACTAGAGACATTAGATCTAGCTGGTCTGTCATAATTTAATAGGGAAAGTAGGTCTAGCTGGTCTGTCATAATATAGTAGAGCCAGTAGATCTAGCTGGTCTGTCATTATATAGTAGAGACAGTAGATCTAGCTTGTCTGTCATAATATAATAGATACAGTAGGTCTAGCTGGTCTGTCATAATATAATAGAGACAGTAGATCTAGCTGGTCTGTCATAATTTAATAGAGACAGTAGATCTAGCTGGTCTGTCATAATTTAAAAGTGAAAGTAGGTCTAGCTGGTCTTTCATAATATAGTAGAGAAGGTAGGTCTAGCTGGTCTGTCATAATATAGTAGAGCCAGTAGATCTAGCTGGACTGTCAAAATATAATAGCTACAGTAGATCTAGCTGGTCTGTCATGATATAATAGAGACCGTAGATCTAGCTGGTCTGTCATAATATAGTAAAGACAGTAGATATAGCTGGTCTCTCATAATTTAATAGGGACAGTAGGTCTAGCTGATCTGTCATAATATAGTAGAGAAGGTAGATCTAGCTGGTCTGTTCTAATATAATAGAGACAGTAGATCTAGCTGGTATGTCATAATATAGTAGAGACAGTAGATCTAGCTGGTATTTCATAATATAATAGATACAGTAGATCTAGCTGGTCTGTCATAATATAATAGATATAGTAGATCTAGCTGGTCTGTCATAATATAATAGAGACAGTAGATCTAGCGGGTCTTTCATAATATAGTAGAGCCAGTAGGTCTAGCTGGTCTGTCATTATATAGTAGAGACAGTAGATCTGGCTGGTCTGTAAACCTATTGAACGTACAGTAGATCTATCTGGTCTGTCATAATATAATAGAGACAGTAGATCTAGCTGGTATGTCATAATATAATAGAGACAGTAGATCTAGCTGGTATGTCATAATATAGTAGAGCCAGTAGGTCCAGCTGGTCTGTCATAATATAATAGATACAGTAGATCTAGCTTGTCTGTCATAATATACTAGAGACAGTAGATCTAGCTGGTCTGTCATAATTTAATAGGGAAAATAGGTCTAGCTGGTCTGTCATAATGTAGTAGAGCCAGTAGATCTAGCTGGTCTTTCATTATATAGTAGAGACAGTAGATCTAGCTTGTCTGTCATAATATAATAGATACAGTAGATCTAGCTGGTCTGTCATAATATAATAGAGAAAGTAGATCTAGCTGGTCTGTCATAATTTAAAAGGGAAAATAGGTCTAGCTGATCTTTCATAATATATTAGAGAAGGTAGATCTAGCTGGTCTGTCATAATTTAATAGAGAAGGTAGATCTAGCTGGTCTGTTCTAATATAATAGAGACAGTAGACCTAGCTGGTCTGTCTTAATATAGGAGAGCCAGTAGGTCTAGCTGGTCTGTCATTATATAGTGGAGACAGTAGATCTAGCTGGTCTGCCATAATATAATAGAGACAGTAGATCGTCTGTCATAATATAATAGAGACAGTAGAACTAGCTGGTCTGTAATACTATCAAACTTACAGTAGATGTATCTGGTCTGTCATAATATAGTAGGGACAGTAGATCTAGCTGGTCTGTCATAATTTAATATGGACAGTAGGTCTAGCTGGTCTGTCATAATATAATAGAGACTGTAGATCTAGCTGGTATGTCATAATATAGTAGAGCCAGTAGGTCTAGTTGGTCTGTCATAATATAATAGAGACAGTAGATCTAGCTGGAATGTCATAATATAGTAGAGCCAGTAGGTCTAGCTGGTCTTTCATAATATAATAGAGACAGTAGATGTAGCTGGTATGTCATAATATAGTAGAGCCAGTAGGTCTAGCTGGTCTGTCATAATATAATAGATACAATAGATCTAGCTGGTCTGTCATAATATACTAGAGACAGTAGATCTAGCTGGTTTGTCATAATTTAAAAGGGAAAGTAGGTCTAGCTGGTCTTTAATAATATAGTAGAGACTGTAGATCTAGCTAGTCTGTTCTAATATAATAGAGACTGTAGACCTAGCTGGTCTGTCTTAACATAGTAGAGCCAGTAGATCTAGCTGGTCTGTCATAATATAATAGAGACAGTAGATCTAGCTTGTCTGTCATAATATACTAGAGACAGTAGATCTAGCTGGTCTCTCATAATTTAATAGGGAAAGTAGGTCTAGCTGGTCTGTCATAATATAGTAGAGCCAGTAGATCTAGCTGGTCTGTCATAATATACTAGAGACAGTAGATCTAGCTGGTCTGTTCTAATATAATAGAGACAGTAGACCTAGCTGGTCTGTCTTAATATAGTAGAGCCAGTAGGTCTAGCTGGTCTGTCATTATATAGTAGAGACAGTAGATCTAGCTGGTCTGTCATAATATAATAGAGACAGTAGATCTAGCTGGTATGTCATAATATAGTAGAGCCAGTAGGTCTAGCTGGTCTGTCATAATATAATAGATACAGTAGATCTAGCTTGTCTGTCATAATATACTAGAGACAGTAGATCTAGCTGGTCTCTCATCATTTAATAGGGAAAGTAGGTCTAGCTGGTCTGTCATAATATAGTAGAGCCAGTAGATCTAGCTGGTCTGTCATAATATACTAGAGACAGTAGATCTAGCTGGTCTGTCATAATTTATTAGGGAAAGTAGGTCTAGCTGGTCTGTCATAATATAGTAGAGCCAGTAGATCTAGCTGGTCTGTCATTATATAGTAGAGACAGTAGATCTAGCTTCTCTGTCATAATATAATAGATACAGTAGATCTAGCTGGTCTGTCATAATATAATAGAGACAGTAGATCTAGCTGGTCTGTCATAATATAGTAGAGACAATAGATCTAGCTGGTCTGTCATAATTTAATATGGACAGTAGGTATAGCTGGTCTGTCATAATATAATAGAGACAGTAGATCTAGCTGGTCTGTCATAATATAGTAGAGCCAGTAGGTCTAGCTGGTCTGTCATAATATAATAGAGACAGTAGATCTAGCTGGTATGTCATAATATAGTAGAGCCAGTAGGTCTAGCTGGTCTGTCATAATATAATAGAGACAGTAGATCTAGCTGGTATGTCATAATATAGTAGAGCCAGTAGGTCTAGCTGGTCTGTCATAATATAATAGATACAATAGATCTAACTGGTCTGTCATAATATACTAGAGACAGTAGATCTAGCTGGTCTGTCATAATTTAAAAGGGAAAGTAGGTCTAGCTGGTCTTTCATAATATTGTAGAGAAGGTAGATCTAGCTGTCTGTTCTAATATAATAGAGACAGTAGATCTAGCTGGTCTGTCATAATATAGTAGAGACAGTAGATCTAGCTGGTCTGTAGTAATATAATAAAGAGAGTCAATGTTTCTGGGCTGTAGTAATATAATAGAGACAGTAGATCTAGCTGGTCTGTCATAATATAGTAGATACAGTAGATCTAGCTGGTCTGTCATAATTTAAAAGGGAAAGTAGGTATAGCTGGTCTTTCATAATTTAATAGGGAAAGTAGGTCTAGCTGGTCTTTCATAATATAGTAGAGAAGTTTGATCTAGCTGGTCTGTTCTAATATAATAGAGACAGTAGACCTAGCTGGTCTGTCTTAACATAGTAGAGCCAGTAAGTCTAAAAGGTCTGTCATTATATAGTAGAGACAGTAGATCTAGCTGGTCTGTCATAATATAATAAAGAGAGTCAATGTTTCTGGGCTGTAGTAATATAATAGAGACAGTAGATCTAGCTGCTCTGTCATAATATAGTAGAGACAGTAGATCTAGCTGGTCTGTCATAATTTAAAAGGGAAAGTAGGTATAGCTGGTCTTTCATAATATAGTAGAGAAGGTAGATCTAGCTGGTCTTTCATAATATAGTAGAGAAGTTTGATCTAGCTGGTCTGTTCTAATATAATAGAGACAGTAGACCTAGCTGGTCTGTCTTAACATAGTAGAGCCAGTAGGTCTAGCTGGTCTGTTCTAATATAATAGAGACAGTAGAACTAGCTGGTCTGTCATAATAGAGTAGAGCCAGTAGGTCTAGCTGGTCTGTCATAATATAATAGAGACAGTAGATCTAGCTGGTCTGTCATAATTTAATAGGGAAAGTAGGTCTAGCTGGTCTTTCATAATATAGTAGAGAAGTTTGATCTAGCTGGTCTGTTCTAATATAATAGAGACAGTAGACCTAGCTGGTCTGTCTTAACATAGTAGAGCCAGTAGGTCTAGCTGGTCTGTCATTATATAGTAGAGACAGTAGATCTAGCTGGTATGTCATAATATAGTAGAGCCAGTAGATCTAGCTTGTCTGTCATAATATACTAGAGACATTAGATCTAGCTGGTCTGTCATAATTTAATAGGGAAAGTAGCTCTAGCTGGTCTGTCATAATATAGTAGAGCCAGTAGATCTAGCTGGTCTGACATAATATACTAGAGACATTAGATCTAGCTGGTCTGTCATAATTTAATAGGGAAAGTAGGTCTAGCTGGTCTGTCATAATATAGTAGAGCCAGTAGATCTAGCTGGTCTGTCATTATATAGTAGAGACAGTAGATCTAGCTTGTCTGTCATAATATAATAGATACAGTAGGTCTAGCTGGTCTGTCATAATATAATAGAGACAGTAGATCTAGCTGGTCTGTCATAATTTAATAGAGACAGTAGATCTAGCTGGTCTGTCATAATTTAAAAGTGAAAGTAGGTCTAGCTGGTCTTTCATAATATAGTAGAGAAGGTAGGTCTAGCTGGTCTGTCATAATATAGTAGAGCCAGTAGATCTAGCTGGACTGTCAAAATATAATAGCTACAGTAGATCTAGCTGGTCTGTCATGATATAATAGAGACCGTAGATCTAGCTGGTCTGTCATAATATAGTAAAGACAGTAGATATAGCTGGTCTCTCATAATTTAATAGGGACAGTAGGTCTAGCTGATCTGTCATAATATAGTAGAGAAGGTAGATCTAGCTGGTCTGTTCTAATATAATAGAGACAGTAGATCTAGCTGGTATGTCATAATATAGTAGAGACAGTAGATCTAGCTGGTCTGTCATAATATAATAGCTACAATAGATCTAGCTGGTCTGTCATAATATAATAGATACAGTAGATCTAAGTGGTCTCTCATAATATAATAGCTACAGTAGATCTAGCTGGTCTGTCATAATATAATAGAGACAGTAGATCTAGCTGGTCTGTCATAATATAGTAAAGACAGTAGATATAGCTGGTCTGTCATAATTTAATAGGGACAGTAGATCTAGCTGATCTGTCATAATATAATAGAGACAGTAGATCTAGCTGGTCTGTCATAATATAGTAGAGACAGTAGATCTAGATGGTCTGTCATAATATAATAGCTACAATAGATCTAGCTGGTCTGTCATAATATAATAGAGACAGTAGATCTAGCTGGTCTGTCATAATATAGTAAAGACAGTAGATATAGCTGGTCTGTCATAATTTAATAGGGACAGTAGGTCTAGCTGATCTGTCATAACATAGTAAAGACAGTAGATCTAGCTGGTCTGTTCTAATATAATAGAGACAGTAGATCTAGCTGGTCTGTCATTATATAGTAGAGACTGTAGATCTAGCTGGTCTGTCATAATATAATAGAGACAGTAGGTCTAGCTGGTCTGTCATACTTTAATAGGGAAAGTAGGTCTAGCTGGTCGTTCATAATATAGTAAAGAAGGTAGATCTAGCTGGTCTGTTCTAATATAATAGAGACAGTAGACCTAGCTGGTCTGTCTTAATATAGGAGAGCCAGTAGGTCTAGCTGGTCTGTCATTATATAGTAGAGACAGTAGATCTAGCTGGTCTGTCATAATATAATAGAGACAGTAGATCGTCTGTCATAATATAATAGAGACAGTAGATCTAGCTGGTCTGTAATACTATCGAACGTACAGTAGATATATCTGGTCTGTCATAATATAGTAGAGACAGTAGATTTAGCTGGTCTGTCATAATTTAATATGGACAGTAGGTCTAGCTGGTCTGTCATAATATAATAGAGACAGTAGATCTAGCTGGTCTGTCATAATATAGTAGAGCCAGTAGGTCTAGCTGGTCTGTCATAATATAATAGAGACAGTAGATCTAGCTGGTCTGTCATAATTTAATAGCGAAGGTAGATCTAGCTGGTCTGTTCTAAAATAATAGAGACAGGAGATCTAGCTGGTCTGTCATTATATAGTAGAGACAGTAGATCTAGCTGGTCTGTTCTAATATAATAGAGACAGTAGATCTAGCTGGTCTGTCATAATATAGTAGAGACAGTAGATCTAGCTGGTCTGTCATAATATAATAGCTACAATAGATCTAGCTGGTCTGTCATAATATAATACATACAGTAGATATAGCTGGTCTCTCATAATATAATATCTACAGTAGATCTAGCTGGTCTGTCATAATTTAATAGGGACAGTAGGTCTAGCTGATCTGTCATAACATAGTATAGACAGTAGATCTAGCTGGTCTGTTGTAATATAATAGAGAGAGTAGATCTAGCTGGTCTGTCATAATATAGTACAGACAGTAGATCTAGCTGGTCTGTCATAATATAATACCTACAGTAGATCTAGCTGGTCTGTCATAATTTAATAGGGAAAGTAGGTCTAGCTGGTCTTTCATAATATAATAGCGAAGGTAGATCTAGCTGGTCTGTTCTAATATAATAGAGACAGTAGATCTAGCTGGTCTGTCATAATATAATAGAGACAGTAGATCTAGCTGGTCTGTCATAATTTAATAGGGAAAGTAGGTCTAGCTGGTCTTTCATAATATAGTAGAGAAGGTAGATCTAGCTGGTCTGTTCTAATATAATAGAGACAGTAGATCTAGCTGGTCTGTCATAATATAGTAGAGCCAGTAGGTCTAGCTGGTCTGTCATTATATAGTAGAGACAGTAGATCTAGCTGGTCTGTCATAAATTAATAGGAAAAGTAGGTCTAGCTGGTCTTTCATAATATAGTAGAGAAGGTAGATCTAGCTGGTCTGTTCTAATATAATTAGAGACAGTAGATCTAGCTGGTCTGTCATAATATAGTAGAGCCAGTAGGTCTAGCTGGTCTGTCATTATATAGTAGAGACAGTAGATCTAGCTGGTCTGTCATAAATTAATAGGAAAAGTAGGTCTAGCTGGTCTTTCATAATATAATAGCGAAGGTAGATCTAGCTGGTCTGTTCTAATATAATAGAGACAGTAGATCTAGTTGGTCTGTCATTATATAGTAGAGACAGTAGATCTAGCTGGTCTGTCATAATATAATAGAGACAGTAGATCTAGCTGGTCTGTCATAATTTAATAGGGAAAGTAGGTCTAGCTGGTCTTTCATAATATAATAGAGATGGTAGATCTAGCTGGTCTGTTCTAATATAATAGAGACAGTAGATCTAGCTGGTCTGTCATAATATAGTAGAGCCAGTAGGTCTAGCTGGTCTGTCATTATATAGTAGAGACAGTAGATATAGCTGGTCTGTCATAATATAAAAGAGACAGTAGATTGTCTGTCATAATATAATAGAGAAGGTAGATCTAGCTGGTCTGTTCTAATATAATAGAGACAGTAGATCTAGCTGGTCTGTCATAATATAGTAGAGCCAGTAGGTCTAGCTGGTCTGTCATTATATAGTAGAGACAGTAGATCTAGCTGGTCTGTTCTAATATAATAGAGACAGTAGATCTAGCTGGTCTGTCATAATATAGTAGAGACAGTTGATCTAGCTGGTCTGTCATAATATAATAGCTACAATAGATCTAGCTGGTCTGTTCTAATATAATAGAGACAGTAGATCTAGCTGGTCTGTCATAATATAGTAGAGACAGTAGATCTAGCTGGTCTGTCATAATATAATAGCTACAATAGATCTAGCTGGTCTGTCATAATATAATACATACAGTAGATATAGCTGGTCTCTCATAATATAATATCTACAGTAGATCTAGCTGGTCTGTCATAATATAGTAAAGACAGTAGATATAGCTGGTCTGTCATAATTTAATAGGGACAGTAGGTCTAGCTGATCTGTCATAACATAGTAGAGACAGTAGATCTAGCTGGTCTGTTGTAATATAATAGAGAGCGTAGATCTAGCTGGTCTGTCATAATATAGTACAGACAGTAGATCTAGCTGGTCTGTCATAATATAATACCTACAGTAGATCTAGCTGGTCTGTCATAATTTAATAGGGAAAGTAGGTCTAGCTGGTCTTTCATAATATAATAGCGAAGGAAGATCTAGCTGGTCTGTTCTAATATAATAGAGACAGTAGATCTAGCTGGTCTGTCATAATATAATAGAGACAGTAGATCTAGCTGGTCTGTCATAATTTAATAGGGAAAGTAGGTCTAGCTGGTCTTTCATAATATAGTAGAGAAGGTAGATCTAGCTGGTCTGTTCTAATATAATAGAGACAGTAGATCTAGCTGGTCTGTCATAATATAGTAGAGCCAGTAGGTCTAGCTGGTCTGTCATTATATAGTAGAGACAGTAGATCTAGCTGGTCTGTCATAAATTAATAGGAAAAGTAGGTCTAGCTGGTCTTTCATAATATAATAGCGAAGGTAGATCTAGCTGGTCTGTTCTAATATAATAGAGACAGTAGATCTAGTTGGTCTGTCATTATATAGTAGAGACAGTAGATCTAGCTGGTCTGTCATAATATAATAGAGACAGTAGATCTAGCTGGTCTGTCATAATTTAATAGGGAAAGTAGGTCTAGCTGGTCTTTCATAATATAATAGAGAAGGTAGATCTAGCTGGTCTGTTCTAATATAATAGAGACAGTAGATCTAGCTGGTCTGTCATAATATAGTAGAGCCAGTAGGTCTAGCTGGTCTGTCATTATATAGTAGAGACAGTAGATATAGCTGGTCTGTCATAATATAAAAGAGACAGTAGATTGTCTGTCATAATATAATAGAGACAGTAGATCTGGCTGGTCTGTAATACTATCGAACATACAGTAGACCTATCTGGCCTGTCATAATATAGTAGAGACAGTAGATCTAGCTGGTCTGTCATAATTTAATATGGACAGTAGGTCCAGCTGGTCTGTCATAATATAATAGAGACAGTAAATCTAGCAGGTCTGTCATAATATAGTAGAGCCAGTAGGTCTAGCTGATCTGTCATTATATAGTAGAGACAGTAGATCTAGCTGGTCTGGCATAATATAATAGAGACAGTAGATCTAGCTGGTCTGTCAAAATATACTAGAGACAGTAGATCTAGCTGGTCTGTCATAATATTGTAGAGAAGGTAGATCTAGCTGGTCTGTCATAATATAATAGATACAGTAGGTCTAGCTGATCTGTCATAACATAGTAGAGACAGTAGATCTAGATGGTCTGTTGTAATATAATAGAGAGAGTAGATCTAGCTGGTCTGTCATAATATAGTACAGACAGTAGATCTAGCTGATCTGTCATAACATAGTAGAGACAGTCGATCTAGCTGGTCTGTTGTAATATAATAGAGACAGTAGATCTAGCTGGTCTGTCATAATTTAATAGGGAAAGTAGGTCTAGCTGGTCTTTCATAATATAGTAGAGAAGGTAGATCTAGCTGGTCTGTTCAAATATAATAGAGATAGTAGATCTAGCTGGTCTTTCATAATATAGTAGAGCCAGTAGGTCTAGCTGGTCTGTCATAATATAAAAGAGACAGTAGATTGTCTGTCATAATATAATAGAGACAGTAGATCTGGCTGGTCTGTAATACTATCGAACGTACAGTAGATCTATCTGGCCTGTCATAATATAGTAGAGACAGTAGATCTAGCTGGTCTGTCATAATTTAATATGGACAGTAGGTCTAGCTGGTCTGTCATAATATAATAGAGACAGTAGACCTAGCTGGTCTGTCATAATATAATAGAGACAGTAGACCTAGCTGGTCTGGCATAATATAATAGAGACAGTAGATCTAGCTGGTCTGTCATAATTTGATAGAGAAAGTAGATCTAGCTGGTCTGTTCTAATATAATAGAGACAGTAGACCTAGCTTGTCTGTCTTAATATAGGAGAGCCAGTAGGTCTAGCTGGTCTGTCATTATATAGTAGAGACAGTAGATCTAGCTGGTCTGTCATAATATAATAGAGACAGTAGATCGTCTGTCATAATATAATAGAGACAGTAGATCTAGCTGGTCTGTAATAATATAGTAGAGCCAGTAGGTCTAGCTGGTATGTCATAATATAGTAGAGCCAGTAGGTCTAGCTGGTCTGTCATAATATAATAGATACAATAGATCTAGCTGGGCTGTCATAATATACTAGAGACAGTAGATCTAGCTGGTCTGTCATGATATAATAGAGACAGTAGATCTAGCTGGTCTGTCATAATATAGTAAAGACAGTAGATATAGCTGGTCTCTCATAATTTAATAGGGACAGTAGGTCTAGCTGATCTGTCATAATATAGTAGAGAAGGTAGATCTAGCTGGTCTGTTTTAATATAATAGAGACAGTAGATCTAGCTGGTCTGTCATAATATAGTAGAGCCAGTAGGTCTAGCTGGTCTGTCATAATATAATAGGGACAGTAGGTCTAGCTGGTCTGTCATAATTTAATAGTGAAGGTAGATCTAGCTGGTCTGTTCTAAAATAATAGAGACAGGAGATCTAGCTGGTCTGTCATAATATAGTAGAGACAGTAGATCTAGCTGGTCTGTCATAATATAATAGCTACAATAGATCTAGCTGGTCTGTCATAATATAATACATACAGTAGATATAGCTGGTCTCTCATAATATAATATCTACAGTAGATCTAGCTGGTCTGTCATAATATAATAGAGACAGTAGATCTAGCTGGTCTGTCATAATATAGTAAAGACAGTAGATATAGCTGGTCTGTCATAATTTAATAGGGACAGTAGGTCTAGCTGATCTATCATAACATAGTAGAGACAGTAGATCTAGCTGGTCTGTTGTAATATAATAGAGAGAGTAGATCTAGCTGGTCTGTCAAAATATAGTACAGACAGTAGATCTAGCTGGTCTGTCATAATATAATACCTACAGTAGATCTAGTTGGTCTTTCATAATTTAATAGGGAAAGTAGGTCTAGCTGGTCTTTCATAATATAATAGCGAAGGTAGATCTAGCTGGTCTGTTCTAATATAATAGAGACAGTAGATCTAGCTGGTCTGTCATAGTATAATAGAGACAGTAGATCTAGCTGGTCTGTCATAATTTAATAGGGAAAGTAGGTCTAGCTGGTCTTTCATAATATAGTAGAGAAGGTAGATCTAGCTGGTCTGTTCTAATATAATAGAGACAGTAGATCTAGCTGGTCTGTCATAATATAGTAGAGCCAGTAGGTCTAGCTGGTCTGTCATTATATAGTAGAGACAGTAGATCTAGCTGGTCTGTCATAAATTAATAGGAAAAGTAGGTATAGCTAGTCTTTCATAATATAGTAGAGAAGGTAGATCTAGCTGGTCTGTTCTAATATAATAGAGACAGTAGATCTAGCTGGTCTGTCATAATATAGTAGAGCCAGTAGGTCTAGCTGGTCTGTCATTATATAGTAGAGACAGTAGATCTAGCTGGTCTGTCATAAATTAATAAGAAAAGTAGGTCTAGCTTGTCTTTCATAATATAATAGCGAAGGTAGATCTAGCTGGTCTGTTCTAATATAATAGAGACAGTAGATCTAGCTGGTCTGTCATTATATAGTAGAGACAGTAGATCTAGCTGGTCTGTCATAATATAATAGAGACAGTAGATCTAGCTGGTCTTTCATAATATAATAGAGAAGGTAGATCTAGCTGGTCTGTTCTAATATAATAGAGACAGTAGATCTAGCTGGTCTGTCATAATATAGTAGAGCCAGTAGGTCTAGCTGGTCTGTCATTATATAATAGAGACAGTAGATCTAGCTGGTCTGTCATAATATAAAAGAGACAGTAGATTGTCTGTCATAATATAATAGAGACAGTAGATCTGGCTGGTCTGTAATACTATCGAACGTACAGTAGATCTATCTGGCCTGTCATAATATAGTAGAGACAGTAGATCTAGCTGGTCTGTCATAATTTAATATGGACAGTAGGTCTAGCTGGTCTGTCATAATATAATAGAGACAGTAGACCTAGCTGGTCTGTCATAATATAATAGAGACAGTAGACCTAGCTGGTCTGTCATAATATAATAGAGACAGTAGATCTAGCTGGTCTGTCATAATTTAATAGGGAAAGTAGGTCTAGCTGGTCTTTCATAATTCAGTAGAGAAGGTAGATCTATCTGGTCTGTTCTAATATAATAGAGACAGTAGATCTAGCTGGTCTGTCATAATATAGCAGAGCCAGTAGGTCTAGCTGGTCTGTCATAATATAATAGAGACAGTAGATCTAGCTGGTCTGTCATAATTTGATAGGGAAAGTAGGTCTAGCTGGTCTTTCATAATTCAGTAGAGAAGGTAGATCTATCTGGTCTGTTCTAATATAATAGAGACAGTAGACCTAGCTTGTCTGTCTTAATATAGGAGAGCCAGTAGGTCTAGCTGGTCTGTCATTATATAGTAGAGACAGTAGATCTAGCTGGTCTGTCATAATATAATAGAGACAGTAGATCGTCTGTCATAATATAATAGAGACAGTAGATCTAGCTGGTCTGTAATAATATAGTAGAGCCAGTAGGTCTAGCTGGTATGTCATAATATAGTAGAGCCAGTAGGTCTAGCTGGTCTGTCATAATATAATAGATACAATAGATCTAGCTGGGCTGTCATAATATACTAGAGACAGTAGATCTAGCTGGTCTGTCATAATTTAAAAGGGAAAGTAGGTCTAGCTGGTCTTTCATAATATAGTAGAGAAGGTAGATCTAGCTGTCTGTTTTAATATAATAGAGACAGTAGATCTAGCTGGACTGTCATACTATAATAGCTACAGTAGATCTAGCTGGTCTGTCATGATATAATAGAGACAGTAGATCTAGCTGGTCTGTCATAATATAGTAAAGACAGTAGATATAGCTGGTCTCTCATAATTTAATAGGGACAGTAGGTCTAGCTGATCTGTCATAATATAGTAGAGAAGGTAGATCTAGCTGGTCTGTTTTAATATAATAGAGAAAGTAGATCTAGCTGGTCTCTTCTAATATAATAGAGACAGTAGATCTAGCTGGTCTGTCATAATATAGTAGAGACAGTAGATCTAGCTGGTCTGTCATAATATAATAGCTACAATAGATCTAGCTGGTCTGTCATAATATAATAGATACAGTAGATATAGCTGGTCTCTCATAATATAATAGCTACAGTAGATATAGCTGGTCTGTCATAATTGAATAGGGACAGTAGGTCTAGCTGATCTGTCATAACATAGTAGAGACAGTAGATCTAGCTGGTCTGTTGTAATATAATAGAGAGAGTAGATCAAGCTGGTCTGTCATAATATAGTACAGACAGTAGATCTAGCTGGTCTGTCATAATATAATACCTACAGTAGATCTAGCCGGTCTGTCATAATTTAATAGAGAAAGTAGGTCTAGCTGGTCTTTCATAATATAATAGCGAAGGTAGATCTAGCTGGTCTGTTCTAATATAATAGAGACTGTAGATCTAGCTGGTCTGTCATTATATAGTAGAGACAGTAGATCTAGCTGGTCTGTCATAATATAATAGAGACAGTAGATCTAGCAGGTCTGTCATAATTTAATAGGGAAAGTAGGTCTAGCTGGTCTGTCATAATATAGTAGAGAAGGTAGATCTAGCTGGTCTGTTCTAATATAATAGAGACAGTAGACCTAGCTGGTCTGTCTTAATATAGGAGAGCCAGTAGGTCTAGCTGGTCTGTCATTATATAGTAGAGACAGTAGATCTAGCTGGTCTGTCATAATATAATAGAGACAGTAGATCTAGCTGGTCTGTAATACTATCGAACGTACAGTAGATATATCTGGTCTGTCATAATATAGTAGAGACAGTAGATCTAGCTGGTCTGTCATAATTTAATATGGACAGTAGGTCTAGCTGGTCTGTCATAATATAATAGAGGCAGTAGATCTAGCTGGTATGTCATAATATAGTAGAGCCAGTAGGTCTAGCTGGTCTGTCATAACATAATAGATACACTAGATCTAGCTGGTCTGTCATAATATACTGGAGACAGTAGATCTAGCTGGTCTGTCATAATTTAAAAGGGAAAGTAGGTCTAGCTGGCCTTTCATAATATAGTAGAGAAGGTAGATCTAGCTGGTCTGTTCTAATATAATAGAGACAGTAGATCTAGCTGGACTGCCATAATATAATAGCTACAGTAGATCTAGCTGGTCTGTCATGATATAATACCTACAGTAGATCTAGCTGGTCTGTCATAATTTAATAGGGAAAGTAGGTCTAGCTGGTCTTTCATAATATAATAGCGAAGGTAGATCTAGCTGGTCTGTTCTAATATAATAGAGACAGTAGATCTAGCTGGTCTGTCATTATATAATAGAGACAGTAGATCTAGCTGGCCTGTCATAATTTAATAGGGAAAGTAGGTCTAGCTGGTCTTTCATAATATAGCAGAGACAGTAGATCTAGCTGGTCTGTCATAATATAGTAGAGACAGTAGATCTAGCTGGTCTGTTCTAATATAATAGAGACAGTAGATCTAGCTGGTCTGTCATAATATAGTAGAGCCAGTAGGTCTAGCTGGTCTGTCATAATATAGTAGAGACAGTAGATCTAGCTGGTCTGTCATAATTTAAAAGAGACAGTAGATCGTCTGTCATAATATAATAGAGACAGTAGATCTAGCTGGTCTGTCATAATATAGTTAAGACAGTAGATCTAGCTGGTATGTCATAATATAGTAGAGCCAGTAGGTCTAGCTGGTCTGTCATAACATAATAGATACACTAGATCTAGCTGGTCTGTCATAATATACTAGAGACAGTAGATCTAGCTGGTCTGTCATAATTTAAAAGGGAAAGTAGGTCTAGCTGGTCTTTCATAATATAGTAGAGAAGGTAGATCTAGCTGTCTGTTCTAATATAATAGAGACAGTAGATCTAGCTGGACTGTCATAATATAATAGCTACAGTAGATCTAGCTGGTCTGTCATGATATAATACCTACAGTAGATCTAGCTGGTCTGTCATAATTTAATAGGGAAAGTAGGTCTAGCTGGTCTTTCATAATATAATAGCGAAGGTAGATCTAGCTGGTCTGTTCTAATATAATAGAGACAGTAGATCTAGCTGGTCTGTCATTATATAGTAGAGACAGTAGATCTAGCTGGCTTGTCATAATTTAATAGGGACAGTAGGTCTAGCTGATCTGTCATAACATAGTAGAGACAGTAGGTCTAACTGGTCTTTCAGAATATAGTAGAAAAGGTAGATCTAGCTGGTCTGTTCTAATATAATAGAGACAGTAGATCTAGCTGGTCTGTCATAATATAGTACAGACAGTAGATCTAGCTGGTCTGTCATAAAATAATAGAGACTGTAGATCTAGCTGGTCTGTCATAATTTAATAGGGAAAGTAGGTCTAACTGGTCTTTCAGAATATAGTAGAGAAGGTAGATCTAGCTGGTCTGTTCTAATATAATAGAGACAGTAGATCTAGCCGGTCTGTCAAAATATAGTAGAGCCAGTAGGTCTAGCTGGTCTGTCATTATATAGTAGAGACAGTAGATCTAGCTGGTCTGTCATAATATAAAAGAGACAGTAGATTGTCTGTCATAATATAATAGAGACATTAGATCTGGCTGGTCTGTAATACTATCGAACGTACAGTAGATCTATCTGGCCTGTCATAATATAGTAGCGACAGTAGATCTAGCTGGTCTGTCATAATTTAATATGGACAGTAGTTCTAGCTGGTCTTTCATAATATAGTAGAGAAGGTAGATCTAGCTTGTCTGTTCTAATATAATAGAGACAGTAGATCTAGCTGGTCTGTCATAATATAGTAGAGACAGTAGATCTAGCTGGTCTGTCATAATATAATAGCTACAGGAGATCTAGCTGGTCTGTCATGATATAATAGAGACAGTAGATCTAGCTGGTCTGTCATAATATAGTTAAGACAGTAGATATAGCTGGTCTGTCATAATTTAATAGGGACAGTAGGTCTAGCTGATCTGTCATAATATAGTAGAGACAGTAGATCTAGCTGGTCTGTTCTAATATAATAGAGACAGTAGATCTAGCTGGTCTGTCATAATATAGTAGAGACAGTAGATCTAGCTGGTCTGTCGTAATATAATAAAGACAGTCGATGTTTGTGGGCTGTAGTAATATAATAGAGACAGTAGATCTATCTGGTCTGTCATAATTTATTAGGGAGAGTAGGAATAGCTAGTCTGTCATAATATAGTAGAGACAGTAGATCTAGCTGGTCTTTTCTAATATAATAGAGACATTAGGTTTAGCTGGTCTGTCATAATACAGTAGAGAAAGTAGATCTAGCTGGTCTGTCGTAATATAATAGATACAGTAGATCTAGCTGGTCTGTCATAAAGTATAGAGACAGTAAATCTAGCTGGTCTGTCATAATATAATAGATACAGTCGATCTAGCTGGTCTGTCATAAAGTATAGAGACAGTAGATCTAGCTGGTCTGTTGTAATATAATAGAGAGAGTAGATCTAGCTGGTCTGTCATAATATAATACCTACAGTAGATCCAGCTGGTCTGTCATAATTTAATAGGGAAAGTAGGTCTAGCTGGTCTTTCATAATATAATAGCGAAGGTAGATCTAGCTTGTCTGTTCTAATACAATAGAGACAGTAGATCTAGCTGGTCTGTCATTATATAGTAGAGACAGTAGATCTAGCTGGTCTGTCATAATATAATAGAGACAGTAGATCTAGCTGGTCTGTCATAATTTAATAGGGAAAGTAGGTCTAGCTGGTCTTTCATAATATAGTAGAGAAGGTAGATCTAGCTGGTCTGTTCTAATATATTAGAGACAGTAGATCTAGCTGGTCTGTCATTATATAGTAGAGACAGTAGATCTAGCTGGTCTGTCATAATTTAATAGAGACAATAGATCTGGCTGGTCTGTAATACTATCGAACGTACAGTAGATCTATCTGGCCTGTCATAATATAGTAGAGACAGTAGATCTAGCTGGTCTGTCATAATTTAATATGGACAGTAGGTCTAGCTGGTCTGTCATAATATAATAGAGACAGTAGATCTAGCTGGTCTGTCATAATATAGTAGAGCCAGTAGGTCTAGCTGGTCTGTCATAATATAATAGAGACAGTAGATCTAGCTGGTCTGTCATAATATAGTAGAGCCAGTAGGTCTAGCTGGTCTGTCATAATATAATAGAGACAGTAGATCTAGCTGGTCTGTCATAATATAGTAGAGCCAGTAGGTCTAGCTGGTCTGTCATAATATAATAGAGACAGTAGATCTAGCTGGTCTGTCATAATATAGTAGAGCCAGTAGGTCTAGCTGGTCTGTCATTATATAATAGAGACAGTAGATCAGGCTGGTCTGTCAAAATATACTAGAGACAGTAGATCTAGCTGGTCTGTTCTAATATATTAGAGACAGTAGATCTAGCTGGTCTGTCATAATATAATAGAGACAGTAGATCTAGCTGGTCTGTCAAAATATAATAGATACAGTAGATCTAGCTGGTCTGTCGTAATATAGTAGAGCTAGTAGGTCTAGCTGGTCTGTCATTATATAGTAGAGACAGTAGATCTTGCTTGTCTGTCATAATATAATAGATACAGTAGATTTAGCTGGTATGTCATAATATAATGGAGACAGTAGATCTAGCTGGTCTGTCATAATTTAAAAGGGAAAGTAGGTCTAGCTGGTCTTTCATAATATAATAGCGAAGGTAGATCTAGCTGGTCTGTTCTAATATAATAGAGACAGTAGATCTAGCTGGTCTGTCATTATATAGTAGAGACAGTAGATCTAGCTGATCTGTCATAATATAATAGAGACAGTAGATCAAGCTGGTCTGTCAAAATTTAATAGGGAAAGTAGGTCTAGCTGGTCTTTCATAATATAGTAGAGAAGGTAGATCTAGCTGGTATGTTCTAATATAATGGAGACAGTAGATCTAGCTGGTCTGTCATAATATAGTAGAGCCAGTCTGTCATTATATAGTAGAGACAGTAGATCTAGCTGGTCTGTCATAATTTAATATGGAAAGTATGTCTAGCTGGCCTTTCATAATATAGTAGAGAATGTAGATCTAGCTGGTCTATTCTAATATAATAGAGACAGTAGATCTTGCTGGTCTGTCATAATATAGTAGAGTCAGTAGATCTAGCTGGTCTGTTCTAATATAATAGAGACAGTAGATCTAGCTGGTCTGTAATACTATCGAACGTACAGTAGATCTATCTGGCCTGTCATAATATAGTAGAGACAGTAGATCTAGCTGGTCTGTCATAATTTAATATGGAAAGTATGTCTAGCTGGCCTTTCATAATATAGTAGAGAATGTAGAGCTAGCTGGTCTATTCTAATATAATAGAGACAGTAGATCTTGCTGGTCTGTCATAATATAGTAGAGTCAGTAGATCTAGCTGGTCTGTTCTAATATAGTAGAGAAGGTAGATATAGCTGTTATTTCATAATATAGTAGAGACAGTAGATCTAGCTGGTCTGTTCTAATATAATAGAGACACTAGATCTAGCTGGTCTGTCATAATATAGTAGATTCAGTAGATCTAGCTGGTCTGTTCTAATATAATAGAAACAGTAGATGTAGCTGGTCTGTCGTAATATAATAGGGACAGTAGGTCTAGCTGGTCTGTCAAAATATAGTAGAGACAGTAGATCTGTCTGGTCTGTCATAATATAATAGATACAGTAGATCTAGCTGGTCTGTCATAATATAATAGCTACAGTAGATCTAGCTGGTCTGTCATAATATAATAGAGACAGTAGATCGTCTGTCATAATATAATGGAGACAGTAGATCTGGCTGGTCTGTAATACTATCGAACGTACAGTAGATATATCTGGTCTGTCATAATATTGTAGAGAAGGTAGATCTAGCTGGTCTGTTCTAATATAATACAGACAGTAGATATATCTGGTCTGTCATAATATAGTAGAGACAGTAGATCTAGCTGGTCTGTCATAATATAATAGCTACAGTAGATCTAGCTGGTCTGTCATGATATAATAGAGCCAGTAGATCTAGCTGGTCTGTCATAATATAGTAGAGCCAGTAGGTCTAGCTGGTCTGTCATAATTTAATAGAGAAGGTAGATCTAGCTGGTCTGTTCTAATATAATACAGACAGTAGACCTAGCTGGTCTGTCTTAATATAGGAGAGCCAGTAGGTCTAGCTGGTCTGTCATTATATAGTAGAGACAGTAGATCTAGCTGGTCTGTCATAATATAATAGAGACAGTAGATCGTCTGTCATAATATAGTAGAGACAGTAGATCTAGCTGGTCTGTCATAATTTAATATGGACAGTAGGTCTAGCTGGTCTGTCATAATATAATAGAGACAGTAGATCTAGCTGGTATGTCATAATATAGGAGAGCCAGTAGATCGTCTGTCATAATATAATAGAGACAGTAGATCTGGCTGGTCTGTAATACTATCGAACGTACAGTAGATATATCTGGTCTGTCATAATATAATAGAGACAGTAGATCTAGCTGGTATGTCATAATATAGTAGAGCCAGTAGGTCTAGCTGGTCTGTCATAATATAATAGAGACAGTAGATCGTCTGTCATAATATAGTAGAGACAGTAGATCTAGCTGGTCTGTCATAATTTAATATGGACAGTAGGTCTAGCTGGTCTGTCATAATATAATAGAGACAGTAGATCTAGCTGGTATGTCATAATATAGTAGAGAAAGTAGATCTAGCTGGTCTGTTCTAATATAATAGAGACAGTAGACCTAGCTGGTCTGTCTTAATATAATAGAGACAGTAGATCGTCTGTCATAATATAGTAGAGACAGTACATCTAGCTGGTCTGTCATAATTTAATATGGACAGTAGGTCTAGCTGGTCTGTCATAATATAATAGAGACAGTAGATCTAGCTGGTATGTCATAATATAGTAGAGAAGGTAGATCTAGCTGGTCTGTTCTAATATAATAGAGACAGTAGACCTAGCTGGTCTGTCTTAATATAATCTAGACAGTAGATCGTCTGTCATAATATAGTAGAGACAGTAGATCTAGCTGGTCTGTCATAATTTAATATGGACAGTAGGTCTAGCTGGTCTGTCATTATATAGTAGAGACAGTAGATCTAGCTGGTCTGTCATAATATGATAGAGACAGTAGATCGTCTGTCATAATATAATAGAGACAGTAGATCTGGCTGGTCTGTAGTACTATCGAACGTACAGTAGATATATCTGGTCTGTCATAATATAATAGAGACAGTAGATCTAGCTGGTATGTCATAATATAGTAGAGCCAGTAGGTCTAGCTGGTCTGTCATAATATAATAGAGACAGTAGATCTAGCTGGTATGTCATAATATAGTAGAGCCAGTAGGTCTAGCTGGTCTGTCATAATATAATAGATACAATAGATCTAGGTGGTCTGTCATAATATACTAGAGACAGTAGATCTAGCTGGTCTGTCATAATTTAAAAGGGAAAGTTGGTCTAGCTGGTCTTTCATAATATAGTAGAGAAGGTAGATCTATATAGACAGAGTAGATCTAGCTGGTCTGTCATAATATAGTAGAGACAGTAGATCTAGCTGGTCTGTCATAATATAATAGAGACAGTAGATCGTCTGTCATAATATAGTAGAGACAGTAGATCTAGCTGGTCTGTCATAATTTAATATGGACAGTAGGTCTAGCTGGTCTGTCATAATATAATAGAGACAGTAGATCTAGCTGGTATGTCATAATATAGTAGAGAAGGTAGATCTAGCTGGTCTGTTCTAATATAATAGAGACAGTAGACCTAGCTGGTCTGTCTTAATATAGGAGAGCCAGTAGGTCTAGCTGGTCTGTCATTATATAGTAGAGACAGTAGGTCTAGCTGGTCTGTCATAATATGATAGAGACAGTAGATCGTCTGTCATAATATAATAGAGACAGTAGATCTGGCTGGTCTGTAATACTATCGAACGTACAGTAGATATATCTGGTCTGTCATAATATACTAGAGACAGTAGATCTAGCTGGTCTGTTCTAATATATTAGAGACAGTAGATCTAGCTGGTCTGTCATAATATAATAGAGACAGTAGATCTAGCTGGTCTGTCAAAATATAATAGATACAGTAGATCTAGCTGGTCTGTCGTAATATAGTAGAGCCAGTAGGTCTAGCTGGTCTGTCATTATATAGTAGAGACAGTAGATCTTGCTTGTCTGTCATAATATAATAGATACAGTAGATTTAGCTGGTATGTCATAATATAATGGAGACAGTAGATCTAGCTGGTCTGTCATAATTTAAAAGGGAAAGTAGGTCTAGCTGGTCTTTCATAATATAATAGCGAAGGTAGATCTAGCTGGTCTGTTCTAATATAATAGAGACAGTAGATCTAGCTGGTCTGTCATTATATAGTAGAGACAGTAGATCTAGCTGATCTGTCATAATATAATAGAGACAGTAGATCAAGCTGGTCTGTCAAAATTTAATAGGGAAAGTAGGTCTAGCTGGTCTTTCATAATATAGTAGAGAAGGTAGATCTAGCTGGCATGTTCTAATATAATGGAGACAGTAGATCTAGCTGGTCTGTCATTATATAGTAGAGACAGTAGATCTAGCTGGTCTGTCATAATATAATAGAGACAGTAGATCTAGCTGGTCTGTCATAATTTAATAGGGAAAGTAGGTCTAGCTGGTCTTTCATAATATAGTAGAGAAGGTAGATCTAGCTGGTCTGTTCTAATATATTAGAGACAGTAGATCTAGCTGGTCTGTCATTATATAGTAGAGACAGTAGATCTAGCTGGTCTGTCATAATTTAATAGAGACAATAGATCTGGCTGGTCTGTAATACTATCGAACGTACAGTAGATCTATCTGGCCTGTCATAATATAGTAGAGACAGTAGATCTAGCTGGTCTGTCATAATTTAATATGGACAGTAGGTCTAGCTGGTCTGTCATAATATAATAGAGACAGTAGATCTAGCTGGTCTGTCATAATATAGTAGAGCCAGTAGGTCTAGCTGGTCTGTCATAATATAATAGAGACAGTAGATCTAGCTGGTCTGTCATAATATAGTAGAGCCAGTAGGTCTAGCTGGTCTGTCATAATATAATAGAGACAGTAGATCTAGCTGGTCTGTCATAATATAGTAGAGCCAGTAGGTCTAGCTGGTCTGTCATAATATAATAGAGACAGTAGATCTAGCTGGTCTGTCATAATATAGTAGAGCCAGTAGGTCTAGCTGGTCTGTCATTATATAATAGAGACAGTAGATCAGGCTGGTCTGTCAAAATATACTAGAGACAGTAGATCTAGCTGGTCTGTTCTAATATATTAGAGACAGTAGATCTAGCTGGTCTGTCATAATATAATAGAGACAGTAGATCTAGCTGGTCTGTCAAAATATAATAGATACAGTAGATCTAGCTGGTCTGTCGTAATATAGTAGAGCTAGTAGGTCTAGCTGGTCTGTCATTATATAGTAGAGACAGTAGATCTTGCTTGTCTGTCATAATATAATAGATACAGTAGATTTAGCTGGTATGTCATAATATAATGGAGACAGTAGATCTAGCTGGTCTGTCATAATTTAAAAGGGAAAGTAGGTCTAGCTGGTCTTTCATAATATAATAGCGAAGGTAGATCTAGCTGGTCTGTTCTAATATAATAGAGACAGTAGATCTAGCTGGTCTGTCATTATATAGTAGAGACAGTAGATCTAGCTGATCTGTCATAATATAATAGAGACAGTAGATCAAGCTGGTCTGTCAAAATTTAATAGGGAAAGTAGGTCTAGCTGGTCTTTCATAATATAGTAGAGAAGGTAGATCTAGCTGGTATGTTCTAATATAATGGAGACAGTAGATCTAGCTGGTCTGTCATAATATAGTAGAGCCAGTCTGTCATTATATAGTAGAGACAGTAGATCTAGCTGGTCTGTCATAATTTAATATGGAAAGTATGTCTAGCTGGCCTTTCATAATATAGTAGAGAATGTAGATCTAGCTGGTCTATTCTAATATAATAGAGACAGTAGATCTTGCTGGTCTGTCATAATATAGTAGAGTCAGTAGATCTAGCTGGTCTGTTCTAATATAATAGAGACAGTAGATCTAGCTGGTCTGTAATACTATCGAACGTACAGTAGATCTATCTGGCCTGTCATAATATAGTAGAGACAGTAGATCTAGCTGGTCTGTCATAATTTAATATGGAAAGTATGTCTAGCTGGCCTTTCATAATATAGTAGAGAATGTAGATCTAGCTGGTCTATTCTAATATAATAGAGACAGTAGATCTTGCTGGTCTGTCATAATATAGTAGAGTCAGTAGATCTAGCTGGTCTGTTCTAATATAGTAGAGAAGGTAGATATAGCTGTTATTTCATAATATAGTAGAGACAGTAGATCTAGCTGGTCTGTTCTAATATAATAGAGACACTAGATCTAGCTGGTCTGTCATAATATAGTAGATTCAGTAGATCTAGCTGGTCTGTTCTAATATAATAGAAACAGTAGATGTAGCTGGTCTGTCGTAATATAATAGGGACAGTAGGTCTAGCTGGTCTGTCAAAATATAATAGATACAGTAGATCTAGCTGGTCTGTCATAATATAATAGCTACAGTAGATCTAGCTGGTCTGTCATAATATAATAGAGACAGTAGATCGTCTGTCATAATATAATGGAGACAGTAGATCTGGCTGGTCTGTAATACTATCGAACGTACAGTAGATATATCTGGTCTGTCATAATATTGTAGAGAAGGTAGATCTAGCTGGTCTGTTCTAATATAATACAGACAGTAGATATATCTGGTCTGTCATAATATAGTAGAGACAGTAGATCTAGCTGGTCTGTCATAATATAATAGCTACAGTAGATCTAGCTGGTCTGTCATGATATAATAGAGCCAGTAGATCTAGCTGGTCTGTCATAATATAGTAGAGCCAGTAGGTCTAGCTGGTCTGTCATAATTTAATAGAGAAGGTAGATCTAGCTGGTCTGTTCTAATATAATACAGACAGTAGACCTAGCTGGTCTGTCTTAATATAGGAGAGCCAGTAGGTCTAGCTGGTCTGTCATTATATAGTAGAGACAGTAGATCTAGCTGGTCTGTCATAATATAATAGAGACAGTAGATCGTCTGTCATAATATAGTAGAGACAGTAGATCTAGCTGGTCTGTCATAATTTAATATGGACAGTAGGTCTAGCTGGTCTGTCATAATATAATAGAGACAGTAGATCTAGCTGGTATGTCATAATATAGGAGAGCCAGTAGATCGTCTGTCATAATATAATAGAGACAGTAGATCTGGCTGGTCTGTAATACTATCGAACGTACAGTAGATATATCTGGTCTGTCATAATATAATAGAGACAGTAGATCTAGCTGGTATGTCATAATATAGTAGAGCCAGTAAGTCTAGCTGGTCTGTCATAATATAATAGAGACAGTAGATCGTCTGTCATAATATAGTAGAGACAGTAGATCTAGCTGGTCTGTCATAATTTAATATGGACAGTAGGTCTAGCTGGTCTGTCATAATATAATAGAGACAGTAGATCTAGCTGGTATGTCATAATATAGTAGAGAAGGTAGATCTAGCTGGTCTGTTCTAATATAATAGAGACAGTAGACCTAGCTGGTCTGTCTTAATATAATAGAGACAGTAGATCGTCTGTCATAATATAGTAGAGACAGTAGATCTAGCTGGTCTGTCATAATTTAATATGGACAGTAGGTCTAGCTGGTCTGTCATTATATAGTAGAGACAGTAGATCTAGCTGGTCTGTCATAATATGATAGAGACAGTAGATCGTCTGTCATAATATAATAGAGACAGTAGATCTGGCTGGTCTGTAATACTATCGAACGTACAGTAGATATATCTGGTCTGTCATAATATAATAGAGACAGTAGATCTAGCTGGTATGTCATAATATAATGGAGACAGTAGATCTAGCTGGTCTGTCATAATTTAAAAGGGAAAGTAGGTCTAGCTGGTCTTTCATAATATAATAGCGAAGGTAGATCTAGCTGGTCTGTTCTAATATAATAGAGACAGTAGATCTAGCTGGTCTGTCATTATATAGTAGAGACAGTAGATCTAGCTGATCTGTCATAATATAATAGAGACAGTAGATCAAGCTGGTCTGTCAAAATTTAATAGGGAAAGTAGGTCTAGCTGGTCTTTCATAATATAGTAGAGAAGGTAGATCTAGCTGGCATGTTCTAATATAATGGAGACAGTAGATCTAGCTGGTCTGTCATAATATAGTAGAGCCAGTAGGTCTAGCTGGTCTGTCATTATATAGTAGAGACAGTAGATCTAGCTGGTCTGTAATACTATCGAACGTACAGTAGATATATCTGGTCTGTCATAATATAATAGAGACAGTAGATCTAGCTGGTATGTCATAATATAGTAGAGCCAGTAGGTCTAGCTGGTCTGTCATAATATAATAGAGACAGTAGATCTAGCTGGTATGTCATAATATAGTAGAGCCAGTAGGTCTAGCTGGTCTGTCATAATATAATAGATACAATAGATCTAGGTGGTCTGTCATAATATACTAGAGACAGTAGATCTAGCTGGTCTGTCATAATTTAAAAGGGAAAGTTGGTCTAGCTGGTCTTTCATAATATAGTAGAGAAGGTAGATCTAGCTGGACTGTCATAATATAATAGCTACAGTAGATCTAGCTGGTCTGTCATGATATAATAGACAGAGTAGATCTAGCTGGTCTGTCATAATATAGTAGAGACAGTAAATCTAGCTGGTCTGTCATAATATAATAGAGACAGTAGATCGTCTGTCATAATATAGTAGAGACAGTAGATCTAGCTGGTCTGTCATAATTTAATATGGACAGTAGGTCTAGCTGGTCTGTCATAATATAATAGAGACAGTAGATCTAGCTGGTATGTCATAATATAGTAGAGAAGGTAGATCTAGCTGGTCTGTTCTAATATAATAGAGACAGTAGACCTAGCTGGTCTGTCTTAATATAGGAGAGCCAGTAGGTCTAGCTGGTCTGTCATTATATAGTAGAGACAGTAGGTCTAGCTGGTCTGTCATAATATGATAGAGACAGTAGATCGTCTGTCATAATATAATAGAGAAGGTAGATCTAGCTGGTCTGTTCTAATATAATAGAGACAGTAGATCTAGCTGGTCTGTTCTAATATAATAGAGACAGTAGATCTAGCTGGTCTGTCATAATATAGTAGACACAGTAGGTCTAGCTGATCTGTCATAATATAGTAGAGAAGGTAGATCTAGCTGGTCTCTCATAATATAATAGCTACAGTAGATATAGCTGGTCTCTCATAATATAATAGCTACAGTAGATCTAGCTGGTCTGTCTTAATATAGGAGAGCCAGTAGGTCTAGCTGGTCTGTCATTATGTAGTAGAGACAGTCGATCTTGCTGGTCTGTCATAATATAATAGAGACAGTAGATCTGTCTGGTCTGTCTTAATATAGGAGAGCCAGTAGGTCTAGCTGGTCTGTCATTATAGAGTAGAGACAGTAGATCTAAGCTGGTCTGTCATAATATAATAGAGACAGTAGATCGTCTGTCATAATATAATAGAGACAGTAGATCTGGCTGGTCTGTAATACTATCGATCGTACAGTAGATATATCTGGTCTGTCATAATATATTAGAGACAGTAGATCTAGCTGGTCTGTCATAATTTAATATGGACAGTAGTTCTAGCTGGTCTGTCATAATGTAATAGAGACAGTAGATCTAGCTGGTATGTCATAATATAGTAGAGAAGGTAGATCTAGCTGGTCTGTTCTAACATAATAGAGACAGTAGACCTAGCAGGTCTGTCTTAATATAGGAGAGCCAGTAGGGCTAGCTGGTCTGTCATTATATAGTAGAGACAGTAGGTCTAGCTGGTCTGTCATAATATAATAGAGACAGTAGATCGTCTGTCATAATATAACAGAGACAGTAGATCTGGCTGGTCTGTAATACTATCGAACATACAGTAGATATATCTGGTCTGTCATAATATAGTAGAGACAGTAGATCTAGCTGGTCTGTCATAATTTAATATGGACAGTAGGTCTAGCTGGTCTGTCATAATAGAATAGATACAGTAGATATAGCTGGTCTCTCATAATTTAATAGGGACAGTAGGTCTAGCTGATCTGTCATAACATAGTAGAGACAGTAGATCTAGCTGGTCTGTCATAATAGAATAGATACAGTAGATATAGCTGGTCTTTCATAATATAATAGAGACAGTAGGTCTAGCTGGTCTGTCATAATATAATAGATACAGTAGATCTAGCTGGTCTGTCAAAATATACTAGAGACAGTAGATCTAGCTGGTCTGTCATAATTTAATAGGGACAGTAGGTCTAGCTGATCTGTCAAAATATAGTAGAGACAGTAGATCTAGCTGGTCTGTTCTAATATAATAGAGACAGTAGATCTAGCTGGTCTGTCATCATTTAATAGGGAAAGTAGGTCTAGCTGATCTTTCATAATATAATAGCGTAGTTAGATCTAGCTGGTCTGTTCTAATATAATAGAGACAGTAGGTCTAGCTGGTCTGTCATAATATAATAGATACAGTAGATCTATCTGGTCTGTCAAAATATACTAGAGACAGTAGATCTAGCTGGTCTGTCATAATTTAATAGGGACAGTAGGTCTAGCTGATCTGTCATAATATAGTAGAGACAGTAGATCTAGCTGGTCTGTTCTAATATAATATAGACAGTAGATCTAGCTGGTCTGTCATAATATAGTAGAGACAGTAGATCTAGCTGGTCTGTCGTAATATAATAAAGACAGTCGATGTTTGTGGGCTGTAGTAATATAATAGAGACAGTAGATCTAGCTGGTCTGTCATAATTTATTAGGGAGAGTAGATCAAGCTGGTCTGTCATATTTTAATAGGGACAGTAGGAATAGCTAGTCTGTCATAATATAGTAGAGACAGTAGATCTAGCTGGTCTGTTCTAATATAATAGAGACAGTAGATCTAGCTGGTCTGTCATAAAACAGTAGAGAAAGTAGAACTAGCTGGTCTGTCATAATATAATAGATACAGTAGATCTAGCTGGTCTGTCATAATATTATAGAGACAGTAGATCTAGCTGGTCTGTCATAATATAGTAGAGCCAGTAGGTCTAGCTGGTCTGTCATTATATAGTAGAGACAGTAGATCTAGCTTGTCTGTCATAATATAGTAGATACAGTAATTCTAGCTGGTCTGTCATAATAAAATAGAGACAGTAGATCTAGCTGGTCTGTCATAATTTAAAAGGGAAAGTAGGTCTAGCTGGTCTGTCATAATATAATAGCTGCAGTAGATCTAGCTGGTCTGTCATAAAATAATAGAGACAGTAGATGTATCTGGGCTGTAGTAATATAATAGAGACAGTAGATCTAGCTCGTCTGTCATAATATAATAGGGACAGTAGGTCTAGCTGGTCTGTCATAATATAATAGATACAGTAGATCTAGCTGGTCTGTCATAATATAATAGCTACAGTAGATCTAGCTGGTCTGTCATAATATAATAGCGATAGTAGATCTAGCTGGTCTTTCATAATATAGTAGAGAATGTAGATCTAGCTGGTCTGTCATAATTTAATAAAGACAGTAGATCTAGCTGGTCTGTCATAATGTAATATAGATAATAGATTTTGCTGGTCTTTCATAATATCGTAGAGAAGGTACCTCTAGCTGGTCTCTCATAATATAATAAAGACAATGTATCTAGCTGGTCTATCTATCTGTCAAAATATAGTAGAGGTAGTAGATCTAGCTTGTCTGTCATAATATATTATATACAGTAGATCTAGCTGGTCTGTCATAATATAGTAGAGACAGTAGATCTAGCTGGTCTGTTCTAATATAATATAGACAGTAGATCTAGCTGGTCTGTCATAATATAGTAGAGACAGTAGATCTAGCTGGTCTGTCGTAATATAATAAAGACAGTCGATGTTTGTGGGCTGTAGTAATATAATAGAGACAGTAGATCTAGCTGGTCTGTCATAATTTATTAGGGAGAGTAGATCAAGCTGGTCTGTCATATTTTAATAGGGACAGTAGGAATAGCTAGTCTGTCATAATATAGTAGAGACAGTAGATCTAGCTGGTCTGTTCTAATATAATAGAGACAGTAGATCTAGCTGGTCTGTCATAAAACAGTAGAGAAAGTAGAACTAGCTGGTCTGTCATAATCTAATAGATACAGTAGATCTAGCTGGTCTGTCATAATATTATAGAGACAGTAGATCTAGCTGGTCTGTCATAATATAGTAGAGCCAGTAGGTCTAGCTGGTCTGTCATTATATAGTAGAGACAGTAGATCTAGCTTGTCTGTCATAATATAGTAGATACAGTAATTCTAGCTGGTCTGTCATAATAAAATAGAGACAGTAGATCTAGCTGGTCTGTCATAATTTAAAAGGGAAAGTAGGTCTAGCTGGTCTGTCATAATATAATAGCTGCAGTAGATCTAGCTGGTCTGTCATAAAATAATAGAGACAGTAGATGTATCTGGGCTGTAGTAATATAATAGAGACAGTAGATCTAGCTCGTCTGTCATAATATAATAGGGACAGTAGGTCTAGCTGGTCTGTCATAATATAATAGATACAGTAGATCTAGCTGGTCTGTCATAATATAATAGCTACAGTAGATCTAGCTGGTCTGTCATAATATAATAGCGATAGTAGATCTAGCTGGTCTTTCATAATATAGTAGAGAATGTAGATCTAGCTGGTCTGTCATAATTTAATAAAGACAGTAGATCTAGCTGGTCTGTCATAATGTAATATAGATAATAGATCTTGCTGGTCTTTCATAATATCGTAGAGAAGGTACCTCTAGCTGGTCTCTCATAATATAATAAAGACAATGTATCTAGCTGGTCTATCTATCTGTCAAAATATAGTAGAGGTAGTAGATCTAGCTTGTCTGTCATAATATATTATATACAGTAGATCTAGCTGGTCTGTCATAATATGATAGAGACAGTAGATGTATCTGGGCTGTAGTAATATAATAGAGACAGTAGTTTAGCTTGTCTGTCATAATTTAATAGGGACAGTAGATCTAGCTGGTCTGTCATAATTTAATATATTGGACGTCGGGCATAGTCTTATTTTCAACATCTTTGGAAATATATTTTGCTAAATGGGAATTGTGCAATGTCAAAACACAGTTTTAACGTGTCCAAATCAATAACCAAAATGTGTGTGTTCTCTGGTGTAACGTCAGAAGGCCAGATGAAGCAAAACTCTTCTCACGTTGATTACAGCTATAAGATTTATCTCCTGTGTGTGTCCGCTTGTGTACGATCAGGCTTTTTAGCAGAGTAAAACTCTTCCCACATTGATCACAGCTATATGATTTCTCTCCTGTGTGTGTTCTCTGGTGTACAGTTAGATAGCTAGATGAAGTAAAACTCTTCCCACATTGATCACAGCTATAACGTTTCCCTCCTGTGTGTGTTCTCGGGTGTTTTGTCAGACAGCCAGATGTACCGAAACCCTTTCCACATTGATCACAACTATATGATTTCTCTCCTTTGTGTATTCTCTGATTTTTAGTGAGAAAGCTTGACTCAGTAAAACTTTTCCCACATTGATCAAATCCATAAAGTTTCTCTCCAGTGGGAAATCTTTGATGTATTTTAAAGTCTGATGAAGAGTTGATTTTTTTCCCACAGTCAGAGCAGCAGTGAGTTCTCTTCCCTGTGTATCTCTGCTGGTGTTTCTTGAGGTGATCTGATCTGGAAGGACTCTGCCTTGTCTGCCTTGTCATTATCATGATGTTGTTGAGGCTCCCCAGAGGATCCACGAAAGTCCAGTCTCTCTCCTGTGTGAATGACAAAGTCAGACAGATGGTTAGAGGCCCACAACAGCAGAAATCCAATGTTTATATTTGAGGTAAAAGATGATGCCCAGAGCATACCCATGAGTTGTTCAACAATTGACGTCTGTTAAATTATTTGACAATTAAGCCAGTCAAGTTAGCAACAAGTCATATTGTCTTGTTTTCACATTAGTAGTAACATCGATGATTGTAGACTAGAAATAAGTTATTCAAGTGGTTGAAATCCTAAGCAGTGTGCCAGACAACTATTGGTCTCCAATGTAGGCCCTTGTCTGTGTTTGCTAAAATTGCAGCACGAGGGCAATGCACAAACCATTTGAATGCAGAAACACCTCCCTGCTAATGAGGAAACCGATAGTTATGGATGTAGTATATCTGCCTAGAGCAAAAATGGTGAGCAGAAAATTTAGGTTTTCACAATGTATTCTGAATATTACAGCGCAAGATCAGGAGTGCAACTCAAGGAAACTCACATTAAGCTCTGTGTCTATTCACTAATTCACCACCGTGGGGGAAAACTCAGGGGAATTCTCATAGGCTGACAGCAAAAATAGCTTCCATTTACAGGTTGAAAATGAGTGCATTTCCCACTACTTTTGGATTATAATTGTAAGGCTCACTTGAATGTCCTGCTTAATATGTTTGTGTTTTTGTCGCAAATCAACTGCTATATACTTAAAAAACACTTAACCAGTAAAATGCTCTTTGGCTAGCTGTAACATCAGCCATAACGTCACGAAACAATAACAAAGACCTACTGTAGGACCCATAACTTCACCTAACAATAACACAGACCTAGGATTATAAATCATTTAATATTTCAGGTGAAACATGGAAACTAAAATGTCTGTCATGACATTTCATAACCTGATCATTTAGCGAATAATCCCACTAGGCTACTTTGTAATGGGTTGTCATTCTAAATGTCATGAATAAAGGAAAATAGTTCTGTGTGTTGTGCAATAGCCTGTCCATCAAGGAACAGTTCTCTACACATTATGAGGAAAGTATCTCCATTTCCAAACAGACTAACGAGACCCTACTGTAAATCAAGCAGATAATAACATTATAAACATCAATGTGTTAGGCATGTTGGATCCAACGCGGAGCACGGCATAACTGTCTTGACCAGAGTAATGAATGAAGAAGCACTTTGGTTGTTGTTGCATGTCGTGATGTTTGTCATGTGACTGACATTCAGAAAATGATTTCCTGGATCAGCTGATGATAGTTAAACATGTGACTAACAAAACAGCTACACTATTAAGAATTACGTGTAATTATTGAAAAACCGCGTTTATGACAGTTTGCATTTGGGTGTTGTCAATAAAGTTAAGGTGACTCTCGGTTACAACCACTGGATTTAGCAACCTCCATGTGTCCATGAAAACTGTTTTCCCAGCGTAACATAAAGAGACACTAAATGTTACGTAGTTAGAGTGCATTTCAGAGATCTGAATACAAAAAAACTGTCTGACAGCAAGATCTAGTATTTAAGTTGATGTTCATCATATGACAAGCGTAACGTTATGACTATAACTACTGTTCCCTGAAGGAAGGAAAGTAGGTGCAACAATCTATTAAATCCATGCCTCACTGGAAGCCCCGCCTTCCACAGGTGATAAGCTTGAGGCTCGGATTTATTCCTTAAATTTAATACCGCACTTCACCGACCCAAGAAGTGGCGGGGCCAAACAGGTGTTGTAACTCGTTCATAACTGACATGCAGACTGGTAGAAATGGTCAGATAAATTGGCACTCTAAATGTATTTATTTTTTCCCGGAAACTTCATGAGCATAATGTCAGAATTTAGGAAGGCCAGCAGCAGGTCGGTTGGTTATTTCCTTCTGGTTATACTGATCTCTGGCTTCCTCAAGTCATTTGTGTTAATTATTTAATCAAATGCTTGAAGCATCAGTTCAGTTTAAGTTCTGCACAAACAGTTGATTTGATTCAACACATACAGTTGATTTGATTCAACACATACAGTTGATTTGATTCAACACATACAGTTGATTTGATTCAACACAAACAGTTGATTTGATTCAACACAAACAGTTGATTTGATTCAACACATACAGTTGATTTGATCCAACACATACAGTTGATTTGATTCAACACATACAGTTGATTTGATCCAACACAAACAGTTGATTTGATTCAACACAAACAGTTGATTTGATTCAACACAAACAGTTGATTTGATTCAACACAAACAGTTGATTTGATTCAACACATACAGTGGATTTTATTAAACACAGGGGGTGTGTCTATATGGAAAAATACACGTCATAACATTCCAACCAATCAATTGGTAGAAAGAAAATACTATTTTTTTTGTTATCTTGGACACCACTAGAACATACAACATGCATTCAGACCCGTTCCCTTTTTACATATTTTGTTACGTTCTATTCTAAAATAGATTATATTTTTTTTTAATTATCAATCTTCAGACAATACCTCATAATGACATCACAATACCCCATAAATTGAGAAAAAAGTTTAGAAATGCTTGCATACCAGTGGTTGTATCTCTCTAGGTCATGCCAGTAGGTTACAGTAGGTTGTATCTCTCTGTGTCATGCCAGTAGGTTGCAGTAGGTTGAATCTCTCTAGGCCATGCCAGTAGGCTACAGTAGGTTGTAACTCTCTAGGTCATGCCAGTAGGCTACAGTAGGTAGTATCTCTCTAGGGTATGCCGGTAGGCTACAGTAGGTTGTATCTCTCTAGGTCATGCCAGTATGCTACAGTAGGTTGTAACTCTCTAGGTCATGCCAGTAGGTTACAGTAGGTTGTATACCTCTAGGTCATGCCAGTAGGCTACAGTAGGTTGTAACTCTCTAGGTCATGCCAGTAGGCTGCAGTAGGTTGTATCCAAGTGGAAACAATTATCAACCCAATGTGGAAAGTGTCGAATTTGGTCAACAACAAAAATAATGGCTTATTTGCAATGTGAGGTTTACTTGATCCAACAGAAGTTTCGTAATGATTAAGTTGTCATGTGGACACGTGACATACCGACAACTTTGATAAAAACATTATAGGAGCTGTCTCCAGATCGCTATGCATATTCATGCTAGTAGCTTAGCATCTCTCTCCATTGAATACAGGCGGTTGACGTCAACAACCCTCATAGAATATAAACAATAGATTACAATAATAAGATGTGTCCACCAATCCAAAGAAAGGATAGGTGGGAGCTAGACAACCATCAGTGCCGCTTTGTGGATAACAACTCCCCTTGTTAGGGAGGAGAGACATCTTGTCAGTATATCCATAATCTTTGGTGTAGCCAACCCAACTCTCACATTGGCACTATTGGGGGGCAAGGTGTGTAGTAAAACATCACTACATGAAAATCACTACATGCCGTGCCCCCCAGTCTGCAGTCAGCAGATAGACCCTTCTCAAATATATATGTTCAGTCACTTTTTGGAAACGGAACGGAGAAAACAAGGGGTAGCTTGCTCTCTACGTCGTCTGATTGTAGACATATCAGTCTTCATCCCAGGGCCCTCCGTTGAAGAGGTATTGACCAGCCAACTCCGAATATCCAAAGTTAAAAACAAATTGAAGGGGGTACTTACTGGTGTTAATCAGATCTCCTATCTCCACCTCTTCATCTTTCAATGTGACAGTCATCTCCCCCTCCATCTTCACTCCAAAAACTGCATCCTCCTCTTCTTTTACTGTAACATCCTCTTCCTCTTTCACTCTGAACGCGTCTTCCTCTTTTTTCACTGAAACGTCTTTCTCTTCTTCTTTCACTGTAACAGCCTCACACTCTACTTCTTGTTTTACTGTGACATCCTCCTCTTCCTTCTCGTCTTTCACGACAATGTTCAGCCCCTGGGGTCTGCTGCACGGGGGAAGAAGTTATCGTGAAAAAGGAGGAGGAAGAGGAGACTGTTTCAATACAAAAACAAGTAGAGGGTGAGGCTGTAAACATGAAAGAAGAAGAGAAAGACGTTACAGTGAAAGAAGAGAAAGAGGATGATGCAGTTTTTGACGTGAAAGAGGAGGAGGGGGAGATGACTGAAGGAAGAAGAGGAGGGAACTGGATATCTGCGCCCGGTTTCCCAAATGCATCTTAAGGCACCCAACGATGAACGGGCACTGATTAACAGTAGTAAGTACTGTCTTAAAAACAGGCACAAACTCAAACTTTGCTCATTATGTGTAGACAACTGTGTTGTGCAGTAAGCAGGTTCAGGTGTATAACTGTGGCTCCTTCCACATTCAAAGAATAGGCAAGAGGGCCAACCATTGAGAATAGTAAGACACTTCACTATTTCTATAACTACGATGTATTGTTTGTCCTTGTGGGTCCATTCATGTTTTTCAGCATAAAGTACTCTGCAGCCACTTAGTGTGGTGTGGACACCAGATGAGGCCACACAGATTCCTGTTGAACACTGTCACTTTAACTACCTTATCTCAATAACAGTCTCTCTCCTTCACTTCATCCCTTCTCCCTAAATCCTCTAGGTTATATCAGCAGTGTCGGTGAACCCCTCCTGCATCTGAACTGGCTACATCGAGGGCACAGCATGATCAGAGGTGAGAGGTCACTTGGTCAGGTCAACAGGAAGTATTATTAAAGAGATGCTTTACATTGAAATACAGATAGAGATGCAGTAGTACTAGAGTTAATGATCCCAGGTCAGTTTTGCATTTCACCTCCTGATTGATAACTAACAATGTCAGAATAAAAAATAAAAACACAAGGCTTAAACATGCTTTCTCTCTCCATCTGTCTCTCGTCTGCAGATATGTGTTGATGTGAGAGGATGCCAACCCCCAGTCTCATCATCGCCACCTCACCTGCTTTTAAGATAACCTTTTGGTCAACGTGAGACACTATTATGTAATTGTGATGAACTGAGAGAATATTTAGGTTGCACTGTGATTCATTAATCATGTGCTGCCTTCCCTGCTCCTATGTGTTTACCTCTTTCCCTTTCTGTCTTTAACACCTCCTCCTCTTTCTTCCTCTGTTTTTATAATGCACAACAGATGTGTATTGATGGACAGATTGAACTTGTATTTATAACACTTGGATAATGAGCTTTTCAATAAAGCGTTTCACATTCTCTACTGGTTGAAATGAAGTGTAATGTGATGAAATACTCCACCTGTCCTGTGTTTATCAGATCAATGCAGATGAAGGGCATTAGATGTTGAGATGAACTGGTGTTAAGAGTATTTACATGATGCATAGGAGGTGTAGTGTACTGTTTTTTAACATTATATTTCTGTATATATTAATTAACTAGTTGAATCCTGTTTCTAGTCTATTGGTTACAATGTGTAACCATTGATGTCCCAGGACCAAGATTGGTAAACACTGTTGAAGTGTATAATTGTAATACATACATGCAGACACAGCATCATTCAAAGACTGGAATTTGATACTCCTGGTATTGGATATGACTGAAAAATAATCTCAAAGACATTCATACCTAAACTGCACCTTTATTTGCCAAGGTAGAGTACATGATCAGTGAATAGATTAAATGTACAGGCTACAATGTGGGGATCTCATACATGGTAATAACTACATGTATATACGACTTGCATCCTTGGCACAACGTGATATAACAATTTTCTACTCAATCCATAGGCTTCATTAATGTCATTCAAGCTGTTTTGGAGTTGATACAACTGGCTTTGATAGCTGAGGTTCATAGCTAGGTTCTGAACTAATATGTATACCAAACAGTTGGGTCCATACACAGATCGGCTAGATAGCTAGCTACACATCCATAGGCATACAGGTATTTTAATCATCTACTGCACAATAAGCAAGAACATAGCTAGCTACGTTATTTCGTCTATCTGCATGGCATTTATCAGCAAGGCAAGCTTACACAATTGTACATTCAATTTTCAGTAAATTCTTCAGCTAGCTAGATTCTATACATCCACTGTTTTCACAAAACGACAGCCCGGTTTGCTGGTTGTTTCAGGAGTCCCTAAAACAACCAGAAGTACAATTTCATACTCATGTCACAACACCCATAATGCTAGCTGTCTAATGTTAGCTAGTCAGCTAGATAATGTTAGCTAGTCAGCTAGCTAGCTAATGTTAGCTAGTCAGCTAGCTGGCTAATGTTAGCTAGTCAGCTAGCTGGCTAAATCACGATTTTAGTAAATTAACTTTATGATAAAAAAAATGTATAATCGTTTGTCTCAACATTAACTAACATTCCTGTCAACTGTACATGCATGATTCGTTATGACATTATAATCCCTTACATTTGCTTCCATTCTAGTATTTCTGTCCACCATCTTTGATCCAGTTCAGTTCTGTGTAGGGGTACCCCTCTCTCCTAGTATTTCTGTCATCATTGATCCATTTCAGTTCTGTGTAGGGGTACCCCTCCTAGTATTTCTGTCCGCCAACAATGATCCAGTTCAGTTCTCTGTAGGGGTACCCCTCTCTCCTAGTATTTCTGTCCGCCATCTACAGTGCCTTGCGAAAGTATTCGGCCCCCTTGAACTTTGCGACCTTTTGCCACATTTCAGGCTTCAAACATAAAGATATAAAACTATATTTTTTTGTGAAGAATCAACAACAAGTGGGACACAATCATGAAGTGGAACGACATTTATTGGATATTTCAAACTTTTTTAACAAATCAAAAACTGAAAAATTGGGCGTGCAAAATTATTCAGCCCCCTTAAGTTAATACTTTGTAGCGCCACCTTTTGCTGCGATTACAGCTGTAAGTCGCTTGGGGTATGTCTCTATCAGTTTTGCACATCGAGAGACTGACATTTTTTCCCATTCCTCCTTGCAAAACAGCTCGAGCTCAGTGAGGTTGGATGGAGAGCATTTGTGAACAGCAGTTTTCAGTTCTTTCCACAGATTCTCGATCGGATTCAGGTCTGGACTTTGACTTGGCCATTCTAACACCTGGATATGTTTATTTTTGAACCATTCCATTGTAGATTTTGCTTTATGTTTTGGATCATTGTCTTGTTGGAAGACAAATCTCCGTCCCAGTCTCAGGTCTTTTGCAGACTCCATCAGGTTTTCTTCCAGAATGGTCCTGTATATGGCTCCATCCATCTTCCCATCAATTTTAACCATCTTCCCTGTCCCTGCTGAAGAAAAGCAGGCCCAAACCATGATGCTGCCACCACCATGTTTGACAGTGGGGATGGTGTGTTCAGTGTGATGAGCTGTGTTGCTTTTACGCCAAACATAACGTTTTGCATTGTTGCCAAAAAGTTCCATTTTGGTTTCATCTGACCAGAGCACCTTCTTCCACATGTTTGGTGTGTCTCCCAGGTGGCTTGTGGCAAACTTTAAACAACACTTTTTATGGATATCTTTAAGAAATGGCTTTCTTCTTGCCACTCTTCCATAAAGGCCAGATTTGTGCAATATACGACTGATTGTTGTCCTATGGACAGAGTCTCCCACCTCAGCTGTAGATCTCTGCAGTTCATCCAGAGTGATCATGGGCCTCTTGGCTGCATCTCTGATCAGTCTTCTCCTTGTATGAGCTGAAAGTTTAGAGGGACGGCCAGGTCTTGGTAGATTTGCAGTGGTCTGATACTCCTTCCATTTCAATATTATCGCTTGCACAGTGCTCCTTGGGATGTTTAAAGCTTGGGAAATCTTTTTGTATCCAAATCCGGCTTTAAACTTCTTCACAACAGTATCTCGGACCTGCCTGGTGTGTTCCTTGTTCTTCATGATGCTCTCTGCGCTTTTAACGGACCTCTGAGACTATCACAGTGCAGGTGCATTTATACGGAGACTTGATTACACACAGGTGGATTGTATTTATCATCATTAGTCATTTAGGTCAACATTGGATCATTCAGAGATCCTCACTGAACTTCTGGAGAGAGTTTGCTGCACTGAAAGTAAAGGGGCTGAATAATTTTGCACGCCCAATTTTTCAGTTTTTGATTTGTTAAAAAAGTTTGAAATATCCAATAAATGTCGTTCCACTTCATGATTGTGTCCCACTTGTTGTTGATTCTTCACAAAAAAAAATACAGTTTCATATCTTTATGTTTGAAGCCTGAAATGTGGCAAAAGTTCGCAAAGTTCAAGGGGGCCGAATACTTTCGCAAGGCACTGTACTGTACTCTATATCATCTACTGCATCTTTATGTAATACATGTATCACTAGCCACTTTAACTATGCCACTTTGTTTACATACTCATCTCAAATGTAAATACTGCACTCAATACCATCTACTGTATCTTGCCTATGCCGCTCTGTACCATCACTCATTCATATATCTTTATGTACATATTCTTTATCCCCTTACACTTGTGTCTATAAGGTAGTAGTTTTGGAATTGTTAGCTAGATTACTTGTTGGTTATTACTGCATTGTCGGAACTAGAAGCACAAGCATTTCGCTACACTCGCATTAACATCTGCTAACCATGTGTATGTGACAAATAAAATTTGATTTGATTTGATTTAGGAACATACTATTAAATCCACGCCTGTTGGAAGCCCCGCCTTCCACAGGTGATGAGTGTGAGGCTCGGATTCATTCCTTAAATTTAATACCGCTCTTCACCGACCCAGGAAAAGGCGGGATTCAAACAGGTGTTGTACCTCATTTCCCTCCTTCAGGGAAGAGTAATTATCGTCAAAGATACATTTGGGATGTCTGATAGTATTTCTGATTGTCTTAACTCATGAGTTGGAGCTTCTCAAAGTATTTTTTTCTTCACCTCAAACAGCAAGTAAACAAATTCTAATCAAAATCAATTGCGAATGACAATAGTTCCTCAAAGTATTTTCATAAAATATTCCCAGGTCTCGCCCCTTCGATAACCACTCAGCATAAAAGGGAACAATGTAATGCTCTGATCCAGTGGAAATGTCATAAAATACCTGATTACTTCTTATTCTTTACACAAATAGCCGACAGCTGTGTCTGTCCCAAACTCACTGGCCGGTAAACTCAGAGGGCCCAGAATATTTTATACAATGTTGCAAGCTTGCTATCACGAGTTTCGGGCTAACCCAGTTGATAGTTGATACAATGTTTAAAGTTTGTTGTAGACAGGCCATGTGCAGCCAATGTGATTTATAGGATATTTATTTTTATCAGGATATTTTCTACCTGCAGGCTGCAATGTTTTTATTTGTTGGCTTTATTTCGGCAATTTTTACATAATTGGCAATGGCAATAAAAGTTACTTTTAGATTTGTATAATTTTCATTTAGATTTATATAGAATGTAGATTAATCACAGACAATGATTTTGAGATACTATTATAAATTAAATGAATCTGTTCCACAAAAATGAGCACATGAAAATCATAACTTGCATGCAGATTGGTAGAAATGGTAAGATAAATTGACCCTCCAACTGGAAAAGGTTGCAGACTGCTGGTGTCGTGTATTACTGAAAACTTCAGGAGCATAACGGCAGAATTTACGAAGTCCAGCAGCAGCGGGAGGAGGAAGAGGGAAGAGTTTCTCTCGGTTATATTGATGACTGGGTCCCTCAAGTAATTTGTGTATCTGTAATTATTTAATCAAAAAGCATGCTTAAAGCATCAGACAAGTTATGCACATATAGTTGATTTTATTAAAACATGGGGTGATTAGTATAAAGAACAGATGACTCTTGGTTGACCAAGATATATTTTAGTTGGGGACAGCACTAGAACATGATTTTGGGGCTCCCGGGTGGCGCAGCGGACACTGCATCTCAGTGCTTGAGGCGTCACTACAGACACCCTGGATCAAATCCAGGCTGTATCACAACCGGCAGTGATTGGGAGTCCCATAGGGCGGCGCACAATTGGCCCAGCGTCATCCGGGGTAGGCAGTCATTGTAAATAACAATTTGTTCTTAAATGACATGCCTAGTTAAATAAAGGTTACATTTAAATAAATAAAAAATGTTGTTTTATGACAAACCATTTTCTACAAATCTGTCAAGATAGAGAAGGTTTTAAAACAAAGGTTTCAAACCAATTCATGAATGTAATTGAATCTAGGTATGTTTCGCCTTTAACGTAATGGCATGAAAATAAATTGGCTGAATATTATACAATGACTTATCAACAGCTGTAACAATTTGACCCCCACAGGAAATCTACACTGGCAATTCTAGAATATACTGAAGTGAGGGAAAAATTACTTGATCCCCTGCTGATTTTTCACGTTTTCCCACTGACAAAGAAATGATCAGTCTATGATTTTAATGGTAGGTTTATTTTAACAGTGAGAGACAGAATAACAACAACAAAAATCCAGAAAAACGCATGTAAAAATGTTATAAAATGATTAGCATTTTAATGAGGGAAATAAGTATTTGACCCCTCTGCAAAACATTACTTTGGACTTGGTGGCAAAACCCTTGTTGGCAATCACAGAGGTCAGATGTTTCTTGTAGTTGGCCACCAGGTTTGCACACATCTCAGGAGGGATTTTGTCCCACTCCTCTTTGCAGATCTTAATTTCTTTGTCAGTGGGCAAACGTACAAAATCAGCAGGGAATCAAATACTTTTTCACCTCACTGCCTAGAAACCTGGTTAAACTATCATTATGACATCATGGATGAATGCTAGAATATACTATATATCCTAGAAACCTGGATAAACTATCATTATGACATCATGGATGAATTCTAGAATATAGTATATAGCCTAGAAACCTGGTTAAACTATCATTATGACATCATGGATGAATTCTAGAATATACTATATAGCCTCAATCTGTTTAAAACTATAATTTGACCTCATGGATGGCCGGTCTTTGTATTCATAGTGTAGTGAATTCAGGGGGAAGCCCTGAGCTGAACTCAAACCTGGGTCCAGCGACTGTCAAGCCAACACCTTGTAACTGTTACACCAAGATGTCTGAACTTCTTGACGAGGTCGCTAGGTGAATTTGAGAGTGGTTACACTTCTCCTTCCCCCATCCCTCAGCTGTTTACCAAACCAAGTCTCTGGGCAGCCGTTTTGTTGCTGTTTAATAAATGTAACTACTCTCAAATTCATAGACAGACCTATGGATGCAAGGACTGACCATCCATGATATCAACACTATAGTTTATTTACATTGCTTCTAAACATTTGAGTAAAAAAGGCTTAGTTGGGGTTCTGATGGGGTACAACAGTTGAACTAAGCTAATGAGGCATGTGTTATATTCTTCAATAATCAATGGATATACAGTGGGGAGAACAAGTATTTGATAAACCTGCAAAATCGGCAGTGTTCCTACTTACAAAGCATGTAGAGATCTGTCATTTTTATCATAGGTACACTTCAACTGTGAGAGACGGAATCTAAAACAAAAATCCAGAAAATCACATTGTATGATTTTTAAGTAATTAATTTGCATTTTATTGCATGACATAAGTATTTGATACATCAGAAAAGCAGAACTTAATATTTGGTACAGAAACCTTTGTTTGCAATTACAGAGATCATATGTTTCCTGTAGTTCTTGACCAAGTTAGCACACACTGCAGCAGGGATCCTTCAGGTTTCGGGGCTGTTGCTGATCAATACGGACTTTCAGCTCCCTCCAAAGATTTTCTATTGGGTTCAGGTCTGGAGGCTAGCTAGGCCACTCCAGGACCTTGAGATGCTTCTTAAGGAGCCACTCCTTAGTTGCCCTGGCTGTTTGTTTCGGGTCGTTGTCATGCTGGAAGACCCAGCCACGACCCATCTTCAATGCTCTTACTGAGGGGAGGAGGTTGTTGGCCAAGATCTCGCGATACATGGCCCCATCCGTCCTCCCCTCAATACGGTGCAGTCGTCCTTTCCCCTTTGCAGAAAAGCATCCCCAAAGAATGATGTTTCCACCTCCATGCTTCACGGTTGGGATGGTGTTCTTGGGGTTGTACTCATCCTTCTTCTTCCTCCAAACACAGCAAGTGGAGTTTAGACCAAAAAGCTCTATTTTTGTCTCATCAGACCACATGACCTTCTCCCATTCCTCCTCTGGATCATCCAGATGGTCATTGGCAAACTTCAGACGGGCCTGGACATGCGTTGGCTTGAGCAGGGGGACCTTGCGTGCACTGCAGGATTTTAATCTATAACGGCGTAGTGTGTTACTAATGGTTTTCTTTGAGACTGTGGTCTCAGCTCTCTTCAGGTCATTGACCAGGTCCTGCCGTGTGGTTCTGGGCTGATCCCTCACCTTCCTCATGATCGTTGATGCCCCACGAGATGAGATCTTGCATGGAGCCCCAGACCAAGGGAGATTGACCATCATCTTGAACTTCTTCCATTTTCTAATAATTGCACCAACAGTTGTTGCCTTCTCATCAAGCTACTTGCCTATTGTCCTGTAGCCCATCCCAGCCTTGTGCAGGTCTACAATTTTATCCCTGATATCCTTACACAGCTCCCTGGTCTTGGCCATTGTGGAGAGGTCGGAGTCTGTTTGATTGATTGTGTGGACAGGTGTCTTTTATACAGGTAACGAGTTCATACAGGTGCAGTTAATAGAGGTAATGAGTGGAGAACAGGAGGGCTTCAAAAGCTCCCCTGAATTATTTCAACATTTTGTTAAAAATCGTGCAACATTTCAACGTCCTGCTACTCATGCCAGGAATATAGTATATGCATAGGATTAGTATGTGTGGATAGAAAACACTCTGACGTTTCTAAAACTGGTTAAATAATGTCTGTGACTATAACAGAATGTGAACAGCAAGCGGAATCCCAAGAAAAACCTGGTCACAAAAACCACAGAAAAGTATTCATCCGCCAGTCTCTGAATTGTTTATTGCAAGCAAAAATATATACCGGTGAGCTTGCAGTTCCTACAACTTCCACACAATGTCGCCAGTACTGGCATTTTCATTGGTTTAAATCCTTTGTGGAATGAGAAGTAGGTCCTTCCTTTCGTCCAGTATACAGGAAGAGACTTTTGGGAGAGAGAGAAAGGACAACGTTTTCTAGAGTAGCTGCTATTGAATACAGATCGCCCAGTGATCAATTTGATCGATTATTAACGTTTACAAATACCTAAAGTTGGGTTACAAAAGTAGTTTGAAGTGTTTTGTCAAAGAATATAGGCAACTTATTTAATTTTTTAAAATGACGTTGCGTTTTGGAACAGAGCTTTTGGATGGATCAGACGGCTAAATAAATTGACATTTTGGGTATACATGGACGGATTTAATCGGGAAAAAGACCCAATTGTGATGTTTATGGGACATATAGGACTGCCAACAAAGAAGCTCGTCAAAGGTAATGAATGTTTTATATTTTATTTCTGCGTTTTGTGTAGCGCCGGCTACGCTAATTATTTTGTTTACGTCCCCTTCAGGTATTTTGGGGTGTTGCATGCTATCAGATAATAGCCTCTCATGCTTTTGCCGAAAAGCATTTTAAAAATCTGACATGTTGGCTAGATTCACAACAAGTGTAGCTTTAATTCAGTACCCTGCATGTGTGTTTTAATGAAAGTTTGAGTTTTATTGAGTACTATTAGCATTTGGCATTGCGCACTTCCATTTCCTGTTTAGGTGGGACACTAGCGTCTCACATGTCTCTAAGAGGTTAAAGAAAAACTAACAGGTCTGTGAGAGCCGGAATTCTTACTGGTTGGTAGGTGATCAAATACCTATGTCATGCAATAAAATGCAAATTAATTACTTAAAAATCATACAATATGATTTTCTGGATTTTTGTTTTAGCTAGCTAGGCTAATGCTAACTAAACCAGTCCGCTAACTGACAGCAACACCGTAAATATGAAATTAAATAGGATAACTAAGTAGGCGACAGAAGTGGGTTTAAAACACAGTGGCTAATATACACGAAAGTGTCTAATTGGCTTTATTGGTTTGTCTATTTTGTCTAGCAAGCTACCGAGGTGGCTGACTGACTGTTGCTGCTGTTGAAAGAAGCGTTCAGTCCACTAGATTATACGTCACACTAGAAGCATCGCCATCTACTGACTGGAGTAGGTAACGCAGTTGAGTAAAACATATATTTTATTTTCAGACGCCGCTAGTCCAAAACTATTAATTAGCCCACCCTAAATAAATCAATATCAGTCAATATAGTTTTTCTGTGATTTATTTTTTTCGTCAACCGTTCCATCTCATCTTAAACTTCTTACCGGGCCGGCACTAGGACCGGGGGAGGCTGCTGCTGCACTAGTGACTGTTAGACTGTCTTCAGCAAAGATGGTGGACAGAAATACTAGGAGAGAGGGGTACCCCTACACAGAACTGAACTGGATCATAGATGGCGGACAGAAATACTAGGAGAGAGGGGTACCCCTACACAGAACTGAACTGGATCATAGATGGCGGACAGAAATACTAGGAGAGAGGGGTACCCCTACACAGAACTGAACTGGATCATAGATGGCGGACAGAAATACTAGGAGAGAGGGGTACCCCTACACAGAACTGAAATGGATCATAGATGGCGGACAGAAATACTAGGAGAGAGGGGTACCCCTACACAGAACTGAAATGGATCAAAGATGACAGAAATACTAGGAGAGAGGGGTACGCCTACACAGAACTGAACTGGATCATAGATGGCGGACAGAAATACTAGGAGAGAGGGGTACCCCTACACAGAACTGAACTGGATCATACAGTGCCTTGCGAAAGTATTCGGCCCCCTTGAACTTTGCGACCTTTTGCCACATTTCAGGCTTCAAACATAAAGATATAAAACTGTATTTTTTTGTGAAGAATCAACAACAAGTGGGACATAATCATGAAGTGGAACGACATTTATTGGATATTTCAAACTTTTTTAACAAATCAAAAACTGAAAAATTGGGCGTGCAAAATTATTCAGCCCCTTTACTTTCAGTGCAGCAAACTCTCTCCAGAAGTTCAGTGAGGATCTCTGAATGATCCAATGTTGACCTAAATGACTAATGATGATAAATACAATCCACCTGTGTGTAATCAAGTCTCCGTATAAATGCACCTGCACTGTGATAGTCTCAGAGGTCCGTTAAAAGCGCAGAGAGCATCATGAAGAACAAGGAACACACCAGGCAGGTCCGAGATACTGTTGTGAAGAAGTTTAAAGCCGGATTTGGATACAAAAAGATTTCCCAAGCTTTAAACATCCCAAGGAGCACTGTGCAAGCGATAATATTGAAATGGAAGGAGTATCAGACCACTGCAAATCTACCAAGACCTGGCCGTCCCTCTAAACTTTCAGCTCATACAAGGAGAAGACTGATCAGAGATGCAGCCAAGAGGCCCATGATCACTCTGGATGAACTGCAGAGATCTACAGCTGAGGTGGGAGACTCTGTCCATAGGACAACAATCAGTCGTATATTGCACAAATCTGGCCTTTATGGAAGAGTGGCAAGAAGAAAGCCATTTCTTAAAGATATCCATAAAAAGTGTCTTTTAAAGTTTGCCACAAGCCACCTGGGAGACACACCAAACATGTGGAAGAAGGTGCTCTGGTCAGATGAAACCAAAATTGAACTTTTTGGCAACAATGCAAAACGTTATGTTTGGCGTAAAAGCAACACAGCTGAACACACCATCCCCACTGTCAAACATGGTGGTGGCAGCATCATGGTTTGGGCCTGCTTTTCTTCAGCAGGGACAGGGAAGATGGTTAAAATTGATGGGAAGATGGATGGAGCCAAATACAGGACCATTCTGGAAGAAAACCTGATGGAGTCTACAAAAGATCTGAGACTGGGACGGAGATTTGTCTTCCAACATGACAATGATCCAAAACATAAAGCAAAATCTACAATGGAATGGTTAAAAAATAAACATATCCAGGTGTTAGAATGGCCAAGTCAAAGTCCAGACCTGAATCCAATCGAGAATCTGTGGAAAGAACTGAAAACTGCTGTTCACAAATGCTCTCCATCCAACCTCACTGAGCTCGAGCTGTTTTGCAAGGAGGAATGGGAAAAAATGTCAGTCTCTCGATGTGCAAAACTGATAGAGACATACCCCAAGCGACTTACAGCTGTAATCGCAGCAAAAGGTACAAAGTATTAACTTACGGGGGCTGAATAATTTTGCACGCCCAATTTTTCAGTTTTTGAATTGTTAAAAAAGTTTGAAATATCCAATAAATGTCGTTCCACTTCATGATTGTGTCCCACTTGTTGTTGATTCTTCACAAAATAATACAGTTTTATATATTTATGTTTGAAGCCTGAAATGTGGCAAAAGGTCGCAAAGTTCAAGGGGGCCGAATACTTTCACAAGGCACTGTAATTGTAGCCAAAAATTGTCAGTTGGTTACATAAATAATGATGATTACTAAATGTTACATGAATTGCAAATATGAATTATCAAAACCAAATGTACACTCCTTTGTTAATATATATTGGGAATAATTCACTTAGTGGTGAGGCATGGAATAATAAAACATGTATATTTTGTCAGGCTGAATGTTTGAAATATGAGTAGGTGATTTGAGTCATGCTTCTTCAGTAGTGGAATAAAGACAATTAGCACTTGAATGTTGTCAAGAAATACTGGAGTGATGTAAGATTATTAATATTGATTATAGACTAATTTATTATACTGCGTCCATGTGTATAGGCTGCAAGTACATTGAAATTAATTTAAATGGCCAGAAAAACATCTTCTCAACTTTCACTTTCAACCGAATGTATATTGGACTTCGGACTTATTTTCAACCTCTTTTCAATTACATTTTGCTGAGTGGGATATTTCATTGATATCATGAAACAACTCCCTAATGTATGTTTTTTCTGATGTTTGATCAGATGTCTTTTATCAGAGTATCTCTTATCACATTGATCACAGCTATGAGGTTTCTCTCCTGTGTGTGTTCTCTGGTGTGTAATAAGATGGGTCGATGTAGTAAAACTCTTTCCACATTCATCACAGCTATAAGGTTTATTTCCTGTGTGTGTTCTCTGGTGTTTAGTCAGACCCCCAGACTCAGTAAAACTCTTCCCACACTGATCACAGCTATATGGTTTCTCTCCTGTGTGTGTTCTCTGGTGTGATGTCAGATGGCCAGATCGACCAAAACTCTTCCCACATTGAACACAGCTATAAGGTTTCTCTCCTGTGTGTATTCTCTGGTGTAGAGTCAGATAGCTAGATGTAGTAAAACTCTTTCCACATTGACCACAGCTATAAGGTTTCTCTCCTGTGTGTATCCTCTGGTGTAGAGTCAGATAGCTAGATGTAGTAAAACTCTTTCCACATTGACCACAGCTATAAGGTTTCTCTCCGGTGTGCATTCTCTGGTGTGATATCAGGTTGGTTGACTGAGTAAAACTCTTCCCACATTGCTCACAGGCATAAGGTTTCTCTCCTGTGTGTGTTCTCTGGTGTGATATCAGGTTGGTTGACTGAGTAAAACTCTTCCCACATTGATCACAGGCATAAGGTTTCTCTCCTGTGTGTGTTCTCTGGTGTAGAGTCAGATAGCTAGATGCAGCAAATCTCTTCCCACATCGATCACAGCTATAAGATTTCTCTCCTGTGTGTATTCTCTGGTGTGAAGTCAGACAACCAGATGTAGCAAAACTCTTCCCACATTGATCACACCTATACGGTTTCTCTCCTGTGTGTGTTCTCTGGTGTTTAGTCAGAGCCCCAGACTCAGTAAAACTCTTCCCACACTGATCACAGCTATAAGGTTTCTCTCCTGTGTGTATTCTCTGGTGTAGAGTCAGATAGCTAGATGTAGCAAAACTCTTCCCACATTGACCACAGCTATAAGGTTTATCTCCTGTGTAGATTCTCTGATGAATTTTAATGCCTGATGAGGTGAATCTCTTCCCACAGTCAGAGCAGCAGTGAGTTCTCTTCCCCGTGGATCTCTGCAGGTGTTTATTGAGGTGTTCTGATCTGGAGAGACTCTTCTCTGCCTCGTCAGCATCATGAAGTTGTTGAGGCTCCCCAGAGGATCCACGATAGTTCCGTATCTCTCCTGTGTGAACAAGACAGATGATTAAAGGCCCACAACAACGGTAATCCACTGTAAAAGGTGATGTCAATTGTTGTACAACATCATGGCTTTGCTGTTGGCGTCTGTAATGAATGTTAAAATTATTTAACAATTGTCTTAAAATGAGCAAGAAAAGTCATATTTTGTCTTGTTTTCACATAGGTAGTAACATGGATGATTGTAGACTAGAAATTAGTTATTTGTGTTGTTGAAACTCTAAGCAGTGTGCAAGATGACTTTTGGCCTCCAATATAGGCCCCTTTATGTGTTTGCCAAAATTGCGGCATGAGGGCAATTTGATTGCAGAAACTCCTCCCTGCTAATGAGGAAACCGATAGTTATGGATGTACTATATCTGCCTGGAGCAAAAATGGCGAGCAAAGATTTTAGTTTTTCACAATGTATTCTGAATGTGAATGGGGGAAGACTCAGGGGAGTAACATCCATTTCCAGGTTGCTTATGAGTACATTTCACACTACTTTGGATTATAATTGTAAGGCTCGTTTGAATGTCCTGTTTAATATAATGTTTGCTATAGTATTAAGAATTGTGTGTAACTATTGAAGAACAGCGTTAATGACAGTATCCATTTGGGTGTTGTCAATAAAGTTAAGACTTTTTGTATTTCACCTTTATTTAACCAGGTAGGCCTGTTGAGAACAAGTTCTCATTTACAACTAAGACCTGGCCAAGATAAAGCAAAGCAGTGCGACAAAAACAACAACACAGAGTTACACGTGGGATAAACAAACGCAGTCAATAACACAATAGAAAAATCTATATACAGTGTGTGCAAATGGAGTAAGGAGGCACGACAATAAATAGGCCTTAGTAGCGAAGTAATTACAATTTAGCAAATTAACACTGGAGTGATAGATGTGCAGATGATGTGCAAGTAGAAATACTGGTGTGCAAAAGAGCAACAAAAGTAAATAAAAACATGGGGATGAGGTAGGCAGTTGGATGGGCTATTTACAGATGGGCTGTGTACAGCTGCAGCAATCGATAAGCTGCTCAGATAGCTGATGCTTAAAGTTAGTGAGGGAGATATATGTCTCCAACTTCAGCGAATTTTGCAATTTCTTCCAGTCATTGGCAGCAGAGAACTGGAAGGAAAGGTGGCCAGAGGAAGTGTTGCTATGCTGACCAGCGAGCTGAGATAAGGGGGACTTTACCTAGCAAAGACTTATAGATGACCTGGAGCCAGTGGGTTTGGCAACGAGTTTGTAGTGAGGGTAGCTGACAAGAGCAAACAGGTCGCAGTGTCTTGGTTGGTTGACCAATATGTATTTTAGTTGGGGACAGCACTGGAACATGATTCTGGGGCTCCCGAGTGGCACAGCAGACATGGCATCTCAGTGCTTGAGGTGTCACTACAGACACACTGGTTCAAATCCAGGCTGTATCACGAAAGGCTGTGATTGGGAGTCCAATAGGGCGGCGCACAATTGGCCCAGCGTCATCCAGGGTAGGCAGGCATTGTAAATAAGAATATGTTCTTAACTGACTTGCCTAGTTAGATAAAGGTTACATTTAAATAAATAAAAAAGAGTGTTTCATGCCATACCATTTTTTTACAAATCCGTCAAGGCGCCAACTTTGAGAAGGGTTTAAAACAAAGGTTTCAAACCAATTCATGAATGTAATTGAATCTTGGTATGTCTTGCCTTTATTGTAAGGGCATGACATTTTTTGGGCTGAATATGATACAATGACTTATCAACAGCTCTAATAATTTGACCCCCACAGGAAATCTACCACTGGCAATTCTAGTATATACTATATATCCTAGAAACCTGGTTAAACTATCACATCATGGATGAATTCTAGAATATACTATATAGCCTAGAAATCTGGTTAAACTATCATTATGACCTCATGGATGAATTCTAGAATATACTATATATCCTAGAAACCTGGTTAAACTATCATTATGACCTCATGGATGAATTCTAGAATATACTATATAGCCTAGAAATCTGGTTAAACTATCATTATGACCTCATGGATGAATTCTAGAATATACTATATAGCCTAGAAACCTGGTTAAACTATCATTATGACATCACGGATGGCCAGTCCTTGTATTCATAGTGTAGTGAATTCATGGGGTAGCCCTGAGCTGAACTAAAACCTGGGTCTAGCGACTGTCAAGCCAACACCTTATAACTGTTACGCCACATGGCGTCTGAAGTTCGTGACGAGGTCGCTAGGTGTTGGGTTACGGTTTCTACAATATCATTCTCTATGAATTTGAGTGGTTACACTTCTCCTTCCTCCATCCCTCAGCTGTTTACCAAACCAGGTCTCTGGGCAGCCATTTTGTTGCTGTTTAAAAAACCCACACAACCCCGCAATCTGCAGTTCAAAACAATAACAAATCTGTCATTCCACCACTGTTTTGGTAATAAAATGATTATGGGGTTGGAGAAAATTAACTACAGACAGACAGATCTATGGATGCAAGGACTGACCATCCATGATATCAACATTATAGTATTAACTATGTTGAGGCGATACAGTGTTGATGTACATTGTTTCTAAACGTTATAGTAAAAAAAAGCTTATTTGGGGATCTGATGGGGTAAAATAGTTGAACTAAGCTCATGAAGCATGTGTAATATTCAAGAATCAATGGCTATAAATAAATAATTTAAAAGTCACAATATGGATGTAGCGATTGCAAATTTCCGCTTTAACACCAATCAGCTCAACTGCAGAGTTTGTAACTCTGTTTTTAAGACAGTACTTACTAGTGTTAATCAGGGAACGGTTTCTCAAAACCATCTTATGGCTAAATTCATCGTTAGAACCATTGGATGCCTTAAGATGCGTTTGGGAAACAGGGCCCATATATCCAGTTTCATCCTCTTCCTCCTCCTTTTTCGATGTAAGAGTCATCTCCTCCTCCTCTTTCACGCCATAAACTGCATAATCCTCTTCTTTTACTGTAACATCCTCCTCTAACACTCTGAACGCGTCTTCCTCTTCTTTCACAGTAACGGCCTCGCCCTCTACTTCTTGTTTTACTGTGATATCTCCCTCTTCTTTAGCAGGATAGTAGCTTAGTGACCGCATGGTCGGAGATGTTAGCTAGGCTAATGCTAACTTAACCAGACCGCTCGCTGACTAATAACAATACCGTAATTATGAAATCAAATCGGATAACTAACTAGACGACAAACGTTGGTTTAAAACACAGTAGCTAATAAACACGAAAGCGTTTAAAGAGCTTTATTGGTTCAGCTTTTTTGTCTAGCAAGCTACCGAGGTGTCAGACTAACTATTATTGCTTCTGAAAGCTGTTGAGAAAGAAGCGTCCCGTCCACTAGAATATACGTCACACCAACAGCATCGCCTTAAATTCGCAGAACGCCATCTGCTGACTGGGGTGGGTAACGCAGTTGAGTAAAATGCATATTTTATCTTCAGATAACAAGTTAAAGTGTAGGAAGCATGAGTTTTTACTCACCAGTGTAACAGTACAGTGTGGTTAAAGACTTAGTAAGCTAGTTGTAGTCACGATGTGATTACCTATAAGTACAAACAGTTATGTTTTTTGCGTTATTACATATTTATTAATTTATTTTGTGAACTCTTCCAAGCTACCCACAATGCAGTATTTCTTCACGTCATATTGATAATCAACTCTGTGCTACTGCGTTTGTATGCCAGTGTAACGGTGTAATGAAGGTACATTTAAAAAAATATATATTTAACCTTTATTTAACTAGGCAAGTCAGTTAATAACAAGTTATTATTTACATTGACGGCCTGCCCCTGCCAAACCCTAACCCAGAGACGATGCTGGGCCAATTGTGCGCTGACCTATGCGACTTTAATTTACGACTTGTTATGATACAGCCCGGTTTTGAACATGGGGCTGTAGTGAAGCCCCTAGCACTGAGATGCTGTACGGTAGACTGCTGCGCTTCTCGTGTGTTTACATTACACTCAGTGTAATACACTCAGTGATAAAGGTATGGGATTCTGGGTAATCCACAGCAGATTTTTGGAGAATTTGAAAATCGAGTGGTCCTGGGATAGAAATGTATAAAGTTGACATTACATCATAAAATCCAATTTTTAAATCATACATTAGCAATGTATGTTTTAGTAACTACTGTTGTTGGTTTGGCGTCAAATAAACCTCTCTTTATATGTTTCTTGCCGAATCTCAGATTTCCATGTGGGTTTTATGCTAAAGTTCCCTCTTTCAAGTTGGTAGCAAACTGGAAAATGCATCTTCTTTAGGAGTGCCATTTTTACCCTGTCGACTACTGATCGGTCATCCACACTGTGTGTCTCATCAATGCAGGTAATTTATTACAAATGTACAAAGTATATGTTTTATAAACTCATGAACACCAGGTGCCAGTTTATTTGCCCGGTTTTGTTAGTTTAGGTGTATTATACTTCTTCGCCACCAGAGGGGGACATTGAGTAATCTTTCAGGTTAATTTGATCATTTTTGATACTATAATGGATGACCGTTTATTCTGATGTAGTGAATGTGAGACACATGGAAATAATGTATTTATTTTTATTATAGTAAATTATGAATTAGTAGAAATCGTTAAATCCACTATACGATCACAATAACTTTGATAGACATTTCAACTGTTTTTTTGTCAATATATTATAGGGCATATTTATGGAGAATTGCTGTGGGAGTGTTGTTTATATCCTGTCACTACTGATCATCCATCCATACTGTATGTGTCCCATCATTGCAGCTTTGGAAATAAATAAACTACCCATCCATTCCACCTTCCTGTGTTGACTCACTGACTTGAGAGACGGGACCAGGAAGGTCACACTAGGTCGATATCTAGCTTAAGCTTGCAAACATTAAAAACACCGCCATTAACTTCATCACACCTGCCCAGACCCACTAGAACACAGCCCCATCTCCATTAACTTCATCACACCTGCCCAGAACCACGAGAACACACCTTTATTTCCATTAACTACATCACACCTGCCCAGACCCACTAGAACACACCTCCATCTCCATTAACTACATCTCACCTGCCCAGACCCACTAGACCAAACCCCCATCTCCATTAACTACATCACACCTGCACAGACCCACTAGAACACAGCCCCATCTCCATTAACTACATCACACCTGCACAGCCCCACTAGAACACAGCCCTATCTCCATTAACTACATCACACCTGCACAGACCCACTAGAACACAGCCCCATCTCCATTAATTACATCACACCTGCCCAGACCCACTAGAACACACCTCCATCTCAAGCGCCCGCATCAGCACCATTTTATTTCTCTCCGTCACTTTCAACTTTTAGATAATTAAGCATTTTACCATTCTATTGAATTAACAACAGAGGATTGGTTGATTTCCAGGTTTTAACTATAATATTTAAGATGACTGATTAGAAAAGTATCTTCCAACCATCGGGTATCTCATTGCATCCTCATATGCCATATCTTGAAATATACAGACAGACGGATTAAAAGTCATTTTACATTGTACAACTGTACTTCTGACAGCCAACATTCTAACTCCTCCCATAACTTTATGATGTCATAACATTCCCAGAAGGATTATTGAGTCATTGTTAGTTTTACACTTAAGACATGACTCTGCAGTTGTGCTGTAGAATTTGTGAATTATGTCTCTTGTATAATAAGGGACTATAATTTGTCCCAACATCACAGGCCACAGACTTTGATACAGTTAAAGACTTCCAAAAGTGTTTTAATGGGGTTTCTCCCTGTGCACCTGCCAATTTAAATCCATTAAATGAGACAAGTTACCAGACAATAAATATTGCTGATGCTCTTCCCATTGATAACCTGAATGACAATTATCTTGTGGACGGTGGTCATGATGACGTCCTATTCGGGATTCCCCCAAAAAAGAAGACACTCTGGATTGATCACGGGAGTCAGATGTGAAGGAGGAGGTTGATCATCAGGAGTCAGATGTGAAGGAGGAGGTTGATCATCAGGAGTCAGATGTGAAGGAGGAGGTTGATCATCAGGAGTCAGATGTGAAGGAAGAGGTTGATCATCAGGAGTCAGATGTGAAGGAGGAGGTTGATCATTAGGAGTCAGATGTGAAGGAGGAGGTTGATCATCAGCAAACCTCGTTTCCACTTCCAGCTTGGTCATATATTTTGATACATTGAATGTTGATATTTTGAACCTATGTTATATATTTGTGCCTCCTGTTTCATGAAGTGATGTCACTGAGTACTGCCCCTATATATACAGTTCATTCGGAAAGTATTCAGACCCCTTCACTTTTTCTACATTTTGTTACGTTACAGCCTTATTCTGACATGGATTAAATAATTTTTTCACCCTCATCAATCTACACACAATACCCAATAATGACATGACAATACCCCTCAATGTCATCACAATACCCAATATTGACATCACAATAACCAATATTGACATCACAATACCCAATATTGACACCACACTACCCCATAATGAAGCTTGTAGGCTTATGCCTATTTGGGCAGTGCGTGTGGCAATAGGTTTCGCTGATTATTGAGTTGCGGCAGTCAGTGAAAAGCATCTCAAATATGTGTGAAGTATAATTTGAGTATAATTTAAAATGTTGAGACAAGAAGAAGGGGATGGTTGTGTGGTGGTGCTGGCTTCCACCAATTCTTGCTCCTTCATTGTTTCATTGTGTGAATTGATTGAGTTTATTTGATCAATTCCCCATTACAAATGTCCCCAGCAGTAAATGTACCGTTACTTCCTGTCATTTGGTTACATTCATTTCTGTTAATGCATGTATTAATTACAGTCATTTACCATTGTCATTCTCGGAGTGGAAACGTTGTCTGTTCAAAACCTGCTCCACTTGTGAGAAACCAGTTTTGGTTTATTTCAGAACCATCATTTACAAGATTCATCCATTTTTTTAATTGTCTTTTTGTTTGGAGTTCTCCATGTGAGCAATGAGCATGTCTGGTTTCTCTGTCCTGATAATGTTGAGGGGGCGCATGTCTGGTTTCTCTGTCCTGATAATGTTGAGGGAGCGCGTGTTCGGTTTCTCTGTCCTGATAATGTTGAGTGGGCGCGTGTCAGGTTTCTCTGTCCTGATAATGTTGAGGGAGCGCGTGTTTGGTTTCTCTGTCCTGATAATGTTGAGGGAGCGTGTGTCTGGTTCTCTGTCCTGATAATGTTGAGGGGGCGCGTGTCTGGTTTCTCTGTCCTGATAATGTTGAGGGAGCGCCCATCTGAGCATAGAACTAATTGGCCTGCTGTGCTGAAATGTAGGAAAGTGTTGTTGTTTTTACATCCAAGCCAAAAATGTCACTCAACCAGATGCATATGAACTACTATATCATGTCTGCATTATAAATAGTCTATCACTAGTTAACTGAAATACCACTCTTGGCATTGGACAAAGGACCAACACAGTCCAACAGAACCCTGCGGAAAGGTTTGTCAAAAGCAGGAAGAGGCTGCAAAGGTGCAACTGGTATGGCTTGGTTCGGTTTACCTGTCCGCTGGCAAACGCCACAGGATTTACAGTGAGCCACAACATCCTGTTTCAGACATCTGTTGACCCCAAGATGACCTGCCATACTACCAAAGTGAGCCAACCTCAGTATTTCTTGTTGAAGCGCAACCGGAACAACAATTTGAGATAACCTGGGCCAATCGTCTTGTCCAGAAGTGCCTGTTACGCGAATGCAGTAAGCCAAGGTAAGTAGCTAGCTAGCATTAAACTTATCTTATAAAAAACAATCAATCATAATCACTAGTTAACTACACATGGTTGATGATATTACTAGATATTATCTAGCGTTGCATATAATCTGACTGAGCATACAAGCATACAAGTATCTAAGTATATGACTGAGTGGTGGTAGGCAGAAGCAGGCGAGTAAACATTCATTCAAACAGCACTTTTGTGCGTTTTGCCAGCCGCTCTTCATTGTGCGTCAAGCATTGCGCTGTTTGTGACTTCAAGCCTATCACCTCCCAAGATGAGGCTGGTGTAACCAAAGTGAAATGGCTAGCTAGTTAGCGCGCGCTAATAGCGTTTCAAAAGTCACTCGCTCTGAGCCTTGGGGTAGTTGTTTCCCTTGCTCTGTATGGGTAATGCTGCTTCGAGGGTGGCTGTTGTCGATGTGTTCCTGGTTCGAACCCAGGGAGGAGCGAGGAGAGGGACAGAAGCTATACTGTTACATTGGCAATACTAAAATACCTATAAGAACATCCAATAGTCAAAGGTTAATGAAATACATTAACGGTATAGAGGGAAATATTCCTATAATTCCTATAATAACTACAACCACCAGCTTTCATATGTTCTCATGTTCTGAGCAAGGAACTGAAACATTAGCTTTCTTACATAGCACATATTGCACTTTTACTTTCTTCTCCAACACTTTGTTTTTGCATTATTTAAAACAAATTGAACATGTTTCATTATTTACTTGAGGCTAAATTGCTTTTATTGATGTATTATATTAAGTTCAAATAAGTGTTCATTCAGTATTGCTGTAATTGTCTTTATTACATATAAATAAATAAAAAATTGGCGGATTAATTGGTATCGGCTTTTTTGGTCCTCCAATAATCGGTGTCGGCATCGAAAAATCATAATCGGTCAACTGGGCCAATCTTCTTGCCCAGAAGTCGCGTGAGAACACCATTTCCTCATAAGAGCGCTGTTTCCTCGTTAGAATGCCATGTCTGTCAAAATTACCAACACAAACTTAATTAAACTCTTCTTCTGGATGTATCTCAACAAAAAGAGGGGAGAGGGAATAATCTCTACTCTGTTCAGCAATCTGCTGCTTCCTAGACATTCAAGTGTCAACTGTAGGGATCCTCTCTTCATTGAGGTTCTACAAACTCTCACCTTTGTGGTTTTCAAAGGAGAGGTCAACTCAGGAGGTTTACCGAATTCAGGATCCCTCATAAATGTCTGACAGATCGACCATAGTGGGATCGCTGACATACTAGACTTGCTCCCGGTGACTTTCTTAGACAGAGCACATGCTGGGAACACTGTAGGGTACTTTTCTGATAAACCTTCAGGTTCCTCAATTCTGGGTTCCTTGCAAACGACAGGATTTGGCAAAACCTTCCTCCAGCCAAATAATTTCCCAATATGAATGAGACCCCGTTCACCAGTAGGCTAGGCCTCACTCCAACGACAACGGAATGAGAAATGTTTTAAGGTTATACCAAGGACCATTTTGCTATTACATTTTGAATTGTAAGACCAATGGATGTATCAACAAAAAATATTACATTATTTTACGTCAAAAAATTATTTGTCCGTACTGCTATAACCCATAGTTACACATTGGATAACATTCACAACATGGAACAACAGTAACCATAGTAACACATTGGATAACATTCACAAGATGGAATATCAGTAACCATAGTAACATTGTTTCCCCCAAAACATCTAAAGGAAGTTTGTTGGTGTTTGTCCTATATCTGGTGTCTGTCCTATATCTGGTGTCTGTCCTATATCTGTGAGATTTGTTTGGATGTCTTTAATCCCTTATTTATGTCAGTAAAGTCTTTCCACATTTTGTTACGTTACAGCCTTATTCTACAATAAATAAAAATCCTCATCAATCTACGCACAATACCCCATAATGAAAAAGCGAAAATAGGTTTTTAGAAAAAATATCACATTTATTAAAAGAAAAAACATAATTATTATTATTTATTATTATTATTTACATAGGTATTCAACCTGTTTGCTATGAGACTCGAAATTGAGCTCAGGTGCATACTGTTTTCATCATCATCGTTGAGATGTTTCTACAACTTGATTAGAGTCCACCTGTGGTCAATTCAATTGATTGGACATTTGGAATGGCACACACCTGTCTGGCTACCACAGCATTCTGAAGCATTCGTGCTTCTACACCTGCATTGCTTGCTGTTTGGGGTTTTAGGCTGGGTTTCTGTACAGCACTTTGAGAAATCAGCTGATTAAAGAAGGGCTATTTAAATAAATTTGCCCAAATGCGATATGCCATCCCATCTGGTTTGCGCTTAGTGGGACTATCATTTGTTTTTCAGCAGGACAATGACCGAAAACACCTTCAGGCTGTGTTAGGGCTATTTTTCCAAAAAGGAGAGTGATGGAGTGCTGCTTCAGATGACCTGGCCTCCACAATCACCCGACCTCAACCCAATTGAGATGGTTTGGGATGAATTGGACCGCAGAGTGAAGGTAAAGCAGCCAATAAGTGCTCAGCATATGTGGGAACTTCTTCAAGACGGTTGGAAAAGCACTCCAGGTGAAGCTGGTTGAGAGAATGCCAAGAGTGTGCAAAGCTGTCATCAAGGCAAAGGGTGGCTACTTTGAAGAATCCAAAATATATTTTGATTTGTTTACCACTTTTTTTGGTTACTACATGATTCTGTATGTGTTTTCATAGTTTTCAAGATTATTCTACAATGTAGAAAATTATAAAAATAAAGACAAACCCTGGAATGAGTAGGTGTGTCCAAACTTTTAACTGGTACTGTATATCTCATTCATGTTTTTACATTCAGTTACAAAAGAAAAAGTATATTTCTTCCATAGTTAAACATGTAAGGAAAGATTGTTTTTAAATCAAAAGGGATGCTGTCAAAAATATATTGAATTCAAATGGATTTACCCAGCCTACAAAGCACTACAGCCACTCTGTGATAACCAGTTCTGCTCTTTTATTGAGGGATCTAGTCTAGATTAAACCTCATAGGAAGACAGTTTTATCATGTGGAGGTTTCATGCAGGTCTCTGTTTAACTAGATACTCTGTTTGTCTTTGGCAGGAGAGAGACCAGACTCTCGCTATGACAGCAGGAAGAGTCATTTGGGGGCACCAGACCCAGAGACGCCCAAACCAGTGAGACAACACCACTGCTCCCACTGTGAAAAAAATATTTTCCGGATCAGGAAAGCTCATGAGAGGACGCACACAGGAGAAAAGCCTTTCCAATGCTCCCAGTGTGAAAATAGTTTTGTTCAGTTAGGAAGCCTGAAGGAGCATGAGTGGATGCACACAGGAGAAAAGCCTTATCACTGTTCCCAGTGTGGAATGCGTTTTACGCAGAGGGGGCACCTAAAAGAGCACGAGAGAATACACACAGGAGAAAAGCCTTACCACTGCTCCCAGTGTAAAAATAGGTTTTCACGAGTAGGGGACCTAAAAGCTCATGAAAGTACACACACAGGATTAAAGCCATACCACTGCTTCCAATGTGAAAATAGATTTTTTTCCGATCAGGGGACCTAAAAGCTAATGAGAGGACACACACAGGAGAAAGGCCTTTTCAATGCTCCCAGTGTAAAAAGAGTTTTACTGTGTTAGCTAATCTGAAAAGGCATGAGAGAATACACACAGGAGAAAATGCTTATCACTGTTCCCACTGTGGAATGAGTTTTATTCAGTTAGCGAGCCTGAAGGTGCATGAGTGGACACACACAGAAGAAAAGCCTTTCCAGTGTTCCCAGTGTAGAAAGATTTTTACCCTGTTGGCTAACCTGAAAAGGCATGAGAGAATACACACAGTGGAAAAGCCATACCACTGCTTCCAATGTGAAAAGAGATTTTCCCAATCAGGGGACCTAAAAGCTCATGAATGGACACACATGGGAGAAGAACCTTTCCATTGTTCCCAGTGTAGAAAGTGTTTTACAGTGTTAGCTACCCTGAAAAGGCATGAGAGAAAAGACACAGACGATAAGCCGGGTACCGATGGCGTGGATGTCGATTTAAGGCAGACCTCTCCAATTCAGAGGGGTTGGGTTAAATGCGAAAGACATATTTCAGTTGAATGCATTCAGTTGTAGAAAGGACTAGGTATCCCCCTTTGCCCATAGAGCTTTGCTATAAACATGAGAGAAATATTAGATTTTATGTTCTGCATTATTATTATTATTATGGCTGCCACCAAGTTAAGAAATTATGGTATGTTCTGAAAACCGACTTCAGGTTTTTGAGGAATCTAGTCTCGCAGGAAGACAGTTTTATTTTATGAAGGTTTAATTCAGTTCTCTTCTTAGTATTTAACTAAATACTCTTGTCTTTGGTATGAGAGGAACTAGACACTGTTCCCACTTTGGAATGAGTTTTATTCAGTTAGGGAGCCTGAAGGAGCATGAGTGGACAAACACATGAGAGAAGCCATACCACTGCTCCCAGAGTTAAAAACTGATTTTCACGAGTAGGAGATCTAAAAGCTCACGAGAGGACACACACAGGAGAAAAGCCTTTCCAATACTGTGTAAAGAGTTTTGTCTGGTTAAGGAGCCCGAAGGAGCATAAGAAGACACACACCAAAAAAGCTCTACCACTGCTCTCTTTCTGTGTGGAAGGACATTTTCCCAATCACAGAACCTGAAATCACATGAGAGAATAAAAGCGCTGTGTTCTGACTTATATTTTCTGACTGAGAATTTGTGTTTTTGTTTATGCCACGTGAAATCATATTGTTTATGATTATACCTGTCTATATAAGGTCCCACAGTTGACAATGCCCATCAGAGTAAACACCAAGCAATGAGGTCGAAGAAATTGTCCATAGAGCTCCGAGACAGGATTGTGTCGATTCACAGATCTGGGGAAGGGTACCAAAAAATGTCTTCAGCATTGAAGGTCCCCAAGAACAGTCGTCACCATCATTCTAGAATGTAAGAAGTTTGGAACCACCAAGACTCTTCCTAGAGCTGGCTGGCTGCGCGCCAAACTGAGAAATGGGGGTAGAAGGGCCTTGGTCAGGGAGGTGACCAAGAACCCGATGGTCACTCTGACAGAGCTCCACAGTTCCTCTGTGAAGATGGGAGAACCTTCCAGAAGGACAACCATCTCTGCAATACTCCACCAATCAGACCTTTATAGTAGAGTGGCCAGACGGAAACCACTCTTCAGTAATAACAACAGGACAGCCCGCTTGGAACCAAAAGGCACCTAAAGACTGAACTATTTGGCCTGAATGCCAAGCGTCTCGCCTGGCGTAAAGCATGGTGGTGGCAGCATCATGCTGTGGGGATGTTTTTCAGCGGAAGGGACTGGGAGACTAATCAGAAAGAGAAAGATGAACGGAGCAAAGTACAGAGAGAACCTTGATGAAAACCTGCTACAGAGAACTCAGGACCTCAGACTGGGGCAACGGTTCACCTACCAACAGTACAACGACCTTAAGCCCACAGCCAAGACAACGACGGAGTTGCTTCGGGACAAGTCTCTGAATAATTCAAAGCATGTTGAATAAAAACGTCTTTATCCTGGGCCAAGTACTCCAACCATTGAATGGACCCACTAGAGTATGACTTGAATTGGCGTCGGTAGTTGTCAGGCAAGGGGATTGCTATAGATGCTGTAGGCAGAAAGTGTGTACGATAGGTTTTCATACATGCCGATGCAATAGTTGTACAACTCCAGGGGTCAATGCCTGCATCTTTGATTACCTCTTCTCTGAATCTGAGGCATCCTTCACGAAGTATAACCACATCATTGTCGCAGTATGATTCTATCTCTTTATGGAAATCAAAAGGTGCCATGTCTTACTGTCTCGTACCACGTCATGAATCTCTCACGCTCTTTGGGAGACATTTAATCACACCAGTACATTTCAGGGCTGGGATATGATCCAATATAATGTAGATTCTCCTCAGGTGTGAAGAACCAGCCTTTCACAGAGTTTTCAAAACCGAAGGCCTCTGGCATTTGAGCCAATCTCATGGATAAGAAGCTTAAACTGTCAATGTATCTCTGGTTGAAGACTGGGTCTACAAAACACAAGATTTTACTACCTTGAGCTATGACACTGGGTGCCACGCCTTGCTGTATCAAGGGGTTCAGAAGAATGTAAGAGTCATAGGCTCTAGCATTGTGCGCTATAAACGTGAAGTTTCTGTACTGGGGTTTTCTAAAGTGTTTTAGAAAGAGCAGTGCACAATTGGGTCCCTCTGCCGACCACTTTTCACCCTTGAAAGTCATGGTAGATACAAAAATAGGCAAATGAACCCCAATTGCTAATTTGTCTCAAAATCATAGAACACATATTTCTCTGAATGTTCATCTTCAGCCAAGGGCTGAATATAACACTCGTGTGGCACTTCTTGAACCACTTCAGCGTCTCTGCTTTTCAAAGGCCCTTTACAGATTGGACAATATATGATTCCACACACATGCGGTTTAGGGCTATCTATTTTAAGGTTGTAATTGCAATGGCATTTTGGGCATTTCTTGTTAATGTCACAACTGCTTACAGATTTACAGGCCTTGGGGTACCATGTTTAAATTTTGTGTTTTTCGTAACAGTAGGTCGAACGACATGTGCGGTGGCAATCCTCACAGGGTGTCAAGTTTAAGGGTTGCATTGGGCAATTTGCATCCAGACATACTGAACAGTTATAACGGCACGAGTGCCCTCCCTTTCGGGTGTAGCCGGTATGTCAGGATGGACACCCATATGGTGCCCCTAAAAACGCAGTGATGTTAGTAACGCATACTAATGTTCGTTTTGCACATAAAAGTACAGAATCTGAGGATGAGGTTGGGGGTTGTTTTGGAACTTCAAGAGAGCTGCATTAGCTCTACTGTGGTACAAAACCACAATCTTGATATTCAGAAAGTTTTCAAATTTGACTATGTCAGAGAAAGCCACAGCATCCTGTATACCAAGACCCACGGCCGTTTGGAGCTCTCTAGCCTTTTGCAATGCCGCTAGATCAGTACATCTAGGGTTGAGTAAATGTGCTAGACCTATTGCAAAGCATAGCTTATTATCTGGATTGTGAACGTTTATGAGGTAGGGCCTTTTATTGCTTATGATTTCTGACTGCATTAGGCTATCAAGCTTCCTTCTCTGACCCCCACCACCCTGGGGTTGCCGTATTATTTGCACTACAAGCTCGAGGGTCCGATCTGCTATGACGGCTAAATTTGACTGAACAAGGCGTTCTAGCAGTGCGATAAATTGTTCAAGATCTGCTTCGCCATTGGGTAAAATAAGAGACACCGTGTTATGCAGGCTATCTCCACAAATTTCCAACTGTAAGACATCACGTGGTTCGCCAAAATCTCTTGCCGTCTAACAGATCGTTCAGAGTGTCCAATATCATTACGTAAAACACAGCATAGTCAAGATTCTGATTCACCCATATGAATTTGAAAAACTGTCGAATCTCTGTATTGTTGCATTTATTTCGGTACACAACCCGGACACTTCTATCAATACCATCTCCCGCCTGATTTATTAGACTATTTTCCAATTCCCCAAAAACATTGTGTTGCGTTTCAGACTCTACGGACATGGGCCTTAACCGTTGGGATGTTGAAGATGGTGTGTGGGATGCCGAAGATGTCTGGCTCTTGTTCATCTGATTAATTAGGGATATGAGGGCTTCGGGAATCTGTGATAACAGGTTTTCATCGGGCGTCCCTGACTCATTCATACGATTAATCATTTCTAGGAGTTCGGCTGGAATCTGTGATAATATGCTTTCATCTATCGGTATTATGTCTGAAACCCCCGCCTCGTTCATACGATTAATAATTTCTATGAGTTCTGGCGGTATCTGTGATAAGAGGCTTTCAACTGTCTCAACTTGGTATGGTGGCTCTGCCATTTGGATAATTAAGGATGTGCGTTCTTGGGTAATTCTGGAATGATCCGTGTTACATATATGATTTTAGCGCCTTTATTGGCTGTTTAACATGCGTGGAATTGTTCTATGCCAGAATGAGAGATCGTCTCGGTACTGTCTTTCAAGTAAAACCCTCCGTCGTTTGTGTAGCAAAACCTTCCCGATCGTCTGCCTCTGAAATTTCATTTAAAACAGGGATATCTTCCGCTTTGGTTGTTTCATTGGGAATGTTCGGTGAGCCGGAATCCCCCTGATCTAGATGTAGTCTGATAGAGTCTGATAGAAAATAATACATACACAATAGGTTATTAAATATAAAAATATGTTAGATACATAAAATATCAAATACATTTCAGGTATAATACTATATATTAACAATACATAGTTATAATACCTCGTCTTTTTTGGTGCGGGCTGTTCTGACGAATCGCAGAAACCGGGGGGGGGTGTGACTTTTTTCATCAAGAGTTCCCGATTCTGCAGGGCCGGTCTCCTGGGAGTCTGAAAAAACATTATTTGTCCTTGTTTTAACATATTCAAGCCTAAAAAATGTATAAATAATAAAACTATGTATAACTAATAATATATATATATATATATATATATATATATATATATATATATATATATATATATATATATATATATATATATATATATATATAATGACTTCATACCGTGTCCATGGAGCGCCTGATCGTGAAGCCGCAAGCTCCCTGCACAGTAGTACTTTTCTGGGGGGGTGGATTCAGAGCAATGTACAAGAGCCCTCGTTATGCGTTGCTTGTTGGGGCCTGGAATATGTAGCGAGTGGGTGGAGGTTCCCGGGGGAGTTGGCGGGACGTTTAAATTCTCTGTTCTCGGTGTGTTGGAAAAAACGTTCGTGCAGAACGGGAGAATTGCATCTGTGTCATCGGATGTGTCATCTGCTCCAACAAAGTCGTTCAGGGTCCATAAGGAGGCAGTTATCCTTCTTGGCTGTATGTCGGCTGTAAATACAAAAATACCTTTTAATATAGGGTGCACACTATTTGTTTGAATGTATAAATATTATTGGGTATGTGATTATTTGGACTTACGTCGAAAATAGCGTGATGGGGATTGGCTGCATGTTTTTTTGCGTCTGAGAATCACTGTGTAATGCGTTCTGTTCCAGATCATTTAAACCTCTTAAAAGCTGCATAAATGATGGAGACCCTACAAACGTTAGATAATAGTAACAGTTATTTGTCCTATATAAATGTTTTACATTTTAAGAATACGGGCTTTGACCCCCGTTTAAAACAGATATAACTCCAGTTTAATATTACAATAATATCCATAATATTCAAACAATCCCCCGCTTTCACGAACTCACCTTCAGAAAGCTCCATTAGGAGGGATTCACTGATTATATTTTGTATCTGTCCTGGCCGATAAATATTCGGGGCTGTTGGCCTGTGGGTTTGCGCTAAAGCGTTGCTAACAGAGTGGATCGGTTGTCTAGACTCGCTCCACGGTCGTGTCCCTAACTAGAGATAGTAAGGAATGAGTTTACATGCCGTGGTGGCATTTTTCCGGGCGATATCCTGTATGTCATAAAATGGGGCTGGAGTACCCCCCAGAATGTTTTAGAGAACAAAAGGCAGTGAATTCAAACAACATGAGGGGATGTCGAGACATTTTGTATGCATGTATTGCCTTTTTGATTTAGACCGGGGCGGGGGCACCGGGCGCTGATTAGAAATAACATTGTTTAACCCCGGGCTCGGTCTAGACATATTGTATTCTTTCTGGGGTGTTTGAATTTAAATTCAGATTTGAAAGACCTGTGTGTTAATGAATCGAAAGTGCCCATTTTAAGAGACGCCGTCACACTTTTTGATGGGGGGTAGGCAGATATCTGGACATACTGTACTGTTCAAACGATCCCCTACAGAGAGAAAGGGCCTTGAGTGCAGATGCCTGGGCATTGTTGAACACACACCCCTTTTTTTTAAACACACACACTCGGCACGGCACACGCACACCCACGCTCGCACCCTGCTTTTCCGTAAGTCTGCTTGGTGATGATGTAAAATACGTTTTCCTATCGTTAAAGGGTGAGATACTGTTTTAAATTCCTTTTATTTAATTCCAAAATATTTTGTACAAACTTTTTAAAGACATGTTAGAATTAATTACCCAATTTTACTGCGCAATATTTAAACATGTACGAGTAATTTATGTAAAACCATTGGTGGCCTACAGTTGTACATCATTACAAACTTTAATAACCTGTAATGTTTATAACATACCATTGTAGGAAAGATAAGATAAGGAAAATAATACATTGTTTTTTTTAAGACATTGCATTTCTCCGCGACAGACGCCCTGTCCTAAATATCTCGTTTTCTCTCACGCCCTGTGAGAGAAAACGAGATATCCCCTTTCGTTAAAGGGTGAGATACAATTTTAAAACCATTGATTTAATTCCAAAATATTTAGTACATACATTTTAACACACATTATAATTAAACCTTTTTACTATTCCTTTCTTACAGGTATATGTCCTGGTTAGCCCTGACCATTATCCGTTTCCAATTCACCATCGCCAAGACGCTTGCACGCTCCATCAAAGCTCCGTACGTTTTCACTCCAGGGAAAGATCTGCCTTCTGCCCTGTGAGTCCTGTGTTTGTCTCAACGATAACCACGGCCATCGCCATAATTGTTCACGATTTTGGAAAAGACTGTCCAGCTTATTCATAAGTGTTTTGAAGATATTATAATCACGCCATTTAAAACTGAAAACAGGCATAAAAAAGTTTACATCCTTACATGTTTGGAAAATGCATATGAACAGACAGATTTTGTCGCATTTGCACTATCAAATTGTTCACATGCTAAAATTGTCACTTTGAAGTCAGAGGTATACGTCATTGAAGTGATTCTTAGGGCCTTCAGATCACTGCGTCCGCAGACCAGTTCTTCCAGGGCATATCCGGGCAGAGTTGTACCGCTCAGGGCCTGTTCAATTTGACAGAGCGCGAGTCCTATCTTAAGCCATTCTCTCATCTGTAGCGCAGGAGAAAAACTCCCGGTTTTTGCCTGATAAAGGGGTTTGGGGCCGCTGTCTGTTAATATCTTAACCGTAGATTCCTCAGGTTGGAATATGTAAGACATATGTTCCTCACTCGTACCCCAAACTCCTTTAAAACAATCTGGGGTCTCACACAAAACATTCTCCAGGCTTTTGTCATTGGGTTCATGACATGAGCCGCATAGCACCCCGAGAATTGGCCTAGAAGACATATTTTTCTGTTTAATATTCTGGGTTTTATTTTTAAATTCTTGTTTACTGTTCTGGGGCTGCATGTCTTGTTCTGGGTTTTATTTATAATGCCTCTGCCACACCCAATACCCCGGATATTCCTGTTTCATAGACAACAGCCCTAAGGTCAATAAAACAGGGGGGTGGGGGGGCCATACTCTTTGAAATGTTCAAACACATCCCCCAGTTCAAAGAGGTCCCTAGACATCAATCATCAAATTCAAAGGAATAGATACAATATATGCATAAATTAGCACACCCTCTAACGAGTGAGAACAGGAACAGGATGCCCATATATGGGCATGCACACGTCCTCCTGACATAGGGTCATAAATCAAACGTTTGACGCGTGCAGTCTACCCTATTCTTTCTCCTGGGATCTAACATTACTCTGAGACTAGTTATCCTGGGATCTTACATTACTCTGAGACTAGTTATAAAATTAATCACTAACCTTTGATAATCTCCATCAGATGACACTCATAGGACATCATGTTACACAATACATTTATGTTTTGTTCGATAATATGCATATTTATATCCACAAATTTTGGTTTACATTGGCGCCATGTTCAGAAATGCCTCCAAAATATCCAGAGTAATTACAGAGAGCTACGTCAAATAACATAAATACTCATCATAAACTTTGATGAAAGATACATGTTTTACATATAATTAAAATATACACTTGTAGGAGTAGGAGGCAGTTCACTCTGGGCACGCAATTCATCCAAAGTGAAAATGCTGCCCCCTATCCCTAAAAGGTTTTTGGGATAGGGGTTAGAATTTTCACTTTTGGATGAATAGCGTGCCCAGAGTGAACTGTCTCCTACTCTGTCCCAGATGCTAATATATGCATAGTATTATTAGTATTGGATAGAAAACACTCTGAAGTTTCTAAAACTGTTTGAATGATGTCTGAGTATGACAGAACTCACATGGCAGGCAAAAACCTAAGAAAAATCCAACCAGGAAGTGGGACATCTGAGGTTTGTAGTTTTTAAATCTTGGCTTACCGAATACACATTGAGATATGGATAAAGTTGCACTTCCTACGGCTTCCACTAGATGTCAATTGTCTTCAGAAACTTTAATGAGGTTTCTACTATAAAGGAGGGGCTCATGAGACCTCTTTGAGTCAGTGGTCTGGCAGAGTGCCTTAGTCTCATGACGCGTGCTCCCGACGGATTTACCTCTCGTTCCAGTGCTTTTCTTCAGAAAAAGGAATTCTCCGGTTGGAACATTATTGATGTTTTATGTTAAAAACATCCTAAAGATTGATTCCATACAGTCCTTTAGAAACATGTCAAACGATGTAACGGAACTTCTCAAGTTTTTGTCTGGACGAAGTGCCTGCACCTCATGAAGATGGATTACTGGGCTGAACACGCTAACAACAAGTGGCTATTGAGACATAAGTTTATGGAACAAATCAGTCATTTATTGTCGAACTGGAATTCCTGGGAGTGCCTTCTGATGAAGATCATCAAAGGTAAGTAAATATTGACTAGTCTGTTGACTCCAAAATGGCGGATATTCCTCTGGCTGTTTTGGGTTCTGAGAATCATTCTCAAATTATGCTTTTTCCGTAAAGTTTTTTTGAAATCTGACACAGCAGTTTCATTAAGGAGAAGTCAGTCTTTAATTCTGTGAATAACAGTTGTATCTTTTATATAAATATGCACATTATCGAACAAAACATAGATGTATTGTGTAACATGATGTCCTATGAGTGTCATCTGATGAAGATCATTAAAGGTTAGTGACTAATTTTATCTATATTTCTGCTTTTTGTGACTCCTATCTTTGGCTGAAAAAATGGCTGTGTTTTTTTGACTTGGCTATGACCTAATATGTTGTGCGTTCGCTGTAAAGCATTTATTTATTTATTTTTTAAATCGGACACGACGGGTAGATTAACAAGATGTTTATCTTTCATTTGTTGTATTGGACTTGTTAACAAACCTCCAAACGAGCTTTAATGCCATACAACACTCCTTCCGTGGCCTCCAACTGCTCTTAAACGCTAGTAAAACTAAATGTATGCTCTTCAACCTATCGCTGCCCGTACCCGCCCATCCAGCATCACTACTCTGGACGCTTCTGACTTAGAATATGTGGACAACTATAAATACCTAGGTGTCTTGCTAGAGTGTAAACTCTCCTTCCAGACTAAATTGGCTTCCTATTTTGCAGCAAAGCCTGCTTCATTCACGCTGCCGAACATACCCTCGTAAAACTGACTATCCTACCGACCCATCAACCTCCCGAGCCACTGCCTGTTCACCCCGCTATCATCCAGAAGGCGAGGTCAGTACAGGTGCATCAAAGCAGGGACCGAGAGACTGAAAAACAGCTTTTATCTCAAGGCCATCAGACTGTTAAACAGCCACCACTAACATTGAGTGGCTGCTGCCAACACACTGACACTGACTCAACTCCAGCCACTTTAATAATGGGAATTGATGGGAAATGATGTAAATATATCACTAGCCACTTTAAACAATGCTACCTTATATAATGTTACTTACCCTACATTATTCATCTCATATGCATACGTATATACTGTACTCTATATCATCGACTGTATCCTTATGTAATACATGTATCACTAGCCACTTTAACTATGCCACTTTGTTTGCATACTCATCTCATATGTATATACTGTACTCGATACCATCTACTGTATCTTGCCTATGCTGCTCTGTACCATCACTCATTCATATATCCTTAAGTACATATTCTTTATCCCCTTACACTGTGTACAAGACAGTAGTTTTGGAATTGTTAGTTAGATTACTTGTTATGACTGCATTGTCGGAACTAGAAGCACAAGCATTTCGCTACACTCGCATTAACATCTGCTAACCATGTGTATGTGACAAATAAAATTTTATTTAATTTTATTTGATTTGATCCTTGACTTCAGTGATGTCATTTTCAAAAAAGCCTCCAACACTCTACACAGCAAAATGGATGCAATCTATCACAGTGCCATCTGTTTTGTCACCAAAGTTTCATATACCACTGCTCTCGTCGGCTGGCCCTCGCTACATATTCGTCTCCAAGCCCACTGGCTCCAGGTCATCAAAGAGTCTTTGCTAGGCCTCCTTAACTCAGCTCACTGGTCACCATTGCAACACCCACCCATAGCACGTGCTCTAGGAAGTATATCTCACTGGTCATCCTCAAAGTCAACACCGACTTTGGCCGCCTTTCCTTCCAGTTCTCTGCTGCCAATGACTGGAACGAATTGCAAAAATCACTGAAGTTGGAGACTCTCCCTCACTATCTTTAAGCATCATCTGTCTGAGCAGTTTACCGATCGCTGCAGCTGTACACAGCCCAACTGTAAGTAGCCCATCCAACTGCCTACCTCATCCCCATGTTTTGATTTACTTTTTTTGCTCTTTTGCACACAAGTATTTCTACTTGCACATCATCATCTGCACATCCATCATTCTAGTGTTCATTTGTAATTACTTCGCTAATATGGCCTATTTATTGCCTTACCTTCTTACTCCATTTGCACACACTGTATATAGACTTTCTATTGTGTTATTGACTGTACGTTTGTTTATCCCAAGTGTATGTAACTCCGTTGTTTTTTTGTTGCACTGCTTTGCTTTATCTTGGCCAGGTCGCAGTTGTAAATGAGAACTTGTTCTCGACTGGCCTACCTGGTTAAATAAAGGTGAAATACAAAAATAAATCTTTACTTTATTAGCAACACCCAAATGTATACTGTCATTAGCGCGGTTCTTCAATAATTACACATAATTCTTAATACTGTAGCAAACATTATATTAAGTAGGACATTCAAACGAGCCTTACAATTATAATCCAAAGTAGTGTGAAATGTACTCATAAGCAACCTGGAAATGGAGGTTACCCCCCTGAGTTTTCCCCCATTCATATTCAGAATACATTGTGAAAAACTAAAATCTTTGCTCACCATTTTTGCTCCAGGCAGATATACTAAATCCATAACTATCAGTTTCCTCATTAGCAGGGAGGTGTTTTTGCAATCCTATTATGTGCGCATCCGCATCGCCCTTATGCCGCAATTTTATTAAACACAGAAAAGCGCCTTTATTGGAGACCAAAAGTCGTCTGGCACACTGCTTAGAGTTTCAACAAAATGAATAACTTATTTCTAGTCTACAATCATCAATGTTACTACTAATGTGAAAACAAGGCAAATTTAACTATTCTTGCTCATTTTAAGACAATTGTCAAATAATTGTAACATTCATTACAGACATCAATTGTTGTACAACATCATGGCTACTCTGTTGGCCTCACCTTTCTTTTCCAGTGGTTTTCCGCTGTTGTGGACCTTTAATCATCTGACTTTGTTCACACAGGAGAGAGACGGGACTATCGTGGATCCTCTGGGGAGCCTCAACAAACTCATGATGCTGAAGAGGCAGAGAAGAGTCTCTCCAGATCAAAACACCTCAAGGAACACCTGCAGAGATCCACAGGGAAGAGAACTCGCTGCTGCTCTGACTGTGGGAAGAGATTCACCTCATCAGGCATTAAAATTAATCAGGGAACACACACAGGAGAGAAACCTTATAGCTGTGGTCGATGTGGGAAGAGTTTTACTTCATCTGGCGGTCTGACAGTACACCAGAGAAAACACACAGGAGAGAAATCTTATAGCTGTGGTCAATGTGGGCAGAGTTTTGTTCAACCTAGCCATCTGACAGTACACCAGAGAACACACACAGGAGATAAACCTTATAGCTGTGATCAATGTGGGAGGAGTTTTACTACATCAAGCCATCTGATTCGACACCAGAGAACACACACAGGAGAGAAGCCTTATAGCTGTGATCAATGTCGGAAGAGTTTTACTAGATCTAGCCATCTGACTTCACACCAGAGAACACACGCTGGAGAGAAACATTATAGCTGTGATCAATGTGGGAAGAGTTTTGGTCAATCTGGCCAGCTGACTCAACACCAGAGAACACACAGGAGAGAAATCTCATAGCTGTGACCAGATATAATCTGATAAAAGATCTCTGATCAAATATTAGAAAATACATACATGAAGGAGTTGTTTCATGATTTCAATGAATTAATGTCACAGTTTAGAATGTTTTAACATTGTAGTAGGAGTATTATAATGATTTCACAATGTAGACGCCTAAACGTTTTCCCCCTTATGAATTGATTTCAACATGATATGGATATTAGCCCCAGGTTAGAAATCCAGGCTCTGAAATGGAAGAGTACAATTTATGTGATTTAACAAAATTGACAAACAAAAAACGATTTCAAATCAAATTTATTTATGTAGCCCTTCTTACATAAGCTGATATCTCAAAGTGCTGTACAGAAACCCAGCCTAAAACCCCAAACAGCAAGCAAAGCAGGTGTAGAAGCACGATTGTAAGGAAAACCTCCCTAGAAAGGCCAAAACCTAGGAAGAAACCTAGAGAGGAACAAGGCTATGATGGGTGGCCATTTCTCTTCTGGCTGTGCCGGGTGGAGATTGTAACAGAACATGGCCAAGATGTTCAAAAATGACCAGCATGGTCAAATACTAACAATCACAGTAGTTGTCGAGGGTGCAACAGGTCAGCACATCAGGAGTAAATGTCAGTTGTCTTTTCATTCCCGATCATTCAGAGTATCTCTACCGTTCCTGCTGTCTCTAGAGAGTTGAAAACAACAGGTCTGGGACAGGTAGCACGTCCGGTAAATGGGTCAGGGTTCCATAGCTGCAGGCAGAACAGTTGAAACTGGAGCAGCAGCATGGCCAGGTGGACTGGGGACAGCAAGGAGTCATCATGCCAGGTAGTCCTGGGGCATGGTCCTAGGGCTCAGGTCCTCCGAGAGAGAGAAAGAGAGAAAGAGAGAATTAGAGAGAGCATACTTAAATTCACACAGGACACCGGATAAGACAAGAGAAGTACTCCAGATATATCAAACTGACCCTAGCCCCCGACACATAAACTACTGCAGCATAAATACTGGAGGCTGAGACAGGAGGGGTCAGGAGACACTGGCCCCATCCGATGATACCCCCGGACAGGGCCAAACATGAAGGATATAACCCCACCCACTTTGCCAAAGCACAGCCCCCACACCACTAGAGGAATATCTTCAACCACCAACTTACCATCCTGAGACAAGGCCGAGTATAGCCCACGAAGATCTCCACCACGGCACAACCCAGACAGGAAGATCACGTTAGTGACTCAACCCACTCAAGTGACGCACCCCTCCTAGTGACTGCATGAAAGAGCACCAGTTTGCCAGTGACTCAGCCCTGTAATAGGGTTAGAGGCAGAGAATCCCAGTGGAGAGAGGGGAACCGGCCAGGCAGAGACAGCAAGGGCGGTTCGTAGGCTCCAGAACCTTTCCGCTCACCTTCACACTCCTGGTCCAGACTACACTCAATCATATGACCTACTGAAGAGATGAGTATTCAGTAAAGACTGATTCTGTGTCTCTCACATGGATAGGCAGACCATTCCATTAAAATGGAGATCTATAGGAGAAAGCCCTGCCTCCAGCTGTTTGCTCAGAAATTGTAGGGACAATTAGGAATTGTGTTACACT